>NC_140503.1:70188800-71596300 GCF_964339955.1 Pipistrellus hanaki
TTCGAATGAAAGCAACCATTCACCATTCACCTGACTCTGCACTATCGGCTGTGTAGGCAGGTTGTGGATTTCCCCAAGGTTGCTCAGTGACATCCTCCAGGCAGAGAAGGGACTTGGCTGTGTTCAGAGGCTGGAGGCTGCTCCCGCCATCACTGCCAAACTAAACCCAGAGGCTGATCTGTCTGTGTGAGCTGGGCTGGCTGGTGTTTCAGGCCATGGGACAGTTTGTGTTTGAAGGTGACATTGGAGTGGAGTCCCTTGTCTCTGTTGTTAGGCGATTCATCAGAGAAGGGTTGTGTTGATCAAGTCGTCTTGTCCCCAAATGCTGAGAGAGGTGGCTGCTGCCTCAGTCTCCTGGGAATGCTGAGGCCCTCAGGGTGTTGGAATGGGCCTGGCAGCCATCTTCCCTAACGAGTGACTGGTTGATAACTTTTTAGAACTCACTTCTCAGTGTTTCTTGAATAAGTGATATGTGATTAATTTAAATTAGATCCCACTCCCAAAGGGCTTGTCTGCTCACAAAGGACAGTGAGGATTTGGGCACTCTGCCAGGTGCCAGTAGAGGCCCCACTCTAAGGACCCCATATCCTGTTACCTCTCTTTGCTCCTAAAAGACACTGAGCTTTGGTGTTTGGCAGAACAAATGTTCTGGTCAGAGACATGCATGTCCCTCCTTCTCCAGAGGCTTTAATAACCCTGAGGCACCTAGTACTGAGGGAAAGCTGTTTATGGCAGTGTGCTTGGCCCTCTGCTCACTACCCCCAGCTTTTCTCCTTTTAGCTCAGAATTTGGCTGGGGATGCAGGCAAGTAGGGAAATGAAGCTCAAGCAAGACTCTGTCCCAACATAACTGAAAAGCAGATAACGTTTGCCCTTTTTGGGTTTTCTATGCTGCCCATGACTAGAAAGTGACAAGACTGCACCAGCAGGTCTGGGATGTGTGGGTATTTGATTTCTGCAGGGAAAAAAAAAAAAATCGAGTCACAAGCTCAGCTGATTTTGAGAGTATATATTTTTTAAAGGTTGGGACCATGACACAAAGGAAGAGCTCTGGGTAGAAGAGGCAAGGTCACAGTAACAGAAGTGACCCTAGAATGGGCTGCCTAAACTCAGAAAAGGAAGTTACAGCAACAGATGTGAGCCTAGACTTTGCTGATAGATCCCTGAGAGGGAAAAGTGTGAGAGAAAAGTGAGCCAAGTGGGGACTGCCTTTATCTCACTGAAAAATTAGAGAAGAGAAGGACGCTGGGAGCTTAGGAGAAAGCAAGTAAAATTACACACCTGGGACAAGGGAGGCATTGGTGTGCTCAGGGGAGAGCGTGTCTTGAGGACTTACCTGTTTTCTGTAGAAGGGAATTTTAGGGGAGGTCTCCATCAGAATATTCATCAGCTTTTTAGGCACATATTTTAACATGCTTCTCTATCAAATGAGCATATATCGTGGGGTTTGGGATCATTCTCTGGTCATCTTTAACTCTATATTGGGTTTGTCTGGCTATAATTGTTTTTGTTTTGTTTTGTTTGTTTGTTTTCTTTTCCCTGACCTCATTCGTTTGGCACTAATAGCACCACTGGGTCTCTGTTACTTATCTCCCTGACTAGAATGATTTTAGCTACTACTTACTCTCGTTTGGGGATTTGAGGTATAAACCACCTGCTCCTAAATGCCCTTCGCTTGGGAACATGGAGTCTAATATTTATTAGCTGGCTGTTGATTGCTTGGCCCTTTGTTTAAATATTTGCCTCTGTTTTGCTTATTCTACATACCAGGAAACTTCCCTTGTTTTTTATTAACCTGCCACATCCACTTTTCTTCCTCCTTAAGTCCTCAGGCCCTTCCAGGTACCAAAACTGTTCCTAAGACAGGCTCTAGAGCACATGCCCAAGCATGTGTAACCCACTGGCAGCTGTTTAAAGAGTTAATCTCTCCTAGGAGAGGGAGCTTTGGAACAGGCACCAATGCCTCCAAAGTGAAGGCAATCTGTGGGTTTTTAGGATTTATCAGTAAGCTAGAAGCAGTGCTTTCCTGGGATCCTTAGAAGCCTTCCTACTCTACCTGTCTTGTTTGGTAACAAATTACCAAACCCAGTTGTGCTGGTGAGCTCTGAGAGAAGCCAGGACAATCTGCATGGTTGGGGTCCCCAAAGTGAGATCAGAGAATGTATTTTTAGACCAGGAGGGATAATAAAAAGACTTTGGGGCCTAGGTGTCAGCCACTGATTTAGAAACTATGACTATAGAGATGATAGGACAATTATTCTTCTCTCTCGGGATTCTATCAAATGGAGAGACAATGAGATCAAGTAACCATTTCAGGAGTGGTGGTTATAAGTGGAGATAATTAGTTTTCCAGCTGTGCTACAAGGAACAAAATACTGAGGGCTCCTGGTTAGTCTCTTGTGGACAGCTGAGGATGAAGTAAGGAGAAGCCCAGGAAATATGGCAAGGATAGTTCTGAGGGTTAGTAGCTGGGAGGCTGATGTCAAGTAAGTGGGTACTAAGAGCTGTCACATAACCTTCTCTACAAGTGCTTTCCTGGTTCTGTGAAATCTATGAAAAACACTCTTATTGGCATGGCATCCTTTCTCTTATGCTTAATGAGAACCATGGAATTTCAGACTTTATAGTTAGTAACACTCTCATTTTATAGATAAACAAACTTAGGCCTAGAGAGAAAAATAAACTCAATCACTAAAAAAATAAAATAAAAAATATTGAAGGTTTACTGTGAGGCAGGCACTGTGATTTAAGGCGAGTAATATGGGCTCTGCCCTCGTGTAGAGTGTGCACCAGTAGGAAGCACTGACATGGAGACAGGTGATTGGATAAAAGTTTGGAAATGGCACCCCTGGAAATTGGCAATAGGTATATCTTTATTTTGCAATATCCTTGTTGGCAGACCCTGAGTTATGTGACTTTTGCTTTGAAACTTGTATCTAATGGGGTGTCCTTCGTCATATGATTTAAGCATAGAGTGTATAGACAGAAACTCCAGACAGGCCCAGCAGCTCAGATCCCCTTCTGTGAACAACAACATCCCCACAGCCTGTACAGCACTGCACCTCCTGCCAGGTCCCCTGGTCTACATTGCAGCATGGAGGACATTGGCAACATTTCTATCCACCACTGCTACCAAACGGCTCTTTTGCCTACTACAGCTCTGGCTCTACCTCCTGATTTTGAACTCTGGCATTCTGGCTCCAGTCAGAGAGGTGTTGATTTTGTAAATCTATGGTCCTGTTCTATTTGGGGAACCTGAGATTCTATAATTGCCTTCGACTTAGAAGGCAATATTTGTCTATTAAAGTGCATAAAACTTAAATGAATCCGAATCAATAAACCTTTGATGAGGTCTTCCACAAAACTAGAGAAAGAAAACACACCCAGAAGACTAAAAAGCACAGTGTAAATGTAAAAAGCTTGGCAAATGGGGTGTATGGCAGGGCAGCAGCTGTGTTGAAACAGTGGCCATGTATGAATACTTGTTATTCTTTTAGGGCTGGCTCTTCTGTTTTCATTCATGTACCACTTTTTTGCTCAAGTCCCAAGAACATGCTTTCACTTGATTCAATTATAAATTGTAATTAGTGTTCCTAATGGAAAATTTTTTTCAGCTGCAATTTATTTCAGTAACGTGAATGACCAAAATTTTTCTTAGTGTATAATTTGGTGTTCTTCAACAGTATGCCAAATTTGTGTATCGTTATTATGAAACAGACAAGATGTATCAATGCCAAATGATGATGAGAAAGAGTGTTCACTTTGCTCCCTCTCTCACATGCCTTCCCAGGAAACCATCAGAGCCCTGGATTTCCTGGTCTTTCTAGATTTACAGTCATCCTCCAAGGCTGTTTAGTAATACTACAGGCATAATGCTAGAACCTGTGGCATCTTTAAGTGTGTAAAAATATTTGACATAAAAATGTTTATTGATGTACATATAAGAAAAGTTCAAAATAAAGATTACTAATTCATTTAATGTCTATGAAAATGTACCATTTGTTTTATTTTACTTTAGGATTTATATAAATTACATCACACTTGAGAATAATTGAAGGTCAAATTTTTCTTCCATTGTAAGAATTTCTTATTATGAGTGATGGTTGCTAAGAAATCATAGCCAATCATAAAGTAAATGCGTTGCTGATTCACAAACAATTTGAAAAACAAAATTATAAAAATCAGTTTCAAACTTACAGTTTTATTATTGTATGTGGGAACACTGACATTTATTTGATAACAATGTGGGGGAAGATATTATGGTTTTTAAAGGCTCTGAATGTTTCTTAAATTTTTCTCCAAAGAACTAAAAATATTGTCAGAAACTACCAAATCTGGAAACACCAAATATTTTTCAATTCTCAAATCTTCACCTTTCTTAACACATAAAATTTTTAAAGTTAATAAGAAATTTGTTTTCCATTTTGTTATAATCTATACTTGTTCAATCCCATTTTTAATAGCTATCATTCACATAAAATCATACTCTAGAAAGAAGCATTCTGTTTACTTGCTAGGTATGTTTGAATGTGTGTGACACACTGCCATAGGGAAGTGTGAGTCCCACAGGTTAGACAGAAAACTTGAGAGATGATGGCAGCAATCCTCTTCTCTTTCTTAGTATTCTTTTGTGGAAGATGTTACAAAATCATTTCAGCAAACTGTAAGCACTTCGGCTTGATAAAAGTTCTAAACTGTTTTTCTTTGTTGTTCTTTTATCTGCTCACATAATAGCATCATTTGTCTATTGTGTAATAGTGTATGTACATTTATGGGGAAACTAGAAAATATTCTTTGAGAAAAATCCACCTTGTTCCTAAGAATAAGCTTGGATTCTTCTTCCTCCAGTCTTCTGTAAAATTGACCCAAATAATTGCATCAATTCTTCCATGCTCTTCTCTGTCTTTGTTTTTCTAACTAGTATATAATTTCACCTTTAGCCACAAACCAACTAATTCTTAGCAAATTAGGTCTATCTCCCTTCATGTCAGGGCAAAACTGCTCTCAACTGCTCTTCTTATAGCCAGCTGATTTACTGATTTGAATACATAGAAGCTTGTCTTTAACAAACCTCTGATTGACCCGTCTCTGCGTTCAGAAGACTCTCTTTGCCCTGGCCAGTGTGACTCAGTTGATTGAGCGTCATTCCATGCTCCAAAAGGTTGCCAGTTTGATACCTGGTCAGGGCATATACCCAGGTTGTGGGTTTATTTGGTTTTGGTGCATACAGGAGGCAACCAATAGATGTTTCAGTCTCACGTTATTGTTTCTCTCTCTCTCTCTCTCTCTTTTTCTCTTGGTCTACCCCCTCACCCTTCCTTTCTCTCTAAAATAAATTAAACATATTTTTTTAAAGTCCATCTTCTTCATAGGCCTCCTATCTTACTGTTTCATCTCAGCGAACTAGAGCTCCTATTCCTACCCCATGGATGCCTTGTACCCAGAAGACCTTGTGTAATGTTTGTTATCCAGTTAATTAATAAATGGATTAGAGTGTGAATGGATATTTCAATGCTATGACTGATAGAATTACTACTCAGAGTCATAAGGGTTATGAAAGAATGGTTTGGGCAGGAAGTTGTGTTCAGAAAACTTAGATATATTTTCAAATGAATGGATTGACAAGAAATGCGAGATTAATGAGGAAGAGAAAAGAAAAGATATAATTTAGATGACGAAGGATACTGTACTCATGAAGCCCTGTCACTAGTCCAGCTGGTCCCTGTCCTTTTAGCTTCATTTGCCCTTTTAGCCTAATTTGCCCTACCGTACCTTTTGCCCTGGGCAGGAGCCTTGTTGGAAGAGATGATGATGGGCCTGGGTCCCCTGTTGTTGGTCTTCATGCTGGGGCCCTGTCTGACCCCACCGGTCCTGGCTCAGGATGAGAGGTACAGACACTTCCTGGACCAGCACTATGATCCCAAGCCACGTGGCCGGAATGACAGATACTGTAATACCATGATGAGGAGGCGAGGCTTGACTTCACCCTGCAAAGACACCAACACCTTTATTCATGGCACCAGTAACAACATCAAGGCTGTCTGTGAAGATGAGAATGGAAAGCCTTATGGGACAAACTTCAGAATAAGCAAGTCTCCTTTCCAGGTCACTACTTGCAAGCACAGAGGAGGGTCCCCCCAAGCCTCCCTGCTGATACAGAGCTACACCAGGGTCCAGAGACATAGTTATTGCCTGTGAACATGGCTTGCCTGTCTACTTTGATAAGTCCTTCTACCTTCCATAACCAGCAGGCCCCTGGCCCAGAGTTGGCTCTGCTTCTCTATTCCTGGCACTTCCCCTACATCCTACGTGGCCACATTCATTGCCAGGGGCCAAGAAAATGAGCTGCCTGGATCTTTTTTTTGTTCTTTTCTTCTGTTTTACAATATGTTAATAAATAAGAATGTCTCTGAAATCAGTAAGAATCAAAGTCTTCTCATCAATTCTTGGCCTATGGATTTTCCCCCATTTTCTCTACTCAGTTGCCCCCAGAAAGGATGACATGGAATACAAATGCCTTTTTCCCTGTCAGTTACTTCGTTCTCAGTGAGTAGGGAGGTAGACTTTCTCTTTCTGTGATTGTAAGGATGTTAAATTCATCTTTTCGCAGAGCTGGGAAATTCCAGGGCACATGGCTGCTAAGCAGAATTTTCAGGAGGAGCAAATTATTTTTGGGGTCAAATAATTCAATGTTACTTTTACAAATGTTAAACTTTGAGGAGTAGTGTTTAGAACTAAATACCAACAGATAAATAAAACTTTTCCTCTCTCTTAAGTTTTTACATTTTTAAAGATATATTTCAAATAAAACACAAGGCATATTTATTAATGGCTTCAAATCTATCCTCTAAATTCTCTATAAGAGGTAAGTTCAGGTTTATATTTCAGTATCCTGTTATTCCAAAATACCTAGATATTTAATTTTTTTTACTATTTAACCCAGCAAACTCCAAAGTTTTAAATTACAAAAAAATTATGGAAAACTATATATATATATATATATATATATCACTAAAACAAGCTTTATCATAAACCCTTTATTTTAGTTACATCTATTTATTATGTATTAACAAACTTCAGAGTTTAAAGCCAACTATTTTACCCAAGGCATTTTCTTGGCAGATTTTGTAAGAGGGGTAATTCACTGGCCTTCAGTGGCTTTATGTTATTTTCCTTTATAAAAATAGGAGTTCCCCCTCCCCTGACTGCCTTCACTGGTATTTCTGCACCTTCCTGGAGGGATTTTCTACACAGCTGTTCCTCCCAGTGTTATGGGGAAAAATAGAACATTGGGGACTAGTTATGGTTATGGGAAATATTAATCTGTTAGCCATGATGGTCTAACCAGGACATACCACCTGGCTGGGAGTCATATCCTTGGAATGTGGTACATTCTTTTTTTTTTTTTTTTATAATATATTTTTTATTGATTTTATACAGAGAGGAAGGGAGAGAGATAGAGAGTTAGAAACATCGATGAGAGAGAGTCATCGATCAGCTGCCTCTAGCACACCTCCTACTGGGGATATGCCCGCAACCAAGGCACATGCCCTTGACCAGAATCGAACCTGGGACCCTTCAGTCCGCAAGCCGACGCTCTATCCACTGAGCCAAACCGGTCCCGGCAAGAATGTGGTACATTCTTATTCAAGAACTTCCCATTATCATGGAACTATTAACCCTGTTGCCCAAATAATGGAGTCCCAACCCAGACTGCATTGCTTACTTCCCATGCCCATAATCCCTACTTCCCCATGTAATCCTGTCCCTATATTCATAAACCAGGGAACAGCAAACTAAAGCCCCCAAAAGAGAGAAAGCCAAAATTACATTAGACACACTGACAGAAATCTCACTAGCTAAGAGTTTCTGGTGACTGACGCCCTGAGAGGGAGAGTAGGAAGAGTACATTCTGACAATCTCTGTCCCAAGTTCAGCCTCAATACGCATAATGGCTTCCCCAAAGCAGGACATGCCCCATCTTTAAAGAAATTAAACCAAACAACAAAGAAACACAAAACATCAATAGAAACGCTCTTATACAGATGTGCACAATGCACCAAAACCTGCACCACAAAGTGCCCTGCTTTAACAAACCACCTAAGCAGAACAATATCTCCTGTCCCTGGTTTGGGGACTGTCCCTCCCCTGAACTTCAGTATTGTCCCAAATAGACTATTTGGGGAACAATTCTATGTAGGACTAGAATTTTTGTTTCCCATCCTCAGAAAGTCCCTTGTGACTCTGTTTCTGCTCAGTCCCCCATATTGGAGATGTCTCACAATCCCCGAGATCCGTTTTGTCCCTCTGACCATTTCCTTTGTGGGAGAACAGAACAGCAGATCAGAACTCTACACTTGCTTTATATGTCAGACCTTTCCCAGTCACATATACCCGACCTCTGAGGATACCCAACCACCAACATGGTATTTCCACCTTGGCCTGCATGAGACTTGCCTGGTTACTGGGCATGTACCCTCTTTGTATCATTTTCGTCACCTTCCAAAGAGAAACAGTCTTGGACTAACCTATGGAACCTGCAAAGAGACAGGGCCCAGGCAAAGGGCCACACAAAATTAGATGGGACGTGCCTACCCTTCAACCAGGGTCCCTCCCTAGTCTGGGCACAGAAATCCAGACGTGGCCCCAAATTTTGAGAAATGGCTCATCTGTCTAAATTTCAAATGATGGTCTGGGAAACAGCAACATGGCAAAAATGAGACTTTTAATAACACTCTTGACAGCGGGTGTCCATTGTATGGCACACAAGTGGGGAAGGGAACATAGACTATATATTTAGTCCCTCTTTCGGTTCATAATTGGCTTGGTCCTATGAGGTCACCTGTTTCTTTATACATTGCCTAGGTCTTGCTGTTTCCCATTGGGCTATTTAAAATATTGGCTGAGATATTTTCTTTCTTTTCTTTTCTTTTCTTTCTTTCTTTCTTTTTTTTTTTTTTTTTTGGCTGAGACCTTTCTAGTTGATTCCACCTCCCTTTGTTTAGGGAAATCTTCTTGGAAAATGTGCTATCAGCCACGTGCACAGCTCTCATACCTTCTCCCCACTGCCCATATCCTGTTTGCTCTGGGGAAATTCAGTAACTGCCTGGCCACATGATGTTTCTTTTCTATAAAGTTTTAACCAGAGTCATGTTTCTTACATTGAGCACCTACACTATACCTAGCATTATGATAAGTACTTAACATTGGTTTTATCATTTATTCTTAAGATCCCTAAGTGAAAGGTATTATTATGCTCATTGCTTAAGAATAATAATGCTGAGAGAGGTTAAGTAATTTCCCCAAGATCATATACTTAATGTGGCAGAGCCACGTCTTTGGGATTACAGTATCAAAAGAAATTCTTATTGGAAATCAATGTCATAGAGTGGAGAGAGGCTTTGGGGCAAGCTCTGACCAAAAAGTATGTTTTGAGATGTTTGGGGGTCATTTCATTTTCTGTTGAAGCTACAGCCTGAGGATGCACTCATTAATGTCTACATTTGACTTCTTTTGGTAAATATTTGTTGATGACTTGTTAAATTAGTTGGGTTTGCTCTTGCATGAATAGTTTAGATTTTCTCTGTAGCCAGTTATCTTTCTAAATCACTAAAGGCCCAGTACACAAAATTTGTGCATGGGGTGGGGGCGGGGATTTGTACCTCAGCCTGGCCTGCACCCTCTCCAATCTGGAACCCCTCAGGGGATGTTCACTGCCGGTTTAGGCCCAATCCTAAATTGGCAGTTGGACATCCCTCTCGCAATCTGGGACTGCTGGCTCCTAACCACTTGCCTATAAGCCTGCCTGATTGCCCCTTACCACCTCTGCCTGCCGACCTGATGCCCCTAACAGCTCCCCTGCCAGCCCGATACCCTTAACTGCTCTCTCCTGCTGGCCTGATCACCCCTAACCACCCTAACCAGGACTTTAGCTATGATCAGCCCATGGACTGCATATGTAGAAATGGGCCGGTATGACCCTCAAAAAATTGTCCTTTCTGTTTTGGTTTGCTCACTTCCTGTTGAGTCAGAGATTAATTTTATTTGCTCTAGTACAGCAATTTTCACTGGGTATGTCACAAGAATTTTAAAAACATGCAATACATGACTATTTAGTTAGGAGCACTGGCCACTTTTTCCTTAGATTGTCAAATTAAAAAATGACAACCAACACAATAGCTGCCTGGTGTGAATGAATCAAAATTATAACTATTTATTTTGTCAGATTGACAAATATATTTTTTGGTGAATTTAATATTATAGTTAATGTGTGCCATGAGATGAAAAAGGTTAAAAATTGCTGCTCTAGTGCCTCATTGCCAGGGTCAAGGAGATTCACTGTTCATGAGTTCATGCCAATCCCAGGAGTGACTGTCACATGGCAGCATCTCTCTTCTGGGTCTTAACTATCCAAAACTTGTTTTTTCTCTCTGTCTTTTTGTTGCTGTTTGCTTGAATGTTGATTATATCGATTTTTATGCTTTGTGAGAAGGAAAAGTGACAAAAGTGAGCTCACTGATAAGTTAGACAAGAGGAGGACCATGGGAATTTAGGAGACAGAGAGTAAAATTACACACCTGAGAAAAGGGTGGCATTAATGTGCTCAGGGGAGAGCATGTCTTGAGGATTAATCTATTTTCTGTAGAAGGGAATTTTAGGGGATGTATCCATTAGAATATTCATTTGCTTTTTAGGCACATATTTTAACATGCTTATGTATCCAATGAGGGCATAGTGGGGTTTGGGATCATTCTCTTGTCATCTTTATCTATATCTTGGATTTGCCTGGCTCTAGTTGCATTTTTTGTCATTTATTCCCCTGACCTAGTTCGTTTTGGGTTTGGCACTAATGGCACCCCTGGGTCTCTGTTACCTATCTCCCTGACTAGGGTGATTTTACCTACTCACTCTCTGGTTTGTTAGGTGTCTTTCCCTACCCAAGGACACCTGCTCCTAAGTGTCCTTGGTTAGGGAAGATAGAGTCAAATGTTTTTTTGTTTTTCCTTTATTGATCCATTTATTTAACAAATGCTATTTTTTATTTCTTTATTGATTAAGTTATTACATACTTGTTCTTATCCCTCCATTACCTTCCCGTCACTCAGAGTCTAATGTTTTATGAGCTGGCTGTTGATTGCTTGACCCTTTGTTTAAATATTTTGTCTCTATTATCCTTATTCTACTTGCCAGGAAACTTACCTCGTTTTTTATTAACCTGCCTCATCCACCTTTCTTCCTCCTTAAGTCCTCAGGCTCTTCCGGTTGCCAAAACTATTCCTAAGACAGGCTCTAGAGCACATGCCCAAGCACGTGTAACCCACTGGCAGCTGTTTAAAGAGTTAATCTCTCCTAGGAAAGAATGCTTTAGAACAGGGACCAATGCCTCCAAAGTGAAGGCAATCCCTGGATATTCAGGATTTATCAGTAAGCTAGAAGCAGTGCTTTCCTGGGACTCTTGGAAGCCTTCCTATTCTACCTGCCTTGTCTGGTAACAACTTACCAAACCCACTTGTGCTGGTGAGCCCTGAGAGAAGCCAGGAGAATCTGCATGGTTGGGTTCCCCAAAGTGAGACCAAAGAATGCATTTTTAGACCATGAGGGATAATAAAAAGACTTTGGGGCTAGGTGTCAGCCACTGATTTAGAAACTAAGAATGTAGATATGATAAGACAATTATTCTTCTCTCAAGGGGTTCTATCCAATGGAGAGACAATGAGGTCAATTAACCATCTAAGGAGTGATGCTTATCAGTGGAGATGATTAGTTTTGCAGCTGTGCCACAAGGAACAGAATACTGGGGGCTCCTGGTTAGTCTCTTGTGGACAGCTGAGGATGAAGTAAGGAAAAGCCCAGAAATGAGGCAGGGATAGTTCTGAGGGTTAGTAGCCGGGAGGCTGAAGTCAAGTAAGTGGGTACTAACAGCTGTCACATAACCTTCTCTACAAGTGCTTTCCTGGTTCTGTGAAATCTATGAAAAGCATACTTATTGGCATGGCATCCTTTCATGAAACCAAGTTATGTGGGTAAATAGACAGTGCAGGGGAACCGCATTCTGCTGGGAGACCACATTTACTCTGTGGGGTTCTTCCAAGGCAGTTCTTGGAGTTGGCCCATAGACCAGAAACAGCATCTTCTGGGTCCAGATCATATATGTGAACAATGAAACCTTGGTCCTGTCATGGGCAAGAGGAAGAACCATGGACATCAGAAAAAGGGCAGTTTTTGAACAAAGGGCCTTGCTTACCAACAAGAAACATTGCCTCAAGGAGCAACTATTTAATCCACTCCAGTAGGTAAATATTTGATCTAGTCATTTGAAGAAAAAGGTGAATTTTCTTGTTTGCCTTACCTCTGACAGGATTAGCGTTCCTTTGAACTAGTTTCCCCACCCAGTTCATTAGATCGCTATATAATCAGAACCAGAGGGGTCCAGTGCACACAGCTGGAACCCATCTCCAGGAACAAAGAGCTGAAAAGGATCTTCAGTTGGAGCCACTCTTCCAGATTTTTGTAAGATTCTCACCGCTGGGTAATCTATTGCCGTATTTTTAAAATATATACATGTTATTTTTAGGCATTTAACTATTTCAATGAAATAACTTTTCCCCTTTAAAGCCTATGGCCCCAATTTATGAACTAAGAAAAAATTAACCAGATTCTAAAGTTTAAAATGAAAGCAGAACAGAATTCTTTTGGGATTGTCTATATGTCTGTGGATGAAGGGAGATTAGTGAGACTGGGAGCAAGTGAAGGGTTAGAAGGGATTCCTGAATTGTGATAAAATCCCCAAAGTCATGGGGAAGATATTTGCTGAAGGGCATCAGGATGCCCCCAAGAAACAGGCATTAAAAGTGGCAGAGCAAGTAAAGAAACAAAAAGAATGCTTTTATAATAGTCTTTTTCTTCTAATCTTCTCTACTAATTTTTTTTTTTTTACTTAAAAAGTTTTTTATTGCTCTTTATGAGCCAATTGGAACACATCCAAGATCAAAAGAAGGTACATTGGCAGGTTGAAGGGAAGTAGAAGGAAAAGAGATACAAGGAGAGTATGCATTGGGTGTTATGCTTTCTGATATGAGGGATATTATCTTAGAATACATAAAAGTGTGAAGCTACATGTATGGAAATTAAAACCATAGTTACTCATCATAGACTGTAAGTTAAGTCCCTGGTATGTAAAGTTGGACAAATCTCTTGAATACCAAACATTGCCTATATAGAGAAGAAGAGAATATTCATTCTTATAAAGATTAAAGGATGGGTTTGAGATATGATAAAGTTAGTCTGAAGAACAGTGAGGACATATTTCACTGACAAAAAGCTGACTGACAGTTATGTACTTGAATATGGAAGGTTTTGTGTGAGTGAGTTTGACCACCAGATGTGAGGTTCTAAACCCTTGGCCTAGGCAGATTCACTTCAGCAGCACAAATAATCTGTCTCATACTTGTTTTCTCCCAAATTGATTTTACCTTTTTTGGGGAAATTTAGGATTGAATATATGAGTGACCCAGTTGTGAGGGTGGAGGGGGAGGAGGGAGCAGATATTAGAAACTGGTGGCCATGGTGTGTACCTACTGGGCTTTGGTTTCTGGATGTCTTAGGGATTCAAGATTACAATAAGCCTGAGCAAATTTAGCCAAGTTCTTACAGAATTCATGTGCAAATTCTGCAAGCTAGAAACAAAGATTTTCCTTTACCTCTCCAGACTGGGATGGGAGGCTTCAATCTCCACCAGCAAGTGGCTTTGTAGGATGTGAAGCCCCAGTGTGGTATCAGTTCAGGGCCTTATTAGAGGTGTTCAATGGGCTTTCCTTATCCGCTGAACCTTAAGAAATGATACATCTCAGTGAGATTTAGTCTCAGGTCTCTTTGTCATCTATTTATTTCACAAGGTGCCTTCTACTATCAACTAAACTTATACAAACTTGTCTCTATAATTCCACTAGACTTTTTCATAATTTAGAGTTGGGAACTCTCTCATTCTATAGATGAACAAACTTAAGCCTGGAGAGGAAAATGTAGTCAATCACTAAAAAGTTTTTAAAAAATTGAGGGTCTACTGAGGCAAGCACTGTGATTCAAGGTAGATAACATGGGCTCTAACCTCCTGTAGAGTGTGCACCAGTAGGAAACACTGACAAGGAGACAGGTGATTGGATAACAACTTAGAAATGGCACCCGTGGAAATTTGCAATAGATATATCTACTTGAGCTTTGTGACTTTTGCTTTGACACTTGCATTTACTGGGGTGTCCTTGGTCTCAATAACTGAGCACAGAGTATTTGGACAGACTCTAGACAGGCCCAGCAGCTCACACTATCTTCTTTGAACAAAGATATCCCCACAACCTGTAGAGCACTGGCACATCTTACAAGAACCCATGGTCTTCACTACCTCATGGAAGATGTTGGCAACATGTGTATCCACCACTGCCACCTAATGACTCTTTTGGCTACTACAGCTCTGGCTCTACTTCCTGATGTTGAACTCTGGGTTTCTGGCCCCAGGCAGAGAAATGTTGACTTGGTGACCCTAAGGTCCTGTTTCATCTTGAGAACCTTAGAAGACAATATTTATCTATTGAAGAATAAGAGACCTAAATGAATCCAAATCAATAAACCTTTGATGACGTCTTCCACAAAGCTAGAAAAAGAAAACACACCCAGAAGACTAAAAAGCACAGAGTAAATGTTAAGAGCTTGGCAAATGGGGAGCATGGCAGGCCAGCAGCTGTGTTGAAGCAGGGGCCATGTATGAATACTTATTATTCTTTTAGGGCTGGCTCTTCTGTTTTCAGTCTTGTACTACAATTTTGCTCAAGTTCCAAGAACATCTTTCACTTAATTCTATTACAAATTATAATTGATGTTCCTTATGGAAATTTTTCTAGCTGTTATTTATTTCAGTATTGTTGGATAAACAATACTTTTCTTAGTGTATAATTTTATATTCTTGATCAGTGTGCCAAATTTGTGTAACATTATTATGGATCAGATAAAGTGTATCAATGCCAAATGATGATGAAAAAGAGTGTTGTTCACTTTGTTTACTCTCTCACATGCTTTTCCATGAAACCATCAGAACTTTGGATTTCCTGGTTTTTCTAGATTCACAGACATTCTCCAAGGGCTGTTTAGTAATACTACAGGCTTAGTGCTAGAATTTGTGGCATCTTTAAGGTTATAAAAATATTTTACATGAAAATAATTTCGATTGTGTTAGGAAAGTACAAAATAAAGATTACTAATTAATTTAATGTTTATTAAAATGTACCATTTATTTTATTTAGAATTTATATGAATCACATCACACTTAAGAAAAAATTGAATGTCCAATTTTTTCTGCCATTCTAAGAATTTCTCATTAAGTGTCATGGTTGCTAAGAAATCATAGCCAATCATAAAGTAAATAAGTTGCTCATTCACAAACCATTTGAAAAGTAAAATTGTAACAATCAGTTTTAAACTTATAGTGAAAAGTCACTTTTATTATTGAATATGGGAATACTCACATAGATTTGATATAATGTGGGGGAAGATATGACAGTTTTTAAAGGTTCTGAATGTTCTTTAATTTTTCTCCAAAGAACTAAAGATATTGTCAGAAACCACTTGCTACAAACACCAAATAGTTTTTAGTCTTCTGGGTATGTTTTCTTTTTCTAGTTTTGTTCTCAAATTTTCCCTTTTCTTAACACATAAAGTATTAAAAGTTCATAAGAAATTTGTTTTCTATTTTGTTATAATCTATACTTGTTTAATTCCATTTTAATAGCTATCATTGAGATAAAATCATACTCCAGGAAGAAGCATTATATTTATTTTATGGGTTTATTTGTCTGTGAAGTGTGAGTTCTACAGTGTAGACTGAAAACTCTTGAGAGATGATGGTAGCAATTCTATTGTCTTCCTTATTTTTTTTTTTTTTAAATACTTTATTTATTTAATTTTTAAATCCTCAACCCAGGATATTTTTTCCATTGATTTTTTAGGGAGGGTGGAAGAGAGAAAGAAAGACAGAAATATTGATGTGAGAGAAACAGAATCATTGATTGGGTGCTATAGGAGCTAATCAGGACTCTGGCCAGGAAGGAGCCTGCAAGCTAGGCACATGCCCTTGACCTGAATCAAACAGTTCTTTGGTCCACAGGCTGACACTATATTCACTGAGCCAAACTGGATAGGGCTTTTTCTCTTTTTCAGTAAGATGTTAAGAAACCATTACAGCCAATTATAAAGCCTTCAGTTTGAGCAAAAGTTCTGAAGAGGTTGTTTTTTACACTTGATCTTAGCCAATAGGCCAAAATTGAAGAGTTGTGTTTTCTTTTGTTTTGTTTTGTTTGTTTGTTTGTTTGTTTGTTTTTATCACATAGTAACATCACATGCCTGTTGTCTAACAGTCTATGTAGATATATATGGAAACTAGAAAATATTTTCTGAGAATAATCCACATTGTTCCTAAGAATAAGCTTGAAACTTCATTCTGCAGTCTTCTGTAAAAGTTGACCCCAAATCCACTTCCAGGAATTGCATTGATTTTTCCATGCTCCTCTCTGTCTTTTCTAAATAATACACAATAATTCCACCTTTAGCCACAAACCAACTAATTCTTGGGGAGTTAGGTCTGTGCCCCTTCACCTCAGGGCAAAATTGCTCTCAACTGATCTCCTTATTAACTTGAATACCTAGTATCCTGACTTTAACAATCCTCTGATTCACCCTTTCCTGGGTTTAGGGTTCATTGGAAGTCCTTCTTTGACCTCTTTAGTCAGTATAGCTCAGTTGTTTGAGCATCATTCCATGCACCAAAGGTTACTGGGATTGCCGACTTGATTCCTGGTCAGATCAAACCCCAGGTGTTGGTTTGATCTCTGGTCTGGGTGCCAATAGGAAGCTTTTGTCTCCCTCTTGCTTGAGAAAGCCAGCTGTGTACTCAATTGCACGCCCTCTTCGTGTGTGCCCCTCAGTATCTCTGCCTTCTGCAGTTCCTCTGAGTCTCAGTGTGCCTTTTTCATTCCTGACAATAGAGTTTCACCCCATATAAGTCTGGGTCCCCAGAGTCTCGCTTGAATTGGACGTCAGAATTGTTGGGAGCTGTTGTCTCCGTCCCACTTGAGAAAGCCAGCCGCACACTCAGTTGCCAGTCCTCTCCACGCACACATGTCTTAGTAACTCTGTCTCCTGAAGCTCCTGTGAGTCTCAGTGTGCTTCTCTCATTCCTTCTAGTTGTAGAATTTCCACTCAGCCAGCCTTCCTGTGGTTCTGGATGATGTCCATTTTGTCTTTTAGTTGTAGTTTTGAAATTGTTGTGAGAGGCAGCAGTTTAGATGTTTACCTATGCCGGCATCTTGGCTTCTCTCATTTGTGTTGTTTTAAACTCTATTCAACATATGTTTATTTTCCACTGCCAAAAGTGCCAACAAAAGGATTCTGCAAGTAGAGACAACAGAAAGCTAGCAACTGCTACTGACAAGACAGACACAGCATCAAGGATACATGTTTGATGATGGAGTATATCACCAGGGTCTAGTTTTTGGTTGTGCATAGCAGCAAGGAAAAAAGACAGTTGAGTCCTTTTTTGTGGCAATTGTGATATTGAGATTTATTTTTAAAATTTCTTTTGTCAGTCAATTCCAAAGCCATTTTGTTTCATTCATTCACTAGTTCCCTTGTTTTGTCTCTTAGTTCATTCAACCAATATTTACTATCATTAGAGCATTTTTGCTGGATACTCTGTTTTTATTGTTGTTGTTTTGTTGTTATTTTTTAAAAAATAGGATTAGCAAGATTTCAAAAAAATCTTGATTTTAATACCAATAAAAGAATGTTAAGTAGGTGAAAAGGTGAAGGAATTAAAAAGTACAAATGGCCAGTTTTAAAAATAGCCATGGGGATGCAAGTCAGCATAGGAAATACAGTAAATAATATTGTAATAATGATGTATGGTGTCAGATGGGTGCTAGACTTATGTGGTGACTACTTCTTAAGCTATATAAATAAGTACATAGTATACCCATAGTACAGTATATCAACTATAATTTGTTTTTAATTTAAAAAAAAGAATAGACACATGAGAGGAAAGGCTAACCCTAAAGGTTACTCTACCCCGTTTTCCTACAGCTTCCTCAATTTCCAGATTTCAGGAATTAAAATCAGTTCACAAACTCTCATTAGCATATTCTGTTTATCCAAACCTTTGGGAATCAGCGTCTACAGGGAACTGAACACTCTCCAAAAATCACATGACTAGAGAATTTCCTCAAGAGACAGACAACTCCAGTGTCATTTAGATCTGCCTTTTCACACCCTGGCCATAAGGGACATATACACCTGGGCTTCCACCTTTTCAGTCTCTGCCCTGAGTCATTGTACTGGTTACAGCACCATCTCTTTGAGAGAAAAGCTCTTGCTTTCAGAGAAGATCACATTTGCAAACTTTTTATTCTTTGGAAAAGTTGTGAACAGAGAAATGGAGAGGAAAGAGTAGACTATAGAGTTGAGGAAATATCAACTTGCCATTCTCAACACCTCCCTCTGGTGCCCACTTGTTATCTTCCTTTCTCCCCAGGCAGTGATGGCTCTCCAGAAGGCCCTTTCATTGCTTCTGCTCTTGTTGGTGACCCTGCTGGGGCTGGGGCTGGTGCAGCCCTCATATGGCCAATCCATGTACCAACTATTCCTGCGGCAACATGTGGACACTAAACATAGAGGTGGCGCCAGTTTTTACTGCAACAAGATGATGCAAATACGGGGGATGACTAGGCCCAGGTGCAAGCAATTCAACACCTTCATCCATGAAGACATCTGGGACATTAATAACATCTGCAAGAACCCCAATATCCAGTGCAAGAATGGCGAGATGAATTGCCATGCAGATGTAGTGAGAGTCACAGACTGCAAGCTTACATCACGTTCCCGGCGAAACTGCAGATATCAGGGCAGCGGCACCTCTAGGCGTGTTGTCATTGCCTGTGATGATAAAACCCTGATGCCTGTGTACTTTGACGGATAGATGCTATCCTGAAACAGTTATGGCCCTGTGGTTGACCTTTTACTTACTCCTTGAACAGCAATGAGTAATGCATTTGACTATGTCTACTTCTTTTTCTCTATATAATCCATACTGTTAAATGCATCAAAGAGAAATGGAGACAAATGTATAATGCAACTGGGCTTTCTTGAATAAAATTTTCTATAAAATATGCTTCCTTTTAAAATACTGCTCAGCTTAGCTCTCTCAAATCCTATCCTCTGGAATTTTGTTATTATATGTATGATATAACATTTCACATATTTTAAAGTATTTCCATCTCAGTTATCTAATTTTAATACCACCGCACCTCTGTGATGTTCATGTTGCTACAAAAGGAACCCAAAGTTAAAGGTTTTACCGAAGAACATGAAGATGTGGAAAAGGTGATATAAAAAAATCCATTTCAACTGGCTACTAATCCAAGGCTTTTCCTACTTCATGACAGGGAGTGCTTTAAAAGTAACTGCTTTTTGATATTCTCAAAAGTCAGCTGTTGGGGGAAGCATTAAACATTTAGAAATATGAACTGGAAAAATGAGAGCCCTGTCTGTATAATTTGTCAACCTTATTATGTTTGTCTCTAATAAGATTAAAAAATCATACAGGAACTTTCTTTTTCTCTTCACACACTTTTGAATCATAGTAGTAAGTCAGAATATTAACAATGTACTAGATCATTAGGACTCATTCTCTCTTCCTGACTGGAAAGATTTTTCACGTTTTCTTTGTAATAAAGAAATGCAGATATCTGAAAAGATGGTGCTATGGTTCTTGTGTGGAATTTCTTTTCTTTTATCTTCTTTTAATTCTTTTCTAGTTTATGAGCGAACATAGTCTCTTCATAAACTGGCCCATAATTAAAACCTATTGGATCAATGACCATGACCCAGAAATATTTGTGTTATTTACTAAAGACAATTATTACACCCTTCCCTTTTCCCTTTGATTATTTAGAAACAAATTGGAGAACAGAGATGTATGAAGACACTAGCAGCTAAAAATGAAAGTATGTATGTATGTATGTGAGTGAGTGTGTGTGTGTGTGTGTGTGTGTGCATGTGTGCACATGAAAAGACTAAACTGAAAATATTTGAATTAAAGCAAATATACATTGTTTATGTTTAAGGTGTGCAACCTCATTCAGTATACTAGTACATATGCATTGTGGAAGAATCACTACAATCAAGGTAATTCACCTATCTGTTATTTCACATAATTACCAAAAGTGACCCTATTTTGGATTGCTTTCTACTCCATTCTTTTTAACACTACTGAACATCATAGCTTAGCCACCAGTTTCTTCTGACTACATGTAGCTTTCACACCATTGTAAAGTTAAAATATCCTAGGCATGAAAATCCTATATAATAAAAGAATAGTATGCAATTTGTCTCCTGGACCGGGAGTTTGACCAGGGGATAGGGCCAGCTGGAGCAAAGGAAGGAGGCCATGGCCTGCAGAAGCAGACGGCTGGGCCAAGGAATAGAGTACCTGGTCGGTAATCGGCAGCCAGCAGCTGATAACAAACATACCAGTGCACAGATTTGGTGACCTAGGCCTCTAGTTCATAAATAAAATTGTGGATAATTTTTGCTAATCCATGTCACCAAACTAAAACTTAACAACTAACCAAATTTCAGCTTCTTCCATGGGTGAAATTTTAAACCAATCAATTTAGAATTACTTGATCAGCATTGGTGAGGTAATATGGCTGATAAGACCCTCTGCCTTCCCCTGAATGAAGGTGTCCTTGCTTAAAATAATCCAGTCTTTTTTTTTTTATTGTTCATATTATTACAAATATTTCTTCCGCCCCCCGCCATTGCTCTCCTCCACCATGTTCCCACCCCACCCTCTGCCTTTTCCCCACTCCCCATTGTCCTCATCCATAGGTGCACAGTTTATGTTCAGTCTCTTCCCACATCCCCCTCTCCCCTTTTCCCCAAGAATCGTCAGTTCACTCCCATTCCATACCTCTGATTCTATTATATTCACCAGTTAATATTGTTCATTAGATTTTTTTTAATTTCCTTGGTTTTTAGATTCACTTGTTGATAGTTACATATTTGTTGTTCATAATTTTTATCCTTATTTACATTCTCTTCTGAAAGAACACCCTTCAGCAATTCATATAATTCTGGTTTGGTGGTGATGAACTCCTTTAGCTTTTTTTTTTAATTAGTGAAGCTCTTTATCTGACCCTAGATTCTGAGTGATAGCTTTGCTGGATAGATTATCTTTGGCTGTAGGTTCTTACTATTCATCACCTTGAATATTTCTTGCCATTCCCGTCTGGCCTGAATGGTTTCTATTGAGAAATCAGCTGACAATTGTATAGGCGCTCCTTTATAGGTAACTACCTGCTTTGCTCTTGCTGCTTTTAATATTCTCTCTTTGTCTTTTGCTCTTGGAATCTTAATTATGATTTGTCTTGGTGTGGTTCTCTTTGGATTCCTTTTGTTTGGAGTTCTGTGCGCTTCCTGGACTTGTAAGTTTAATTCTTTCACCAGGTGGGGGAAGTTTTCTGTCACTATTTCTTTCAGTATGTTTTCCATATCTTGCTCTGTCTCATCTTCTGGGACCCCCATAATTCTGATGTTGGTTAGCTTGAAGTTGTCCCAGAGGTTTCTTACATTATCTTCAATTTTCTGGATTCTCTTGCCTTCTAGCTTCTGTGGAGGAGTGTCTTCTGGCTCTTTATGTTCCAAATCTTTGACTTGATTTTTGCGATCTTCCATTCTGTTTTTAGGACTCTGTATAATATTTTTCATTTCAGACAATGTATTCTTTATTTCTTGTTGATCCCTTATCATTTCTTGTTGATTCCTTATTAATTCTAGTTGATCTCTTTTCATATCCTCATAGGTCTTATCGATCATTTCTAGGAAATTCTTGAAAAACCTTATAAGTGTAGATTTGAACTCTATATTCAGTTGCTTTTTGTCCTCCATTTCTTTCATTTGTGATCTATTTTGTTTCAGCATTTTCGCAGCTTTCCTGATGGGCCGGGGTTTCAGGGTGGAGCCTACAGCTTTGGCTTCCATCAGCCCCGCCCTATGTGGCTCCTGAGTCTCAGGGTCCTTCAGTACTCGTTGCAAGCGCCTCTGAGAGAAAGGTGCCCTCGATTTTCGCCTGCTACCAAACAGTCTAGGCTCTCCTGCAATGAGCACGGAACTGGGGTTCAGTTCAGTTGGAAGTGGGGTTGGAGGTGGCGTTCAGAGCAGTCTGGAGCCCCTGTCTCCTTCCCGCCAGGGCAGTCCCATGGCACAGCCCTTCTCTGCACGCAATGTGCGCGCTGCCAGGACCTCTTTTCGCCGCTCCCCCGGGGCTCCACCTTACAGCCCAGCTCCCTATGGATGAGCCTGGGTCCCCAGGTCTGGCCTAGAACTGGGGTTCAGTGCTGTCGGGTCTGGGGTTCAGCACAGTCCGGAGCTTTTATCTCCTTCCCGCTAGGGAATGCCAGCCATGCACTTGGCCTCCCTGCTCTCCGGCTCCGCCCTCTCCGCGCGCTGCGTGTCTCCATACCTTAGGCTTTTCCAGCTCCTCCGCTCTTCCTTCTGGTTTTCTCCTTGCTTCTTGTTGTAGAATTTCCTATCAGTAGACTTTCCTGTTGTTCTGGGTAATGCCCATTTTATATTTTAGTTGTATTTTATTGAAATTGTTGTGTGCGGCTGTGGCTAGCTGTTTACCTGGGCAGCCATCTTGGATTCTCTCCCGCTATCTCAAAATAATCCAGTCTTTTAACTACATAGTCCCACCCTCTTTCTGCCTGTTAAAACCCTTCATTTTGTACAACTCACCAAAGCACCTTTCTAGTTGCCAGATGCCCAACTCCTGAATTGTTTAAAGCCAATTATATCTTCAAACTTACTTGGCTGAATTTTGTTCTTTAGCTCCTGCCCCCAGGGCCTTGTCATTTCTTTGTACCCAGAAGACTGTCTTTGATGTCTGACCCCTTTGCTTCAGGCTTTACATTGTTTTATTTTTCTTTGCACATTTTTCTTCCTCACTTCTCTTTCTTTCCCCCCCATTTCTCTTCTCCTATCTCTGTATCTGTTTTTTTCTTTCCTTTCTTTTTTATCCTTTCTAAAAATGGATCTTCTTTATCCGCTTTATTGATGTGTCTTTGTTGTTTTATTCATATATCTAATTTTTTCTTTCCTGCTCCTATTCCATTTATCCTTCTCTTTTCTTTCTCCTCCTACTCAATTTTTATCTTTTTTTTCTTTCTTGTTTTGCTATTTTCTTGTCTTAATTTTATAAAACATTTTGCACTTCCTAAATTTCTATCTGCTCTCTCCTCTACTCTCTGTCAAAAAACTTTTTTTTAATATTTATTTTTCTCCTGCCTCTATTCCAAACCATGATCCTTCCATATTCATCCAATTCCTCAACCATATATTTTCTATTTAGGCTCTGCATCTATAGATTCTTCTCTCTCCTTTTTTTTTTGGGGGGGGGGGTGTTTTTTGTTTGTCCTTTTTAAAAATTTATTTGTTGTGTTTCCTCCCCATAGACTTCCTTTCTTTCTTTTTTCTTTTTTTTTTTCACATTCTTGTTCTATTTTCTAAATCTCTTTTCTCTAGCTGTCACTTTTCTTAGAGTTATCGGTGTCTTGTGTACATTCATGTTCTATTCCTCCTGTGTTGGTCTTCATGCTGGGGTCCTGTCTGATCCCACTGGCCCTCGCTCAGGATGAGAGGTACAGACACTTCTTGGACCAGTACTATGATCCCAAGCCACGTGGTCATGATAACAGATACTGTAATAGCATGATGAGGAGACGAGGCTTGACTTCGCCCTGCAAAAACACCAACGCCTTTATTCATGGCATCAGTAACAACATCAAGGCTGTCTGTGAAGACAAGAATGAAAAGCCTTATGGGACAAACTTCAGAATAAGCAAGTCCCCTTTCCAGGTCACTACTTGCAAGCACAGAGGAGCGTCCCCCAAGCCTCCCTGCTGATACAGAGCCACACCAGGGTTCAGAGACATAGTTATTGCCTGTGAACATGGCTTGCCTGTCCACTTTGATGAGTCCTTCTACCGTCCATAACCAGCAGGCCCCTGGCCCAGAGTTGGCTCTGCTCTCCATTCCTGGCACTTCCCCTACATCCTAGAACAGAGGTGGCCACATTCATTGCCAGGGGCCCAGAAAATGAGCTGCCTGGATCTTTGTTTTCTGTTTAACAATATGATAATAAATAAGAATGTCTCTGAAATCGATACGAATCAAAGTCTTCTCATCAATTCTTGGCATTTGCATTTTCCCCCATTTTCTCTACTCAGCTGCCTCAGAGAGGATGGCATGGAACACAAATGCCTATTCCCCTGTCAGTTACTTTGTTCTCAGTCAATAGGGAGGTAGACTTTCCTTTTTTGTGAGTGTAAGGATGTTAAATTCATCTTTTCCCAGAGCTGGGAAATTCCAGGGCACATGGCCCTAAGCAGAATTTTCAGGAGGAGCAAATTATATTTGGGGTCAAATAACTCAATATTACTTTTACAAATGTTAAACTTTGAGGAGCAGTGTTTAGAACTAAATACCAACAGATTAATAAAACTTTACCTCTCTTAAATTTTCACATTTTTAAAGATATATTTCAAATAAAACACAAGGCATATGTATTAATGAATACAAATCTATCCTCTAAATCAGTGATTCCCAAAGTGGTCTATATCGACCCCCAGGGGTCTATGACAACCTGCAAGGGGTCTACGTCAGCAAAAAAAAAATTTGGGGGTCCATGAAATGAAAATGGGGGTCCACGATAGTGGATCTCAACATACACTGATAGTACCTATTTACTTACATCATATTATCTTATAATATAAAAACATATACATTATTTATAAAAGTACCTATGAAGTAAAAAATTTATTATATATGTTTATAAAATTGTGTAAGTTGTAGGATAAAAACCTGCACATAATGATATACCAGTATCATCTTGTTACAAGCATACGCGCAGTAAACATTCTTGCCAATTTTTGTCTCAAAGCTTCGCGAACTTGCACCGACTTGTTCAATTCGTCACTCTATAAATATAAATGTGAGAAAAATACGTTCATTCGTTTCCTGAATCTTGAATAGGAAAGTGCTGAGAAAACATTTAAAAAAATATTAACTGTAGTTTATCATACAAATTATAGTGAATCAGTGTTATTTTGTTTGAGAATGCCGGAGAAAAGTAGGTACATTATTTTTTATTAAATTTTATGTTACGTATATTTTATATAACAGATACAAAATTTTATTTTGAGTAGTTTTAATTTAAATTCAATAAATAAATGTATAAAACTTAACATGTGTTTTTATTTCAAGTTTTTATCACTAAACTTCACTACAGTTAGAAATTTACAAAAAAATCAATATCAGGTAAGTAGGGAGTCTACCCAAAACCGAAAAACATGGCAAGGGGTCTATGGCACAAACAAGTTTGGGAACCTCTGCTCTAAATTCTCTATAAGAGGCAAATTCAAATTAATTTTCAGTATCCTGTTACTCCAAAATATCTAGATATTTAATTTTTTTACTATTTAACCCAGCAAACTCCAAAGTTTTAAATCACCAAAAATTATCTGAAAAAGCTGTATCATAAATCCTTTCTTTTAATTACATCTATTTATGTTTTTACCATGTTGTGATTTTAAAGCTAATTGTTTTTATCCAAGCCATTTTCTTGTCAGATTTTGTAACAGGGATAACTCATTGGCCTTCAGTGGATTTAATGTAAAAGTACTATTTTATGTTATTTTCCTTTACAAAAATAGGAGTTCCCCCTCCCCTGCCTGCCTTCATTGCTATTTCTGCACCTTCCTGGAGGGTTTTTCTACACAGCTGTTTCTCCCAGCCCTATGGACAAAAAAAGAGCATTGGGGACTAGTTATGGTTATGGGAAATATTAATCTGTTAGGCATGATTGCCTAACCAGGACATACCACCTGGCTAGGAGTCAAAGGTCCCCTCCCTCCTTGGAATGCGGTACATTCTTATTCAAGAACTTCCCATTATCATGGAACCATTAACCCTGTTGCCCAAACAATGGAGTCCCAACCCAGACTGCATTGCTTACTTCTCATGCCCATAATCCATACTTCCCCATGTAATCCTGTCCCTATATTCATAAACCAGGGAACAGCAAATTAAGGCCCCCAAAAGATAGAAAGCCAAAATTACATTAGACACACAGACAGAAATCTCACTAGCTAAGAGTTTCTGGTGACTGGCGCCCTGAGAGGGAGAGCAGGAAGAGTACATTCTGACAATCTCTGTCCCAAGTTCAGCCTCAATACACATAACTGGGCTTCCCCAAAGCAGGACATGCCCCATCTTTAAAGAAATTAAACCAAACAACAAAGAAACACAAAACATCAATAGAAACGCTCTTATACAGATGTGCACAATGCACCAAAACCTGCACCACAGAGTGCCCTGCTTTAACAAACCACCGAAGCAGAACAATATCTCCTGTCCCTGGTTTGGGGACTGTCCCTCCCCTGAACTTCAGTATTGTCCCAAATAGACTATTTGGGGAACAATTCTGTGTAGGACTAGAATTTTTGTTTCCCATCCTCAGAAAGTCCCTTGTGACTCTGTTTCTGCTCAGTCCCCCATATTGGAGATGTCTCACAATCCCCGAGATCCGTTTTGTCCCTCTGACCATTTCCCTTATGGGAGAACAGAACCGCAGATCAGAACTCCACACTTGCTTTATATGTCAGACCTTTCCCAGTCACATATACCCGACCTCTGAGGATACCCAACCACCAACATGGTATTGCCACTTTGGCCTGCATGAGACTTGCCTGGTTACTGGGCATGTACCCTCTTTGTATCATTTTCGTCACCTTCCAAAGAGAAACAGTCTTGGACTAACCTATGGAACCTGCAAAGAGACAGGGCCCAGGCAAAGGGCCACCCAAAATTAGATGGGACGTGCCTACCCTTCAACCAGTGTCCCTCCCTAGTCTGGGCACAGAAATCCAGACGTGCCCCCAAATTTTGAGAAATGGCTGATCTGTCTAAATTTCAAATGATGGTCTGGGAAACAGCAACATGGCAAAAATGCGACTTTTAATAACACTCTTGACAGCGGGTGTCCATTGTATGGCACACAAGTGGGGAAGGGAACATAGACTATTTATTTATTCCCTCTTTCGGTTCATAATTGGCTTGGTCCTATGAGGTCACCTGTTTCTTTATACATTGCCTAGGTCTTGCTGTTTCCCATTGGGCTATTTAAAATATTGGCTGAGATATTTTCTTTCTTAATTTAGTATCATGCACTCCTGTGATGCTAATGTTGCTACATATAAGAGCCCAAAGTTAAAGGATTTGCTGAAGAACATGAAGTTAGTGGAAAAACTAAAGCAAAAAATCCACTTCAATTGGCTACTAATCCAGGACTTTTTCTACTTCATCACAAGGAGTGTTTTGAAAGTATATGCTTTTTGGTATTCCTAGCAATCAATATTGGGGAAGCATTACAAATTTGGAAATATGGACTAGCAAAATGAGAGCTCTGTCTGTATAATAAGGCAGCTTTGTTATGTTTGGGTCTAATAAGATTATGATGTAAAGAATTTTCTTTTTCTCTTCCCAAACTTTTGAATCACTGTAGCAAGTCAGAGTATTAAGAATGCACTAGATCATTAAGACTCATTCACTTTTCCTAACTGGAAAGATTTTTCATGTTTTCCTTTTAATAAAGAACTCAAGCCCAGCCAGCATGGCTCAGTGGTTGAGAATCAACCTATGAACCAGGAGATCAACAATTCAATTCCTGGTCAGGGCACATGCCCAGTTGTGGGCCAGTCCCCCATATCAGGCATGCATGAGGCAACCAATCAGTGATTCTCTCATCATTGATGTTTCTATGGCTCTTCCTCTCTGAAATCAATTAAAAAAAAAAAAAAAAAAATATATATATATATATATATATATATATATATATATATATATATATATATATATTATTGATTTTTCTTACAGAGAGGAAGGGAGAGAGATAGAGAGCTAGAAATGTCAATGAGAGAGAAACATCGACCAGCTGCCTCTTGCACACCCCCTACCGGGGATGTGCTCGCAACCAATGTACATGCCCTTGACCGGAATCGAACCCGGGACTTTACAGTCCCCAGACTGACGCTCTACCACTGAGCCAAACCGGTTTCGGCCAATTAAAATATATTTTAAACAAAAACTCAAACTACAGATATCTTGAAGATGGTGCTATGGTTCTTGTGTGAGATATTTTCTTTTTCTACCCTCTTAATTATTTTCTATAGTTTATAAACATGCACCAACACCTTAATACCCTCATAAACTGGTCCATGACAAAAAGTCTATAGGATCAATGACCAGGACACAGAAACATTTGTGTCATTTACTAAAGACAATTCTCACATCCCTCCCTCTTCCCTTTGAATATTTTGAAACAAATTGGGGAACAGAAATGTATGGAGACACCAGCAGCTAAAGAAGGAAAGTATGTATCTAAGAGTGTGTGCTCCCACATGTGTATGTGTGTGTCTGTGTGTGTGTGTGTGTGTGTGTGTGTAAGGACTAAACTGAAAATACTTAAATTATAGCAGATATACATTGTTTATATTTAAAGTGTGCAATCTGATTCAGTATACATATGCATTGTGAAAGAATCATGATAATCAAGCTAATTAATGCATCTGTTAACTCACATGGTTATCAAAAGTGACTCCATTTTGGACTGTTTTCACCTCCATTCTTCTCAACACTACTGAACAGCATAGCTTAACCCAGCCAGTTTCTACTGAATGCATATTGCTTTCATAACATTGTAATGTCAAAAAATCATAAGCTTGAAAAATCATGAATAAAATTGTGAGTCATTTTTGTTATGCCACGATACCTAACAAAAACTTAATAAATAACCAAATTTCATTTTCAGCCTCTTCCAGAGATGGAATTGTAAACCAATCAATTACTGGTAAGGTAATCTGCCTGATAAGACTCACTGCCTTCCCCTGAATAAAGGTGCCTTGTTAAAAATAATCCAGTATTTTTTAATAAATATATTTTATTGATTTTTTACAGAGAGGAAGAGAGAGGGATAGAGAGCTAGAAACGTCGATGAGAGAGAACCATCGACCAGCTGCCTCATGCACACCCCCCACTGGGGATGTGCCCGCAACCAATGTACAGGCCCCTAACTGGAATCAGACCTGGGACCTTTCAGTCCACAGACCAACGCTCTACCGCTGAGCCAAACTGGTTTCAGCAAAAATAATCCAGTATTTAACTTGGTAATCTCACCCTCTTTATGCCTATGAAAATCTTCCATTTTGTACAACTCACCAAAGTGCCTTTCTAGTGCTAGATGGCATGCAACCCAATTTCTGAATTGCTTAATAAAGCCAATTAGATCTTCAAACTTACTTGGCTGAATTTTGTTCTTTTGCTCTTTCCCCCAGGGCCTTGTCATTCCTTTGTACCCAGAAGGCTGCCTTTGATGTATGACTCCTTTGCTCTAGGCTCTTCTCAGAGTGACCCCCAGTGTTCTAGATGAGGAGATAAACAGGTGCACAGAGTAAGGCTGTCCCCTCTTCCCCCACCACCACTGCCAATCAGTTGGAACACTCTCCCTCCCAAATCTATTCCTTTCTCATTGCTTTCTTATCTCTAAGAAAAGAAAAACAACACTGACTTTGTTCTGTAGATTCACACACTAATCCCTATGGACCTGTGAACGTAAGTATAAAATCTGAATAGGGCAAGTTAGAGTTAGAAGGGTTGGTACTGAGCATGGCTGGGGAAAAGGCCCAGGAACACTGGGAGGGGCTTGCTTGACCTTCTCAGTGATAGAGTTGAGCATGCAGTGATCCAACTTGTGAGAAGCAAAGGCCCAAATTTAACTCAGCATTAAACTTACTAATTCACACCTCCCTTCCTCCCCAACATTTTCAAGCATAACACATTGAACCTGCTTAAATCTTGGTCTTCTCATCCTCTTTAGGCCATTTGAGCTAGGGATAGGGCATCACAAATGAGAACCTGCCTATCTCTTGTTCTGTGCCTGATAGAGCACTCAAGACCCCCAAAAGTGCTCTCATGCAAATCCCATTAGTCTCTCACAGGTCTGTAAAGGAGCTTCTATTAGGCCCATTTGAAGACACCAATTCTGAGATATTGAGACTCAGATTAGAGTTTTTATAGGGCCAGGTTAACTTCTTGTGGTAACTGAGGACAGGGAGCTGGTTTAAAGGAGAGACTTTTTCAAACATCTCTAGGCCCTGATTTTGACCAAAGCAGTTCCTGTGAGGTCAGTTTTAATCTTGGTATTTGGTTGCTTTGTTTTTCTTTTAAATATTTTTATTTATTTCAGAGAGGAAGGGACAGGGAGAGATAGAAACATCAATAATGAGAGAGAATCACCGATTGGCTATCTCCTACACACCCCACTCTGGGGATCAAGTCCATAAGCTGAGTATGTGCCCTGACTGGGGATTGAACCAAGACCTCCTGGTTCATAGGTCAACCACTGAGCCACGCTGGCTGGGATTTTTTTTTTTTTTTTTTTTTTTTTTTTTTTTTTTTTTTTTTTTTTGTGTGTGTGTGTGTGTGTGTGTGTGTGTGTGTGTGTGTGTTTATTTTATTTTATTTGTCTGTTTGTTTTGTTTTTTTCCTCCATTTTTTCATTAAGGTATTAGATGTATACATATCTTATCATTACTCCCCACTCCCATATATGCCCTCATCCCCCAGTGTTTCGCGTTCATTGGTTATGCTTATACGCAGCATAAGTGTCCTTTGGTTGATCTTTGCTTAAAACACTATTTCAAAACTGCATTTCTTTTATGATAGTATCCTTAATGGCAAATCAAGATGATTCAGTATGATAATAATTAGGTAAATGGCCTCAGAGAAGACAAATGGGCAGTCAGAAATGCTACCGTGTTTCAGGCAGCCATTGGGGAAATGCTATGAGGAAGTCAATAGGAGATAAGCCCCACATGAAGAGTCCGTTTTAATTGCAGCCTGGGATTTCAGGGAGCCAAAGCCTTCCTGCTTGGGAATGTTTCCCAAGTCTACTCATCTTCTACATTCCCTTAAAGGATGAGAACCTTTTCTACTTCACAGACATAAAACTTAAAATCCCATTCTCTTTCAGACACACTCTCTTATGAGAACCCATCTGGACTGTAAAACAGAGCTAGCCAGAATGCTCCTTGTTTTGGGTGAAGAGGTATTTGGAATTCTCAAAATAAATTTCATCTATTTTCTACAATTTTGTGCTTGTCTCACTCAGCCTCTAGCCTCACTCTTGTAAATTTTATTATCTAATGAGATTTATCATCCTTCTAGTCTGGAACCAAGTGGTAAAATTGAGCCTAAATATCTACAATGGAATTTTAAGGTGGAACTCAGCTCAGGCGTGTTGCAGTTATGTTTTCCTCTCTCTTCCATGTAGACCCACAGGTGATCCTGGTGACTGAGATGTCCTCCTCTCTGAAGGTCCTAGGTCCTCTCTTGCTCCTGCTGTTGCCCTTTTGTGGGCTCCAGGTACACAGCCAGAACCTTTCCTGGAGGGAATTCATGAAACAGCACCACCTGAGCACAAGCTGGGAACTCACTGAGTACAGATGCAATGATCTCATGAGAGGAAGAGAAGCTCCAAAAGACAGGAACTATCACATCTTTATCTATACCTTCTGGCACAAAATTGAGCATGTATGCATCAGGAACTGGAGAGATCACTACAGTAATGTATACTAATATATAGGTGCCCAACATCCCTTCAAAATGATCCGTGTTACTCAGTGAATAACAAAAAGGGCTACAAAAAGCACAGGAGCAATAGCTACTCTTCTTCCCAGCCCCCTTCCCAGTTTCTCTCTCACAGAGGATCCAGAAAGGCAGACCTCAGCAGTGCTAAGGTTGTTTTATATGATCAGGAGAGAGTATCCCACTCTCAGCAAGCGTGTGTGTGTGTGTGTGTGTGTGTGTGTGTGTGTGTGTGTGTGTGTTCACGCGCGCGCGCATAAGTGTTGGTGCAGGACACCCAGCTCCCTTCACCAGCTGGGACTCAAGGTCTCTGTCAACAGGTCATGCAGTGACTGTGGACAAACCACATGACTTCTCTGAGCTTAGAATTGTTTTCAGAGAAATGAAAGTCTGAAGAAAGATGATTCTAAGATTGCACTCAGTTAAAACAATTTTTCAGTGTTTTCTGGTTCTAAAGGTCTTTCTCTCAATACTTCCCAGAAAGAAAGATTGGATTGCATATATGATATATTTCCTTAAGACCTTTATACTTTTCAAAGAGCCAAAGTTGCTTGTATGGAAGTATTCATCAATTAACTGCCTTCAGTTTAAATAAAAAACAAGTATCGTTCACTCAGAAACACAGAAAGGGGGAGAAAAATTCTTATTATATTTACCCCCACTCTCACTCTCCTTATTTCCTGTCAAAATGCTAGCAAAAGATGAATTTTTATCCCAATAAGGAATTTGTATATTTTCATATTAAGTGAAATGCATTAACACCTGTCAATACTGCCAACCAATCATTGCATGCTGAATATTCTAAGCCCCCATTTCTTCCCATTCCTCCTCTCAAAAGGTATGTTCACCTCTGCACTGGTTGCTATTCTCCCCTTGCGAGACAGCCTGGCAGGTCTTTTTCTCCTAATAAAGCCTTCAATCCTAGTTTTCAACTCCTGATTGGTCTCTCATTCTGGTGCCAAAACCCAGTAGATGTGAACAGGAGAATGGATGATCCTCGGATGCAGCCCTAGGTTCTCTGGCTCTGCTCAGTGGCACAGTTCTGAATTGATTGGCCTGCCCCAGACGCTCTCTCAAATGCTGTTGGACCAGGACATGTGGGGATCTCGTTGCTTCTCTCCCATTGGTAGGCCTTCAGACCCAATTTACCGCCCCCCCCCCCCACACACACCTTTATTCTTGCTCACTGTGACCTGGAGGGGCTTTAGGGTCTCAGAGTTTCCCATCTACTTGGCTACTCATTCTATAAAAGCCAGGAATTCTCTTCTACTCCATAATACAAGTGTCTCAGGGTGATGATCTCGGAACATTTTCTCAGCCCCTTCTCTCTAAAGGTTGGTTGAGTGAACAGGAGGATGCTCCTTATTCCTCCCCAACTTCCAATAGCCCTTCCCTCCAGTCCTGGGGACCTATCAATCCAAATCCCCTTGAAATACACCCTTAGGGTGTTTTGGTCTTCTGGGTGGAGAGATTAGTGAGGAGACACCCTAAGGGTGTATTTCAAGGGGATTTGGATTGATAGGTCCCCATGACTGGAGGGAAGGGCTATTGGAAGTTGGGGAAGGAATCAAACCTAAGAAGCTCTGCCTGACCACAAAATAAACTCAATAATGGCTCTCAGTGGCCTGTAAAAATGCACTTTCAATTCCAATATCCTTTGAGACCTAGATAATTTTGCCACCAGACAGGGAAAACTTCTGAAATCCTCTGTGTACAGGCATTCTTTTTCCTCTGCTCTCACCCCTCACTTTCCACTCATCAGATCCTCCTCAGGAAGTTCTCTTTGCCCTCAAACCAGTCCTCAAACCTTTTCTCTATCTTCTCACTCTTTCGACCCAGCTGATCATTCCTCTCCACCTCACCCACTCCCACCACCCTTACAACCAAGATTACTCTACCCACCAAAGTTATCATTTAGAATTGAAGGTCAGATAAAGAGCTTCACAGATAAGAAAGTGCTGAAGGGTATTCTTTAAGAAGAGGAGGAAGAAGAAAAAGGTAAAGATAAAAAATTATGAACAACAAAGTGACAACAAATACATATCTATCAACAGGTGAATCTAAAAAATCAAGTGAATATAAAATCTGATGTACAGAATAAACTGGTGACTATAATAGAACCAGGGGCACAGAAAGGGAGTGGACTGACAATTCTTGAGGGAAGGGGTATTGGGAGTTTAAGAAGAGATTGGATAAAAACAAAACAAAACAAAACAAAAAAACAACAACACAGGATCTTCCTTGCCTCCCTGCTGGTACAGAGCCACATCAAGGTCCAGAGACATGGTTGTTGCCTATGAACATGGCTTGCCTTTCCCTTTGATGAGTCCTTTTACCAGCAGGCCAGTGACCCCAAGGTGGCTCTGCTCTTCATTCCTGGCACTTACCCTACACAATCCAAAACAGGGGTGACTGCATTCATTGCCAGGGGCCCAGAAAATGAACTGCCTGGATTTTTTGTTTTCTGTGTTACAATCCTATATAATAAAAGGCTAATATGCAAATCAACTGAATGGTGGAATGATCAATCACTATGATGCAAACTTACCACAAGGGGGCAGACACTCAATGCAGGAACTGCCCCCTAGTGGTCAGTGCACTTCCACAGGTTTGCGCAGCTCAGCCAGAAGCTCTGTGCCAAGCCCATGGGTGGTGAGCTCAGCGGTGGTGATGGGAGCCTCTCCCCACTCTGCAGCAGCACTAAGTATGTCCGATGGCCAACTTAGGCCTGCTGCCCACAGGAGCCGGCTGTCGGACATCCCCCAAGGTCTCCAGGATTGTGAGAGGGTGTAGGCAGGCTAAGGGACCTTCCCCCCACAAGTGCATAATTTTTGTGCACCAGGCCTCCAGTATGTTAATAGGTAAAAATGTCTATGAAATCAGTAAAAATCAATCTCTTTTAATTAATTCTTGGCCTATTGATTTTTCCACATTTTTTCTACTCAGCTGTCCCCAGAAAGGATGGCATGGAATACAAATACCCTTTTCCCTGTCAGTTAATGCCTTCTCAGTCAATAAGAAAGTAGACTTTCCCTTCCTGTGAGTGGAAGGATGGATATAAATTCATCTTACAGAGAGAACTGGAAAATTCCAGGGCTCATGGCTGCTAAGCAAAATTTTCATGAGAGGCAAATTGTTCTTACTACTCTCAAATAAGCCAATATTACTTTTACAAAAGTTAAATTAAAAGAAGTAGTGTTTAGAATTAAATACCAACAGATTAAACTTTCTATCTACCTCTCTCATAAACTTTCTCTTCTCTCTCTCTCTCTCTCATACATACACCAACACACACACACACACACACACACACTTGTATGAATACCAAAATTCACTCCTGGTACTCACCTCTTGTCTCAGGCAAAAGTTAATTTTGAGTTGCTTTAATTAGACTGCTTCCAGAGCATTCTCATGGTTTTCTATCTAATCTAATCTATACTAATAAAAGGGTAATATGCTAATTAGATCAGGAGACCGGACATCTTCCTACCATCCGACTTCCTTCTGGACAAAGCCACGGTGGTGGGGGCCGAGGCAGAGGTGGTTAAGGATGATCAGGCCAGCAGGGAAGGGCAGTTGAAGGATATCAGGTGGGCAGGGGAGGGCAATTGGGAGCCATCAGGCTGACAGGGGAAGGCAGTTGGGGGCAATGAGGCCAGCAAGGGAGCAGTTAGGCAGCAATCAAGCTGGCAGGCAGGCAAGTGGTTAGGAGCCAGCAGTCCCGGATTGTGAGAGGAGTGTCCAACTGCTGGGATGGGGCCCAAACCAGCAATTGACTTCCCCCGAGGGGTCCTGGATTGGAGAGGGTGCAGATTGGGCTAAGGTACCACCTCCCATGCATGAATTTTGTGCATCAGGCCTCTAGTTTCATATAAAGATTTTTTTTAAACTAATTACTTTCTATTATTTTCTCTTGAATCTTTTACTTTATCAACAGATGTCAGGCAACTATGAGGTCTTTGGGAATTTATAGAAAGATTCCAAGCTTATCACTTATTCTTCTTCATCTAGATTTGTTTTTAAGTGAAGACACCTTAGGTAAACAGACACTTTCTTTATAAAATACTAGAGGCCAGATGCATGTAATTTGTGCAAGTGTAGGCCCTCATAGCCCTGGCTGTCTCACAGGACCACTCCCCACCCACTGGTCATTCCAGAAGGTCTAATTATCATATTGGTTTTTTATTATATAGGATACTAATCAAATCCCAGATTTAGTGGTTAACTTTCTGTTACCTAATTTCTAGCAACAGGTGCCTGTATATTTTATTTAGAAAGTATAAATATTTCTCTTCTTTGCATCCAGCGCAGCTAGAGAGTGGTCTGGTTCCTGAGTAGGGGAGAGAGGAGATTGAGAAAATGAAAGAGACATACACAAATACAGAAATAAAGCTGGGACTGGATGGGACCACTGTCCTCTGATGGAGAGACAGGAACTCAGAGCCAATACTGTGCATTTATTTTATACAGCAATAACCAGGAAGTTTTACTAAAGCCCAAGACAAAGGAGATTATGTGCATTCTTGTGGACTCTTTGCAATCATCACTTCTGGATGGGATCGGATAATCACGTTTGTTCCTTGTTGAACTCCCCAAGCTTCACCAATCTTTTGGTAAAACTCTTGTAATTATTACATGCTCGAACTGGTACTCGGCAATTGGTGGCTTAATGTATGGTCCATATAGGAACCATATTTGGCAGGTGTTATGGGTTGTTCAATGTATAGTTTCTATAAGGTACATGGTTAGTCACTCAGTATTTCCTGGCAGCAGGTTACATCATACTCCACCCACCAGTTAGGGGAAGAGAGGATCTATCACTTCCCATCTTCTTTCCCCCCCATTTTTTAAGGTATTATATGTGTATCTTCCCATTGCACCCCCAACCCAATCCCATACATGTCCTCACCTTCAGTGTTTTGCCTCCATTGGTTATACTTATATACATGCATACAAGTCCTTTGGTTGACCTCTTATCTTTCCCACACCTCCGTAATCTTCCCGCTATAATTTGACAGTCTGTTTGATGCTTTACTGCCTCTGTATCTATCTTTTTGTTCAACAGTTTATAATGTTCTTTATTATCCACAAATGAGTGAGATCATTTGGTATTTTTATTTCATTGACTGGCTTATTTCACTTAGCATAATGCTCTCCAGTTTCATCCAGGTTGCTGCAAATGGTAAGAATTCCTTCTTTTTTATGGCAACATAGTATTTCACTGTGTAGATGTGCCATAGTTGTCTGATCCAGTCATTTGCTGACGGTTACCTACGCTGTTTCCAAATCTTAGCTATTGTAAATTGTGCTGCTATGAACATAGGGTGCATATATCCTTTCTGATTTGTGTTTCTAGTTTCTTAGGAAATATTCCTAGGAATGGGATTAGTGGGTCAAATGGAAGTTCCATTTTCAGTTTTTTGAGGAAACTCCATACTGTTCTCCACAGTGGCTGCACCAGTCTGCATTCCCACTAGCAGCGCACAAAGGTTCCTTTTTTTCCACATCACCAGCACTTGTTGTTTATTGATTTGTTAATGATAGACATTCTGACACATGTGAGATGGTACTGCATTGTTTTGATTTGTATCTCTTGGATAATTAGTGACTTTGAGCATGTTTTCATGTGTCTTCTGTCTTCTTTTGAAAAGATTCTATTTAGTTCTGTTGCCCATTTTTTTTATTGGATCATTTATTTACCTTTTATTAAGTTGTATAAAAGCTATATATGGTAATCCCACAGCTAACATACTCAAAGGGCAAAAACTAAAACAATTTCCCCAAGAACAGGAACAAGACAGGGATGCTCACTCTCACCACTCCTGTTTGACATAGTACTGAAGCTTTAGCCATTGTGATTAGACAAGAAGAAGAAATAAATGACTATGTGATTTTTCTCCCTCAATTTGTTTATGTGATGTGTCACATTTATTGATTTTCAGATATTCCATCCTTGCATTCCTGGCATAAATGCTACTTGATCATCATGTATGATCTTTCTGATATACTTCTGGATCTGATTTGCTAGAATTTTGTTGAGGATTTTGGCATCTATGTTCATGAGGGATACTGGCCTGTAATTCTCTTTCATTGTGTTGTCTTTATCTGGTTTTTGTATTAAGGTGATGCTAGCTTCATAGAATGAGCTTGGAAGTGTTCCTTTCTCTTGAACTTTTTGGAATAGTCTAAGGAGGATAAGTTTTAGTTCTTTCTTGAATGTTTAGTAAAACTCTCCTGTGAAGCCATCTGGCCCCGGGCTTTTGTTTGCTGTAAGCTATTTAATGACTGCTTCAATTTATTCCATAGTTATTGGCCTATTGAGATGTTTAGATTCTTCCTGATTGAGTTTTTGAAGGTTGTATTTTTCTAGGAAAATGTCCATTTCCTCCAGATTTTCTAGTTTATTGGAATAGAGTTGTTCATAGTATTTTTTAACAATCCTTTGTATTTCTGTGGGCTCTGTTGTTATTTCACCTCTTTCATTTCTGATTTTGTTTATTTGGGTCATTTCTTTTTGCTTCTTGGTAAGCCTGGCAGAGGTTCATCAATCTTGTTTATCCTTTAAAAAAAAATTAGCTCTCGGTTTTGTTGATCTTTTGTATTGCTTCTTTGTTCTCTATGTCGCTTATCTTCACTCTGATCTTTATTATTTCCTTTATTCTGCTTACAATAGGCTTTTCTTGTTGCTCTCTTTCTAACTCTGAGTTGTAGGGTTAGGTAATTTATTACCATTTTTCCTTGTTTTTTGCAGTAGGCTTGTAGAGCTATGAACTTCCCTTCAAGATTGCTTTCACTGTGTCTCATAGATTTTGGGTTGTTGTGTTTACATTGTCATTTGTTGCCAAGATGTTTTTTATTTCTTCCTTGATCTCTCTGGTAACCCAGTTATTGTTTAATAGCAAACTGTTTAGCTCCATGTGTTTGATTTTTTTGGTTGTTTTTAATGCAGTTGATTTCCAGTTTTATGCCACTGTGATCTTAGAAGATGCTTGATATGATTTCTATCTTCTTGAATTTGAAGAAACTTTGCCTATGACCAACATATGGTCTATCTTTGAAAATGACCTATGTGCACTTGAGAAGAATGTATATTCTGTGGCTTTGAAGATGTCAATTAATGCCATCTGGTCTGATGAGTCATTTAGGATTGATGTTTCTTTGTTGATTTTTTTGTTTAGAGCAGTGTTTCCCAAACTTCTCTCATGATGAGAATCACCTGGTGGAGTTGTTAAAACACAGATTCCTGAATCCCAACTAAGAAGTGCTAAACTAGAATTTTTGGGAACATATAGATAAAATTGTAAACTTAACTAGTGCTCTAAGACAGATTTTATATACAGAGCACTAAGTTAGGTATGCAATTTTACCTATATGTTCTCAAAAATTCTAGTTTAGCACTTCTTAGTTGGGATTCAGGAATCTGTGTTTTAACAACTCCACCAGGTGATTCTCATCATGAGAGAAGTTTGGGAAACACTGGTTTAGAGGATTTGTCCAATAGTGATAGTGGAATATGAAAGTTTCCTACTATGATTGTATTGCTGTCAATCTCTCCCTTGATATCTTCCAGGAGGTTTTTTTTTTTTTTTTTTTTTTTTTTTTTTTTTTTTTTTTTTTTTTTAATGTATTTGGTACTCCTGTATTGGGTGCATATGTTTGCCAGAGTTATTTCTTCTTGCTGAATTTCTCCCATTAGTATTATGAAGTAGCCTTTCTTATCTCTTGTAATGTCCTTCACTTTGAGATCTAATTTGTCAGATATAAGTATTGCTACCCCAGCTTTTTTTCATTTTTATTCGCCTGGTAAACATTTTTTCATCCCTTTACCCTCAGTCTGCATGTGTCTTTTTTTTTCCCTGAGGTGGGTTTCTTGTAGACAGCAGACATAGGGTCTTGTTTTCTTATCCAATCCATTACTCTATGTCTTTTGATTGGGGCAATTAATCCATTTACATTTGAAGTTATTATTGATAGGTACTTATTTGTCACCATTTTTATTCTTTACCCCTGTGTTCCTTCTTTGCTTCCTATTTCTCTTTCTTCCTTCCTTCCTTCCTTCCTTCCTTCCTTCCTTCCTTCCTTCCTTTCTTCTCTTTTCTTTTCTTTTCTTTTCTTTTCTTTTTCTTTTTTCTTTTTCTTTTCTTTATTTTTTTTTTTTACAGCAGTTTCTTTAGCATTTCTTAAATTGCTGGTTTGGTGGTAATACATTTCCTTACTCCTTTTTTTTCTGTGAAACTCCTGATTTCACCTTCAATTTTGATTGATAGCCTTGCTGGGTACAGCATTCTTAGATTCAGACCCTTCCTTTGCATGACTTTGTATACTTAATTCCATTCCCTTATGGCATGATGAGTTTCTGTTGAGAAATCAATCTCTAGTCTGATGGGGATTCCTTTGTATGTAACTTTCTGCCTCTCTCTGGGCACTTTTAAGATTCTAACTTTGTCGTTGGTGTTTGCCAATTTAATTATAATGTGCCTTGGTGTCGGTCTTTTGGGGTTCATTTTGTTTGGGACTCTGTGAGCTTCTTGGATTTGTGTGAGTTTTTTCTTCCTATATTAGATAAGTTTTCAGTCATTATTTCTTCAAACAGGTTTTCTATTCTTTGCTCAGTTTCCTCTCCTTCTGGTACCCCTATTCTGCAAATGTTGTTTTGTTTTGTGTTGTCCCAAAATTCTCTTAGGCTCTCCCTTCTGCTTTTTATTTATTTATTTTTCTAGAAGCTGCTCTACTTGGGTATTTTTCCCCACCTTGTCTTCTAGCTCACTGATGGTGTCCTCTGCTTCTTCTAGTCTACTCTTGATTCTTTCTATTCAGTTCTTTACAGCATTGATGTCATTTTTCATGCCTTCTTGGTTCTTCATTTTCTCTTAGTTCATGTTGTCTAATTTGTCTTCCATTCTTTTAAGCCACCTTATGACCATTTCTTTGAATTCTTCCTCTGGCAGGTTGCTTGCCTCCATTTTGTTTACTTCCTTTTCTGGTGATGCCAGTTTTCTTTCATATGCAGGCTGTTTCTTTGTCTCCCAGTGGTCTCTCTTCTCCAGATGTCTGATTATGTAGTTCTCTCTCTCCTATGTTGATTTAAAGGCACAAAATACAACGCAACCGGGTACCACACACAAGGCACTTATCCCAGGGGAAATCTGACCCTTCTGTGGTGGAGAGTAGAGCTCCTCTGAATCCACGTGTTTGTGCCAATTGGGGACCAGTGTTATCAGGTTTGCAGCTATTTGGTGGGTGCCGTAGTGGTAGATTTTCAGGCTTCTGATAACATCCACTTTCTTCTTCAAGATGGCATGGTCTCTACATCTGAGCCAGTGGCTGTGGGAGGGAACCCAGCAGCAGTGGGGGCTACCTGGTCAGAGGAACCCTGTCCAGCAGTCTGCCACCTTCTCCTGGAGTATAGCTGTTCCTTAACTCGCCAACAAACTCTCCCTGTGTGACCTTCAGCTGTTCTTTCTATCTGCTCCAGAACAAGGCTCGGGACACATCTGTTTACTCTGTCGCCATTTGTTTTTTCCTAATTTTTAGAGAGAGAAACATTAGTTAGTTGCTCCACTTATTTATGCATTCATTAGTTGGTTCTTGTATGTGCTCTGAATGGGATAGAACCTTTAACCTTCACACATCTGGACAACACACCTATCAACTTTACTCACTTTTATTTGGTGACTATTTTCTAGTCTGTGAAAGGCTTTGGAAACTAAAGGCTGTGTTACAAGAAGGAGAGCAGACTTGGAGATCACCTCTCATCTTCTTGAACTGGATCTTTTTGGTCAATGAATCTTTGCTTATTTCAAACTCTGAGATTTTAAATATTGGCCTTTTTTTTTCTAGGTAGGATGAGCATCATAAATCATGAATTGTGCATGTATAGAGCTGTTGCATGTTCATGATCAAATCCCAGAAACAATATTGAAGTGCTTTCTGGCATGATTGAATAGATTCAGGGCCCCTAGTGATCCCACTTGCTTTGTGAGGTCTGACTGAGACTAAGTGGGTAAGCATGGGGATTGGTAGTAGGCCTTCATTTCAAAGAGAAAAAGTTCAACATGCAAATACTAACAAGGCAGCTCTTAGAAAGAAAAAATCTTATATGAAGTTCACTTAGTGTTAATCAAAGGACTCATTTTTTTTAATCTATTTTTATTTTTTAAAATTTTTTATTGTTGAAAGTATTACATATGTTTCCTTTCTTTCCCCACTGTGAAGGATTAATTTTTTTTTTTGTATTTTTTCAGTTGAATTTATTGGGGTGACATTGGTTAACAAAACCTTACAGTTTTCTTTTTATTATGATTATTAATTTTTTAAAATAAATTTTTATTGTTCATATTATTACAAATATTCCTCATTATTTTCCCATCCATTGCTCCCCTCCACCAGGTTCCCACCCCACCCTCTGCCCTTTCCCCATCCCCCATTGTCCTCATCCATAGGTGCACAGTTTTTGTTCAGACTCTTCCCGCACTCCCCACTCCCCTTTTCCCTGAGAATCGTCAGTTCACTCCCCTTCCATACCTCTGATTCTATTATATTCACCAGTTAATATTGTTCATCAGGTTTTTTAATTCCCTTGGCTTTTAGTTTCACTTGTTGATAGTTTCGTATTTGTTGATCATAATTTTTATCTTTATCTTCTTCCTCTTCCTAAAGAACCCCTTTCAGCAATTTATATAATTCTGGTTTGGCGGTGATGAACTCCTTTAGCTTTTTTTTTTATTTTTTATTTGTGAAGCTCTTTATCTGGCCTTCGATTCTAAGTGAAAGCTTTGCTGGGTAGAGGATTTTTGGCTGTAGGATCTTGCTATTCATCATCTTGAATATTTCTTGCCATTCCTGTCTGGCCTGCATAGTTCTGTTGAGAAATCAACTGACAATCGTATGGGTACTCCTTTATAGGTAACTACCTGCTTAGCTCTTGCTGCTTTTAATATTCTCTCTTTGTCTTTTGCTCTTGGGATTTTAATTATGATGTGTCTTTGTGTGGTACTCTTTGGATTCCTTTTATTTGAGGTTCTGTGCACTTCCTGGACTTGTAAGTCTATTTCTTTCACCAGGTGGGGGAAGTTTTCTGTATTCTTTCGGTATCTTGCTCTCTCTCTTCTTCTAGGACCCCATAATTCTGATGTTGGTTCGTTTGAAATTGTCCCACAGTTTTCTTACACTATCTTCAACTATCTGGATTCTCTTATCTTCTTGCTTCTGTGGAGGAGTGTCCTCTGGCTCTTTGTGTTCCAAATCTTTGACTTGATTCTTGCGATCTTCCATTCTGTTTTTAGGACTCTGTATAATTTTTTTTTTTCAGACAATGTATTCTTTATTTCTAGTTGATCCCTTTTCATATCCTCATAGGTCTCATTTATTTTATCGGCCTTTTTTAGGAAACTCTTGAAAAACCTTATAAGCGTGGTTTTGAACTCTATATCTAGTCGCTTCTTGTCCTCCTTTTCTTTTGTTTGTGATCTGTTTCCTTGTCTCAGCATTTTCACAGCTTCCGAGTTGGTAGGGTGGCTTTGTGCACTAAGGTGTCCTATATAGTTCAGTGAGTCAGCCTCCCAGTTACCTGAGGTGGACAGTCTTGGTGTAGCCCTTTGTGGGCTGTGTGTGCAGTCTTGTTGTTAAGCCTTGCTTGTTGTTGATATCACTGGGAAGTGTTGATCTCCAAGCCAATTGGCTATGAGGATTAGAAGTGTCTCAGCTAGGAGGGTTTCTGTATTCCACTTGAATGGGGCGGAGTCTCTGGGTGGGACAGACAAGCTTTGTTGAATCCCACACAATTGGTTGCAGGCATGCTCACCTCTTTGGTATAGGCGCAGACAAGCTTTAGATTCATGTCTATCACTCCCTAGGAGAGTCCTATTCACTGCAAACTCAAAGCTAGCCCCTGGAGGGCTTCTGTGCTCCGCTTGGATGGGGCGGAGTCTCAGGTGGTGCAGACAAACTTTATTTAGCCCCTTCCTACGAGAGTCTGGTTTCTGAGTCCCGCAGTAATGGCCGCTGGCTTCACACACCTCCGAGAGATCTCTGCCCACTGCCTGGCAGTCTGGCCTCTCCCTGTCTGGGGCCATCTATCAGAGCAATAGGGTGGTTCTGTTTTCCTCCCGAACAAGAAAGCTAGCAGCCATGCATTAGCTGTCCGCCCTCTCCTCGCGCAGAGAGTAAGCCAGTAGGGAACTCAGCCCGCCCTCTCAGCGCTCCGCAAACAAGCTGGCAGAGAAGTCAGGCGGCTGCCTTTTCATGCGCACAGTTCTCTGTACCTTCACAGTTCCTGAGGTTCAGTGTGCCTTCTCTGTCCTTCCCAGATGGTAGAGCCTCCTCTCAGCCAGCTGTCCGGCGCTTCAGGGCTATGTTTCCCCTGTTTTCCAGTTCTAAATTCAAATTTGCTGTGGTAGGCTATGCCACCATCTTGGTTTCTGCCTTGAAGGATTAATTTTAATTGTGGTTATAATACAGGACCGGGGGGGGGTGGGGGGAGGGGACTATTGACCACTAGAAATGAAGGAAGAATTTACCACAAAGGGAGGCAGGAGGGGATTGGCAGGCCAGAAGAGCAGAAGACAGAATGATTTTTCTTTTTCTTTTTTTTGACAAGCAAACAGTGAACTACAGCAGATGTTACACCTTGGTCCTTGAGTTGGGCTAAGAAAAAAAAAAATTCAGAGCCAAGAAACTCTAGAACAAACAAAAGTTTATTTAGAAAGTCACAGAGGAAGAGGAAGTGAACCATGCAAGAAGTGAGCCAGCTAGGCTGCATGAACTCAGGAAGCAAGTTACAGAGGCAAAGAAGGGCCCTTGGAGCTTAAGAGAAAGAAAGCAAAGATAACTTTCCTAAAGGAAGAAATGGGGAAGGAAAGGTTTGGGTATGCTCTAGAGCAGTGATTCTCAACCTTTCTAATGCCACGACACTTTATTTTATTAATTAATTAATTAATTAATTAATTAATTAATTAATTTATTGGCTTCCAAAGGCGAGGTTAAGGTCAAAAGAAGTTTCGGGTGTGCCCAGATCCTATTCATCAAAATCTGGGTAAGCTCCTTATTTTTTGGTACAAGAGTTAGCATATCCAGACATGGGTGAGTCAAGGTCCTATTTGTTCCTCATTCCAAGCACATGGATTAAGAAATCAGTACTGATAAGAGGATTCTGCCAGTGACCTTGGGCTCAGCTGATAAGAATTAAAAGAATGTCCATGTGCCTTCTCAGGTGGCTCTCTACATCTTACCCCTTTTCACTAATTAAAATAAAATTTAAACATCAATAATAGGGCTCTAAAATTTAAAACAATTGCAAACAATGCCAATGCAAAAACTAAACCACATATATGTTATTTTCAAAACTTGAATGTCAAGAACAAAACTCTGGCTATTAAATAATAACAACAATGCCAATGCAAAACAACAAAATGAGAAATCAGAATTATGGACATATTAATATTTTTGGCTACTAAATGAGTCTCTTGTTGCTGGTGTAGATTTACTTGAACTTGCTGCACAAGACTGGAAGCTAACAGATGCTAGCATGAGCAGGAACATGATTAAAGAAGTAGCTTCCACTTCAGTCTTTAATTTCTTCAGATGACTCCATGTTGGCACCTCAGTCCCTTGCGTAGCCTTCAGTTTTCTTCTCCCACTTTGCTGTCATCTGGGCAACTCTCAGTCCTTTTGGGTGAAGGGACACAGGAGCTTCTCTGAGTCCATTGTAAAGCCACGGCACTTTAATATAGCTCCTCATGTTGTGGTGATCCCCAATTATAAAATTATTTTCGTTGCTACTTCATAACTATAATTTTGCTACTATTATGAATCGTTATGTAAATATCTGTGCTTTCTGATGGTCTTAGGCAATGCCTGTGAAAGGGTTGTTTGACCCTCAAAGGGGTCAAGACACACAGGTTGAGAACTACTGCTCTAGAGAGAGAGTGCACCTGAGCAAAAAAGGGGATAGGGAAAGGTATGGTTCTGAGAGAGAGAGAGAGAGAGAGAGACTTGGTCCTTCATATCTAGTTTGATCCGAACTCTCTCTAGGGTCAACAGATCCAAAGCATTGTTCATAAGATTTTTTCATGTGGGCCAAAACCTCATTGTTCTGGGGGTTTAATGCTTAAGGGAATTGTCAGACAACGGCTTATATGGGAGTTGTATGATGCTATTCTCTGGCCCCCTTGTTTCTCTCTAAGGGTGTCTCCCACATGACTAATAAGATGCCAAGGGATGAAAGGTTAGAAAAGAATCTGAACTTCATGACTAGAGATATAAAAGGCCAGGAGATCTATATGCATGTCTTCTTCTTCTTCTTCTTCTTCTTCTTCTTCTTCTTCTTCTTCTTCTTCTTCTTCTTCTTCTTCTTCTTCTTCTTCTTTTAAAAATATATTTTTATTGAGGTTTTACAGAGAGGAAGGGAGAGGGATAGAGAGTTAGAAACATCAATGAGAAACATTGATTAGCTGCCTCTTGCACACCCCCTACTGGGGATGTGCCCACAACCAAGGTACATGCCCTTGACCGGAATAGAACCTGGGACCTTTCAGTCTGCAGGCCAAAGCTCTATCCACTGAGCCAAACCGGTTTCGGCTATGCATGTCTTCTGGCATTGAAATCTGATCTGGCAGGAGTTCCCTCTCTCTGAATTTTGGTCTCTGAAAAGCCTCTCTGCTTTTCTGGTATTCTACTTTTTTTCTTTTCTCCAGTTTATCCCTCACAGAGGATCTAGAAAAGCAGAGCTCACCAATGCTATGGTTGTGTTACATGAGCAGGAGAGACTATCCCACTGTCAGTAAGCATGTGTGTGAGCATAAGTGTTGGTGCAGGACACCCAGCCCCCTTCCCCAGCTGGGAAATCAGCCTCTATCAGCAGGTCATGCAGTGACTGTGGGCAAACCATGTGACTTCTCTGAGCCTTTGAATTGTTTTCTAAGAAAACATTTTATTTCTGAGACATGAATGCGTGAAGAAAGATGATTTCTAAGTTTGCACTCAGTTAAAATAATTTTTTAGTGCTTTCTATTTCTAAAGATCTTCCTCTTAATACTTCCCACAAAGAAAGATTGGATTTCAGTACAAGGTCTATTTCCATAGTTTTCAAAGAGCCAAAGTTGCTTTTGTGGCAGTATTTACCAATTAATTGCCTTCAGTTTAAATAAAAAACATTCATTCACACAAAAAGGAAGAGAAAACTTCTTATTTACCCCCCACTCCAGCCTTCCTGATTTCCTGGCAAAATGTCAGCAAAAGATGAATTTTTATACCAATATGGAATTTGTATATTTTCATATTAAATGAAATGCACAAACTCCTATCTTTTAATTTACAGAAATTAAATGTCTGTAGAGTAGACATTTAAAGCTTTAATTCTATAGCTAAGATGGCACAAAAATAAGCATTGTTATTTAATACACTAATTTATTATATGTTGATTTCTATAGTAGGAAAAAATAATGTCAGCCTGTCTGTGACTACATCATCAATTCAATGAGTAAATGAAACGTTCAGGAATACAGTCTTATCAGAGATCCATAAATTAGAGATAAACCGAGGAATAGAGTTCATAGAACTAGAGGCTCTCTTTATTAACTTTGGGAACAATTCAATAGAAAGTAATTATTCAATTAGAAAAGTTCCAGTATATATTTTTCTAAGTTACCAAATGAGAGATACAAAATAATAAAATTCTTGATAAACAAATAGAAATAAGTTACGTGTATTTTCATGACCTATAAAAACATTGATGTTTTAGTGCATAATTCTCCCCATTTTTATCTATGCTATGTATATATTTTTATAAAATATAGGAAATTGAAATATATATATGGCTTCTGGTTCTGCTTTTTTTCTTAAAATGCATCTGGGCTCTTATTAAAATTTAGTTTCTTAATCTAGGTAGTAGTGAACAAAAATATGTTCACTTTGTATTAATTTATTGAGTTTTATACTTAATTTTGTTCATTTTCTGCTTGTATGTTATATTATATATATATGACAAAAAAACTTAATAAAAATATGCATCCTATTTATTTCAAGTCTAAAAATCTATATTACTCTGAATGGCTCTATAGTATTTCTTGTTAGGGATATAGCATGGTCCATCAAACAAATTCCCTATTTTGGATATTCATAACATTTACAACTTTTTATATGTATGTATTCTAAAGTAAAAACCCATCTAGACCTGATGGTGTGGCTCAGAGGTGGAACGTAGACCCATGAACCAGGAGGTCATGGTTTGATTCTATTCAGGGCACATGCCTGGGTTGCAGGCTGGATCTCCAGTGGGGGGTATGCAGGAGGCAGCCGATTGATGTTTCTAGCTCCCTGATCCTCTCCATCCACTCTCTCTAAAATCAATAAAAAATATTGAAAAAACAAACAAACAAACAAACGACATCTAGCCCTGTCTGGGTAGCTATTGGTGGTAGCGTTGTACCTACTACACACCAAAAGGTCATGGGTTGGGTTCCCAGTCAGGGCACATACCTAGGTTGAGGGTTCCACTCCTCAGGCAGACACCTATAGGAGTCATCCAATAGATGTTTCTCTCTCACATCAATGTTTATCTCTCTCTCTCTCTCTCTCTCTCTCTCTCACTCATTCTCTCTTTCTCTCTCTCAAAAATCAATAAAACCTATCCTTAGGTGAGAATTAAAACAACAAAACATCACACTTGCATTTATATTCTTTTTAAAAAATAAATTATTATTAATTTCAGAGAGGAAGGAAGAAGAATAGAGAGAGAAATATCTATGATGAGAGAGAATGATTGATCCTCTGCCTTCTGCATGCCCCCTATTAGGGATTGTACCTGCAACCTGGGCATGTGCCCTTGACCAGAATCAAACCCAGAACCCTTCCGTCCACGGGCTGACGCTCTATCTACTGAGTTAAACCCCCTAGGGCTGCATTTATATTCTTGTATCATAAATCTGGTTCACTGGCTAACAGTCTCTGAGATAAACATTTGCATTCAGGAAGTTTACTGGGAAGTGAATAATTACCTATAGATGGGTCCAAAGGGAACCTAAGGTGGGTCACGCTTAACTGGATACTTTAGTGGAGGCAGTGTAATTTCTGCTTTGGGTGCGAGAGGTTCTGGATTCAAATTCCAGACTAGCCAGCTTTTAAAGCTTTCCTTCTTCAGGAGCTTCTGAGAAAAGTTCTGTTCCCTGCCAAAGTTCTCCTGTGCCAAACTGTTCTGCAAAGGAGAGGTGCACTGAATGTGAAGCGGAAGCAGGCTGATGACTTGCATTGGAGACGAAATTGCCTGGCTTCCTGGGTTCTGGGGGCCTTTTTGCTCCTGGGAGCAGCAGCCCCTGACCCTTCAGGCTTCTGCAGGCAGGGTGGGTGTCCCCATCCTGCAGTCCCAGCTGGCTGCCTCTTGGTGACCCTGTGTCTCCAATGCAGATCTGAAGGGTTGCTCCAGGGCTGGGCAGGGACTCTCCCACTGCCCTTGGGCGGGGGCTGCTGTGGCACCACCTCCGGAGGCGGGGCCGGGACCTTTGGGGTTTTCTCAGAGAAACTGGGCCTGGTACTTACTACCCAAGACCCCCTCACCCTGGTCTCCCCTACACACAGCACCCCAGTCCCCTTAGTGTACACACACGCACGCGGACCCCACGCAGATCCAAAGCAGGAGTCAGAACAACATCTTCGCGTTTTCTACCAGCTCCCCGTTTTCTTACAAAGGAGGAAGAAGCATGTGAGAAACAAAAACTTCTCTTTCTAAGCCCTGCCCTTTTCTGCAACTTTGTCCCCAGACCAAGATGGGTTCAATTTCTGTTCCTCCTCCTGCTTCGTGTCCTAACTTTACCAGGCGCTTTGGCCGGGGTAGTCCCTTCTTATCGGAGGTAACTGGACAGGAGTTTGTGGGACCAGACTGGGAGCTGAGGAACGAAAGTGAAAAATGAGACCGAGGGCCGAAGAACCAGGACAGAGGCTTTATTAGAGGAGAAGACTCCTGCAAGGCTACCTTCCAAAGGGAGAAAGAGTACAGGGAGAAATAGCACATGTGCAAGGGTGAAGATGCCTTTAAAAAAAAAAAAAATTTTTTTTTATTGATTTTTTTTACAGGAAGAGAGAGGGATAGAGAGTTAGAAACATCGAGAGAGAATAATCAACCTACTGCCTCTTGCACACCCCCCTATGGGAACACGCCTGCAACCAAGGTACATGCCCCTGACCAGAATCAAACCTGGGATCTTTCAGTCCTCAGGCCGACGCTCTAGCCACTGAGCAAAAAACGGTTTCTGCTCTTGTTACATTTTGAAACACAAATGGATAAGCACTTAGATGCACTTTAATAAAATTGTAAAACTTTCTATTAAAAAAACCTCATTTTCTGTTTCCTCATAACCTCATTGTGCCAAGCTGAAAATAAAACCATTAAAATGAAAACAACCATTCACCTTTCACCTACTCTGCACTGTCAGCTGTGTAGGCAAGTTGCAGATTTCCCCAAGGTTGCTCAGTGACATCCTCGAGGCAGAGAAGGGACTTGGCTGTGTTTGGAGACTGGAGGCTGCTCCGACCGTCACTGCCAAACTAAACCCAGAGGCTTATCTATCTGTATGAGCTGGGCTGGACTGGTGTTTCAGGCAATGGGACAGTTTGTGTGAGAATGTGACATTGGAGTGGAGTGCCTTGTCTCTGTTGTTAGGTGGTTCATCAGAGAAGGGTTGTGTTGATTAAGTCGTCTTGTCCTCAAAGGCTGAGGGAGGTGGCTGCTGCCTCAGTCTCCTGGGACTGCTGAGGCCCTCAGGGTGTTGGAATGGGCCTTGCAACCATCTCCCCAGTGACTGGTTGATAACTTTTTAGAACTCACTTCTCAGTGTCTCTTGAATAAGTGATAAGTGATTAATTTAAATTAGGTCCCACTCCCAAAGGGCTTGTCTGCCCACAAAGGACAGTGAGGATTGGGCAATCTGCCAGGTGCCAGTAGAGGCCCCACTCTAAGGACATCATATCCTGTTACCTCTTTGCTCCAAAAAGACATTGAGCTTTGGTGTTTGGCAGAACAAATGTTCTGGTCAGAGGCATACCTGTCCCTCCCTCTCCAGAGGCTTCAGTAACTCCGAGGCACAAGTACTGAGGGAAAGGTGTTTATGGCAGTGTGCTTGGCCCTCTGCTCACTACCCCCAACTTTTCTCCTTCTGGCTCAGGATTTGGTTGGGGATGCAGACACGCAGGGAGAAGACAGGGGGAAAGTGAAGCTCAAGCAGTACTCTGTCCCAACACAACTGAAAAGCATGGGTAGTTTGTGCTTTTTGGGTTCTCCATGCTGCCCATGTCACCAGAAATGGACAAGACTGGGTCAGCAGGACTGGGATTTGTGGGTTTTTTATTTCTGCAGGAAAGAATTCAAGTCACAAGCCCAACTGATTTTGAGAGTATGTTTATTAAAGATTGGGAAAGTGACACAAAGGACAAGCTTTGGATAGAAGGGGCAAGATCACAGTAACAGAAATGACCCTATACTGGGCTGCCTAAACTCATAAAGGGAAGACACAGCAACAGATGTGAGCCCAGGCTGGGCTGTTAGATCACTGAGAAGTAAAAATCTTGTTATGGCTGATATCAGGCTGGTGGGAAGTAACAAACCATAAGCACTTAGAGGTTCAGAAAAGAACTGTTTTATTCACACTGATGCTGAGTCCCCACCAGAGGTTAAGCCCTGGGTCTGGGTTCTGACTTTCTTTTATACATGACTAGTAGCCCTGCGCATGAATCCGTGTGCCAGTAGATCGACAATAGCTCGCCGCTTCCCTCCAATAGCTCTTTGCCCACTGCCCTACCTTCTTGTAGTTCCCTCTGCCCCTCCGCCCACCCTCCCTAATAGCTTGGTGCCCTGCTCTGTCCTGACCCGCTTGTTGCTTGATGCCCTACCCTCCTGCTGATTCGTGATCCAGTCATTATGCGTGTACTCTGAGTGACCATTGCATTTTAAATCTTTATGATATAGGATAAGCTTCAGGCTACTCAAGGGTCTTTCCACACAATGGCAGCCTTGGAGGTTGGCTGATGCAAGAAGCAAGCAAGATTACAGAAGCCAAGGGCATGGTTATGGTGGAGCAAGTAAGGGGAGAATTATCTGCTATTGGCTTGCCTTCTCAGTCTGAGTGACAGAAGCCAGCAAGCAGGGACTGTTTTGGATCACTGAGAAGTTAAAGAAGAGGAGGACCCGGGGAGCTTAGGAGGAAGAAAGTAAAATTATGCACCTGAGGAAAAGGAGGCAAGGGTGTGCTCAAGGGAAAGCATTCACTGGGTCCATTGTCTTGAGGATTTTTATGTGTTTTTCTATAGAGAAGAATTTTAGTGGAGGTCAATCAAAATACCATATTTTTCCATGTATAAAACATTATTTTTAAAAATATATGTTTTATTGATTTTTTTATAGAGAGGAAGGGAGACATTTCTAAGACATTATTTTTTTTCTGAAACTGTTAGACTGAAAATCGAGGAGCACCTTATACACGGAAATCAGACAAGGAGAGAGCCTCATGGGTCAGTAGTTGCCCATTCCTTGTCAAACAGCTTCCTCCAGTCACTAGCCTTATTGTTACTGACATCAGCTGATACTGTGATTGGAAGTGAAGGTGCAGAATGTGCAGATGCAACAGGGACCAGAGTGTTCTGAGCCTATGAAGTTGCCAAAAACTAAAAAGATAAATAAATAAAAATGTGTTCTGTTTTATGTTTAAAATATTGATTTCTTAATTTGGGTTTGGAAAAGTGGGGGCATTTTACACAAGGGGATGTATTATACATGGAAACATAGAGTACTCATCAGCTTTTTAGGCATATCTTTTAATATGCTTATGTATCAAATGAACTTATAGTAGGGTTTGAGATCATTCTCTCAAAGAGTGATGTCTGATTAATTTAAAATAGGTCCCACTCTCAAATAGCTTGTCTGCCCACAAGAAGAAAGTGAGGATTTGGGCATGCTGATAGGTGTCAGTAGAGGCCCCACTCTATGAACCCCCTATCCTGTTACCTCTCTTTGCCCTAAAAGACATCAACTTTGAATAAGAGACATAGAAAAACATTTTAGAAAAAGGAGAATAACTTTCAAGTTAAGCTGTCAGAACATTTAAAAAATATATGAATATATTTTTCATATATTTTGTCTCTATCTTGGATTTGTTTGGCTCTAATTGTGTTTTTGTTGTTTGTTTTTTGTAGTTTTTTTTTGTTATTTATTCCTCTGACTTCATTTGTTCTTGGGTTTTGCACTAATGGCACCACTGGGTCTCTGTTACCTATCTCCCTGAGTAGGATGATTTTAGCTACTCTCTGGTTGGTTAGGTGTCCTTCCCTAACCAAGGACACATGCTTCTAAATGTCCTTGTTAGGCATGATATGTTACAGAAGACCAGAGAAAAACAAAACAACTCTTAGAGAGATGGAATTATACTTTATTATTATTATGCACAGACAGAGAGAAAACTGTATTTCAAATTCTGGGCCTTAACATGAAGGAATTTTCCCTATTAATATTTGTTTTACCTTCTTTGTCTCCCAAATATGGTTTTTTTCCGATCCCCTTTGCAAGTTCTTAAAGAGCCCTCTGTGCTGGGGCTTTGAGACCTCAACCAAAGGCTTGGCCTGGTGCCAGCACTGATAACTTCATCTAGGGAAGGTTTATGGCCCCTCTAAAGTGGGTGTAGTCTTATTTTCCTTATTATTCAAGCAAGCAAGCATTTACAGAAGCCAAAATAGAAGGGTTAAACTTTTAAACAGCAATTTTTATATAAGATGGATGCTTCAGATATAGTCTTGTGATTTATTAGCTGTCTGTTTATTGTTTGGCCCTTTGTTTAAATATTTTTCTCTGTTGTCCTCATTCTACTTGGCAGATAATTTCCCTAGTTTTTTATTAACCTGTCTCATTCACTTTTCTTCCTCCTTAAGTCCTCGGGCCCTTGCAGTTATCAAAACTGTTTCTAAGACAGGCTCTAGAGCACATGCCCAAACTTGTGTAACCCACTGGCAGCTGTTTAAAGAGTTAATCTCTCCTAGGAGAGAGTGCTTTGGAACAGGGACCAATGCCTCCAAAGTGAAGGCATATCCCTGGGTTTTTAGGATTTATCAGTAAGCTGGAAGGAGAGCTTTCCTGGGACCCTTGGAAGCCTTCCTACTCTACCTGCCTTGTTTGGCAACCACGACCAAACCCAGTTGTGCTGGTGAGCCCTGAGAGATACCAGAAGAATTTTCATGGTTGAGGTCCCCAAAGTGAGATCAGAGAATGCATTTTCAGACCAGGAGGGATAATAAAAAGACCTTTGGGCCTAGGTGTCGGCCACTGATTTAGAAATTAAGACTATAAAGATGATAAGACACTTATTCTTCTTTCAAAGGGTTCTATCCAATGGAGAGACAATGAGATCAAGGAACCATCTCAGGAGTGATGCTTGTCAGTGGAGATAATCAGTTTTGCAGCTGTGCCACAAGGAACAGAACACTGGGGGCTCCTGGTTAGTCTCTTGTGGACAGCTGAGGATGAAGTAAGGAGAAGCCCAGGAAATAAGGCAAGGATAGTTCTGAGGGTTAGTGGCTGGGAGGCTGAGGTCAAGTAAGTGGGTACTAATAGCTGTCACATAACCTTCTCTACAAGTGCTTTCCTGGTTCTGTGAAATCTATGAATAACCTACTTATTGGCATGGCTTCCATTCATGAAACTAAATTATGTGGGTAAATAGACAGTGCAGGGGAACCGCATTCTGCTGGGAGACCACATTTACTCTGTGGGGTTCTTCTAAGGCAGTTCTTGGAGTTGGCCCATAGATCAGAAACAACATCTTCTGGGTCCAGATCATGTATGTGAACAATGAAACCTTGGTCCTATCATGGGCAAGAGTAAGAACCATGGACATCAGAAAAAGGCCAGCTTTGGAACAAAGGGCCTTGCTTACCACATCAAACATTGCCTCAAGGAACGACTCTTTACTCCACTCCAGTGGGTGAATATTTGACCTAGTCATTGCGAAGTCAGTTCCCTTGTTTGCCAAGGTCAGGGTTCTTGGCTTCCTTATCTCTGCCAGGATTAATGTTCCTTGGAACTAGTTTCCCCACCCAGTTCATTTGATCACTATATAATGAGAACCAGAAGCGTCCAGTGCACACAGTTGAACCCCATCTCCAGGAACAAAGAGCTGGAAACCATCTTCAATTGGAGTGACTCTTCCAGATTTTTGTAAGATTCTTACCCCTGGGTAATCTATCGCTATATTTTTTTCATATATACATATTATTTCTAGCCACTTAGCTATTTCAATGAAACAATCCCCCCCCCCCCCCTTAAAGCCTATGGGCCCAACTTATGAACTAAGAAAAAGTGAACCAGATTCTAAAGTTTAAAATGAAAGCAGATTTCTTTTGGTAGTGTGTTTGTGTGTGTGTGTGTGTGTGTGTGTGTGTGTGTGTGTGTGTGTAAAGGGGAAATCCTGGGGAAGACATTTGCTGAAGGGCATCTGGATGGTCACAGTGAACAGGCATTAAATGTGGCAGAGCAAGAAAAGAAACAAAAAGAGTGCTTTTAGCCCTTTTCTTCTAATCTTCTCTACTAATTTTTTTTACTTAAAAAAAGTTTTAAAAAAACATATTTCTTTCAGTCTGCAGGCTGATGCTCTATCCACTGAGCCAAACCGGTTTCAGCTTAAAAATATATATTTCTTACTGATTTTTTTTTTACAGATAGGAAGGGAGAGGGATAAAGAAGGAACATTGATCAGCTGCCTCCTGCGCACCCCCTGGTGGGGATGTACCTACAACAAAGGTACATACCCTTGACTGTAATCGAACCTGGGATCCTTCAGTCCACAGTTTGATGCTCTATTCACTGAGCCAAACCAGTCAGGGAAAGAAAAGAAAAAAAAAGTTTTGATCGCTCTTTAAGAGCCAAATGGAATACATCCAAGATCAAAAGAAGGTACACTGGCAGGTTGAAGGGAAGTAGAAGGAAAAGAGATAAAGGGAGGAGTATACATTGGGTCTTAATGCTTTTCACTTTGAGGGATATTGTCCTAAAATAGGAAGCTACATGTATGGAAATTATAACTACAGTTACTCATCATAGACTTTAAGTTCCTTGTGTGTAAAGTTGAACAAATCTCATGAATAAAAAGCATTGCCTATGGATAGAGGAAGAGAATATTCATTCTTGTGAAGATTAAAGGCTGGGTTTGAGACAGATGATAAAGTTAGTCTGAAGAACAGTTGGGATATATTTCACTGACAAAATGCTGACTTTGGAAGGTTGAATATGGAAGGTTATGTGTGAGTGAATTTGACCACCAGATGTGAGGCTCTAACCCTTGACCTAGGGCAGATTCACTTCAGTAGCACAAATAATCTGTCTCATACTTGTTTTCTCCAAAACTCATGTTACCTCGTTAGGGAAAATTTAGGATTGAATATATGAGTGAGCCAGTTGTGAGTTAGGGAGCAGATATTCTATACTGGTAGCATTTTGTGTACTGGTTGGGCTTTGGTTTCTGGATATCTTAGGTATTTAAGATTATAATAAGCCTGAGCAAAATTTAGCTAAATTATTATAGAATTAATGTGCAAATTCTGCAAGTTCAAACCAAAGATTTTCCTTTACCTCTCCAGACTGGGATGGGAGGCCTTTAATCTCTACTAGCAAGTGGCTTTGTAGGATATGAAGCCCTTGTGTGGCATCAGTCCAGGGCCTTAATTAGAGGTGGTCTATGGGCTTGATTTATCCACTGAACCTTAAGAAATGATACATCTCAGTGAGATTGAGTCTCAAGTCTTCTTACCATCTATTTCTTTCTCAAGGTGCCTTCAACTATCAACTAAATTTATACAAACTTGTCTCTGTAATTCCACTAGACTTTTGCTAGTTAAACAGAAAAATATTCTCATGCTTAAGGAGAGCCATGGAATTTTATATTTCATTTTTAAAAATAAATTTTTATTGTTCAGATTATTAGATTATTATAGGTATTCCTCTTTTTCCCCCCATAGCTCCCCTCCATCCAATTACCCACCCTACACCATGCCCTTACCCCCAGTACTGTCTTCATCCATAGGTGTAAGACTTTTGTCCAATCTCTTCCCACACTCCTCAGATCCCCTTCCCCCTGATAATTTTTAAAAATATATATTTTATTGATTTTTTACAGAGAAGAAGGGAGAGAGATAGAGCTAGAAATGTCGATGAGAGAGAAACATCGACCAGCTGTCTCTTGCACACCCCCTACCGGGGATGTGCCCACAACCAATGTACATGCCCTTGACCCGAATTGAACCTGGGACCTTTCAGTCCGCCGGCCGACGCTCTACCACTAAGCCAAACCGGCTTCGGCCCCCCCTGATAATTTTCAGTCCACTTCCTTTCTATGTCCATGATAGCATTATATTCACCAGACTTTTTATTCACTTGGTTTTTAGATTCACTTATTGGTAGGTATGTATTTGATGTCTTTTTGTTGTTCATAATTTTTATCTTTACCTTTTTCTTCTTCCTCTTCTTAAAAAATATCCTTCAACATTTCATGTAATCCTGGTTTTGTGGTGATGAACTCCTTTAGCTTTTTCTTGTCTATTAAGCTCTTGGTCTGACCTTCAATTCTGAATGATAGCTTTGCTGGGTAGAGCAATCTCAGTTGTAGGTTCTTGCTGTTCATCACTTTGAATATTTCTTGTCACTCTCTTCTGGCCTGCAGAGTTTCTGTGTAGAAGTCAGCTGACATTTGTATAGTTACCATGTAGGTAACTAACTGTTTTTCCCTTGCTGCTTATAAAATTCTCTCTCTGTCTTTTGCCCTTGGCATTTTAATTATGATGTATCTTGGTGTGGTCCTCTTTGGATTCCTCTTGTTTGGACTTGTAAGTCTACTTCTTTCACCAGGTGTGGAAAGTTTTCTGTCATTATTTCTTCTAATAGGTTTTCAATATTTTGCTCTCTCTCTTCTTCTGGCACCCCAAAAATTCAAAAGTTGGTATGCTTAAAGTTGTCCCAGAGGCTCCTTACATTATCTTCATATTTTTGGATCCTTTTTTCTTTTTGTTTTTTGGTTGGGTGTCTTTTGTTTCCTCGTATTTCAGATCTTTCATTTGATTCTTGGGGTACGGTGATCTACAGTTGAGTTTCTGTAATTCTTTATTTCAGACAGTGTATTCTTAATTTCTGACTGGTCCTTTTCCTTTTTTTTCTTTTTTTTTCTTCTTCTTCTTTTTTTTTTTTTTTTTTTTTTTTTTTTTGCACTCTTATTAAGGTCCTTGAAGGTCTCTTCAAGTTTCTCAGCAGTTTTTAGAAGATTCTTGAGTAACCTTATAAATATGGTTCTGAACTCCATGTTGTCCTGTAGATTGCTTTCCTCTATTTCCCCCTTTCTCAACATGCCTCTGTGTCTCCACATTTTGGCTGCTTCCCTGTGTTGATGGAGTGGGTTTGTGTGGTAGGTGACCCATAGGGGCCATTAGCTCAGCCTCCCCAATCACCCGAGGTGGATGGTCTTGATACACCCCTTTGTGGGCTGAGTGCAAAGTCTTGATGTAGTTAAGCCCTGATTGCTGTTGGTACCCTGGGAGAAATTTTCCTCCAGGCCAATTGGCTGTGGGGACCCGCTGTGTTTATAATGGAAGAACTGCTGTGCTGGAGACATGTTTATAGTGTAGGGCTTGTTTCAGTGGGTATTTGGTGCTCACTGAGTCTGCTTCTTGAATGTGTCAGTTATGGATGTGAGGACTTGAAATCTGTGTTTCATACTGACCTCTAGGTACACTGACTTCTGGAACTCCAATGGGGTGCAGGTCAGCACTGTCTGAGATCACCCTGCAGGAGCTACAGGAAGAACTATAGTCCTCTCCTCCCTGCTAGGGATTTGTAGATTATGGAGCAGTCTGAACCAGTTTGGTTTTCATGGTAGCAGCGATAGTGAAGGCCATTCATATGCAAAAGCAGCTGCTTGGAGCTTGGGTGTGTTTGTAGATTGTGCAGGGTGGAGTCCCAGGGCATCACTAGGCGAGGGCCTTGCAAACAGAAATGGCTGCCAGTCAGCTGTCCCACACCTCCGACCACGTTCCTGTGTCTCACGCCCAAGTGTAGCAAACAATCATTTCTGTGCACAGCTCTGCAAGCCAACCACTCTCACTTTCCAACCCAATGGCAGACAGTCCAGCTTCTCTCCATAGGAGTTTGGGTCTTGTGTGTCTCCCCTTTGGGTTGAAGAAAGCAATGCCTGCCACCAGCCGCTTAAAATGAAATGTCATGTGACAGGCAAGTCAATCTGTATCTCAAGTGAATCATTTGAGGAATTGAAGTCCTGGTCAACTTTGCAAGGAAAAGAAAACAAAGCCCTTTGAAGATGGTGATATGCAAGGAAGAGAATTTCTTTCTTTCTTTTTTTTTAAATAATATATTTTATTTTATTGATTTTTTTTGCCCCCCCTCCCTCCCTCCCGTACACACCCTCCCTCCCCAGAGTTCCATGTCCATTGGTTGAACCTATATGGATGTACACAAGTTCTTCGGTTGATTAACTATCTCCCCCAGATCTTCCTCCCCTCCCCACTGTAATTTGACAGTCTGCCTGTTGATTTACTGTCTCTATATCTGTCTCTTGGTTCATCAATTTATAATGTTCTTTATCATCCACAAATGAGTGAGGTCATGTGGTGTTTCTCTTTCATTGATTGGCTTATTTCACTCAGCATGATGTTCTCCAATTCCATCCAGGTTGCTGCAAATGATGAGAATTCCTTCTTTTTTATGGCAGCATAGTATTCCATTGTGTAGATGTACCATAGTTTTTGGATCCAATCATCTGCTGATGGGCACCTAGGCTGTTTCCAAATTCTGGCTATTGTAGATTGTGCTGCTATGAACATAGGGGTGCATATATCCTTTCTGATTGGTGTTTCTAGATTCTTGGGATATATTCCTAGAATCCCACTAGAAGTGGGATTACTGGGTCAAATGGGAGTTCCATTTTCAGTTTTTTGAGGAAACTCCACACTGTTCTCCACAGTGGTTGCACCAGTCTGCATTCCCACCAGCAGTGCACAAGGGTTCCTTTTTCTCCACAACCTCGCCAACACTTGTCGTTTGTTGATTTGTTGATGTTGGCCATTCTGACAGGTGTGAGATGGTACCGCATTGTTGTTTTGATTTGCACCTCTCGGACAATTAGCGACTTAGAGCATGTTTTCATGTGCCTTTTGGCCTTCCTTCTGTCTTCTTTTGAAAATATTCTATTTAGGTCCATTGCCCATTTTTTAATTGGATCATTCATCTTCCTTTTATTTAGTTGTATAAGCTGTCTGTAAATGTTGGAGATTAAACCTTTATCAGTGGTATTATTTGCAAATATATTCTCCCACACCGTAGGCTTTCTTGTTGTTTTGTTGATGGTTTCTTTTGCCGTAAAAAAGCTTTTTATTTTGATGTAGTCCCATTTGTTTATTTTCTCTTTAGCTTCCATTACTCTAGGGGCAGTATCCGTGAAGAAGTTCTTTGGCATACGTCTGAGATTTTGCTGCCTGTGGATGCTTCTAGTATTTTTATGGTTTCCCGTCTGATGTTTAAGTCCTGTATCCATTTTGAGTTTATTTTGGTGAATGGTGTAAGTTGGTGATCTAGTTTCATTCTTTTGCATGTGTCTGTCCAATTTTCCCAACACCATTTATTGAAGAGACTGTCTTGGCTCCATTGTATATTCGTGCCTCCTTTGTCAAATATTAATTGAGCATATTGATTTGGGTTGATATCTGGGTTCTCAATTCTATTCCATTGATCTATATGTCTGTTCTTGTGCCAGTACCAGGCTTTTTTGAGAACCGTGGCTTTGTAATATAGTTTGAAGTCTGGTATTGAGATCCCTCCTACTTTACTCTTCTTTCTCAGGATTGCTGTGGCTATTCGGGGTCTTGTATTGTTCCAAATGAACTTTTGGAGAGTTCTTTCTAGGTCAGTGAAGTATGCTGTTGGTATTTTAATGGGGAGTGCATTGAACCTATAGATTGCTTTAGGAAGTATGGACATTTTGATGATGTTGATTCTACCAATCCATGAACATGGTATGTTCTTCCATCTCCTTACATCTTCCTCTATCTCTTTTTAAAGTGTCGTGTAGTTTTCCGCAAATAGGTCCTTTACTTCCTTAGTTAAATTTATTCCTAGGTATCTTAATTTTTTTGGTGCGATGGTAAATGGAATTGCTTTTTTAGCCTCTGTTTCTGTAGTTTCACTGTTGGTGTATAGAAATGCCATGGATTTTTTGGCATTAATTTTGTATCCTGCTACATTGCCAAATTCATTTATTAAGTCAATTAGTTTTTTAATCGAGTCCTTTGGGTTTTTTATGCACAATATCATGTCATCTGCAAATAAGGATAACTTTACTTCTTCTTTTCCAATTTGGATGCCTTTTATTTCCTCCTCTTGTCTAATTGCAATGGCTAGTACTTCCAGTACTATGTCAAACAGGAGTGGCGAGAGTGGGCATCCCTGTCTTGTTCCTGTTCGTAGAGGGAATGGTTTTAGTTTTTGCCCATTGAGTATAATGTCGGCTGTGGGTTTATCATAAATAGCTTTTATTATGTTGAGGTATGATCCTTGTACTCCCACCTTGTTAAGAGTTTTTATCAGGAAAGGGTGTTGGATTTTATCAAATGCTTTTTCTGCATCAATTGATATGACTATATGATTTTTATCTTTCAATTTGTTAATGTGATGTATCACGCTTATTGATTTGCAGATATTGTACCATCCTTGCATTCCTGGAATAAATCCTACTTGGTCATGGTGTATGATCTTTGTGATGTTCTTCTGGAGTCGATTTGCTAGAATTTTGTTGAGGATTTTGGCATCTATGTTCATGAGGGATATTGGCCTGTAATTCTCTTTCATTGAGTTGTCTTTATCTGGTTTTGGTATTAGAGTGATGCTGGCTTCATAGAAGGAGTTCGGAAGTGTTCCTTCCTCTTGGATTTTTTGGAATAGTCTGAGGAGGATAGGTTTTAGTTCTTCCTTGAATGTTTGGTAAAACTCTCCTGTGAAGCCATCTGGCCCTGGGCTTTTGTTTGCTGGAAGCTTTTTGATGACTGTTTCAATTTCTTCCCAAGTCACTGGTCTATTGAGATTTTTAGATTCTTCCTGATTGAGTTTTGGAAGTGTATATTTTTCTAGGAATACGTCCATTTCCTCCAGGTTGTTCAGTTTGTTGGAATAGAGTTGTTTGTAGTATTTAGTAACAATCCGTTATATTTCGGTGGGGTCTGTTGTTATTTCACCTCTTTCATTTCTGATTTTGTTTATTTGGGTCCTCTCTCTTTATTAAGGAAGAGAATTTCAATCAATGTGAAGAGGAAATTTTTCTATAGGAACATAGCATAAATTCTGGTAGCTGAGATATTTCAACTTAAAAAAAAACAGCCTTCTAATTTTGAAGAAATACTGGTACTCTACACAAAATGAGAGAGGGGAATAATAATATATACAACTTTATTTTATTCAGATTGAAGGAAAAAAGGAAACCAAGAAAAATAGAAATTGCAAAAGTGATCATTACCAATAGTTACTGAGCACTTACTGTGTACCTAGCATTATGATAATCACTTAATATTGATTTTATCATTTATTCCTCATAACATCCTGAAGATGTAGGTAGTATTATTATACTCACTAATGAGGAATAACGTTGAGTGAGGTTAAGTAATTTTCCCAAGATCATGTAGTTAAAGTGGCAGAGCTAGTTCTTTGGGATCACAATATCAAAAGAAGTTCTTATTGAGAATCAATGTGGCAAAGTGGAGGAAGCTTTTGGGACAAGCTCTGACCAAAAAGTATGTATTGGGATGGTTTGGGGATCAATTCATTTTCTGTTCCAGCTAGAGTCTTGAGATACACTCACTGATGGCTACATTGAACTTCTGTTGGCAAATATATGTTGATGGCTTATTAAATCAGTTTGTTATTGTGGCAGAGGCTGTGGATTTGCTCTTGCATAAGTAGTTTAGGTCTTCTCTGTAGCCAATTTCTTTCTAAATCATATCTTGGACACCAAGAAGCAGGATGAGAAAAAGTTAGACAGTCCCAGGGAAAATCAGAAGTGCAAGATTAACCATGTAAGATTAGATTTGGGAAAAATAATCCTTAGTACATTGTTGTGATGAAGCTATTATTCAAGTGCTAAGTGTACCTTCAGAAATTCTATCCATTAGTCTTAGAATGAGGAGTTAATCAAGCATCATTTCTCCCAGTTACTCTTCTTCCCACACTGTTCCCTTCTCTGTCATCCTAAGTCCATATTTCATATCTATAGCTGTAGGCACTGAAATGTGACCTAGAGCTTTCTAGCTTTTGTATACAAGCAAAATGTAGCTGTGACTATAGGAGGTAGAATTTTAAAGAATGAAGTTATGTTTGAAACTGGTATGCAGATCCCTCATCAGCCATTTCAGTCACCCAGACAGTGTGACCTGCCATCATGAAGCAGCATGTTTGAAAACAAAGGACAGTAATACCCATATACATCAAACCAGGACTTCAGCTACAATCAGCCCATGGACTGCATATGTAGAAATGGGCCTGTATAACCTGGTGTTGGTGAGGGATTCTCATTTCCATTCTTACCTTATTCCACCCCTGATTAAACTCTGTTGCTAGAGAGAAGCAACTCTGAACATAAATGTTTTGAATATCTTGAATATTTGGGGAGTGGAAAGAGAGAGACAGCAGAAGATGTGAAAAAAGCACTAATTTTAGAGTCAGATAGATCTGGGTGTCTTTCTCTACTCAGTCAACAGAAGCAATGTTCTGACACTATATGGCAATGCTTCCTTTGTTGTGTCTCTGAAGGTTTTTGTTTTGTGTTTGTGTTGTTTTTAAACTCTATTAAACATATGTTTATTTTCCACTGCCAAAAGCGCCAACAAAAGGATTCTGCAAGTAGAGACAACAGAGGACTAGCAACAACTATTGACAAGACAGACAAAACATCAAGGATACATGCATAATGATGGAATATATCACCAGGGCCTAGTTTTTGGTTGTGCATAGCAGCAAGGAAAAAAGACAGTCTAAGTCCTCTTTTGTGGCAATTGTACTATTCAGATTTATTTTAAAAAATTTTTTTATCAGTCAATTCTATAAGTTATTTTGTTTCATTCATTCCATCGTTTTGTTTATTAGTTCACTCAACCAATATTTACTATCTTCAGAGCACTTTGGCTGGATACTTTGTGTTTTTTTGTTTGTTTGTTTGTTTTTTGTTTTATAGGATTAACAAGATTTCAAAAAAGACTTGATTTAATATCATTAAAAGAATGCCAACTGGGTGAAAAAGGTGAAGGAATTAAGAAGTACAAATGGCCAGTTTTAAAAATAGCCATGGGGATGCCAAGGAAATACAGTCAATAATGTTGTAATAATGTTGTATGGTGTCATATGGGTGCTAGACTTATGTGGTTATCATAAGCTATATAAATCAGTGTATAGTATACCGGTAGTATAGTATGTCAAAGGTAATTAATTTTTTTTTTAATTTTAAAAAAAGAATAGACACATGAGAGGAAAGGCTAACCCTAAACATTACTCTATCCTTTTTCCTACAACTTCTTCAATTCCCATTTGTCAGGAATTAAAACCAGTTCACAAACTCTCATTGGCATATCCTGTATATTCAAACCTTTGGGAATCAGAGTATCCAGGGAACTAAACACTCTCCAAAGATCACATTATTAGAGAATTTTCTCAAGATACAGACAACTCTAGTGTCATTTAGAACTGCCTTTTCACATCCTGGCCATATAGGACATATACACACCTGGGCTTCCACCTGTTCAGTCTCTGCCCTGAGTCATTGTACTTGCTACAGCCCTGTCTCTCTATATGAGAAAAGCTCTTGCTTTCAGAGAAGATCACATTTGCAAACTTTTTACTCTTTGGGAAGCAATGATGAGAAAAGTTGTGAGCAGAGAGGTGAGGAGGAAAGAGTAGACTATAGAGTTGAGGAAATATCAACTTGCCATTCTCAACACCTCTTCCTGGAGCCCATTTGTTACCTTCCTTTCTCCTTCCTCTTGGTTTCTCTCCAGGTACCTCCAAGGTAGTGATGGCTCTCCAGAAGACCATTTCATTGCTTCTGCTCTTGTTGGTGACCCTGCTGGGGCTGGGGCTGGTGCAGCCCTCTTATGGCCAGTCCATGAACCAACGATTCCAACAGCAACATGTGGACACTAAACAGAGAGGTAGCACCAACTCGTACTGCAACAAGATGATGCAAACACGAGGGATGACGAGGCCTACGTGCAAGCAACTCAACACCTTCATCCATGCAGATATCAAGGCCATAAATAACATCTGTAGGAACTCCAATATCCGGTGCAAGAATGGCAAGATGAACTGCCATAAGGGTGGAATGAGAGTCACAGATTGCAAGCTTACAGCAGGTTCCCCTGGAAACTGCAAATATCAGGGTAGGGGCAGCTCTAGGAGTGTTGTTATTGCCTGTAATGGTAAACCACTGGTGCCTGTGCACTTTGATGGATAGATGCTACCCTGAAGCAGTTATGGCCCTATGTTGACCTTTTCCTTACTCCTTCAATAGCAATGATTAATGCATTTGAGCTATGTCTACTTCTTTTTCTCTATATAATCCATTCTGTTAAGTGCATCTAAGAGAAATGGAGACATAAACGTATAATGGGACTGGGCTTTCTATAATAAAATTTCTATAAACTCTTGCTTCCTTTCATAATACTAATCAGCTTAGCTCTCTCAAATCATATCCTCTAGAATTTCATCAATATATATATGATACTGAATTTCACACATTTTAAGGTATTTCCATCTTAGTTATCTCATTTTAATACCACTGCACCTCTGTGACTCTCTTTTTGCTACAAAAGGGGCCCAAAGTTAAAGGATTTGCTGAAGAACATGAAGATAGTGGAAAAGATGAAACAAAAAAAATCCATTAAAAAAAATCAATTTCAACTGGCTATTAATCAGGCTTTTTCCTACTTCATCACAGGGAGTGCTTTAAAAGTAACTGCTTTCTGATATTCTCAAAATTCAGCTGTTGGGGCAAGCATTAAACATTTAGAAATATGAATAGACAAAATGAGAGCTCTGTCTGCATAATTTGGCAGTCTTATTATGTTTGTATCTGGTAAGGTTAAGAAATTATACAGGAACTTTCTTTTTCTCTTCACAAACTTTTGAATCATAGTAGTAAGTTAGAGTGTTAACTATGTACTAGATCATTAAGACTCATTCTCTCTTCCTGACTGGAAAGATTTTTCATGTTTTCTTTGTAATAAAGAACTCAAACTACAGATATCTGTGAAGATGGTGCTGTGGTTCTTGTGTGGTATTTCTTTTACCCTCTTTTAATTCTTTTCTAGTCTATAAACATGAACAAACAGCTTCATACCATCATAAACTGGCCCATAATTAAAACCTATTGGATCTATGACCATGACCCAGAAATATTTGTGCCATTTACTAAAGACAATTCTTACACCCTTCCCTTTTCCCTTTGATTATTTTGAAACAAATTGGAGAACAGAGATGTATGAAAACACTAGCAGCTAAAAATGGAAGTATGTATGTGAATATGAGTGTGTATTGTGTGTGTGCATACACGTGTGTGTGTGTGTGAGAGTGTGTGTGTGTGTGTGTGTGTGCATTGAAAGAATTAAACTGAAAATATTTGAATTAAAGCAAATATACATTGTTTATGTTTAAGGTGTGCTACCTCATTCAGTATACTAGTACATATGCATTGTGAAAGAATCACTACAATCAAGGTAATTAACCTATCTGTTACTTCACATGATTACCAAAAGTGACCCCATTTTGGACTGCTTTCTACTCTATTCTTTTCAACACTACTGATCATCATAGCTTAGTCCACCTGTTTCTTCTGACTACATGTAGCTTTCACACCATTGTAAAGTTAATAAATCCTAGGCATAAAAATCCTATATAATAAAAGCATAGTATGCAAATTGTTCCCTGGACCGGAAGTTTGACCAGGAGGTAAGGCAATCTGGGGCAAGGGAAGGAGGCCCTGGCCTGCAGCAGCAGGTGGCTGGCAAGAGTGGGAGTTCCTGGTCCACAGCTGAGCCTCTAAGGACCATACCAATGCATGGACTTCCTGACCTTGTTTCAGAAAACTGAAGAAGAACAAAGCAATACTTAGAGAGATGGAGTTACATTTACTTGGCGCGGGTCCAGAGGAAAATGTTTCTGAAATTTTGGGCCCCAACATGCAGGAATTCTCCCTATTTATATGTTTTTATCTTCTTTGTCTCTCAAATATGGAGTGTTTCTGGCCCCTTTTGCAAGTTCTTTAAGAGCCATATGTGCTGGGCCCAATCGGAGACCTAGCCTGGAGCCAGCACTAATAACCTTGTCTGAGGAAGGTTTAATGTCCTCTCTGAAGTGGGAGTAGTCTTAGCAAGCAAGAATTTACAGAATCCAAGTAGCAGGATTAAAATTTCAAACAGCAGTTTTTTATATAAGATGGATGCTTCAACCAATAAATAAATAAATAAATAAATAAATAAATAAATAAATAAATTGTGGATCATTTTTGCTAATCCATGTCACCAAACTAAAACTTAATAACTAACTAAATTTCAGCCTCTTTCTTAGACGAAATTTAAACCAATCAATTTAGAATTACCTGATTAGCACTGGTAAGGTAATATGGCTGATAAACCCTCTGCCTTCCCCTAAATAAAGGTGTCCTTGCTTAAAATAATTCAGTCTTGCTGAAACCGGTTTGGCTCAATGGATAGAGCATTGGCCTGCAGACTGAAGGGTCCCAGGTTCAATTCTGGTCAAGGGTATGTACCTTGGTTGCGGGCACATCCCCAGTGGGGGGTGTGCAAGAGGCAGCTGATTGATGATTCTCTCTCATCGATGTTTCTAACTCTCTATTCCTCTCTCTTCCTCTCTGTAAAAAATCAATAAAATATATTAAAAATAATAATAACTCAGTCTTTTAACTACGTAGTCCCACCCTTTTTCTGCCTGTAAAACCCCTGCATTTTGTACAACTCACTAAAGTGCCTTTCTAATGCAAATGGCATGTTGCCCAATTTCTGAATTGCTTAATAAAGCCAATTAGATCTTCAAACTTACTTGGTTGAATTTTGTGCTTTAGCTCCTGCCCCCAGGGCCTTGCCATTTCTTTGTACCCAGAAGACTGCCTTTGATGTATGACCCCTTTGCTACAGGCTCTTAGTGTGACCCCCAGTGTTCTAGATGAGGAGATAAACAGGTGCACAGAGTAAGGCTGTCCCCTCTTCCCCCACCACCACTGCCAATCAGTTGGAACACTGCCCCTACCACATCTATTCCTTTCTCACTGCCTCAGACTTCTTAGTTCTAAGAAAAGGAAAAGGACACTGACTCTGCTCTTTAGATTCACACATTAATCCCCATGGACCTGTGAACATGAGCATGAAATCTGAATAGGGCAAGTTAGAGTTAGAAGGGCTGGTACTGAGCATGGCTGGGGAAAAGGCCCAGGAACACTGAGAGGGGCTTGTTTGACCTTCTCAGTGGTAGAGTTGAGAATGCAGTGATCCAACTTGTGAAAAGCAAAGACCTGAATTTAACTCAGCATTAATCTTACTAACTCACACCTCCCTTCCTCCCCAATATTTTCAAGCATAATACATTGAAGTGGCTTGAATCGTAGTCTTCTCATCCTGTTTAGGCCATTTGAGCTAGGGATAAGGTGCCATAAATGAGAACATGCCTATTTCTTGTTCTGTGCTTGATAGAGCACTTGAGACCCCCAAAAGTTCTCTCATGCAAATCCCATTAGACTCTCATAAGTCTGTAAAGGAGCTACTATTAGGCTCATTTGAGGACACCAGTTCTGATATATTGAGAATCGGATTAGAGTTTCTGTAGGGCCAGGTTAACTCCTTGTGCTAACCGAGGACAGGGAGTTGGTTTAAAGTGGAGACTTTTTCAAACATCGCTAGGCCCTGATTTTGACCAAAGCAGTTCCTGTGACAGCAGTTTCAATCTTGGTACTTGGTTGCTTAAAACACTACTTCAAAACTGCATTTCCTTTATGATGGTATTCTTAATGACAAATCAAAATGATGCAGCATGGGGATAATTAGGGAAATGTCCTCAGAGAAGGCAAGTGGGTAGTTGTTTCAGGCAGCCATTGGGGAAGTGCTACGATGAAGTCAATAGGAGATAAGCCCCACTTGCAGAGTCCGTTTTAATTACAGCCTGGGATTTCAGGGAGCCAAAGCCTTCCTGCTTGGGAATGTTTCCCAAGTCTACTCATCTTCTACATTCTTTTAAATTTTTTCTATTTCATAGACATAAAATTTTAAACACCATTCGCTTTCAGACACATTCTCTTATGAGAACACAACTGGACTGTAAAATAGAGCTAGCTAGAATGCTCCTTGTTTTGTGTGAGGAGGTGTTTGGAATTCTCAAAATAAATTTCATCTATTTTTTACAGTTTTGTGCTTGTCTCACTCAGGCTCTAGCATATTTTCAATTCTTGTAAATTTTATTATCTAATGTGATTTATCATCTTCTAGTCTGGAACCTAATGGTAAAATTGAGCCTAAGTATCTACTTTGGCAGGGAAAGGAATTTTAAGGTGGAGCTCAGCTCAGGGCAGTGCTGCAGTTATGTTTTCCTCTCTTCCATGGAGACCCACAGATGATCCTGGTGACTGAGATGTCCTTCTCTCTGAAAGTCCTAGGTCCTCTCTTATTCCTGCTGTTCCCCTTGTGTGGGCTCTAAGTACACAGCCAGAATCTTTTCTGGAGGGAATTAATAAAACAGCACCACCTGAGCACAAGCTGGGAACTCACTGAGTACAGATGCAATGATCTCATGAGAGGAAGAGAAGCTCCAAAAGACAGGAACTATCACATCTTCTTCTATACCTTCCGGCACAAATCAAGCATATATGCATCAGGAACTGGAGAGATCGCTACAGAAATGTATATATATGGGCCCAATATTACTTCAAAGTAATCAAGTGTTACCGGAGGAATAACAAAAAGGGCTACAAAGAGCACAGGAGCCACAGCCGCATTGAATTCCATTGTGGCATGAATGGGTTTACTGATAGCATAGAGGACATCTGGTTGTTAGAGGTTATTAGTAACTTCTACCTGCACCCCCTTGTTTTAGTAGAGTGATGAGTGTTTCCCAAGTAGTGGACCTTGCCCAAATCAATAGCCCTTGCTAATCACTACTTTGCATTTATGGGCTAATGTTTTCCAACTATTTAGAGTTATGTGTCACATGGTTTCTTGATATCATAACTTTACCTATATTAGTTCTCTGCCTGGATATCCTCTGTTGTCATTTACCTGCTCTACTAATATATATATATATATATATATATATATATATATATATATATATATATATATATATATAATTTTTTTAAAGATTCAGCTCACATGGCATCTCTTTTTTACTAACCCAGGAATTTTCTTGATTTGATTCCTTACACCTATCCAAGCTGAATGGTCCTCCATTTACAATAAATTAATCATTCTAATGTGTGTGACATTTATATATGTTATAAGTGCAGAGTATATGTGTTGATTGGTATAAGTATTCATTGACATGAATTTGTGCTATGTGTAGTTTAAGATGAGTATTATATGCTTATGTGTGTGATGAGAATGTAAATGTTTAAGTACTAAGTTGAGGAAAAGTTGTGATCTAGGCATTGATTGTGTCGACATGCTGAATTTCACTCAGATTGGGAGGGGTTGGGGTGGGGAGAGCTGATTTAATATAACATGTAGTTTTAAAAATATTTATTTTTTTATTTAATTTTCATTTGTCTCTATTCCAAACCATGACCCTTCTCCTATTCATCCAATTTCTCAACCTTATATTTTCTATTTAAGCTCTGCATCTACAGATTTCCCGCCCCTCCCCCCTTTTTTTTTGCCTGGGTATTTTTTTGTGCTTTTTTGTTTATTTGTTTGCTTTGTTGTGTTTTCTCCCCTTAGACTAACTTTCTTTCTTTTTTGTTTCTCACTATCATTCTTGTTCTATCTTCTAAATCTCTTTTCTCTAGCTGTCACTTTTATTAGAGTTATAGGTGTCTTGTGTATATTCATATTCTGTTCCTCCTGTGTTGTGTCTTGTCGTATTGTATTATGTGCCAGTCAGTCAGCACCTCCAAAACATTGGCTTGATGTGGTAGGAAGTGAGTCACATGATCAGACACCTTGAGAGGCAACTCCATCCATGAGGAGGATGATAACATTAAAGACTGAACTACATCACAAGAACCCAAATATTTCATGTAGAGGGTCTCCCTAGAAATCCAGACCCAGGAGATCTGAGACAATGAACACTAGATCCCACAAAATGTCTACTACATAAAACCAATTCAAAAAATCTGGGTGGCATAGCAGTTTGATCTAATACATAGGAACAATCACAAAGCAATAGCAAAAATGGGGAGACAAGGAAACACTCCCAAATGAAAGAAAAGGAGGAATCACCAGAAAAGGAATGAAATGCAATGGAAGCAAGCAATTTTTCAAAGAAAGAATTCAGAGTAATGACTATAAGGATGCTCAGATGTCTGGATCAGAAATTCACCAAGATGTGTAAGAATTAAGATGAAAGAATGACATAGCAGAATAAAAAATACAATGGAAAGTTTCAACAGTAGACTAGTTAGGAGACAAGGTAGAAAAAATACTAAAGCAGAACAAATGGGAGGGGGGGGGATTTAAAAGCAGGAGGAGACTCTAAAGGGAGCTCTGGGACAACAAGAATCAAAACATAACAGGCATAGCAGAAGGGGAAGAAGCTGAGCAAGGAAGAGAAAACCTGTTTGAAGAAATAGTAACAGAAAACTTCCATGACTTTGCAAAGAAAAAAGTCACACATATCCAAGAAGCACAGAAAGTTCCAAATAAGATGAATCAAAAAAGACACATACCAAGACATACCATAATTACATTGGCAAATGTCAGTGACAAAGTAAGAATCTTAAAGGCTGTCAGAAAGAGACAGAGTTACCTACCAGGGATCTCCCATAAGACTATCCACTGATTTCTCAACAGAAACCACATTAGGCCAAAAGATAATATAAAGAAGTATACAAAGTGATGAAAATCAAAGGACTGAATCCTTGAAGATTCTGTCCAGCAAGGCTATCATTCAAAAATAAATATGAAATCAGGAGCTTTGCAGACAAAAAAAGACTAGGGAGTTTATTACCGCCAAGCCAGCAGGGCCAGAAATGCTAACAGGACTGTTGTAAAAAGAAGAAATAGAATGGGAGGAAAGAACACAAGCATAGAGAGTAAAAATGGATACAAACAAGAACCTATCAATAATAACCTTAAATGTAAATTGATTAAATGCTCCAATCAAAAGATGTAGGGTAGCTGAATTGATATGAAAACATGACCCACGTATATGCTATCTACAAGACACCCACCTCAGAAAAAAGAACTCACAGAGACTGAAAGAGAAGAAATGGAAAAACATTTTTTCAGGCATATGGAAATGAAAAAAATAAAAGCTGGGGTAGCAATACTTATATCTGACAAACTTGACCTCACAGTGAAGGCCATAACAAGAGATAAGGAAGGTCATTTCATAATATGAAAGGGATCAATTCAACATGAGGCTATAATTCTGATAAACATGTATGTAACCCACACATAGAAAACTTCTGTAAGATATTAAGGGAGAGATCGACAGCAACACAATCATTGTATGGGACATTATTATTATTATTATTATTATTATTATTATAGATCTGAAGTGATTTTACTTTTATTTCCTCCACATTAAGCCAATCATGAAATTTCATAGTGATTCTGGGGCAGGGGCAGAGGGAAAGCGATGTTAGAATCCTCGGGGCTGTGGCCTACGGTAGGCAATGTTGTGGGAAGCCGTGTTCCGTGGGGCCCGAGGGCAAGGATGGAGCATAGAGTAGGGACGCCTACCTGCTCTCCCCTAAGCCTTCAGGGTCAACCAAGGACAGGGCAGACCATAGCCCCATTGTTAGAGAGTGCGCGTGATGCACGACTTATCTGGATGTTCTCAGCTAGGCTGTTCTCAATGATATCTAACCAGATGCCTGCTCTATGTATCTTTTCCAAGAATGTCTTGAGGAGCTGTCAGGCGACCTTGTCCTGGGAAAGGGGCACTTGGAGAAATGCCCAGAAAAGCCGCATAAATGTACGCTTGCAACTAATAAAGTTACTGTAGTCTCATCATGGACTAGCAGTCCTCCTGAAGCCCCGCTTTCTCTTGTCTTTATTTCTCTTAAAACCTCCTAGCCCTACCTCCAGGACCTGTGATGCCCGCTGGATCCGGTACAATGTCCCCTGCGATTTCCAGTTGCGCAGCTCGATCAGCCTGTCGTCCACAGTAGCAAGCGAGTTTGCGATCAGCTCAGCAGCTTTGGAATGGCTGCCTTCTTCTGCTGCTCGGCCTTTTCCACCACAAATCTGCCCCTTTCTGTTTCCTGCTGGGCCACTTGTTTGGCTTCTACTGCTTCTGTGAACTCCTTCCCGAAGGTCAGATGCATCAAGGACACATCATCCAGGATGAGCTCGCTCTGTAAGGTTGTCGCTCACCTGCCTGGAGACCAGCTCTCCCTGGGTGATGAGTTCTCCAGCGTCAAAGCGAGCCACCACTCACTTGAGGATCTCGGTGGTGATGGACAGCAGCACGCTCTCGTCATGGTCCTTTCCGATGCTGGTGAAGATGCGGGGAAGCTGGCTACCTACCGGGCTGAAGAGGATGTGCAGGGTGATGCTGACATTCTGTAAATCTTTGCTACCCATGATGACTGGCACGTTACGGCGTGGAGAGCGGCAGCGGAAGATGATCGTTTTCTGTACCCAGGGGATGAAGAAGTGAGTCCCCTCCCCCACCACGATATCCTGCGTGCCATGAAACCGGTCGAAGATGACAGCTCTGTGCCCAGCATCCACATTGTACAAGGCCAAGTTCACCACACCTCCCGCAACGGCTAAGGCCAGGCCAAACTTGCTGATGGATTCAAACAGCTTGGCAGCCATGTATCCTTCTGCTGGGCCCGCTCACACCTGGACTCATGCTGGGAAATTTTTTCGGCACAAAGTCAAGCACCCACACAATATGGGCTGATCCTAGGCAGACTGGTAAAGGGTCTTTTTCTGCTTCTACTCTGACCTCCACAAGGCTGCCCCAGCCACACTACTGCTGTATGGGACTTTAATACCCCATTGACATCACTGGGTAAATCTTCAAGTCAACAAAGAAACAGCAAACCTAAATAACTCACTAGGTTAGATGGAACTAATTGACATCTTCAGAACATGCACTCCAAAGCGACGGAATATACATTCTTCTCAAGTGCACATAGGATATTTAGAAAGTTAGAATACATATTAGGACATAGTCTAAGTGTCTACAAATGCAAGAAGGTTGAAATCATATCAAGCACATTCTCAGATCACAGTGGCATAAAATTAGAAATTAACTACAATAAAAACAATCAAACACATGGAGGGTAAATAGCATGCTATTAAGCAATGAATGGGTTACCAAAGAGATGAAAGAAGAAATAAAAAATAACCTGGAAACAAATGAAAATAAAAACACAACAATCCAAACTCTATGAGACACAATGAAAGCAATCCAAAAAGGCTCTACAGGCCTACTAAAACAAACAAACAAAAACAAACAAACATAACAACACAAGAAAAACTGGTAATAAGATATCTAACCCTACAACTTAAAGAACTGGAAAGAGAGCAAGAAGAAAAGCCCAGAGCAAGTTGAAGGAAGGAAATAAAGAAGATCAGAGAGAGAATAAATGATATTGAGACCATAAAAATGTACAAAAAATCAATAAAATCAAGAGCTGGTCCTTTGAAAAGATAAACAAGAATGATAAACCTCTAGTATGGTTCACCAAGAAACAAAGAGAAAGGACCAAAATAAATAAAATAAAAAATGAAACCAATGAAGTAACAACTGATCCCACAGAAATACAGCTGATTGTAAAAAAAAAAACAACAAAAAAAAATTCACTATGAACAACTCTATTCCAACAAACTGGAAAGCCTTGACCACATGGACCTTTTCCTAGAAAAATATAGTATTCCAAAACTCAATCAGGATGAATCAGAAAACCTGAATAAGCCAATAACTACTGATGTATTATAATTGAAATAGTAATCAAAAAAGCTTCCAGCAAACAAAAGCCCTAGTCTGGATAGCTTCACAGAGGAGTTTTACCAAACATTTAAAGAAGAACTAATACCGATCCTCCACAGACTATTCCAATAAATTCAAAAGGAAGGAACACTTCCAAACTCCTATGAAGCCAGCATTAACCTAATCCCAAAACCAGATAAAGACACTACAAAGAAAGAGAATTAGAAGCCAATATCCCTGATGAAACTAGATGCTAAAATCCTCAACACAATATTAGCAAATCACATCCAGCAATACATTAAGAAGGTCATACACCCTGACTAAGTGGAATTTATTTCAGGATGCAAAGCTGACACAATATCTGCAAATGAATAAACTGATACATCACACAAAGTAATTGAAAGCCAAAAACCACATGATCACATCAATTGATGCAGGAAAAGCATTTTATAAAATCTAACATCCCCTTTTAATAAAATCCCTCAGCAAAGTGGAAATAGAGGGATCATACCACAACATAATAAAATCCTTATCTGACAAACCTATAGCCAACATCAGACTCAAGGGCAAATTCTAAAACCATTTTCCCTAAGAATAGGAAAAAAATATGGATGCCCACTTTCACCACTCCATTCAACATAGTATTGGAAGTGCTTACCATATCAGTCAGAAAAAAACAAAACAAAAAAACAACAACAAGAAATAAAAAGTATATAAATGCGAGGGGCAGAGGCAAGCCACTGAGGCTGCAAAGGCCAAGTCCCTTGCATGAATTTTGTGCATCAGGCCCCTAGTATACTATATAAGCATTGGACATTTCTTGGAATTCTTGAAGAAAGTAATCTGGTGAAAGACTAAATTTCCTTTAATCAAACAATTCAATTACATTTTTGTTATTTATATTATACATTACAAGAATTAAAGAAATGTGTACTATAGAAGTTTTGAATTGTTAAAAACATTAAAGGATGTAAAATATCAGTTTAAAATAGAAAAATTAAGTCTGAGATATACATTCTATTTCATCTTTTTCTGTATCCTTAAAAATCGCTGCAAATATTTTTCCAAAAAAATTTTAAAACAAAATATGAGTGCCATCTTTTAGAGACTTCAGCAATACCTAATTCTCTTCTTCTCTCTCCAACTTCTCCCTCCTCCAAGAGTTGTGGTCACTTTCTGTGTCTGATCAAGAAGAGAGTAAGAATGAGGGTAACTGGGACAATCTTTCATGCCCAAACTCTTGAAGGTTTTAGTTTTAGCAAAATGGCTTATCCTGAGATGGAGACACTCCCAGATTTGTTTTCTTTTCTTCATGCAATTATGTAATGTGGGAGATTTAAGGTAATGCACTAAATTAAAGATCATTTAGCTGTATCCATAAATCAGATTAAATAACCTGACATACATTACAGAATAATCCCAAAAGTAAGCAAAGCTTAGGAACAAATTCAGCAAATGTTTCAACAACTCTCAACTCTGATTTCATATTAAATTCACCTGGGGGCTTTTAGAAAAACATCAATGACTAGTTCCCTGTGAGATAAATATATTTATTGGTTTCTGCCCCAATCCCCATTTCTGGCACAAGGATCCTAAAAGCCTTAAAAAGTCCTAAGTGACAAGAGCACCTGCCTGAAGCCCTCTTGTTTATCATCTTTAATTCAAAAAAACTGAAGCAGGTTTTTTTCTGCCTGAATGTCTTGGGTTTGATTCCTGATCAGGGCACATACTCAGGTTTCAGGTTCAATTCCTGGTTGGGATATGTATGGTAGATAACTGGTGGATGTTTCTCTTGCTCTCCCTCTCTTTCTCTCTCTAGATTCAATGGAAAAAAAAAAATCCTTAGATCAGGATGGAATCCAGTACCCTTCATTCCATGGGCTGACACTATATCCAAACCAGCCAGAGCTATTATTATTTTTAATCCTCATATAAGGGATCAAATCCATGACATTTTGTGCATGAGACAACACTTTACAAAACTGAGCCACACCAAACAGGACTAGAACACTATCCTATCTAATAAAGAGGTAATATGCAAATTGACCATTACTCCAACACACAAGATGGTTTCCCCAATGTGGTCAAAGATGTTTGCCCCATGTGGACACAGATGGTCGCCAGAAGATGACCACCAGGGGAGAGTAATTGTGGGCAATCAGGCCAGCAGGGGAAGGCAGTTTGGAGAAACCAGGCCGGCAAGGGAGGACAGCTGGGTTTGACTTGGCCAGCAAAGAGGGGGGGAGAACCAGGACTGCAGAGGAGGGCAGAATGGGGGGAGGCCAGCAGGGAAGGGCAGTTGTGGGGGACCAGGCATACAGGGGAGGGCAGTTGGTGGTGATCAGGCCGGCAGGGGAGGGAAGTTATGGGTGATGAGGCCTGCAGGGGAGGGTAGTTGGGGTGACCAGGTTGGCAGGGGAGGGCAGTTAGGGCCAATCAGGCAGGCAAGGGAGCAGTTAGGCATCAATCAGGATGGCAGGGGAGTGGTTATAGGGAGATCAGGCTGGCAGGCAGAAGCAGTTAGGGGCAATCAGGCAGGCAGGCAGGTGTATGGTTGGGAGCCAGAAGTTCTGGATTGTGAGAGTGATTTCCCAGATTTGAAAAGGTGCAGGCTGGTCTGAGGGACACCCTCCACCACCACCACAGTGCATGAATTTCATGCACTGGACCTCTAGTCCTATATAATAAAGAGGTAATATGAAAATTGATTTTTATGCCCTTGCACAGATGGCCACCCTCATGTGGTCAAAGATGGCTGCCACAAGATGGCCAGCACAGGTTGGTAGTTGTGAGAGATCAGGCCAGACGAAGAAGGAAGTTGGGAGTGGCAAGGTCAGCAGGGGAGGGCAGTTGTAGGTGACCAGGCCTACAAAGGAAGACAGTTGGGGGCAACCGAGCCAGCAGGGGAGGGCAGTTGGGGGCAATCAGGCTGGCAGAGGAGGGCTGTTGGGGGCAACCAGGCCACAAGGGAGGGCAGTTAAGGGTGCCTGGTCTTGCAGGAGAGGGCAGTTAGGGGTGACCAGGTTAGCAGTGGAGGGTAGTTGTAGGTGACCAGGCCTGCATGGGAGGGCAGTTGGGGGTTACCAGGATAGTAAGAGAGGGTAGTTGTGGGTTATCATGCTGCAGGGGAAGATATTGGAGGCAATCGGGTTGGCAGAGGAGCCATTGGGCATCACCAGGCTAGCAGGGAAGTGGTTAGGGGGAAATCAAGCTGGCAGGCAGGCGATCATTTGGGAGCCAGCAGTCCTGGATTGTGAGAGATGTCCATAGGGATCAGGCCTAAACAGGCAGTTGGACATCCCCCAAGGGACCCAGATTGGAGAGGGTGCAGGCTGGGCTGAGGGACACCCCTTCCCAGTGCACGAATTTTGTGCATCCAGCATCTAGTTTTTATATAAGTATACATTATTACAAAAACATTTTACCTAAAATATTTTTATTTTATTTATATGTATTGATTAGTTCATAACAACCCTATGTGATTTCAAAGTTAATTATCACCAAAGCTATTTTCTTGACAAATTACATAACAAACTGTGGGACTGGGATTAAACCAGCAGTCAGACATCCCTCTCACAATCCGGGACTGTTGACTCCCAACCGATTGCCTGCCTGGCAGTCTGATCACCCTCTAACCACTCCCCTGCCAGCCTGATCAATGCCTAACTGCTCCCTTGCAGGCCTGATTGCCCACAACTGTCCTCCTCTGCTGGCCCGATCACTCCCAACTGCCCTCCCTGCCAGCCTAGTTGCCCTCAACTGCCCTCCCCTGTCAGCCCAGTTGTCTCCAAATTCCCTACCCTGCCGGCCTGGTTACCCCTAACTGCTCTCCCCTGCTGACCTGGTTGCCCCCAACTGCCATCCTTTGCAGGCCTGTTTGCCCCTAGCTACCCTCCCTACCAACCTGGTTGCTCACAACAGCCCTCCCCTGCCATCCTGATTCCCCACAACTGCCCTCCCCTGTGATTCTGATTGCCTCTAACTGCCCTCACCTAAGGCCTGGTCCTTCCCAACTGCCCTTCCATCCCAGCCTGGTCGCCCCTAACTGCCCTCCCCTGCTGACCTGGTTGTCCCTAACTGCCCTTCCTGGCAGGCGTGGTCCACCCCAACTGCCCTGCCCTGCTGGCCTGAACACCCACAGCTACCCTCCACTGCCAGCCATCTTTGACCACATAGGGGTGTCCATCTTGTGTGAGAGTGTGAGGGCAATTTGCATATTACCTCTTTATTATATAGGATATGAACTTATTTTTGTTAACCCAGGTAAAACAAAAATACTGTATTCAATATTAATATTAATAACTAATAATAGAAATGCATGTCTATTTAATTAAACCAACCTTAAATTAGCTTTAATATAAAAAATATTTTTAGATTATAGGATTCTAAAAAATACGTGGGATGGCTTCTATTTTTATTTATTTATTATTTTTTCTTGTTGTTATTCCCCTCCCCAGAATATTTTTCCATTGATTTTGATAAATATTGGGAAGGCCAAGGAGAGACAATGAAAAAGAAACATCCATGTGAGAGAAACACATCCGCTGATTACCTCCCCCAAGGTGCTCAGACTGGGGCCTGGGATTGAGCCTGCACCAAGGTACATGCCCAATATTGTAGTGGTACCCAGGACCTTCAGACCTTGGTCCTACCTCTATCCATTGAAACAAATCTATTAGGGAATTTCTATTTCTAAATTTAGGTAATTATTTTATTCCTTTAAGCCAATAAATTATTGCAACCTAATGATATTATCAGGAGACAGAAAGTATTCCACATATAAACATAAATATCACCAACAGATCATACAAATGGACAGAATTATGAATACTTGTAGAGACCACAAGATTTTTCATTTGCCCTCAATACCTTTTAAGGAACCTGGAGATGGGAGGAGGGAGTATCAGGCATGATGACTTTAGCCACTTGTTTTTAGTTTTTAGCATCGGTAACACCCAAAGCTAGATAGCTAATTCAAAAGTCTCAAGTTATATTTCTGAGTATCAATCTTTTTTCTTCAAAAGGACTTGGCAATTATACAAATTTTTACAATATCTACAAATTTCTGGAAGTAATTCGGAAGGGGTCTGAGTGAACTTTGATTTTTTTAAAATAAATCTTTATTGTTCATATTATTACAAATGTTCCTCTTCCCCCCCCCCTCCATTGCTCTCCTCCACCAGGTTCCCACCCCACCCTCTGCCCTTTCCCCACCCCCCATTGTCCTCAACCATAGGTGCACAGTTTATGTTCAGTCTCTTCCCACATCCCCCTCTCTCCTTTTCCCCAAGAATCGTCAGTTCACTCCCCTTCCATACCTTTGATTCTATTATATTCAACAGTTAATATTGTTTATCAGTTTTTTTAATTTCCTTGGTTTTTAGATTCACTTGTTGATAGTTACATATTTGTTGTTCATAATTTTTATCTTTATTTACTTTCTCTTCCGAAAGAACCCCCTTCAGCAATTCATATAATTCTGGTTTGGTGGTGATGAACTCCTTTAGCTTTTTTTTATTAGTGAAGGTCTTTATCTGGCCTTCTATTCTGAGTGATAGCTTTGCTGGATAGATTATTTTTGGCTGTAGGTTCTTACTATTCATCACCTTGAATATTTCTTGCCATTCCTGTCTGGCCTGCATGGTTTCTGTTGAGAAATCAGCTGACAATAGTATAGGTACTCCTTTATATGTAACTACCTGCTTTGCTCTTGCTGCTTCTAATATTCTCTCTTTGTGTTTTGCTCTTGGAATTTTAATTATGATTTGTCTTGGTGTGGTCTTGTTTGAATTCCTTTTGTTTGGAGTTCTGTGCACTTCCTGGACTTGTAAGTCTATTTCTTTCCCCAGGTGGGGGAAGTTTTCTGTCACTATTTCTTTCAGTATGTTTTTGATATCTTGCTCTCATCTTCTGGGACCCCCATAATTCTGATGTTGGTTCACTTGAAGTTGTCCCAGAGGTTTCTTACATTATCTTCAATTTTCTGGATTCTCTTGCCTTCTTGCTTCTGTGGAGGAGTGTCTTCTGGCTCTTTATGTTCCAAATCTTTGACTTGATTCTTGCAGTCTTCCATTCTGTTTTTAGGACTCTATATAATATTTTTTATTTCAGACACTGTATTCTTTGTTTCTTGTTGATCCCTTATTATTTCTTATTGATCCCTTATTTTATTTCTAGTTGATCCCCTTTCATATTCTCATAGGTCTTGTTTATTTTATCAGCCTTTTCTAGGAGATTCTTGAACAACCTTATAAGTGTGGTTTTGAACTCTATATCCAGTCACTTTTTGTCCTCCATTTCTTTCGTTTGTGATCTATTTCGTTGTCTTGGCATTTTCACAGCTTCCCTGATGGGGCGGAGTTTCAGGGTGGAGCCTACAGGCTTGGCTTCCGTCAGCCACGCCCTATGTGGCTCCTGAGTCTCAGTATTCCTTAGGGTCCTTCAGTACTCGCTGCAAGCACCTCTGAGAGAAAGGTGCCCTCGATTTTTGCCTGCTACTAAACAGTCTAGGCTCTCCCCCAATGAGCCCAGAACTGGGGTTCAGTTCAGTTGGAAGTGGAGTTGGAGGTGGCGTTCAGAGCAGTCTGGAGCCCCTGTCTCCTTCCCGCCAGGGCAAGTCACAGTCAACCGTCCCTTCTCTGCACACAATGTGCGCGCCTCCGGGACCTCCTTTAGCCGCTCCCCCGGGGTTCCTCCTTACAGCTCAGCTTCCTCTGTTTGAGCCTGGGTCCCCGGGGTCTGGCCTAGAACTGGGTTTCAGAGGAGTCGGAACTGGGGCCCAGCACAGTCCGGAGCCTTTGTCTCCTTCCCGCCAGGGCAATCTGGCAGCAGAGTCAACAGTCCGTCCTCTGTGCACAATGTGCGCGTCTCTGGGACTGCCTTTCGCTGCTCCCCTGGGATTCTGCCTCACAGCCCTGGCTCCCTCTGTTTGAGCCTGGGTCCCCAGGTTCTGGCCTAGAACTGGGGTTCAGCACTGTCGGGTCTGGGGTTCAGCACAGTCGGAGCTTTTATCTCCTTCCAGCTAGGAAACGCCAGCCAGGCACTCAGCCGCCCCCTCTCTCTGGCTCCGTCCTCTCCGCGCGCGCTGCGTGTCTCTGTACCTTAGGCTTCTACAGCTCCTCCGCGCTTCCTTCTGGTTTTCTCCTTGCTTCTCGTTGTAGGATTTCCAGTCAGTCGACTTTCCTGTAGTTCTGGGTAATATCCATTTTATATTTTAGTTGTATTTTATTGAAATTGTTGTGTGCGGCTGTGGCTAGGTGTTTACCTGGGCAGCCATCTTGGATTCTCCTCCCATGAATCAAACTTCGATTTTTATTTTTATTTCTTTCCTTCCATCTTATTAAGGGTCTCTTAATGGCTAGTTATTATACCAATAAGAGAACTCTCTAAAATTTTTCATTTAAAAGTTCTTCAAAACATCAAGATCTCCCCAATGACAGTAGGATTTTAATAACAATAAGTCTTTTACAGGAAGTAGAAAGACTTACACAAAGAAAGTGCAAAAGATACAGCTCTCATAGCTTCACATGTTCACTCTCAGAGAAAGCATAGACCTTCGTTACTCAGGAAGTCAGAAAGATGGAGTGTATGCTACAATATGTGAGATGCCTCCATCTACAACCCACTCATTTGTGGCACCAGGCAGGCCCTACAAAATGGGATTTTTTTTCAGCACTAACAAGTAACAAAGGTTTAGATGACAAATACCCTCTTTTTTTGTTTCTTAAAAAACATCTTAAAAACAATATCCCAAAAAGGTAGCTTCAGGGTGGCATAACTTTGATCCCTTTGTTAATAAAAGCTGGAATGGCATAAACACCAAGATAAATACCAAGCTTGTGATGGTATCAATTAGAAAAAACCATCCAGCACAAGACAACCAGGAAGTATGGGCACAGGTCAGTACTACATTTTTTTTGTCCATTTGTCTTGTCAATTATTAGTACTTGAGCTCTACTATTAAGAAAGTGCTATAACTGCGGCCTGTTGGTAGAGAATCATTTGTGTAAAACTCTTGGTCAGACTCTTTATGCCTGTAAATTAATTGCCCTTTAATAAATTCTGTTATGCCCTATGGAGTTGCCTGCATCATCCTTCAGTCTAAAGATACCTTTTCATTACAATTACCTTTGCCATATCATGAGACATTTACTATCTGTGCAAGTTACTTAGCTCTGCAGATGATCAGTTGCCTCATTAACTACAGGGTATTTGATTAATTAAATCTGCTAAACTCCCCTTGGTCTGACATCCTGCAAATCACTAGCCATACAGGGGTAAAAAGACCTGGTTTCTGTTCTCTAATAGCTTTCAGTTTAATGCAAAAGACAAACAATAAAACTCTAATTTTCAATAAAGAGTGATTAGTATTTGAGAGGGCAGGGCGGGGTGAGGATAAAACTCCTGACTCCACTGTGGGGCAGGGCGGAGTTATCCTCCATTAACTGGACCCTAGCCCAATCAGGGTCAGCCAAAGCAGTGACATCACCACTGGAGTAAAACCCCAGGACTTGGCGAAATTCGCTCTCTTCCACCATGCTGTCGGTGTGAGTGGGACAGAGCCCATGCTAGCATGGAAAAGGCTCTTTTGTTTATTGCATCGGACTTGGCTCCCTGGTGGACCTTGGGGATCACGAAGTCTGGGCGTAACAGTATTCATTGTCAAGACAGTTTCAAGACCTAAATAAACAAATATAGATATAAAATGGGTTTGATAAAATTCCTGGAATATAATTATTTCTCTCTTTTCTGCATCCAGCATGGCTAGAGAGAGGTACCTGAGTAGAGGCAGCTGGAGATTGAGAAAATGAAAGAAACAGACATAGAAATAGAAGGAAAAAGCTGGGTCCGGGTGGGACAGCTGTCCTCTAATTGTTAGACAGTCACCCAGATCAGATACAGTGCCTTTATTTGATACAGCAAAATACCAGCAAGTTTTACTAAAGCCCAAACAAAGGAGGTTATGTGCATTCTTATGACTTCCTTGTAATCATCACTTCTAGGTGAGCCAGGTTTGTTCCAGATAATGAAACCTATCCCCAGGTGCCTGAGTTGAAGGTCAGGGTGACAACACACCTGCCACTGGCAAGGAATGTTTTCAGGGCATGGCTCTGCCAGGCACAGCTGGATTCAGATGACAATCAGTTTAGGGGACTTTCCAAGTGCTCTCTACACTAGTATATCAAAGTTAGTTGATGTCCCCTTGAATGTTACAAGCTTTGAGGGGAGTTAGTTTATTCCTCTAAAAGAAGATATTCTCAAATAGCTCACTTTCTAGCAAGCTCCCAATTTCCTTTCTTTCATCCTGAGACAGTGATTTGTGACAGCAGTCCTTCCTTAGTTAAATATTAACATTGCAATCACTGGCTAACACCCTTCTAAAGGGATCAGTGACCATGGGGCTGGCCTGGAGACAGTGTGCTTTGTGGCAGGTAGGCAGTGCCACAATTATTCCTGCACTGTATTCACACTGAGAGTTAAAGGATGACAACACTGGATTCTGGTGTGGCAGACAAGGAGCCTGAGGGAGGAGCCAGCCAAAATCATCTGGAAGGAGGGAAGTGGAGAGGCTCAGGGTTTTCCCTACAGTCTGTAGTGATGGATCCCTCTGTCCCAAAGGGATTGAGCTAGTTTGCTTTATGAAAATTGCTGTGGTAACCAAGGGTGTTTAATAAGTTTTTTTAAGTATTTTTTTTAATTTCTCTTAGTTATTACTGAGCCTAGTCATGTATTCTGGGAACTATGAAAAGCCTCCATGAGCACAGAGGAAACTATGTTTAACCTTGGTGGAGAAGGGGATGGGATTGTGGTATAGAAATCACATTTCAAAAATAGTTTTATTGAGGTATAATTGCATATTTTAAAGCATATATATTTAAATTAGCAGTCTGATAACTTTTGACCAGGCCTCTAGGGGAGGGCAGTTAGGTGTGACCAAGCCAGCAAGGGAGAGCAGTAAGGGGCAATCAGACTGGCAGGAGAGCAGTTGGGCATAAGTCAGGCTGGCAAGGGAGTGTTTAGGGGGTGATCAGGTTGGCTGGCAGAAGTGGTCAAGGCAATTAGGAAGGCAGGCAGGCGAGCAGTTGGGATCAGGCCTAAACGGGCAGTTGGACATCTCTCGAGGGGTCCCAGATTGGAGAGGGTGCAGGCTGGACTGAAGGACACACACCCCAGGCAAGAATTTTGTGCATCGGGCCTTTAGTATATTCATAAAAACAATCACCAAAATAAGAATATTGAACAATAATCTACCCAACCACATAGTCATGGAATGCAAAAGCGGAAGGAAATTGGCCTTCAGAGTCACTTTGCCCAGATATATAACAAGAAGAAACTAGAGAATGACCATAGAAGTAATGAGTTTTAAAGGGCAGTCACCACTCTCACTTGTAAAACATGCCTAGTGATGAGACAGTATAGGGGGAACATCTAGGCTCCATCTTGACTTGAAAGGACATCCACTGAGAGCCCTGACTACGATTCCTTACTTTCAGTAAAATTCCACAGTTGAAATTAATATAACCATATTCTTTCAAAGTAACAGAATGAAATGTTTCTCTCTGATGATCTGCAAGCTAATAGCTCCTGCTATAGATATCTCAATTAATTGCAGGAATTCTGCTTGAGCCTTAAGCAGCTCCTTTGTTAGCAGAGGTGAAGAAAACGCAAAAAGTAATGACTGTTTTTCAGAGATTTCACAGGAGTATCCATAACCGGACTCAGATCAGTGGATCAATGAAGGAGCCAGGAATAAAGGCACTGAGAAATTTCACCCTCTTTTTTTTTTTTAAATTTAATAAATCTTTATTGTTTCTCCCCCCTCCCCCCCCATAGCTCCCTTCCACCTGGTTCCCACCCCACCCTCTGCCCCATTGTCCTCATCCATAGGTGTACGATTTTAGTCCAGTCTCTTCCTGCACCTCCCACACACCTTTCCCCCTGATAATTATCAATCCACTTCCTTTCTTTGCCCCTGATTCTATTATATTCACCAGTTTATACTGTTCCTCATATTTTTAATTCACTTGATTTTTAGATACACTTGTTGATAGATATGTATTTGTTGATCATAATTTTTTTCTTCTTCTTCCTCTTCTTAAAGAATACCTTTCAGCATTTCATATAATACTGGATTGGTGGTGATGAACTCCGTTAGCTTTTTCTTATCTGTGAAGCTCTTTTTATCTGCCATTCAATTCTGAATGATAACTTTGCTGGATACAGTAATCTTGTTTTTAGGTTCTCACTATTCATCGCTTTGAATATTTCTCGCCACTCCCATCTGGCCTGCATAGTTTCTGTTGAGAAATCAGCTGATACCTGTGTTTCCTCGAAAATAAGACATCCTCCGAAAATAAGACCTACTTACTGGTTTCCTTCTGAGTGAAATATAAGGCATCCCCTGAAAATAAGGCCCCCCTAGGCTAAACATGAGAGATTTGGTCCACTGATTCTGAAAGAAATGGAGTCACAAGAAATTCACCAGGAAATTCAGGAATTGGATTGTTAGGATGATGTTCCAGAAGATGATGACATGATTATCATTGAATAAATGAGTAAATTCTTGACACTGTAGGATTCACAGTTTGTCTGGTTTGTGTTGACAACTACCGTACTACCGTACTGTATACAGGTAATAAATTTCCTTTATTTTCATTTAACAATAAATGTGTACCGTATTCTTCTTCATGGAAAAATAAGACATCCCCTGAAAATAAAATCTAGCGCATCTTTGGGAGCAAAAATTAATATAAGACACTGTCTTGTTTTCTGGGAAACAGGGTAGTAGTATGGGTGCTCCCTTATAGGTAACTGCTTTTCTCTTGCTGCTTATAAAATTCTCTCTTTGTCTTTTCCCCTTGGCATTTTAATTATGATGTGTCTTGGTGTGGTCCTCTTTGGATTGCTTTTGTTTGGGGTTCTATGTGCTTCTGGACTTGTAAATCTATTTCTTTCACCAGGTGAGGGAAGTTTTCTGACATTATTTCTTCAAATAGGTTTTCAGTATCTTGCCCTCTCTTTTTTTCTGGCACCCCTATAATTCTGATGTTGATATGCTTGAAGTTGTCCCAGAGGCTCCTTACATTATCTTCAACTTTCTGGATTCTCTTTTCTTCTTGCTTCTCCAAAGGAGTGTCCTTTGCCTCTTTGTATTCCAAATCTTTGACTTGATTTTTATTAGGGAAATTTCACACTCTTCCTAGAATCCCTGTAGATGTCTACCTGTCTAAAACCAGCACTCACTTCTTATCTCTCCTTTCCGTCCTTCATTTAACTGGAAAAGCCGCCTAGATTTCTGACTCTTTTATGTTGGGTTTGCGAATAAGTTCCATAAATCTTTCCTGGATCCTAACTCTGATGAATGGAATATTGGCTTTTCTTTTGAAGCATCAAGCCCAAGAACACTGGACCTGTTTCAAAAAGAAAGAATGTACAACAACCATACATCATTTTTTAACATCATGTTCTGCAAAATAGATGATTTGTCAATTAAATGGTAATGAGATAATGTATGTGGCAAAAAAGCTATAATAAATAAAAGCTGTAGAAACTGTCACTTTTCACTAGATTTATGGCTTAAAACCTGCAGAGACCAGCTTAATTCAATTGTTCTGGGTGAAATTAGTGGGTAAAATTTCTTTAACACTAGTGGGTATAGGATGGTTCTTGCTATAGTTTCAAAAAATTGAGCTGTGGGGAACAGACTTAGAGAATGTTAAATTACAGCTATATAGCAAGGCTGTATAAAGGGCATGCCCATATTATCTAGTCTTCCCTTTACTCCTTTCCTGTTACATAATAACCAGATTATGGCAATGGTATCACAACAAGATGACTAGTTTCACCACATTATGCAATCATTTGAATACATTACCATGTTAAACAACACACCCTGAGCCACCCTGATCAGAAATGGAAAGAACATAAAATGGCTGACAGAGCTCCTCTGAGAAGTCTCCACCCCTTTCCAAGGTTATCCAAAAAGTTCCCCCCCCCCCCCCTTGTTGAATACTCAAACCCTGATTAATAAAGAAAGCAATTCTTCTAATGGGGACTGTTCTGCCTGTGAAGGAGCCCATTTTGTCTCAAGGCTTCACCAGTAACCTCACTTTCACTTTAAACTCTATGCTGGCTTGTCTTTGAATTCTTTCCTGCGTGAAGTTAAGAACCCACAGTGAATCTCAGATCCTCAGATTCTCTGACCCACGACCTGAATCAGTAACTAGAATATTTATGGAAGCATTATTTTACAGGCTCTTCAAGTGGTCCACTGACCATGGAAAATTTCTTGTGGTTCCCCAGAATCAGTGGGCCCCAAGCGACTATGATTATGGAATAATTGATCTCATCATCACTCCCAAGTCCTACACCCACACCTAAGTCCCTATTTAAATCACCCAAAAGAACCCCTCAGAGAGCTCAACTTCTCTTTTCTGGTCCTTCCCTTGTCTACAAACTGTCTGCAAAAAAATCTATATGCCTGATCTTGTACAGAGTTCAGTACTTATTTCTATGACATTGAGACTCAAGAACTTGTCATTTAAGGTAAGTAACAGTGAGACTATGTCCATTCAGATGAATGATATCTAATTTGCTGTTGTTAGTTAGAAAGATAGTAAGTGTGAGAAATGACAGACTTGGAAAAAGTATGAGAAAAATGAGACTTTTAATGCACTCTACAGAGAGTGGACATCTATTGTACATGCACAAGTGGGTCAAAGAACATAGCCTATTTATTTAGTCCCTCCTCTAGTTCCTCATTGGCTGAGTGCTCTAAAATCACCTGTTTCTTTATACATTGCCTGGGTCTTGCTGTTTCCCATTGGGCCATTAAAAAAAAATTGGGCTGAGGCCTTTCTAGCGGACTCCACTTCCCCTGTCTACCTGAGGCAGATGCCTGGGACGGTTTCTACAATAATGCTGGGCAGTGTGCACTTCTTTGTTCCTACATCCTCTTCTCTCCTCTCCACATTCTGCTTGTCCTGGGGGAATTCAGCAAATTTCATCAGAAGCAGACCTTGCTGCAGATGGATCACAAAGGTCCATTTTTTTTTTTTTTTTAAGGAAGTGAGATAGAAGATAAGCATGGAGGGAAGAAGGTGAGAAAACACCTTTGCACTTCCACTTTCTAAAAGCCACAAAGAAACCCAAAGTACATGTGAATTCCCTGAATGATTTGCAGAGGTACTTATGGGATTTGTCCCCCAGAAAGTGTTGAGATGCTTCTATTAGTGCCACTGTCTGGTCTTTAAGAGATGCACTTTCATTTTGTACCTGAAACAGTGAAATGCTTGCTTTGTCTGACTACCTTAATTCTAACCCGCATTTCTCCCATGACTTTCAGGCTAATAATTCTCAATACAGATATGCTAATTAACTGGAGGAATTCAGCTTAAGGCTTGAGTTTTTATAAGAGTAGCTAGCCACTTGTCAGATGGAGCCTTTACCAAAGAGGTAAAAAATATATACAAAGTAATGGCAGTTTATCAAAGATTTATAAGAGTCTCCTGACTGGACTCAGTTCAGCTGGGGGTCAGGGAACAGATGGGAACAAAAGGATTTAAAAACTTTTTGCTTTGTTGTATCCCTGTAATGCCTAACTGTCTAAGACCCCCACCAACCTCAACATTCTTTCATTCATTGACATAAAGACATCTTTATTCTGTTTTGTTAAAATATATTTTATTAATTTTTTACAGAGAGGAAGAGAGAGGGATAGAGAGCTAGAAACATCGACGAGAGAAAAACATCGATCAGCTGCCTCCTGCATACTCCCTACTGGGGATGTGCCTGCAACCCATGTACATGCCCTTGACCGGAATCGAACCTGGGACCGATGCTCTATCACTGTGCCAAACTGGTTTCAGCTTGGGTTTTCTTAATATGGATGTTTGGAAGCTATAAGGTGATAAGTCTGATTAAATAGTTTAATCAAGCCCCTTCTTCCCCACTTTACCCCCCACTTCAATTTAAATTAAAAACATTTATTCACACAAGAAAGGAAGAGAAAACTTATTTACCCCCCACTCCCACCCTCCTGATTTCTTGTCAAAATGCCAGTAAAAGATGAATTTTTATCCCAAAACAGTATTTGAATATTTTCATATTAAATGAAATATACAAACTCCTATTTTGTAATTTAAAGAAATTAAATGTCTTTAAAGAAGAAGTTTAAAGCTTTAATTGTATAGCCGAGGTGGCACAAAAATAAGCATTGGTATTTAATACACTAATTTATTACATGTTGATTTCTAATAGTGAGAAAAAACCATGTCAGCCTGTCTACAGATAAAAATTTGAAAAACAAACAAACAAACAAACAAACAAAAAGCATCTAGCCCTGCCTGGGTAGCTGTTGATTGAAGCATCATCACACACACCAAAAGGTCATGGGTTGGATTCCCAGTCAGAGCACATACCAAGACTGAGAGTTCCACTCCTCAGGCAGACACCTATAGGAGTCATCCAATAGATGTTTTCCTCTCACGTCAATGTTTCTCTCTCTCTCTCTCTCTCTCTCTCTCTCTCTCTCTCTCTCTCTCTCTCAAAATCAATAAAACCTATCCTCAGGTAAGAATTAAAACAACAAAACATCACATTTGCATTTATATTCTTTTTAAAAAAATGAATTATTATGTATTTCAGAGAGGAAGGGAGAGGGATATATAGAAACATCTACGATGAAAGAGAATGATTGATCCCCTGCCTCCTGCATGCCTCCTATTAGGGATTGAACCTTCAACCTGGGCATGTGCTCTTGAACAGAATCAAACCCAGAACCCTTCCTTCCGCAGGCTGATGCTCTATCTATTGAGGCAAACCTGCTAGGGCTGTATTTATATTCTTGGGTCATAAGTCAGGTACCCTGACAAACAGTCACTGAGATAAACAGTTGCATTCAGGAAGTTTACTGGGAAGTGAATAATTACCTATAGATGGGTCCAAAGGGAACCTAAGTGTGGGTCAGCCTTTAACTGGGTACTTTAGTGTAGGGAGTATAGTTCCTGCTTTGGGTCGAGAGGTTCTGGATTCAAATCCCAGACTAGCCCAGCTTTTAAAATTTGCTTTTCCTTCTTCAGGAGCTTCTGAGGAAAGTTCTGTTCCCTGCCAAAGTTCTCCTGTGCCAAACTGTCCTGCAAAGGAGAGGTGCACTGAACCCTAAGCAGAAGCAGGTTGGTGACTTGCATTGGAGACGAAATTGCCTGGCTTCCTGGGTTCTGGGGGCCTCTTTGCTCCTGGGAGCAGCAGCCCCTGACCCTTCGGGCTTCTGCAGGCAGGGTGGGTGTCCCCATCCTGTAGTCCCAGCTGGCTGCCTCTTGGTGACCCTGTGTCTCCAATGCAGATCTGCAGGGATGCTCCAGGGCTGGGCAAGGACTCTCCCACTGCGCATGGATCAGTGGCTGCTGTGGGGATACCTCCGGAGGTGGGGCCCTAACACTGGGTGTGGTACCTACTACCCAAGAGCTCACTCCCCTCACCGGGGTCTCCCCTACACACAGCACCACAATCCCCTTAGTGTAAACACACGCACGCGGACCCCGCGCAGATCCAAAGCAGGAGCAGAACAGCACCTTCCTGTTTTCTAACAGCTCCCCGTTTTCTTACAAAGAGGAAGAAGCAGGTGAGAAACAAAAACTTCTCTTTTGCCGAAACCAGTTTGGCTCAATGGATAGAGCATGGGCTTGGGGACTGAAGGGACCCGGGTTCTATTCTGGTCAAGGGCATGTACCTTGGTTGCGGGCATATCCCCAGTAGGGGGTGTGCAAGAGGCAGCTGATCCATGACTCTCTCTCATCCACGTTTCTAACTCTCTCTCTCCCTTCCTCTCTGTACAAAATCAATAAAATATCGTATATTAAAAAAAAAACAAACAAAAAAACAAAACAAAACAAAAAAAACACAAAACTTCTCTTTCTAAGCCCTGCCCTTTTCTGCAACTTTGTTCCCAGACCAAGATGGGTTCAATTTCTGTTCCTCCTCCTGCTTCGTGTCCTAACTTTACCAGGGCACTTTGGCCAGAGTAGTCTCTTCTTATTGGAGGTAAACGAACAGGAGTTTGTGAGACCAGACTGGGAGCTGAGGAAAGGGAAGGAGGCAAAAGGGCAGCTTTGTAGTTAGCTGCATTCCCACCCCGTGTTTCCTTTCCGCAGCTGGGTAGAGATGGCCCAGCCAATGCCTGCAGCCTAGCAGGTAGGACTCCAGGGGACCAGGGATTCTTTGCTTGCTACTAGCTTGATGGCTAGATTTATGGTGCAGAACTTGTTCAGTACTTCCCAGTGGAAAGGACATTTGATGCTTTCATTTTCTGATTTCTCACCTCTGTCTCCTCACCCTTAACCCACCCACAGCCAGCGAAGTGAAATTTTTGGAGACTCTGCCAAGAGCCTCCTCTTTCAGCTTTCTTACTGCACCATTGGGATCCTCAGCCTTCTTACTGGGAGACAGCACACCCACACACAGCACATGGGCGTGACATGACATCTTTGTTTCCAAAGGACAATAAAAACAGTCTCAGTGCCATTGTGAGGACTAGGGAAATCTTCAATTAGGCAAGACCCTCCCTTTGTGTCATTAAGAACCTTATAATTAAGTCATTAATGCAATCACTAGAAACCCAAATTACATAATTATCTGAACAGCAGGTGGCCAACCTCCCAGAAGCAGCCTCAGGTATTCATAGAGCTGCTTAAACTGCACAACTACTAACTTTCAAGTTCAAGCTGACAGAACATTTTTAAATATATTTGTGTATTTTTCCATTGGCAGTTGTTTCCCATCTATTACAATCGCTGGCAAAGATATAGTGTTTATTAATCGTAGACTAATTTCTTGAAACACAAATGGATAAACACTTAGATGCATTTTTATAAAATTGTAAAACTTTCTTCTAAAAAAGGAATCTCATTTTCTGTTTCCTCATAACCTCATGTGCCAAGCTGAAAATAAAAAATTAGAATGAAAGCAACCATTCACCATTTACCTGACTCTGCACTGTCAACCATGTAGGTAGGTTGTGAATTTCCCCAAGGTTGCTCAGTGACATCCTCCAAGCAGAGAAGGGATGTGTTCAGAGGCTGGAGGCTGCTCCCGCCATCACTGCCAAACTAAACCCAGAGGCTGATCTGTCTGTGTGAGCTGGGCTGGACTGGTGTTTCAGGCCATGGGACAGTTTGTGTGTGAAGGTGACATTGGAGTGGAGTCCTTTGTCTCTGTTGTTAGGCGATTCATCAGAGAAGGGTTGTGTTGATCAAGTCGTCTTGTCCCCAAAGGCTGAGGGAGGTGGCTGCTGCCTCAGTCTCCTGGGACTGCTGAGGCCCTCAGGGTGTTGGAATGGGCCTGGCAGCCATCTTCCCTAACGAGTGACTGGTTGATAACTTTTTAGAACTCACTTCTCAGTGTCTCTTGAATAAGTGACATGTGATTATTTTAAATTAGGTCTCACTCCAAAAGGGTTTGTCTGCCCACAAAGGACAGTGAAGATTTGGGCACTCTGCCAGGTGCCAGAAGAGGCTCCACTCTGAGGATCCCATATCCTGTTACCTCTTTGCTCCTAAAAGACACTGGGCTTTGGTGTTTGGCAGAACAAATGTTCTGGTCAGAGACATGCCTGTCCTCTCTCTCCAGAGGCTTCAGTAACCCAGAGGCACCAAGTACTGAAGGAAAGCGTTTATGGCAGTGTGCTTGGCCCTCTGCTCACTACCCCCAGCTTTTCTCCTTTTAGCTCAGGATTTGTTTGGGGATACAGGCATGCAGAAAGACGATGGGGAAAAGTGAATTTCAGGCAGGACTCTGTCCCAACACAACCGAAAAGCAGATGATGTTTGCCCTTTTAGGGTTCTCCATTCTGCCCATATCACCAGAAAGGGATAGGAGTGGGCTGACATGACTGGCGTTTGTGGGTTTTTGACTTCTGCAAGAAAGAATTCAAGTCACAAGCCCAGCTGATTTTAAGAGTATGTTTATTAAAGGTTGGAAAAGTGACACAAAGGACGAGCTTTGTGTGATCTTGCCCCTATGTAGAAGGGGCAAGATCACAGTAACAGAAATGACCCTAGACTGGGCTGCCTAAACTCAGAAAAGGAAGTCACAGTGACAGATGTGAGCCCAGACTGGGCTGTTAGATCACTGAGAAGTAAAAATCTTGTTATGGCTGATATCATGCTGGTGGAAAGTGACAAACCATAGGCACTTGGAAGTTCAGAAAAGAACTGTTTTATTCACACTGATGCTGACTTAGGAGAGTCCCCTCTAGAGGCTGAGCACTAGGTCTGGGTTCTGACCTTCTATTATACATGACAAGTAGCCCTGTGCATGAATCCGTGTGCCAGTAGCTCGACAATAGCTTGCTTCTGTCCTCCAGTAACTCTCTGCCCACTACCCTGCCCTCCTGTAGCTCCCCTCACCCCTATACCCCCATCCCTTTCCCCCACTTTCCCTTATAATTTGGTGACCTATTCTGTTCTGTAGCTCTCCGCCATCCACTTGTAGCCTGCTGCCCCACCCTCCTGCTGATTCATGATCCTGTCATTATGCCTTTGGTTATAATGACCATTTGTATATTACATCTTTATTATATAGGACTAGAGGCCTGTTGCAGGAAGATTCCTGCAAGAACAGGGCTTCTGGCGGGCTTCCCTCCTGCCACTGCCACCTCTCCTGCTCCTCCCTTCCCCGAACTTTCCCTGCCTGCCCCATCCATGCTTTCCCTCCCACAGCTGCCTTGCTTTCTGATTTCCCTCCATGTTCCTTCTATGCTGTCTTCAGTCTTCACATCTCCCTCCCTCAGCATGTGCAAATTAAATGCCATCTTTGTTGTGTTAATTTGCATACTCACTCTGATTGGCTGTGGGTGTAGCTAAGGTAAGGTCAATTAGCATTTTTTTCTTTTATTAGTATAATTAAGCTTCAGGGTACTCAGGGGTCATTCCACACAATGGCAGCCTTGGAGGTTGGCTGATGCAAGAAATGGGTGAGATTACACAAGCCAAGGGCATGGTTATGGTGGAACAAGTAAGGGACGGGTTATCTGTTATTGGCTTGTCTTCTCAGTCTGAGTGACAGAAGCCAGCCAAGCGAGGACTGTTTTGGATCACTGAAAAGTTAAAGAAGAGGAGGACCCTGGGAGCTTAGGAGGAAGAAAGTAAAATTATGCACCTGAGGAAAGGGAGTCAAGGGTATGCTCAAGGGTGAGCATTCACTGTGTCCATTATCTTGAGGATTTTTATGTGTTTTCTATAGACAGGAATTTTAGTGGAGGTCAATCAGGGTACCATATTTTTCCATGTATAAGACATCATTTTTTTCTGAAACTGTTATGCTGAAAATCAAGGGGCATCTTATACAAGGAAGTCAGACAAGGAGGGAGCTACATGAGTGGGTAGCTGCCCATTCATATCTAACAGGCTCTCTCCAATCACTAGCCTTACTGTTACTGACATCAGCTAGGGCTGTGATTGGAGGTGAAAGTGGAGAGTGTGCAGATGCAACAGGGACCAGAGTGTTCTGAGCCCATGAAGATGTGCCAAAATAAAAAGATAAATTTTAAAAAAATGTGTTCTATTTTATGTTTAAAATATTGATTTCTTAATTTGGGTTTGGAAAAGTGGGGGCATCTTACACAAGGGGGTGTATTATACATGGAAACATAGGGTACTCATCAGCTATTTAGGCATGCCTTTTAACATGCTTATGTATCAAGTGAGCTTATAGTGGGGTTTGAGATCATTCTCTCAATGAGTGATGTCTGATTAATTTAAAATAGGTCCCACTCTCAAATAGCTTGTCTGCCCACAAGAGGAAAGTGAGGATTTGGGCATGCTGTTAGGTGTCAGTAGAGGCCCCATTCTATGGACCCCCTATCCTGTTTCCTCTCTTTGCTGCTAAAATACATCAACTTTGAAAAAGAGACATACAAAAACATTTTAGAGAAAGGAGAATAACTTTCAAGTTCAACCTGACAGAATATTTAAAAAATATATGAATATATTTTTTATATATTTTATTTCTATCTTGGATTTGTCAGGCTCTAATTGTTTTTTTGTTTGTTTGTTTGTTTGTTTTGTTATTTATTCCTCTGACTTCATTCATTTTGGATTTGGCACTAATGGCACCACTGGGTCTCTGTTATCTATCTCACTGACTAGGGTGATTTTAGCTACTCACTCTCTAGTTGGTTAGATGTCCTTCCCTAACCAAGGACACCTGCTCCTAAGTGCCCTTCGTTAGGGAAGATAGAGTCTAATGTCCAATTCACTGGCTGTTGATTTCTTGGCCATTTGTTTAAATATTTACCTCTGTTTTTGCTTATTCTACATGTCAGGGAACTTCCCTAGTTTTTTATTAACCTGCTTCATCCACTTTTCTTCCTCCTTAAGTCCTCAGGCCCTTCCAGTTACCAAAACTGTTCCTAAGACAGGCTCTAGAGCACATGCCCAAGCACGTGTAACCCACTGGCAGCTGTTTAAAGAGTTAATCTCTCCTTGGAGAGGGAGCTTTGGAACAGGCACCAATGCCTCCAAAGTGAAGGCAATCCATGTGTTTTTAGGATTTATCAGTAAGCTAGAAGCAGAGCTTTCCTGGGACCTTTGGGAAGCCTTCCTACTCTACCTGCCTTATTTGGTAACAGCTTACCAAACCCAGTTGTGCTGGTGAGCCCTGAGAGAAGCCAGGAGAATCTGCATGGTTGGGGTCCCCAAAGTGAGATCAGAGAATGCATTTTTCAGACTGTGAGGGATAATAAAAAGACCTTGGGGCCTAGGTGTCAGCCACTGTTGTAGAAACTAAGACTATAGAGATGATAAGACAGTTATTCTTCTTTCAAAGGGTTCTATCCAATGGAGAGACAATGAGATCAAGTAACCATCTAGGAGTGATGCTTGTCAGTGGAGATGATCAGTTTTCCATCTGTGCCACAAGGAAAAGAATACTGGGGGCTCCTGATTAGTCTCTTGTGGACAGCTGAGGATGAAGTAAGGAGAAGCCCAGGAAATAAGGCAAGGATAGTTCTGAGGGTTAGTGGCTGGGAGGCTGAGGTCAAGTAAGTGGGAACTAACAGCTGTCACATAACCTTCTCTACAAGTGCTTTCCTGGTTCTGTGAAATCTATGAAAAACATACTTATTGGCATGGCATCCTTTCATGAAACCAAATTATGTGGGTAAATAGTGCAGGGGAACCGCATTCTGCTGGGAGACCACACTTACTCTGTGGGGTTCTTCCAAGGCAGTTCTTGGAGTTGGCCCATAGACCAGAAACAGTGTCTTTGGATCCAGATCATATATGTGAACAAAGAAACCTTTGTCCTGTCATGGGCAAACATAAGAGCCGTGGACATCAGAAAAAGGGCAGCTTTGGAACAAAGGGCCTTGCTTACCACATCAAACATTGTCTCTCAGAACAACTCTTTAATCCACTCCAGTGTGTAAATATTTGATCTAGTCATTCCCTCAAAAAAGGTGAATTTCCTTGTTTGCCTTATCTCTGCCAGGATTAGGGACTAGTTTCCCCACCCAGTTCATTAGATCGCTATATAATCAGAACAAGAGGCATCCAGTGCACACAGCTAGAACCCATCTCCGGAACAAAGAGCTGGAAATCATCTTCAGTTGGAGGGACTCTTCCAGATTTTTGTAAGATTCTTACCCCTGGTAATGTATTGCTGTGTATTTTTCATATACATACTATTTCTAGCCACTTAGCTATTTTAATTAAACAATTCCCCCCCCCCCCCCCGCCCTAAAGCCTATGGGCCCAACTTATGATTTAAGAAAAAATGAACCAGATTCTAAAGTTTAAAAACAAAGCAGATTTCTTTTGGGATTGTCTATATATATGTGTGTGTAAAGGGAGATTAGTGAGACTGGGAGCAAGTGAAGGGTTAGAAGGGATTCCTGAATTGTGATAAAATCCCCAAAGTCCTGGGGAAGCCATTTGCTGAAGGGCATCGGGATGACCCCAGGGAATAGGCATTAAATGTGGCAGAGCAAGGAAAGAAAAAGAAGAACGCTTTTAGCCCTTTTCTTCTAATCTTCTCTACTATTTTTTTAACTTAAAAAAAAAATAGTTTTTTTTAAAAAAATGTATATTTTGTTGATTTTTTTTTTTTTTTAACCGAGAGGAAGGGAGAGGGATAGAGAGGGAACATTTATCAGCTGCCTCCTGCACACCCGCTACTGGATGGAACCTGGGACCCTTCAGTCCACAGTCTGACGCTCTAGCCAAACTGGTCAGAGAAAGAAAAAAAAAGTTTTTATTGCTCCTTAAGAACCAAGTGGAACACATCCAATATCAAAAGAAGATACACTGGTAGGTTGAAGGAAAGAAAGAAGGAAAAGAGATAAAGGGTGGAGTATGCAATATCCCTTTTCGCTTTGAGGGATATTGCCCGAGAATTTATAAAATTGTGAAGCCATATGGAAATTATAACCATAGTTACTCATTATAGACTATAAGTTAAGTCCCTTGTTTGCTAGCTGAACAAATATCTTGAATACAAAATATTGTCTATGTATTGAGAGAGAATATTCATTCTTGTGAAGTGTAAAGGAATGTTTGAGACAGATGATAAAGTTAGTCTGTGAAACAGTGGAGATATATTTCACTGACAAAAAACTGACTAACAGTTATGTGCTTGAATATGAGAGGTTATGTGTGAGTGAGTTTGACCACTAGACCTGAGGCTCTAAACCAGTGATTCCCAAAGTGGTCTATATCGACCCCCAGGGGTCTATGACAACCTGCAAGGGGTCTACGTCAGCGAAAAAAAAATTTGGGGGTCCATGAAATGAAAATGGGGGTCCACGATAGTGGATCTCAACATACACTGATAGTACCTATTTACTTACATCATATTATCTTATAATATAAAAACATATACATTATTTATAAAAGTACCTATGAAGTAAAAAATTTATTATATATGTTTATAAAATTGTGTAAGTTGTAGGATAAAAACCTGCACATAATGATATACCAGTATTATCTTGTTACAAGCATACGCGCAGTAAACATTCTTGCCAATTTTTGTCTCAAAGCTTCGCGAACTTGCACCGACTTGTTCAATTCGTCACTCAATAAATATGAATGTGAGAAAAATACGTTCATTCGTTTCCTGAATCTTGAATAGGAAAGTGCTGAGAAAATATTTAAAAAAATATAAACTGGTAGTTTATCATACAAATTTTAGTGAATCAGTGTTATTTTGTTTGAGAATGCCGGAGAAAAGTAGGTACATTATTTTGAAACTAGGTTTGATGATGTTTTGACTATGGTAATACCACCGTGGATAATTAACCCATATGGTGAAATAGAAGAAACGAATGTCATAATACAAGAGGAACTGACTGAAATAAGTACAAACGAAGAACTTAAGGTTCAGTTTAAAAACGGATATCAGCAATTCTGGCTGCAAAAAAACATACCCGTTACTTATCCCGTATTATGGAATATAGCGAGGAAATTTTTTATTTCCTTTCCATCGTCATACCTTGTGGAAAGGGGGTTTAGCGCTGTTACCAATCTCCTAACGAAAAAAAGAAACAGACTGGACATCATTAGCCGAGGAGATTTAAGATTAAACCTTACAAAATTGACACCAAATGTTGATAATTTAGTATTAAAGCATCAGGTTCATCCTTCCCACTAAAAACATTTACTTATTGCTTAGTTTATTTTATGTTACGTATATTTTATATAACAGATACAAAATTTTATTTTGAGTAGTTTTAATTTAAATTCAATAAATAAATGTATAAAACTTAACATGTGTTTTTATTTCAAGTTTTTAACACTAAACTTCACTACAGTTAGAAATTTACAAAAAAATCAATATCAGGTAAGTAGGGGGTCTACCCAAAACCGAAAAACATGGCAAGGGGTCTATGGCACAAACAAGTTTGGGAACCTCTGCTCTAAACCCTTGATGTAGGCAGATTTACTTCAGTAGTACAAATAATCTGTCTCCTTGTTTTCTCTCAAATTCATTTTACCTCTTTGGGGGAAATTTAGGATTGAATATATGAGTGAGCCAGTTGTGAGGGGAGGGCGAGGGGAGCAGATGTTAGAAACTGGTGGCCATGGTGTGCACTGGCTGGACTTTGGTTTCTGGATGTCTTAGGGATTCAAGATTACAATAAGCCTGAGCAAAAGTAGGCTAAATTCTAACAGAATTAACGTGCAGGTTCTGCAAGCTAGAAACAAAGATTTTTCTTTACCGCTCCAGACTGGGATGGGAGGCCTTCAATCTCCACCAGCAAGTGGCTTTGTAGGATATAAAGCTCCTGTGTAGCATCAGTCCAGGGCCTTAATTAAAGGTGTTCTATGGGCTTGACTTATGAAATGATACATTTCAGTGAAATTGGATCACAGATCTTCTTATCACCTATTTCTTTTACAAGGTACCTTATGCTATCTACCCACTAAACTTACACAATCTTATCGCTGTAATTCCACTAGACTTTTGCCAGTAAAACAGGAAAATACTCTGTTATGCTTAAAGAGAACCATTGAATTTTTTTAATTTTAGAGTTGGGAACTCTCTCATTCTATAGATGAACAAACTTAAGCCTGGAGAGGAAAATGAAGTCAGTCACTAAAAAAAAAAAAAAATTTTTTTTAAAATTGAGGGTCTATTGAGGCAAGCACTGTGATTCAAGGTGAATAACATGGGCTCTGCCCTCCTATAGAGTGTGCACTAGCAGGAAACACTGGCAAGGAGACAGGTCATTGGATAACTTCTTAGAAATGGCACCCGTGGAAATTTGCAATAGGTATATCTTTACTTTGTGATATCCTTGGGAGCAGATCCTGAGCTTTGTGACTCTTACTTTGAAACATATCTAACAGGGTGTCCTTGGTCTCAATAACTAAGCACAGAGTGTTTGGACAGACTCTAGACAGGCCCAGCAGCTCACACTACCTTCTTTGAACAAAGATATTCCCACAACCTGTTAGCACTGGCACATCTTACAAGGACCCATGGTCTTCACTACCTCATGGAAGATGTTGGCAACATGTGTATCCACCACTGCCACCTAATGACTCTTTTGGCTACTACAGCTCTGGCTCTACTTCCTGATGTTGAACTCTGGGTTTCTGGCCCCAGGCAGAGAGGTGTTGACTTGGTGACCCTAAGATCTTGTTCCATCTTGGGAACCTTAGAAGACAATATTTGTCTATTGAAGAATAAGAGACCTAAATGAATCCAAATCAATAAACCTTTGATGACGTCTTCCACAAAGCTAGAAAAAGAAAACACACCCAGAAGACTAAAAAGCACAGAGTAAATGTAAAGAGCTTGGCAATGGCAAGCATGACAGGCCAGCAGCTGTGTTGAAGCAGTGGTCACGTTTGAATACTTATTCTTTTAGGACTGGCTTCTCTCTCTTCAGTCTTGTACCACGTTTTTGCTCAAGTTCCAAGAACACGCTTTCACTTAATTCTATTACAAATTATAATTGATGTTCCTAATGGAAATTTTTCTAGCTGTTATTTATTTCAGTATTGTGGAATGAACAACATTTTTCTCAGTGTATAATTTGGTATTCTTGACCAGTGTGCCAAATTTGTGTATCATTATTATGAATCAGACAAGATGTATCAATGCCAAATGATGATGAGAAAGAGTGTTCACTTTTCTCCCTCTCTCACATGCCTTCCCAGAACCCTGGATTTCCTGGTATTTCTAGATTCACAGACATACTCTAAGGGCTGTTTAGTAATACTACAGGCTTAGTGCTAGAATTTGTGGCATCTTTAAGGGTATAAAAATATTTGACATGGAAATAATTTTTATTGTGGTAGAAAAGTACAAAATAAAGATTACTATTTAATTTAATGACTATAAAAATGTACCATTTGTTTTCTTTTAATTTAGGATTTATATGAATTACATCACACTTGAGACTAACTTTAACATCAAATTTTTCTTCCATTGTAAGAATTTCTTATTATGAGTGATGGCTGCTAAGAAATCATAGCCAATCATAAAGTAAATGAGTTGGTCGTTCAAAAATATTTGAAAAGTAAAATTATAAAAATCAGTTTCAAATTTTTGTGAAAAGTAAGTTTTTATTGGATGTGGAAATACTCACATAGATTTGATATAATGTGGGGGAAGATATGACAGTTTTTAAAGGCTCTGAATGTTCTTTAATTTTTTATCCAAAGAACTAAAAATATTGTCAGAAACGTCTTGCCACAAACACCAAATAGTTTTCAGTTCTCAAATCTTCACATTTCTTAACACATAAAGTTTTAAAAGTTTATAAGAAATTTGTTTTCCATTTTGTTATAACCTATATTTGTTTAATTCCATTTTAATAGCTATCATTGAGATAAAATCATATTCCAGGAAGAAGCATTATATTTATTTTATGGGTTTATTTGTCTGTGATACACTGCCCTTGAGAAGTGTGAGTTCTACAGTGTAGACTGAAAACTCTTGAGAGATGATGGTAGCAATTCTATTCTCTTCCTTATTCTTTTTAAAAAATACTTTATTTATTTAATGTTTAAATCCTCAACCCAGGATATTTTTTCTATTGATTTTTTAGAGAGAGTGGAAGAGAGAGGGAAAGACAGAGAAATATTGATGTGAGAGAAACACATTCATTGATTGGGTGCTATAGGAGCCTGCAACCTAGGCACATGCCCTTGACCTGAATCAAACAGTTCTTTGGTCCACAGGCTGACACTCTTTATTCACTGAGCCAAACTGGCTAGGGCTTATTCTTCTTTTCAAGAAGATGTTAAGAAATCATTACAGCCAAAACCGGTTTGGCTCAGTGGATAGAGCATCGTCCTGTGGACTGAAAGGTCCCAGGTTCGATTCTGGTTAAGGGCATGTACCTTGATTGCAGGCATCCCCAATAGGGGATGTGCAGGAGGCAGCTGATCAATGTTTCTCTCTCATCGATGTTTCTAACTCTCTATCCCTCTCTCTTCTTCTCTGTAAAAAAATCAATAAAATATATTTTTTTAAAAAGAAAGAAATCATTACAGCCAATTATAAAGACTTCAGCTTGAGAAAAAGTTCTGAAGAGGTTGATTTTTACACTTGATCTTAGCCAATAGGCCAAAAAGCGATTGCAGAGGTTGTTTTTTTTCTTATTGTTTTTTTTTTTATCACATAATAACATCATATGTCTATTGTATAATAGTCTATGTACATTTATAAGGAAACTAGAAAATATTCTCTGAGAATAATCCACATTGTTCCTAAGAATAAGCTTGAAACCTCATTCTGCAGTCTTCTGTAAAAGTTGACCCCATACCCACTTCCAGGAATTGCATTGATTTTTCCATGCTACTCTGTTTTTTCTAAATAGTACAGAACAATCCCACCTTTAGCCACAAACCAACTAATTCTTGGTGAGTTAAGTCTCTGCCCATTCACCTCAGGGCAAAATTGCTCTCAACTGATCTCCTTATAGCCAGCTGGTTTATTAACTTGAATACCTGGAATCCTGACTTTAACAATCCTCTGATTCACCTTTTCCTGGGTTTAGGGTTCATTGGAAGTCCTTCTTTGACCTCTTTAGTCAGTATAGCTCAGTTGTTTGAGCATCATCCCATGCACCAAAATGTTGCCCGGTTGCTGGTTTGATTCCTGGTCAGATCAAACTCCTGGTGTTGGTTTGATCTCTGGTCTGGGTGCCAATAGTAGGCAACCAATAAGATGTTTCTCTCTCTCTCTCTCTCTCTCTCTCTCTCTCTCTCTCTAATAAATTAAATGTAATTTTTTCAAAGTCCATCTTTTTCATATGTCTCCTATCTTACTGTCTCATCTCATTGACTAGCGCTCCTATTCCTTCCCCATGGATGCTACATCTCCTTTTAGGGAGGACTTGGTATGTCTTAATGCTTTCTGTGTGCCAGGGCCTAGCACAGTACCTTGTACCCAGAGGAGCTTATATAATGTTTGTTATTCAATTAATTAATTAATTAACTAACTAATTAATTAATGTATTAGAGTGTGAATGGATATTGCAACACTTCGACTGATAGAAAGGTCAGTAAATACTCAGTAAGTCTTAAGGGATAGGAAAGAATGTTTGGGACTGGAAGTTGTGTTCAGAAAATTTTAGATTGATTTTCCAAAGGAATGGCTTGACAAGAAATGTGAGATTAATGAGGAAAAGAAAATAAGCAATTTAGGTGACAGAGGGTACCTGACTCATGATGCTCTGTGCCTTTTTAGCCTAATTTGCCCCAGCATACCTTTTCCCCTTGGCAGAAGCCTTTGTTAGTAGAGATGATGATGGGCCTGGGTCCCCTGTTGCTGGTCTTCATGCTGGGTCTGGGTCAGACCCCACTGATCCTGGCTCAGAATGACAGCAGGTACAGACACTTTGTGGCCCAGCACCATGATGCCAATCCAAGTGGCCACAATGGCAGCTACTGTGAAACCATAATGAGAGGAGGCCTAACTTTACTCTGCAAAGACACCAGTCACAACATCAAGGTCATCTGTGAAGATGAGAATGGAATGCTTTACAGAAAAAATTCAGAATAAGCAGGTCTCCTTTCCAGGTCCTACTTGCAGGCAGAAAGAGGGACCCCTGGCCTCCCTGCCGGTACAGAGCCACAGCAGGGTCCAGAGACATAGTTGTTGCCTATGAACATGGCTTGCCCTTTGATGAGTCCTTGCACTGTCCGTAACCAGCAAGCTGCTGGCCCAGAGTTGGCTCTGCTTTCCATTCCTGGCACTTCCCCACATACTCCAAAACAGTGGTGGCCACATTCATTGTCAGGGGCCCAGAAAATGAGCTGCCTGTATCTTTTGTTTTCTATTTTATAATATGTTAATAAATAAAAATGTCTCTGAAAAATCAATAAGAATAAAAATCTTCTCATTATTTTTTGACCCATTGATTATTATCCATTTTCTTTACTCAGCTGCCCCCAGGGAGGATGGCATGGGATACAAATGCCCTTTCCCTGTCAGTTAGTGCCTTCGCAGTCAATAGGGAGGTAGACTTCCCTTCCTGTGAGTGGAAGGATGGATGTTAAATTCATCTTACAGAGAGAGCTGGGAAATTCCAGGGCTCATGGCTGCTAAGCAAAATTTTCATGAGAGGCAAATTGTTCTTGCTGTCAAATAAGGCAATATTACTATTACAAAAGTTAAACTAAAAGGAGTAGTGTTTAAAACTAAATACGAACAGATTAATTAAACTTTCTATTTACCTCTCTCTTAAACTTTCTTTTTCCTCTCTGTTTCTCTCTGTTTCTCTCTCTCTCTCTCTCTCTCTCTCTCTCTCTCTCTCTCTCTCTCTCTCTCTCTCTCTTTCTCTCTCTCTCTCTCCAACAGGTACACCAACACACTGACATACACACACACTCCTGCATAGATATCAAAATTCACTCCTGGTACCCACCTTTTGTCTTAGGCAGGAGGTAATTTTGAGTTGTATTGACAAGACTGCTCCCAGGATACTCTTGTGGTTATTTCTCATAAAGTTAAAAAAATTGATTACTTTTCATTATTTTCTCCTGTATGTTTTACTTTATCAATGGATGTATGGCAACTGTGAGGTCTTTGGGAAATTATAGAAAGATTCCAAGCTTATCTCTTATTCTTCTTCAAGTAGATTTGTTTTCATGTAAACAGACACTCTCTTTATAAAATACTAGAGACTCAATGCACTCCACTGCCTCTCGTTGATGCTAGGTGTACCTTCAGAAATTCTATCCATTAGTCTAAGGCTGAAGAATTAATCAAGCATTATTTCTCCCTGTTACTCTTCTTGCCACAACTGTTCCCGTATCAGTCTTCCTAAGTCCATATCTCATATCTATAGCTGTAGGCACTGAAATGTGACCTAGAGCTTTCTAGCTTTTGTATACAAGCAAAATGTGGCTGTGACTATAGGAGGTAGCATTTTAAAGAATGAAGTTATGTTTGAAACTGGTATGCAGATCCTTCATCAGCCATTTCAGTCACCCAGACAGTGTGACCTGCCATCATTAAGCAGTATCTTTGCAAACAAAGGACAGTAGTACCCATATACATCAAACCAGAACTTCAGCTACAATCAGCCCATGAACTACATATGTAGAAATGGTCCTGTATGACTCTCAAAAAACTGTCCTTTCTGTTTTGGGTTGCTCATTTCCTGTAGAGTCAGAGATTAATTTTATTTGCTCTAGTGCAGCAATTTTCATTATTATGGTACTCCACAATAATTTTTAAAATCTGTAATACCTGACTATTTAGTCAGGAGCACTGACTCTTTTCTCTTAGATTGTCAAATTAAAAAATGACAACCAACACAATAGCTGCCTGGTGTGAATGAATCAAAATTATACCTATTTATTTTGTCAGATTGACAAATGATATATTTTTTGGTGTGCTACAGAATTTAATAATTATTTAGTTTATGTGTGCCATGAAATGAAAGAGGTTGAAAATCACTGCTCTAGTGAGTCAGCCCTGCCTCAATGCCATGGTCAAGGAGAATCACAGTTCATGAGTTCATGCCAATCGCAGGAGTGACCATCAGATGGCAGCATCTAGCTAGTTGGTGTTAGTGAGCGATTCCCACTTCCACTCTTACCTTATTCCACCCCTGATTAAACTCTGTTGCTAGAGAGAAGCAACTCTGAACACAAATGTTTTGAATATCCTGAATATTTGGGGAGTGGAAAGAGAGAGGCAACAGAAGATGTGGAAAAAGCACTGATTTTAGAGTCAGATAGTTCTGGGTGTCGTTCTCTAGTCCGTCAACAGAAGCAATGTTCTGACACTATATGGCAATGCTTCCTTTGTTGTGTCTCTGAAGGTTTTTGTTTTGTGTTTGTGTTGTTTTTAAACTCCATTAAACATATGTTTATTTTCCACTGCCAAAAGCGCCAACAAAAGGATTCTGCAAGTAGAGACAACAGAAAACTAGCAACAGCTATTGACAAGACAGACATAGCATCAAGGATACATGCATGATGATGGAGTATATCACCAGGGCCTAGTTTTTGGTTGTGCATAGCAGCAAGGAAAAAAGACAGTCTAAGTTCTCTTTTGTGGCAATTGTGCTATTGAGATTTATTTTTTAAAGTTCTTTTGCCAGTCAACTCCACAAACCATTTTGTTTCATTCGTTCACTAGTTCCCTCATTTTGTTTCTTAGTTCACTCAACCAATATTTACTATCTTCAGAGCACTTTGGTGGGATACTCTGTTTTTTACTTTTTTTTAATAGGATTATCAAGATTTCCAAAAAAACTTGATATAATATCATTAAAAGAATGCCAACTGGGTGAATAAAGTGAAGGAATTAAGAAGTACAAATGGCAGGTTTAAAAATAGCCAAGTCAGCATAGGAAATACAGTCATGAGGATGCCAAGTCAGCATAGGAAATACAGTCAATAATCCTATCTAATAAAAGAGTAATATGCAAATTGATCAGACCTCCACGACAATCACAAGCAATGCCTACCAACCAATCAGAAGCAAATATGCAAATTAACCCAAACTAGATGGCTATGGCCCCAGAGAAAGCAGGAGGCTTGAGTTTCCCCAGCAATAGATGAAGCAAAGCTTTCTGCCTTCCCTGGTCTACCTTGGCCTCCCCTTAAGGCTACAAAGTTTCAATTATAGAAGATAAATAAATTCCAGATACCATGACCTCTATTTGGGTTGCCAGGAGGTATGGCTGGCCTGCAAACCACCACAGGCCCCTTGCCCAGGCCTCCCCATACCCCAAGGGAACTCCCGCCCTGATTCAGGGCGCCCTTCAGGGCAAACCAGCTGGCTCTCACCTGTGCACCAGGCCTCTATTGTATTTAATCATATCTAATAAAAGAATAATATGCAATTAACCATCACTCCAAAACACAAGATGGCTGCCCCTATGTGGTCAAAAATGACTGCCCCCATGTGGACACTTGATAGTTGCCACAAGATGGCCAGCAGGGGAGGGCATTTGAAAGGGACCAGGTCTGCAAGGGAGAGCAGTTGTGCATGATCAGGCCAGTATGGGAGGGCCGTTGGGAGGGACCAGACCTAAAAGGGAGGGCAGTTGGGGGCGATCAAACCTGCAGAGAAGGGCAATTAGGGGTGACCAGGCCTGCAGAGGAGGGAAGTTGTGGGAAACCGAGCCTGCAGGGAAGGACAGTTGTGGGGGACCCAGGCCTGCAGGGGAAAGAAGTTGGGTGGAACCAGGCCTGCAGGGGAGGGCAGTTAGGGGAGACCAGGCCTGCAGGGGAGGGCAGTCAGGGGTGACCAGGTCTGCAGGGGAGAGAAGTTAGGGGCAAACAGGCTGGCAGGGGCATGGATAAGAGATGATCAGGCTAATAGGCAGAAGCAGTTAGGGGCAATCAGGAAGGCAGGCAGGCAAGCAGTTGTAAGCCAGCAGTCCTGCATTGTGAGAGGGATGTCCGACTGCCTGTTTAGGCCCAACCCTACCTGGATCGGGCCTAAACAGGGAGTCAGACATCCCTTGAGGGGTCCCAGATTGGAGAGGGTGCAGGCTGGGCTGAGAGACACACACACCCGTGCACCAATTTCATGCACCAGGCCTCTAGTGTTGTAATAATGATGTATGGTGTCAGATGGGTGCAAGATTTATGTGGTGATCACTTCTTAAGCTATATAAATCAGTATACATGTAGTACAGTATGTCCACTGTTATTTTTTTTAATTTAATAAAGGAATAGACACATGAGAGGGAAGGCTAACTCTAAAGGTTACTCTATCCTTTTTTCCTACACCTTCCTTAATCCCAAGATTTCAGGAATTAAAATTAGTTCACAAACTCTCTATCTATCCAAATCCTGTCTATCCAAATCTTTGGGAATCAGCCTTCAGGGAACTGAACACTCTCCAAAGATCACATGACTAGAGTATTTCCTCAAGAGACAGACAACTCCAGTGTCATTTAGATCTGCCTTTCACATCCTGACCATACAGGACATATACACCTAGGCTTCTACCTGTTCAGTCTCTGCCCTGAGTCATTGTACTGGCTACATCCCTGTCACTCTATAAGAGAAAAAAGCTTTTGCTTTCAGAGATCATGTTTGCAAAATTTTTACTTTTTGGGAAGCAGTGATGAGAAAAGTTGTGAGCAGAGAGATGAGGAGGAAAGAGTAGAATATGGAGTTGAGGAAATATCAACTTGCCATTCTCACCACCTCTCTCTGGTGCCCATTTGTTACCTTCTTTTCTCCTTCCTCTTGGTTTCTCTCCAGGTACCTCCAAGGTAGTGATGGCTCTCCAGAAGACCCTTTCATTGCTTCTGCTCTTGTTGGTGACCCTGCTGGGGCTGGGGCTGGTGCAGCCCTCCTATGGGGAGACCCCACATGAAAAATTTCAGCGGCAACATGTGGACTCTAAAGGGTCAGGTGGCACCGACTTGTACTGCAACACAATGATGGAAAAACAGGGAATGACGAGGCCTACATGCAAGAAATTCAACACCTTCATCCATGCAGACCTCGGGGCCATTAACAACATCTGCAAGAACCCCGATATCCGGTGCAAGAATGGCAAGATGAACTGCCATAAGGGTGGAATGAGAGTCACAGACTGCAAGCTTACTGGAGGTTCCCCAGGAAATTGCAGATATCAGGGCAGGAGCAGCTCTAGGGATGTTATCATCGCCTGTAATGGTAAACCCCTGGTGCCTGTGCACATTGACGGATAGATGCTATCCTGAAGCAGTTATGGCCCTGTGGTTGACCTTTTACTTACTCCTTCACTATCAATGAGTAATGCATTTGACTATGTCTACTTCTTTTTCTCTATACAATCCATTCTGTTAAATGTATCAAAGAGAAATGGAGACATAAATGTATAATGCAACTGGGCTTTCTTGAATAAAATTTTCTATAAACTCTTCTGCTTCCTTTCATAATACTGGTCAGCTTAGCTCTCTCAAATCCTATCCTCTGGAATTTTGTCATTATATGTATGATATAGCATTTCACACATTTTAAGGTATTTCCATTTCAGTTATCTAATTTTAATACCACCGCACCCCTGTGATGTTCATGTTGCTACAAAAGGGGCCCAAAGTTAAAGGATTTGCTAAAGGATTTGCTAAAGATATGGGAAAGTTGATACAAAAAAATCCATTAAAAAAATCCATTTCAACTGGCTACTAATCCAAGGCTTTGCCTACTTTATGACAGGGAGTGCTTTAAAAGTAACTGCTTTTTAATATTCTCAAAAGTCAGCTGTTGGGGCAAGCATTAAACATTTAGAAATATGAACTGGAAAAATGAGAGCCCTGTCTGTATAATTTGGCAACCTTGTTATGTTCGTCTCTAATAAGATTAAGAAATCATACAGGAACTTGCGTTTTCTCTTCACACACTTTTGAATCGTAGTAGTAAGTCAGAATATTAACAATGTATTAGATCATTAAGACAAACTCTCTCTTCCTGACTGGAAAGATTTTTCATGTTCTCTTTATAATAAAGAACTCAAACTACAGATATCTGATAAGATGGTGCTATGGTTCTTGTGTGGGATTTCTTTTCTTTTATCTTCTTTTAATTCTTTTCTAGTTTATAAACATGAACAAACAGCTTCATACCTTCATAAACTGGTCCATGATTAAAACCTATTGGATCAATGACCATGACCCAGAAATATTTGTGTCATTGACTAAAGACAATTCTTACACCCTTCCCTTTTCCCTTTGATTATTTAGAAACAAATTGGAGAACAGAGATGTATGAAGACACTAGCATCTAAAAATGGAAGTATGTATGTGAGTGTGTGTGTGTGTGTGTGTGCACATGAAAGGACTAAACTGAAAATATTTGAATTAAAGCAAATATACATTGTTTATGTTTAAGGTGTGCAACATTATTCAGTATACTAGTACATATGCATTGTGGAAGAATCACTACAATCAAGGGAATTCACCGATCTGTAATTTTACATAAATACCGAAAGTGACCCCATTTTGGATTGCTTCCTACTCCATTCTTTTCAACACTACTGAACATCATAGCTTAGCCACCTGTTCCTTCTGACTACATGTAGCTTTCACACCATTGTAAAGTTAAAAAAAAATCCTAGGCATGAAAATCCTATATAATAAAAGAGTAGTATGCAAATTGTCCCCTGGACCGGGAGTTCGATCAGGGGTAGGGCCAGGTGGGGCAAGGGAAGGAGGCCCTGGCCTGCAGCAGCATGCGGCTGGGGGAAGGAAGGGAGTACCTGTTCGGTAATCGGCAGCCGGCAGCTGATAACAAACATACCCGTGCACAGATTTGGTGACCTAGACCTCTATTTCATAAATAAAATTGTGGATTATTTTTGCTAATCTATGTCACCAAACTAAAACTTAACAACTAACCAAATTTCACCTTCTTCCATGGGTGAAAATTTAAACCAATCAATTTAGAATTACCTGATCAGCACTGGTGAGGTAAAATGGCTGATAAGACCCTCTGCCTTCCCCTAAATGAAGGTGTCCTTGCTTAAAATAATTCAGTCTTGCTGAAACCGGTTTGACTCAGTGGATAGAGTGTTGGCCTGCAGACTGAAGGGTCCCAGGTTCAATTCTGGTCAAGAGCATGTACCTTGGTTGCAGGCACATCCCCAGTGGGGAGTGTGCAAGAGACAGCTGATAGATGATTCTCTCTCATCGATGTTTCTAACTCTCTATCCCTCTCTCTTCCTCCCTGTAAAAAAAATCAATAAAATATGTTAAAAAATAATAATAACTCAGTCTTTTAACTACGTAGTCCCACCCTTTTTCTGCTTGTAAAAACCCTCCATTTTGTACAACTCACCAAAGTGCCTTTCTGGTTGCCAGATGGCATGCTGCCCAATTCCTGAATTGCTTAATAAAGCCAATTAGATCTTCAAACTTACTTGACTGAATTTTGTTCTTTAGCTCCTATCTCCAGGGCCTTGTCATTCCTTTTTACCCAGAATACTCTCTTTGATGTATGACCCCTTTGCTCCAGGCTCTTCATTTTACCTCATTTTATTTTTGGTATTTATGGGATTTGTCCCCAAGAAAGTGTTGAAATGCCTCCATTAGTGCCACTGTCTGATCTTTAAGAGATGCACTTTCATTTTGTACCTGAAGCTGTGAAATGCTTGCTTTGTCTGACTATCTTAATTCTAACCTGTATTTCTCCCATGGCCTTCAGGCTAATAATCCCCACTTACAGATATGTTAATTAACTGGAGGAATTCAGTTTAAAGCTTGAGTTTTTATGAGAGCAGCCACTTGTCAGATGGAGCCTTTACCAAAGAAGTAAAAAATATATACAAAGTAATGACAGTTTATCAAAGTTTTACAAGAGTCTCCTGACTAGATCAGTTCAGCTGGGAGTCAAAGGACAGATGGGAACAATAGGATTTAATTTTTTTTTGCTTTGTTGTATCCCTGTAATGCCTAACTGTCTAAGACCCTCACCAACCTCAACATTCTTTCATTCATTGACATAAAGACATCTTAATTCTGGGTTTTCTTAATACAGATTTTTTTAAGCTATAAGGTGTTAAGTCTGTTCAAATAATTGAATCAAGCCCCCTCTTCCCCTTACCCCCCCCCCCACTCCGGAATTGACCTTTAGACTACTTTACAACCAATATTCTTTTTGCTGACCTGTTCGGTAAGACACTTGCTAAGACAACTTTCCTCTTGTTAAAACCATTATCTTTCTCCTCAGGACCCACCCAGAGAATTCTCTCCCAGAAAAGCTCACCTAGAGTTCTTCAAAATTTCTGACTCCCTGTCCCTGGGTAATGATGCCATTTTGAGGCTGAGCCCACCTGGTTTTCCAGATGACTTAATAAATTCATAATTCTTTACCCCTTTGGCCTCGTGTGCTCCTCCTTTGGTGACCCTAACATAAGGCACCTTCTCCCACCCCCACCTCCTGAGATACCAATCAGGAGCCGAAAACCAGGATTCCAGGCTTTATTAGGGGAAAAAGACCTGCCGGGCTGTCTAGCAAGGGAAGAACAGCAACCCGTGCAGAAGCGTACACACCTTTTGAGGGGAAGAACGGGAAGGAATGAGGGCTTAGAATACTCAGCACATGCTGATTGGTGGCTTAATGTATGGTCCATATAGGAACAAGGGCTTAGGGTATTTGGCAGGTGTTGATAGGTGGTTAAATGTATTGTCCGTATAAAGTACATGGTTAGTCAGGTGTTTCCAGGCTGCAGATTATGTCATATTTTACCCATCTGTTGAGGGAAGGGAGGATCTATCACCTCCCATCTTCTTGAACTGGATCTATTTGCTTATTTCAAACTCTGATATTTTAAATATTGGCCTTTATTTTTTCTAGGTAGGATCAGCATCAGAAATCATGAATTGTGCATGTGGAGAGCTGTCCCACATTCATGATCAAATCCCCAAAACAATATTAAAGTGCTTTCTGGCATGAGTGAATAGATTCAGAGCCCCTAGTGATCCCACTTGCTCTGTGAGGTCTGATTCAGACTACGAGGGCAAGCGTGGGGATTGGGAGTAGGTCTTCATTTCAAAGAGAGAAAGTTCAACACACAAATACTGATGAGGCAGCTCTTGGAAAGAAGGAATCTGATACTGTTAATTGATGGACTCATTTTATTTATTTATTTATTTTTATTTTTTAAAATTCTTTATTTTTGAATGTATTACATGTGTCTCCCCCAACCCCCCATTGTTAAGAACTCATTTTAATTGTGGATGTAATACAGGAATGGGGAACTATTGACCACTAGAAATGAAGAAAGAATTTACCAAAGAGAGAGACATGAGAGAATTGGCAGGCCAGAAGAGCAGAAGACAGTATAATTTTGTTGATATGTAAACAGAGAACTACAGCAGATGTTAAACCATGATCTTTGAGTTGGGCTAAAAATAAATAAATAAATAAATAAATAAATAAATAAATAAATAAATTCAGAGCCAAGAAACTCCAGTACAAGCAAAAATTTATTTAGAAAGTCACAGGGGTAAAGGAAGTGAGCCAAGGAAGAAGTGAGCCAGCTAGACTGCATGGACTCAGAAAGCAAGTTACAGAGGCAAAGAAGGGCCCTTGCTATTAAGAAAAAGAAAACAAAGATAATGCACTGGAGGGAAGAAATGGGGAAGGAAAGGCTTGGGTATGCTATAGAAAGAGAGTGCACCTGAGTAAAGAAGGGAATAGGGAAAGGTTTAGTTGAGAGATGAGAGAGAGAGAGAGAGAGAGAGAGAGAGAGAGAGAAGAGAGAGAGAGAGAGAGAGAGAGAGAGAGAGAGAGAGAGAGAGAGAGAGTGAGAGTGTTCTGGTCCTTCATATCTAGTTTGACCCAAACTCTCTCTATGGTTAACAAATCCAAGCCTTTGTTCATAAGATTTTTCATGCAGGTCAGAACCCCAATGTTCTGGGGGCTTAATGCTTAAAAGAATGGTCATGAAACAGCTTGTATGGGAGTTGTATGATGCTATTCTCTGGCCCCCTTGTTCCTCCTCTAATGGCATCTCCCCCATGATGAATAAGATGCCAAGGGGGATAAAAGGTTAGAGGAGAATCTGAACTTCCTGACCAGAGATATGAAAGGTCATGAGGTTTATATGCATGCCTCCTTGCATTGAAATCTAATCTGGCAGGAGTTCCCTCTCTCTGAAAATGGTTCTCACCTTTTCAGAAAGTATCATCCCTAATGCCTCTCTGCTTTTCTGGTATTCTACTTTTGTTCTTTTTCCCAGTTTATCCCTCGCAGAGGATCTAGAAAAGCAGACCTCAGCAGTGCTATGGTTGTGTTACATGAGCAGGAGAGAGTATCCCACTGTCAGCAAGCATGTGTGTGAGCATAAGTGTTGGTACAGGACACCCAGCCCCCTCCCCCAGCTGGGAAACCAGCCTCTGTCAGCAAGTCATGAAGTGACTGTGGGCAAACCATGTGACTTCTCTGAGCCTTTGAATTGTTTTCTAAGAAAACATTTTATTTCTGAGAAATGAATGCGTGAAGAAAGATGATTTCTAAGATTGCACTCAGTTAAAATAATTTTTCAGTGTTTTCTGTTTCTAAAGATCTTCCTCATAATACTTCCTACAAAGAAAGATTGAATCTCAATATAAGGTCTATTTCCATAGTTTTCAAAGAGCCAAAGTTACTTTTGTGGCAGTATTCACCAATTAATTGCCTTCAGTTTAAATAAAAAAACATTCATTCACACAAAAAGGAAGAGAAAACTTCTTATTTACCCGCACTCCCACCTTCCTGATTTCCTGTCAAAATGCCAGCAAAAGATGAATTTTTATCCCCAAATGAAATTTGTATATTTTCTTTTTTTTAAAAAAATATGTTGTATTGATTTTTTTTTTTTTTGATTTTTTTTTCAGAGAGGAAGGGAGAGAGATAGAGAGCTAGAAATGTCGATGAGAGAGAAACATCGACCAGCTGCCTCTTGCACACCCCCTACCGGGGATGTGCCTGCAACCAATGTACATGCCCTTGACCCGAATCGAACCTGGGACCTATCAGTCCGCAGACTGACGCTCTACCACTGAGTCAAACCAGCTTCGGCTATATTTTCATATTAAATAAAATGCACAAACTCCTATCTTGTAATTTAAAGAAATTAAATGTCTTCAGATAAAAGTTTAAAGCTTTAATTGTATAGCTGAGGTGGCACAAAAATAAGCATTGCTATTAAATACACTAATTTATTTTTTTCAAATTTAATAAATCTTTATTGCTCAGATTATTTCTCCTTCCCTCTCACCCCCAATTGCTTTCTTCCACCCGGTTCCCACTCCACTCTCTTCCCTTCCCTTCCCACCCCATTGTCCTCATTCATAGGTGTACGATTTTAATCCAGTCTCTTCCTGCACCCCCACACCCATTTCCCCCTGATAATTATCAATCCACTCCCTTTCTTTGCCCCTGATTCTACCCTGTTTCCACAAAAATAAGACAGTGTCTTATGTTAATTTTTGCTCCCAAAGATGCGCTAGGTCTTATTTTCAGGGGATGTCTTATTTTTCCATGAAGAAGAATACAGTACACATTTATTGTTAAATGAAAATAAAGGATATTTAGTACCTGTATACGGTATGGTAGTATGGTAGTTGTCAACACAAACCAGATAAACTGAATCCTACAGTATCAAGAATTTACTCATTTATTCAATGTCATCATCTTCTGGAACATCATCATAACAATCCAATTCCTGAGTTTCCTGGTGAATTTCTTGTGACTCCATTTCTTTCAGAATCAGTGGACCAAATCTCTCATGTTTAGCAATAGCACTGTCTTTAAATGAGTATTTCTTGTCAAGGTAGCCTGCTTGCAGTGTATTTGCAATGCAACTGTCAGTGATTTTCTCCCATGAATTCTTCACCCAAGTCACAACTTCTTGCAGTTTAGGTTTCACAAAGTTTCCACGTTGATTTCTCTCCATTCTATTTTCAATGTAGTCATTAATTTCCATTCACAAATTGTCTTTGAATGGCTTGTTTATTGCAATATAAGAGTCTGGAGATAGGCCGTCATTCCTGTGGGAATCATTATCTGATCTATTTTTCTTTCGTGAAGAAATGTCTTCATGTCTTTAGTGTGGTGAGTGCTGGCTGCATCCCAGACTAGCAGACCTCTTTGGCTCCCTCGCATAACAAGCAGCAGCATTAAATCGACCCACTTCCTTATAACTGCTTGTGTGGCCCAGGCTTTTTCAGTTTCAAGAATGAAAACACCCAAAACACGTTCAATATTTTCCTTCTTGCCCTTAGAAATGATTAAAGGTGAGATTTTAGTGCCATCCAGACGAATTGCCGAAATACAGGAAACACGTGAACCTTCGTAAGCAGTGGAGGGAATGTACACTAAGGAGGCACCCCACTGTTCAATTGTTGTTTGAGATGATTGGCCCATAAACACTGCAGTTTCATCCATAGCAATCATGTCGGAAAGATTGTATTTAGAGAAGTCAGCATCATCAATAAAGGACTTGAATGCAATTACTCGCTTAATAACTTGAGTATCTTCCAACCTAAACAATGTTGTAGATCTTAAAGACAGTTCACTTCGCTGAAGGAAATTATCCAGCCAGTGTTGTGATGCTTTAAAGTCTTCGGGGGCTATGTCTAACTGTGGTGCCATTGTAAGGGCAAATTCTTGAATCTGAGTCCTATTCACAACCAAAGCCTTTGCTCTCCTGTCAACAACCCATTCACAGATCAGGTCTTCCAGCTTGGAAAATAATGGTTGCCCACCTGTTTCACACTTGCACTTTTTAGCATTTCCTTTGTCCACTTGTTCAATGAGGTTACCATACTCTGCTCGCCATTTTCGGACCAATCGGATACTCAACATCTCTTTGCAGAAAGCAGTAAGATTTTGGCCCCAAGAGTCTTCCACGCTTCTTTTCTTGTACTCCACAGAGCAGCTTTTTCTTTTTGCGCTCATTTCTAGGGGTTAAAAAAAAAAAGGAATTGGGGTATCAAGGTAGGGGGAGGGGGATCACTTAAAATGACACAGGGGGAATCAGAAGGGGGAATCAAAATGGCACAGGAGAATCAGAGGGGGATTACCATTTTAATAACCCCTTTTGATCCTCCTGTGTCATTTTGATTGCCCCCTCTGATCCTTCTGTGTCATTTTAAGTGATCCCCTCCCCCCACCCCTGTGCCACTGAACACCTTCACCAGACATCCCCCCTACCCTTTTATCAGACATTTACTCCCTGGGGCCTGCCTGGGGACTGTCACTGGGCTTGCTTGGTCCTGGATCTGGGCTGGAGCAGGGTCTGCCACTGACTGAGAACCTTCAGTCATCATGAGGGCGGCCGCGAGCATCAGGTAGTGTCACCATAGACAGACCAGCACTCACCACCTTCGCCGCATCCCGTCAGCTCTAATCCTTCTGTTCTTCTACACGCATCTGAGAAAGTCTCCTCCTCTCTCCCGCCCTGTGCTCACCACTCACTCTGACTTCCGCTCCACCTCCACACAGCAGTGATGTCAGGACTCTGAATAACATCACTGGTTGCTAGATGCCAGTTGGGGCGGCCCTAGAGACCAGTTTACGGTAAATTAATTTTGATTCTGAGACAGAGCCTAGGGGGACCTTATTTTCAGAGGGATGCCTTATATTTCACTCAGAAGGAAACCTGTAAGTAGGTCTTATTTTCTGAGGATGTTTTATTTTCTGGAAACACGGTATTATATTCATCAGTTTATTCTGTTCCTCAGATTTTTAATTCACTTGATTTTTAGATTCACTTGTTGATATATATGTATTTGTTGTTCATAATTTTTATCTTTTTTTTCCTTCTTCTTCCTCTTCTTAAAGAATACCTTTCAGCATTTCATATAATACTGGATTGGTGGTGATGAACTCCGTTAGCTTTTTCTTATCTGTGAAGCTCTTTATCTGCCCTTCAATTCTGAATGATAACTTTGCTGGATACAGTAATCTTGTTTGTAGGTTCTTGCTATTCATCGCTTTGAATATTTCTTGCCATTCCCTTCTGGCCTGCATAGTTTCTGTTGAGAAATCAACTGATAGTCGTATGGGTGCTCCATTTCTAGGTAACTATTTTTCTCTTGCTGCTTGTAAGATTCTCTCTTGGTCTTTTGCCCTTGGCATTTTAATTATGATGTGTCTGGGTGTGGTCCTCTTTGGATTCCTTTTGTTTGGAGTTCTGTGCTCTTCCTGTACTTGTAAGTCTATTTCTTTCACCAGGTGGGGGAAATTTTCTGATATTTTTTCTTCAAATAGGTTTTCAGTAGCTTGCTCTCTCTCTTCTTCTGGCTTCTCCATAATTCTGATGTTGGTACGCTTGAAGTTGTCCCAGAGGCTCCTTACACTACCTTCAACTTTCTGAATTCTCTTCTCTTCTTGCTTCTCCAAAGGAGTGTCCTTTGCCTCTTTGTATTCCAACTCTTTGACTTGATTCTTGTGTTCCTCTAGTCTGCCATTTGATCTCTGTATAATAGTTTTTATTTCAGTCAGTGTATGTTTAATTTCTAGTTAGTCCTTTTTCATATCCTCCAGGGTCTCATTAAATTTATCGACCTTTTCTAGGAAATTCTTGAGAAAACCTTATAACCGTGGTTTTGAATTCTACATCCAGTCTTTTATTCTCCTCCATTTCTTTTGTTTTAGGTCTATTTCCTTATCTTGGCATTTTCGCTGCTTCCCTGAGTTGATAGGATGGCTTTGTGTGTTTGGTGTCCTGTATGGCCCGGTGACCCAGCCTCCCCAGTTACCTGAGGTAGACATTCTTGGTGCTCCCCTTTGTGGACTGTGTGTACAGTCTTGTTGTAGTTAAGCCTTGATTGTTGTTGGTATCATTGGGAGGAATTGACTTCCAGATCAATTAGATGTGAGTATCAGCTATGTCTACTCCAGGATACTTTCTGTATTGGAAAGTATCCTGTCTTATAGGATCATACTTGCAAAATTGCAAAAGCCTCTTTGCTCAGCTTGGATGGGGCAGAGTCTCAGAGCTGAGCAGACAGTCTTGGCTTTCTGTCAGCCCTGCCCTTGTGCACGTGCCTCAGACCTCTGCCTTCTGGAGCTCCCCTGAGTTTCCACCTGACAGTCCAGATTCCCATTGTAAAAGCGTGGGTGCCCCAAGGGCTCACCCGGAATTGGGTTGGGTCTCTGTAGTCTGGAGCTTCCGACTCCTTCCACTATGGAGCAGCTGCAGCAATCCAGGGTCAGACTCACACACTGCGGCTCCAGCTCCTCCGATCTCCCAGTCTGGTCAGACCTCTCTGCATGCACTCACTCACACACTGTGGTTCCTGGCTCCCCTGAGTCTCCCAATCTCCAAGTCTCTGGGTGCCTTTCTCTACAGTCCAGATTCCAACCGTATGAGCCTGGGTCCATGGGGTTTTAGCCAAGGTTGAGGTTTAGTGCCGTCAGAATTGGAATTCAGTGCAGCCAGGGCCTTCCTTTCCCCTCCTGTCAGCCAGGCACTCGATCGCCCTTCCTCTCTGCATTCACATCTCCCTACCTCAGCACTTTGTGGCTCCCCTGATCAGTGAGCCTCTCTCCTTCTTTCTAGTTGTAGATTTCCCACTCCGCCAGCTTTCCTGTGGTTTTGGATGTTGTCCATTCTGTCTTTTAGTTGTTGTTTTAAAATTGTTGTACGAGGTGGCAACTTAGGTGCTTACCTAGGCCGCCATATTCCCCTTCCAATACACTAATTTATTATATGTTGATTTCTATAATGAGAAAAAACCATGGCAGCCTGTCTACACCTCCATCATCAGTTCGTTGAGTCAATGAAAAGTTAAGGAATACAATCTTATCAGAGATCCATAAATTAGAGATAAACTGAGAAATAGAGTTCATAGAACTAAAGACTCTTATTAATTAATTTTGGGAACAATTCAATAGAAAGTAATTATTCAATTAGAAAAGTTTCAGTATATATTTCTCTAAGTTACCAAGTGGGTGGTAAATATTGAGAAAGACACAAAATAATAAAATTCTTGATAAACAGAAAGAAGTTACTTGTATTTTCATGACCTATAAAAACATTGATGTTTTAGCGCATAATTCTCCACACTTTTATCTATGCTATGTATATGTTTTTATAAAATATAGGAAATTGTAATATATATATATATATAGCTTCTGGTTCTGCTTTTTCTCTTAAAATGCATCTGGGCTCCTGTTAAATTTTAGTTTCTTAACCTAGACAATCCTGCTAGTGGTTCTCAACCCGTGGGTCATGACTGTAGAGTCTAACACCATCAGAAAACACAGATATTTACATTATGATTCATTAACAGTAGCAAAATTACAGTTATGAAGTAGCAACGAAAATAATTTTATGGCTAGAGGTCACCACAACATGAGAAACTGTATTAAAGGGTCGTGGCATTAAAAAGGGTTGAGAATCACTGACCTAGATAATAGTGCACAAAGATATGTTCACTTTGGATTATTTTATTGAGTTTTATACTTAATTTTGTTCATTTTCTGCTTGTATGTTACATTATATTAGGGGTGTCGAACTCAATCAGAGAAGGGGCCAAAATCTAAAATCCAGCCTAAATCGCGGGCCGAATGGTTTACTGAACAGTCATAAACTGACAATGTCATAAACTGACAGCGGAGTGCAGTGATGACAGCGCGGTGCGGGCCACATTGCGAGGCCTGGCCGGCTGGATTTGGCCCGCGGGCCTTGTGTTTGACACATGTGCATTATATATAACAGGTTCCCTGGCAAACAGTCATTGACAAAAACATTTGCATTCAGCAAGTTTACTGGGAAGTGGGCTTGGGATCAATACCTATAGATGGGTCCAAAGGGAACCTAAGTGTGGGTCAGTGCTTAACTGGGTACTTTAGTGTAGGTTGTATAATTCCTGCTTTGGGTACGAGAGGTTCTGGGTTCAAATCCCAGACTAGCCCAGCTTTTAAAACTTGTTTTTCCTTCTTCAGGAGCTTCTGAGAAAAGTTCTGTTCCCTGCCAAAGTTCTCCTGTGCCAAACTGTCCTGCAAAGGAGAGGTGCACTGAACGCGAAACAGAAGCGTGCTGGTGACTTGCATTGGAGACGAAATTGCCTGGCTTCCTGAGTTCTGGGGGCCTCTTTGTTCCTGGGAGCAGCAGCCCCTCACCCTTCAGGCTTCTGCAGGCAGGGTGGGTGTCCCATCCTGCAGTCCTAGCTGGCAGCATCTTCCCTGACCCTGTGTCTCCAATGCAGATCTGCAGGGATGCTCCAGGGCTGGGCAGGGACTCTCCCACTGCCCTTGGGCGGGGGCTGCTGTGGCACCACCTCGGGAGGCGGGGCCGGGACGCTTGGGGTTTTCCCAGAGAAACTGGGTGTGGTACCAACTACCCAAAAGCTCGCCCGCAGGATATCTCCTACACACAGCACCCCAGTCCCGTTAGTGTACACACACGCACGCGGACCCGGTGCAGATCTAAAGCAGGAGTCAGAACAGCACCTTCCTGATTTCTAACAGCTCCCCGTTTTCTTACAAAGGAGGAAGAAACAGGTGAGAAACCAAACTTCTCTTTCTAAGCCCTGCCCTTTTCTGCAGCTTTGTCCCCAGACCAAGATGGGTTCAATTTCTGTTCCTCCTCCTGCTTGGTGTCCTAACTTTACCAGGCGCTTTGGCCGGGGTAGTCCCTTCTTATCGGAGGTAACTGGACAGGAGTTTGTGGGACCAGACTGGGAGCTGAGGAAAGGGAAGGAGGCAAAAGGGCAGCTTTGTAGTTAGCGGTGCTGCATTCCCACCCCATGTTCACTTTCCGCAGCTGGGCAGAGATGGCCCAGCCAATGCCTGCAGCCTAGCAGGTAGGACTCCACGGGACCAGGGATTCTTTGCTTGCTACTAGCTTGATGGCCAGATTTATGGCGCAGAACTTGTTCAGTTCTTGCCAGTGGAAAGGACATTTGATGCTTTCATTTTCTGTTTGCTCGCCTCTGTCTCCTCACCCTTAACCCACGCACAGCCAACGTGGTGAAATTTTTGGGAACTCTGCCAACTGCCTCCTCTTTCAGCTTTCTTACTGCACCATTGGGATCCTCAGCCTTCTTACTGGGAGACAGCACACCCACAACACGTGGGTGTGATATGACATCTCTGTTTCCAAAGGACAGTAAAAACAGTCTCAGGGCCATTGTGGGGGTTTAGGGAAATCTTCATTTAGCCAAAACCTTCCCTTTCTGTCATTAAGAACCTTATAACCAAATCATTAATGCAATCACTAGAAACCCAAGTGACATAATTATCTGAACAGCAGGTGGCCAACCTCCCAGAAGCAGCCTGGGGTATTCATAGAGCTGCTTAAACTGCACAGCTACCAACTTTTAAGTTCAAGCTGTCAGAACATTTTTAAATATATTTGTGTGTGTGTTTTTTTATTGGCAATTGTTTCCCATCTATTACAATTGCTGGCAAAGATATAGTGTTTATTAATCATACATTATAATTTCCTGTTCTATTTTGAAACACAATTGGATAACCACTTTAATAAAATTGTAAAACTTTCTTCTAAAAAAACCTCATTTTCTGTTTCCTCATAACCTCATGTACCAAGCTGAAAATAAAACCATTAGAATGAAAGCAACCATTCACCTTTCACCTACTCTGCACTGTCAGCTGTGTTGGCAGGTTGTGGCTTTCCCCAAGGTTTACAGTGACATCCTCCAGGCAGAGAAGGGACTTGGCTGTGTTCAGAGGCTGGAGGCTGCTCCCGCCATCACTGCCAAACTAAACCCAGAGGCTTATCTGTCTGTATGAGCTGGGCTGGACTGGTGTTTCAGGCCATGGGACAGTTTGTGTGTGAAGGTGACATTGGAGTGGAGTGCCTTGTCTCTGTTGTTAGGGGATTCATCAGAGAAGGCTTGTGTTGATCAAGCCGTCTTGTCCCCAAAGGCTGAGGGAGGTGGCTGCTGCCTCAGTCTCCTGGGACTGCTGAGGCCCTCAGGGTGTTGGAATGGGCCTGGCAGCCATCTTCCCTAATGAGTGACTGCTTGATAACTTTTTAGAACTCACTTCTCAGTGTCTCTTGAATAAGTGATATGTGATTAATTTAAATTAGGTCCCACTCCCAAAGGGCTTGTCTGCCCACAAAGGACAGTGAGGATTTGGACACTCTGCCAGGTGCCAGCAGAGGCCCCACTCTGAGGACCCCATATCCTGTTACCTCTCTTTGCTCCTAAAAGACATCAACTTTGAATAAGAGACATCAAAAAACATTTAAGAAAAAGGAAAATAACTTTCAAGTTCAAACTGTCAGAACATTTTAAAACTATATGAATACTAGTGGCTTGATGCACAGGGGTATGTGTCCCTCAGGTCAGCCTGCACCCTCTCCAATCCAGTAAGGTCAGGCCTAAACAGGACATCCCTCTCACAATCCAGGACTGCTAGGCTCCCAACTGCTCGCCTGCCTCCTGCCTTCCTGATTGCCCCTAACTGCTTCTGCCTGTCAGCTTGATCACCCCCTAACATCCCTTGCCAGCCTGATTGATGCCTAACTGCTCCCCTGTCAGCCTGTTTGCCCCTAACTGACCTCCCCTGCAGGCCTTGTCAACCCTAAATGCCCTCCTCTGCAGTCCTGATCACCCCAACCATCTCCATCTGCCATCCTGGTCACCCCTAACTTCCCCCCCCTCATGCTGTCCTAGTTATCCCAAAATGAAACCCCTGTAAGCCTGATCGCCCCACACAGCCTGCTGTTCAGTTGTTATGTGGAGGCCTTCCAGACAATTTGCATATTCCTCTATTATTAGTATAGATACTATTTCTAGCCACTTAGCTATTTTAATAAAACATTTTTCCCCCCTTTTAAAGCCTCTGGGGCCAACCTATGAATTAAGAAGAAAATGAACCAGATTCTAAAGTTTAAAATGAAAGCAGATTTCTTTTGGGATTGTCTATATGTGTGTGGATGAAGGGAGATTAGTGAGACTGGGAGCAAGTGGAGGTTTAGGAGGGATTTCTGAATTGTGATAAAATCCCCAAAGTCCTGGGGAAGCCATTTGCTGAAGGGCATCTGGATGCCCCCAGGGAACAGGCATTAAATGTGGCAGAGCAAGGAAAGAAACAAAAACTATGGTTTTAATTCTGTTTTTTTCTAATCTTCCCTCCTAATTTTTTCCTTTAAAAAGTTTTGATTGCTCTTTAAGAGCCAAGTGGAGCATAACCAAGATCAAAAGAAGGTACACTGCCAGGATGAAGGCAAGAAAGAAGGAAAAGAGATAAAGGCAGGAGTATGCATTGGGCTTTATGCTTTCACTTTGAGGGGTATTGCCCTAGAATTTATAAAAGTGTGAAGCTACATGTATGGAAATTATAAGAATAGTTACTCATCAAAGACTGTCAAATTAACTCCCTGGTATGTAAAATTGGATGGATCTCTTGAATACAAAACATTGCCTGTGGAGAGAGGAAGAGAATATTCATTCTTGTGAAGATTAAAAGCTGGGTTTGAGACAGATGATAAAGTTAGTCTGAAGAACAGTGGGAACATATTTCACTGGGAAAAAACAAAAAAAAACAAAAAACAAAACAAAACAAAAAAACTGACTGACAGTTAAGTGCTTGAATATGGAAGGTTTTGTGTGAGTAAGTTTGACTACCAGATGTGAGGTTCTAAACCCTAGGCCTAGGCAGATTCACTTCAGCAGCACAAATAATCTGTCTCATACCTGTTTTCTCCCAAATTGATTTTACATCTTCGGTAATATTCAATTAGAATTTGATAACTATTCAATTAGAATTGAATATTTGAGTGAGCAAGTTGTGAGTGGGAGAGCAAATAATTAGAAACTGGTAGCCATGGTGTGTACTGGCTGGGCTTTGGTTTCTGGATGTATTAGGGATTCAAGATTACAATAATCCTGAGTAAAATTTAGCTAAGTTTTTACAAAATTCATGTGCAAATTCTGCAAATTAGAAGCAAAGATTTTCCTTTACCTCTCCAGACTGGGATGGGAGGCCTTCAATCTCCAACCAGCAATTTGCTTGTTAGGATATGAAGCTTCTGTGTGGCATCACTCCAAGGCCATAATTAGAAGTGGTGTGGCCTTGGCTTATTTGCTGAGCCTTAAAAAATGATACACCTTGCCCAGCTGGCATGGTTGAGTGGTTGAGAGTTGAACTATGAACCAGGAGGTGAAGTTCGATTCCTAGTCAGGGCACATGCCCAGGTTGTGGGCTCCATCCCCAGTGTGGGGTGCCCAACTGACCAATGATGCTATCTCATCATTGATGTTTCTATCTCTATTTGTCTCCCCCTTCCTCTCTGAAATCAATAAACAAAACAAAAAAGAAAAAAAGAAAAAAAGAAAGAAATGACTCAATTCTCAGTGAGATTGAGTGTCATGTCTTCTTGTCATCTATTTCTTTCAAAAGATGCCTTCTGCTACCAATTGAACTTATACAAACTTGTTTCTGTAATTCTACAAGACTTTTGCCAGTAATACAAGAAAAGATTCTCTTATGCTTAAAGAGAACCATGGAATTTCATATTTTAGAGTTAGCAACTCTCTCATTCTATAGATGAACAAATTTAAGCCTTGAGAGGAAAATGACGGCAATCACTAAAAAAAAAAAAAAAAAAAAAAAAAAAAAAAATATTGAGGGTCTACTGTGAAGCAGGCACTGTGATTTAAGGTGAATGCATGGGCTCTGTCCTCCTGTAGAGTGTACACCAGTAGGAAACACTGACAAGGAGACAGGTGATTGGCTAAAAGGTTGGAAATGGCACCCCTGGAAATTGGCAATAGGTATATCTTTACTTTGTGATATCCTTGTGGACAGATCTTGAGCTTTATGTCTTTTACTTTGACATTTGTATCTAATGGGGTATCCTTTGTCTCAATATCTAAGCACAGACTGTTTGGACAGACTCTAGACAGTCCCAGAAGTTCAGACACCCTTCTATGAAAGACAATATCCCCAAAACCTGTAGAGCATTTGCACCTCCCTCAAGGACCCCTGGTCTACATTGCAGCATGGAGAACATTGGCAATATTTCTATCCACCACTGCCACCTAATGGCTCTTTTGGCTACTACAGCTCTGGTTCTACTTCCTGATTTTCAACTCTGGGTTTCTGGCCCCAGACAGAGAGGTGTTGACTTGGTGACCCTAAGGTCTTGTTCCATCTTGGGAGCCTGAGATTCTATAATTGTCTTTGGCATTAGAAGGCAATATTTGTTTATTGAAGAGCAAGAAACTTAAATGAATCCAAATTAATAAACCATTGATGAGGTCTTCCACAAAATTAGAAAAAGAAAGCACTCCCAGAAGACTAAAAACCTTGGCAAATAGGGATCATATAGGCCAGCAGCTGTGTTGAAGCAGTGGCCATGTATGAATACTTGTTATTCTTTTAGGGCTGGTGCTTCTATCTTCAGTCATGAACCACATTTTTGTTCAAGTCCCAAGAACATGCTTTCACTTGATTCTATCATAAATTGTAATTAATGGAAATTTAATGTTCTTAATGGAAATTTTTTCAGCAGTTCTTTATTTCAATGTTGAGGAACGACCAAAAATTTTCTTCAACCTTGTGCCAAATTTGTGTATCATTATTACGAATCAGACAAGGTATATCAATGCCAAATGATGATGAAACTAGTGTTCACTTTGTTCTCTCACATGCCTTTCCATGAAACCATCAGAAACCTGGATTTCCTGGTCTTTCTAGATTTTACAGACATACTTCAAGGGTTGTTTAGTAATACTACAGGCTTAGTGCTAGAACCTGTGACATCTTTAAGGGTATAAAAATACTTGACATGAAAATAATGTTTATTGACTTAGAAAAGTACAAGATAAAAACTTCTAATTAATTTAATGTCTGAAAATGTACCATTTGTTTTCTTTTAATTTAGGATTTATATGAATTACATCACATTTAAGAATAACTTGAAGGACAAATTTTTCCCCCAATGTATGAATTTCTTATTAAGTGTGATGGTTGCTAAGAAATCATAGCCAGTCTTAAAGTAAATAAGTTGCTCATTCACAAATAATTTGAATACAAAATTATATAAATCAGTTTCAGATTTTTGTGAAAAGTCACTTTTATTATTGGATGTGGGAACACACATATATTTGATATAAGTGGGGGAAGATATGATGGTTTTTAAAGGTTCTGAATGTTCTTTCAATTTTTTTCCAAAGAACTAAAAGTATTGTCAGAAACTACCTACTGCACACACCAAATAGTTTTCATTTCTCAAATCTTCACATTTTTTAATGCATAAAGTTTTAAAAGTTCACAAGAAATTTGTTTTCAATTTTGTTATAATCTATACTTGATTAATTCCATTTTTTATTATCAACCATTGAGATAAACTCATACACAGGAAGAAGCATTCTATTTACTTTATGGGTATGTTTGAGTATCTGTGACACACTGCCCTTGGAAGTGTAAGTTCTACAGTTTAGACTGAAAACTCTTGAGAGATGATGGCAGCAATCCCCTTTTTTCTTATTCTTCATTTGAGGAAGATGTCAAATCATTATAGCAAATTTTAATGACTTTGACTTGAGGAAAAGTTCTGAAGAATTTCTTTGTTGTTGTTGTTTTATGTATATCACACTGGAGGCCCTGTGGATGGGACCAAAACCTGCAGTTGAACACCCCTCATGCAATCTGGGATCTCTGGCTCCTAACCACTTGTCTGTCCACTAGCTTGATTGCCTCCAAACCACTTCCCTGCTAGCCTAATGGCCCCTAACTTCCTTCCCCTACCAGCCTCATGGCCCCCAACTGCCTATCCCTAATTGCCCCTAACCACCCCTGCCTTATCTTTGTCCACACCACCATGGGCTTTGTCTGAAAGGAAGTTGGATGGTAGGAATATGTCCAGTCTACCGGTCTAATTAGCATATTACCCTTTTATTAGTATAGATAGTAACATCATTTTCCTATTGTATTACAGTCTATATACATTTATAAGGGAAACCAGAAAATATTCTCTGGAATAATCCACATTGTTCTGAAGAATAAGCTTGAATTCCTCTTATTCCAGTTTTCTATAGAAGTTGACTAAGTTCCATTTCCAGACATTGCATCGATTCTTCCATGCTACTCTCTGTTTTCTCTAAATAGTACATAATAATTCCACCTTTACCCACATACCACTAATTCTTGGAGAATTAGGTTTGTCTCCTTTTACCTCAGAGCAAAACTGCATTCCTTATAGCTAGCTGATTTATTGACTTGAATACCTGGAATCCTGTCTTTAACAAACCTCTGACTCACCCTTCCTTGAGCTCAGGGTTCCTTAGAAGTTTTTCTTTGACCTAGTCAGTGTGGCTCAGTTGGTTGAGTGTCATCTTATGCACCAAAAGGTTGTCAGATCAAACCCCTGGTGTTGGTTTGATCTCTGGTCTGGGTGTCTATAAGAGGAAACCAATAGATGTTTCTCTCACATCATATTGCTTGCTTTTTCTCTCTATCTCTCTCTTCCCTTCATTCCTTTCTGTCTAAAATCAGTTAAACATACTTTTTAAAGTCCAATTATTATATGTCTCTTATCTTACTGTCTCATCTCAGTGAACTGGAGCTCCTATATTCCTTCCCCATGGAAGCTACATCTCCTTTTAGAGAAGCCTTGGGTATATATTAATGGACTCTGTGTGCCAGCACCTAACACAGTGCCTTGTATCCAGAGGAGCTTATATAATGTTTGCTATATGATTAATTAATAAATGAATTATAATGTGATTGGATATTGCAATGCTATGACTGATAGGAAGGTAAGTACTCAGTGAGGCTTCAGGGGTAGGAAATAATGTTTGGGACAGGGAGTTGTGTTCAGGAAACTTAGATTAATTTTCCAAAGGAATGGATTGACAAAAAATGTGAGACTAGTGAGGAAGAGAAATGAAATATGTAATTTAAGTGACTGAGGATGTCTGACTCACGATGCCCTGTCCTTTTAGCCTAATTTGCCTTTCTAGCCTAATTTGCCCCAGCATACTTTTTTCCGTGGGCAGGAGCCATTGTTAGTAAAGATGATGATGGGCCTGGGTTTGCTATTGCTGGTCTTCATGCTGGGTGTGAGTCTCACCCTGTTGACCCTGGCTCAGTGCGACGATAGGTACAGACACTTTGTGGCCCAGCACTATGTTGCCAATCCAAGTGGCCACAATGGCAGATACTGTGGAACCACAATGAGTAAAGGAGGGCTGACTTCACTCTGCAAAGACACCTGTAACAACATCAAGGTCATCTGTGAAGATGAGAATGGAATGCCTTACAGAAAAAAATTCTGAATAAGCAGGTCTCCTTTCTAGGGCACTACTTGCAGGCAGAAAGAGGGTCCCCCAGTCTCCCTGCTGGTACAGAGCCACATCAGGGTCCAGAGACATTGTTGCTGCCTATGAACATGGCTTGCCTGTCCCTTTGATGAGTCCTTTTACCATTCATTAAAAGCAGGGCACTGGCCCAGAGTTGGCTCTGCTCTCCATTCCTGGCACTTCCCCAACACATTCCAAAAGTGAATGTAGGGTGACTACATTCATTGCCAGGGACCCAGAAAATGAGCTGCCTGAATTTTTTGTTTTCTGTTTTACAATCCTATATAATAAAAGGCTAATATGCAAATTGACCAAACAGCAGAATGATCTATTGCTATGATGTGAACTTACCACCAGGAGGCAGATGCTCAATGCAGAAGCTGTCCCCTGGTGGTCAGTGCACTCCCACAGGGGTTGCACCTCTCAGCCAGAAGCCCTGACCCAGGCTCAGGGCTAGTGAGTGCAGCAGTGGTGGTGGGAGCCTCTCCCTGCTCCGCAACAGCCAGACATGCCCGTTGGTCTCCCAGTCTGTGAGAGAATGCCAGCCAGGCTGAGGGACCCAACTCCAATGCACCATTTTTGTGCACTGGGCCTCTAGTATGTTAATAAATAAAAATATTTCTGAAATCAGTAAGAATCAAAATCTTCTCATCAGTTCTTGGCCTTTTTATTTCCCCCCATTTTCTCTACCCAGCTTCCCCAGAGAGGATGGCTTTTTTGTGAACATAGGAATGTGCTGATCATGGTATTCACAATGGTTCCCTCTCCTGCCTTGAAATGGGCCAAAAGCCTTGCTTTTCTAATACCCAGATTATAGATCAGTGTTCAGGTGTCACCAGGGAGACCCCCAGACTCACTGAAAGTATTTAAAGTTATGGAGGAAGAAATGGAAAGAATAATATGGATGTACACTCAGCACATGAATTTTTATTTCTTGACTTAACCTATTTTAACAACTTGATATCACTATCATTTCCTAAGATAGTAGGAATAAGAGTTTTCCAAATCTCTCCTAATAGAAAATTTGCCTTATTGTAAAATTTCAAAAATCCCTTGGGAAGCAGTGATGAGAAAAGTTATACAGTCCACTCTTTCCTCCCCAGAGAAATTGGGAGGAAAGAGTGGACTACAGAGTTGAGGAAATATCATCTTGCCATTCTCAACATCTCTCTCTGGTGCCCATTTGTTACCTTCTTTTCTCCTTCCCCTTGGTTTCTCTCCAGGCTCCTCCAAGGTAGTGATGGCTCTATCCAAGGTAGTGATGGCTCTCCAACCCTTCTATCGCGAGACCAGGAACGAACGATTCCAGCGACAACATGTGCACCCTGAAGGGACAGGTGGCACCAACTTGTATTGTGACAACATGATGCAAAACCGGGGGATGACTTTGCCTGATTGCAAGAAATTGAACACCTTCATCCATGAAGACATCGGGACCATTAATAAAATCTGCAGCACCCCCAATATCGAGTGCAAGAATCGCGAGATGAACTGCCATGTAGGTGTAGTAAGAGTCACAGAATGTAAAATTAAAAGAAGTTACAAGAATCCCTACTGCCCAGACCAGCGCCCCATATGCAATTATCAGGCCAAGACCAGCACCAGGCCTGTGGTCATTGCCTGTGAGGGTAACCCCCTGGTGCCTGTGCACTTCGACGGGAGTGGTGGTAGCCTACATGATGAGTTTTAAATTACTCCTTGAATAGCAATGTGTAGTGCATTTGAGCTATCTCAGGCTCTGTCTCCTCTGCTTATGTCTACTTATTTTTCTCTATATAATCCATTCAGTTAAATGCATCAATAAGTTAGTGAAAAAGCTGAAGCAAAAATAAATAAATAAATGAATAAATAAATAAATAAATAATCCATTAACACTGGCCACTAATCCAGGACTTTTTTCTACATCATCAAACGGAGTGTTTTGAAAGTAACTGCTTTTTGGTATTCCAGCAGTCAGCTGTTGGGGGAAACATTAAAAATGTGGAAATATGAACTGGGAAAATGAGAGCTCTGACTGTATAATATGGCAACCTTGTTATGTTTGGGTCTAAGATTATGGTACAAGGAACTTTTTCTTTTCTCTTCTTAAACTTCTGAATGACGGTAGCATGTAGGAGCATTAACAATGCACTAGATCATTCAGACTCCCTCTTCCTGATTGGAAAGGTTTTTCACGTTTCCCATGTAATAAAGAACTCAACTATAGATCTGTGAAGATGGTGCTATGGTTCCTGTGTGGGATTTTTATTTTCTTCTTTTTTTATTTTCTAGTTTATAAACATGCATCAACACCTTATTAACCTCATAAACTGGCCAATGACAGAAGCCTATTGGATCAATGACCACGACACAGAAACATTTGTGTCATTTATTAACGACAATTCTCACACCCCTCCCTTCTCCCTTTGAATATTTTGAAACAAATTTGGGATCAGAAATGTATGAAAAAGCTAATTGTATGTGAGACTGTGTATGAGAGTGGGCACCTCTGTGTGTGTGCCTGTGTGAAAGGAATAACCTGAAAATAGTTGAATTACAGTGGACATACATTGTTTATATTTAAGGTGCGCAACCATATTCAGTATAATATGCATTGTGAAAAAATCACTACAATCAGGGTTATTAATGTGTCTGTTACCAAAAGTCACATTGTTACCAAAAGTGACTCCATTAAGGACTGTTTTCAACCATTTTCTTTTTATTTCCATTTCTTTTTTATTGTTTAAGGTATTATATATAGTAGTACATATATCTTCTTCCCCTCCCCATTGACCTCCTCCCCATTTCCCTTACCCTCCCCATACATACTAACCCCCACCCTGTGGGGGGCTGTTTCTCTATTATCTGTGTCCATCACAGAAAACGACAGGTTCCTGAGTGGAGGAGCTGGAGATTAAGAAATTAGAGAAAGAAGGAAAGAGACATGGAGGCAGAAATAGATTTATCAAGCTGGGTGCTAGATGGGCGCCATCTCTCTGATGCAGAGGCAGCAAAGACGACCCCTCAAGCCACGCAGCAGGTTTATTTATAGGGTCAAAGGAGCTTATTTGTGTTCTTAACTAGGCTCCAGCATTACTGGATTTACATATCTAGACCCGCCCCTGCTGATACCTGGACAAAGGTACTGGGCCAGTGCCTTGGGCTCAGCTAACAATTTAAAGAATGTCCATGTGCCTTCTCAGGCAGCCCTCTACACCACCCAGTGTCTGTGTCCATTGGCTATCCTTATATGCATGCAAACCATTCCTGTGGTTGATTTATTACCCGCCCCCACCACCACCACAAACACACACACACCCAACCCTCTGCTGCCTTCCCACTACAGTTCGACAGTCTATATGTTCAATGCTTCTTTGCCTCTGTATCTATTTTTGTTCATCAGTTTATGATGTTCATTATATTCCACAAATGTGTGAGCTCATGTGATAATTATCTTTCTCTGACTGGCTTATTTCACTTAGCATAATGCTCTCCAGTTTTATCCATGCTGTTGCAAATAGTAAGAATTCTTTTTTTTTTTTTTTTTTTTTTTTTTTTTTTTTTTTTTACAGCAGCATAGTATTCCATTGTGTAGATGTATCATAGTTTTCTAATCCACTCAATTGCTGATGGGCATTTAAGCTGTTTCCAAATCATAGCTATGATAAATTGTGCTGCTATGAGCATAGGGGTGCATATATCCTTTCTGATTGGTGTTTCTAGTTTCTTAGGATATATTTCTTAGGAATGGAATTACTGGGTCAAATGGGAGTTCCATTTTTAGTTTCTTGCAGAAACTCTATACTATTCTCCACAGTGGCTGCACCAGTCTGCATTCCCACCAGCAGTGCATGAGTGTTCCCTTTTCTCCCCATCCTTGCCAACACTTGTCATTTGTTGATTTGTTGATGATAGCCATTCTGACAGGTGTGAGATGGTATCACATTGTTGGTTTGATTTGCACCTCTTGGATGGATAATTAGTGACATTGAGCATGTTTTCATTTGTCTCTTGGCTTTCCTTCTGTCTTCTTTAGAAAAGAATCTATTTACATCCATTGCCCATTTTTTTATTGGATCATTTATCTTTCTTTTATTAAGTTGTATAATTTTCCTGTAGATGTTGGAGATTAAACCTTTATCAGAGATGACATTTGCAAATATGTTCTCCCACACAGTGGTCTTTTTGTTGTTTTGTTGATGATTTCTTTTGCTGAGAAAAAGCTTTTTATTTTGATGTAGTCCCATTTGCTTATTTTCTCTTTAGCTTCCATTGCTCTAAGGGCAGTATCAGTGAAGAAGTTCTTTTGGCATATGTCTGAGATTTTGCTGCCTATGGATTCCTCTAGCATTTTTATGGTTTACTGTCTTACATTTAAGTCCTATATCCATTTTGAGTTTATTTTTGTATATGATGTAAGTTGGTTTGTCTAGTTTCATTTTTTTGCATGTATCTGTTCAATTTTCCCAGCACCATTTGAAGAGATTCTCTTGACTCCATTGTATGTTCATGCCTCCTTTGTCAAATATTAATTGAGCACAGTGGTTTTGGTCGATTTCTGGATTCTCTATTCTATTCCATTGGCCTATATGTCTGTTCTTGTACCAGTACCAGGCTGTTTTGAGAATAGTGGCTTTGTAATATAGCTTGAAATCTGGTATTAAAATTCCCATCACTTTATTCTTCTTTCTCAGGATTGCTGTGGCTAATCGAGGTCTTTTCTTATTCCAGATGAATTTTTGGAGAGTTCTTTCTAGATCTGTTAAATATGCCATTGGTATTTTAATGAGGAGTGCACTGTTTCTCTAGATTGTTTTGGGTAGTATGAAATTTTAATGATGTTGATTCTACCAACCCATCAACATGGTATGTTCTTCCATCTGTTTATGTCTTCCTCTATCTCATTTTTTAGTGTCCTGTAGTTTTCCTCATATAGGTCTTTTACCTCCTTACTTAAGTTTATTCCTAGGTATCCTAATGTTTTTGGTGAGATGGTAAATGGGATTGCTTTTTTTAAAAAAATAATTTATTTTATTGATTATGGTCTCACATAATTGTCCTTATCCCCCCATTCCCATCCCAACCCCTCCCTACATATGCCCCCACCCCACTGTTGTCCATGGCCACTGGCTAGGCTCCTGTGCATGCACACTAGTCCTTTGGTTGATCTCTTTCCCTTACCCCCACCCTCCACTACTTTCCCTCTGAGGTTTGAGAGTCTGATCGTTGTTTCTCTTTCTCTGGGTCTGTTTTTGTTTATCAGTTTATGTTGTTCATTATTTCCTCTAGATGTGTGAGATCATATGATCCAAGAAATACCTTTGTAAGAACCTAAACTGCGACAAGCAATAATGGTTATGCTGAGAGGCAAATGAATCAGTCTGTAGTGAGTTCCTTTCTGGGCCAACAGTTCTTTTGAATCCCAATTTCAATGTCAAATAGTTCCTTCTGTGTACATGTCAGTCATGATATTTCAGATCTGGTTGGTGGACAAATGGTGGTAATTCAGGTCCAACCATCTCTGGTTTGGTTCTGGGCATCCTTCAGCAACAAGCAGTTGCTGTCTGCGGGTATGCTGAGGCGTCGTCAGCATCTTCCATCTCTGAGTTGTGTCTCTTCTCTCTTTATGGCTGGAGCATTTCTGTCTATTCCTCTCTGTTGCAGGATGGGATTGCTTTTTTAGTCTCTCTTTCTCTAAGTTCATTATTGGTGTATGGAAATGCCACAGATTTCTTGGCATTAATTTTTATCCTGCTACATTGCCAAATTCACTTAATAAGTCGATTAGTTTTTTTTTATGGAGTCTTTTGGGTTTTTTATGTGCAATATCATGTCATCTGCAAATAAGGACAGTTTTACTTCCTCTTTTCCAAGTTGGATGCCTTTTATTTCTTCTTCTTGACTAATTGCAATGGCTAATACTTCCAGTACTATATTGAAGGGAGTGGTGAGAGTGAACATTCCTGTCTTGTTCCTGTTCTTAGGGGAAATGGTTTTATTTTTTGCACATTGAGTATGATGTTAGCTGTGGGTTTATCATATATAGCTTTTATTATGTTGAGGTATGATACTTCTATTCCCACCTTATTGAGAGTTTTTATTAGGAAAGGGTGTTGGATTTTGTCAAATGCTTTTTCTGCATCAATTGATATGACTATGTGATTTTTATCTCTCAATTTGTTTATGTGGTGTATCACGTTTATGGATTTGTGGATATTGTACCATCCTTGCATTCCTGGGATAAATCCTACATGGTCATGTTGTATGATCTTTCTGATGTAGTGCTGAATCTGATTTGCTAGAATTTTGTTGAAGATTTTGGTATCTATGTTCATGAGGGATATTAGCCTGTAGTTCTCTTTCATTGTGTTGTCTTTATCTGGTTTTGGTATTAGGGTGATGCTTGCTTCATAGAAGGAGTTTGAAAGTGTTCTTTCCTCTTGAATTTTTTTTTTTTGAAATAGTCTGAAAAGGATAGGTTTTAGTTCTGCCTTGAATGTTTGATATAACTCCCCTGTGAAGCCGTCTGGATCCAGGCTTTTGTTTGCTGGAAGCTTTTTGATGACTGCTTCAATTTCTTCCATAGTTATTGGCCTACTGAGATGTTTAGATTCTTCCTGATTTAGTTTTGGAAGGTTATATTTTTCTATGTCCATTTCCTCCAGGTTGTCCAGTTTGTTGGAGTAGAGTTGTTTGTAGTATTTTTTTTTTTAACAATCCTTGGTATTTCTGTGGGGTCTGTTCACCTCTTTCATTTCTGATTTTGTTTATTTGGGTCCTCTCTCTTTGCTTCTTGGTAAGCCTGGCTAGAGGTTCATCAATCTTGTTTATCCTTTCAAAGAACCAGCTCTTGGTTTTGTTGATCTTTTGTATTATTTCTTTGGTGTCTATGTCATTCATCTCTGCTCTGATCTTTATTACTTCCTTCTGCTTACACTGGGATTTTCTTGTTGCTCTCTTTCTAACTCTTTGAGTTGTGGGGTTGGGTAGTTTATTATTATTATTATTATTGTTTTTATTTTTTGCAATAGGCTTGTAGAGCTATGAACTTCCCTTTGAGATTGCTTTTGCATGAACTTCCCTTCAAGATTGCTTTTGCTGTGTCCCATAGATTTTGGATTGTTGTGTTTTCATTGTCATTTGTTGCCATGATGATTTTAATTTCTTCCTTGATCTCTCTGGTAACCCAGTCATTGTTTAATAGCATGCTATTTAGTCTCCATGCCTTTGATTTTTTTTTTTGAATTGTTTGTATTGTAGTTGATTTCCACTTTTATGCCACTGTGATCTGAGAAGATGCTTGATATCATTTCTATTTTCTTGAATTTGAAGAGACTTTTCCTATGACCCAACATATGGTCTATCTTTGAAAATGACCCATGTGCACTTGAGATGAACATATATTCTGTGGCTTTGGGGTGAAATGTTCTGAAGATGTTAATTAATTCCAACTGGTCCAGTGAGTCACTAATCTTTCTTTGCTGATTTTTTGTTTAGAGTATTTGTCCAATGGTGATAGTGGGATATTAAAGTCTCCTACTATGATTGTATTGCTGTTAATCTCTCCCTTGATGTCCTCCAGGAGTTTTTTTGTGGTTTTTTGTTTTTTGTTGTTTTTTTTTTAATGTACTTGCGTGCTCCTGTATTGGGTGTGTATATGTTTACCAGAGTTATTTCTTCTTGTTGAATTGATCCCTTTAATATTATAAAGTGGCCTTCCTTATCTTTTGTTATGTCCTTCACTTTGAGATCTAATTTGTCAGATATAAGTATTGCTACCCCAGTTTATTTTTGTTTTTATTTCCATTCGCCTTTTTTATTTTCATCCCTTCACCCTCAGTCTGTGTGCGCTTCTTTCCTGAGGTGGGTTTCTTGTAGACAGAAGATATATGGGTATTGTTTTCTTATTTATTCTGTTACCCTATGTCTTTTCATTGGGGCATTTAATCCATTTACATTTAAAGTTATTATTGATAGGTACTTATTTGTCGCTATTTTTATTCTTTAGCCCCGTGTTCCTTCTTCACTTTCTATTTCTTCCTTCCTTTCTTCCTTCCTTCCTTCCTTCCTTTCTTTCTTTCTTTCTTTCTTTCTTTCTTTCTTTCTTTCTACCAGACCCTTTAGCATTTCTTGCATTGCTGGTTTGTTGGTAATAAATTCCCTTAGTCCTTTTTTGTCTGTAAAGCTCCTGATTTCACCTTTAATTTTGATTGATAGCCTTGCTGGGTATAGTATTCTTAGATTCAGACCCTTGTTTTGCATAACTTTGTATATTTAATTCCATTCCTTTCTGGCCTGATGAGTTTCTGTTGAGAAATCAGTTGCTAGTCTGATGGGTATTCCTTTGTATGTAACTTTCTATCTCTCTCTGACCACTTTTAAGATTCTTACTTTCTTGTTGGTATTTTCCAATTTAATTATAATGTGCCTTGGCTTTGATCTTTTGGGGTTCATTTTGCTTGGGACCCTGTGAGCTTCTTGGATTTGTGTGGGTTTTTCTTTTCTATATCAGGGAAGTTTTCTGTCATTATTTCTTCAAACAGGTTTTCTATTCATTGCTCGGTTTCCTCTCCTTCTGGAACCCCTATTATGCGGATGTTGTTTTCTTTTGTGTTGTCCAAAAGTTCTTTTAGGCTCTCCTCCTGCTTTTTAATTTTTTTTCTAGAAGCTGCTCTACTTGGATATTTTTTCCCACCTTCTCTTCTAGCTCACTGATGCAGTCCTCTGCTTCTTCTAGTCTATTCTTGATGATTTCTATTCAGTTCTTTACAGTGGTGATGCCATTTTTTCATTTCTTCTTGGTTCTTCATTTTCTCTTGGTTCTTACTCATATTGTCAAATTTGTCTTCCATTCTTTTCAGCCACGTTATGACCATCTCTTTGAATTCTTTCTCTGACAGGTTGCTTGCCTCCATTTCATTTATTTCCTTTTCTGGTGATACCTGCTTTTCTTTCATATGTAGGCTATTTCTTTGTCACCCAATGGTCTCTCTTCTCCAGAAGTATAATTATGTAGTTATTTCACTCCTGCATTGATTTAAAGGCACAAAATACCACACAACCTGGTACAACACATAAGGCAATGAACAGAAATGTATTCACGATATTAATAACCCCAAATAAAGATGACACCTAGAAAAAGGCAAATTAGGGGATAGGAGAGAAAGAAGAAGAAGGAAATAAATAAATAAATAAATAAGTAAATAGGAGTGCCAAAGTGAAATTGGGCAAAGGAAAAAAAGTAAGAGGTAAAAAAAAGAGACTAAGAAAGAAAAGGGAAACAAACTATATGGGGAGAAAACTCCAATGGGACAGCAAATGCCAGCAACAAATACCTGTAGATTAAAACAAACTACAAACAACAAATAATATCAAGGGAGACAAAGGAAAACAGAAGCAAAAAACAAAGCAAACAAAAATCAAAAACAAAAAAAATAAAACAATTTCATAAAAAAGCATAAAAATTGATATAATCAACATTCAAACAACAACAACAAAAGAACACAGAGAAAAAAACAATTTTGGATAGTTAAGACAGAGAAGAGAGAGGTGTATATGGACTTGGAGCAGGAGATTGGAAATTAGATATTTAAGTAGGGTGAAATTTTAACAAGGGGTAAAAAGAAAATATAGGGAAAACCTAAAGCAGGAAAAGTTAAGAGAAACAGGACACAAAAAGGGAAAAAGGAAGAAAGTGATGGCATAAAGGTAGAGTTGAAATAGAGTAAAATGATTCTAAAGGAAAGATGAAAATAGAATGTAGAACACTAATCCCAAAGTAAAATAAAGAGAAAATAAAATGATACTGTTTTTTTTTTAAATAAAAAAGGTAAAATAGTAGTAGTAATAATACTGATTGAAAATAAAAATATAATAATTAAAAAGGTAAAATCAATGAGGAAAAAAGAAAAAAATAGTTTCTTAAGTAAAAAAATGAAAAAAATAAAATGTGTAGTAGTGAAGGTCATTCACTTCCTCTATTGTTCTGTTTGGCATGCCTGTTTCCCAGTCAGGACAATATTGCAGTTCCCTGTGTTCCACTGCTCCTCAGTATTGTAAGCCAGTCCTGATTTTTAAGCAGGCAATGTCTTAATTTCTTGTTTTCCTTTATTTGTGATTACACAAAAGTCAATTTGTGATTCAGCCTCTGGGTGTTAGTGTTTCTGGATTGACTTCTGAATGTATTGGTCCTCTCTAGCTTGTACTTAGATCCTGCTTTCCCAGTGGCACTCAATACCAGTTTGTGGGAGTGGATTGCCCCAGATGATCACTCCCCACTCTGATCCCCAAGTTCCAGAAAAACAACTTTCCCCTGCAGTCTCCCTGGATGTCCCTAACTGGGTGATCATAATCAGAAGCAAGGATTTGAAGAGGAAAAAGCCCAAGTGTGTGAACAATGGGGCTGCACACAAGTCTGCGCAGCCCCCCTCCCCCCTTAGGTCTAAGAAGCCAGCACATTTTAAAAATTTTTAGGCTGTTCTTTTGCAAAAGATCAAAATGGGTTGCTTTGTAAAGATTCCTTCCGCATTCAGGGATCACACCAGTCCCAACAGCCACTGATTTTTCTAGGCGCAGACTTCCCCTGGTCCTCCAGCTCCCGCAGTATGCATGTTTCTCCAACCCACCGGGATCAGAGACCTCACCTTATCCCAGGTGAAATCTGACCTTTCCAGGTGGGGTGTAGAGGTCCTCTGAATTTGCGTGTTTTGCCAATTGGGGACCGGTGTTCTGGGGTTCACAGCTGTTCCAAATAGAAATATTTTACTTATATTTTCATCATCTATAAAAACATTGATGTTTTAGTGCATAATTCTTTACACTTTTATCTATGCTATGTATATGTTTTTATAAAATGTAGAAAATTGTATACTATATGTATACAGCTTCAATTCTTCTTTTACTCTTAAAATGCATCTGGGCTTCTGCTAAAATTTAGTTTCTTAACCTACATCATAGTGAACAAAGATATGGATTCACTCTGGATTAATTTATTGAGTTATATACTTAATTTTGTTCATTTTCTGCTTGTATGTTATCTCTATAATTAAAGCCTAATTTACCATTAAGGTTGAAAGACCAGTTGGTATGATGTGCACTGACCACCAGGGAGCAGACACTCAATGTAGAAGCTTCCCACTGGTGGTCAGTGGGCTCCCATGGGGAGCATCGCTCAGCCAGAAGCCGGGCTCATGGATGGTGAGTGCAGCAGCAGTGGCAAGAGCCTCTCCCACCTCTGCAGCAGCACTAAGGAGCAGACAGCAGAGCATTAAGGAGCCAGCAGGTGGGTGGTAAGGAGCAAGGGGTCCCAGACTGAGAGAGGGATGTCTGTCTGCCAGCTTAGGTCCTATGGTGGACATCCCCCAAAGGGTTCCAAACGGTGAGAGGGTGCAGGCTGGGCTAAAGGGACCCAACACCCCTTGTTCCCACAACCAGTGCAAATATTTCATGCACTAGCTCTCTAGTGTTACTGTATATATAACAAAACAAAACAAAACAAAACAAAACAAAACAAAAAAGCTCATTAAAAATATGCATCTTATTTATTCCAAGTCAAAAAAAAATTTATATTACTCTCAATGACTCTGTAGTATTTTTTATTAGGGATGTAGCATGATCCATCAAACAAATTCCCTATTTTGGATATTCATAGCATTTACAACTTTTTACATGTATGTATATTAAAGTAAAAACCCATCTCTCCCAGCTGGTGTGGCTCAGAGGTTGAATGTTTGATTCATTCAAGAGGTCGTGGTTTGATTCCATTCAAGGCACATGCCTGGGTTGCAGGCTTAATCCTCAGTAGGGGGTGTGCAGGAGGCAGCCAAAGGATGTTTTTATCTCTCTGTCCCTCTCCCTCAACTATCTCTAGAATCAATAAAAACATATTGAAAAAAAAAAATCTAGCCCTGCCAGGTAGCTATTGGTTGGAGCATCATCCCACACACAAAAAGGTCACGTTGGATTCCCAGTCAGGGCACATGCCTAGGTTAAGGGTTCCACTCCTCAGGCAGACACCTATAGGAGTCATCCAATAGATGTTTCTTTCTCTCTCGCTCTCTCCCTCACTCCCTTTCTCAAAAAAACCTAGCCTCAGGTGAGAATTAAAACAACAAAACATCACATTTGCATTTATATTCTTTTCTTTTTTTTAAACCACAATTATATTGATTTCAGAGAGGAAGAGTGAGGGAGAGAGAGAGAGAGAGAGAGAGAGAGAGAGAGAGAGAGAGAGAGAGAGAGAGAGAGAGAGAGAGATACATCAGTGATGAGAGAGAATCATTGATTGCCTGCTTCCTGCATGCCTCTTATTAGGGATCAAGACTGCAACCCCAGCATGTGCTCCTTGTCCAGAATCAAACCTGGGACCCTTCACGCCCCAGGGTGATGTGCTATCCACTGAGGCAAACGCGCTAGGGCTGCATTTATATTCTTCTGTCCTAAGTCAGGTTCCCTGGCTAACAGTTACTGACATAAACATTTGCATTCAGCAAGTATACTGTGAAGTGGGCTTGGGATCAATACCTACAGATGGATCCAAAGGGAACCTAAGTTGGGTCACGCTTAACCGGGTACTTTAGTGTAGGCAGTATAATTCCTGCTTTGGGTGCGAGAGGTTCCAGATTTAAATCCCAGACTAACCCAGCTTTTAAAATTTGCTTTTCCTTCTTCAGGAGCTTCTGAGAAAAGTTCTGTTCCCTGCCAAAGTTCTCCTGTGCCAAACTGTCCTGCAAAGGAGAGGTGAACTGAACGAAAAGCAGAAGCGAGCTGATGACTTGGCATTGGAGATGAAATTGCCTGGCTTCCTGGGTTCTGGAGGCCTCTTTGCTCCTGGGAGCAGCAGCCCCTGACCCTTCAGGCTTCTGCAGGCAGGGCGAGTGTCCCCATCCTGCAGTCCCAGCTGGCAGCGTCTTCCCTGACCCTGTGTCTCCAATGCAGATCTGCAGGGATGCTCCAGGGCTGGGCAGGGACTCTCCCACTGCCCTTGGGCGGGGGCTGCTGTGGCACCACCTCCGGAGGCGGGGCCGGGACGCTTGGGGTTTTCCCAGAGAAACTGGGTGTGGTACCAACTACCCAAAAGCTCGCCCGCAGGATATCTCCTACACACAGCACCCCAGTCCCGTTAGTGTACACACACGCACGCGGACCCGGTGCAGATCTAAAGCAGGAGTCAGAACAGCACCTTCCTGATTTCTAACAGCTCCCTGTTTTCTTACAAAGGAGGAAGAAACAGGTGAGAAACCAAACTTCTCTTTCTAAGCCCTGCCCTTTTCTGCAGCTTTGTCCCCAGACCAAGATGGGTTCAATTTCTGTTCCTCCTCCTGCTTCGTGTCCTAACTTTACCAGGCGCTTTGGCCGGGGTAGTCCCTTCTTATCGGAGGTAACTGGACAGGAGTTTGTGGGACCAGACTGGGAGCTGAGGAAAGGGAAGGAGGCAAAAGGGCAGCTTTGTAGTTAGCGGTGCTGCATTCCCACCCCATGTTTCCTTTCCGCAGCTGGGCAGAGATGGCCCAGCCAATGCCTGCAGCCTAGCAGGTAGGACTCCACGGGACCAGGGATTCTTTGCTTGCTACTAGCTTGATGGCCAGATTTATGGCGCAGAACTTGTTCAGTTCTTGCCAGTGGAAAGGACATTTGATACTTTCATTTTCTGTTTGCTCGCCTCTGTCTCCTCACCCTTAACCCACCCACAGCCAATGCATTGAAATGTTTGCAGACTCTGCCAAGAGCCTCCTCTTTCAGCTTTCTTACTGCACCATTGGGATCCTCAGCCTTCTTACTGGGAGACAGACAGCACACCCACAGACACTGCATGTGCACATGTCATGACATCTCTGCTTCCAAAGGACAGTAAAAACAGTCTGGTCACCATTGTGAGGACTAGGGAAATGTTCAATTAGCCAAGACCCTCCCTTTGTGTCATTAAGAACCTTAGAACCAAGTCATTAATGCAATCACTAAAAACCCAAGTGACATAATTATCTGAACAGCAGGTGGCCAACCTCCCAGAAGCAGCCTCAGGTATTCATAGAGCTGCTTAAACTGCACAGCTACCAACTAATTAGTTAGTGCAGAATGATAATTGTGTGACAAATAAAGTAATATGTTTGTTTTTTTTTTAATTCAGGGAAATACTCAAACTAAGTTTCCCTTAAACAGCAACTTTCACGGGCACCTTTAGAATTAGCTTGGGTTTTCTAGGAATTACTAGTGAGAACCTGATAGCTGTGTAGTGCATTGGGAAGCTTTTACACTCGGAACCCTAGATGTTTCTTGGGACATACATGTTCTCTTTCTCTGTCCCTGAGGTTCCTCATTTGTAAAATGAGGATTTAACACAATGGTCTTTGAAGTCTCTCTCTCTCTTATTCTATGACTGCATGGAGTGGCCAGGTATTGTACCAGGACTCATAGAAAAAGAACGTATTCCAGTAATGAGGAGAAAAGCTAGCACTTGGCAAAAAGGATAGGAAAAGCCATTCCAGGGAAAGAGAAAGGGCTCTGGCTTTTGTCAAAAGTGCAGATGTCAGGTTTTAGCAGGCTGAGGTCAGAGGCTGGTCAAGTTATTGTTGGGAGCATTTACTAGTGTGATTCCAGTAACATGACTAATGGCCTGATGCTCGAAATTCATGGGGGGGGGGGGGGGGGGGGGGGGCTCAGCCTGATCAGCACCCTTTCCAAACTGGGACCCCTTAGGGAATGTCTGATTGCCAGGGGATATCCCTGTGGGATAAGGCCTAAACTGGCAGTCGGACATCCCTCTCAAAATCCAGGACTGCTGGCTCCTAACCATTCACCTGTCTGCCTGCCCCATTGCCTCTAACCACTCTGCCTGCTCGCCTGCTTGCCCCACCTGTCCCCTCCCCCTTGGCCTGATCACCCCCAAATGCCTTCTCCTGCCAGCCTCGTGCCCCACAACTGCCCTCCTGGGCAGTCCTCATGGCCTCCAACTGCCTTCCCCAGCCAGTCTCATGGCCCCCAAATGCCCTCCTCGCTCCCCGGCCAGATGCCCTCTGAGGCCAGGTGCAGAATGCTTGCCTGTCACTGGGGCAATGATGCAATTCAAACCCGGCCCTTCCACCCTCCCCCACCCCCACTCCCATGCCCTTCCCTGGCGGCTCCATGTCCTCTGCTCTTAGGCCCTTTGCACCCTGGGTGTGCCTCATCGCCAAGGTGATGAAGCAAGCATTCCACCAGGTTGCTCAAGCAGCCTGCTCTCAGCAGCTGGCCCCCCTCCCCCAGGACTGGGGAACACCCATGTGGTTGGGAGGACTGGGAGTCACCATCTTGTGGCTATGGGTACTGCCATCTTTGTGGCGTTGGAGGATGCAAGAAGCAAGTGAGATTACAGAAGCCAAGGGCATGGTTAGGGGGAGCAAGTAAGGGGAGGGTTATCTGCTATTGACTTGCCTTCTCAGTCTGAGTGACAGAAGTGAGCCAAGCAGAGACTGTTTTGGACCACTGAAAAGTTAAAGAAGGGGAGGGCCCTGGGAGCTTAGAAGGAAGAAAGTAAAATTACGTACTTGAGGAAACCGAGGCAAGGGTGGCTCAAGGGAGAGCATTCACTGAGTCCTTTGTCTTGAAGACTTTATATTTTCTGTAGATAGGAATTTTAGTGGAGGTCAATCAGAATACCGCATTTTTTTGTGCATAAGATACTATTTTCCCCCCCTAAAATTGTTAGCCTGAAAATCAAGGTGCATCTTATACACACAGGGAGGGAGCTATGTGGGTGGGTAGCTGCCCATTCCTTGTCAAACAGGCTTCCTCCAATCACGAGCCTTACTGTTACTGACTGATGCCATGATTGGAAGTGAAGGTGCAGAGTGTACAGATGCAACAGGGACCATAGTGTTCTGAGCCCATGAAGATGCCAAAAAATAAAAAGATAAATAAATAAAAATGTGTTCTGATTTATGTTTAAAATATTGATTTTTAATTTTGGGTTGCAAAAATTGGGCATCTTACACAACGGGGTGTCTTATACATGGAAAAATACAGTAGTCATCAGCTTTTTAGGCATGTCTTTTAACATGCTTCTGTATCAAATGAACTCATAGTGGGGTTTGAGATCATTCTCTCAAAGAGTGATGTCCGATTAATTTAAAATAGGTCCCACTCTCAAACAGTTTGTCTGCCCACAAGAGAAAGTGAGAATTTGGGCATGCTGCTCAGTGTCAGTAGAGGCCCCACTCTATGGACCCCCTATCCTGTTTCCTCTCTTTGCTCCTGAAAGGTATCAATTTTGAATAAGAGACATAGAAAAACATTGTACAAAAAAGAAAAAAAATTTAAGGTTCAAGCTGTCAGAATATTTTAAAAATACTTAAATATATCTTTCATATATTTTATCTCTATCTAGAGGTAGAGATTTGTCTGCCATTAATTGTTTTTTGTTGTTATTGTTGTTGTTGTTGTTATTTATTCCTCTGACTCCATTCGTTTTTGGGTTTGGCACTAATGGCATCACTGGGTCTCTGTTATCTATCTCCCTGACTAGGGTGATTTTAGCTACTCACTGTCTGGTTGGTTAGGTGTCCTTCCCTAATCAAGGACACTTTCATTTTCTGTTAGCATGTTTCCTCTTTATTAGAGACTTGATTAATTCTATTTTTAATTATCACTATTGAGATAAACATTCTATATACTTTATGGATATATTTGAGTGTCTGTGACACACTTCCCTGGGAAGTGTGAATTCTACAGTTTAGACTGAAAATGCTTGAGAGATGATGGCAGCAATCGCCTTCTCTTTCCGATTCTGCATTTGAGGAAGATGATAAATCATTATAGCAAATTGTAAGGACTTTGACTTGAGGAAAAGTTCTGAAGACGTTTTCTTTGTTGGTGTTGTTTTATATCACATAGTAACATCATTTAACTATTGTATAACAGTATACATTTATAGGGGAAACCAGAAAATATTCTCAGGAATAATCCACATTATTCCAAAAAATAAGCTTGAATTCCTCTTCCTCCAGTCTTCAGTAAAACTTGACCCCAGATTTACTTCCAGACATTGCATTGATTCATCATCTCCGTTTTTTTGTGTGTGTGTTTTTTTTCTATATAGTACAGAATAATTCCAACTTTACCCACATACCAACTAATTCTTTGAAAATTAGGTCTGTCTCCCTTCACCTCAGGGCAAAACTGCATTCCTTACAGCCAGCTGATTTGTTGACTTGAATACCTGGAATCCTGTCTTTAACAAACCTCTGACTCACCCTTCCTTAATCTCAGGGTTCCTTAGAAGTTTCTCTTTGACCTGGTCAGTGTGGCTCAGTTGGTTAAGTGTCATCCCATGCACCAAGAGGTTGCTGGTTCGATTCCTAGTCAGATCAAACCCCTGGTGTTGGTTTGATCTCTGGTCTGGGTGCCTATGGGAGGCAACTGACAGATGTTTCTTCCTCACATAAATGTTTATCTTTCTTTTTATCTCTTTCTATTTTCCCCCTCCCTTACTTTCTATCTAAAATCAATTAAACATATTTTTTAAAGTCCTTCTTTTTTATATGTCTTCTATCTTACTGTCTCATCTCAGTGAACTGGAGCTCCTATTTCTTTCCTATGAATGCTACATCTCCTTTTAGGGAGGACTTGGTATGTCTTAATGGTCTCTGTGTGCCAGGACCTAGCACAGTGCCTTGTACCCAGAGGAGCTTATGTATTATTATTCAATTAATTAATAAATGAATTATAGTATGAATAGATATTGCAATGTTATGACTGATAGAAAGGTAAGTACTCAATGAGTCATAAGGTATAGGAAAGAATGGTTGGGCTATAATTTGTGTTCAGGAAACTTATATTGATTTTCCAAAAGAAAGGATTGACAAGAAATGTGAGATTAGTCCTCACTAGAAAATAAAATATGTAATTAGGGTGACAGAGGGTAACTGACTCATGATGCCCTGTGCTTTTAGCCTAATTTGCCTTTTTACCCTAATTTGCCCCAGCATACCTTTTTCCTCTGGCAGGAGCCTTTGTTAGTAGAGATGGTGATGGGCCTGGGCTCCATCTTACTGGTCTTCATACTGGGTTTGGGTCTGACCCCATTGATCCTGGCTCAGAATGACTACAGGTACACTCTTCCCGGCCCAACACTATAATGCCAATCCAATTGGACACAATGGCAGATACTGTGAAACCATGATGAGAAGATGAAGGCTGACTTCACTCTGCAAAGACACCAGTAACAACATCAAGGTCATCTGTGAAGATGAGAATGGAATGCCTTACAGGAAAAGTTTTAGAATAAGCAGGTCTCCGTTTCAGGTCACTACTTGCAGGCATATAGAGGGTACCCCTGAAGATGGCAGCATAGGTAAATACCTGTATTTGCAGTCTCCCACAACCACATCAAAACTACAACTAAAAGACAAACAACTATCATCCAGAACCACAGGAAAGCTGACTGAGTGGAAGTTCTAGAAGGAAAGAAAAAAGCTCACTGAGACTGGTAGGAAGTGCGGAGGGGCAGAGGTGCAGAGGCACATGTGGAACGACTGTCAACTGGGTGCGCTTTGTTTATTTTTCAGTTGGGAGGGAGATACAAGCTTCTGATTGCCCTGAACTCCAGTTCCAGGTGAGACTCTGGGTACCCAGACTCACGGGGGAGAGACTAGAATGTCTGGCATTGGGCCTGAATGTGAGGGCAGCTTTTTCACCAAGGTGCTCGCAGCGATCATTGTTCATGCATTGTGGTGCAGACGCAGACACGTGGGGACCTCTCAGGGGTAGTGGTGACTGGCAACCATTGCTGTTTACTCCAGCCTAGTGATTCCCTGAGACCCCACCCCACCCAATTTACAACCCCACCAAAGCTTGAGCAGTGGCTTTTGCTTATGAGTAGCCTGTCCTTTCTCAGCCTAAAACCCGTCTAACTACAGCTGAGTCAGAGAACCTAAAGCTGCCAAAAGAAGGCCCAAGGCCCAGAAGCAGCAGCTTGCCTTGCTTCACAGCTGTACCTCATCTGGGCACTTCCAAACTCCATGCAAAATAGAGGAATCTGCAGATCTCTCTGTAGCTCCTGCTTGGTGGCCACAGGCAATGGCTGACTTTGTACCTATTGGAGATCCAAGAACTAGTGTACCCAGGGGTCAGTGTGAGATTACAACTCTTCACATCCATAAACGACACACTCAGGGGGCAGACTCAGGAAGTGCCAAAGCCCCACTGAAGAAAGTCCTCCCCCATAAGGATGTTTCCTGCACAGCAGTTCTTTCATTGTAGACACAGCTGGTCTTCACAGCCAGTTGGCCTAGAGGTCAGTTGCTTCCAGTGATACCAACTGCAATAAAGGCTTAACTACAACAAGACTGTGCACCCAACTGACAAAGAGGTGCACCAAGAATCTCTACCTCAGGTGATTAGGAAGGCTAAGCCACTGGACCCTATAGGATACCTACCTCACAAGGCCATTCTATCAACACAGGGAAGCAGCCAAAATGCAGAGACAAAGAAACATGTCACAAATGAAAGAAATGGAGGAAAGCAAATTACTGGATATAGAGTTCAAAACCACAGTTATAAGGTTACTCAAGAAGCTTCTAGAAACCTCTGAGGAACTTAGTGAGACCTTCAAGGATCTTAATGAAAATTCGAAAAAAGAAAGAAAAAGAAAGAAAAAGAACTAGTCAGAAATTAAGCATACACTGAGTGAAATAAAGAATAATATATAGATATTCAACAGTAAACTAGAGGATCCCAAAAATCAAGTCAAAGATTTGGAATACAAGGAAACAAAAAACACCCAATCAGAAGAGCAAAAAGAAAAGAGAATCCAAAAATATAAAGGTTGTGTAAGGAGCCTCTGGGACAACTTCAAGCTTTCCAACATTCGAATTATGGGAGTGCCAGATGAGAGAGAGCAAGATACTGAAAACCTATTTGAAGAAATAATGACAGAAAACTTTCCCTACCTGTTGAAAGAAATAGACTTACAAATTCAGGAAGGGCAGCGAACCCCAAACAAGAGGAATCCAAAGAGGACCACACCAAGACACATCATAATTAAAATGCCAATGGCAAAAGACAAAGGGAGAATCTTAAAAGCAGCAAGAGAAAAACAGTTAGTTACCTATAAGGGACTACCCATACAACTGTCAGCTGATTTCTCAACAGAATCTATGCAGGCCAGAAGAGAGTGGCAAAAAATATTCAGAGAGAGAGAGAGAGAGAGAGAGAGAGAGAGAGAGAGAGAGAGAGAGAGAGAGAAAATGACAAAAGAGAAAGTTTATGAGAGAGATAGATAGAAAGTTTAATTAATCTGTTGGTATTTAATTCTAAACACTTCTTTTAATTTAACTTTTGTAAAAGTAATATTGGCTTATTTGAGAGTAAGAACAATTTGCCTCTCATGAAAATTTTGCTTAGCAGCCATGAGCCCTGGAATTTTCTAGTTCTCTCTGTAAGATGAATTTATATCCATCCTTCCACTCACAGGAAGGGAAAGTCTACTTTCCTATTGACTGAGAAGGCATTAACTGACAGGGAAAAGGGTATTTGTATTCCATGTCATCCTTTCTGGGGACAGCTGAGTAGAAAAAAATGTGGAAAAATCAATAGGCCAAGAATTGATGAAAAGAGTTTGATTTTTACTGATTTCATAGACATTTTTACTTATTAACATACTGGAGGCCTGGTGCACAAAAATTATGCACTTGTAGGGGGAAGGTCCCTTAGCCCAGCCTACACCCTCTCACAATCCGGGAGACCTTGGGAGATGTCTGACAGCCGGCTCCTGTGGGCAGCAGGCCTAAGTTGGCCATCGGACATAGTTAGTGCTGCTGCAGAGTGGGGAGAGGCTCCCATCACCACCGCTGAGCTCACCACACATGGGCTTGGCACAGAGCTTCTGGCTGAGCTGCGCAGACCTGTGGAAGTGCACTGACCACTAGGGGGCAGTTCCTGCATTGAGTGTCTGCCCCCTTGTGGTAAGTTTGCATTATAGCGATTGATCATTCCACCATTCAGTTGATTTGCATATTAGCCTTTTATTATATAGGATTGTAACACAGAAAACAAAAAATTCAGGCAGTTCATTTCCTGGGCCCCTGGCAATGAATGTAGTCACCCCTGTTTTGGATTGTGTAGGGTAAGTGCCAGGAATGGAGAGCAGAGCCACCTTAGGGTCACTGGCCTACTGGTAAAAGGACTCATCAAAGAGACAGGCAAGCCATGTTCATAGGCAACAACCATGTCTCTGGACCCTGATGTGGCTCTGTACCAGCAGGGAGGCAAGGAGGATCCTGTGTTGTTGTGTTTTGTTTTGACCTCCCCCGAGGGGTCCTGGATTGGAGAGGGTGCAGATTGGGCTAAGGTACCACCTCCCATGCATGAATTTTGTGCATCAGACCACTAGTTTCATATAAAGATTTTTTTAAAATAATTACTTTCTATTATTTTCTCTTGAATCTTTTACTTTATCAACAAATGTCAGGCAACTATGAGGTCTTTGGGAATTTAAAGTAATTCTCATGTGCCTTCCCATTCACTCTCTACAAGAAAGTAGTCTTAAATAACCTACAACTATATATCACTAGTTTTGCTTTCTTGTGAACATATGACTGTACTGGTTATGGTATTCACAATTGTACCCACTTCTGCTGCCTACATTTCCCTGAAATGGGCCAAAAGCCTTGCTTTTTCAATACTAAGGTTATATATTAGTGTCCAGGTGCCACCTGGGAAAGCCCAGTCTCACTAAAAGTATTTAAATTTATAAAGGAAGAAATTGAGAAGTAAATTATTGTTACGTGCACACTCAGCACATGAATCTTTCTTCCTTGACTTAACCTATTTAAAACTTGATATCATTGTCATTTCCAAATCTCTCCTAATAGAAAATTTGCCTTATTGTAAAATCTCAAAAACCCCTTAGAATGTGAGAAAGGTTCAGATTTTAGCAGAATATTTGGAACCTTTTCTCAGGTTCTCCCACCAGTACCTCCACCCTGATATGATGCAAGATGATTTCCATAGAGATCACTGACCTACTCAAAGCTTTTATAAGGCAGGCCACAATATGGACCATTTTTATATTGAGTGTTCCATAGCTATGAAAACACATGTCTTCTCCAAAAATCTGCTTAGAGTATTATCATTGCATTCTCTGCTCTGGTGTTAGGGCAAATGACTGTTGCCTAGAAAATCACATGACAATGGATGGGGTTGCTTGCTGAACTAGAAGTTGGTAGCCAATCCTAGCATTTTTTGCTCTGGGTTTCTTATTCTCTCACACCATAAAGCTGCTTAAAATGAAACATCATGTGACAGGCAAGTCAGTCTGTGTCTCAAGTGAATCATTTGAGGAATTGAGGTGCTGGTCATCTGTATTTTGTAAACTTTGCAGGGAAAAGAAAAGAAAAACCTCAAAATGATCAAACCCTTTGAACATGGTGATATGCAAGGAAGAAAATTCCACTCAATGTGCCAAGGAAGTTTTTCTGTAGGGACACAGCATAAAATCTAGTAGCTGAGATATTTCAACTTAAAAACAGCCTTCTAATTTTGAAGGAATACATGTACTCCACAAAATAGTGGAGAGGGGAGCAATAATATATACAAATTGGTATAGTCATTAATTATTTTATCCAGATTGAAGGAAGCACAGGAAGTCAAGAAAAATGGAAATTGCAAAAGTGATCATTGCCAACACTTACTGAGCACTTACTGTGATCCTGGCATTAAGATAAGCACTTGACATTGATTTTATCATTTATTCCACATAAGATCCCTAAGAGGTAGGTATTATTATACTCAGTTACTAATGAGGAATAATGCTGAGAGAAGTTAATTAATTTCCCCAAGATTATATAGTTAAAGTGACAGAGCTGGTTCTTTGGGATCACAGTATCAAAAGAAGTTCATATTGAGAATCAAGAGTGAAGAATAGTTTGAGACAAGTTCTGACCAAAAAGTATGTGTTGGGATGGTTTGGGGATCATTTCATTTTCTTTTGTAACTAGAGACTTGAGATTCACCCATTGAAGTCTACATTGGACTTCTGTTGGCAAGTATTTGTTGATGTCTTGTTAAATCAGTTGGTTATATGGTGAGGTTGTGGGTTTGCTCTTGCATGAATAGTTTAGGTCTTCTCTGTAGCCAGTTATATTTCTAAATCATATCTTGGACACCAAGAAGCAGGATAAGAAAAAGTTAGACAGTCCCAGGCAAAATTAGAAGTGCAAGATTAACCGTGCAAGATCAGATTTTGGGAAAATAACCAAAGTACATTGTTGTGATAAAGCTATGATCCAAGTGCTAAGTATACCTTCAGAAATTCTATCATTAATCTAAGGATGAGGAGTTAATCAAGCATCATTTCTCCCTGTTACTCTTCTTCCCACAACTGTTCCCTTCTCTGACTTCCAAAGTGCATATCTCATATCTATAGCTGTAGGCATTGAAATGTGCCCTAGAGGTTTCTAGCTTTTTGTATACAAGCAAAATGTGGCTGTGACTATAGGAGATAGCATTGTAGAGAATGAAGTTATATTTGAAACTAGTATGCAGATCCCTCATCAGCCATTTCAGTGTGACTTGCCATCATGAAGCAGCATCTTTGAAAACAAAGGACAGTAGTACCCATACACATTAAACCAGGACTTCAGCTATGATCAACCCATGGACTGCATATGTAGAAATGGGCCTGTATGACCCTCAAAAACTGTCCTTTCTGGTTTGGGTTGCTGTTGAGTCAGAGATTAATTTTATTTGCTCTAGTACAGCAATTTTCACTGGGTATGTCCCAAGAATTTTTAAAACACGCAATACCTGACTAGTCAGGAGTACTGACCTTTCCCTTAGATTGTCAAATTAAAAAATTATAAACAGCACAATAGCTGCCTGGTGTGAATGAATCAAAATTATACCTACTTATTTTGTCAGATTGACAAATGATATATTTTTTGGTGTGCTGCAGAATTTAATAATTAGTTTATGTTTGCCATGAGAGGAAAAAGGTTGAAAATCGCTGCTCTATTGAGTCAGCCCTGCCTTATTGCCAGGGTCAAAGAGATTCCTAGTTCATGAGTTCATGTCAATCCCAGGAGTGACCATCAGGTGGCAATATCTAGCTAGTTAGTGTTGGTGAGGGATTCCCACTTCCACTCTTACCCTATTCAACTCTAATTAAATTAAACTGTTGCTAGAGAGAAGCAACTCTGAACATAAATTTCTTGAATATCCTGAATATTTGGGAAGTGGAAAGAGAGAGGCAGTAGAAGATGTGGAAAAAGCCCTGATTTTAGAGTCAGATAAGTCTGGGTTCCTTCCTTTTCTCCGTCCATAGAAGCAATGTTCTGACACAATATAGCAATGCTTTCTTTGTTGTGGCTCTGAAGGTTTTTGCTTAGTTTTTGTGTTGTTTTTAAACTCTATTAAACATATGTTTTTTATACTGCCCAAAGTGTCAACAACATGATTCTGCAACTAGAGGCTACAGAAAACTAGCAACAGCTATTGACGAGACATACATAGCATGATGGAGACATGCATGATAATGAAATACATCACCAAGGCCTAGTTTTTGGTTGTGCATAGAAACAGCAAGGAAACAAGTCACAGTCCAAGTCCTCTTTTGTGAAGATGGTGCTGTTGACTTTTATTTCTAAAGTTTCTTTTTTCAGTCAATTCCACAAGCCTGGGAATCACCTTCATTCCTAATACCCATATCATTTCATTTGTTCATTATTTCCCTCATTTTGTTTATTAGTTCACTCAACCAATATTTACTATCTTCAGAGTACTTTGGCTGGATACTTTCTTATTTTTTTCTAATAGGATTAACAAGATTTCAAAAAAGACTTGATTTTAATACCATTAAAAGAATGTCAACTTGGTGAAACAGGTGAAGGAATTAAGAAGTACAAATGGCCAGTTTTAAAAATAGCCATGGGGATGCCAAGTCAGTATAGGGAATATAGTCAATAGCATTGTATTGTAATAACAATGTATGGTGTCATATGGGTGCTAGACTTATGGGGTGATCACTTTCTTTATAAGGTATATAAATGTGTAATCACTGTGTGGTATACCTGAAACTAAGATTACTATTATATGTCAATTGTAATTGAAACTTTTTTTAATTTAAAAAAGGAATAGACACATCAGAGGTCAGGCTAACCCTAAACATTACTCTGTCCTGTTTTCCACACCTCCATCAATTCCCATATTTCAGGAATTAAAATCAGTTAATGAACTTTCATTGGCATATCTTGTCTATCCAAACTTTTGGAAAGCAGAGTTTCCAGGGAACCAAATACTCTCCAAAGATCACATGACTAGAGAATTTCCTCAAGAGACACACAACTCCAGTTTCATTCAAATTTGCCTTTTCTCCCTTTTCATACCTTGACCATACAGGACACATACACCCCGACATCCAGCCCGTCAGTCTCTGCCCTGAGTCATACTACTGGCTATAGCAGTGTCTCTCTCTCTCCATCAGAGAAAAGCTCTTACTTTCAGAGAAGATCATGTTTTCAAACTTTTTACTCTTTGGGAAGCAATGATGAGAAAAGTTGTGAGTAGAGAAGTAGGGAGGAAAGAGTAGACTATAGTATTGAGGAAATATCAATTTGCCATTCTCAATACCTCTCTCTGATGCCCATTTATTAACTTCCTTTCTCCTATCTATTGGTTTCTCCCCAGGCACCTCCAAGGTGGTAATGGCTCTCCAGAAGACCCTTTCATTGCTCCTGCTATTGCTGCTGACCCTGCTGGGGCTGGTGCAGCCCTCCTATGGCCAGTTCATGTACCAACGATTCCTACGGCAACATGTAGACTCTACAGGGAGAGGTGGCACCAACTTGTACTGCAACACGATGATGCAAATACGGGGGATGACTTGGCGTAGTTGCAAGGAATTCAACACCTTCATCCATGAAGACATCGGGACCATTATTAGCATCTGCAGCACCCCCAATATCCAGTGCAAGAATGGCAAGATGAACTGCCATGAGGGTGTAGTAAGAGTCACAGATTGCAAATATACAGGAAGTTCCAAGGCCCCCTACTGCTCAGACAGGGCGATTATGGGACTTTACCAGCCCCCCACATGCAATTATCAGGCCACGGCCAGCACTAGGCGTGTGGTCATTGCCTGTGAGGGTAAACCCCTGGTGCCTGTGCACTTGGACAGCTAGATGCTACCCTGAAGGGGTTATGGCCCCATGGTTGACCTTTAACTTACTCCTTGAATAGAATATGTTATGCATTTGAGCTATCTCAGGCTCTGCCTCCTCTGCTTACCTGGTAACACTCCCTTTTCTCTATACAATCCATTCTGTTAAATGCATCAAAGAGAAATGGAGACTTAAACCTATAATGGGACTGGACTTTTCTGTAATAAAATTTTCTACAAACTTCTGTTTCCTTCTATAATACTGGTCAGCTTAATCCTCTCAAATCCTATTTTCTGGAATGTAGTCATTATACATATGATATAGCATTTCAAGTATTTTAAGGTGCTTCCATCTCAGTTATCTCATTTTAATACCACGCACTCCTGTGATATTGATGTTGCCACATATAGGGCCCAAAGTTAAAGGATTTGCTAACAACCGTGAAGTTAGTGGAAAAGCTGAAGCAAAAAAATCCATTTCAACTGCCTACTAATCCAGTTTTTTCTACTTCATCACAAGGAGTGTTTTGAAAGTATCTGCTTTTTGGTATTCCCAGCAGTCAGCTGTTGGGGAAAGCATTAAAAATTTAGAAATATAAACTGGGAAAATGAGAGCTCTGCCTGTAAAATTTGGCAACCTTGTTATGTTTGGGTCTAAGATGATGACACAAGGAACTTTCTTTTTCTCTTCCCAAACTTCTGAATCACTGTAGTTGAAGGAGTATTAACTGTGCACTAGATCATTCAGACTCACTCTTTCTGACTGGAGAGGTTATTCATGTTTCCCGTGTAGTAAAGAACTCAAATACAAATATCTCTGAAGATAGTGCCAAGGTTCTTATGTGGAGATTCTTTTCTTCTTTTAATTCTTTTCTAGTTTATAAACATGCACAAACACCTTATTACCCTTATAAACTGGTCCATGACAAAAGCCTATTGGACCAATGGCCATGACACAGGTATATCTGTGTCATTTACTAAAAACAATTCTTACGCCGAAACTGGTTTGGCTCAGTGGATAGAGCGTCTGCCTACAGACTGAAAGGTCCCAGGTTCGATTCTGGTCAAGGGCATGTACCTTGGTTGTGGGCACATCCCCAGAGGGGGGTGTGCAGGAGGCAGCTGATTGATGTTTCTCTCTCATCGATGTTTTTAACTCTCTGTCCTTCTCCCTTCCTCTCTGTAAAAAATCAATAAAATATATATTTAAAAAAACAAACAAACACAATTCTCACACCCCTTCCTTCTCCCTTTGAATATTTTTAAACACATTTGGGATCAGAGATGTATGAAGAAGCTAATGAAGGGAAGTATGTATGTGAGACTGCATGAATGTGGGCGTCTCCGTGTGTGTGCTTGTGTGAATGTGTGTGTGTGAATGTGTGTGTGTGTGTGAATGTGTGTGTGTGTGTGTGTGCGCGTGAAAGGACTAACCTGAAAATATTTGAATTACAATGGACATACATTGTTTACATTTAAGATGTGCAACCTGATTCAGTGTAATATGCATTATGAAATAATCACTACAGTCAAGGTAATTAACATAATCTGTTACCTCACATTGTTACCAAGTGACGCCATTTAGGACTGTTTTCAACCATTCTTTTATTATTATTATTATTGTTGTTGTTGTTGTTGTTGTTGTTGTTTAAGGTATTACAAATAGTAATACATAAAGACCTCCCCCTGGCACATGCCCTCCTCCCTCCCCCCAGTGTCTGTGTCCATTTGTTATCCTTATATGCATGCATACAAGTCATTCAGTTGATCTCTTACCTCACTCCAAACATCCCTGCTTTCCTGCTGTAGTTTGACAGTCTGATGCTTCCATGTCTCTGGATTTATTTTTGTTCATCAGTTTATGGTGTTCATTATATTCCACAAATGAGTTAGATTTTGTGATATATATCTTTCTCTGACTGGCTAATTTTGATTACCATAATGTTCTCCAGGACTAGCCAGGCTGTTCCAAATGGTAAGAGTTCATTCTTTTTTATAGCAGCGTAGTATGTCATTGTGTAGATATACCACAGGTTTTTTAATCCACCTATCTGCTGATGGGCACTTAGATTGTTTCCAAATCTTAGCTATTTTAAATTGTCCTGCTATGAACATAGGGGTGCATATATCCTTTCTGATTGGTGTTTCTGGTTTCTTGGGATGTAGTCCTAGAAGTGGGACTACTGGGTCAAATGGGAGTTCCATTTTTAACTTTTTGAGGAAACTCCATACTATCTTCCACAGTGGTTGTGCCAATCTGCATTCCCACCAGCCGTATATGAGGGTTCCTTTTTCTCCACATCCTCACCAGCACTTCTTATTTTTTGATTTGTTGTGAGAAGGTACCTCACTGTTGCTTTGATATGTATCTCAGATGATTAATGACTTTGCACATTTTTTCTTATGCCTTTTGGCTTTCTGTATATCCACTTTAGAAAAGTTTCTATTTAGTTTCCATTTTTTATTGGATTGTTTATCTTTCTTTTGTTAAGATGTATGAGTTCCCTGCACCTTATTGGATATTACATTGGCAAATATGTTCTCCCATGCAATGAGCTTCCTGTTTTGTTGATGGTTTCTTTTGCTGTACAGAAGCTTTTTATTTTGATGTAGTCCCATTTGTTTATTTTCTCCTTAGTTTCCATTGCCCTAGAAGTAGTACCAGTAAATACACTGCTACCACATATGTTTGATATTTTGCTGCTAATGGATTCTTCAAGGATTTTTTTTTTTTGGTTTCCTGTCTTACATTTAAGTGCTTTACCCATTTTGAGTTTATTTTTTTAGCATGGTGTAAGTTGGTTAAGTTTCATTTCTTTGCATGCATCTGTCCAATTTTCCCAACACCATTTACTGAAGAGACTTTCTTAACTCTATTGTATGATCTTTCCTCCTTTGTCAAATATTGAGCATAATGGCTTGGGTTGACTTTTGGGGTCTCTATTCTGTTCCATTGGTCTATATGTCTGTTATTGTGCTAGTAACAGGCAGTTTTTGAGAACAGAGGCTTTGTAATATAGATTTATATCTGGTATTTTGATCCCTCCAATGTTGTTCTTCTTTCTTAGGATCGCTTTGGCTATTCAGGGTCTTTTTTAAATTCCATATGAATTTTTTGAGAGTTTGTTCTAGGGCTGAGAAATATGCCATTGGTATTTTAATGGGGATTGCATTGAATCTATAAGTTCATTGGGTAGTATGGCCATTTTAATTATGTTGATTCTATCAATCCATGAACACGGTATATTCTTCCATTTGTTTATGTCTTCCTCTCTCTCTCTTTTTTTTTCAACGTCCTATAATTTTCTATGTACAGGTATTTTACCTTCATTGTTAAGTTTATTTCTAGTATCTTAATTTTTTTTTTATTACAATGGTAAACGGGATTGTTTTTTTAGTTTCTTTCTATGATTTCCTTATTGGTGTATAAAAAGCCATAGATTTCTGAGTGTTAATTTTGTATCCTGCTACATTCCCAAATTCACTTATGAAGTCTAGTAGTTTTTTGATAGAGTATTTAGAGTCTTCTATGTACAATATCATGCCATCTGCTAATAAGGACAGCTTTACTTCTTTTCTAATTTGGATGCCTTTTATTTCTTCTTCTCTGATCACTATAGTAAGCACTTTCAGTACTGTGTCAAACAAGAATGGTAAAAGTGACATCCTTGTCTTGTTCCTGTTCTTGGGGGAAATGGTTTTAATTTTTGCTCATTGAGAATGATATTGATTATAGGTTTGTCTATAAGGCTTTTACTATGTTGAAGTATGATCCCTCAATTCCCACTTTGCTGAGAGTTTTTTATTAAGAAAGGGTATTGGGCCCTAGCTGGTTTGGCTCAGGGGATAGAGTATTGGCCTGTGGACTGAAAGGTCCCAGGTTCGATTTTGGTAGGGGGTGTGCAAGAGGCAGCTGATTGATGTTTCTAGCTCTATCTCTGTCCCTTCCTCTTTGTAAAAAATCAATAACATATATTAAAATAAATAAATACATAAATACATAAATAAGAAGGAAGGAAGGAAGGAAGGAAGGAAGGAAGGAAGGAAGGAAGGAAGGAAGGAAGGATGTTGGATTTTTGTCAAATGCCTTTTCTACATCAATTGATAAAATTACGTGATTTTTTTCTCTTAATTTGTTTATGTGATATAGCATGTTTATTGATTTTCAGATATTATACCAGCCTTCCATCCCCAGAATAAATCCCACTTGGTCATGGTATATGATCTTTCTAACATAATGCTAGATCTGATTTGCTAGAATTTTGTTGAGGGTTTTAGCATCTAGATTCATCAGGGATCTTGGCCAATAATTCTCTTTCTTTGTAGTGTCATTATCTGGTTTTGGAACTAGGATAATGCTGGCTTCATAGAAAGAGCTTGGAAGTATTTCTTTCTCTTGAATGTTTGGGAATAGTCTGCGGACAGGAGGTTTTAGTTCTTTCAATGTTTGGTAAAACTCTCCTGTAAAGCCATCTGGTCCAGGGCTTTTGTTTGCTGGAAGTTTTTTTTTTTTATTATTATTGGTTCAACTTCCTCCATAGTTATCAGCCTATTCAGACTTTTTTATTCTTCTTGGTTGTGCTTTAGAAGCTTGTGTTTTTCTAGGAATATGTCCATTTTTTCTAGGTTGCCCAGTTCCTTGGAGTAGAGTTGTTCATTGTATTTTTTATAATTCATTGTATTTCTGTGGGGTCTGTTGTTACTTCATCTCTTTCATTTCTAATTTTGTTTATTTGGGTCCTCTCTCTTTGCTTCTTGGTGAACCTGGCTAGAGGTTCATCACTCTTATTTATCCTTTCAATCAGACAGCTCTTGCTTTTATTGATCTTTTGTATTTTTTTTTATCTCTATGTCATTTATTTTCACTCTGATCTTTATTATTTCCTTCCTCCAGCTCTCTCTGGGCTTTTCTTCTTGCTCTCTTTCTAATTTTTTAAGTTGTAGAGTCAGAAAATTCATTACCAGTTTTTCTGTTTGGTTGTTTGTTTGTTTGTTTGTTTAGGTAAGCCTGAAATGCTATGAAACTCCTTCTCAGGACTGCTTTCACTGTGTCCCATATATTTTGGATTGTTGTGTTTTCAGGAAATATTTTATTTTTTCTTTTATCTTTTTCATAACCTAATCATTGTTTAATAGTATGCTATTTCATCTCCAACTATTTTATTTTTTTAATTGTTTTTATTACAGTAATTTCTAACTTTATGTCATTGTGATCTGAGAAGATGCCTGCTATGATTTCAATCTTCTGGAACTTGTAGAGACTTAGCCTGTGTCCTAATATGTGGTATGCCTTTGAAAATGTTCCATGTGCACTTGAGAAGAATGTATATTCCATAGCATTGGGCTGAAATATTTTGAAGATGTCAATTAAGTCCCTCTGATCTAGTGAGTCATTTAGGATTGCTGTTTTTTTGTTGATTTTTTTCTATAAGATTTATCCAATGAGGTCAATGGGGTATTAAAGTACCCTACTATGATTGTATTGCTTTCACTCCCTCCTTTGATATTTTCCAGAAGGTTGCTGTTGTTTTTTTATCTATATGTTTGCTCCTTCATTGGGTGCATATACCTTTACCTGAGTTATATACTCTTGTTCTATCTATCCCTTTAGTATTATGAAGTGGCCTTCCTTATCTCCTGTTATGGCCTTCACTTTGAGGTCTATTTTGTCAGATGTAACTATTGCTACCCCAACATTTTTTATCTCCGTTTGCATGAAAAATATTTTTCCATCCCTTCACTTTCAGTCTTTGTGAATCCCATGTTCTGAGGTGGGTCTTTTGTAGACAGCACATATGTGGGTCATGTTTTCTTATCTATTCAGCTACCCTATGTCTTTTGATTGGAGTACTTAATCCATTTATATTTAAGGTTATTATTAATATGTTCTTATTTGTAGCTATTTTTATTCTTTATGACTGTGTTCTTTCTTCCCTTCCTATTTCTTCTTTTTTATAATTGTTCCTTTAGCATTTCTTGCACTGCTGTCTCAGCAGTGATAAACTCCCTTAGCCTTTTTTTTTTTTTTCAAAGCTCCTGATTTCCCCTTCAATTTTGATTGATAGTCTGCTGGATATAGTATTCTTGTATTTACTCCTTTGCATGGCATAACTTTGTATACTTCATTTCATTCCCTTCTAGCCTGATGTGTTTCTGTTGAGAAATAATTTGATCATCTTGGTAACTCTCTTTCTCTCTCTTGCAGCCCTTAAGATGCTCTCTTTGTTGTTATCATTTGCCATTGTAATCATGAAGGGTCTTTTGGGGTTCATCTTGTTTGGGACTCTATGTTTGTGTAACTTTTTTCTTTCCCAAATAAGGGAAGTTTTCTGTCATTATTTCTTCAAGCAGGTTTTCTAATCCTTGCTTCTCTTCTTATCCTTCTGGCACCCTTATCATACAGATTTTACTTCATTTCATATTGTTCCAAAGCTCCCTTATGCTCTGCTCCTGCTTTCTAGATTTTTTCCCTCTAATTGGTGTTCAGATTGGGTGTGTTTTTCTACCCTATCTTCAAACTCGCTAATTCGGTCCTCTGCTTCTTCCAGTGTACTGTTGAAACCTTCCATCGTGTTTTTTATTATTGCTATATCATTCTTCATTTCTCGTTGATTCTTACATATGGTGGTAATTTTCTCATCCAGCATGTTTAGGAACTCTATGACCCTTACTCTGAATCCTTTCTCTAGCATATTTCTTACCTCCATTTCATTTAGTTTCTTTTCTGGTTATTCCTCCTTTCCTTTGAGGGTGTTTCCTGTTCTCCCCATTTTTTGCTGTCTCTTTCTGGCCCTGGACTCCCTTCTTGGAATCCAAGGGGTTGAAGCCCTTAGTAATTCAATGATATGTGGCTCCCTAGACCAGAGGCTAGGTCTGCCTTGAGTTTCACATCTTTATTGTATCTGCTCTAAGTTGTACCCCTTGTCCCTCAGTTCTGTTCCCTTAGTTATCTACTTTAGATTCTCAGGGTTGGTGGGGGCACATACACAGTTCCTCTGCTGTGCAACTCCCTATGAGTTACCAGAGCTCTCTGACATGCAATTTACTGTGCGGCCCTGGCACCCAAGGCAGAATGGCACCCTAGGACCCTGTGGCAGCATACATGAAGCATGGTCCTGTGGCCTGTGTCTGGGCACACCAGATCACACCAGAAGCTCTGACCAGGGCCAAGGATAGGGTGTGTGCAAGGTGACAGCTCTGTAGTGCTGGGGGATGGAACCCAAAGGCTATGTCTATGCTGGTGCAGAGAGCACAATGGTCTGCTGCTCTGCTACTCTATTTAATTAAACTAAACTTAAACAAGATTTAATATCAAACATTTTTTTATTATTTGATTAAAAAAATTGGGATATCTTCTGTAAGGTTTGAGGCACAGGAAACTGACCACCAAGACATATTAAAGTAAAGTTTATTCCCCAGAAATGAGTGGGACTCATTACAGAGGTAGAGAAATCAGAATTATAGGAGTGGGGAGAGGAGAAAGGACCCAGCCAGGCTGCATCCACAATGGATATGGAGAGAGCAGCACGTGGAGGGTCAGGGGAGCCTTTTGAGTGGAAGGACAGGAAAGCATTGGGTCTGGGGTAGAACAGGAAGGGGTGGGCTCCAGTGCTGAAGTGCCCTGGTTCAATGTCTTGGGGATGTCTCTGTAGCAGATGTCAATAATGTCATAACTCCGCCCACCAGTTGGGGGAGGGAGGATCTAGTTTTTCCTTCTGCATTTGAAAAAAAATGATCTGATTAATTAACCTAATTAGCACCTGTAACACCCAAAAAGTTAAATAGTGAATTCAAAAGTGTCAAGTTATATTTCTGAGTATAAGTCTTTTTTTTATTCTAAAGCACTAGACAATTATGCTTCCAGTGAACTGGTTTTTATAATATCTACAAATTTCTGGAAGTAATTAGGAAGGGGTCTGAGTGGACTTTTATTTTTATTTTAATTTCTGTCCTTCCATCTTATTAAGGGTCTCTCAGTGGCTAGTTATTACACCAGTATGAGAGCTTTCTAAAAATTTTTATTTAAAAGTTTTGCAATTCTCTTATATCTGTCAACATCTACTCAATGACAGTAGTATTTTATCAGCAACCCAACAATAAGTCTTTACAGCTTAACCAAGGAAGCTGAAAGATTTACACAAAGAGAGTACATAAGATGCAGTTCTCAAAGCCGCATAAGTTCACTCTCAGAGGAAGCACAGAGCTTCATTACACAGGAAGTCAGAAAGATGGAGTGTATGCCACAATATGTGAGATGCCTCTGTTGCAAAAAAACAAAGAACAAAGCAATACCAGAGAGATGGAGTTACATTTATTACACGTGGGTCCAGAGGAAAATGTTTCTCAAATTCTGGGCCCCAACATGCAGGAATTCTCCCTATTTATATGATTTTACCTGCTTTATCTCCCAAATATGGAGTGTTTCCAGCCCCTTTTGCAAGTTCTAAAAGAGCCTGTGTGTGCTGGGCCTTGAGACCTCAACCAGAGGCCTTGCCTGGTGCCAGCACTGATAACCTTGTCTGAGGAAGGTTTAATGACCTCTCTGAAGTGGGAGTAGTCTTAGCAAGCAAGAATTTACAGAAGCCAATTAGCAGGGTTAAAATTTCAACAGCAGTTTTCATATAAGATGGATGCTTCATAAACTCCTAGTCTGCCTGTAAGTTAATTGCCCTTTAATAAATCCTATGGAGTTGCCTGCATCATCCTTCAGTCTAAAGATACCTTTTCATTACAATGGCCATTACACCTTTGCCCTATCGTGAGACTTTTAGTATCTGTGCAAGTTACCTACCTTTGCAAATGATCAGTTGCCTCATTAACTATAGGATATTTGATTAATTAAATCTGCTAAACTCTCCTGGCACCTGAAAATCACCAGCTATATAAGGGTAAAAAGGCTTTGTTTCTGTCCTCTAATAGCTTTCAGTTTAATGCAAAGACAAACAAGAAAACTGTAATTTCCAATAAAGAGTGATTAGTGTTCATTGTCAGGGCAGTTTCCGGACCTAAATAAACAAATATAGATATAAAATGGGCTTAATAAAATTCCTGGTACATCGTAAAATTGGTTCCATGTCCCCTTGAATAATTATAATTGAGGAGAGTTATTTTATTCCTCTAAAACAAGACATTCTCAAATAGCTCACTTTCTAGTCAGCTCCCAACTTCCTATCCTTTACCATGGGACATGTGACAGCAGTCCTTTGGTACATTTGTGTTAAATATTTATGTTGCAAACATTGCTTAACACTCCTCTAAAGAGACCAGAGAGCAGTCAGAGCCCCGGGGCTGGCCTGGAGCCAGCGTGCTTTGTGGCAAATGGGCAGTGCCACAGCCATTCCTGCACTGTATTCACACTGAGTTGCAGGATGACAACACTGGATTCTGGTGTGGCAGGCAAGGAGCCTGAGTGAAGAGCCAGCCAAAATCATCTGGAAGGAGCGAAGTGGAGAGGCTCAGGGTTTTCCCTACAGTCTGTAGTGATGGATCCCTCTGTCCCAAGGGGATTGAGCTAGTTTGCCTTTACAAAAACTGCTGTGGTAAGCAAGGATGTTTAATAATTTCCTCTAAGTAATTTTTTTCTCTTGGTTTTCTCTTATTTATTACCAATCCCAGTCTTGCATTCTGAGCAACTATGAAAAGTCTATATATGAATAGAGGAAACTATTTTTTCCTCGGTGGAGGAGGGGATGGGATGGTGGTATCAAGAGCACATTTTACAAAGAGTGTTATTAAGTATAATTGCATATTGTAAAACATACCTATTTAAATTGAGCAATCTGATGAGTTTTGACATATATATGTTCACATAAAGACATTCAAACTTGTAAAGAACCTTTGTGAGTTTATTTGAGCCAAACTGTCAACATATGCCAGGAAGTAAAACCTCAACAAATTGAGATAATACTCTGGAGAATGGCAGGTTACATCTATATTTATACACTAGTGGCCCAGTGCATGGATTCATGCACATTGAAAGGAAACTAATTAGAAGAAATATTTCAATACAGCTACTCGCCTTTTCTCTATAATAGAAGTGACAACCAAATTCACAATTGACAATGAGAGATTGAAACACATGTGTGCGATTGGCTCCAGTGAGAGCTTTGTATGTATTACACATGTACAAGTCAACATTTATTTTTAAATTTTAATTTATTTATTTATTTATTTATTTATTTATTTTTACATTTTTTTTATTAAATTATTATCTGTGTACATATTTTAACATTGCCCCCCCCCATACATACTCTCCCTCCTCAGAGTTTTGTGTCCATTAAATTTTATTTTTAAATTGCCGGTGTTTGTCATATGTAACAGCCAGTTGGTTGGTCACTTAGCCTTTTATATATATAGAGAGAGAGATAGAGGGCCCGTGCACAAAATGCATGCACTTGTGGGGGTCCCCTCCACCTGGCCTGTGCCTTCTCACAGTCTGGGAGCACAAGGATCAATTGCCCCAAAGAGGTAGGTCCCACCCACCTGACTCAGGCTCCTCAATGGATCACCCCAAATAGATAGGCCCCTGCCCACCTGGCCAGGGTTCTGTGATGGATCAGCCCTGCAGAGGGAGGCCCAGGCTACCCACCACAGCACCACTGGCCTCCCTCTTTGGGGTGATCGTGAAGACCCACAATTGATTGATTGTCCCACCAGCTGGTGGCATGGGCCTCCCTGCAGTCATGGGGTGATGGCCAGGCCCCTGACCAATCACATGGCACCTGCCTTGGCAGATCTGGCACCAGTAGGTGTTAGCGTGGTCATCTAGAAGGTTGTCTGGACGGTTCTGTTCTTTGGTAGTTTGGTCAATTTGCATATTATGCTTTTATTATTATATACTGTAATCAAAGGAAGGAACATAGTGGGTTACATGAAATTCATTGATGATAGACTGAGAGGCAAGAAAAAGCAAAGCAGGAGAAACCCCCAGGATTGAATAAAAGGTAAAATGATAGACACATACTTAGGTGGGTACAGGAACAATTAACATGATAACAATGAAGGAATTTGTGGTATCTGTCCTGGCACCCAGGTGCATTAGGCTATGCCCCAAGGGGTCCAGAAAAAGGGAAGTTACAAGTTATCCAGACATTTCAAGGGTTTGTTTTTATAGATGCAAAAAAGACAGATAGACTCAATTAAGGTAAAAGTTGACCTTATCAGTGAAGACACCAGTCTAGGATGTAACTACCCATCATAACTGCTTTTAGTTCAAGTTTAATTTCAGACCATTCTTTGTGGTAACTTTAGGTCTCTGAGTTTGCAAGACCGCCATGCAGGCCTTCATTGAGTTTGTCAGGTTAGCATGTGGCCCCTTTCGTCCACATATAGAAACACTTATAAACACAATCACCACAATAAGAATATTGAACAACAATCTACCCAACCACATAGTCAGGGAATGCAAAAGAGGAAGGAAACTGGCCTTCAGAGTCATTTTGCCCAGATATGTAACAAGAAGAAACTAGAGGATGGCACATAGAAGTAATGAGTTTTAAAGGGCAGTCACCACCCTCACTTGTAAAACATGCCTAGTGATGAGACAGTATAGGGGGAACATCTAGGCTCCATCTTGACTGAAAGGACATCCACTGAGAGGCCTAACTATGACTCCTTGCTTTCAGTAAACTTCCACAGTTGAAATTAACCTAACCATATCCTTACAGATTAACAGAATGAAATGCTCCTTCTCTCTGATAGTCTGCAGGCTAACAGCTTCTCCTATAGATATCTCAATTAATTAGAGGAATTCTTAAGCTTGAGGCTTAAGCAGTCCCTTTGTCTGTAGAGGTGAGGAAATATGCACAAAGTAATGACTGTTTTTCAGAGATTCACAGGAGTATCCATAACTGAACTCAGATCAGTGGGTCAACAAAGGGACCAGGCACAAAAGGATGAGAAATTTCACACTCTTCCTAGAATCCCTGTAGATGCCTACCTGTCTAAGACCAGCACCTACCTCTTGTGTCAGTCACCCTTGCTCTGTTACTTGACAGTAAAAGCCACCTGGGTTTTAGCCTCTTTTAAGATGGATTTGAGAATAAGTTTTGGAGAAAGGCCTTCTTAATCAATAAATCTTTCCTTGCTCCAAAATCTGATGTCTTGAATATTGACTTTTCTTTAGAAGCATCAAGCACATGAACCTTGGGTCTGTAACAAAAAGAAAGAATGTACAAAAACTATACATCCTTTTTAAATATCATTTCTATAAAATAGATGTTTGGTCAATTAAATGGTAAAAAGATAGAGTTTGTGGCAAAACAACTATAATCAATAAAAGCTACAGGAACTATCAAGAAGATAGTAAGACCACCTTCCACCAGATTTATGGCTTAAAATAAGCTTATTACAACTGTTCTGGAAGAAATCAGTGGGCCAGATTTTCCTGAATCTAGTGGGGATGGGGTGGCTCTTGCTGTAGCTTCAGAAAATGAATTTTCTAAGACTCCCTCAGGAGAATTTTCTATCCTTTTTTTAAAAAAATAAATAAATAAATTTTTAGTATTAAGATTATTACAGGTGTTCCTCTTTATTTTTCCCCCAAAGCTCCCCTCCACCTGATTACCCACACCACCCCATGCCCTTACCCCCTGCCACTGTCTTCATCCATAGGAATAAGATTTTGTCCAATCTCTTCACATACCCTTCACACCTCCTTCCTCCTAAAAACTGTCAGTCCACTCCCTTTCTATGTCCCTGATTCTATTGTATTCATCAGTCCATTCTGTTCATCAGATTTTTTTTTATTCACTTGATTTTTAGATTCACATGTTTGTAGGTATGTATTCGTTGTCATTTCGTTTTTCATAATTTTAATCTTTACCTTTTTCTTATTCCTCTTCTTAAAGAATAACTTTCAGTATTTCATGTAATCCTGCTTTGATGGTGATGAACTCCTTTAGCTTTTTCTTGTCTGTGAAGCTCTTTATCTGACCTTCGGTGCTGAATAATAGCTTTGCTGGGCAGAGTAATCTTGGTTGTAGGTTCTTGCTGAAATATTTCTTGCCACTTCCTTCTGTCTGCAGTTTTTATTGAGAAATCAGCTGACAGTCATATGGGTACTCCCTTGTAGGTAACTAACTGTTTTTCTCTTGCTGCTTTCAAGATTCTCGCCTTGGCATTTTAATTATGATGTATCTTGGTGTGGTCCTTTTTGGAATTCTCTTGTTTGGGATTCTGTGCACCTCCTGAACATGTAAGTCTATTTCTTTCACCAGGTAGGGAAAGTTTTCTGTCATTATTTCTTTCAATAGGTCTTCAATATCCTGCTCTCTCTCTTCTTCTGGCACCCCAAAAATTCAGATGTTGGTATGCTTAAAGTTGTCCCAGAGGTTCCTTACACTATCTTCATATTTTTTTATTCTTTTTTGTTTTGTTTTGTTTTTCTAGTTGGGTGTTTTTTGTTTCCTCATATTTCAGATCTTTGGTTTGATTCGTGAAGTCCTTTAATCTACAATTGAATTTCTGTATATTCTTTATTTCAGACATTATATGCTTAATTTCTGAATGGTCTTTTTCCATTTTTTATTGACATAGACACCTGAATACTGGGCTCTCACAGAAGCTATAAGGCACTCCTTGACACCCCTCCGCCATCCTATATACTTTAACTCAGTGTTTTTCAACCTTTTTTGGGCAAAGGCACACTTGTTTCATGAAAAAAATCACGAGGCACACCACCATTAGAAAATGTTAAAAAATTTAACTCTGTGCCTATATTGACTATATATAAAGTAATTCTCTTGAATAGGAATCAAATAAACACAAAGAAAGTATTTTATAATTACTTTATTATGAAATATTAAGTAAACAAAATAGTGAAAAATTATAAAATTCTTGTCTTGTCTGCACCTACGGCACACCAGGCAACATCTCGCGGCACACTAGTGTGCCGCGGAACAGCGGTTGAAAAACGCTGCTTTAACTGGATCTTCTTGGTCAATGAATCTTTCACTTACTTCAAACAAAAGTTTTAATTATTGCCCCCCTCCTTTTTTATTTTTATTTTTTGAAGTATTGGGCACACAAAGCTTGTACTGGTAACATACCTTCTAGGTAGGACCAGCATCATAAATCATGAGTTGTGCATATGGTGAGCTGTCCCACATTCATGATCAATTCTAAATATATATATATATATTAAAGTGCTTTCTGGCATTACTGAATAGATTCAGAGCCCCTAATGATCTCACTTGCTCTCAGGCCTGACTCAGACTAAGGAGGCAAGTGTGAGGATTGGGAGCAGGCCTTTATTTCACAGAGAAAAAGATCAACATGCAAATATGGATGAGGCAGCTCTGGCAAAGAAGGAATCTGATTTTATGATCACTTACTGTTAATTGAAGGACTCGTTTTAATTGTGGACATAATACTGAACTGGGGGATTATTGGCCACTGGAAATGGAGGAAGAGTTCACAACAGAGAGAGGCAGGAGAGAATCAGCAGAGCAGAAGACAGCATGATTTTGTGGATATGTAAACAGTGACAGTGAAGGACACCAGATGTTGCATCTTGGTCCTTGAGGGTTGCTAAGAAAAAAAAAAAAAAATCAGAGCCAAGCAACTGCAGTACAAGCAAAAGTTTATTTAGAAAATCACAAGAGTAAAAGAAGTGAGCCATGGAAAAAGTGAGCCATCTAGACTGCATGGACTCAGGAAGCAAGTTACAGAGGCAAAGAAAGGCCCTTGGAGCTTAGGAGAAAGAAAGCAAAGACAATGCGCCTGATGGAAGAAAGGAGGTAGGAAAGGCTTGGGCATGCACTAGAGAGACAATTAACCTGAGGGAAGAAGGGGATAGGGAAATGTATGAGTGTGTGTGTGTGTGTGTGTGTGTGTGTGTGTGTGTGTGTGTAAGAGAGAGAGAGAGAGAGAGAGAGAGACAGAGAGAGAGAGAGAGAGAGAGAGAGAGAGAGAGAGAGAGAGAGAGAGAGAGAGAAGAAAGAAAGAAAGAAAGAAAGAAAGAAAGAAAGGAAGGAAGGAAGGAAGGAAGGAAGGAAGGAAGGAAGGAAGGAAGGAAGGAAGGAAGGAAGGAAGGAAGAAAGAAAGAAAGAAAGAAAGAAAGAAAGAAAGAAAGAAAGAAAGAAAGAAAGAAAGAAAGAAAGAAAGTGAGGAGCCTGGTCCTTCTACATCTTGAGGGCTTTTATCTATTATCCAAAGGCATGGATATTCATCAGCTTTCCAAGTGTGTCCTTTCAGGATTGAGATCTCTACTGATTGGTTGGTGCTAGGGTAGGAGATCATTAGTCATTGCATCTGGTCCCAAAGCCAGACATGTCATTGCTTCATCTGGTTTTACTGCTTTCCTGGGGCTGGAGATGAAATATCAATACAATTGAGGCCTAGATGTTATCTCTAGCTTAACCAAAACTGTCTCCTTGGTCAACAGAGCCAAGGCTTTGTTCTAAGGGCTTAATGTTTAAGGGAATAATCATACAAGGGTTATATGGGAGTTGTATGATGCTATTCTCTGGCCTTCTTGTTTTGTCTCCCTCATGACTGCCAAGGGATGAAAGTTCAGGGGAGAATCTGAACTTCATGACCAGTAATATGAAAGGTCAGGATATGTAATATGCATGACCAATGATATGTTAGGGAGGAAAGGTCACCCTGGGAGTGAAGTTTCATCATTCAATACTTGTTTACGAAGTTTTCCCCATTGCTAGGCACCAGGGACTTTCTAGCTGATAACCTTCTGTACCTGGCCTGTAGTTTCTACTCTGGTCATATCTGTCTTACTGTCTACAATATCAGATACACTTAAAGCTCCAGGGGTAAAAAAAGAGATGGGACTCTAATATGTATTTATCTGTGTACTGAGAATGTAGAATTATTGAAGCTTGTTTGGTATAAAGAATCTTCTGAAAATTAACATTATTCTTCATTGGATGTGATTATTTCAGCCTGTAAGCAGATACCCATGTTAGTACCTCCATTTTAATGTTAATTTGCCTGGGTTAGTCTTCTGGTGATAGAGTAGGCATCTAGACAGGCACGAGCAGATCAGGAACCAAAGGCCAGAGTGGAAATTCCTGGGTGCCTAACAAGGAGCAAAACTAAAGAAAACAAGTATTATAGGCTTGGCCTTACCCCCACAGTGACCTTTCCTCTCCTAGCATGTCGCTAGTTATGCAGTTCAGACCCTTTGACCTTTTATATCATTAATCATGCAATTCAGCCCCCCCTTTAGAAGAGTAGCACGGCGGCCAGAGAATAGAATCACACAACTCCCATACAAGTCCTTGCATGACCATTCCCTGAAGCATTAAACCCCCAGAACAAGTAGGTTCTGACTCGCATCTAATAATGTTTGATCCAAGGAACAAAGCCTTGGATCTGTTGACCAAAAAGAAAGTTTTAATCAAATTAGAGATAACATCTAGACCTCAGCTGAGTTTCAGCTCCAGGCCCAAAAAAGCAGCAAAACCAGATGAAACAACACTAGCTGACATCAGGACCAGAGGTAATAACTAATGGCCTCCTACCCTAGCACCAGTCAATCAGTGGAGACCATGACCCTGAAAGGACACACTTGGAGAGCTAATGAATATGCTATTGAGATCCTCCCATGAGACCTCCCCTAAAATTCCCACCTTTAGAAAACAAATAAAAACCCTTAAGATGAAGAACCCAGCAGGTGCTCTCCCTCTCTTGAGTACTCCCACAGCTCTCCACACTTCCTTTTGTCCCCAGGCATACTCTCTCTGGAGCATAATGTTCCTTTCTCTCTCTTCCTTCAAGTACATTATCTTTACCTTTCTCACTCCAAAGCTCCAAGGGCCCCTCTTTTGTCACTGCAATTTGTTTTTCATGCAGCACATTTGGCTCATTTCTTCAACCCCTGTGACTTTCTAAATAAACTTTTGCTTGTATTTCAGTTCTTGGCTCTGAATTCTTTTTTAGCTGAACTCAAGAAGTGGGGTGTAATTCTGACATTAACATCAGGAGGAACTAGTACATTTTTTGTGGGGTAGCAATAGGCTCCCCACAGAACAGAGACCTCTGATTTGTCTCCTGATGGCTGTTCTTCTTCTTGACTGAACCAGATCCCTCCAGGATAGAACCACATATATTTTCTCCCAGTCTTCACCTCTTCAGACCACTTTCCTTCCTATTCGCTCCCTGGCTGTGCAAGTCTGAACCTGGGCCATCTGTTGTCACTTATCACTTTATTCCACAGATGGAGGCCCAGTGGTCTCATGACCCAGGTGAAAGATAACATGAGTGGAGCCATACTAAAATAGAGCCTAAGTAGCCATTTCAGAGGAAGTGCTCTGAACGTCTTATTTTTCTTTATCTTACAAGCTGGACCAAACCACCATAATTCCAAGAATGCCAAGACTATTTATTCTATTTGTAAAGACTGATGAAATTGGGCTTTGAGAATGACAAAATTTCTAACCAACAAACTAAATACAATTACAGGTGAAACTCAAGCCAATGCATAAAGTAAAAATATAACCTACCTCACCTAGTACCAATAAATCTTCTTTAATATAGCTTACCTCATCTTTCTCCCTTTTCCCCATAAAACCCTGAGTCCCTATAAAGAGGGAAAACAAACTCCCTGAATTTGTTCTCCCAAATTGCAATTCTTTTGGATCTTAAATAAATGCTTAAAGCTTCTCATCTTTTTTTTTTTTTTTTTTTTTTTTGTCTTTTTGTTGTTGTTGTTGTCTCATTTTTGCTTTTTATCTTTCAGTTAAATACCCAGAAACTAGAGGTGGTGATATGCAATTACAAATGCAGCAAAACACCAAGTTAGTATTCTTAGAAGTTCCACTAAGAAGGAAGAAAACTGAGGAGCTTCAGGCTTGGGAAGAAGGGCGAGATACAAAAAATTCTGTTTACATGAAACAAATCTAAAAACCTAAAGTTTCCTTTTTCCCCCTTCTGCATCCTCACTGCTGGTAAGAAGTGAGACTCCCATTATGCCAGAAATGCAGGTATATCTGACCACTCCCACCTGCAGGCTTCCCCTTATATAGAAGCTCCCAGGGCTAAGAATTCAGTTTACTGGGGAAAAATAGCCATTTCTAACATTTATAAGTGCAATATATAAAGACAATGACAGAAGTGGTGAAAATGGATGGAAGTAGGGCCTTTCTCTCCCTATTACCTTGTCTAGAGTCAGATACAGCTGTAAACAAAGGACAAATAAAATGACTAAGTGATGACAGAAGCTGAGTCTAGTCTGTTCAAGAAATGTAAGGAAGCATTGCCAACAACTAAACAGACTCACAGGCTAAGTGCCCTGGGAATCTGTGAGAACCACCAGCTCAGGAAGAGCCACAAGTCCACAGCATGTAGCAAAGCAGGAAAACTGGGGATTTTTTTTTTCTTGAGTTGACTCTGGTAGCAGAGAGGATGACTGGGAAGCAAGGACACCTAATCCTAGCTGTGCCACAAACTAGTAGCAGCCCTGAGCAAGCACTTAACCTTTCTGAGATTCAGCTTGCTCCTCTGTAGAAAGCAGGGGTTACAATAGGACAAAGGGGCCATGTACATCCTTACTTCTCTCATGCCTTCTGTAGAATCTACTGTGAAACTACATCATCGTTTAGAAGTTCTTCTACAGCAATCCAATGAAAGTTTGTACCCAAGTTGAAATCTACTTTCTTTCCTTCTAAAATCCCTTCTAGCTCCTAAATGGATGATTCCAATTTTCCAACTAAGAAACGATCATTTTTCTAATTTGGTAATAACTCACTCAAAAGAAAAGAAAAAAGAAAGAGAAAAGGAAATTCAGTATTATAATTTCATACACTCCTCCTCCTCCCCACCCTGAGGCTGGGCAGGGTCTTCCTGATGTCACACTGTCCTTCCTTCTGTGTCAGAGATTTTAGTGTTTGACCTTCTCCTCTGTCAGTGCACCCAGCATGAGTGTTCTCTGCAGCACCCTTTTATCTAACCAGCCCACACTTGTTAGTACATGCAGACCCAGGGAAAGGTCCTGGGACTGAAAACCTACTTCCCCAAGGGGAGGGCAAGGAAAGGCCAATGAAAGAGGCTGGTCACACCAGGTCTGCTAATTAACAGGACCACTAAGGGAAACTTACACACAAGGCACATGTTGGGTGGCTGTGAGACAGAGTGGATCCTTGGGACACCTGACAGGTGCCAATGAACTTAGGCTAAAAGAGTTGGGAGATAATGTAGGGTAATAAAACGTGAATGCTACCAGGTACAGAAACTACTTTACATGTGTGACCAGATCAGGACAACAGCCTGTTCCAGGAAGGAGCAAGTCACTGGAGACAGGGGAGGGGTCAGAAAGGACATCAATTATGGTCTGAGAGCCACTAAGGGGGATTTATGGGAAGCAATCTGTTCTGGCCCAGGTCCTGCTCACAGGACTGGAATCATATAGAATATCTTTCCTCTACACTTAAAATTTTATGTTTGGCATCAAGGAATCTATTTGAAAAGTGATTATCTCAAAAAGGAATTATCTCTAAAAACCCAAGAGTCAGAAGAGGGGACATTTAATGATTCTACTTGCTGCTCATCAAAGTTAACCAGATTTACAGTTCCAACATTCTGGCAGGAAAGCAATCACATTAACACTAACCTTATTGAGGTTAAGGAAGCCAAGTAGTTGCAATTGAATTTTATTGAAAGAAGCCAAGAAGTTGCAATTAAATTTTATTGAAAGAAGAAGTAAAGTGGTTCACATGAGACCCACCTCACAACTCACCCCTCATCCCCCAAACCACACAGGCACAAGTCTCAGGCCAGGGAAACACTTTTGTGTTGGATAGGAGCCCTAACTTGAATCATTTCCCTCAGTGCTAGCAAGGAGAAGGGGGAGACAGGTGACACCACGAGGTGGGGCATCTCACTGCTCTGGTCTCAGGTGGAGACCTCAACTGAAGCATCAAAGTGGACGGGCACGTATGGGTTTCCCTCACAGGCCACAATGATGTACCTCTCCTTCTGGCTGGTCCGGTAGTCACAGTTGGGGTACTTGGAGCCACTCGTCACACGACAGTCTGTGATGTTCATGCTAGAGCTGCTCTTGTGGCAGTTGGGCTGCCCATTCTTGCAGGTGATATTTCCCTGGAGGCAAATGGCCTGGACATCTACCAGAGGCTCATGCACGAAGGTGTTCACTGGTTTACACCGTCCCTGTGTCATATTCCGGCGCCTCATCATTTGGTTGCAGTAGTTGGAGTTGTTGCTGGAGTTGCCGTCTGGGTCCATGTGCTGCCGCTGGAACTTCATGGCCCGTGATTCCTTGCCCAGGGAAGGCTGGACACACCCTAGCACTACCAGCACCAGGACTAGCAGTGGGAACAGGATGAGGGACTTCTTCTGAGCCATGGTGGCCTCAGTCCCCTGGAGGAACCTACCCAGAGAAGACAGAGAGGAGGAAAAGCATCACTTTAGAAGAGAACCCCAGGTCCCACCTGTGGTCTCCCTGGTTTAGTATCCCATCAGGTCAGCCAGAAAGACACCCTTTTTCCTGCAAGATTTTCCAAGTGATGCGGCACTCACATGTATTCGCCGCCTAGGCATTTGACCCTACTAGTGACAGGAAGGAGGTTCTTCCCCTCTGGGTGGTAACCTCCAAAGTGACCTAAAATCCCAGGGGTCCTGTTTTTGAATACTAGAGTTTTTATTTATTTATTTATTTTAAATATTTTTAATTAAATTATTATCTGTGTACATATTTTAACATTCCCACCCCCCATACATACCCTCCCTCCTCAGAGTTTTGTGTCCATTGGTTGTACTTATATGCATGTATACAAGTCCTTGGGTTGATCTCTTATCTCCCCCAGATCTCCCTACCCTCCCAGCTGTAGTATGTAAAATACTTTAAAAAATATTTAATTGATTTCAGGAAAGAGGGACAGATAGAAATGTTAATGATGAGCCAAAACCGGTTTGGCTTAGTGGATAGAGCGTCGGCCTTCGGACTGAAAGGTCCCAGGTTTGATTCTGGTCAAGGGCATGTACCTTGGTTGCAGGCACATCCCCAGTTGGAGGTGTGCAAGAGGCAGCTGATCGATGATTCTCTGTCATCGATGTTTCTAACTCTTTATCCCTCTCTCTTCCTCTCTGTAAAAAATCAATAAAATATATTTTTTTAAAAAGAAAGAGAAAAAGAAACATTAACGATGAGAGAGAATCATTGACCAGCTGCCTTCTGCATACCCGTTACTGGGGATCAAACCCATAACCTGAGCCCACAACTCTGGCATGTGCTGTAGATTGGAATCGAACCCAGAACCCTTCAGTCTGCAGGCAGACACTATCCACTGAGCCAAACTAGCTAGGGCTAAAATGCATTTATATGCAGTGGTTTAGTTGGTCAATAGAAGATCTTTTTGTCTAAACCATGAGCCAAATTGTATCGAGGTTACTGTCATGACATACAGGGTCATGGCGGACAGAGCTCCGTTGTCCTACAACACTAGGGAAACACAACCCAGTGCCTGGCACTTGGCATCATGAAGGGATGCCATTGTATTTCCAAGAGAGATGCGTGCCTCCCCCCACCTGGGCTGCTCCTTCTCTAGCCCCATGTGTTCCCTGTAGCCAGAATGCTCGTTCCCATCCCAGCTCTGCCCCAGCTACATTTGCCTAGCCCAAGCTTAAGGTTTAGCCTTGCCCACCCTGCCTCCCTCTCCATACCTCAAGCAGAAGCTGCTCCCAGGTTCCAGGCAAGAGCAAGTGGAAGGCCAGTTTCTGCAGTCACTGGATCATGAGGCGTGGAGCTTATGTAGATTACAAAGGGGCTTGGCTTCCTAGATGAGAAGGGTGGGAGGAGCATTTGGGTTTCAGTCCAGAGGAAAACAAAGGCACCCTGAGTAGGATGGGAATGGCCCTGGCTCCTCTCTTTACACTTGGGGGAAGGAGTCTGCCTATAGGAGCCTTTCTTGACATTGGAATCTCATCTCTCTGCTGGTTCACAGGGATAACAGGGAAAGTCAATAAGGCCCTGATGCTCAGACCCCAAACAAATCTTTGTTATCTCTTTGGGGGCCATTTCAACAAATAGCCCTTTGATGCTAGCAAAGGGCACATAATATGTAATCAAGGGAGAGAGAGTGTAAGGGAGGGGAAGGGAGACCCTCTCTCTTCCCAGGAGTCCTGGAGTGGTTTTGACCAAAATTACCGATCTCCTAATAGCAGCTCTTTGGGGGGAAGTAGGAGAGGTATTCAGCTGTCTCTAGCTGGCAGGCTTCCCAGATCTGAAGAAGAAGAAGGGGAGAGTGCCTGAACAGTTTGGGTAAGAAGGAAGCCTCTGCATGGTCTCACCCAGTTCTGGTAACTTCAACATTTCTGAGGTGAGTGTGTGACAATTTTTATCTTCAGTGCCCACTCCTCTTATAGATCAGAGTTAAGTAGAGAAATTGAAGATAAATCAAAACCCAAATTCCCTTCTGAGAAAAAATAGAGAGCATCAAGTTTCTTTTTTTTTTTTTTTTTTTTTTTTTTTTTTTAAATCAATCTTTATTGTTCATATTATTACAAAGGTTCCTCTTTTCTTCCCCCCTCCACCAGGTTCCCACCCCACCCTCTGCCCCCTCCCCATCCCCCATTGTCCTCATCCATAGGTGCACAGTTTATGTTCAGTCTCTTCCTCCCTCCCTTTCCCCGATAGTAAATCCCTTTTCAGATAGTAAATCTGTTACTTAGCATTTTCTCATATCAATAATACTTCCACATGCCCAATGATACACTTCACACAAAAGACATTTCCAAATAGGTCAACCAGCCTCATCCAGGCCCCACCCAAGGCACTCACAGATCAGCACCCCAGCGCTATACTAACTCAACACATCCAGATCTAAGCCTTCATCACTTGATTCAGCAGACCCTCAAGTTCCCGCAAAAGTTTCCAGCCATGTCTGAGAGGCAGCTGTGGGCAGATACAGGCGAGGAGCGAGCTGTTTCGGGCCTGGCTGCTCCGGGCCTGGCCTCTGTTGCTCTGGTTCGTTCCACAACCAGCTGCTCTGGGTCTGGTCACTGCCGCTCCCGACCTAGTTGCTCTGGACTTGGCTGTTGCTGCTACAGGCCTGGCCGCACCCGACCCGGCTGCTCTGGGACCGGTTGCTCCGGTCCCGGCCGCTCCGGGCCTGGCCGCTCCCAGCCTGACAGCCGCTGCTCCGGGCCTGGCTGCTCCCAGCCTGGCAGCCATTGCTCCTGGCCTGGCCGCACCAGACCCGGCTGCTCCGGGCCTGGCCGCTCCCAGCCTGGCAGCTGCTGCTCCGGATCTGGCCACTCCCAGCCTGGCAGCCGCTGCTCCGGGCCTGGCCGCTCCCAGCCTGGCAGCCGCTGCTCCGGGCCTGGCCGCACCAGACCCGGCTGCTCCGGGCCTGGCCGCTCCCAGCCTGGCAGCCGCTGCTCCTGGCCTGGCCGCACCAGACCCGGCTGCTCCGGGCCTGGCCGCTCCCAGCCAGGCAGCCGCTGCTCCGGGCCTGGCCACACCAGACCCGGCTGCTCCGGGCCTGGCCGCTCCCAGCCTGGCAGCCGCTGCTCCGGGCCTGGCCGCACCAGACCCGGCTGCTCCGGGCCTGGCCGCTCCCAGCCTGGCAGCCGCTGCTCCGGGCCTGGCCGCACCAGACCCGGCTGCTCCGGGCCTGGCCGCTCCCAGCCTGGCAGTCGCTGCTCCGGATCTGGCCGCTCCCAGCTGGCAGCCGCTGCTCCTGGCCTGGCCGCACCAGACCCGGCTGCTCCGGGCCTGGCCGCTCCCAGCCTGGCAGCTGCTGCTCCGGATCTGGCCGCTCCCAGCCTGGCAGCCGCTGCTCCTGGCCTGGCCGCACCAGACCCGGCTGCTCCGGGCCTGGCCGCTCCCAGCCTGGCAGCCGCTGCTCCGGGCCTGGCCGCACCAGACCCGGCTGCTCCGGGCCTGGCCGCTCCCAGCCTGGCAGCCGCTGCTCCGGGCCTGGCCGCACAAGACCCGGCTGCTCCGGGCCTGGCCGCTCCCAGCCTGGCAGTCGCTGCTCCGGGCCTGGCCGCACCAGACCCGGCTGCTCCGGGCCTGGCCGCTCCCAGCCTGGCAGCTGTTGCTCTGGGCCTGGCCGCTCCCAGCCTGGCAGCCGCTGCTCCGGGCCTGGCCACACCAGACCCGGCTGCTCCGGACCTGGCTGCTCCCAGCCTGGCAGCTGCTGCTCCGGGCCTGGCCGCTCCTAGCCTGGCAGCCGCTGCTCCAGGCCTGGCCACACCAGACCCAGCTGCTCCGGGCCTGGCCGGAGAGCATCAAGTTTCTTAGCAGCAGAATTCCCACCTAGGTAGAGATCTCTTTTTGTTGTGACAATTTTTATTCTGTTTGAGTGAAAAATACCAAAATTCTCTCCATTCTCTGGATTTATTACTTTTCTAGGAAAATTATTTTATTTAGTTATAATATTGTTGCAGAAGACCAAAGAAATCCAAGGACACTTCTGAGAAAAAGGATGGATACTGTTTAATATGCCAGCAGACTCAGGGAACAGCCTTCCAAATCTGAGTGAAGAAACACACATTGGGCCTTCCCTTATATCCCCCTCCCTGTGATCTTTGTCCCACAAACATGGATTATGCTTCCGGCCCTTTTTGAGGGTCTTGCAAGAAGGCCCCCAGGTGTTGGGGGTCTCCAGGTCATATCTGATGATATAGCCTGGCTTCAGTATTAATAACCCTCCCTCTGGGCAGTGCACTGTTCACAGCCCAATGGCCTTTGTAACTGCAAGATCAGTATCTATGAAAGAGGTAGTGACTTAATTAAAAGTTATCAGTTATAACTGAGCTTGCTGGCTTGGATTCAGATCACTAGTCTCCAAATATGAGGGTTACGTTGGAATTACCCCTTTTAGCCTCCTCAATATCAATCTCCAACAGCTAAAAATTAAAATTTCCATTGTTTTCCATTAAATGATATGGTCTGTATGTCATTTTCTTTTATAATGTCCTGTTTTTCATTAAAATAACTTCTATACCACTTAATGTATTCCACTTTCTATTTAAACACTCAGATATGGGCTTTTAGAAAGGCCATGTTAATAATTCTGATCAAATAACTTAACCAATACTCCCTCCTCTGGAAACTGACCTTGAGGCCACTTCACAGTGGACATTCCTTCTTGCTTAGACCACATTCCACTTGCTAAGACCATTATCTCTCTCCTCCAAACCTTCTTAGGATCCTGAGCACTCAGAGAATTCTCTGCCCAGAAAAAGCCCGCCTAGAGTCCTTTAAAATTTCTGACACCCTGTCCCGTGTGCTGGCACCATTTGGGGGCTCAGCCCATCTGGTATCCAGATGACCTAATCCTATCTCATAAAATAGTATTATGCAAATTGATCATCACACCAAGACACAAAGATGGCCACCCCCACGTGGTCAAAGATGGATGCCCCCATGTGGACACAAGATGGCCACCACAAGATGGTCAGCAGGGGAGGGCAGTTGTGGGAAATTAGGGGTGACCAGGCCAGCAGAGGAGGGCAGTTGGGGAAGACAAGGCCAGCAAGGGAGGGCAGTTGGGGGTGACCCAGGCCTACAGGGGAGGGCAGCTGGGGGAGGCCAGGCCTGCAGGGGAGGGCAGTTGGGGGGGACAAAGCCTGCAAGGGAAGGAAGTTGCGGGGGAAGAGGGTAGACCAGGCCTTCAAGGGAGTACAGTTGGGATCCAGCAGTCCTGGGATTGTGAGAGGGATGTCCAACCACCCAGTGGGATCGGGCCTAAATGGGCAGTTGGATATCCCTCAAGGGGTTCCAGATTGGAGAGGGTGCAGGCTGGGCTGAGGGACATCCCACCCCCTATGCACGAATTTTGTGCACCGGGTCTCTAGTAATTTTATAATTCCTTACCACTTTGGTTCTATGTGTTCCTCCTTTGGCAACCCTAACAGGTCACAGGTCACCAGCTCCATGAAGTAGTGAACTGGTCTTTGTTCTGGAAAATACTGCAGGTATTTATCCAGAAATTATGTTCATTAAATTCTGAACCATCATCAAAACCTGCTTCATTGTTAATTGGGAACTCCCAGAGTTTCCCCTCTTTCATTCACTGGCTCATCTTCTCAAAACCATTCTGAAAGGGCGTTCATTCACTGCAGCTAACTGCTTAGAAATTCCACATCCCAACGTGAAGGTGCTGTTTCTATTTCAGGTGCCTCTTCAGTAACTGCTTTAACATAAAAATCATTAAGTTTCTTCCCCTTGAATATATTTTTTCTAAAATAGCTGACAGACTCACTGGCTCTGAACTGCAGTTTTAGGGCAATAACTCTAGCACCAGGGACATTCGGGAGGAACTGGCTTCAGGGTGAGTGCTGTCCATGCTCTGGATTGAGACTGTCTCCATCCAAATTGTAGTTTAGCACCTTAAGATCTAGGCAAGTTACAAAACTTAACTTATTTCCCTGCTCCTCAGTTTTCTGCTTTCTAAAATGGGGATAATAAAATGTACCTTTTTTATTTGTTATTACACTGAAATGAGGTCAGATGTACAAAGTGCTTCAAGAACATATCTATAAATGGTAGGTCAGTGATTGTTTGTAGGGAGTGGTATTGAGGTTCTGGGCAAAGGAAACTGTTTAAATAACATTGGGTGATCTCTGAATTGCTCTTTTCAGGGTATAGGGTCAAGTAATAGGCAGACCTTGGTTTTGCTAAAAACCTGAGCTTAAAATAGCAGGCAGTTTTGAAATTCTGGAGAGAGGAGGAAAGAGGTAGAGGAGAGAAGAAAAGGATCTTGATAGAAAGAACAAAATTCTTTTAATTGAAATGTCAAAATTGTCTTGCCCAATGATAGCCAAGATATCTTTAGTAAAAGTGTAAGAGTTTGGAAGTAGCAGGGGGGCTAAGGAAGCCATGGCATAGCAAGAGCTTTTAGTTTCATGTTTCTATAGTTCACCCACCACATCACCCTCCATGTTTTGTTTGTCTTAGTCCAGTGATCAGCAAACTGCTGCTCTTTGGCCCCTTGAGTTTTTAGCAAAGGCCAGCTTAGGAGTACCCTAATTAATTTAAAAACAATGTACCTACCTATATAATTTAAGTTTTAAAAATTTTGCTCTCAAAAGAAATTTCAATCGTACTGTTGATATTTGGCTCTGTTGAATAGTGAGCTTGCTGACCACTGTCTTAGTCCTTAGATAGTACTCTTAACATTTTGAGTGGTGTTGGGAGGAAAAATTTTTATAGCCATTTAGGTTCCTGTTTGGGGTTCTATGAATTAACTGATGAAAGTCAGACTAACAGGAGAGACTACACAAAATTTGTTCACGTGCAGATGAAGAAGCACAATAGAGAGGAGAAAGAATAAATTGGAGTGTTCAAGAAAGTCTCCCAAGACCACAGAACATTATGAAGCCACATCAGTGACTGTACTGATTCCCGATGCAGGTGGGAAAGTGAAGGGAAGTACATTTTTGCCCCTCCCATAGATGCCTTGAAATTAATCTCTGAAATCCTCCTAGAGCCAAGGACAAAAGGGTAAAATGCTTTCAAGGCTGTGCAGGTTACCATTCCTATTGATGATTCCCACTTTATAAGACTTCTCATTTCTCTTTCCAAGCCCATTTCACTTCCATCCCTCCAACAGTGTGAACTGGGAAAGAAAGGGGTTCTAACACCTGAGCCCTTGTTTGAGGCCAACTAGGTACAGGTTGCACTTTCCCAGAGGGCGGCTCTGACCTGTGTGTGAGCCCAGCAGGTGCAGTCAATAGCCTGCTCTCTAGAACACACAGAGAAGGGCCGCCGTCTCCTCCCTCTCACTCTAAGCCTCCCAACACTATGTTTTCCTCAGCCCCAAGGACATAGTGCATCTTCCCTATGTCCTTTCCCACTGCGAGTGCCAATCCCGGGTCTTCTTAATGGAGGTGAGATATTATTCAAGGTGTCTGACCAAAGACAGAGACTTGGGAGAAGACCTAATTACTTTTCAGACTGAGTAGTTCAATGGTCTCCTTGGTTCCACACATTTTAGGAGAGTCTCCCTGTCCTTCCCTTGTCAAGCAAGCACCAGTGCCTCCATTCTTTAAGGGTAACTCACTTGTGCCAGCTCTTGTGATAGCTTATCACAGTGACATTAATTGTTGACCTGGATTTCTGAGTGAAAGAAAACAGCTAATAGCCCTGGCCTGGTGGTTCAGTTGGTTAGAGTATCATCCCATGCCCCAAAAGGTTACAGGTTCAATGCCTGGTCAGGGCAAACACCTAGGTTGTGGGTTCAATCCCTGGTCGAGTTGTGGGTTGGGAGGGGAAGATGAGGAAATGATCAATTGATATTTCTCTCTCACATCAATGTTTCTCTCCCTCTCTTAGTCTCTCTCTCCCCCTCTCTAAAAAAAAACAATTATCCGGGACCAGTTTGGCTCAATGGATAGAGCGTCGGCTTGGGGACTGAAGGGTCTCGGGTTCGATTCCAGTCAAGGGCATGCACCTTGGTTGTGGGCATATCCCCAGTAGGAGGTGTGCAAGAGGCAACTGATCGATGACTCTCTCTCATTGACGTTTCTAACTCTCTATCTCTCTCCCTTCCTCTCTGTACAAAATCAACATATATATATATATAAATATATATATATATATATATATATACAAAATCAATATATATATATATACAAAATCTATATATATATATATATATATATATATATATATATATATATATATATATTGATTTTGTATATATATACCAACCACCAATTAACACATATTTTCAGGTGAGGAAAGAAAGAAAGAAAGAAAGAAAGAAAGAAAGAAAGAAAGAAAGAAAGAAAGAAAGAAAGAAAACAACTGATAAGAGAGGAAAGCAGGACATCTGAGGGAGCTGGGAGCCTTAACTCTGCAGTCTCCACCAGAGCCACAGACCTTGTCTTCTCCTGAGAAAAGCTAAGCAGTAATTAAAGGACTTTGTTTTAGATCTGAGTGCTGAAAATTCTCACCGCAGAAGCAGCCCCTACAGTAGTAGTGCAAATTAGACCTTGATAAGAGTTTCCTACGGGTGAAGATGGGGTTATCAGAAAGCAATGGGAGAAGAGAAGTGGAGTGGGAGAAATCGGGAAGGATTTCAGAGAAAAGATTACCTTGGGAGGACTTTTAAAGATAAATAGGTGTTTTTTACTAGGCATATGGGAAGGGCAATTCAGATTTAAAAAAAAAAAAAAATGCCAGAAAGAGAAGTAGATGCTCGTGGTAGACCACTGTGTATTTTGAAAATAACACGTTCCTCCATGTGACTGGGAGGAGGTGAGGGATGGCACAGAAAGAAAACTGTAGGCCCAAATAGAAGTACCTTCAATACCAACCAAAAGACTTCAAAAGATGTAGACAGTTACTTTGAACTCAAGGAATTGTGGACAAAAGAAGTCACATGTTAACCTGACAAACTCAGGGGAAGCCTGCATGGCAGTCTAGCAAACACAGAGACCTAAAATAACCACAAAAGATGGTTTGAAAATTAAATATTTAATTAAAAACAGGTTATAGCGAATAGTCAAGTCCTAGCCCCTATTTTCCCTGACAAAGATCAACTTAGATCTTTACTAAGCCCATTTGCCTTTTTGCCTCTAAGATAACATATCTGTGAGATGTCTGGTTAACTTCCTTTTTTCCCCAGTCCCCTCAGGACACAAAAATAGCTTGGGGACATTCCCTCCTTATTATTGTTACCAAGTTAATTGTCAACCGTTAATTATATTAAAGTATCCTGTATTCATTTCTGTAAGAGAAGCACATGTCCATCATTTCACTTTTTGCCCTATTTCAGAGGTTTCCCCTACTTTGCTTTATCCCATCTCCTTAATCTATCACCAATGAATTTCATGTAACTCTTTCACGTCCCTTTCCTTTGATTGCAATGTATAAATATATATGTAACCCTCCATTCTCCGGAGTATTATCTCAATTCATTGAGTTTCTGCTTCCCGGCATATGCCTACAGTTTGGCTCAAATAAACTCACAAAAATTCTCTACAGGTTCCAATGTTTTTTATTTATTTGTTTGGTTGGTTGGTTTTGTTAACAGAATGGAAAGACACAAGCAATGGAAAGGAACTTCCATCATTTTCCCATTATACACACAAGGAGATTGAAGGTCACAGCAATCTCAAGGTCAGAGAACACCTTGGCAGCAGAAACAGAAACCAGCCTCAGGTCCCCAACTTCCAGGGCAGTATACACTACACTGTGTTCCTGGTGTGCCCTGGGTGGGGAACATGCTCTCCAGGATGTGCACCCAGAGGACTGTAATATCTCATGAAATTGATCTCTTCTTCTAGTTCTGATTTCTCAGAGAATTCTCCCACTGCCCTTCCTGCTGTGAAGTGTGGTGGGAGAAGGCAGGGTAGCTTTGCTGCTGCCCCCATCTGTGGAGTTCCAGGGGCTGGGGACTCATACTGAAGTACCATCAGGGGTAGTTCCATTGCAGCAGCTGGGGTGAGGGAAGTGGAGGCAGGGAGGGAATGAGTGGCTCGGGGCTCCCAGCTCCAGGCTCTGGGGGCATTGGTTGAATCTATAAGAGACACTGGAGGAAGGGGAGCCAGCTTAGGAGGAAGAGGTCCCCAGGAGAATATCTACTCCAAGAGTGTCTCTCCCTCTCTTTAAGAAGCCTCACATGCTGGCTCCATCAAGGAAGCAAAGTGTTGAGAACACTCATTTGCCTAGAACTATTTGGGGTCTCACATCTTCCATCTCCTGCTTTCCTCCTTGAGTTAATCACCGGGTCTGGTACAATGAGCACAATAGTGCTTCTTTTCCCAAAGCTGGGAGATATTGTCAAGAACAAACCATGTGGATGAGGAAGTCCATGTAGGCATAAAGAGAGTTCAGCTTTAACCAGATCAGGCAACAACTCTTACATCTGTTAACCTGTAAAGAATTTTTGTGAGTTTATTTGAGCCAAACTGTCGACACATGTCAGGAAGCAGAACCTCAACGAATTGAGATAATGCTCCGGAGAATGGTGAGTTACATCTGTATTTATACATTGCAATCTAAGGAAGGAACATAGCTGGGTTACATGAAATCCATTGGTGATAGATTATAGAGGCAAGAGAAAGCAAAGCAGGGGGTGCGATGGTGGGGAGGAATCCCTGGGATTGGATAAAAAGTAAAATGATGGACACATACTTAGGTGGGTGTAGGAACACTCCTATCCAATAAAGAGGTAATATGCAAATTGACCATCAGTCCAATACATAAGATGGCCGCCCCAAGGTCAAAGATGGCCACCCCCATTGGACATTGGACAATATGGCCTCCAGAAGATGGGCAGCTGGGGAAGACAGTTGTGGGCAATCAGGCCAGCAGGGGAGGCAGTGGGTTGGAACCCAGGCCTGCAGGGGAGGGCAGTTGGAGGTAACCAGGCCAGCAGGGGAGAACAGTTAGGGGCAACCAAACTTCATCAAGCCTAAAAGAGAGAACAGTTGCGGGGAGACCAGGCCTGCAGGGGAGGGCAGTTGGGGGCAACCAGGTCTGCGGGGTAGAGCTGGCCTACAGGGAAGAACAGTTAGGGGTGACCAATCCAACAGGGCAGGGCAGTTGAGGGCAACCAAGCCTGCAGGAAAGGGCAGTTAGGGGACACCAGGCCTATAGGGGAGAACAGTTAGGGGAAATGGGGTTGGCAGGGAAGCAGTTAGGCATCGATCAGGCTGGCAGAGGAGTGGTTAGGGGGTGATCAGGCTGGCAGCCAGAAGCAATTAGGGGCAATTAGGCAGGCAGGCAGGCAGGCGAGCAGTTGGGAGCCAGCAGTCCTGGATTGTGAGAGAGATGTCCAACTGCCTGTTTGGACATCCCTCCAGGGGTCCCTTATTGGAGAGGGTGCAGGCTGGGCTGAAGGACATTCTCCCTCCCCTTCTTCCCACGCATGCATTTTGTACACCTGGCCTCTAGTTAACATATGATAATGAAGGAATTTGTGGTATCTGTCCTGGCGCCCAGCACATTTAGTTTTGTCCCAGGGGGTCCTGAAAAAGGGAAGTTACAAGTTACCCAGACACTTCAAGGGTATGTATAGTAGATTCAAAAAGACAGATATCATAGATGCAAAAAGACAGTTAAGGTAAAGGTTGACCTTGTCAGTGAAGATACTGGCCTAGATCATATTTGCCCACCATAACTGCTTTTAGTTAAACTTTAATTTCAGACCATCCTTTGTGGTTACTTTAGGTCTCTGCCATGCAGGCCTTCCTTGAGCTTGTCAGGTTAGCATCATCCACACATCTAATTAAGTGGAGACTTTTATTGTCTCACTAAATCCAACCTTCTGACCTACTGGATGACCTGCTTTGAGTTTTGTATTAACATAACTTATTTCATTGGCATCTGATCTGGCGAGAGTTCCCTCTCTCTGAATATAGGTCTCACTTCTCCAGAAAAGCTCACATTTAATCCCTCTCTGCTATTTTGGTACTGCCCTAAACTCAACTCTACTCCCCGCCTCCTTTTGTCAGTTTATCTCTCATAGACAACCTAGAAAGGCAGACCTCAGCAGTGCTATGGTTGTTTCAGATGAGCAGGAGAGAGTATCCCACTGTCAGCAAGAACGTGTGTGAGCCAAGTGTTGTTGCAGGGCACCCAGCCCCCTCCCTCAGCTGGGACAAAGGACCTCTGTCAGCCGGTCATGCAGTGACTGTGGGCAAACCATGTGACTTCTCTGAGCCTTAGAATTGTTTCCTGAGAAATGGAAGCGTGAAGAAAGATGATTTTCAAGTTGCACTCAGTAAAAACAATTTTTCAGTGTTTTCTGTTTCTAAAGATCTTCCTATCAATACTTCTCAGAAAGAAAGATTGAATCTCAATATAACATCTATTCCCATAAGATTTTTATGTGCTTTTGTGACAGTACTCACCAATTAATTGCCTTCAGTTTAAAAAAAAAAAAAAATTCACTCACACAAAAATGCAGAAAGGGAGAGAAAAAAAATTCTTATTTACCCCCACTGTGCCCTCCTGAATTCCTGTCAAAAATACCAGCAAAAAAAAAATGATTTTTTTACCCCAATATGGATATTAATATTTTTTTTGAAAAAAATACATATGTGTTTGTTTGTTTTTTTAAATTGATTTCAGTGAGGGAGAAGGGGAAGGAGAAAAAAATCCATGATGAGAGAGAATCATATATCCACTGCCTCCTGCACACCCCCTACTGGAAATTGAGCCCTACCTGGGAATGGAACTTTACCTCCTGGTTCATAGGTCGATGCTTTACCACTGAGCCACGCTGGCCTGGTTTAATATTTTTAAAAAGGCACAAACTCTGATCTTTTAATTAAAAAAGCACAATGTCTTCAGAATAGAAGTTTAAACCTTTAATTGTATTGAGTTGCACAAAAAATAAGTATTGCAATTTAATACACTAATTTTTATATGTTGATATTTATAGTAGGAAAAAACAATGTCAGCCTGTATGTAGTTCCATCATCAATTCATTGGATAAATAAATATTTTAAGAATACAGTCTTATAAGAGACCCAGAAATAAGAGATAAATCTAGGAATAGAGTTTATAGAACTAGAGGCTGTCATTAATTAATTTTAGGAACAAGTTAATAGTAAGTAATTATTCATAACAAAGCTCCCGTATGTATTTCTCTATGTTACCAAGTGGGTGGTAAATATTGAAAAGGCACAAAATAATGAAATACCTGATAAGCAAATAGAAATATGTTATTTGTATTTTCATTACCTATGAAAACATTGATGTTTTAGTGCATAATTCTCGACAGTTTTGTCTATGCTATGTATATATACCTAATAAAAGAGTTACATGCTAATTGACCATACCTTCGCAATGCCCACCAGCCAATCAGGAGTGAGCATGCAAATTAAACCAACAAAGATGCAGGTTAATTTGCATACGCAAGCACTGAGCGACCTCTGAGCAGCATAGGAAGGTGGAAAGACGAAAGATGGCTCCAGGCAGGAGCTGAAAGGCAGATCCGGACAGAGCAAAGGTAGTGCTGGCAGCCAGGGAAAGGAAGACCCATTCTTGGCACAAATCTTTGTGCATCAGGCTTCTCATGTTTTTATAACATACAGAATATTGTATACTATGTATATACTGCTTTAGATTCTGTTGTTTTTTTTTTTCTTTCAAAATGCATCTGGGCTTTTGTTAAAATTAAGTTTCTTAACTTAGATAGTAGAGAACAAATATATGTTCACTTTGAATTAATTTATTGACTTTCATAATTAAAATTTGTTCGTTTTTCTGCAAATATGTTATATTACATATAACAACAAAAAGGCTTATTCAAAAATATGCATCAGAAACATTCCAAGTCAACAAATATCTATATTATTCTGAAAGCTCTGTAGTATTTTATGTTAAGGATGTAGCATGATTCATTAAACAAATTCTCTATTGTTAGACATTCATAGAATTTATAACTTTTTACATGTATGCATTATAATAAAAATCCATGTAGTCTGGCTGGTGTGGCTCAGAGATTGAACATGGATCCATGAACCAAGAGGTCGTGGTTTGATTCCATTTAGGGCACATGCCTGGGTTGCAGGCTGGATCTCCAGTTGGAAGCATAGAGGAGGCAGCCAATTGATGTTTCTATCTCTCTGTTCCTCTCCCTTCTACTAATACTCTCTCTAAAATCAATAAAAATATATTTTAAAAAAACAAACAAACAAAAAAAAAACATCTAGCCCTCCCCGGGTAGCTGTTGGTTGAAGTGCCACCCCACACACATGATATCTTTTTTTCTAAATGACAATAAACACAGTCTCAGCACCATTGTGGGGAGATTAGCCAAGACCCTCCTTTTGTGTCATTAAGGACCTAATAATCAAGTCATAAATACAATCACTAGAAATGCAACTGACATAATTATCTGAACAGTGGGTCACCAACTTCTCAGAAGCAGCTTCAGTATTCAAAGAGCTGCTTAAACTACACAGCTACTAGCTAGTTAATGCAGAATGATAATTGTGTTTCATTTCATTTCAAGCAACTTTTGTTTTTTACAGATAAAGTAAAATATTTTTTGAATTCAGGAAAATACTCAAAGTAGGTTTCCCTTAAACAGCAACTTTCACAGGCACCTTTAGAATTAGCTTGGGTTTTCTAGAAATTACTAGTGAGAACCTGATAGCTGTGTAGTGCATTGGGAAGCTTTTACACTAGGAACCCTAGATGTTCCTTGGGCCATACATGTTCTCTTTCTCTGTCCCTGAGGGTCCTCATCTGTAAAATGAGGATTTAACGCAATGGTCTTTGAGGTCCCTCTCTCTCTTATTCTATGACTGCATGGAGTGGCCAGGTATTGTACCAGGACTCATAGAAAAAGAATGTATTCCAATCATGAGGAGAAAACCTAGCACTTGGCAAAGATAGGAAAAGTCATTCCAGGGAAAGAGAAAGGGCTCTGGCTTTTGTCAAAAGTGCAGATGTCAGATAGAAGAGAAAGATGGCGGCTGGCAGGACATATGTAAGGGAAAGGAAGTGCGTCAGTGAAGGTATGAAAGGAGAGTGTGTGGATGTGCGTGTTGTGTGTGTGTGTGAATGAGTGAGGGACAGTTAAATCTCGCAGAAGTAGCAGGGCATGGCAGACAGGCTCTCCTTGACAAGGAGAGACTTCCACCGCTGCAGGCAGTCCCTGGACAGAGGGACTCCAGCACGGAGTCCACACCATTTTGAAGGGGAGAACGGCCTGTTTTAGGAACTCATCAACGCCCTAAGACAGGCTTTGGAACTGCCCCACAACCCAGCACCCACCCCAGCCATTATCCTGCTACCCCAGCTGCAGACCCTTGGACCCTGGGACCTCCACCTCCAAAGGTGCACCGCTCCAAGATCATGTGGATTCCTGCAACAGAGAGGAAGTGACAGGACTGCTCCAATCATGAAGACAGAAGAGAAACAATCCAGAGATGGAAGACGCTGATGACACCTTGCCATACTAGCAGTCAGCAGCTGTGCTTCGCTGCAGGTTGCCCAGGACTAAACCAGAGAAGGTTGGGCCTTCATTACCACCATTTGTCCACGACTCAGAACTAAAATATCATGGCTGACATGTATACATAAGGAACTGTTTGACATTGAAATTGGGACTCAAAAGAACTGTTGGCCCAGAAAGAAACTCTCTACAGACTGATTCATTTGCCTTTCAGCATAACCATTATTGCTTGTCTTATTTTCAGTTCTTATAAGTGTATTTCTAGTATCACATAACCATTATTGCTTGTCTTATTTTCAGTTCTTATAAGTGTATTTCTAGTATCATCTAGAGGAAATAATGAATAACATAAACTGATGAACAAAAACAGACCCAGAGACAGGGAAGCATCGATCAGACTGTCAAACCTAAGAGGGAAGGTAGGGGAAGGTGTGGGTAAGAGGGAGAGATCAACCAAAGGACTTGTATGCATGCAAGTGGCCACAGACAACAGGGGGATAGAGGCATGGGTGGGGAGGGGATTGGGATAGGAATGGGGGGATGAGGACAAATATGTGATACCTTAATCAATAAAGAATTTTTTTTTAAAGTGCAGATGTGGGGGTAAAGGGGAGAGATCAACCAAAAAACTTGTGTGCATGCATATAAGCCTAACCAGTGGCCATGGACAACAGCGGGGTGAGGGCATATGTGAGGAGGGGTTTGAGATGGGAATGGCGGGATGAGAACAATTATGTGATACCCTAATCAATAAAAATAAAAAAATAAAGAAAAAAAAGTGCAGATGTCAGGTTATAAGCAGGCAATGGTAAGAGGCTGGTCAAGTTATTGTTGGGAGCATTAAACCATTGTGATTCACAAATGAAAGTAGATGGCTAAAAAGGTGAACCAAAGCAGGCTGGCTAAACCCCTCCTTAAAAGTTTCCATTATTCTGTATTTGAGCAAAAAACAATCTCTGTAAATAGTTATTCTCAAAAGAACAACCTTGAAACATTTGGGAAAGAGAGAATGGGCATAAAGCCCAGAGTTTGTTGAAAAGTGAATGATTAATTATTTTCTGTTTGGAAATAGAGCCATGTCAGCAGGCCTGTGTCCCATTCTCCCTCTCTCAGAACTGTCTCCCCTTCCTGGAAGTGGAGGCTAATCCTTCTTTACACACGAGCATCATCCTCTTTAACCATCACTTCTCTTCTTAAGTAAGTTTCATGCCTATAGACCCAAACTACGTAAGAATTATAAAGAAATGTGGAGATTAATCTTTTCCCTCCATCATAAAATTTTACAATTAGTTTTTAGGACAAAATTAAATATTTGTACTCTGCATAAAGGGGGAAAGTATACCAGCACTAGAGTCCTTAGAAGAAGAACCCAAGCTTCCCCTGTTCATGCAGGGAAACTATTGGCTTAAAGAAGAGACAGAAAAAACATTTCAGAAAAAGGAGAGTAACTTTCAAGTTCAAGCTGTCAGAATATTTTTAAATATATGAATATATTTTTAAATTGGTAATTGTTTCCCTTTAATTACAATCACTGGCAAAGATACAGTGTTTATTAATCATAGACTATAATTTCTTGTATTTTGAAACACAAATGGATTAGCACTTAGATGCACTTTAATAAAATTATAAAACTTTTCCCCCAAAAAAACCTAAATTCCTCATTGTGCCAAGCTGAAAATAAAACAATTAGAATGAAAGCAACCATTCACCATTCACCTGACTCTGCACTGTCAACCATGTAGGCAGGTTGTGGATTTCCCCAAGGTTGCTCAGTGACATCCTCCAAGAAGAGAAGGGACTTGGCTGTGTTCAGAGGCTGGAGGCTGCTCCCGCCATCACTGCCAAACTAAACCCAGAGGCTGATCTGTCTGTGTGAGCTGGGCTGGAACTGGTGTTTCAGGCAATGGGACAGTTTGTGTGTGAAGGTGACATTGGAGTGGAGTCCCTTGTCTCTGTTGTTAGATGATTCATCAGAGAAGGGTTGTGTTGATCAAGTTGTCTTATCCCCAAAGGCTGAGGGAGGTGGCTGCTGCCTCAGTCTCCTGGGACTGCTGAGGCCCTCAGGGTATTGGAATGGGCCTGGCAGCCATCTTCCCTAATGAGTAACTGGTTGATAACTTTTTTTAAAAAAAATAATACTTTATTGTTGAAAGTATTACACATGTCCCCTCCCCACCCTCCATTGACTCCCTCCAGCCTTTTCCCAGTCCCCACCCTGGCCTTCACCACCCCATTGTCTGTATCCAAAGGCCATGCATATATGCATACAAGTCCTTTGGTTAATTACTTTCCACCCACCCACTCTCCACCACCCCGGACCCCACTTCCCTCTGAGATTCCACACTCTGTTCCATGCTTCCATAGTTCTGGACCCACTCTGTTCATCAGTTTATTTTGTTATTTAGATTCCACATGTAAAAGCATTTGATATTTGTCTTTCTCTGACTGACTTATTTCACTTAGCATGATATTCTCCAAGTCCCTCCATGCTGTTTCAAAGGGTAAGAGATTCTTCTTTTTTTTTTTTTTTTTTTTTTTTTTACTGTTGCATAGTATTTCATGGTATAAATGTACCACAGCTTTTTTATCCACTATCTTCTGATGGGCACTTGGGTTGTTTCCAGACCTTAGCTATTATAAATTTTGCTGCTATGAATATAGGGATGTATACATTCTTTCTGATTGGTGTTTCAGTTTTCTTAAGATATATTCCTAGAAGTGATATCACTAGGTCAAATGGCAGTTCCATATTTAATTTTTTTAGAAATCTCCATACTGTTTTCCATAATGGCTGCATCAGTCTGCATTCCCACCAGCAGTGTACTAGGGTTCTCTTTTCTCCACATCTTCCCCAGCACTTGTCATTTGTTGATTTGTTGATGATAGCCAGGTGTGAGGTGATACCTCATTGCTGTTTTAATTTTCATCTCTCTGATGACCAGCGACTTTGAGCATATTTTTATGTCTCTTGGCCATCTGTATGTCTACTTTGAAGAAGTGTTTATTTAGGTCCTTTGCCCTATTTTTATTGGATTGTTTTAGTTTTGCTAAGTTGTATAAGTTTCTTATATATTTTGGCTATTAACCCTTTATCAGAAGTATCATTGACAAATATATTCTCTCATACAGTAGACTCCCTTTTCATTTTGTTGATGGCTTCTTTTACTGTGCAGGAGCTTTTTTAGTTTGATGTAGTCTCATTAGTTTATTTTCTCATTAGTTTCCTTTGCCCTAGGGAAACTGTAATTTTGCTACTGTTATGAATCATAATGTAAATATCTGTGTTTTCCAATGGTCTTAAGCAACTCCTGACAGAGGGTCTCAATCTGTGGGTGGTGACCCTTTCATAGGGGTCACCTCAGAATATTGGAAAAAACAAATATTTACATTACAATTCATAACAGTAGCAAAATTACAGTTATGAAGTAGCAACAAAAATAGTTTTATGGTTGGGGGTCACCACAACATGAGGAACTGTATTAAAGGGTCACAGCATTAGAAAGGTTGAGAACCACTGTCCTAGGAGATGTGCCAGTAAACATATTGCTATGTGAGATGTCTGAGATTTGCTTACCTATGGTTTCTTCTAGGATTTTTATGGTTTCATGACTTACATTTAAGTCTTTTATCCATTTTGAGTTTATTCTTGTGTATGGGGTAAATTGGTGGTCTAGTTTCGTGTTTTTTTGTTTGTTTGTTTGTTTGTTTGTTTGTTTGCAAGTATCTGTCCAATGTTCCCAGCACCGTTTATTGAAGAGACAATCTTTGCTCCATTGTATGCTCTTTCTTCCCTTTTCAAATATTAATAGAGCACAATGGCTTCCATCGATTTCTGGGGTCACTGTTCTGTTCCATTGCCTATTCTTGTGACATTACCAGGCTGTTTTGATTATGGTGGCTTTATAGTATAATTTGAAATATGATTCCTCCAATATTGTTCTTCTTTCTAAAGATTGCTGCAGCTATTTGGGGTGTTTTTTGATTCCATATAAAATTTTGAAGTATTTGTTTTAGATCTGTGAAATACGCCATTGGTATTTTAATAGGGATTGCATTGAACCCATAGAGTGCCTTGGGTAGTATGAACATGTTAATGATGCTGATTCTACCTATTCATGAACGTGATATATTCTTCCACTTGTTTATATCTTCTATCTCTTTTTTTCAATGTTCTGTAGTTTTCTGAGTACAGGTATTTTGCCTCCTTGGTTAAGTTTATTTCTAATTAGGTCAATTTTTTTTTGTTGCAGTGGTAAATGGAATTATCTGTTTAGTTTCTCTATCTGAGAATTCATTATTGGTGTATAAAACAGCCATCCATTTTGGGGTGTTGATTTTGTATCCTGCTACATTCTCAAATTAATTTATTAAACCTAGTAGTTTTTGGTGGAGTCTTTAGGGTTTTCTATATATAATCATGTCATTTGCAAATAATGACAGTTTTACTTCCTCTGTTCCAATTTGGATGCCTTTTATTTCTTATTCTTTTTAAAATATATATATATATTATTGATTTTTTATAGAAAGGAAGGGAGAGAGATAGAGTTAGAAACATCGATGAGAGAGAAACATCGATCAACTGCCTCCTGCACACTTCCCCACTGGGGATGTGCCTGTAACCTAGGTACATGCCCTTGACCAGAATCAAACCCAGGACCCTTCAGTCCACGGGCCAACACTCTATCTACTGAGCCAAACCAGTCTAGGATCTTATTCTTATTTAATTGCTATAGATAGAACTTCCAGTACTATGTTGAAGAAGAGTGATGAAAGCAGACATCACTGTCTGTTTCCTGTTCTTAGGGTAAATGGTTTTAGTTTTTGCCCATTGGGTATAATGTTTGCTCTAGCCTTGTCATACATATATCCTTTATCATGTTGAGATATGGTCCCTTTATTTCCCCTTTGCCGAGAGTTTTTATAGAAAATGGGTGATAGATTTATAGAATGCTTTTTCTGCATCTATTGATGTGATCACATGATTTTCCCGTTTCAATTTGTTTATGTGATGTATCACGTTTATTCATTTGTGAATATTGTGCCAGCCTTGCCTCCCTGGAATAAATCTCACTTACGTAGTAATGGTAGAAGATCTTTTTAATATATTGGTGGATCCAATATGCTAATATTTTGTTGAGTATTTTAGCATCTATGCTTATTAGGGATATTGGCCTATAATTTTCTTTCTTTGTAGTGCCTTTATCTGGTTTTGGAATTAGGATAATGCTGGCCTCATAAAAAGAGGTTCAAATTATTCCTTTCTCTTGGATTTTTCTTGAATAGTTTTAGGAGTATAGTTGATAGTTCTTCTTTGTACACTTGGTAAAACTCCCCTGGCCAGACCTGGGCTTTTGTTTGCTGGGCGTTTTTTTATTATTGCTTCTATTTCACCAGTCGTTATTGGCCTATTTAGGTTTTCTGATTCTTCTTGATAGAGTGTTAGGAGATTGTATTTTTCTAAAAGTTTCATGCACATTGTCCAACTTGTTGACATAGCTGTTCATAGAATTTTCTTACAATCCTTTGTATTTCTGTGGTGTCAGTGGTTACTTTTCCACATGCATTTCTTGATTTTATTTATTTGGGTCCTCTCTCTTTAATTCTTGATGAGTCTGTTTAATGGTTCATCAACCTTGTTTATTCTTTCAAATAATCAGCTTTTGGTTTCATTAAGTTTTTGTATTGTTTTTTAGTCTCTGTGTCTTTTATTTCTGCTCTAATGTTTATTATTTCCTTCTACTTCCTCTGGGCTTTTCTTGTTGTTCTCTTTTTAGTTCTTTAAGTTGTATGGTTAAATAATTTATTGCTATTTTTTTTTTTTTTTTTTTTGAGGTAGGCTTGTAGTACTATGAACTTCCCTCTCAGGACTTTGGGATATAGTCTATTCATTTTTATTTGTTTCCAGAAGATTTTTTATTTCTTTATTGATCTCGTTGGTAACCCATTCATTGTTTAATAATATGCTAGATAATTTCTATGTGTTTGAATGTTTTTGGGTGTTTTTACTGCAGCTGATTTTTAATTTAATTCCACTGTGATCTGAGAAGATGGTTGATATTATTTCAATCCTCTTGAACTTGTAGAACTTGTTTTGTCCTAATATGGGGTCTATCTTTGTGAATGATCCATGTGCAGTTGAGAAGAATGTCTATTCTGCAGCTTTAGGATGAAATGTTTTATAAATGTCAATTAAATCCATCTGATCCAGTGTGTCCTTTAGAGTCACTGTTTCCTTGTTAATTTTTTGTCTGCAGGATCTAACTAGTAAAGTGAGCAGGGTGATAAAGTCCTCTACTATAACTGTATTATTAATCCCTTCCTTAAAGTCCTCTAGAAGTATATATATATATATATATATATATATATATATATATATATATATATACTTCTTCTATATTAGGTGCATACATGTTTACCAGGGTCATATCCTCTTGTTGGATCAATCCCTTTAGTATTATGTAGTGACTTTGGTTGTCTCTTATGATGGCCTACATTTTGATGTCTATTTTGTCAGATACAAGTATTGCTACTCCAGCTTTTTTTCTTTTCAATTTGCATGGATTTTTCCATCCCTTCACTCTCATCCCGAGTGAGTCTTTTGTTCTGAGGTGGGTCTCTTGTAGACAGCATATAGTTGAGTCATGTTTTTTTATCCATTCAGATATCCTATGTCTTTTGATTGGAGCATTTAAGCCATTTACATTTAAGATTTTTGTTGATAGGTATTTATAGATTGCCATTTTAATTCTGAATGCCTAGGTTTGTCTCGCTATTTTTTCTTCCCATTACAGCAGTTTCTTTAGCATTTCCTATAATGCTAGCTTGGTAGTGATGTACTTTTTTAGCCTTACTTTGCCCAGAAAGTTCTTTTTTTTTTTTTTTTTTTTACCATTTATTTTGAATGGTAGCTTTTCTGGATATAGCAATCTTGGTTTCAGATCCATGCTTTCCAATACCTTGAGTATTTTATGCCACTCCCTTCTGGCCTGTTGAATTTCTGATGAGAAATCAGCTGTCAGTCTTTTGGGAGTTCTTTGTAGATAACAGTTTTCTTTTCTTTTTTTTTTTTCTGCCTTTAAGATTCTCTCTTTGTCTTTAATTTTTTACATTTTAACTATGATGTGCCTGGCATGGGCCTGTTGGGTTCTTCTTGCTTGGAGTTCTCTGTGACTCCTGAAATTGTGTGATTTACCAGGTTAGGGAAGTTTTCTACCATTATTTCTTCAAACATGCTCTTTCTCCCTTTCTGCCTCTTCTGGCACACCTGCTATTTGAATATTGTTACATTTCATGTTGTCTCACAACTTCCTTAAGCTGTCCTCCTATTTTTAATTGTTTTTTTCTCTTTGAGTGATTTTTTTCAATCCTAATTCACTGATTCGGTCCTCAGTTTCCCCTAATCTGCTCTGTATTCCTTCCAATGTGTTCTTTATTTGTGCTATGTCATTCTTAATTTCTATATTCATAGTTACTATATATTTTCTCATGCTGTTGAGTATCTTTACCATCATAAATTCTGAATGCTATGCCAGATAAATTTCTTTTTTTAGATAAATCTTTATTATTCAGATTATTACAGTTGTTCTTATTTTCCCCCCATATCTCCCCTCCATCTCAGTTCCCACCCCACCCCATACCCTTACTCCCCCGACCTTGTCCTCGCCCATATGTGTAAGATTTTTTTACCAGTCTCTTCCCACACCTCCCACACGCCTGTTCCCCCCAGAAATTGTCAGTCCACTTCTTTCTATGCTTCTGATTCTATTATATACACCAGTATTTTCTGTTCATTAGAATTTTTATTCACTTGCTCTTTAGATTCACTTGTTGATAGATATGTATTTATTGTCACTAAGTTGTTCATAATTTTATTTTTACCTTTTTCTTCCTCTTCTAAGAGAATATCCTTCAGCATTTTATATAATTCTGGTTTGATCGTGATGAACTCATTCAGGTTTTTGTCTGTGAAGCTCTTTATCTAACCTACAATTCTGAATGATAACTTTGCTGGGTATAGTAATCTTGGTTGTAGGTTCTTGCTATTCCTCACTTTGTATATTTCTTGCCACTCCTTTCTGGCTTGTATAGTTATTGTTGAGAAATCAGTTGACAGTCTTATGGGTACTCCTTTGTAGGTAACTAACTGTTTTTCTTTTGCTGCTTTCAAGATTCTCTCTTTGTCTTTTTCCCTTGGTATTTTAATTATGATGTGTCTTGGTGTGGTCCTCTTTAGATTCCTCTTGTTTGGGGTTCTCTGTGCTTCCTGGACTTGTAAATCTATTTCTTTCACCACATAGGGGACGTTTTCTGTCATTATTTCTTCAAATAGGTTTTCAATATCTTACTCTCTCTCTTCTATGGAACTCCCATAATTCTGATGTTGGTAAGTTTGAAATTGTCCCAGAGGCTCCTTACATTATCTTCATACTTTTGGATTCATTTTGCTTTTTCAGTTGGGTGTTTTTTTCTTCTTCCTATTTCAAATCTTTGACTTGATTCTTGGGATCCTCTAGTCTGCTGTTGCATCTCTGTATATAATTCCTTATTTCAGTCAGTGTACACTTAATTTTCTGATTAATCCTTTTCCATATCCTTGAGGGTCTCAGTAAATTTCTCAGAGGTTTCTTGAAGATCCTTGAGTAACCTTATAACTGGTTTTGAACTCTATATCCAGTATTCTTCTTTCATCCATTTCTTTCATTTGTGACTTGTTTCTTTGTCTCCACATTTTGGCTGCTTCCCTGTGTTTGTTTCTATGTATTGGGTAGCTGCTAAGTGACCTTGAGTTGATAGAGTGGCCTTGTGTCATTGGTGTCTTATAGGGGCCAGTGTCTCAGCCTCCCCTGTTACATGAAGTGGACATTCTTGGTGCACCCCTTTGTGTGCTATTTGCACAGTCTTGTTGTCATTAACCCTTGATTGCTGTTGGTATCACTGGGAGGAATTGTACTCAGGCCAATTGGCTCTGATGACCAGCTGTGTGCAGGAGACACCTTATGGGGCAGGACTTGCTTCAGTAGGGCTTTGGTGCTCATCGAGTCTGCTCCTTGAGTGTGTCTCTTATGGATATGAAGAGTTGTAATCCAATATGGTCTCACTCTGACCACTGTGTACACTGGCTCTTGGGTCTTCAAGGAGATGTAAGATCAGCCACTGTCTGAAGCCACACAGCAGTGCCTTGGTCCTTTGAACTGGTGCCTAAATTTCCAGCCATTTCTCCCTGGCAGACAGAAACCCCACTGAATTTCACAGCCAGATGTTTTGTGGTACCCTTCTCAGTTCTGGTGCTCTCTGCTGAAAGACCAGCTTGAGGATTAGATCCCAGCATTCTCACTGGTAATTTCCCACAACCTAGATATCTTTTTGAAACTTCAGTTGCTTTCAGAGAAACCAAGATGGCGGCATAGGTAAACACTTGAACTGCTGCCTTGCATAACAATTTCAAAACTACAACTAAAAGACAAAACAGACATTTTCCAGAACTACAGGAAGGCTGGAAATTCTACAACTAGAAGGAAAGAGAAAAGCACACTGAGACTCAGAGAAACTGCAGGAGGCAGAAGTACTGAGATGCATCTGCAGAGAGGACTGACAACTGAGTGTGTAGCTGGCTTTCTCAAGTGGGAGGGAGACAAAAGCTTCCGACTGGGCTGAACTCCAGTTCTGATGAGACTCTGGGAACCCAGACTCATATGGGGTGAAACTGGACTGTCAGGAAAGAGAAAAGCACACTGAAACTCAGAGGAACTGCGGAAGGCAGAGGTACCAAGACGCACACTTGTAGAGATGGTGGGCAACTGAGTACACAGCTGGCTTTCTCAACTCAGGGAAGGAGCCAAAATCCAGAGACAAAGAAACAAGTCACAAATGAAAGAAACGGAGGAAAGCAAATGACTGGATATAGAGTTCAAAACCAGTTATAAGGTTTTTCAAGAATTTTCTAGAAAAGGCTGATATATTTAGCAAGATCCTCAAGGATCTGAAAAAGGACCAACTGGAAATCAAGCATGCACTGACTGAAATAAAAATATTATACAGAGATCCAATAGCAGAGTAGAGGATCTCAAGAATCAAGTCAAAGATTTGAAATACAAAGAACCAAAAAACATTTAACTGTGAAAGAAAAAAGAAAAAAGAATCAAAAAATATGAAGATAGTGTAAGGAGCCTCTGGGACAACTTCAAGCATACCAACATCAGAATTATGGGGTGCCAGAAGAAGAGAGAGAGAGAAATATTGAAAGCCTATTTAAAGAAATAATCACTGAAAACTTCCCCTACCTGGTGAAAAAAATAGACTTACAAATCCATGAAGCATACAGAACCCCAAACAAAAGGAATCTAAAGAGAACCACACCAAGACACATCATAATTAAAATGCCAAGAGCAAAAGACACAGAGAATCTTGAAAGCAGCAAGAGAAAAACAGTTACCTACTAGGAAGCAACCATATGACTGTCAACTAATTCCTCAACAGAAACTATGCAGGCCAGATGGGAGTGGTAAGAAATATTCAAAGTGATAAATAGGAAAGACCTACAACCAAGATTACTCTACCCAGCAAAGCTATCATTCAGAATTAAAGGTCGGATAAAGAGCTTCACAAATAAGAAAACCCTAAAATAGTTCATCACCATCAAACCAGTATTATATGAAATGCTGAAAGGTATTCTTTAAGAAGAGAAAGAATAAAAAGGTATAGATAAAAATTATGAACAACTAATACATATCTATCAACAAGTGAATCTAAAATCAAGTTAATAAAAAAATCTGATGAACAGAATAAACTAGTGAATATAATAGAATCAGGGGCATAGGAAGGGAGTGGATTGACAATTCTCAGGGGGAAAGAGGTGTGGGAGGTGTGGAAGAGACTGGACAAATATCATACACCTATGGATGAGGACTGTGGGGGTAAGAGGGTAAGGTAGAGGGTGGAGTGGGAACCTGTGGAAGGGAGCTATGCGGGGGGAAAAAAGAGGAACAATTGTAATAATCTGAACAATAAAGATTTACTAAATTTAAAAAAAAAAAAAAAAGAAGAAGAAAAGAAACTTCAGTTGCTTTCCAGTCAGCCCTTTGGTGACTCTGCCCTTCTTACCAGTCTCTATGCAATTTCCACTTTTGGTGTTCCATGATAATTTTTAGAGCTCACTTATTCAGTGTCTCTTTAACCCTTTGTATGCCATGAGCATCTATAGAAACTTTAAAAATCATTTTTTGTAGGAAATTTCAACTGAAAATATTCAAGAACACCTGAATTGTGAGTTATATTTATTTTTATAATACTCATTCAAATTAATTTTTAATTAAATTCAAAATATCGTGGCATGTGGGGATGGTTTTCATTTTGGATGTATGGCAGTTAACTGGTTAAAAAGTGATATGTGATTAATTAAAATAATTTCTACCCACAAAAAGACAGTGAGGATTTGGGCACTCTGCTAAGTGCCAGGAGAGGCCCTACTCTATGGACCCCATATCCTGTTACCTCTGTTTGCTCCTAAAAAAATATTGACCTTTGGTGTTTGGCAGAACAAATGTTCTGGTCAGAGACATGCCTGCCCCTTCCTATTCAGAGGCTTCAGTAACCCCGAGGCAGCCAGTACTGAGGGAAAGCGTTTATGGCAGTGTGCTTGGTCCTCTTCTCACTACCTTCAACTTTTTTCCTTTTAGCTCAGGGTTTGGTTGGGGATGCAGGGAAAAAGGAAGAGGACAGGGGGTTGGCAGGAGGAGGAGTGAAGCTCAGGTAGGACTGTATCCCAACACAACTGAAAAGGTTAAGTTTGTCTTTTTCGGGTTATTCATGCTGCCCATCTCACCAAAAAGGGATAGGACTAGGCCAAATCAGGTCTAACAGGCACGGCTTGGGGTTTGTGGGTTTTTTTACTTCATAAAGGAAACAATTCAAGACACAAGCCCAGCTGATTTTGCAACTATGTTTAATAAAGGTTGGGTCAGTAAAACAAAAGAAGGACTTAGGATAGAAGAAGCAAGATGACAGTAACAGAAGTGACCCTGGGCTGCCTAGACTCAGGAAAGGAAGTCATAGTAACAGAAATGAGCCAGGGCTGGGCTGCTAGATTACTGAGAAGTAAAAGTCTAAGGGACAGAAGTGAACCAAGTGGGGGATGCTTTTGTCTCACTGAAAAGTTAGGCAAAAGTGGGGCCCTCAGAGCTTAGGAGAAAGTATCACACACCTGGGGAAAGGGGGGAAAGGGTGTGCTCAGGGAGAGCAAGTAGTTGGTCCTTTGTCTTGAGGATTTTCTGTGTTTTCTATAGACGGGAATTTTAGTGGTGGTCTCAATCAGATTATTTATCAGCTTTTTAGGTGTGTACTTTAACATGCTTATGTGTCAGATGAGCATATAGTGGGGTTTGGGATCATTCTCTAATCATCGTTACTTCCATCTTGGATTTGTCTGGCTCTAATTATTTATTTGTTGTTATTATTTATTCCCTGGATTTTATTGGTTCTTGGGTTTATCTGGCACTAATGGCACTGCAGGGTCTCTGTTATTTATCTACCTGACTAGGGTGATTTAAGCTACTCACACTCTTTGGGGAGTAGAGGTGTAAACCACCTGCTCCTAAAGTGCACTTTGTTAGGGAAGATAGAGTGTTATGATTTATTAGTAGGCTGTCGATTGCCTTTGTTTAAATATTTTGTCTTCATTTCCCTTATCTACTTGCCAGAGAATTTCCCTAGTTTTTTATTAACCTGCCTCATCCACTTCTCTTCCTCCTTAAGTCCTCAGGCCCTTCCAGTTACCAAAACTGTTCCTAAGACAGGCTCTAGAGCACATTCCCAAGCACGTGTAACCCACTGGCAGCTGTTTAAAGAGTTAATCTCTCCTAGGAGAGGGTGCTTTGGAACAGGGACCAATACCTCCAAAGTGAAGGCAATCCATGTGTTTTTAGGATTTATCAGTAAGCTAAAAGCAGAGCTTTCCTGGGATCCTTGGAAGCCTTCTTACTCTACCTGCCTTGTTTGGTAACAACTTACCAAACCCAGTTGTGCTGGTGAGCTTTGAGAGAAGCCAGTAGAATCTGCACGGTGGGGTCCCCAAAGTGAGATCAGAGAATGTATTTTTATACCAGGAGGGATAATAAAAAGACCTTGGGGCCTAAGTGTCAGCCACTGATTTAGAAACTAAGACTGTAGATTTGAAAAAGACAATTATTCTTCTCTCAGGGTGTTCTGTCAAATGGAGAGACAATGAAATCAATTAACCATTAAAGGAGGAATGCTTATCAGTGGAGATGGTCAGTTTTGCAGCTGTGCTACAAGGAACAGAATACTGGGGGCTCCTGGTTAGTCTCTTTTGAACAGTTGAGGATGAAAGTAAAGAGAAACCCAAGAAAGATGGCAAAGATATTTCTGAGGCTTTAGTAGCTGGGAGGTTGAGTTCAAGGGCAGTGGGTACTAACACTGTTACCTAATCTTCCCTACAAGTGCTTTCCTGGTTCTGTGAAATTGATGATTTACCTACTTATTGACATGGCATCCTTTCATGAAACCAAATTATGTGGGTAAATCGACAGTGCAGGGGAACAGCTTTCTGCTGGGAGACCACACTTACTCTGTGGGGTTCTTCCAAGGCAGTTCTTGGAGTTGGCCCATAGATCAGAAGCAGCGTCTTCTGGATCCAGACCATGCATGTGAACAACGAAACCTTGGTCCTGTCATTGGGAAGAATAAGAACCACAGAAATCAGAAAAAGGCCAGCTTTGGGACAAAGGGCTATGCTTATCAATGTCAAATATTGCCTCCTGGAACAAATCTTTAATCCGCTCCAGTGGGTAAATATTTGATCTAGTCATGTCCAGAGAAAAGGTGAATGACTCTCCTTGTTGTGCACAAGCAGTGTCCTTAGTTTTCATATCTCTGCCAGGATTAGGGATCTTTGGAACTGGTTTCCCCACCCAGTTCATTTGATCACTATATAATCAGAACCAGAGGGGTCCAGTTCACACAGCTGGAACCCATCTCCAGAAACAAAGAGCTGGAAGCTATCTTCAGTTGGAGGGACTCTTCCAGATTTTTGTAAGATTCTTACTCCTGAGTAACCTATTGCTATATTTGTTTATATGTATATACTATTTATAGCCATCTAGCCACTTCAGTGAAAAATCTTTTTCTCCCCTTAAAGTTTCTGGATCCAAGCTTATGAATTAAGAAAAAAAATGAATCAAATTCTAAAGTTTAAAATGAACACAGATTTCTTTGGGGATTGTCTATATGTGTGTGGATGAAGGGAGATTAGTGAGACTGGGAGCAAGTGGAGATTTAGGAGGAATTCCTGAATTATGATAAAATCCCCAAAGACCTGGGGAAGCCATTTGCTGAAGTGCATCTGGATGGGCCCAGGAACAGGAATTACATGTGGCAGAGCAAGTAAAGAATCCAAAAGTATGTTTTTAGTTCTGTTTTCTTCTAATCTTCCATACTAATTTTTTCCTTTAAAAAGTTCTGATTACTCCTTATGAGCCAAGTGGAACACATCCAAGATCAAAAGAAGGTACATTGGCAGGTTGAAGGGAAAAAAAGAAGGAAAGAGATAAAGGGAGGAATATGTGTTATGCTTTCTGTTTTGAGGGATATTGCCCTAGAATATATAAAATAATGAACCTACATGTCTAGAAATTATAACCATAGTTACTCATCATAGACTCCCTAGTGTGTAAAGTTGGATGGATCTCTTGAATACAAAACATTGCCTGTGGAGAGAGGAAGAGAATATTCATTCTTGTGAAGATTAAAAGCTGAGTTTGAGACAGATGATAAAGTTAGTCTGAAGAACAGTGGGGACATATTTCACTGACAAAAAGCTGACTGACAGTTATGTGCTTGAATATGGAAGGTTATGTGTGAGTGAGTTTGATCGCCAGACCTGAGGCTCTAAACCCTTGGCCCAGGCAGATTCACTTCCACACCAAAAATAATGAATCATTCTTGTTTTCTCCCAAATTGATTTTACCTCTTTTGGGGAAATTTAGGATTTCCCCAAAAGAGGTAAATATGAGTGAGCAAGTTATGAGTGGGAGAGAAGATATTAGATACTGGTGGCCATGATGTCTTCTAACTGGGATTTGCTTTCTGGATGTCTTAGGAAATAAAGATTACAGTAAGCCTGAGCAAAATTTAGCTGAGTTCTTATAGAATTAATGTGCAAGCTCTGTAAATTATAAACAAAGATTTTCCTTTACCTCTTCCAGACTGGGATGGGAGGCCTTCAACTTCCAACCAGCAAGTGGCTTTGTAGGATATGAAGCCCCTGTGTGGCTGACGCCTTAAAGGTGATCTGTGAACTTGGCTTATACACTGAGCCTTAAGAAATGATACATTTCAGTGAGATTAGATTACAGGTTTTCTTATCATCTACTAGAGGCCCAGTGCATGAAATCTGTGCAGAAAGGGGGTCCCTCAGCCTGCCCGGCACCGTCTCCAATCTAGGACCCTTTGGGGGATTTCTGACTGCTGGTTTAGGTTGTAATCCGGACCACTGGCTCCTAACAGCTCACATGCCTGCCTGATCACCCATAACCACCTCTGCCTACTGGCCTGATACCCCTAACTATTCCCCTGCCACCCTGATCATCCTATAACTGCTCTCCTGCTGGCCTGATGCCCCAAACTGCCCTCCCCTGCCTGCCTGATCTTCTCCTAACTTCCCTCCCCTGCCTGCCTGATTGCCTCCTAACTGCTCTCCCCTGCCAGACTGATGGGCCCCTAACTGCCCTCCCTGCCAGCCTGATCACCCCTTAACTGCCCTCCCATGTTGTCCTGATCACGCCCTAACTACTCCCCCAGGCAGGTCTGATAGCCCCTAACCACCTCTGCCTCGGCCCCTGCCACCATGGCTTTGTCCAGAAGGATGTCCAGAAGATGCCTGGAAGATGTCTGGTCTAATTAGCATATTACCTTTTTATTAGTATAGATTTCTTTCATTAGTATAGCATATTACCTTTTTATTAGTATAGTATAGATTCCTTATGCTACCTACCAACTAAACCTATACAACCTTGTCTCTATAATTCCACTAGACTTTTGCTAGTAAGCCTGGAAAAGATTATCTTATGCTTAATGAGAACCATAAAATTTCAGACTTTAGAGTTAGCAACTCTCTCATTCTATAAATTAAAAAACTTAAGACTTGAGAGGAAAATTAAGTCAATCACTAAAAAAATTTTAAAATATTGTGGATCTACTGTGAGGCAGGCACTGTGATTCAAGGTGAATAATATGGGCTCTGCCCTCCTGTAGCTTGTACACCAGTAGGAGACACTGATAAGAAGACAGTAATTGTTTGCCTGGAATACCTGGATAAAGGCTTGGAAATTACACCCATGAAATTGGCAATAGGTATATCTGTATTTTGCGATATCCTGTGGGCAGACCCTGAGTTTTGTGACTTTTGCTTTAACATTTGTATTTAATGAGGTGTCGTTGGTCTTTATTACTTAAGCTTAGAGTGTTTAGACAGAAACTCCAGACAAGCCCAGAAGCTCAGACCCCCTTCTGTGAACAACAATATCCCCACAACCTGTACAGCACTGGCACCTCCTACCAGGTTCCCTGGTCTACACTACAGCATGGAGGACATTGACAACCTTTCTATCCACCACTGCCACCTAATGGCTCTTTTGGCTACTACAGCTCTAGTTCTACTTCCTGATTTTGAGCTCTGGGTTTCTTGCCCCAGGCAGAGAGGTGTTGACTTGGTGACCCTAAGGTCCTGTTACATCTTGGAAGCCTAAGATTCTACAATTGCCTTTGATGTTAGAAGGCAATATTTGTCTACTGAAGAGCAAGAGACCTAAATAAATCCAAATCAATAAATCTTTGATGAGGTCTTCCACAAAACTAGAAAAAGAAAACAGATCTAGAAGACTTAAAAAGCACAGTGTAAATGTTAAGAGCTTGGCAAATGGGGAGCATAGCAGGTCAGCAGCTGTGTTGAAGCAGTGGCCATGTATGAATACTTGTTATTCTTTTAGGACTGGCTTTTTCCCTCTTTAATCATATATCACTTTTTTGCTCAAGTCCCAAGAACATGCTTTCACTTGATTTTATTATAAATTATAATTAATGAACTTACATTTTTTCAGCTGCTATTCATTTCAGTATTGTGGAATGATCAAAATTTTTCTTAGTGTATAATTTTGTATTCTTCAACAGTGTGCCAAATTTGTGTATTGTTATTATGAAACAGATAAGATTTATCAAAGCCAAATGATGATGAGAAAGAGTATTCACTTTGCTCCCTCTCTCACATGCCTTCCCAGGAAACCATCAGAGCCCTGAATTTACTGGTCTTTCTAGATTTACAGTCATTCTCCAAGGGCTGTTTAGTAATACTACAGGCTTAATGCTAGAACCTGTGGCATCTTTAAGTGTGTAAAAATATTTGACATAAAAATGTTTATTGATGTACACATAAGAAAAGTTCAAAATAAAGATCACTAATTAATTTAATGTCTATGAAAATATACCATTTGTTTTATTTTAATTTAGGATTGATATGAATTACATCACACTTGAGAATAATTGAAGGTCAAATTTTTCTTCCATTCTAAGAATTTCTTATTATTGTGTGATGGTTGCTAAGAAATCACAGCCAATCATAAAGTAAATGAGTTGCTGATTCACAATTTGAAAAACAAAATTGTAAAAATTGTTTTCTAATTTATAGTGAAAAGTCATTTTTATTATTGGATGTGGGAACACTGACATATATTTGATATAATGTGGGAAAAGATATGATGGTTTTTAAAGGCTCTAAATGTTCTTTAAATTTTTCTCCAAAGAACTAAAAATATTTTCAGAAACTTCTAAATATTTTTCTGGAAACACCAAATATTTTTCAATTCTCAAACCTTCACATTTCTTAACACATAAAGTTTTTAATGTTAATATGAAATTTGCTTTCTATTTTGTCATAACCTACTAATGGCCCTCTGCACGAATCTGTGCGTGAGTAGCTCACTGCTGCTTGCCTTAGCTGGCCACCCTGTTCACGCTGCTCTCAGCCACACATAGCTTGCTGCCCCATCCTCTTATAGCTCTCAAACACTTGTAGCTTGCTGCCCCTCCCCTCCTGCTATTCAGTCATTATGTGACAGCGTCCCAACCAATTTGCATATTGCCCTATTATAAGTATAGATACCTGTTTAATTCTCTTTTTAGTAGCTATCATTGAGACAAAATCATACTTCAGAAAGAAGCATTTTGTTTACTTGATAGGTATGTTTGGGTGTGTGTGACACACTGCTCCTGGGAAGTGTCATTTCCACACTTTAGACAAAAAACTCTTGAGAGTTGATGTAAGCAATCCTCTTCTCTTTCTTATTCTTCTTTTGTGGGAGACGTTACAAAATCACTACAGCAAACTGTAAGGACTTTGGCTTGACAAAAGTTCTGAAGAGGTTTTCTTTGTTGTCCTTTTATCTGATCACATAGTAACATCATTTGCCTATTGTGTAACAGTGTAAGTACGTTTATGGGGAAATTCTCTGAGAATAATCCACCTTGTTCCTAAGAATAAGCTTGAATTCTTCTTCCTCCAGTCTTCTGTAAAATTGACCCAGACCCACTTGCAATCATTGCATCAATTCTTCCATGCTCTTCTCTGTTGTTTTTTTCCCCCCAACTAGTATATAATAATTCCACCATTAGTCACAAACCAACTAATTCTTAGGGAATTGGGACTATCTCCCTTCAACTCAGGACAAAACTGCTCTCAACTGCTCTCCTTACAGCCAGCTGAATACATAGAATCTTGTCTTTAACAAACCTTTCATTGACCCTTCTCTGGGTTCAGAAGACTCTCTTTGCCCTGGCCAGTGTGACTCAGTTGATTGAGCATCATCCCATGCTCCAAAAGGTTGCCAGTTTGATACCTGGTCAGGGCATATACCCAGGTTGTGTGTTTATTTGGTTTTGGTGCATACAGGAGGCAACCAATAGATGTTTCAGTCTCACGTCAATGTTTCTCTCTCTCTCTCTCTCTCTCTCTCTCTCTCTCTCTCTCTCTCGCTCTCGCTCTCGCTCTCGCTCTCGCTCTCGCTCTTTCTCCCTCGGTCTACCCCCTCACCCTTCCTTTTTCTCTAAAATAAATTAAACATATTTTTTTAAAAGTCCATCTTCTTCATAGGCCTCCTATCTTAGTGTTTCATCTCAGTGAACTGGAGCTCCTATTCCTTTCACATTGATGCCACATCTCCTTTTAGGGAGGACTTGGTCTGTTTTTATGGTCTCTGTGTGCCAGGACCTAGCACAATGCCTTGTACCCAGAAGACCTTAGGTAATGTTTGTTATTCAAGTAATAAATGGATTAGAGTGTGAATGGATATTTTAATGCTATAACTGATAGAAAGGTAAATACTCAGAGTCTTAAGGAATATCAAAGAATGGTTTGAGCAGGAAGTTGTGTTCAGGAAACTTAGACTGATTTTCCAAAAGAATGGATTGACAAGAAATGCGAGATTAATGAGGAAGAGGAAAGATATAATTTAGATGACGAAGGATACTGTACTCATGAAGCCCTGTCACTAGTCCAGCTGGTCCCTGTCCTTTTAGCTTCATTTGCCCTTTTAGCCTAATTTTGCCCTACCGTACCTTTTGCCCTGGGCAGGAGCCTTGTTGGAAGAGATGATGATGGGCCTGGGTCCCCTGTTGTTGGTCTTCATGCTGGGGCCCTGTCTGACCCCACCGGCCCTGGCTCAGGATGAGAGGTACAGACACTTCCTGGACCAGCACTATGATCCAAAGCCACGTGGCCGGAATGACAGATACTGTAATACCATGATGAGGAGGAGAGGCTTGACTTCACCCTGCAAAGACACCAACACCTTTATTCATGGCACCAGTAACAACATCAAGGCTGTCTGTGAAGATGAGAATGGAAAGCCTTATGGGACAAATTTCAGAATAAGCAAGTCCCCTTTCCAGGTCACTACTTGCAAGCACAGAGGAGCATCCCCCAAGCCTCCCTGCCGATACAGAGCCACATCAGGGTTCAGAGACATAGTTATTGCCTGTGAACATGGCTTGCCTGTCCACTTTGATGAGTCCTTCTACCGTCCATAACCAGCAGGCCCCTGGCCCAGAGTTGGCTCTGCTTCTCTATTCCTGGCACTTCCCCTACATCCTAGAACAGGGGTGGCCACCTTCATTGCCAGGGGCCAAGAAAATGAGCTGCCTGGATCCTTTGTTTTCTGTTTTACAATATGTTAATAAATAAAAATGTCTCTGAAATCAGTAAGAATCAAAGTCTTCTCATCAATTTGGCCTATGGATTTCCCCCCATTTTCTCTACTCAGCTGCCCACAGAAAGGATTACATGGAATACAAATGCCTTTTTTCCTATCAGTTCCTTTGTTCTCAGTCAATAGGGAGGTAGACTTTCCCTTTTTTTTTTTTTTTTTTTTTTTTTTTTTGTGAGTGTAAGGATGTTAAATTCATCTTACAGCAGAGCTGGGAAATTCCAGGGCACATGGCTCCTAAGCAGAATTTTCAGGAGGAGCAAATTTTTTTGCTGTCAAATAAGTCAATATTACTTTTACAAATGTTAAACTTTGAGGAGTAGTGTTTAAAACTAAATACCAACAGATTAATTATTCTTTATCCACCTCTCTCTTAAATTTTTGCATTTTAAAAGATATATTTCAAATAAAATACAAGGCATATTTATTAATAGATTCAAATCTATCTTCTAAATTCTCTATAAGAGGCAAACTCAGATTAATATTTCAGTATCCTGTTATTCCAAAATACCTAGATATTTAATTTTTTACTCCAAAAAGCTTTAAATTACCAAAAAATTATGGAAAACTATATATATATATATATCACTGAAAAAAGCTTTTATAATAAACCCTTTGTTTTAGTTACATTTATTTATTATGTATTAACAAACTTCAGAGTTTAAAGCCAATTATTTTACCCAAGGCATTTTCTTAGCAGATTTTGTAACAGGGGTAACTCGCTGGCCTTCAATGGCTTTATGTTATTTTCCTTTATAAAAATAGGAGTTCCCCCTCCCCTGCCTGCCTTCACTGGTATTTCTGCACCTTCCTGGAGGGATTTTCTACACAGCTGTTCCTCTCAGTGTTATGGGAAAAAATAGAACATTGGGGACTAGTTATGGTTATGGGAAATATTAATCTGTTAGCCATGATGGTCTAACCAGGACATACCACCTGGTTGGGAGTCATAAGTCCCCTCCCTCCTTGGAATACGTTACATTCCTATTCAAGAACCGCCCCTTAGAACATTATAAACTGGTGAACTATAAGATAGATATAGAGACAGTATATCAACAAGTAGACTGTCAAGTTACAGTGGGGACGGGAGGAAGATCTGGGGGAGATAATAGATCAACCGAAGGACTTGTATACATGCATATAAGTGCAACCAATGGACACAAAACTCTGGGGAGGGAGGGGATGTGTGGGAGGGAGGGAGGGGGTAAAAAAAAAAATCAATAAAATATATTAAAAAAAAAAAAAAAAAAAAAAACAAACAAACAAAAAAAAAAAAATAGAGGCAGACCCATAGATAGAGAGCAGACTGACAGCTGTGAAAGGAGCAACTAAGGGGGTGGACAGATTGAGCAAAAAAGAAAACTAATGGACACAGAAACAAGGTGGGGGCGGGGCAGGTAGGAGGGATTAAAGGTGACCCAGGGAGACTTGGAGTGGTAAACGCACAACCCCGTGTACAGGTGATGTGTTGTGGAGTTGTGCACTTGAAACCTGTATGATTTTGTTAACCAGTGGAACCCAAATAAATTCAATAAAAAGGGAAAAAAAGAAAAAAAAAAAAAAAAAAAAAAAAAAAAAAAAAAAAAAAGAACCGCCCCTTATCATGGAAACATTAACCCTGTTGCCCAACAATGGAGTCCCAACCCAGACTGCATTGCTTACTTCCCCATACCCATAATCCCTACTTCCCCATGTAATCCTGTCCCTATATTCATAAACCAGGGAACAGCAAACTAAAGCCCCCAAAAGATAGAAAGCCAAAATTACATTAGACACACAGACAGAAATCTCACTAGCTAAGAGTTTCTGGTGACTGACGCCCTGAGAGGGAGAGCAGGAAGAGTACATTCTGACAATCTCTGTCCCAAGTTCAGCCTCAATACACATAACTGGGCTTCCCCAAAGCAGGACATGCCCCATCTTTAAAGAAATTAAACCAAACAACAAAGAAACACAAAACATCAACAGAAACGCTCTTATACAGTGAGGGGGGCCTGAAGCTGCGGGGATCTCCCTTTTCCATGTCCCGCATGGAAAGAGAGATGAACGAACCAGTTCTAAGTGGAGGTGCCCAGGGATTGAGAAATATTAGAAATAAAGAGAGAAGACATAGAAATGGATTTCAAGCTGGGAGCTGGGAGGGCCGCTGACCTCCTCTGCTGGAGAGACAGACTGACTACCTCCTAAACCATGCAGCACATCTATTTATACTCCAATCCAACAAGGGGTTTCACAGGAAAACAAAGAGCCTGGGAGAGCCCAGGTTCCGCCCACTCCTTCCTCCTGAACAAACACAAGCCAGGAACTGAGAACATCTCAGCACTCCCAGGGTGGGAGTGCAACTGACATGATTCTGTCAATATCCGGGGCCAGTCAGCAACAATCTAAAGAATGTCCAGGTGTCTTCCCATTTGGCCTTCTACAATACAGATGTGCACAATGCACCAAAACTTACACCACACAGTGCCCTGCATTAACCAACCACCGAAGCCGAGTGATATTTCCTGTCCTGGTTCCGGAACTGTCCCTCCCCTGAACTTCAGCATTATCTCAAACAGACTATTTGGGGAAGAATTCTATCTAGGCCTAGAATTTTTGTTTCCGATCCTCAGAAACTCCTTTGTGACTCTGTTCCTACTCAGTCCCCCATATTGGAGATGTCTCACACTGTGCTCAATCTCCCCCACCTTCCAAAGAAAAACAGTCTTGGACTTACCTATTGAACCCACAAAGAGACAGGGCCTAGGCAAAGGGCCACCCAAAATTGGGTGGGATATGCCTACCCTTCAACCAGGGTCCCTCCCTAGTCTGGGCACAGAAATCCCAGATACACCCCCAAATTTTGAGAAATGGCTCACCTGTCCGAATTTCAAAAGATGGACTGGGAAACAGAAACACGGCGAAAATGAGACTTTTAATAACACTCTCGAGTGTGGATGTCTATCACATGGTATACAAGTGGGGAGAGGAACATAGACTATTTATTAGTCCTCCTTCGTTTCCTCATTGGCTGAGTCCTATGAGGTCACCTGTTTCTTTATACATCACCTAGGTCTTCTTGTCTCCCTTTGGGCCATTTAAAATATTTGCTGAGTCCTTTTTCTTTTTTCTTTTTTTAATTTTGGCTGAGACCTTTCTAGTAGACTCCACTTTCCTTTGTTTAAAATCTTCTTGGAAAAATGTGCTGTCAGCTGTTGGAACTCCTTTCATGTCCCTCGTGGTTCAGGGTTCTGGTTCAGGGTTTGGGTTCTGGAGAAGGGCTGCACACAAATGAAAGAGACTAGAAGAATTTTAATTTGGCGATATGGGGGGCCTGGCTGGAGCCCACCTCCAGTGGGAGGACTGCCACTAAGCTCTGGCCTTGCTATCCCTTTTATTGAGACTATGGGATACACCCATTATCCTAAGCAGGTTTGGGATACACCCATAGCCCTTAGGCAGGTAATAAGCAGAATATCATATCAGTAACGATTTACACATGATTACAAGATGGGGAAGTTGCCTCAGTTACCATTGTCTTAATTAGATAGGGAGTGGTTGTCTCTGACCTTTCAGAGCTTTGAGGTTGACCAGCCTTTTATATCTTTCTATTAGTGAGCCAATGATTGGTTTTCGGCAGTCAGCCACATGCACAGCTCTCATACCTGCTCCCCACTGCCCACATCCTGTTTGCTCTGGGAAAATTCAGTAACTGCCTGACCACAAACTTTTCTATAAAGTTTGAATCAGAGGCATGTTTCTTACACTGAGCACTTACCATATACCTGGCATTATGATAATTACTTAAAATTGATTTCATCATTTATTCTTCTTAACATTGCTAAGTGAAAGGTATTATTATGCTCATTTATTTAAGAGTAATGATGCTGAGAGAGGTTAAGTAATTTCCCCAAGATCATATAGTAAATGTGGCAGAGCTGGTTCTTTGGGATCAGATTATCAAAAGAAGTTCTTATTGAGAATCAATGTCGTAGATGGGAGAGAGCCTTTGGAGCAAGATCTGACCAAAAGGTATGTGTTGGGATAGTTTGGGGATCATTTCATTTTCTGTTGAAGCTACAACCTTAGGATACACACATTGATGTCTACATTGGACATCTGTTGGCAAATATTTGTTGATGTCTTATTAAATCAGTTTGTTATGGTGACTGAGGCTGTGGGTTTGTTCTTGCATGAATAGTTAGGTCTTCTTTGTAGTGAGTTATCTTTCTAAATCATATCTTGGACACAAAGAAGCAGGATGATAAAAAGTAGATAAAAACCAGGCAAAATCAGAGGTGAAAGAAAAATAAAAGTGTATTTTGATGAAGTTATTACCCAAGTGCTAAGTGTACCTTCAGAAATTCTATCCATTAATCTAAGAATGAACCATCATTTCTAACTACTCTCATATCTTATATCTACAGCTATAGGCACTGGTATGTGACCTAGAGCTTTCTAGTTTTTTGTATACAAGCAAAAGGTGGCTGTGACTATAGGAGATAGAATTTTAAAGAATAAAGTTATGTTTGATACTGGTATGCAGGTCCCTCATCAGCCATTTCAGTCACCCAGACAGTGTGACCTGCCATCATGAAGCAGCATGTTTGAAAACAAAGGACAGTAGTACCCATGTACATCAAACCAGGACTTTAGCTATGATCAGCCCATGGACTGCGTGTGTAGAAATGGGCCTGTATAACCCTCAAAAAACAGTCCTTCCTGTTTTGGGTTGATCATTTCCTGTTGATTAATTTTATTTGCTCTAGTACAGTGATTTTCAACTGGTATGCCACAATAATTTTATTTTTTTATACAATAAATCTTTATTGTTCAGATTATTACAGGTGTTCCTCTTTCCCCTCCGCTCCCCCCCCCATAGCTCCCCTCCATCTGATTCCCCACCCCAACCCATGCCCTTACCCCCCTGTCACTGTCTTCATCCATAGGTACAAGATTTTTGTCCAATCTCTTCCCACGTCCTTCAGAACCCCTTCCCCCTGAGAATTGTCAGTCCACTCCCTTTCTATGTCCCTGATTCTATTATATTCACTAGTCCATTCTGTTATTCAGATTTTTTATTCACTTGATTTTTAGATTCCTTGTTGGTAGGTATATATTTGATGTCTTTTTGTTGTTCATAAATTTTACCTTTACCTTTTTCTTCTTCTTCCTCTTCTTAAAGAATACCCTTCAACATTTCATGTAATCTGGGGAAATTCAGTAACTGTAATCTTGGTTTGGTGGTGATGAACTCCTTTAGCTTTTTCTTGTCTGTGAATCTCTTTATCTGCCCTTCAATTCTGAATGATAGCTTTTCTAGGTAGAGTAATCTTGGTTGTAGGTTCTTGCTGTTCATCACTTTGAATATTTCTTGCCACTCCCTTCTGGCCTGCATAGTTTCTGTTGATAAATTAGCTGACTGTTGTATGGGAATGCCCTTGTAGGTAACTAACTGTTTTTCTCTTGCTGCTTTCAAGATTCTTTCTTTGTTTTTGCCCTTGGCATTTTAATTATGATGTGTCTTAGTGTGGTCCTCTTTGGATTCCTTTTGTTTGGGGTATTGTGCTCTTCCTGGACTTGTAATTCTATTTCTTTCACCAGGTAGGGAAAGTTTTCTGTCATTATTTCTTCCAATAGGCCTTCAATATCCTGGCACCCCAAAAATTTGGATGTTGGTACACTTAAAACCATCCCAGAGGCTCCTTACAGTATCCTCACACTTTTGGATTCTTCTTTCTGCCTCTCTGGTTGGGTGTTTTTTGTTTCCTCTTAATCCAGATCTTTGGTTTGACTCTTAGGGTTGATCTACAGTTGAGTTTCTGTATATTCTTTTTTTCAGACAGTATATGCTTAATTTCTGACTGGTCCTTTTCCTCTTTTTTTTTTTTTTTTTTTTTTTTCTTTTTTTGTATTCTCATTAAGGTCCTTGAAGGTCTCTTCAAGTTTCTTAGCGGTTTTTAGATGATTCTTGAGTACCTTATAAATGTGATTCTAAACTCTTTGTCATCCAGTAGTTTACTTTCCTCCTTCTCTCCCATTTGTGACATGCTTCTGTGTCTTCACATTTTGGTTGCCTTTCTGTGTTAATGGAGTGGCTTTGTGTGGTTGGTGACCTATAGGGGCCAGTAGCTCAGCTTCCCCAATCACCCAACGTGGTTGCTCTTGGTATACCCCTTTGTGGGCTGAGTGCAAAGTCTTGGTGTAGTTAAGCCTTGATTGCTACTGGTACAATGGGAGGAATTGATCTCTAGGCCAATTGACTGTGAGGACCCGCTGTGTTTATAATGGAAGAACTGCTGCACTGGAGATATGCTTATGGTGCAGGCCTTGTTTCAGTGGGGCTTTGGTGCTCACTGAGTCTGCCTCCTAAATGTGAGGAGTTGAAATCTGGTGCCTCACACTATCTATTATATACACTGGCTTCTGGATCTCCCTTCTCTTTCAGTCTAGTTGTAAAGCTTCCTCTCAGCCAGCTTTCCTATGGTTCTGGGTGATAGACGTTTTGTCTTTTAGTTGTAGTTTTGAAATTGTTGTGCATGGCAGCAGTTTAGGTGTGTATACTTAGGCCACCATCTTGGATCTCTGCCACAATAATTTTTAAAACCTGAAATACCTGGCTATTTAGTCAGGAGCACTGACCTCTTTTCTCTTAGATTGTCAAGTTAAAAAATGACAACCAACACAATCGCTGCTTGGTGTGAATGAATCCAAATTATACCTATTTATTTTGTCATATTGACAAATATATATTTTTTGTGTGCAGCAGAATTTAATAGTTAATGTGTGCCATGAGATGAAAGAAGTTGAAAATTGATGCTCTAGTGCACATGTGTCAAACACAAGGCCCGCGGGCCAAATCCAGCCCGCCAGGCCTTGCAATGTGGCCCGCACCACGCTGTCATCACTGCACTCCGCTGTCAGTTTATGACATTGTCAGTTTATGACTGTTCAGTAAACCATTCGGCCCGCGATTTAGGCTGGATTTTATATTTTGGCCCCTTCTCTGATTGAGTTCGACACCCCTACTCTAGTGAGTCAGCCCTGCCTCACTGCCAGGGTCAAGGAGAATCACAGTTCATGAGTTCATGCCAATCCTAGAAGTGACCATCAGATGGCAGCATCTAGCTAGTTGGTGTTAGTGAGCAATTCCCACTTCCACTCCTCCCCTATTCCACCCCTGATTAAACTCTGTTGCTAGAGAGAAGCAACTCTGAACATAAATGTCTTGAATATCCTGAATATTTGGTGAGTGGAAACAGAGAGGCACTAGAAAATGTGAGAAAAGCACTGATTTTAGAGCCAGAGAGGTCTGGATTTTCTTTCCTGGGCCAACAGAAGCAATGTTTTGAGAATATATGTCAATGCTTCCTTCGTTGTGGCTCTGAAGGTTTTTGTTTAGTTTTTGTGTTGTTGTTCTTAAACTCTATAAAACATATTTATTTTCCACTGTCAAAAGTGCCAAGCCAAGATCAGTTTGGCTCAGTGGATAGAGCGTTGGCCTACTAACTGAAGGGTTCCAGGTTTTTTATTTTATTTTATTTTATTTTATTTTTTTATTGTTTTTTTACAGAGAGGAAGAGAGAGGGATAGAGAGTTAGAAACATCGATGAGGGAGAAACATCAATCAGCTGCCTCCTGCACACCTCCTACTAGGGATGTGCCCACAACCAAGGTACATGCCCTTGACCAGAATCGAACCTGGGACCTTTCAGTCCACAGACCGACACTCTATCCACTGAGCCAAACCAGTTTCAGCAAGGGTTCCAGGTTTGATTCCGGTCAAGGGCATGTACCTTGGTTGTGGGCACATCCCCAGTGGGAGATGTGCAAGAAGCAGCTGATTGATGTTTCTCTCTCATCAATGTTTCTAACTCTCTATCCTTCTCTCTTCCTATATGTAAAAAAATCAGTAAAATATATTTTAAAAATAAAATAAAATAAAATGCTCCACCCAAGCAACTCTTAAAAAAAAAAAAAAAAAAAAAGTGCCAAGAAAATGATTCTGCAACTAGAGATGACAGAAAACCAACAACTGCTATTGACAAGTCAGACATAGCATCAATGATACATGCATGATGATGGAATATATCACCAGGGCCTAGTTTTGGGTTATGCATAGAAACAGCAGGGCTGACTCACTAGCATCAATTTTCAACTTCTTTCATCTCATGGCACACATTAACTATTAAATTCTGCTGCACACAAGTTCTCTTTTGTGGAGACTGTTCTGTTGAGATTTATTTTTAAAGTTTCTTGTATCAGTCAATTCCATAAGCCTAGGAAACCTCTTCATTCCCTATATCCATTCCATTTCATTTGTTCATTAATTCCCTCATTTTGTTTATCAGTTCACTCAACCAATATGTACTATTTTTCCAACCCTTTAGCTGGATACTCTAATTTTTACTTTGTAGATTTTAATATAAAATTAACATTTCCATAAAGACTTGATTTTAATACCATCAAAAAAATAGCCACATGAGTGCAAAGATCAAGTAATTAAGAAATACAAATGTCCAGTTTTTAAAATAGCCATGGACCCGGAGCAGCAGCTGCCAGGCTGGGAGCGGCCAGGCACGGAGCAGCCGGGTCTGGTGCGGCCAGGTCTGAAGCAGCAGTTGCCAGGCTGGGAGCGGCCAGGCCCGGAGCAGCGGCTGCCAGGCTGGGAGCGGCCAGGCCCTAAGCAGCGGCTGCCAGGCTGGGAGCAGCCAGGCCCGGAGCAGCCGGGTCGGGTGCGGCCAGGCCCGGGGCAGCAGCTGCCAGGCTGGGAGCAGCCAGGCCCGGAGCAGCAGCTGCCAGGCTGGGAGCGGCCAGGCTGGGAGCGGCCCGGCCCAGAGCAGCCGGGCCCAGAGCAGCCGGGTCGGGTGCGGCCAGGCCCGGAGCAGCAGCAGCCAAGTCCAGAGCAACTAGGTCGGGAGCAGCAGTGACCAGACCCGGAGCAGCTGGTTGTGGAACGAACCAGAGCAACAGAGGCCAGGCCCGGAGCAGCCAGGCCCGGAACAGCTCGCTCCTCGCCTGCCCCTGCCCCACGGCTGCCTCTCAGACATGGCTGGAAACTTTTGTGGGAACTTGAGGGTCTGCTGAATCAAGTGATGAAGGCTTAGATCTGGATGTGTTGAGTTAGTATAGGGCTGTGGTGTTGATCTGTGAGTGCCTTGGGTGGGGCCTGGATGAGGCTGGTAGACCTATTTGGAAATGTCTTTTGTGTGAAATGTATCATTGGGCATGTGGAGGTATTATTGATATGAGAAAATGCTAAGTAACTGATTTACTATCTGAAAAGGGATTTACTATCGGGGAAAGGGAGGGAGGAAGAGATTGAACATAAACTGCACCTATGGATGAGGACAATTGGGGATGGGAAGGGGGCGGAGGGTAGGGTGGGAACCTGGTGGAGGGGGGAAGAAATGAGGAACCTTTGTAATAATATGAACAATAAAGATTGATTTAAAAAAAATAATAAAAAATAAATTAAAAAAATAAATAAAATAGCCATGGAGATGTCAAGTAAGCATAGGGAATATTGTCAATAGCATTGTAATAACTATGTATGGTGTCAAATGGGTACTAGGCTTATTGGGTGAACATTTTTTAAAAATTTAATAAGTTTTTATTGTTCAGATTATTACAACTGTTTCTCCTTTTTTCCCCCATAGCTCCCCTCCACTCAGTTTCCACCCCACCCTCTGCCCTTACCTCCCTCCTACTGTCCACATCCATAGGTGTACAATTTTTGTCCAGTCTCTTCCCATATCCCCAGACCTTTATCCCTGAGAATTATCAATCCACTCCCATTCTATGCCCCAATTCTATTATATTCACCAATTTATTCTGTTCATTACATTTTTAATTCACTTGATTTTTAAATATATTTTATTGATTTTTTTTTTTTTTTTTTTTTTTTTTTTTTTTTTTTACAAAGAGGAAGAGAGAGGGATAGAGAGTTAGAAACATCAATGAAAGAGAATCATCGATCAGCTGCCTCTTGCACACCCCCTACTGGGGATGTGCCTGCAACCAAGGTACATGCCCTTGACCGGAATTGAACCTGGGACCTTTCAGTCCACTGGCCGACACTCTATGCTCTGAGTGAAAAGAGTTTCAGCTAATTCACTTGATTTTTAGATTCACTTGTTTATAAATATGTATTTGTTGTTCATAATTTTTATCTTTACTTTTTTCTTTTTCTTCCTCTTCTTAAAGAATACCTTTTAGCATTTCATATAATACTGGTTTGGTGTTTTAGCTTTTTCTTGTCTGTGAAGCTCTTTATCTGTCCTTCAATTCTGAATTGTAATTCTTGAAAAACTTTGAAACTGCGATTTTGAACTCTACATCCAGTTGTTTGTTTTCCTCCATTTCTTTCATTTGTGATCTGTTTCTTTGTCTCTGTATTTTTGCCGCTTTCCTAAGTTGGTAAAGTGGCTTTGTGTGCTAGGTGTCCTATATGGCCCAATGGGTCAGCCTCCCAGTTACCTGAGGTGGGCACTCTTGGTGCACTTCTTTGTAGGCTGTGTGCACAGATGTGTGTGTGTGTGTGTGTGTGTGTGTGTGTGTGTGTGTGTGTGTGTGTACTGTCTTGTTGTAGTTAAGCTTTGATTGTTTTTGGTATAACTGGGAGGAATTGACCTCCAAGCCAATTGGCTGTGAGGACCTACTGTTTATGCTGGAAGAACTGCTGTGCTGGAGACACGCTTATAGAGCAAAACTTGTTTCAGTGGGCCTTTGGTGCTCACTGAGTCTGCCTCTTGAATGTGTCACTTAAGGATATGTGTATTTGAAATCTGGTGTCATCTCACACTGACCACTAGATACACTAGCTCTGGATCTCCAATGGGGTGCAGGTTAGCTTCTGTCTGAGATCTCCCAACAGGAGCTACAGCAAGAACTACAGTTTTCTCCACTTTTCTTGGGGTTTGGAGGTTTTGGAGCTGTCTGACAAATGCTGCAGTTTGTTAGGTTAAGCTGCAATATGGCAGGCCATTTATATGCAAAAGCCACTGGGTGGAGGTTGGGTGGGTTTGTAGATTGTGTGGGGTGGTATCTCAGGGAGTCACTAGGCTAAGGTGTGGAAAACAGCCATGTCTGCCAGTCAACCTTTACTGCATTTCTGCATTTCCAAATCCCCGTGTCCCACACCCCAGCACAGTAAACAATGATTGCTGGGTGCACCTCTGCAAGAAAGTTACCCTCACTTTCTGACCCGATGGAAGACAGTCCAGCTTCTCCCTATAGGAGTTTGGGTCCCCAGCATCTCCCCAGAAACTAGAGTTCAGAGTAATTGGGAGCTTGTCTCCTTTTTGGTTGAAAAATAATCACACCCAGAAGCCTGTTGCTAGCCTGATTCGCATGCCTTCATACCTCAGCTTTTCAGCGTTTTTACACATCTCAATGCTCTTTTCTCTTTCTTAGTAGTTGTAGAACTTCCTGTGATTCTGGGTGATAGACATTTTGTCTATTAGTTGTAGTTTTGAAATTGTTGTGCGAGGCAGCAGTTTAGGTGTTTACCTATACTGCCATCTTGATTTCTCCTGTTCCTGTAGTGACCACTTTGTAAGATATATAAATGTCTAGCCGTAACCAGTTTTGCTCAGTGGATAGAGCATTGGCCTGTGGACTGAAAGGTCCCAAGTTTGATTCCAGTCAAGGGCATGTACCTTGGTTGTGGGCACATCCCCAACTGTACAGGAGGCAGCCGATCAGTGTTTCTCTCTCATCCTCTCCCTCTCCATTAAAAAGCAACAAAATATATTAAAAATAAATAAATAAATAAATAAATAAATAAATAAATAAATGTCTAAGCACTCTGTGGTAAACCAGAAACTAATATAATATTATATGTCAACTATAATTGAAAAAAAAATATTTAATTAAGAAAAATAGACACATGAGAGGGAAGCCTAACCCTAAACATTATTCTATCCTGTTTTCTACACCTTCCTCAATTCCCAGATGTCAGGAATTAAAATCAGTTCATGAACTCTCATTGGCATATCCTGTCTATCGAAACTTTTGGGAATCATAGTCTCCAGAGAACCAAACACTCTCCAAAGATCACATGACTAGAGAAATGCCTCAAGAGACAGAACTCCAGTTTCATTTAGATCTGCCTTTTTTTCCTTTTCACTCCCTGACCATATAGGACAGAGATACCTGGACATTCAGTCCATCAGTGTCTGAGTCATTGTACTGGGTACTGCACTGTCTCTCTATGAAAGAAAAGCTTTTACTTTCAGAGAAGATCCTGTTTGAAAACTTTGTACTCTTGGGAAAGCAGTGATAACAAAAGTTGTGGGCAGAGAAGTGGGGAAGAAAGAGTAGACTCTAGAGTTGAGGAAATATCAATTTACCATTCTTAACACCTCTCTCTGATGCCCATTTATTAACTTCCTTTCTCCTACTTCTTTGTTTCTCCCCAGGCACCTCCAAGGTAGTGATGGCTCTCCAGAAGACTCTTTCATTGCTTCTGCTCGCGTTACTGACCCTGCTGGGGCTGGGGCTAGTGCAGCCCTCCTATGGCCAGTCTATGTACCAACGATTCCTGCGGCAACATGTGGATCCTACTGGGACAGGTGGCGACGTTAAATACTGTAACTTGATGATGCAAAGACGGAGGATGACTCAGTACCATTGCAAGAAATTCAATACCTTCATACACGAAGACATCTGGAATATTCGTAGCATCTGCAGCACCACCAATATCGAGTGCAAGAATGGCAAGATGAATTGCCATGAGGGTGTAGTGAGTGTTACAGACTGCAGAGATACAGGAAGTTCCCCAGCCCCCAACTGCAGATATGGGGCCAGGACCAGCACTAGGCGTGTGGTCATTGCCTGTGAGGGTAACCCCCCGGTGCCTGTGCACTTTGACAGATAGATACTATCCTGCAGGGGTTATGGCCCCGTGATTGACCTTTAACTTACTCAGTGAAAAGCAAGGAGTAATGCATTTGAGCTATCTCAGGCTCTGTCTTCTCTGCTTATGTATACTTCTTTTTTTCTATATAATCCATTCTCTTAAATGCATCAAAGAGAAATGGAGGCATAAACCTATAATGGGACTGGCTTTTCTATAATAAACTTTTCAGTAAACTCTTCTGCTTCCTTTTATAATATTGATTAGCTTAGCTCTCTCAGATCCCATCCTCTGGAATGTAGTCATTATATGTATGATATAGCATTTCAAGTATTTTAAGGTGCTTCCATCTCAGTTATCTCATTTTAATACCACCACACCCCTGTGATACTCATGTTCCCACATATAGTAGGGGTGCACAAAGTTAAAGGATTTTCTGAAGAACATGAAGTTAGTGGAAAAGCTGAAGCAAAATATCTACTTCAACTGGCTACTAATCTAGGACTTTTTCTACTTCATTACAGGGAGTTTTTGAAAGTAACTGTTGTTTTTTTTTTGGTATTCCCAGAAGTCAGCTATTGAGGGAAACATTAAAAATTTGGAAATATGAACTGGGAAAATGAGAGCTCTGTCTGTGTAATTTGGCAACCTTGTTATGTTTGCGTCTAATAAGATTATGATACAAAAATTTTCTTTTTCTCTTCCCAAACTTTTGAATCACAGTAGAAAATCAGAGCATTAAGAATGCACTAGATCATTAAGACTCATTTACTCTTTCTAACTGGAAAGATTTTTCATGTTTTTCTTTTAATAAAGAACGCAAGCCCAGCCAGCATGGCTCAGTGGTTGAGCATTGATCTATGAACCAGGAGATCAACAGTTCAATTCCAGATCAGGGCACATGCCCGCTTGTGGGCCAGTCCCCCATGTGGGGCATTCAGGAGGCAACCAATCAGTGATTCTCTCATCATTGATGTTAATATCGCTCTTCCTCTCTGAAATCAATTAAAATATATTTTAAACAAAAACCCAAACTATAGGTATCTGTGAAGATGTTGCTATGGTTCTTGTGTGGGATTTTTTTTCTATCCTGTTATTTATTTTCTAGTTTATAAACATGCACCAACACCTTAATACCCTCATAAACTGGTCCATGACAAAAAGTCTATAGGATCAATGACCAAGACACAAAAACATTTGTGTCATTTACTAAAGACAATTCTCACACCCCTCCCTTTCCCCTTTGAATATTTTGAAACAAATTGGGGAACAGAAATGTATGGAGACACCAGCAGCTAAAGAAGGGAAGTATGTATCTAAGAGTGTGTGCTCACACACGTGTGTGTGTGTGTGTGTGTGTGTGTGTGTGTGTAGGTGTGTGTGTGAAAGGACTAAACTGAAAATACTTAAATGATAGCAGATATACATTGTTTATATTTAAGGTGTGCAACCTGATTCAGTATATGTATGCATTGTGAAACAATCACAACAACCAAGCTAATTAATGCATCTGTTAACTCACATGGTTATCAAAAGTGACTCCATTTTAGACTGTTTTCACCTCCATTCTTTTTAACACTACTGAACAGCATAGCTTAGCCCAGCCAGTTTCTCCTGAATGCATACTGCTTTCATACCATTGTAAAGTCAAAAAATCATAAGCTTGAAAAATCGTGAACATGAGTCATTTTTGTTAAACCATGACACCTAACAAAAACTTAATAACTAATCAAATTTCAGCCTCTTAAACCAATCAATTTAGAATTACCTGATGAGCACTGGTGAGGTAATGCCCTCTACCTTCCCCTAAATGAAGGTGCCCTTATTTAAAATAATCCAGTGTTGCCGAAACTGGTTTGGCTCAGTGGTAGAGCCTCCGTCTGCGGACTGAAAGGTCCCGAGTTTGATTCCGGTCAAGGGCATGTACCTTGGTTGCAGGCACATCCCCAGTAGGGGGTGTGCAAGAGGCAGCTGGTCGATGTTTCTCTCTCATTGACGTTTCTAGCTCTCTATCTCCCTCTCTTCCTCTCTGTAAAAAATCAATAAAATATATTTTAAAATAATAAAAAAAATCAAAATAAAAATAAAATAATCCAGTGTTTAACTTGGTAATCCCACCCTCTTTCTGCCTATGAAAACCTTCCATTTTGTACAACTAACCAAAGTGCCTTTCTAGTGATATATGGCATGCTACCCAATTCCTGAATTGCTTAATAAAGCCAATTAGATCTTCAAACTTACTTGGCTGAATTTTGTTCTTTAGCTCCTGCCCCCAGGGCCTTGTCATTCTTTTGTACCCAAAAGACTGCCTTTGATGTATGACCCCTTTGCTCCAGGCTCTTCTCAGAGTGACCCCCAGTGTTCTAGATGAGGAGATAAACAGGTGCACAGAGTAAGGCTGTCCCCTCTTCCCCCACCACCACTGCCAATCAGTTGGAACACTGCCCCTCTCACATCTATTCCTTTCTTCACTGCCTCAGACTTCTTAGCTCTAAGAAAAGGAAAAGGACACTGACTCTGCTCTTCAGATTCACACACTAATCCCAATGGACCTGTGAACGTAAGTATGAAATCTGAATAGGGCAAGTTAGAGTTAGAAGGGCTGGTACTGAGCATGGCTGGGGAAAGGCCCAGGAACACTGGAAGGGGCTTGTTTGACCTTCTTGGTGATAGAGTTGAGCATGCAGTGATCCAACTTGTGAGAAGCAAAGGCCCAAATTTAACTCAGCATTAAACTTACTAATTCACACCTCCCAACCTCCCCAACATTTTCAAGCATAACACATTGAAGCTGCTTAAATCTTGGTCTTCCCATCCTCTTTAGGCCCTTTGAGCTAGGGATGGGGTACCACAAATGAGAACTTGCCTATCCCTTATCCTGTGCCTGATAGAGCACTCAAGACCCCCAAAAGTGCTCTCCTGCAAATCCCATTAGTCTCTCACAGGTCTGTAAAGGAGCTACTATTAGGCTCATTTGAGGACACCAGTTCTGAGATATTGAGAATTAGGTTAGAGTTTCTGTAGGGCCAGGTTAACTCCTTGTGCTAACAGAGGACAGGGAGCTGGTCTAAAGGAGAGACTTTTTCAAACATCGCTAGGCCCTGATTTTGAACAGAGTAGCTCCTGTGAGAGCAGTTTCAATCTTGGTATTTGGTTGCTTAGAACACTATTTCAAAGCTGCATTTTCTTTATGATGATGTTCTTAATGGCAAATCAAGATGATGCAGCATGGTGATAATTAGGGAAATGTCCTCAGAGAAGGCAAGTGGGTAGTTGTTTCAGGCAGCCATTGGGGAAGTGCTATGATGAAGTCAATAGGAGATAAGTCCCACTTGCAGAGTCCATTTTAATTGCAGCCTGGGATTTCAGGGAGCCAAAACCTTCCTTGAAAATGTTTCCCAAGTCTACTCATCTTCTACATTCCCTTAAAGGGTGAGAACCTTTTCTACTTCACAGACATAAAACTTAAAGTCCCATTCTCTTTCAGACACACTCTCTTATGAGAATCCATCTGGACTGTAAAACATAGCTAGCCAGAACTTCTTGTTTTGAGTGAAGAGATGTTTGGAATTCTCAAAATAAATTTTCATCTATTTTCTACAATTTTGTGCTTGTCTCACTCAGGCTCTAGCATATTTTCAGTTCTTGAAATTTTTATTATCTAATGAAATTTATCATCTTCTAGTCTGGAACCAAATGGTAAAATTGAGCCTAAATATCTACAATGGAATTTTAAGGTGGAACTCAGCTCAGGGCGTGTTGCAGTTATGTTTTCCTCTCTCTTCCATGTAGACCCACAGGTGATCCTGGTGACTGAGATGTCCTCCTCTCTGAAGGTCCTAGGTCCTCTCTTGCTCCTGCTGTTGCCCTTTTGTGGGCTCCAGGTACACAGCCAGAACCTTTCCTGGAAGGAATTCATGAAACAGCACCACCTGAGCACAAGCTGGGAATTCAATGAGTACAGATGCAATGACCTCATGAAAGGAAGAGAAGTTCCAAAAGACAGGAACTATCACATCTTCATCTATACCTTCTGGCACAAAATCGAGCATGTATGCATCCGGAACTGGAGAGATCACTACAGAAATGTATATATATGGGCCCAATATCCCTTTAAAGTAATCAAATGTTACTGGAGGAATAACAAAAAGGGCTACAAAGAGCACAGGAGTTACAGCTACATTGAATTCCATTGTGGCATGAATGGGTTTGTTGATAGCATAGAGGACATTCGGTTGTTAGAGGTCATCAGTAACCTCTAAACCCACCCCTGGTTTTAGTAGAGTGATGAGTGTTTCCCAAATGGTGGGCCCTGCCCACATCAATAGCCCTTGCTAATCATTACTTTGCATTTATGTACCTCTGTTTTCCAACTACTTAGAGTTATGTATCACATGATTCCTTGATATCATAACTTTACCTATTTAGTTCTCTGCCTGGAATACCCTCTGTTGTCATTTACCTGCTCTACTGTTATATATATATTAAAGGCCCGATGCACAAAATTCTTGCAAGAGGCTTGGCCCTTGCAGCCACAGCTTCATTTGGAAGGTCATCCAGTCGTCCAGTCTAATTAGTATATTATGGTTTTATTATAGATAATAATAGCATATATAATAATATATACTCTATACTATATATACACTATATGCATACATGTGCATATGTATGTTGAATCATATATATGTATGCTCAATCATATATATGTATATATATATGTGTATATATATATATATATTCTGTATGCGATTCAGCTCACATGACATCTCTTTTTCACTAACCTATCAATAGAAATTTTCCTGATATCGATTTATTATACCTACCCAAGCTGAATGATCCTCCCTTCACAATAAATTATATCACTCCAATATGTGTGACATTTATATATGTTATATGTGCAGAGTATGTGTGGTGATTGGTATAAGTATTAGATATTAGATATACTTGGATGAAATTTGTGCTGTGTATAGTTTAATGTGTTATATGTGTGTAATATGCTTATGCATATGATGAGAACATAAATGTTTATGTTCTAGTTGGGGAAAACTTGTGACCATTAGTTGTGTTGACATGCTACTAAGATTGGGAATGTGGGGGTGGGCAGAGCTGACTTAGTATAACATATTAGAGGTCTAGTGCACGAAATTCGTGCATGGGTGTGTATGTGTGTCTCTCAGCCCAGCCTGTAGACTCTCCAATCTGGGACCCCTGGAGGGATGTCCAACTGCCCATTTAGACCCAATCCCACTGGTCCATCTCACAATCCAGAACTGATGGCTCCAAACTACTTGTCTGCCTGCCTACCTGATTGCCCCTAACTGCTTCTGCCTGCCAGTCTGATCACCCCCTAACCACTCCCCTGACAGCCTGATTGATGCCAAAATGCTTCCCTGCTGGCCCAATTGCCCCTCACTGCCCTCCCCTGCAGGCATGGTCATCCCCAGCTGCCCTCTCCTGCAGGCCTGGTTCTCCCCAACTGTCCTCCCATGCAGGCCTGGTCACCCTTAACTGCCCTCCCCTGCAGGCCTGATCACCCTAACTGACCTCCCCTGCAGGCTTGGTCACCCCTAACTGCCCTCCCCTGGTGACCATCTTGTGGTGGCCATCTTGTGTCCACATATGGGTGGCCATCTTTGACCACATGGGGGTGGCCATCTTGTGTGTTGGAGTAATGGTGCAATTTGCATATTACCCTTTCATTAGATAGGATACTATGGTCCTAGCTCATAGTATGTGCTCTATCTACCTTGGTCTTCTTTCTTTCCCATCTTTTGGCTTGGTACCTTCTTTTTGACTTAGATGAAATCAACATCACAAGTACCCATCAATCATCTCTTCTACCTGGCTTCAGAAGATAGAGTCTTCTAATATACAAATAGAGGCTGTTATCTATATAAAACCTATAAATTCCCAAAATTATAAAGAACCTTCCCCAACAGCTAAGGAATGATGGGGATTCCTACTAGACTCATTTTTTTTTTCATGTCATCAATTTTTAATGGGTTATTCCTTTACAAATACACAGAGAATCATGCAATGCTGCCAGCATTGGATGCAATCCTGAGCCACAAATTTACACAGTCCTGTGATGGCAGAACCTTTCATTTCCCCTTTATTATTTACTATGACCCCCGCATTATCCTCAAAATAAACACGCCATCTTTTCTCCGGTATGACTTCCGTTGTGTAATTACCACAGCTGGATGTACCTTCTTTCTGACTCTGGTTTGCCTTTTTTTACTGTGGCCATCACCATGTCACCCACACTTGCAGCAGGAAGTCTGTTCAGTGTCCCTTGATCCTCTTCACAGAAATAATGTACAGATTTTTGGCTCCTATGTTGTCAGCACAGTTAATCATGGCTCCTACCAGAAGACCCAGAGAAATCTGGAATTTCGCCCCGGAGGACTCACCATGTCCTCTCTTCAACATGTTGGACCCTGGGCTCATTTATTAAGAATATCAGTAAGGCCCAGCTGCTGTTGCTCAGTGGTTGATTGTGGATCCATGACCCATAAGTTCACTGTTTGATTCCTGCTCACATGCCAGGATTTCAGGTTTGATTTCCAGTAGAGGGCCTTCATGAGGCAGTCAATCAATGATTCTCTATCTTCATTGATGTTTCTATTTCGCTCTCACTTTCCCTTCCTCTCTAAAATCAATAAAAACAAATTTTAAAAAATATCTTTAAGAAGCTTTAAGAAGCCAAATGCAATTTAGCTGTGATAAGGCAGTAGTTTCCGGAGGAATAATACACTCTTGCAGAAGATATTAGCACCATTGAGTTTATTGGATAATAATCATTTTTTACTTGGCAGAGAAATAAGGTGAGATTGGCAACTCTTCTCAGTAATTAGGCTCCAGACTTAAATTTTGTTGTAAGGAAGAGGGAGTAAATTGGGGGATGAAACGTTGAGGACACCGTAGGTATAGTCCACTAGAATTCTGTTTACTAAGTGAGGGAGAGAGATACAGAATAAGAGAAATATTGGCTTCATATAATTTTGCCTAAGGGAGAAGAAATACCAAACATTAAAGCATAGTACCTTGTATTCTTAAGCCTCCTGTATTATGAAATGATCCCAGCCTTGAAACAATTAGAGAAAAGGCCATGGTATTAACATTTTCAATTAGGTGATTACCTGGAACTCAGATCTCAATGAATAACCAGTAAATATAGCTTGGTCATCATGTTCACAGGGCAACTCCTCAGCTTTGCAGTTTTTCAGTGCACTTGGGGATGAACAGACACCTGTGAGATGATGACCTGTCCTATACCAGCCAAACTCACAAGAGACTAGTGTTAACCCGGTAGTTCTTCCTCAATGATCAGTTCACATATGGAGAATACTGATTGTCTTTCTCACTTGATAAATTCTGTTTCAAAATATACTGAAATATTTGGGGGTGACATATTCTGGTCTCCTATAGGGAAGTTTCACAAATACCTCATTTAAAAAACTCTTAAAAGATGCTTTTATGAAAGGGTGAAAAGATGTTGGTTCAAAACAGGAAGAAAATGTATTTAATTGATTTAGTATAAATAGCATGTGTGGCTGTTATTTCTTGAACATTCTCATATCCACTTACCCTCATTTGGATAGCTGCACATTCATTTCCCTTGGGGAATTATCCTTTCCCTTTCCATGTGCAGTTTGGTGAGGCTGTCCATACAGGTTTCCAATGTCCTCTACAGAGCCGAGCCAAGTGAGGATCATGAGAGTCAAGTGAAGCTAACTGGACATTCTTGTAGAAGAGCAGAATATACCACCCTAAAGTATGCCTCTTTGGCTTAAGAATTATTTCAAGAAATAGCAGACAAAGGAGAAATTCTGAAAGCAGAGTATAAGTTACTCAGGTTTGAATAAAAAAGAGGGTCTATGGAGAGTAAACTCCTATGGTGATCTGATCATAAACTCCTAACTGGGGAGATCATGATGGGTAGTCATCCCCAGACATTAACTGTTTGGTAAAAAGTCACTTATGTAAGCCCGGTCCATTGATGTGTGTCTGTCTGTGGGCATCTACCTTTGAAATAAGAAGTAACCACCCTCAAGAAGGCACATAATCTTGTTAACTATCCTGTAATCCAATCCCAACCTTGTTTTTTCCACCTCTTCCTTATTTTCCTTTCTTAATTGCAAATGCATAAAGGAAGCTATTATTCTCCAGATATTTGAGTTCTTTCTTTCTTTCTATCTTCCTTCCTTCCTTCCTTCCTTCCTTCCTTTCTTCCTTTCTTTCTTTCTTTCTTTCTTTCTTTCTTTCTTTCTTTCTTTCTTTCTTTCTTTCTTTCTTTCTTTCTTTCTTTCTTTCTTTCAGATATTTGAGTTCTTGCTCCTGGCATATGTTGTCAATTTGGCTCAAATAAAATAAAAATTCTCCACAGGTGTGGATATTTATTATGTAGACATTGCAGGGTAATTTAGTGATATATTGTAAGGGTGTTTCCCTCTCTGTACCAAGAAGAAAAAAGATGACTCTAAGTCACAAGAAACTCTTATTAATGGAGAATGCAAAGAGTTACATAAAAAACAACAACATTTATCCTAGTTTACTTGTGCTTTTTCCTTGTCTCTGATGCTATTCCAGATCAACACTAGTTATCAGCCCCTTCCTCAATCACTGACTAATTATGGACATCTCTTCATACCACCTAAGCATGAAGAAGCTACATAAGAATGAAATCAGCCAGTCTCCATCAACCCCACTTTACAGAAATGCCGGTTAAGGGGGTGAGAGGTAGGGGGAGAGGGAATGCTGGGATGTTAGGCATATTTTCTACTTTTCCCCTGGGCTCAGTAATTTTCCAATATACCCCATTGGGTTCCCACCCTCCCTGCAGATTTCCTATTATTCTCATTTCAGATTTTGCAAGATATGACTAATGGCTTCCAGTTTCCAGTAAACCACTACACTCATCCCTGCCAGCACTCAGTCCAAATGGTTTCTCTGACTTGCACAGGAGATATATATGTTTGCCCTCCTTACTCTTGCTTGCTGACACTGATACACTGGTCTCAACATGTCTCTTGGCCTGGCTCCTGTCAGCCAAAACCTAACAGTGACCTTTCCATAACTTGCCTTACCTACACTCTTCTTCCTTTGTTTCAGATAAAAATGGTATATAACTCCAAATTCTAGCAACCTCTGAGTTACTCATCTTTGAGTTTTTCTCATGTATGTATGAGATATTCATGCTAATAACTTGTTTGTTTTTCTCTTGTTAACCTGCTTTCTTTAAGGAGGCTTTAGCTAAGAACCTAGAAGGTTAAAAGAAAAAGGTTTTTTTTCCTCCTTTCTACTCTCCTCAGAGTCTGAATTTCAAGTAATGATGCAGGATTAAAAAAAAAAAGAAAAGAAAAGAAAAGAAAAGAAAGAAAAAAAAAAAGGAAGTAGATTTATGCCCATTAAGCCCTGATCTCCAGCTTACCTAAGCTTATTGGGTTTCAGCTATTTCCAAAGACCAATTCTTCTGCTATATTTTTTTCATATTATAATATCTCCCACATTCTTCCACCACCATTACTCTCACCACCATTTACACTTTTTTCCCCTTAAGTTACCTCAAATTGCTGTTTGCTTGCAACCAAAACTAATGATTAAAATTAATTTGCAACATTTGTGACCTTCATGATCACCAGCATGATTATGCCATTCAAATTTTTGGAATTTTTCATATACACTAGATGCATATCCTACAATAAATATCTACTTTCTTTAGTACAGCACATAGTTTCCTACATAATCTGACTTCTGCTCACCTCTCTGGCCTCATCTCCTATCATTCGCTTAACTTTTCTCTTAACAGCAGTCATACCTAGCCACTTACAGATCTAGGAATATGGCTTACACATTTCACTGAAACTCTTTTCTTACTTGTTGTTACTGTTTTAGGTTTATATATCATTTTGGTTCCATGACCATTGTAAGCTGCAATTCATGGTGATCTCTCCCATCTTTTAAAAAACAATTAAGCAATCTATAAATCTGGCGGCATTATATCTAGCAACTAGAATGGTGTTCTGAGGGGTTGTACAAAATGGAAGGTTTTATAGGAAGTAGGATGGGGAAACAAAGCTAGTAATAAAAGAAAAGAAAGGATTATTTTGGGTCTGGAACAACTTTTCTTTGGGGGAAGAGATTTATTATGTAAAGGCCAAGTGTACGGATTCATGCACCAGTAGGGTCCCTCAGCCTGGCCTGTGGGGATCAGGCCAAAACTGGCTCTCCAACATCCCTCAAGGGGTCCTGAATTGTGAGAGGGTGTGGGACAGGCCAGAGGATTCCACTGGTGCACAATCAGGGCTTGGGAGGGATCGCAAGAGGGCTCCAGGGCATGTCCAGCCCATCTCGCCTAGTCCTGATCCACCAGACCCCAGCAGCAAGCTAAACTACCAGTCAGGGCATCTACCCCCTAGTGGTCAGTGCACATTATAGCGACTGGTCGAATAGTCAAATGAAAAGTTGGACACTTAGCATATTAGGCTTTTATCATATAGAATTGTATCTTCCTTCTATGGGGGATGGAGAGAGCCTACTAGACAGATTACCTTACTGGGTTCGCCCAAAAAATTCCATATTGGTTGATTAAGATTATGCTTATGGGATAAGTTAAAATTGCAACCAGATCAGGTATTAAACCTATATTTGGCATTATGAAAAAAGAAAGGAAGAAAGAAAAAGAGAGAGAGAGAGAGAGAGAGAGAGAGAGAGAGAGAGAGAGAGAGAAAGGAGGAAGAAAGAAAGAAAGAGAGAGAGAGAGAGAGAGAGAGAGAGAGAGAGAGAGAAAGAAAGAGAGAAAGACCACAGAGGCCCAAAATGGCATCATTTATGATAAAAGACTATAATAGCAAACTCAAGTTCTTCCTATGAATTATAGGGGAAGCAAAAGTTTTATTTGACTGTCTTAGGGTTCCTGTCTGGTTCTAAAAATTAAATTGACAAAGACAGATCAATAGAGGGAAAAATTGTACAAATTCTATTAAATTTTTACATGTAGATGGGAAACTTCATGAGAAAATAAAGTCCCAAAGAAGTGACCAGAGCAGGAACTTTTTGTACCTTTTAGGAGTCTGAAGGTCTGCATATCTCATCTGTATTGCACACAAGAAGTTTATTTTCCACGCCCTCCTCTTTCTTAAAAGCTCAGAACTTTTCCCTTGAGAAGGCCGGCAGCTCTGGAAGGCTAGTGGAAGAAACAGCCTACAAAAGCCTCTGAGCCTGGGAGTGACTACTGCTTCTGTTTCCAGTGGGAGCACCAAGGTGGGAAGCTGGTAAGAGAAGCCTCAGGGCTGGGGAGACTAGGACAGTGAAGGTGCTGGGAGGTCCAAGTCAAATAGATAGAGGATAAATATTTCAGGCAGGAAGGGGAAACACACAAGGTTTCTGACATGGGGCCGTCAAACCCATGAGCATAGGAAAGAGAAGAATCAGATCTGGCCATTAAGAAGAAAGGTCTTCTTCAAATTCCTTCTCACTGAGCTTCAGGCTCATCAGAGAATTGTGTAAGACTCAAGTGAGAAAGAAGATGGTTAGAAGAAAGAAAGAACTATGAAATCTTTAGAAAGCACAATAAAAATCTAAATGGTTATAAATAACAATTTTAATCTTATTGCTTACTAGAGGTCTGATGCGTAACATTTGTGCACTGGGGTGGGAGGTCCCTCAGCCCAGCCTGCCCCCTCTCACAGTCTAGGAACCCTCAGGGGATGTGTGCGTGTCTTCGGGGGTGGGGACCATACCAGTCGTGACTATTAAGGCTTGTAGCTGGTCATGACTGTAAGTGTATCCCAGACAAATTTGCATAGTACCTCTCTCTAGATAGATAGATAGATAGATAGATAGATAGATAGATCGATAGATACTACTACTGTTATCTTCTCTCTTCCTACACAGAAAAGATGGTGCTAGATCTCCTGAGACGCTTTACTCCCCTCCTATTGCTGCTGGGACTTTTGGGACCAGTCTATCCATCTTATGCTTTGCCTAAGAAACTCACCATGGCTAAGTGGTTTGAAATTCAGCATATACGACCAAGCCCTCTCGAATGCAACAAGGCAATGAGTGATGTCAATAAATATACTAAAAGCTGCAAGCCTGTAAACACCTTTCTGCATGACTCCCTCGAGAAAGTGGCTGATACCTGTAAGGAGAAGAGGACTAAATGCAAGAATGGCAAAAACACTTGCCACCAGAGCCGAAGTCCTGTTAGCCTCACTAACTGCAATCTCGCTGGAGGGAATTATCCTAAATGCATCTACAAAGATGCTCCCCAGACCAAGTTCTACATTATTGGCTGTGACTTCCCTAAGTGGACAGACCCTCAGTATCCTTGGGTTCCTGTACACTTAGATGATGTTTTGTAAAGGTTTGACCATTTTGCCTCTCCTTTGGTACAGGTTCCTTTATGCTCTCCTGCCTTTTCTTTTGTTGATTCCCTGGTTCCTATGGAAGAAAAAAAAACGAGGGTATTGGGAGAACTAGAGCATCAAGGACACCAGATCAGAGTTGGGACAAAAAGAAATTATGATTCTTTCCTGCTTTGGAGCTCTGAATGTTTCAAAGGAAGGCAATAAGGAAGAGGGAAAAGAAGGGTCCAGACCTTCCTATTTTTTTAACCTGGGAACTTCTGTCAAGCTTTGTTATACTGCATTATCAGCAATAAAACCACTTTCTGCCGCATTCTAATGAGAATGAGTGAGATCTCTTTTGTTACCAGAAGAGGACTGACACAAAGGTGGGTCAGTCCCAGCACCCTTGAAAATAGGCACTACTAAGTGCCACAGGAAAAGAATTTCAGTACACTCACAAAGAAGGAATTTAGCCATAGTGGCAAGATTTATTTATTTATTTATTTACTTTTATCTTTATTGTTGAAAATATGTAGATGTCCCATTTGTTTCTTTCCCATTGAACCCCTCACCCTACACCCACCCCTTCAAGGCCTTCACTACACAATGTCTGTGTCTGTGAGCTATGCATATCTACATATATAAAAGCCTAATATGCAAAGTGTCCCCTCAGGAGTTTGACTGTTCAGTTCAATCACTTGCTATGACATGCACTGACCACCAGGGGGTGGTGTGGAATGAAAAAGGGCCCAGTTAGCAAACAGGGAAAGGAGGCTCTGGCCAGCAGCTGGCAGCCCCTAGGGATCCTACCTGCACACAAATTTTGTGCACTGGGCCTGTAGTATGCAGATAAATTCCCAAGTGAATCACTCCCCACCATTCCCCCAACCTCCACCTTTCCTCTAAAATTCATTAGTCTTGTTCCATGCTCTATATCTCTGGATCCATTTTGTTCATCAGTATATTTTGTTCATTAGATCAGTGGCAATATTTATTAAAAGGACAAGTGACAGTAAGCTTTCAGAGAGGCAGAGAGAGCAGGAAGGCTATAGGGGAGTGGCTGCGTGGACTCAGAAAAGGAAGTTACAGAGGCAAGAAGAGCATCCTCTGCTCTGTTTGCTGCTCCCCAGATTGCAAGTCTCCCAGGGACCCTTAGAGTTTAGGAGAAAAGAAGGCAAAAGTTATGTGCCCAAGAGAAGGAAGAATAGGGGTGTGCTCCAAGGAGGACATGCACTGTGTTCTTTGCCTAGGTTCCAAACATTCCCTTGGGTTTGGGAAAGCCCAGGCTTTCTTTCGGACCACCCAACCCCTTTCCTGGCTTTTCCAGGCTGTGTTTGCACCCTCCCACATCCACTGTCTTTTTTTGGGTTCTTGGGGGCCTGTGCACTGTCGTTTAGCAACTCCCTATCTGCAGGTTAAAGGCAGACATTGCAAGAGTACCCTGGGCTGAAGAAATTGAAAATGATCAGCTCTTGGTTTTGGACAAAAGCCCTTATTAAATGAGACATTGACTAATGCCAAGCCCATTGTTTTTCAAACACTGGTTTTTACCACAAATGCAGAAGTCTTTTCCTGAGACAATAGCTTAAAATGTTCCTAAATTTCAACGGCGACTTAGTAACACCAGGCATCATTTGGCATTCCTTTCGTTGGAAATATGGATCAGGTCTAAAAATGTGCAGTAAATTGGTCTGTGCTAATGAAAAACAAAACAAAACAGAATCTCTGAAAAGTTCCTTTCATCTATTAAAGACAAATGTACGTAGAAGTTACAGTGTACTTTAATTAACATGGGTTTGTATATTTTCCTGCCTCATATAAAGAAGTCCTCTCTAACAGATCTTGAATATCAAACTAGATTTTCTGTACTATTTCTTGAGGGGGAAAGAAAAAGAGCAGTTGAAATGTCCAGAGGAAAGCTATAGAGAAAACATCCAGAAAAATCATAGGAGGTGTGCTCTGAATACAATTTTAAAGGAAAAACATCATTGTAAATTGGGCAGGGTGTTATTTGAGTTACTACTCAGACAAGTAACAAGGCTGCTAGGTCATAAAAGTATTGTCCACAGGAGCCAGGCAGGAGCCTTCACTGAGTGAACAGACAGGATGTGAATCAGGAGGAAGGAGTAGGGTCAGTGGAGACCCCTGCACAATTGCTTCTTTCAACAGACTCAGTTGCTGACTCAGCTCAACTGATCCCTTATGGCAGTGTTTCCCAAAGTGTGGTACGCATACCCACAGGGGTAAGGGAAGAGTTTGATGGGGGTACGCGTTGCACCGGAGTTTGGTGGGGATATGCACTGCACCGTGCTTAGCTGCGCCTAATTCTACCTTCTCATGAGTATGAGGGGTACTCAGCATTATGAAAATTATAGAGGGGGTACAGATATGTCAAAAGTTTGGAAAACGCTGCCTTATGGTAATGGAAACTCAGTGCACCCATCAACATTTCCTAATTTTTACAAATAAGATAGACACGCAAATTTATGTGAACTCTCCCAATTTGAAAAGTTAGCATAAAAAATCCAGTATTATAAGGAACACTGTATGTGCTGATCAGAACAGGTTTTTGACCAGATATACTCCTGTGACTGCAGTATATGCCTTTTGCCTCATAATATAGACCAGCGTTTTTCAACCGCTGTTCCGCGGCACATGTTGCCTGGTGTGCCGTAGGTGCAGACAAGACAAGAATTTTATAATTTTTCACTATTTTGTTTACTTAATATTTCATAATAAAGTAATTATAAAATACTTTCTTTGTGTTTATTTGATTCCTATTCAAGAGAATTACTTTATATATAGTCAATGTAGGCACAAAGTTAAATTTTTTAACATTTTCTAATGGTGGTGTGCCTCGTGATTTTTTTCATGAAACAAGTGTGCCTTTGCCCAAAAAAGGTTGAAAAACACTGATATAGACACTGGGTTACAGGTCTATATTTCTACCTAATGTGGCTGTCAGCAACACAAAGGAGTGACTACATTTAATGCAATTTTACGTCTTGATCACTTATGGAAAAGATTTCCATAAAGCATACATTACCATATTTTCCGGCGTATAAGATGACCCCCCTAATTTTCAGTTAAAACATAGGTTTAGGCCTATATTCGCTGTATAAGACTACCCCCCACTTCAAAGAAAAGACTTACTTTGCTGTCAAGATCTGCAGGTAATTTTTGTGCAATTTTGGTCTTTTGCCCCCGATTTTCCGTTGACTTTTTTTCGTTTCAAAAGTTGTCTTATACGCCGGAAAATACGGGTATAAAAATATCTATAATAGGGAGAGAAGATGGTGACCGAACAGACGGACTTGTTCTGACCCTGGTCCCAGAACAGAGGAAAGCAGCATCTGAGTCGCTCACAGAATATTGATTGGCAGCGAAGGAGCAGCGGAACTCTAAAGGAAGGTAAGGAAGGGTCCGCTGGACAGGATTTCCTGACCAAGCAACCAGCACTGTAGCGGCGTAGACCTCGCCGGGAGCTAAGGGCTCAGAAGGAAGGCTGTGCCATCTTACCAGGAAAGGAGGATCTTCTCTGAGGCCTGGAAAACCCACAGCAAAGGAGACCATGGAGCAGCTGTGACGCCCCAATCAGAGCAAACACATGGATTCAAGGGAGTTCTTCGATCACCCACGGAAAGGTCAGAGTTTGCAGGGATAGTGTGAGGGTTCTGGGTCCCTGCTGCACCAGCAGCAACTGCAGCCCTTTGCACGCCCAAGCAGCCCCCGCACCAAGCTGCACTGAAAGAAGGCTGTGCTGCAGAGAAAATCCTTCCCTGTGAGACCCAGTGCTGGGTTTGGCGTAATCTTCCCCAGAAGCAGGACTTTTTTTAAAATGCCAAGGGACATGGGACAGATTGTTAAGAATTGGGGCTGTCCCACCAAGGGCGGAACATCTGGACACCTTGGCGCCTGATCCCCTTCACCCCCTTGCTTCTGAATACTAGGGAAGGACTGCCCAGTTGGGCATATCCTGGGGACTGCAGGGAAAAATTGCCTTCCTAGAAACTGGGGATTGGAGCCAGAATAGAGTCTGGGAGCCAGCAGGCACTCTGGCAGCTAGAGCCATAGAGAAAGAAGGCCAGAGCAACCAAAAAGACTGGGAGGTCAAACCAGAAACACTGCCACCTAGGGGCTGAATTGAAAACTGCCTTTTTTTTTTTTTTTACTTTTAATTAATCAAAAATAAATGGACACAAATAACTAAGATATAGCCTACTTAAAATTAAAGACTACTTTACAAAACTGAGGTGCAGTGGAATGCTGGGAACTGCAAGACTGTCTGGTCCGAGAATCAGGTTTGCCAAATACAATAACGGAGGAAGTGAATGACCACTATTGGACATTTTTATGCTAATTTTACCATTCTTTATTTTATTTTAATTTTTTACATCTTTTATTTAATTTTCATTTTTTACATCTTTTACTTAAGAAAGGAATTTTTTTCTTTTTTCCTTACTTGATTTTACCTTTTCAATTATTACATTTTTCAATCTCAATCATCACTATTGCTACTGCTATTTTGCATTTTTTGTTTTCTTCTTCTTCTTCTTTTTTTTTTCTCCAGTACCATTTTATTTTCTCTTTATTTAACATTGGGAGTAGTCTTAATTTTATTTTAATCTCTACTATAGCATCGTTCAACCCTATCGCAACTCAACCTTTACACCATCACTCTCTTACTATCCTTTACCCTTTTAGTCTCATGTTTATCTTATCCCTTTCCGCCTTTAGTTTTTCCTCTATTCTTTCTGTATACCCCCTGCTAAAGCTCTCACCATACCTATAGACCCAATTTCCAACCCCTAATCCAAGTGTATAAATACCACTCTTTGCACTATATAAATTAGTTTAAAAAAAAAAAAAAAAAACTTTTCTCCTCTCTATCCTTTTGTCATTGTTTGCGTGAATGTTGATTATAGTGAATTTTTATGCTTTTTAGTGAAATTATTATGCTTATTCCTGTGTTGTTATTGTTGCTTTGTATTTTTTAAAAAATCCTTTGTTTTTGTTTGTTTTTTACTTCTGTATATCATAGCCTTACTTAATAATAGTGGATATTGTAGTTTGTATTAATCGCCAAATATTGTTGCTGGCATTGGCTGGGATTAGTGGTTGTTCTATGGGAATTTTCTCTAAATATATATATATAGTTTATTTCCCATTTCTCTCTTAGTCTGCTTCTTCTTCTTCTTCTTCTTCTTCTTCTTCTTCTCTCTCTCTCTCTCTCTCTCTCTCTCTCTCTCTCTCTCTTCTTTTTTCCCTGTTTTCCAACTTCATTTTGTCGTTATCTTTTTTCTTCTTTTTCTATCTCTTTATCCCTCTTTTTTTAAAACTTATTTTATTTTATTTTTACCTTTCTTCCTTCTCTCCTATCCCCTAATTTTCCTTTATCTAGTGGTCACATTTATTAGAAGTTATTAATATTGTAAATACATTCCTGTTAAGTGCCTCTTGTGTTGTACCTGGTAGTGTTGTATTTTGTGCCTTTAAATAACGCAGAAGGAACACCACATAACCAGACATCCTGAAAAGAGAGACCATGGGGAGACAAAGAAATAGCCCGCACATGAAAGAAAAGCAGGCATCACCAGAAAAGGAAGTAAATGAGTTAGAGGCAAGCAACCTACCTAAGCAAGAATTCAGAGTAATGATCATAGGATGGCTAAAAAGAATGGAAGAGAAATTTGACAATAACCAAGAAGAAATGAGGAAGAACCATGAGGAACTGAAGAAGAACCAAGAGGAATTGAAGAAGAACCAAGAAGAAATGAAAAATGACATCGCTACCATGAAGAACTCAATAGAAAGCATTAAGAGTAGACTAGATGAAGCAGAGGACCGCATCAGTGAACTAGAAGACAAAATGGAAAAAAATACCCAATTATAGCAGCTTCTAGAAAAAAAATTAAAAAGCAGGAGGAGGGCCTACGGGAGCTTTGGGACAATACAAAACAAAACAATATTTGAAAAATAGGGGTTCCAGAAAAAAAGGAAACTGAGGTATACATGGAAAAAGTATTTCAAGAAATAATGATAGAAAACTTATCTGAGATAGAGAAGAAAAAACCCACACAAATCCAAGATGCTCGCAGAGTCCCAAGCAAAATGAATCCCAGAATACCAACGCCAAGGCACATTATAATTACATTGGCAAACACCAACAACAAAGTAAGAATCTTAAAAGCAGCCAGAGAGAAACAGAAAGTTACATATAAAGGAACCCCCATCAGACTAGCAACTGATTTCTCAACAGAAACTCATCTGGCCAGAAGGGAATGGGATGAAATATACAATGTCATGCAAAGGAAGGGTCTGAATCCAAGAATTCTGTACCCATCAAGACTATCAATCAAAATTGAAGGGGAAATCAGGAGCTTCACAGACAAAAAAAGACTAAAGGAATTTATCTCCACCAAACCAGCAATGCAAGAAATGCTAAAGGGTCTACTGTAAAAATAAAGAAATAGGAAGCGAAGAAGGAACACAGGTATAGAATAAAAATGACGTCAAATGAGTACCTATCAATAATAACCTTAAATGTAAATGGATTAAATGCTCCAATCAAAAGACATAGGGTAACAGATTGGATAAGAAAAAAGACCCATACATCTGTTGTCTACAAGAAACCCACCTCAAAAAAAAAAAAAAAAAAAAAAAAAAGACGCATACAGACTGAGGGTGAAGGGATGGGAAAAGGTTTTCCAGGAAAATGGAAATGAAAAAAAAGCTGGGGTAGCAATACTTATATCTGACAAATTAGATCTCAGAGTGAAGGACATAACAAGAGATAATGAAGGCCACTTCATAATACTAAAGGGAACAATCCAACAAGAAGAAATAACCCTGGTAAATATATATGCACCCAGTACGGGAGCAACCAAAAACATTTAAAAAAAAAAAAAAACTGCTGGAGGACATTAAGGGAGAGATTAATAGCAATACAATCATAATAGGAGATTTTCATACCCCACTGTCACCCTTGGACAAATCATCTAAACAAAAAATCAGCAAAGAAATATCAATCCTAAATGACTCACTAGACCACATGGAATTAATTGACATCTTCAGAACATTCCACCCCAAAGCCACAGAATATACATTCTTCTCAAGTGCACATGGGACATTCTCAAAGATAGACCACATTTTGGGACATAGGCAAAGTCTCTTCAAATTCAAGAAGATAGAAATCATATCAAGCATCTTCTCAGATCATAGTAGCATAAAACTGGAAATTAACGACAATAAAAATAACCCAAAGAAATCAAACACATGGAGACTAAACAGCATGTTATTAAACAAGGACTGGGTTACCAGAGAAATCAAGGAAGAAATTAAAAACATCCTGGAAACAAATGACAATGAAAACACAACAATCCAAAATCTATGGGACACAGCAAAAGCAGCTTTGAGAGGGAAGTTCATATCCCTACAAGCCTATTGCAAAAAACAAGAAAAAATTGTAACAAATTATCTAACTCTACAACTCAAAGAGTTAGAAAAAGAGCAACAAGAAAAGCCTAGTGTAAACAGAAGGAAGGAAATAACAAAAATCAGAGGGGAGATAAATGACATAGAGACCAAAGAAACAGTACATAATATCAACAAAACCAAGAGCTGGTTCTTTGAAAGGATAAACAAGATAAATGAACCTCTAACCAGACTAACCAAGAAACAAGGAGAGAGGACTCAAATAAACAAAATCAGAAATGAAAGAGGTGAAATAACAACTGACCCCACCGAAATACAACGGATTGTTACAAAATACTATGAACAACTCTATTCCAACAAACTGAACAACCTGGAGGAAATGGACATATTCCTAGAAAAATACAAACTTCCAAAACTCAATCAGGAAGAATCTAAAAATCTCAATAGACCAGTGACTTGGGAAGAAATTGAAACAGTCATCAAAAAACTTCCAGCAAACAAAAGCCCAGGGCCAGATGGCTTCACAGGAGAGTTTTACCAAACATTCAAGGAAGAACTAAAACCTATCCTCCTCAGACTATTCCAAAAAATTCAAGAGGAAGGAACACTTCCAAACGCCTTCTATGAAGCCAGCATCATCATAATACCAAAACCAGATAAAGACAACTCAATGAATGAGAACTACATGAACATAGATGCCAAAGTCCTCAACAAAATTCTAGCAAATCGGCTCCAGCAGAACATCACAAAGATCATACACCATGACCAAGTAGGATTTATTCCAGGAATGCAAGGATGGTACAATATCTGCAAATCAATAAACGTGATACATCACATAAACAAATTGAAAGATAAAAATCATATAGTCATATCAATTGATGCAGAAAAAGCATTTGATAAAAATCAACACCCTTTCCTGATAAAAACTCTCAACAAGGTGGGAGTACAAGGATCATACCTCAACATAATAAAAGCTATATGATAAACCCACAGCCAACATCAGACTCAACGGCCAAAAACTAAAACCATTCCCTCTAAGAACAGGAACAAGACAGGGATGCCCACTCTCGCCACTCCTGTTTGACATAGTACTGGAAGTACTAGCCATTGCAATTAGACAAGAAGAGGAAATAAAAGGCATCCAAATTGGAAAAGAAGAAGTAAAGTTATCCTTATTTGCAGATAACATGATATTGTACATTAAAAAAAAAAAATAGACTCCATTAAAAAACTAATTGACTTAATAAATGAATTTGGCAATGTAGCAGGATTCAAAATTAACGCCAAGAAATCCATGGCATTTCTATACAACAACAGTGAAATTACAGAAACAGAGACTAAAAAAGCAATTCCATTTACCATCGCACCAAAAAAATTAAGATACCTAGGAATAAATTTAACTTAGGAAGTAAAGGACCTATATGCGGAAAACTACATGACACTGAAAAAAGAAATAGAGGAAGATGTAAAGACATGAAAGAACATACCATGTTCATGGATTGGTAGAATCAACATCATCAAAATGTCCATACTTCTTACGCAATTGATAGGTTCAATGCACTCCCCATTAAAATACCAATGGCATATTTCAATGACATAGAAAGAACTCTCCAAAAGTTCATTTGGAACAATAAAAGACCCCGAATAGCCACAGCAGTCCTGAGAAAGAAGAGTAAAGTACGAGGGATCTCAATACCAGATTTCAAACTGTATTACAAAGCCACTGTTCTCAAAACAGCCTGATACTGGCACAAGAACAGACATAGATCAATGGAATCGAATCGAGAACCCAGATATCAACCCAAATCACTATGCTCAATTAATATTTGACAAAGGAGACACAAATATACAATGGAGTCAAAAGAGTCTCTTCAATAAATGGTGTTGGGAAAATTGGACAGATACATGCAAAAGAATGAAACTAGATCACCAACTTACACCATACACAAAAATAAACTCAAAATGGATACAGGACTTAAACATCAGACGGGAAACCATAAAAATACTATTATAGAAGCATCCACAGGCAGCAAAATCTCATACGTATGCCAAAAGAACTTCTTCACTGATACTGCCCGTAGGGCAATGGAAGCTAAAGAGAAAATAAACAAATGGGACTACATCAAAATAAAAAGCTTTTTTACAGCAAAAGAAACCATCAACAAAACAACAAGAAAGCCCACGGTGTGGGAGAACATATTTGCAAATGTTAACACTGATAAAGGTTTTACCTCCAACATCTACAGACAGCTTATACAACTAAATAAAAGGAAGATTAATGATCCAATTAAAAAATGGGCAATGAACCTAAATAGAATATTTTCAAAAGAAGACAGAAGGAAGGCCAAAAGGCACATGAAAACATGCTCTAAGTCACTAATTATCCGAGAGATGCAAATCAAAACAATAATGTGATACCATCTCACACCTGTCAGAATGGCCAACATCAACAAATCAACAAATGACAAGTGTTGGCGAGGTTGCGGAGAAAAAGGAACCCTTGTGCACTGCTGGTGGGAATGCAGACTGGTGCAACCACTGTGGAGAACAGTGTGGAGTTTCCTCAAAAAACTGAAAATGGAACTCCCATTTGACCCAGTAATCCCACTCCTAGGAATATATCCCAAGAAACTAGAAACACCAATCAGAAAGGATATATATACCCCTATGTTCATAGCAGCACAGTCTACAATAGCCAGAATTTGGAAACAGCCTAGGTGTCCTTTAGAAGATGATTGGATCCAAAAACTATGGTACATCTACACAATGGAATACTATGCTGCCATAAAAAAGAAGGACTTCTCACCATTTGCAGCAACCCGGATGGAACTGGAGAACATCATGCTGAGTGAAATAAGCCAATCAATGAAAGAGAAACACCACATGACCTCACTCATTTATGGATAATAAAGAACATTATAAATTGATGAACCAAAAGATAGATATAGATAGTAAAGCAACAAGCAGACTGTCAAATTACAGCAGGTAGGGTAGGGAGATCTGGGGGAGATAATAGATCAACCAAAGGACTTGTATACATGCATATAAGTACAACCAATGGACATAAAATTCTGGAAAGGGAGGGTATATATGGGAGGGGGGGCAATGTTAAAATATGTACACAGATAATAATTTAATTTTAAAAAATATCTATAATAGTGACAAAAAAAAATTAGTGATCTAAAAAAACTATTTCATGATAAAAAAGATATTAATGAATTACAGCAAGAAGAGGATTTAAGGCTGAGTGTTACTAGCTCTGCACGGGGTCCTGACTAGGTCACCACTATGTCCTTATTGACATAATGACATCAAGTATCAAACTATGGCATTTCCAAATAACAGGAATATAGAAAGGTAATTAAAAATGATGTGAATCTTTTTGTTAAACGAGTATATGATACCATTTAACTGTTGAGAATAGTTTTCTAACCTCCAAGTTTGACCAGAAATTTAACACCTTTTTGTATGAGGCCTGCCCACTAAGATGTCTATCCCCTTCTCTGCACAATTTCCTTTAAATACACTACATGTTTACCCTAGGGCAGATTCTACAGAAAGACTTTCCTCTGGTTGTTTTCAAGTAAGAACACTTCATAGAAAGTGAACAAAAAAAATCAAGTCATGTGTTAAAACATGTGAAAGTGATTCTCTAACCAGGAAAGCAAACAACAAACCTCAAGGACACCTAAGAAACGCTATACAGCTTAGGATTTTAAGCAGCAAGGAACTCAGAGCTCCAGGTGGCAGCGCAGGAAGATGATGAGATACAGAACATTGGCTGAGGGATGACCAGGGAGATCACCCAGTGAAGGGGAAATGGGTTCCCCCTGGGAAGACAGCCCTTGGGCTCCCTTTGTTCTGAGAAATAGGCCTGCCTTTCTGCACTTCAGTCCCTCAGTGCCACACCAAGTTGAGTTCTAAAATTTATGGCCACTCTGCAGCCAGTGGGCAGTTTTCCCCACTGGCTGCAGAGTGCTCTGCACGACTCCTGCCATCAGAGTTGTATCTCAGAAACAACAGCTAGCTGTCCTGAGGTACGTGTAGATCGGCAAAGCATAAAACAAGAGGCTCATTGCAAAAGTGGGTCATGGGCCAATCTGTGGGATTCTGCCCATATTAGAATCAAACCCCTCCTGGCTCTGCTGGCCCCACCCACAGGGGCTGCTCTATATCTTCAGTCCACAGGACAGAGTAGAACAGCTGCACCTGAGACCCAGGACCACAGCTGGATCTGTTCTCACAGCAGCCACAGCACTGGACTGGGTAAGACAATGATCCCCTCCTCGGGTTGGGACAGGAGGACCAGAGATGGGACAGCAACTGCCAGGGGACTGAGCTTGGGTTAGTACCCAGGACACAGGACAGGCTTGGAGAGGTGCTGAAGGAAAAGGAAATAGGACCTTGGTGACAGCAGGGGCCCTTCTGGGTGACAGATGAAGGGGTGTGTCACCACTGTGCAGGGATGCAGGAGATGCTTCTCTTTTGATAGGTAACATGGTTCCAACACAGCAGGATTCCCAGCTTTGTCTCCTTCTGCTGCTGGGGCTCATGGGAATGGTGATCTCCTTCCATGCCCCACCTGGGGGTCTAACCTGGGCTCAGTGGTTTGAAGTTCAACACGTAAACATGACCAATGCTCGATGCACCATTGCAATGCAGCCAATTAACCACCTGAATTATATGAGTTTCCAGAGGCCGTGCAAAGGCGAAAATACTTTCATCCACACACCGCTTGCTGCTGTCGTTAATCTCTGTTACACAACAAATATAACCTGCCGTGATGGAATTAGTCCTAATTGCTATAGAAGCCAAGCTGCAGTGAATCTTACCTACTGCAACCTCACAGGAGCAGCACTGCCTTACAATCAGTGCCAATACCAGCAAGTAGCCTTACTGAGAAACTACAGTGTTGCCTGTAACAGAAGGAATCGCTCAGTTCACTTCGATAGAATCTACTAACCTCTGTGCCCACAGGCACAGCCATGATCCCATGCCACCATCCATCCTGGATATCAGCACCAGTCCTTACTACCAGCCCACAACCCCTTTAAGCTCTGCTGCCCTGAAACTCCTGTGCACTCAGAATGACCTTTCTCTCTTCTTCACATTGAAAACCCAAAGCTTTGACTGATCTGTGTATTTCCACCCCAAGAGGTAAATGGGCCCAGTTGAGTAAGTAGGAAGCAAAGGCCTTTGGTTCTGTCTGATTGAGTAATAAATTATATGAGAAATGTAAACTTTTTTGTTGTAATCTAAAACATGGATAAAATACCTTATGTGATGAGATGACAATTTTTATTTAAACTACAGAGATATTTTTCTATAAAAGAGTTCATCAGTTCTACAGGTATTGCTGGGTATACTAGGACTGGATCCTGGGTCCAATGTGTGAATGAGATCACCTGCTCAGGTAGCACATTCGCAGGTTCCAGTGCTGCCTAGAGAAGATGGGGAGTTTTACCTGGCAATCTCTGTGTCCTGGAAAAGGGAGAACCTGGTCCTGAGGTGGTGGAAGGGCAGGGAGGGAGCACACAATTCGGATATCTCATGAGGATGAGGGTGCTCTTGCCCATTTTAGCCTCAACTGCTGCCCCACGGGGCAATCAATGACTCATTCTCACTCAGGACAGAAAGGGACACTGGCTCTAGGATTAGGGGGTTGTAGAGCCACAGAAAGAAAAGCTGGGTAATGAGATTTCCTGCCCCACTTCCATCACAGGGCTGCACTCAAGAATGAATGAGGAACAGAAAGAGAAATCACTTGGCAAACTGTGGTCAGGGGCAGCGTTCATGTGATTGTTTGGGTGCCAGGGGTTGGGGATGTCTTTTTGGAGTGTCTGCCTTTCGCTTATACAGAGGTGGCATGTCATCAAATCTCTACCTCTACCTCCACCTATTTCTGGGGTTTCTGACCTCCTGTTCTCAGCTCCACTTCCAGACCCAGGGATGTAGCAATTGAATCCCTCTCACCTTCCACGCAGTCAGTAATTCTTGCTTTGTAGTACTTACATACTAGCTGCATCCAAACGTCTCCTCTGAAGAAGCCATTGCAGTTTTACTGCTTCTGGAGTGAAACAAGCCTTCATTGCTTAGAAGGGGTTAATTGTATCTTTTTTTAAATATATATTTTATTGATTTTTTACAGAGAGGAACGGAGAGAGATAGAGAGCTTTAAACATCGATGAGAAGAAACCTTGACCAGTTGCCTCTTGCACACCCCCTACCGGGGATATGCCCCCAACCAATGTGCATGCCCTTGAATGGAATCAAACCTGGGCCCTTTCAGTCCGCAGACTGACACTCTACCACTGAGCCAAACCGGTTTCGGCGGGTTAATTGTATCTTAAGGGTCTTAGGTCATCAGAAAGAGCAAGAGACAGAATTCTAAGAGGTATTCAAAAGCACAAAAAATATTAGAGTGAATTTAAGATTAGAAAACCATGTTTAATTTATTCATTTTCTTTTTTAATTTTTTTGATTGATTAAGGTATTACATGTGTCCACATTCATAGCATTTTAAAGAACAGTAGTCAACCCAGGTTTCCTCGACAACATGACTTTTGATAAAATGTAAAAGGCTAAGGAAAGTTGCCATGCACGTGTGGACTGAGGTGGGGCTAAGGCGGTCATCGGGCAGGAATGTATCTGGTATTTCAGAGAGCATTAGAGACCCTGGCATGACAGAAACATGAATAGAGGTAGAGTAGTAGGAGGTTAGTTTGAAAAGCAAGGATACTGGAGGACAGATCATGTAAGGGCATACAATCTTTTATGACTTTAGCCATTATTCTAAGAGAAATGCAGACCTTATAGAAAAATTTTAACTATGGAGATTTCTGAGCTGAGTTACATTATGTCAGTTATGCTTTTAAAGGATCGTTCAGGCTGCCATCAGTGGTGAGGGGGGAAGCAGGCAGCAGTGATAGCCCTTTGCAGTAACAGCAGTGGGAGGTGAGCATGTCTCACAGTCGCTGGTAGCAGTTGACCAGCAAGAAGAGATCAGGTGTTGGCATATGTAGGAGACAGAAACAACAGACTTTCTAATAAATTAGCTGGAGAGGTAAGAGAAAGAAGGAGTAAAAGATAACATAAACAGGTTTGTATCCAGATAAAACTTACTGTTTAGTACATACACTGTGGTTAGGACCAATCATTATCAGCCATTCTGAGGGACAACCCCACCTAGGAGTAACAAAAACTCAATTACAGTAGAGAGAGGAAGATGGCTGCCAACAGGAGGAAGACTTCAAGATAGTGTGTGAGTGAGAGAATGAAAGGAGAATGTGTGGATGTACGAAGAGTGTATATTTGTGGGTGAGGGACAGCTGTACTCCAAGGGACTGTAGGAGATTGCTGGACCGGGCTCCCCTGACCAGGCAGTCTCCACTGCTGCTGAAAACTCTCCCAGAACAATCGGCTCTGCCTCAGAGACCATGCCATCGTGAAGGGGAGAGTGGCTGTGATCAGAAGCCTATACATCCTGGGACTCCACAACCACAACACCCAGGGAACAGCTGGGAACCCAGGAACACCATATTTGAAACAGAGTGAATATGCAGACTCAGAGGAGCTCTGCACCTTCTCACAGAAAGCTCAGATTTCGCTTAGAAAAGGGTGAGATCTGTGATCCAGGCTGGAAAGAGAAACAGGCACAACAGGATCTAGAAGTCTGGGGGAAGTCTGTGCCCAACAAAATCCGTGGCCATTGGGGTCAGCGTGATCAGGAATGTGGAAAGGGATCCACAGGGCTGCTAGCAGAAGGAAACCCTAAAAATCAACCCATAGCTGGAATGGGCACAAAAAGGCATCCTGTAATTTTATCAGCGTGAGGCCTGCTTAGTGCCAGGGGAAAAAGACGTGCACAGAAACATTCACAAAGTTGCACACAGTGCCCAAGGGTGAAAGTCGCGAGTTTGCGCACTTACTCTGGCTTTTTTTTCTCTTTAAATCCTTGCTTTTGATTACTCATCCCAGCACATAGGATCGCCCAACTGGGGACACTCTCAGAGGCTGCAGGGCAAGCTTGTTTTTGTGGAACCTGGGGATCAGAGCTGGGAGTAAAGATCAGAGAACCAGCTATGGGGCAGTCCATTCTCCCAAACCAACATTAAGTGGGACAGGGAAAACAAAATGTAAATACTGGCTAGAGAGGACTTATAGCCCCAAAGGTCAATCCAGAAACACTACCAGCTAGGGGTTGAATCACAAATTGACTCTTGTGTAAACACAAATAAAGGAGTCTAAGAAACAAAGAAATACTGCCTGCTGGAAAATCAGGACTGTGGCTTACAACACAGAGGAGCAGTGGAATGCAGGGAACTTCAATACTGCCCTGACTACCGGAAAAGAAACAGGCATGCCAAACAGAACAGTAGAGGAAGTGAATGATCTTCACTACTGCATATTTTTATTTTTTCATCTTTTAGTTAAGAAACTAAAATTGTTGCTTTTTTTCTCATTTGATTTTAACTTTTTAATTATTATATTTTCATTTTTAATCAGTATTATTACTACTACTATTTTACCTTTTCTTAAGTGTCATTTTATCTTTATTTTATTTTATTTTGGAATTAGTGTTCTACATTCTATTTTCATTTATTCTCTAGCATCATTTTCCTCTATCTCAATGTTACCTTTATGCCAACACTCTCTTACTCACTTCTCCCCGTTTGTTGTCCTGTTTCTCTTACCCTATTCCTCCTTTATATACCACAACATAATAAATGCCATATATGACCAACCTACAGCTAACATCATACTCCCTGGGCAAAAACTAAAGACATTTTCCTTAATTGCATAAACAAGACAGTGATGTCCACTCTCATCATTCTTATTCAACATAGTACTGCAAGTTCTAGCCCCAGTAATCAGATAAGAAGAAAAGATAAAAGGCATCCAAATTAGAAAGGAACAAGTAAAAATTTCATTATTTGCAAATGATACAATACTGTATGTACAAAAACCTAAAGATTACACACACAAAAAATAAAAATAAAAAAAATACTAGAACTGATAAGTGAATTCAGTTAAATAGCAGGATACAAAAAAATATCCATAACTCAGTTGCATTTTTTGTGTACTATTAATGAATTAACAGAAAGGGAATCTAAGAAAGCAATCCTCATTACAATAAAAACAAGAATCCTAAGAAATAAAAGTAGAGGGGAAATAAGGAACTTTTGTAATAATATGAACAATAAAGATTTATTGAAAAAAAGAAATAAAGAAATAAAAGTAACCACAAGGTGAAAGATCTATACTAAGAAAATTATAAGGTACTGAAAAAAATATATAAATAGAGGCATATACCATGCTCATGGACAAAAAGAATGCACGTCATTTAAATATCCATCTTTCGAAAGACATCTACAGATTCAGTGCAATTACTATCCAGATACCAATGGCATATTTCACAGAATGAAACAAACAATTCAAAATTGTATATAAAACCACAAAACACTCCGAACAGACCCAGCAATCTTGATTTTTTTTTTTAAAGAACAAAGTTGAAGATATTATGCTACCTGATATCAAATATACTATAAGTCTAAAGTAATCAAAGCAAATACATGCAAAAAATGTAACTATATCACCTTGTTACACCACATACAAGAAAAACTCAAAATGGAAATAAAGACTTCAATGTAAGACCCTAAATCATAAAAATCCTAGAACAAAACATAGGCAGTAAAATCCCTGACATTTCTCCTAGCAATATATTTTTATATAGGTATACTAGAGGCCCGATGCATTAAATTCATACACTTGTGGGGGCCCTCAGTCTGGCCTGTGCCCTATTGCAGTCCAGGAGCCCTCGAGGGATGTCTGACTGCCAGCTTACACCCATCAGCAGAAGGATATACTTAGCACTGATGCAGAGGCAGGAAAGGCTCCTGCCACCACCACTGAACTTGCCAGCCATGAGCCCAGTTTCTGTCTGAGCAGCACTCCCCCTGTGGGAACACACTGACCACCTTGGGCAGCTCCTGTGTTGAGCATCTTCCCCCCGTGGTCAGTGAGCATCATAGCAACCAGTCCTTCCACCATTCAGTTGATTTGCATATTAACCTTTTATTATATAGAATATCTCCTCAAGCAAAGGACACAAAAGAAGAAATAAATAATTGGGACTATATCAAACAAAGTATTTGGACACCAAAGGAAATCATCAACAAAATGAAAAGACAACACTCTGAATGGAAAAACATATTTGCCAATGATGTATTGGATAAGGGGTTAATATGCAAATTTTTAAAAATTCATACAATTCAACACAGAGAGAGAGAGAGAGAGACAGAGAGAGAGAGACAGAGAGAGAGAGTAGTTTTTCTATGTTTTAGTTGTAATTCCAGTTTAGTCCTGGGAGAATCTCAGTGTAGCCTCCACTTGCTCTATCCCCATTTTGAAACTTACACTTGTTTCAAGTGTACATCCCGTGATCAGGCATTTGTGTAATTTAAAAAGTGATCACATCAATAAATCTAGTTCCAGTTTGAAACCATATATAGTTATTTTAATATTATTGATTATATTCCTTCCACACTGCCTTTCCCTGGCATTTTTTATTAAAGCTGAGCCTATATGCATGCTTCTGACCACAAGACAGGGGAAAACAGCTGCCCCTGAGACCCAGGACCACAGCTGGATCTGTTCTCACAGCAGCCACAGCACTGGACTGGGTAAGTCAATGACCCCGTCCTGGGGTTGGGACAGAAGGACCAGAGATGGGACAGCAACTGCCAGGGGACTGAACTTGGGTTAGTACCCAGGACACAAGACAGGCTTGGAGGGGTGCTGAAGGGAACGGAAATAGGACCTTGGTGACAGCAGGGGCCCTTCTGGGTGACAGATGAAGGGGTGTGTCACCACTGTGCAGGAATGCAGGAGATGCTTCTCTTTTGACAGGAAACATGGTTCCAACACAGCGGGATTCCCAGCTTTATCTCCTTCTGCTGCTGGGGCTCATGGGAATGGTGATCTCCTTCCATGCCCCACCTGGGGGTCTAACCTGGGCTCAGTGGTTTGAAGTTCAACACATACATAACCAATGCTCGATGCAACATTGCAATGCAACCGATTAACCACCTTAATTATATGAGTTTCCAGAGGCCATGCAAATGGGAAAATACATTCATCAACAAATTACTTGCTGAAGTAGTTCAAATCTGTAACACAACAAATATAACCTTCCGTAATGGACGTGGAAAACTCTTTAAAAGTCTGAAGGATTTTACATTAACAGTTGGAAGGAGGATAATAAAGAGCATTATAAACTGATGAACCAAAAGATAGATATAGAGACAGTAAAGCAACAAGCAGACTGTCAAATTACAGCAGAGATGAGAGGGAGATCTGGGGGAGATAAGAGATCAACCGAAGGACTTATATACATGCATATAAAGTACAACCAATGGACAAAAAACTCTGAGAGGGTGGGTATATATGGGATGGGGGGCGGGCAATGGTAAAATATGTACACAGATAATAACTTAATAAAAAAATTAAAAAATGAAAAAAATAATAAAAATAAGATTTCAACAACAACAACAAAAAACAGTTGGAAGGAAAAGAGGTTAAAGATAGGGTGTCCATGTAGGAGGTTTTCTTGTGAGTGCTCTATAAGACAACGAGATTCTGAATATGGGTATTGCAGCACCAATGGGAAGATAAGCATGGACTCAATAGGCAATTACCCCAAACTCCCCTTCTTCTTCCTGTGTATGTGACTCTTCACATAGAGTTTCCTTCTGGGGATGCTCTTACCATCCTCTTCACCTAACTTCTAATTAATGATCAAAACTCAGCTCAGGTGTTGTGACCTCCATGATCCCTCCTCTACTTAACTGTTGCTTCCTCTATCAGAGCTGTCAGTGATGTTTATATCTATTAATGTATAATGTATTTGTCTGTTCACCAGACTCTTTCATTAGAACCTGAAATCTGAGTAGCTCAGTATCTGTTCTAATAAATGTCCACATAAATTAATAATTTATTCTAGTCTGTTGTTGGGACTTACAACATTACCAAGTAGGTGTCAGCTATTATATCAGATTTACTTGGTATATTTTCTCTTAAGAAACTGAAATCATAGAACTTTAAAACACTGAAGCTTCAGATCAGAAAGGAAGCACGCAACCCCACATCAGGAAGTGATCAGTTCCTCAAAAACTGACTTTTGAGTCACACTGTTTCTTTAAGTAAGCTTACTCTTCCTGTGCCTCTTGCGATATTGATACGATTTTAAACGGCGAGTTTGAAGGTCTGCATATCTCATCCGTATTGCACACAAGAAGTTTATTTTCCACGCCCTCCTCTTTCTTAAAAGCTCAGAACTTTTCCCTTGAGAAGGCCGGCAGCTCTGGAAGGCCTGTGGAAGAAACAGCCTACAAAAGCCTCTGAGCCTGGGAGTGACTACTGCTTCTGTTTCCAGTGGGAGCACCAAGGTGGGAAGCTGGTAAGAGAAGCCTCAGGGCTGGGGAGACTAGGACAGTGAGGGTGCTGGGAGGTCCAAGTCAAATAGATAGAGGATAAATATTTCAGGCAGGAAGGTGAAACACACAAGGTTTCTGACATGGGGCCGTTAAACCCATGAGCATAGGAAAGAGAAGAATCAGATCTGGCCATTAAGAAGAAAGGTCTTCTTCAAATTCCTTCTTATTGGGCTTCAGGCTCATCAGAGAATTGTGTAAGACTCAAGTGAGAAAGAAGATGGTTAGAAGAAAAAAAGAACTATGAAATCTTTAAACAGCACAATAAAAATCTAAATGGTTATAAATAACAATTTTAATCTTATTGCTTACTAGAGGTCTGATGCGTGAAATCTGTGTACTGGGGTGGGAGGTCCCTCAGCCCAGCCTGCCCCCTCTCAGTCCAGAAACCCTCAGGGGATGTGTGTGTGTCTTCGGGGGTAGGGGCCTTACTGGTCGTGACTATTAAGGCTTGTAGCTGGTCATGACTGTAAGGGTGTCCCAGACAAATTTGCATATTACCGATAGATAGATAGATAGATAGATAGATAGATAATAGATAGATAGATAGATAGATAGATAGATCGATAGATACTACTACTGTTATCTTCTCTCTTCCTACACAGAAAAGATGGTGCTAGATCTCCTGAGACGCTTTACTCCCCTCCTATTGCTGCTGGGACTTTGGGGACCAGGCTATCCATCTTCTGCTTTGCCTAAGAATCTCACCAAGGCTAAGTGGTTTGAAATTCAGCATATACAATCAAGCCCTCTCCAATGCAACCAGGCAATGAGAGGTGTCAATAATTATACTCGACACTGCAAGCCTCTAAACACCTTTCTGCATGACTCCCTCGACAACGTGACTGATACCTGTAAGGAGAACAAGACTATATGCAAGAATCGCCAGAACAATTGCCACCAGAGCCGAAGTCCTGTTAGCCTCACTAACTGCAATCTCACTGGAGGGAAGTATCCTAACTGCATCTACAAAGATAATCCCCAGACCAAGTTCTACATTATTGCCTGTGACCCCCCTAAGAAGACAGACCCTCAGTATCCTTTGGTTCCTGTACACTTAGATAAGGTTTTGTAAAGTTTTTACCATTTTGCCTCTCCCTTAGTACAGTTTCCTTTATGCTCTCCTGCCTTTTCTTTTGTTGATTCCTTGGTTCCCATGGAAGAAAAAAAAAGGAGGGTATTGGGAGAACTAGAGCATCAAGGACACCAGATCAGAGTTGAGACAAAAGAAATTATGATTCTTTCCTGCTTTGGAGCTCTGCATGTTTCAAAGGAAGGCAATAAGGAAGAGGGAAAAGAAGGGTCCAGACCTTCCTATTGTTTTAACCTGGGAACTTCTGTCAAGCTTTGTTATACTGCATTATCAGCAATAAAACCACTTTCTGCCGCATTCTAATGAGAATGAGAATGAGTGAGGACTCTTTTGTTACCAGAAGAGGACTGACACAAAGGTGGGTCTGTCCCAGCACCCTTGAAAATAGGCACTACTAAGTGTCACAGGAAAAGAATTTCAGTACACTCACAAAGAAGGAATTTAGCCATAGTGGCAAGATTTATTTATTTATTTATTTATTTATTTACTTTTATCTTTATTGTTGAAAATATATAGATGTCCCATTTGTCTCTTTCCCATTGAACCCTTCGCCCTACACCCACCCCTTCAAGGCCTTCACTACTCAATGTCTGTGTCCATGGGCTATGCATATCTACATATATAGAAGCCTAATATGCAAAGTGTCCCCTCAGGAGTTTGACTGTTCAGTTCAATCACTTGCTATGACATGCACTGACCACCAGGGGGTGGTGTGGAATGAAAAAGGGCCCAGTTAGCAAACAGGGAAAGGAGGCTCTAGACAGCAGTTGGCAGCAGCTAGGGATCCTACCTGTACACAAATTTTGTGCACTGGGCCTGTAGTATGCAGATAAATTCCCAAGTGAATCACTCCCCACCATTCCCCCAACCTCCACCTTTCCTCTAAAATTCATTAGTCTTGTTCCATGCTCTATATCTCTGGATCCATTTTGTTCATCAGTATATTTTGTTCATTAGATCAGTGGCAATATTTATTAGAGGGACAAGTGACAGTAAGCTTTCAGAGAGGCAGAGAGAGCAGGAAGGCTATAGGGGAGTGGCTGCGTGGACTCAGAAAAGGAAGTTACAGAGGCAAGAAGAGCATCCTCTGCTCTGTTTGCTGCTCCCCAGATTGCAAGTCTCCCAGGGACCCTTAGAGTTTAGGAGAAAAGAAGGCAAAAGTTATGTGCCCAAGAGAAGGAAGAATAAGGGTGTGCTCCAAGGAGGACATGCACTGTGTTCTTTGCCTAGGTTCCATACATTCCCTTGGGTTTGGGAAAGCCCAGGCTTTCTTTCAGACCACCCAACCCCTTTCCTGGCTTTTCCAGGCTGTGTTTGTGCCCTCCCACATCCACTGTCTTTTTTTGGGTTCTTGGGGGCCTGTGCACTTCCTCAATCCAACCCTTTCCTAGACTTTCCCAGGCTAGTGCCTTCCCTTGATGGTCACCATTTTGGCTCCTACTATACATGCCTCACAGTTCTACTTCATCACTTGGCTTCTATTGGACTTGCACTATGTAAACGGATTCCCCGATTATGCTTGCCTCCCTTCCCCTGCCCCTGATTAATCCAGTAAAATTATGCCATTTACCCTTTGAGATTACTTGAAAGCTATCTTTCCTGCCTAGTCAACTTGGCAGGATGTTTTGCTCTGTTTTGGCAGAACAATGCCAATTGCTCCCCAGGTGACTGTTCCATTCATCCTCTCCTCTTTTGTTATTATCTAGCTGCATGCTCTAATACTTCCACACCATTGTCAGCCTAGAGAGAGCTAGGCTTGCATTTGCCAGTTTTCCAAGGAAAGCTCTAGGTCAAACATGTCAAACTCAAAAGCTAACACGGGACAAATAAACAAGGTGTATGTTTATGTGGGCCACAAAAGAACAAAAGCTTCCATTTTCATAGAACTGTAGGTTAATTACGATAGAGACATGTTGAATACAAAGGGCTGAAATAAATGAGTAATTTTTAACAATAAAATGATAGCCAAAACCGGTTTGGTTCAGTGGAAGAGCATCGGTCTGCGGACTGAAAGGTCCCAGGTTCGATTCCGGTCAGGGGCATGTACATTGGTTGAGGCACATCCCCGGATGTGCAGGAGGCAGCTGGTCGATGTTTCTCTCACATCGACCTTTCTAGCTCTCTATCTCTCTCCCTTCCTCTCTGTAAAATATCAATAAAATTTTTTTAAAAAACAATAAAATGATAGAACATTTTAATAAAAATTAATACATTTCTGGAACATTAACTTACCAGACACTGAATAACTGCACAAATTAATAAGCATAATGCAAATAAAACTATTTTTCTTGCTCTCTGAAAGTGAAATACTTCCTGTTGTACACACCAAACAAGTTGGTCCAAGACTAATGACACGGCATTCGGCTGCTAAAATATTCTCTGCTAGTACTAGTGGAGAGAAATGGTGCGTCTGTGTGGTAAGGCACATAAGGAAAATGAATGCAACACAATGGTAGTAATCAGTCATTAGTGTACGTTGTAGTTCATTATTAATAATTATGTATAACAAGATATTGTAAAAATTAAGTTATGAAATTTTTATTAAAATGTTTCTTACATACTGTTATATTGGCTGGGCCACAAAAATATTTGTTGTGGGCCACATGCAGCTCGTGGGCCAAAGGTTGACATGCTTGCTGTTGGTATAGGAGAGGAAAATAATTTTTTTCTCTATTCTTCTAGCTTCTTGGCTGAGAAAGCTCTGTAATAAAAAGACAGATTAATAAGAGGAAACATTTTAAATCATAGGGACACATGTGAGCCCCACAAAAATATGGGACTCAAAAGGTGGCAGAGGATTGAGCCTTATACACCATCCTGAGCTAAGAAACTGGGTAGGGGTCTGGGACTTCAAAAGAGTAGCAGACAATTCAGAGGAAGGGGAGAAGAGTAAATGTATAGTAGACAAAGGTTGCTGTGTGATGTAGGTAAGTCTCCCAAATGAAAATGAAATCTCCGGTATTAGCTTTTTCATGGAACAGACCCCCCTTTTCTATAAATTTCCCTTATAAAAGGGGACCTTCCACTCTGTTTTCAGAGCTTCTTCTGTGTGTGCAGTTCCTCAAAGTAATAAACTAAAAATAATTTTTTATCCAAAGATGTATATTTTGGTGTGGCATATTCTGCTCCCTTTCACAGGTGATTTTCACAGAGGGAGTTTCAGTTTCTTTGTCAACCTCTAGAGTTATTGGGCTTTAACCCCTGTGGTTAAAAGGATAATATAATTCAACATGCTTTGTAGAGTGGTCAGTCTTTGAGTGGCACCGGAAGACAATGCATATTAGAAAGGCCAAATATTGAAGTAGTTACAAGTCTGTCAATTACCAGTGTTGCAGAAGGTTCTTTCCAAACCAGACTATTCCTTCATAGTTGTCCTAATTGGGCTCACCTTCCTTTATGCCACACATTTATGTCATGTCTTAGGAACAAAGAATGAAATATGACATTTTAGGTTTCAGGTGCCTGGGATCCAAGGATGATAGATATTCAAGGGCTAGGGGAAAAACGAAAAAAAAAAAAAAAAAACACAAAAAAAACAGGCCAGGGCCACTTGACACCTGAAAAGGTGGATACCCAGTAGGGGTAATAACAGAGAAGAGTGTGAGTCCACTCTCCCAGTTGTTGCTGTGATATCCCAAGCAAAATAATTTTCTGAAACTAGCACAGGAAAATGAGTGATTTTTATTTCTGTGGAATCAACATCACTTGTTTTCCAAAGTCCCATTTCCCTTAGGCCTGTTATAGAAGAAACATCTCTATGAGAGAGAGAGAGAGAGAGAGAGAGAGAGAGAGAGAGAGAGAGAGAGAGAAGAGAGAGAGAGAGAGAGAGAGAGAGAGAGAGAGAGAGAGAGAGAGAGAGGTATAGGTATAGGTATAGGTATAGGTATAGGTATAGGTATAGGTATAGGTATAGGTATAGGTATAGGTATAGTATATATAGATGGGGTTTCATTAGGGCTAAAATCAGAGTCACTGTCCTGAATGTCCTTTCCATGTTGGAGCCTGGTCCAGATCAGCATCAGTGTGTGTGTGTGTGTGTGTGTGTGTGTGTGTGTGTGTGTGGCAGGGGGAGGTGGGGGAAGGAGTCCACATAGCTGTTGGCCATGGGAGAATGTCAGGAAGCCAAGCATGAGTCTTGAGCCACGCATGCCAAGAAGAACTAAGAGTAAACTTCTTTGTTTAGGAGATTACAAATTCCAAATCTTCATGTCCTGTCAATGGCCATGTCCATTCTGACCAATGATCTCTGTTCCCAGGTGTGACTGGTAGGCAACCATCTTCCCTTTGCCAGCCCAACTTTACTGGGCATGCATCTATCTTCCCTATGTGGTATCCGCCCCCAGTGCTTTGCAGAAAATATGCCTATAATGTCTGCCCTTCCCTTTGCTCCTCCCTGTTATTAACACTAGCTAATTACAATGGTTTCAGGATGAACTAAATGGTGTGACCTGAGTTCTCCAATATAGAACAGCCCTTAATAGTATTGACCTATTAGTCTTTGAAAAATTAGCCTTCGATTTTGTTAAGTTTCTGGTCAGTTATTGAATCCTTTAAAACCTATTCAAATATAATTCTCATAATCTTTTTATTGCAATAACCTTTAAAAATTTTCCATCTTAATGGATGTCTCTAACTTTCCTTCTACATGTGAAAAAGAAATTATCCTGTTAATTAACCTAATTATAATAACACTTGTAATACCAGAAAGTAAATAGCTAATTTAAAAGTCTAAAGTTATATTTCTGTATATCCATTTTTGTTCTTAAGTGTGAGGCCTGTTAATTAACCTAATTATCACCTGTAATACCAGAAAGCAAAATAGCTAATTCAAAGTCTGAAGTTATATTTCTGTGTATCCATTTTTGTTCTTCTTAAGTGATAGGCAATTGTGCTGCCAATGACCTAATTTTTACAATATCTACAAATTTCTGAAAGTAAATAAGAAGGGTCTGACTGCACTTAGATTTTTGTTCTAATTTATGTCCTTCCATCTTACTAAGGGTATCTAAGTGGCTAGTTATTATTCCAATATGAGAGCTCTCTAAAATTTTTCATTTAGAAGTTTTTTGATTCAAAACAAATGCCATCTAGTCAATAACAGTAGGATTTTAATAGTGACCCCAACAATAAGTATTTCACAGCTTAACCAAGGAAGCAGAAAGGTTTACACAGAGAGTGTGCAAAAGGTGCAGCTCTCATAGATACACATGTTCACTCTCAGAGAAAGCACAGCCCTTCCTTACAGAGAAAGTCAGAAAGATGGACTGTATGCCACATATGTGAGATGCCTCCAGCCACAACCCACTCATTGTGGCACCACGCTGGAGCTACTGGAATGGGATTTTTACAGCACTAACAAGTAACAAAGGTTTATATGACAAATATCTGTTTGGGACTGGGTGTGGGAAACTGCCTATTGTCTTCACTAGCAGAGAGGTATGGACTAGGAGCCCAGAATGCTGGTGAGCCTTGAGCCCTGGCAAAGGTCAGAACTATGCACCCACTGTTTAGTTGAGACAGTGGTAGCTGAAGCAACTTCCCCATCAGATAGTCATGTAAATCCTTACTGATAAGATAGTCTGCCTATTTCTGGAAATTGCCTGACTAAGGGATGTGGGTATATCCCAAATTCAATAAAAAGATGGCAAGGCCTGAGCCCAAGGGAGTCCTTCCTCTAGGGATGGGCTACTGCCTGGCTCCCCAATTTCCAAATTATTATTTCTTGTCCCATCTCTTTCATTTGCATGCAGCCCCTTCTCAAGATCCCGAACACTGAACCACATGGGATGTGGGTCATTCATAACTGGGGCCCCTTCTGACAAACTTCCCTGAGAGCTGACATAGCCAGACAGAGACACACTTTGAATGTCACCAGGTGCAGCCCAGGAAGGGTCTTCCAGATGATGGATACCAGAGAAAATATTTTCCCTAGTCACAAACCAATCTTTTCGGACATAGAATATGAAGGAAAAAACCTCATCTGAGTCTCTTTGTTTAAAATACATTTTATTGATTTTTGTACAGAGAGGAAGGGAGAGAGATAGAGAGATAGAAACATCAATGAGAGAGAGTCATCGATCAGCTGCCTCTTTCACACCCCCCACTGGGGATATGCCCGCAACCAAGGTACATGCCCTTGACTGGAATCGAACTCGGGGCCCTTCAGTCCCCAAGCCGACGCTCTATCCATTGAGCCAAACCGGTCCTGGCCTCATCTGAGTCTTATATAAAGATTCACAGCAACGTTTGTCTGGATGAGAATCATCGACTCCTCAGCTTGTGACACCAACTCAAAGAACAGGCCTATTGGGAATCTGTGTCATGTTCTATCCTTATGCTATTTTCTTTTTATGAAAAAAATGTCATAAAAAACATAGACATAGAGAAACAGAATAACCATTTCAGGGAGGAAAGGATCAATAAAAAAATAATATTTAACTTAAAACCCCCAAGAGTCACTAGGCCCAAAAATCTAGCTTCACAAATATTTTCTCCTGCCAATCTAATTTAGGAGAGTTTCACCACTTCCAATTTCCTCTGAACCCAGCAGACAAGAGGTCAGAGAGGCTGGCAGGCTAAAATGCTTACTGCCTCTGCCAGCTGTGGTCAGACATCCACAGTCTGTCAGCTGCAGAAGCAGTCTAGGAACCAGCAGTGTCCCAGCCAGTAGTTGGCTCGCCAGATAGTGGGGGCATAAAAAAATATTATTGTAATACTCTTCCTTTCACTTTCTAAGTTCTTCTGGCTGGACTAATGACCAAATTAACAGAGATAGATAATAGGAGAAAATCAAAAGTTTAATGCATAACATGGGGGATTCACATAGGCATAAAATTTCCAAAGACAGTGAAGTAACTTTGTGTATGTAAGACACTTTTTGGTCAAAAAAAAAAAAAAAAAGCAGGGTACAGGATATCATATTTTAGGAGTGAGAATGGGCAATCTAAAGGTAGTGAGGAAGAACAGAACATACAGGGCAGGAAAATTCTTGTGAGGCAACTCAGAAACAGGGAGACACAGGGGTATCTAGCTTTAAGGTCCTTGTATGAAGCCCTCTTGTTTACCACACTCAATTCAAATGAGGCCAAGTCCTCAGTCTGAGTCTTTTGGGATGGAAAAGGAGAAGGGTCAAAGGTTCTTTTTGAGTCTTTTGTTTTATAATAAGCATCTTAAAGTCAATATCCCCAAAAGGTAGCTACATCCTTTCCTAACATCATCTACTGCAAAATAGACGTTTTGTAAATTAAATGGTAATGACAGAGGGTATGTGGCAAAATAACTATAATTGATAAAAGCTACAGAACAGTCAGGAGGATAGTAAGACCACTTCCAGCAGATTGGTGGCTTAAAACCAGCAAAAAACAGCTTTATCCAACTGTTGTGGGAGAAATGAGTGAGTAAGATTTCCCCGACACTAGTAAGCATGGGGTGGCTCTTGCTACAACTTCAGAAAATGAATTTTCTAACACTACCACAGGAGGATGAATTGTTTTTATTGGAATTATATGTCTCAGCTTGCAAAGTCCCATGAAAGTACTTAACACAGTCCTGAAAGAGGTGCAGCTGGGGGTCCAGCAGAGCCAGAAGCAGGGCCAGTGTCCAGAGCTTCTGTTCCATGTTGCAGCCAGGCACAGTTCAGGATCAAGGAGATTCAGTTGATTCATCTATTGTGTGGAGTCTGCATGGCCATGAAACACATGGGGGGAATACAAGAGAATGCACCCTGTGCAACAGGAGTCCCAAGAAAGCAAGAGGGCCAAAGGCCACGGACCAAGAGAGAGGGCTCCTTTGTCCAGGAGTTTAAATACTCATGTTTCTCAGATTTGCAGTGGCCATGCCTATTTTGGCCTCTGACTTATTCCCAGGTGTGACTGACAGATAAGCACCTTCCATTAACTCAGATCTTATTGGGCATGTGTCCAAACTGCCTTTGTCCAGTCCCTTACCCATTGATCTGCGGGGAACAGACTTAGAGAATGTTGCCTACATTATTTAGTCTTCCCTTTAATCCTTTTCTATTGCATAATAACCAGATTATGAGAAGGGTATCGCAACATGGTGATTAGTTTCACCTAACTGTAATCCCTACCCTCATTATACAATCATTTTAATACGTTAGCATGCTAAGCAACACATCCTGAGCTGCCCTGATAAGCAGTGGAAAGCCCATGAAAGAACACAAAATGGCTAACAGAGCTCCTCTGAGAAATCTCCACCTTCTCTTCCAACCCCCCCACCCCACACCCCACCCGAAGATCCTGAATATTCCCTCTCTTATTGAATACCCAACCCCTGATGAACCTCAATACAGAAAGGGGCTGGTCTGTCTGTACCATGGAAAACTTCTTGAAGTTCCCCATGATCAACTACTATTAACTGACTATCAATCATGGGATAACTGATTGTTAGTTTTCATGGAGCAATTAAGTTGATACCCTTCGCCCAGGAACTTACTTTTCAGGTCATTTCATTATGGACATTCCCTTTGCTGAAGACCCATTTCACTTGTGACCACATTTAATTCTCTCCTATCCGGGTATACATAAAGAAGTCTCTGCCCAGAAAAAATCCCACCAAAAGTCCTTTAAAAGCTCCTGACTCCCCTTACTGGATGTGATTATGATCAGATAAATTCATAATCCCTCACCACTTTGACCTCCTGCATTCATCCTTCCTCCACCTAACACAGATCTCATCCCATTCCCAATTCCTACACCCACACCAAGAGCTCCTAAATAAGCTACCCACAAGAACCCCTCAGAGAGCTCAACTTCTCTTCATTGTGTACAAGCTGTCTGCAAAACATTAATATGCCTGATCTTGTACAAAGTTCAGTGCTTATTTCTAGCACATGGAGACTCAAGAACCTGGCATTTATGACAGGTAACAGAGCATGATGCCTTATTTGTTGTTACTTGTTAATTAAGACAGTAAGGGAGTGAGAAAGAAGATAAGCATTGGAGGGAGGGAGGTGAAAAAACACTTTTCCACCTACACTTACTGCGAGCCAAAAAGAAACCCAAAGTGCATGTGAATTCACTGAGTGATTTGCTGAGGTACTTATGGGATTAGTCCTCCAGAAAATGGATCCTGGGAAAGAGTGTTGACACGCTGCCAGGTATGCTACTGTCTAGTCTTCAAGAGACACACTTTCATTTTGTACCTGAAACAGTGAAAGGCTCGCTCTCTCTGAGGACCTTAATTGTAGGTTACATTTCTCCCATGGCCTTCAGGCTAACAGCTCCCACTACAGATATGCTAACTAACTAGAGGAATTCTCCTTAAGGTTTGAGTTTTTAAAGAGCAGAAGGAGACTTTTCCAAAGAGGTGGGAATATATGGTATATACAAAGTAATGACAGTTTATCAAAGATTTACATGAGTCTCCAGACCAGACTCAGTTCAGCTTGGGTCAGGGGACAGATGGGAACAAAAGGATTTAGTAACTTCTTCCTCTTTCTTGGATCCTGGTCATGCCTAACTCTCAAAGATCCTCATCCACCTCCCGCTTCCCTCCCTTTCCTTGACAAAGAAACCTGGGTTCTCTTAACATGGATTTGCAGAAGCTAAAAGGCACCTCTCCCCCTCCATCTTCCTGAGCTGGATCTTCTTGGTCAATGAATATTTGCTTACTTCAAACTCTTGTTAACATAAAAAAACCATTGAAACCTGTAAAGAATTCCTGTGAGTTTATTTGAGTCAAACTGTAGACATATGCCCAGAAGCAGAACCTCAATGAATTGAGATAATGCTCCGGAAAATGGCATATTACATCTGTGTTTATAGATCGCAATTAAAGGAAGGTACATAGGTGGGATACATGAAATCCATTGGTGATAGATTAGAGAGGTGGGAGAAAACAAAGCAGGGCATAGGGGGTTGGGGGGTAGGGATTCCCTGGGATTGGATAAAAAGTAAAATGATGGACACAGACTTAGTTGGGTGCAGGAACAATGAAGGAATTTGTGGTGTCTGTCCTGGTGCCCAGCATATTTGGGTGTGCCCCAGTGTGTCCAGAAAAAGGGAAGTTACAAGTTACCCAGACATTTCAACAGTATGTTATCATAGTTGCAAAAAGACAGATAGGCCCAGTTGAGGTAAAGGTTGACCTTGTCAGAAAAGATACCGGCCTAGGACATAACTGCCCACCATAACTGCTTTTAGTTGAACTTTAATTTCAGACCATCCTTTGTGGTTACTTTAGGTCTCTGAGTTTGCAAGACCGCCATGCAGGCCGCCCCTGAACTTCTCAGATTAGCATGTGGCCCCTTTCATCCACACTCTGATGTTTTAAGTACTTTCCTTTTGTGTTTTTTTAAGCATTGGGCACACAAACCTTGTACTGGTGACAAAACTTCTAGGTAGGATATCCATCATAAATCATGAATTATTCACATAGAGAGCTGTCCCACATTCATGATTCCCAGAAAAACAAATATATTAAAGTGCTTTCTGCCATGAGTGAATAGATTCAGAGCCCCTAGTGCAGCGTTTTTCAACCGCTGTTCAGCGGCACACTAGTGTTGCCTGGTGTGCCGTAGGTGCAGACAAGACAAGAATTTTATAATTTTTCACTATTTTGTTTACTTAATATTTCATAATAAAGTAATTATAAAATACTTTCTTTGTGTTTATTTGATTCCTATTCAAGAGAATTACTTTATATATAGTCAATATAGGCACAGAGTTAAATTTTTTAACATTTTCTAATGGTGGTGTGCCTCGTGATTTTTTTCATGAAACAAGTGTGCCTTTGCCCAAAAAAGGTTGAAAAACACTGCCCTAGTGATCCCACTTGCTCTGTGAGGCCTGAATCAGACTAAGGGGCTGGGGACTCATACTGAGGTACCATCAGGGGTAGTTCCATTGCAGCAGCTGGGGTGAGGGAAGTGGAGACAGGGAGGGAATGAGTGGCTTGGGGCTCCCAGCTCCAGGCTCTGGGGGCATTGGTTGATTCTGCTAGAGACGCTGGAGGAAGGGGAACCAGCTTAGGAGGAAGAGGTCCCCAGGAGAATATCTACTCCAAGAGGTGTCTCTCCCTCTCTTTAAGAAGCCTCACATGTGGGCTCCATCAAGTCTTGAGAATACTCATTTGCCTAGAACTATTTGGGGTCTCACATCTTCCATCTCCTGCTTTCCTCCTTGAGTTAATCACAGGGACTGGTACAATGAGCACAATAGTGCTTCTTTTCCCAAAGCTGGGAGATATTGTCAAGAACAAACCACGTGAATGAGGAAGTCCATGCAGGCATATCAAGTGAAGAGAGTTCAGCTTTAACCAGTTCAGGGAACAAGTCTCACATCTTAAGTGGAGCCTTTTATTGACTCATTAAGTCCAACCTTCTGACCTACTGGCTGGCCTGCTTTCAGTTGTGAATTAAACAGTCCTGATACCTTCTTTCATTGCAATCTGATGTGGTAGGAGTTTCCTCTCTCTGAATATGAGTCTCACTTCTCCAGAAAGGCTAATCCTTAATCCCTCTCTGCTATTCTTGGCACTTGCCCCAAACTCAACTCTACTCCCCCCTTTTCCCCCAGTTTATCTCTCACAGAGGATCTAGAAAAGCAGACCTCAGCGGTGCTATTGTTGTGTTACATGAGCAGGAGAGAGTATCTCACTCTCAGCAAGTGTCTGTGTGTGTGTGTGTGTGTGTGTGTGTGTGTTGGTGCAGGACACCCAGCCCCCTCCACCAGCTGGGACACAAGGCCTCTGTCAGCAGGTCATGCAGTGACTGTGGTCAAACCATGTCACTTCTCTGAGCCTTAGAATTGTTTTCAGAGAAATGAAAGTGTGAAGAATGATGATTTCTAAGATTGCACTCAGTTAAAACAATTTTTCAGTGTTTTCTGTTTCTAAAGATCTTCCTCTCCATATTTCTCAGAAAGAAAGATTGGATCTCATATAAGATATATTTCCATAGACCTTTATGTTTTTCTAGAAGCCAAAGTTGCTTTTGTGGCAGTATTCACCAATTAATTGCCTTCAGTTTAAATAAAAAACAGCCGAAACCGGTTTGGCTCAGTGAATAGAGCATCAGCCTGCGAATTGGTCCCAGGTTCAATTCTGATCAAGGGCATATGCCTTGGTTGCGGGCACATCCCTAGTAGGGGGTGTGCAGGAGGGAGCTGGTCAATGTTTCTCTCTCACTAATGCTTCTAGCTCTCTATACCCCTCGCTTCCATTCTGTAAAAAATCAATAATGTGTGTGTGTGTGTGTGGGGGGGGGTGTATATATAATCATTCACACAGAAAGGGAGAGAAAAAAAATTTATTGTTTACCTCCACTCCCACCCTCCTGAATTTCTGTCAAAATACCAGCAAAAAATGAATTTTTACCCCATATGGATTTTGCATATTTTCATATTAAATGAAATGCATAGACTCTTATCTCTTAATGAAAAAAAAAATTTAAATGTTTTCAGAGTAGAAGTTTAAAGCTTTAATTGTGTAGCTGAGGTGGCACAAAAAAATCATTGCAATTTAATGCACTAATTTATTATATGTTGATTTCTATAGTAGGAAGAAACAATTTCAGCCTGTCTACAGCTACATCACCAATTCAATGGATAAATGAAAATATCAGGAGTACAATCTTATCAGAGACCCAGAAATTAGAGATAAATCTAGGAATAGAGATCATAATATAGAACTAGAGGCTCTCATTTTTTAATCCTGGGAACAAGTCAATAGTAAATAATTATTCATTACAAAGTTCCAGTATATACTTATCTCTAAGTTACCAAATGGATTGTAAAAAACACAAAATAATAAAATTCCTGATGAACAAACAGAAATGTGTTATTTGTGTTTTATTTTCTTTAATACTTTATTGTTGAAAGTATTACATGTCTCCACTTGCCCCCATTGACCTCTCCCCAGATGCTACAGCCCCCCAGCACATGCCCTCACCCCCCTACTGTCTGTGTCTATTGGCCATGCTTATCTGCATGCAGACAAATGCTTTGATTGATCATTTCTCCTTACCCCCACTCTCCTCTGCCTTTCTCTGATTTTGACAGTCTGATGCTTCTCTGTCTCTGGATCTATTTTTGTTCATCAGTTTATGTTGTTCATTATATTCCACAAATGAGTGCTACCATGTGATATTTATTGTTCTCTGACTGGTTTACTTCACTTAGCATAATGCTCTCCAGTTCCATCCATGCTGTTGCAAATGGTAACAGTTCTTTCTTTTTTATAGCAGCGTAGTAGTCCATTGTGTAAATATACCACAGTTTTTTTAAGCCACTCATCTGCTGATGGGCACTTAGACTGTTTCCAAATCTTAGCTATTACAAATTGTGCTGCTATGAACATAGGGCTGCTTATATACTTTCTGGTTGGTGTTTGTTTTCTTGGGATACTAGAGGCCCAGTGCACAAATTCATGCACCCATAGGGTCCCTTGGCCTGGCCTGTGGGAGCAGGCTGAAAATAGCTCTCTGACATCCCTCGAGGGGTTCCAGATTGCTAGAGGACGCAGGCCAGGCCAAGGGAACTCACCAGTGCAACATTGGGGCCAGGGAGGGATTTGGGAGATTGGCCAGCCAGAGAGGAACTAAGGGAGGAATATGGGAGATTGGCCAGCCAGAGAGGGACTAAATCAATAATATATGTATATAAAACAAAACTCACACCTTAAAAAAAAAAAATATAGTTCGGAGGCACCAGGCCTGCAAGGGAGGGCAATTGAGAGGGACCAGGCCTGCAAAGGAGAGTAGTTGGACATTCCTCTGACAATCCAGGACTGCTGGCTCCAGGACATGTCCAGCCCATCTTGCTCAATCCTGGTCGCCCAGACTCCAGCAGCAAGCTAATCTACCAGTCAGAGCATCTGCCACCTGGTGGTCAGTGCACGTCTTAGCAAGAGGTTGAGCACCTTAGCATATCATTATCATACTAGAGTGCAAGATCTAAAATATGGGGGAGTGTCCCTCAGCCCAGTCTGTACCCTCTCCAATCTGAGACCCCTCGAGGGATGTTAAACTGGATATTATATAGGGATATCATATATAATAAAAGCTTAATATGCTAAGTGTCTGGTTGCCCAGTCATCTGTTCAACCAATCAAAGCATAATCCTATCTAATAAAAGAGTAATATGCAGTTCTCTGCACTTGGTAGCCACTGGAGGTTTTTGAGCATCGTTTGCTTGAACTCTGCGTCCGGATTCCAGGAGGAACTCCAGCCTGTGACTGGGCGAGCAATGGCTTCACCAGCAGAGCTTAACCGCCCCTCCATGAGGTCCTCTTCTCAGCTGTCCAATGAAGATGGTTCCGGAAACCTTTCTCCCCAACAGGACACAGAAGAATATGTACTGATGAGGAGTTATGGCCTTGTCTAGAGGAGGATATGTGGAGTGATGACCATGGCAAGTCTTAAAAGAGACCTCAAAGGCCTGTTTCCAATATGGCTAAGGCGAAGAATGAGGCTATTCAAAACCGCAAGAAGAACAAGCATGAGCCAATAATTGATTGTGACTGTAGTGATTGCCAATCAAATCCAGGTCTTTCTGGTATTATTAAGGATTATGAAGCGGTTTTGGCTGCCTTGCCTAAGTGGCAAGAGTGTCAGCCTGAGGACTGATGGGTCTGGGGTTCAATTCCAGTCAAGGGCACGTGCTCAAGTGGGAAGCATTTGGAAGCAGCTGATCAATGATTCTATCTCATTGTTGATGTGTTGATCTCTCTCCCTCTCCCTGCCTCTGAAATCAATAATATATGTATATAAAACAAAACTCACACCTTAAAAAAAAAGAGTTATGACATGGCATATACTGTATTATTGTACTCATTTGAGTTGTAACACATTTTTTGAGACACTTTCAATTTTTAGTAGCAAATTAGTGTATAGGGCATCATTAATAAACTTCAGGCATATCTGAGCATAAAAAAAAAAAGAGTAATAGGCAGATTGATCATCACTCCAACACACAACATCAAGATAGCTGCCCCCATGTGGTCAAAGATCCTGCCCCCATGTGGACACAAGATGGCCACCACAAGATGGCCAGCACGCGAGGGCAGTTGTGGGAGATCGGACAAGCAGGAGAGGGCAGTTGGGAGGCACCAGGCCTGCAAGGGAAGGCAATTTAGAGGGACCAGGCCTGCAAGGGAGGGCAGTTGGACATCCCTCTGACAATCCAGGACTGCTGGCTCCCAACTGCTCACCTGCCTGCCTTCCTGATTGTTCCTAACCTCTTCTGCCTGTCAGCCTGATCACCCCCTAACCACTGCTCTGCCAGCCTGATTGATGCCTAACTGCTCCCCTGCCAGTCTGTTTGCCTCCAACTTTCCTCCTCTGCCGACCTGGTCACCCCTAACTGCTCTCCCCTGCAGGGTTGATTGCCCCCAACTGCCCTTCCTTGCAGGCCTGGTCCCTCTCAACTGGCCTCCCCTGCTGGCCATCTTACGGTGGCCATCTTGTGTCCACATGGGGGAAGAATCTTTGACCAATTGGGGGTAGCTATTGTGTGTTGAAGTGATGGTCAATTTGCATATTACTCTTTTATTAGATAGGATAGAAGCCTCGTGCACAGGTGGGGGCCGCCTAGTTTGCCTTGAAGTGTGTCTTGCATCAGGGTGGGGGTTCCCTTGGGACATGAAGTGGCCTGAGCAAGGGGCCTTTGTTGGTTTTCAGGCCAGCCATGCTCCCTGGTGACCCAACCAGAGGCCCTGGTATCTGGAATTTATTTATCTTCTACAATTGAAACTTTGTAGCTGGAGCAGAGCCAAGCCTTCTGCCTGCTTCATAGCAGCAGTCGTTCCTGTTTGGATTTCTTTACCTGGCAAGGGAAGGCAGAAAGCTTGGCTTCCTCTGTTGCCTGAGAAACCCAAGCCTTCTGCTCTCTGTGGCTGTAGCCATCTTGGTTGGGTTTATTTGCATACTCGCTCTGATTGGTTGGTGGGCATGACTGGTGGGCATGGCTTGTGAGTGTAGCAGAGTGATGGTTAATTTGCATATTACTCTTTTATTAGGTAGGATAATCTGAAGTCCTGACAGGACATGAATCATTTGCTCTGAATACATAGCTCGATAGTCACAGGGTTGGGTATTATCTCTCCACTTTCACAGCAACGCACAGATTCCCCATGAGCTGTCACCATTTCTGTGTCTTACCTGTCTAGTTTTCTTAATTATAAACAACTAACTTCCACGTGAAAGGAGATGGGACAGTCTCAAAAAATCTGAAGGCCTCCAGGAACACCTCCTATTTTCAATGGTCTAGTTGACTATTACTTATTTTCATAAATATCCTTCTTCTAGGTTTTCTTTGTTCATAGAAGTGGATATGTTGCACAGAAGATACATTTCCTCATAAAATCACTTAATTGGCCAAAACCAGTTTGGCTCAGTGGTACAGCTTCGGTCTGCGGACTGAAAGATCCCAGGTTCGATTCCGGTCAGGGGCATGTACATTGGTTGCAGGCACATCCCCAATAGGGGGTATGCAGGAGGCAGCTGGTCGATGTTTTTCTCTCATGGACCTTTCTAGCTCTCTATCTCTCTCCCTTCCTCTCTGTAAAAAAATCACTTAATTGTTTGTTTGTTTGTTTTTTTAAGAAAGGAGCAGAGCAAACCCCAGAGGTCCACAGTCTTAATGGACAGAAATTTTTAGAAACCAAGAACCTATCAATCGATTAAAAAAAAAAAAAGGGTTTAATAAGATTTAAAATTTGTTGATTTTTTTTCAAGGAATAGAAAGATGTTTCTTTAACATGATAAAAGTACAAAGTTCGAGATGACTATTGGTTTCCTTTGGTGTGCCAAATATAATCATTTACAGCTGTTATCTTTAGTGCTTTATAATGTATCAGGCACATTTAATTTAAAAACAGTGTGAAGAAGCATCAAACACTTACCAAATTTATTTTTCCAGATGTATCTTTCTAAAATTAGAAGCAAATAATAATACCAGCAATATTTATTATTATTTGATATTGTTTTTGGAAGACCTAGCCAAAAAAATAAGATATGAAAGAAAATGTGTTTAGGAAATTTGGAGAGAAAGAAATTACTATAGTATTCTCTCTAAGTGATATTTTTTAGGTAGGGAAAAAAAAAAACATGGCCAATTAGAAACTTTTTGAATTATATTAAGATTTTAGAAATGGTCAGAAATAAATGTGTGTATGATTATCTTATTGTAAAGAGTTTTACATCTTAAGTCATTAGACAGTTGTGCTATGAGAGAGAGAGGAGGAGGAATACACACATATAAACTTAAAGTAACCTACACTATAAAAATAACATTTTATTTGGAAATTACTAATGTTTGAAAACAGGCAAGATAAGGGTTGCAACAGAAAATGATTTCTAATTAGTGCTTATAATACTCACAATATAGCATTCCCATGGTGAATTCATCACACACCATGGTCCCCAGATTTATTGGCTTACAGCTTGATTTTGTTTCCTGGGCGGTGGGAGGAGTAAGTCTAAATAAATCCATAGATCATCCAAATATAACCCAAATATATAAAATAATTTTCAAATTCATAAAATCAAGGAAAGACTGAGGAGATGCTCCATATTAAAGGAAAATAAAGAGACACAACAACTAAAAGCAACATGTGATTCTGAATTGAGTTCTTTTGCTATAAAAGCACTATTGAAGCAACTAGAAAACTTGAATAAAGTCTGAAGATTAGATGGATGTATCAATGTTCATTTCCTGGTTTTGATGGCTGTTTGATGGCTATGGTTAAATAAGAAAATGTCCTTATTTGTATGAAATGCCCATTAAAGTATTTGGTGGGGGGGGGGGGGGGGGTTGGGGTGATAGGTGGTGCTGGGCATCCTGTCCTCACTGTGGATTGTGTTTCAATTGGTTCAAGAAAAAGAAACCTCTTGAAACTCTAGTTGCAACTACATATAAACTTGAAATTTTTTTCTAAATGAAAAAAAGTTATAATATCTTAATAAAGAAAAAAATTATATATATATAATACTATCTAATGAAAGAGTAATATGCAAATAAACCATCACTCTGCTACACTCACCAGCCACACCCACCAGCCACGCCCACCAATCACACCCACCATCCCATGAGAGTGAGTATGCAAATTAACCCCAACCAAGATGGCTGTGGCCACCGAGAGCAGGAGGAAGGCTTGGGTTTCCTTGGCAAAACCAAGCTTTCTACACACCCTGGTGGGTCCAGGCCTCCACTCAAGGGTACAAAGTTTCAATTATAGAAGGTAAATAAATTCCAACAGAAATGGCAGCAGCAACTGAGCTGGAAGAGGAGGAGGCTAGGGTTGCCCCAGGTGATGGAGGAAGCCGAGCTTCCGCAGCCCTGGCCCATTCTGGCCTTCACTCCAGGCTACAAAGTTTCAATTATAAAAGATAAATAAATTCCAAATACCAGGGCCTCCACTTGGGTCACTGGGGGGCATGGCTGGCCTGCAAACCATCACAGGCCCCTCGCCCAGGCCGCCCCATGCCCCAAGGGAACCCCACCCTGATCCAGGATACCCTTCAGGGAAAACCAGCTGGCCCCCACCCATGCACCAGGCCTCTATCCTATCTAATAAAAGTATAATATGCAGGTTGACTATCCCTTCAACACACAAGATGGCTGCTCCCAATGGGTCAAAGATCCTGCCCCCATGTGGACACAAGATGGCCAGCAGGGGAGGAGGACAGTTGGGAGGGCCCAGGCCTGAGAGGAAGGGCAGTTGGAGGCAATGAACCCTGCAGGGGAGGGGATTTAGGGGTGACCAGGTCGGCAGAGGAGGGAAGTTGGAGGCAAACAGACTGGCAGGGGAGCAGTTAGACATCAATCAGGCTTGCTTGGGAGTGGTTACGGAGTGATCAGGCTGGCAGACAGAAGAAGTTAGGGGCAATCAGGAAGGCAGGCAGGCAAGCAGTTGGGAGCCAGCAGTCCTGGATTATGGAAGGGATGTACTTCTTTAACAAATCTATAAGAAAAATAATCAATTATAATTTCACAAACCAAAGAGAGTCTTCATATTTACCAATTTCTAACCAGTGGGGTTTTTTTTTCCTAATTTTATTTAAAACTAAATTTAAAATGTGTGATATAATACATATTATTTTATGCTCTGCTTTTTTGCTTAGCACCCTATAAACTTTCTCCTGAAGTGTAATGTATATTGATAGCAGAGTTTTGTACCTTAGATGGTTCATCATTGGTGAGTATTTCAGTTATTTTCTCTATTGGGACAACAGCCTGAGAGCTGACAACTGGGTTTGAAATTTCGCCCTCAGTTATGGCCTTTCTTGATGTGCTATTTCAAATGCATGTGATTACCATGGCGAACTTTAAGATTTGTTCTTAAAGTTCTTGTTCTTTGTTTTAGTTTAGAGGTAACAACATCCCTCACTGATGGACCAACAAAAATGCGGCAAATACTAAAAAGCACGAGCACATAAAGGCTAAGGTAAACTCAGAAATCTGTTTTTGGAAAGTTAAGCTCATCTCCCCTGTCATAAGGGAAGAAATTCTGTTCTCCACTGGTCCGCGAAGTTCAGGTGGCGGAGCGCCCCCTACGGGCCAACGTGGTGTCCGCAGGCACCATAGGCAGACTCCCAAGGCTCTGCTCAGAGTGGAGTTGCCAGGCTGGTCACCTCCCAAGTGGCTCCTTCCTGTGTTTTGTCCTCGATCTGGATTTATTTCTATAAAGGAATCGGGTTTTCTTCTAGGTGTCACCGGGGAGAAGGGAAATGAGAACCCGGACCAGTGCCACAGGGGGTTCTTATTAAAGCAACTCCTGGAAAAATCAGACAACTCAGGCTTGTGTGGCCTCTGTAAGTGCGAGGCTTTTCCAGAGTAGATGACTTAATGTATGCTCCCTCCACCCTAACTTCTCCATCCTCATCTTGTCCTGGGCCAAAAAACCTGGACACAGTGACAGGAATGTGTGGTGGAGAGCCGAGTTGGGGTGGAAGGAGAGAGGCTATGAGAGAGATGCGGGAGCTGGTGACTGGGATCCCTATGTAAAGGAAGAAGCATTTACAGGTAAGACTGGCAGGGCCTCAAATATTAGAAGAAATAGAGTGCAAGTAACTGAGCCTCCCATGTCAGGTCTGGGAGAGGCCTAGTCATACAGATAGATATATGTCCCATTCTCACAGGCCACAAGGATGGGCCTGGTGGAGTCTTTGTTATGGTAGTGGCAGTGTGTATGTGTGTGAGCGTGTGTGAGTGTGTATGTGTGAGTGTGAGTGTGAGTGTGTGTGAGTGTGTGTGTGTGAATATGTGTGTGTGTGTGCATGTCAGAGGATATGGGGGCACCATCTCTGCAATGGCAAAGCAGCCAGTGACTTTGACATTGAGTACTATTATGAACATTTTGCACAGAATAACTGTTACAGGACACACATGGAGTTCTACAGAAATCTGCTATGGTGACCAAATCCTCCTGAATAAAGGTGTTGATCTGCTTGCATTTACACCTATGGATCAGCCAATATCATCTCATCATCACATCTCAGTGTCAATCAGTGGTGTCCTCCAGGGACCCATGACCTGGGATGGTCTACATACATGTTGTGTTGAGAAGGGAAGGCCTGTAGTGAAGTCACTTTGCTCCAAGAAAAGGATGAGGAGAAGCAGGGTCCACATCAGATTCATGTTTCCCGTGAAAGCAGGTCAACAAAGAGCAGGGTCCCTTTTTAAGAACTCTTGGCCCAAACACTTAAAGTCATAAACTTTCCCCTCCTGCCCCATCTAAAATTATTCTCTTACACTCATGAAAACTACTGTTTCACATCCTCCTCCCAGATCAGACCTTTTCTTTTCTCTAGGTAAGAGATGAGGAGATGAGAGAACTATTTGTCAGTAAAAGGAGGTTCCTTTCACTCACTCACCCCTTCCTGGGACTGTCATATAAGGTTATTTCAAATTCAAAGTGATTTTTGATCCTCACTTGATCAGACCGGTTAATCTATAAACTTCCATTTATAAAGTGTTTACATCCATCAGCCATCAATATTACAGCCTGTGATGGAGGTGAGTGTCAGTGCCAACCCTTTTCTACAATGCACTGGCTGGCAAAGGAATTGACAGACCCATATGCCTTGCATCTTATAAAATATTTTCACTTCCATAAATAGGTGTGCCTGTTTAAAATTTTATGGAGAAGAAAAAATTGTGAGCATTTCAATTCAAAAAGGGTATTTCATGTTTCCCACACATATTTCTCTGACTCAAAATAAATATTCCAAACGCTTCCATGTATAGAACCTGTCATTAGAAAACTTCCCAACTGGTGATCAGGTTCGCTGAATAATGACTGGGTGTCAGTTCCTTTCTCTGGATCTAACACTCTGACTCCTTTTTTTAATACCTGGCAGTTCCAGGGAAGGGTTTTTGCAGAACAGAGGACATCCACAGAGACAGATGTGTCCCTCCCAGAAGTGGATAGTCCTAGCACAAATGGAACCCCCATTGCCTCTGTCCTTTCTATCCCGTAGAAATCATATCGTGAATATTTTCTTCCCAGACCTTAGGGTGAAGGCCATAAGGAAAACTCTCAGGCCTGTCAATCATCTTACACAGATTGTCTAGTAGGACTAAGTAAATGTTTACTATTTCACATCTAGAGTGTCAGCATCAGCATCACACAGACTGCCTATGACATTACTACAAACATGAAGACAAAAACCTGTATCTTGGGGCCTGTCCCAGCTTGCTATAGAAAGTCTGAAAATCACCCCATTCTTCTACTCCTCATCTCTAAGGTGAAGGGACAGGGGTCTTCAAACTACAGCCCGCGGGCCACATGCGGCCCGCAGAGGAGTCTGATCCGGCCCGCCAGGTTTTTTGGGCAGTGAGCGCAGCCGAGGGGTTACAGTAGGAATTAGTAGTTCATATAGTCCGGCCCTCCAGCTCTCTGAGGGACCGTGATCTGGCCCCCACTTTAAAAAGTTTGAGGACCCCTGAATCACTTTCAGCTGTCATTCTCTGTCTTTCACTCCCTAGTTATATGTTACTCTGTTACATGTGTGATTGTGTGTGTGTTTGCATATCCTAATATATAAAAATCCTGGGTTCATGCCAACCAGTTATGACTGGAGGCTCGAATGGATGCCAGGCTAGGGAGCTGGGGGAGCTGGAGCTGTGGGCCCCCGGCCACCCGCGGTGGCTGGAAGGAGGGAGCTGGGGGCCCAACCAAACAAAGAACCGGTTTGGCTCTCACAGGCAGGGCTGTGGAGGCTGAGTAGCCCCCTGATGAGGCAGAGGAGAGTCAAGGATCAGGGCAGCAAGCATGGAGCTTGCAGGGCAGGGGCTGTGAGCCTGGAGCTTCGCAGGGCTGCTGAGGCAGAAGAGCATTGTGGGGCGTGGGCAGCAGAGGCTAAGGAGCCTCGCCGGGTGGGGGCTCTTAGCGTGGAGGATCACGGGGCAGGGGCCATGGAGGTGGAGAGTGACGCTGGATAGCAGACAGCCCTGATTACAGCTAGGCCTAGGGAACCCGCACAATTTGGTCGTGCACAGGGCTAATAGTTGATTTATATATGTTCAAGTAAGGAGAAATGGTTTGTTTCCAGTTGGATTTTATTTGAGAATTGTTAATCCAATGATGCCAAATTTTTCATAAAATCGGTTGTTAGTGACTGTAGGCCAAAAAAGTAATCACTTTTGTGTAAAGATTGCATTGGTTTTGTTTCACAGTCAAAATTGAGTGTTCTTAATATGGGGAAAGTTGCCTGAGACTTGGATCTCTATTACAGTAAGGCAAGGGAACAAATCAGCACATATAACTTTCCAGAACTCAAAAATCCACTAGTTTAGGAAACTTGTTGGGAAGACAGTGGGTGTACACACAATCAACAAGTTGTGAAGTAAGTAGATTTTATACATTTTGCTGGGTTTCCTGAGCAGATGGGCCTCAAATGCCTTTTGTCTAACTAGACAACAGCGCAAAAGCTGACTAATTTCTGGGAACAAACAGAGTTGAAACCAAATACCTAGGTTTCAATAGCCTTTAACTTCTAGCTGCTTTATAATTGGCCAAAAAAGAGAGGAACTACCTCTTTTTGAACTTTACTATGCTCAGTTATTATTGTTTGATTCACATAACAATTCTGACAAGTATGTGTTAACATCTACCAAGTTCACAATTTCAGGCATTCATGGCCCTGCATAACTGATCATTCCAGTTAAAGGGTCCAGTCCTCTGGAGTGCTCTACTTGGGCAAGTTGTATGTACAGGACCTCATTACTCAGAGGTAGCTAGCCCTGATTCAAACCAATGTCCTTAACTTCCTGAAGAGAGTATGTGGCAGGCTGCAGAACAAGAAAAGATTTAGAAATGTATTCTCCATGAAAATAAAAATTTATCTTTGTACAAATAGAAATGTATTTTTGTAGTTTGAGGCTACCTAGTTCCCTGAAGACAATCAAGAATAAAAAGCAAGTTATCTAAAATTAGTAGTTGTGATTGGTGGCAGTTAATTAGCAATCCATGGCTTACCCAACAAAATTTATATGAGGAAATTTAGTTTTAGGTAAAATGATTGCTTATTTTTAAAAGTATTTTAATAAATTGAATATGAAAGAAAGATGATGACTCATCATGTAGTTACAAATATATGCAGTGTTGCTGACTTCCATTTTTATAGCAGATAGAAGAAGAATAGATGTAGTCAAGTTAAGATAGAAAAATATAGAAAAAAAGGTCTAGCAAAGAGTTTTCAAAAATGGGTTAAATAATACTTGGGAACATTTACAAACCATCACGAATAACTGGCAGTGGTATCAACAATCTTGCAAGAAGCAAAGGCGGGGGACGGGGGGGGGGAGTCAACCACAAAACAGAAACTAAAACAGTTCATTTTCTCATTAGAAAAGAACGATAACATTAAAAAATATTTCCTTACAATATTGTATTTAGAAATACAAACCAATGAAGTGGAGTGAGGGAATGAGAAATGAGAAGTAGGAACCCTGTGATAATTGGGCTTTGGCTGCTCACAAGAGACTGAGTACCAGAGACCTATCACGGAGGACAGTGTGAAATACCACAGGAGCACACATGTATGGGAGCCTGCTCTGTGCTTAGCAAGGAGCTGGAGTTGGGGACAAAAAACAGCCTCCATTTCCTCAGGAACATTCACACCAGTCATCCTGGTACCAGAAGGAAAGGGTAGCAGGGTAAGGGGGGTAAAGTGGTGGGGAGAGCTGTGACCCACTGGAGGAGGGGCCAAGGACAAACAACAAGGTGGGGAGTGTTTGTTGTTTGGGGGTGGGCCAGTCTTGACTTCATCTTTTAGAAACTACATTCCAGTTTTCTATGGAAAACTAACCTTCACCTCACCTCAGTCTGTGGTTGAGTGGACTGGCTCTACCACAGCTCCAGTAATGAGCTGATCAATGCTTGTGCCTCATTTCTCTGGATGCAGTGGTTGCTTCTGAGATGGGCACTTGACCCAATTAGAGACATTTACTAGAAGTATCAGGGGATGAAGGCAGGTGCCATTTTCTGCTGGACTTGCAAGATCTAGAATCGGTGCAGCCATTGTACAAATATGTGAGAGATGTCTGATTGATAGTGGAGCTTTGGTGGAGGAAAAGGGAGCATAAAAACAAGATAAAGTGAGTTCTGTTTTCATCATCTGAGTTCTGATAAGCAGCTCATTAAGCCATAACTATCCTTTATTGCCCACCATGGTTTAACTGTTTATTTAGTTTCTTACGACACTAGAAAGACCACAGAGTTGGAGAGAAGGGGTTTTGAGTTGCTTTCAATGGCAGAAAGAAAAGTATAGTGAATTTTGTTTTTTTAATATATTTTATTGATTTTTTTACAGAGAGGAAGGAAGAAAGTTAGAAATATCGATGAGAGATAATCATGGATAAGCTGCCTCCTGCACACCCTCCACTGGGGATGTGCCCACAACCAAGGTACATGCCCTTGATCGGAATCAAACCTGGGATCTTTCAGTCTGCAAGCCGACTCTCTATCCACTGAGCCAAACCGGTTTCGGCAGTATAGTGAATTTTAAATTAGAAACCCATACAGCAACATTTATTCATTCCAGCAAGAATAGCATTTTTAAGTAACATAGTCAAAGTCGGTCTCTTTGAAAAATGACTTACACACCCTAGCAGTTTGGCTCAGTGGATAGAGCATTGGCCTGCAGACTGAAGGGTCCTGGGTTTGATTCCAGTCAAGACCACATGTCCAGGTTGCAGGCTTGACCTCCAGTAGGGGACATAAAGGAGGCAGCCAATCAATAATTCTCTCTCATCATTGATGTTTCTATCTCTCCCTTTCCTCTCCCTTCTTTAATTGATTCCCCTCTGAAATCAATTTAAAAAAAAAAAATTATTTACAAGCTAAGATTTGAGGAAGTAAAGAAGTGATCATGCACATAGGGGGTGGAGTGAGGCTGGAGTGGCCCAAAGATGAGGATATGCCTGGTGTCTTCAAGGAATGGCAAAGAGGCCAAGAAACTAGAGAAGACTGAGTGAGAGGGAGAATAGGGGACTCCCTCTGAAAAGTAATGGGTTGGAGACGTTAGCTCCTGTAAGAGTATATGAGCTGTTGTAAGGATTTTAACTTTTACTCAAAACAAAACAAAAAACTCTACAGAATTTTGAGCAGAGTTGCATCATCTGAGTTATGATTTAAAATGATCACACTGGCTGTTTTTGCATGGTGGGGCTTAAGGGTGGAAACCAGCAACCCAGTAATGCCAGTGAGAGGTGATGGTGGATCAGATTAGAGGTAGCACTGAAGTCACTAAGAGGTGGTCAGACTCTGTATGTGTTTTGAAGAAATAAACAAGAGACTTCACTGACAGGAAGCATGTGGGCTATAAGAAAAAGGACAATTATTTAAGAATTTTAAAGGATAAAATTACCTTCAACTGAGATGAGGGATGTTGAAGAGAGGATCTGGTTGGAGGAAAGAGTAGGAAATATGAGAAATATTTCCATTGAAAATGTGTTAGATTTGATATGCTTAATTAATAAGACACCCAAGAGGAGATGTTCAGTAGAAAGCCTAGGGTTCAAGAGCAAAAGCTGGACTGAAGGTTTGAGCTTTCTTAAAAAGTTGGTAGTTTAGCACGTTGAGAATAGGTCATAAAGGGGAGTGCATGTAGATATAGGACAGAGGGAATTACTGCAAATCTCCAACATCATGGGGCCACGGAGAAGTGAAAGGCCCGATGAAGGAAACTAAGAGTCAGTGATGTAGTTGAGAAAAATCAGAAAATGGTGCTGTGCTACAAGCCAACTCACATCCTTGACACAACTATCTCTCTTTAGGGCACCAGGACTGATCTCATGATGCTTTTCACCAATGTTTTTTTGTTTGTTTGTTTGTTTGTTTGTTTGTCAAATAAAAAAGCTCATTGCCAGATCATTCTTATCAAGAAGCAGGGCATGATCAACTCTGACAATGCTGTTGAGCGTGGAAAATAAATCCTGTTAGCAGGGGTGAGTCTTACTACAAATACAATGGCCACCAGTATGATGGTGCTGAGGAGTATGAGGAATTGACTGAAGTGATGAACAAATTTCTGGGTCTAGAAAGACTGTTTTTCTTCAAGTGATGAGCAGGAATATGGTTCACACCTGTGCTATCTCTACCCTGGAAGAAGAAATGAAGACACAATGGGTAATAGGACATCTGCATTTACAATATTTCCACTGGCATAGGTTTCTCTCCTTAACCATACCCCAGACCCACACTACTTCACATTTTCTGTGTTTTTTCATCTCTCTAGGTACTGAGCTCATTACTCCATCACACCCTCCTTCCTTCTCACACATTCATCTCTACCTTCCCCTCTCTTTTCTTCCCTCCATCTAATCTGGCAGGCAGGCAGAGAGGTTAGAGGTAATCAGGTAGATAGGCAGGTGAGTGGTTAGGAACCAGCAGTCCTATATGCAAGAGGGATGTTCCAGATTGGAGAGGGTGCAGTCCAGGCTGAGGGACACCCCCTCCCATGCACAAATTTCATGCACCAGGCCTCTAATCTAAAACAAAATTGATTTTATATAAAGATTGCATCACTATTTAAAGGCCATTCAAGCAATTTTTAAACAGATTTTATGGTAAGAAAGATAATAAATCCCATCACTCAGAACTGTCATTCTACTAAGCAAGAGCACAGATCAGCACAGAAGATTATAGGATGATTTCAAGCCTCTGGCACTAGATTAAAAGACTGATAGATACACTGGAAGACACCTCTCAGTCAGCAGACATCAATGTAGTGTGTAGTTTCCTCCTTGGTTATCTCTGATAAGGTCTGTTCTATTCACCACCTTTGTTTTTTGTTTTAACATATAACAATATATATATATTATTTTTAATATTGATTTCAGAGAGGGAGAGAGAAATAAAAACATCAATAATGAGAGAATCATTGACCAACTGCCTCCTGCACACCCGCTCTGGAGATCGAGCCTGTAACCTGGGCATGTGCCATGACTGGAAATTAAACCGTGACCTTCTACTTCATAGGTCAACACAGTGGTTCTCAACTTTTCTAATGCTGAGAGCCTGTAACACAGTTCCTCATGTTGTGGTGACCCCCAACCATAAAATTATTTTTGTTGCTACTTCATATCTGTCATTTTGCTATTGTTATGAATCATAATGTAAATATCTGTGTTTTCTGAGGGTCTTGGGTGTCCCTGCTAGCGGTTCTCAACCTGTGACAACCCACTGCTTTAGAGCTTAAGATCATCGGAAAACACAGATATTTGCATTATGAGTCATAACAATAGCAAAATTACTGTTAGAAAGTAGCAACGAAAATAATTTTATAGTTGGGAGTCACCACAACATGAGGAACTGTATTAAAGGGTCATGGCATTAGAAAGGTTGAGAACCCCTGGGTCAACACTCAAGCACTGAGCCACGCCACCTGAGCCATCTACCTTCGTTTTAACAGTCAATCAAGAATCCTGTAACTTCTTACATCCAAGAGAAAACTTTTTTGATAGTTTCTATGTATCCCAAGATATCTTGGTGTGTTTTGTTTGTTTGTTTGTTTGTTTGTTTGTTTTTTAATATATTTTATTGATTTTGTACAGAGAGGAAGGGAGAGAGATAGCAAGTTAGAAACATTGATGAGAGAGAGTCATCGATCAGCTGCCTCTTGCACACCCCCTACTGGGGATGTGCCCACAACCATGGTACATGCCCTTGACCGGAATCGAACCCGGGACCCTTCAGTCCCCAAGCCGACGCTCTATCCACTGAGCCAAACCGGTTTCGGCCCAAGATATCTTGGTTTTGATCTTCATTATATGCATTACAATTTTCCACCAAGCATTGGAAATGAAGGAAGTCAACACCAAATGGGTATACATATTGCATTCTAGGCATTTACACTGAGTGGCCAGATTATTATGATCTCTGAACCCGGTGCCTGAATTCATGCATGGGTGGGGTACGGCCAGACTGACCAGGGGGAGGGGTCAGGGGCGGCTGTTTGCCCACCTGCCTGCTGGTCAAACTCCTGGTCAAGGGGACAAACATATATTAGCCTTTTATTATATAGGATATACACTGAGTGGCCAGATTATTATGGGTTCAAAGATCATAATATTCTGGCCACGCCTTGTATATTAAGCTTCACAACAATGCTGCCCTGTAGGTAACTCTCTCCTCCAATTTTTTAGAGATGATGTAGACATGCATCTGTGCTCAGGATCCAGAGTGACCCATCATCAGATGTATTATGTCTGTACCATAAAGAATTTTACTGTTTCCCTGGAAGAAAAGGCAAGCTCATTGTCTGAGGTCACATGGTTGGTAAATAGGAGAACTGTGAATCGAACTCTGATCTGTCTCTTTTAGAAGCCCATGTACGTCTACAGAAAACCAAGCTTGTTCCTCCTAAGGAAAAGTGTGAGGCAAGGAGGAGCCTGAGTCGGAGTAAAAGACAATGCTCCATGCAGGATATACCCTGGTTTTGAAGAAAGAACATACCTTCACAATGTAAGAAGCTAAGGACCCTCCAAAGAAAAGGCACCATTTACTAAGAATATCGCAGTAATAACTATTGTTGGGAAATAAGTCGATTAGCACAAACTAAAAAATTTTGGAAACTAGACTGTAGAGCTAGGCAAACACAACTGTTTATAAACATTAGGCATCCCTGAACACAGCTCCATTTCACCTATTCTTTTAATTAATATTATTTTATCACCTCATGTTTTTACACTGCATGGTCCTAAGCAAAAATATAGATAAAATTATGCACCAATGTAAATTATCACATAACACATGACAATGAAAACTTTTCAAGAGCTGTAATTTGAAAATACCATACATTGAAAAAATGACTTTAATGAATAATAAAGGATCCAATAATAGCAGAAAAAAAATGCAGCCCAAAGTCAGTGGTTTGGGCCATATTTATAAAATTTCACACAAAGGAGAGAATAAATCAGAATGATACTGTAGTCTCATTACAAAATTGTTCTCGAATTGTTTGCTAAGACACTTCTCCAAATTTAAAAATATATTTTATTGATTTTTTTACAGAGAAGAAGGGAGAGAGATAGAGAGCTAGAAACATCGATGAGAGAGAAACATCGACCAGCTGCCTCTTGCACACCCCCTACTGGGGATGTGCCCGCAACCAAGGTACATGCCCTTGACCGGAATCGAACCCAGGACCTTTCAGTCCGCAGACCGATGCTCTACCACTGAGCCAAACCGGTTTCGGCGACACTTCTCCAAATTTAACGCTGACCTGACAAAAGATGTAATTCTTGTGATCTTCTGTATCTCTTCGCTCTGATTTCATGGGTTAAGCAAGATGTTAAAGGGCAATTTTTTCTTTTTCATTTTAGGAAAAGCTTTCTGAAAAACAGAATTGCCAAATATGAGTTGCTTTCCACCAAAATAGGACTTGGTAAAAAATAGATGAAACCTGAGTTCTAGTTCTCATGCCTTCACTAAGTATGGAAAGCAACATGCCTGCTCTAGCCCATGGGAAACAGCTCAGAGAGGTTAGAGCAGTTTGAGATATCACATTGACAACTTGATGATAGGATCAATACTCCTTATAAAGATAGCTTTTACCATATATAATGCTCTATGCAACATATTTTACATACATGCACATATTAAATTTCTTCTACAAAGAAATTTAAATTTCTTCTATAAAACTGTTATGTCTGTATTATTATCAGTGTTTCACAGATTAGAAGACAGGCACAGAGCGGGATAGTAACAGAACAACTCTTTTAGTAAAGGTATCTGATTTTAAAAAGTTGGGACTAAAAACTGCACAAGGCTATTCAAAACCTATACTCTTTGACACGGTACCACAATACTTAATAGAATCATTTTATATACAAACATCCCAACTCACAACATAATTAATTAATTTCCTTCAGCTCTGAGAACTCAGTTAATGCCTCCACGTACAGTACTTAATATGCATTGGTTCGATTTCAATTGAAGGCAACTTTTAATTTTCTTTGGAAAACACAGTATCATCCCTCCTCAGACAGACCTATCCATAATCCTTTCTGAATTATTTTTATCCCCTCTCCAGGAAGGGAAAGTACTTATTATAGTTGAGGAAAAGAAGAAAGGCTCATTCCTTTCCTATGCCATTCCAGACACCTGATTGTAGATGTCCAGGTCTGCTTGTGTACGTGGTCTTCAGAGGAGATGTGGAAGGACCCTATACAAAAGAAAAGCAGGGCTGGGCCACCTTGCTGTCTCCAAAAGACCAAGGAGAGCCCAACACACCAAATGTCATTGGATCTTAGTTAAATCTCACTCCATTCGCTGCAATTCCATTACCCTGAAACATGTTATTAGGACAGTCCTTCAAGGGGTACCAGCAGGCAGTGTTCAATGTTCTTCCCAAACAAGATCTTGCATTAGGAAAGCCACGTGCAGGAAGACACTGTCAGTTAACAACTCCCTATCAGCAGGTTAAAGGCAGACATTGCAAGAGTACCCTGGGCTGAAGAAATTGAAAATGATCAGCTCTTGGTTTTGGACAAGAGCCCTTATTTAATGAGACATTGACTAATGCCAAGGCCATTGTTTTCAAACACTGGTTTTTACCACAAATGCAGAAGTCTTTTCCTGAGACAATAGCTTAAACTGTTCCTAAATTTCAACAGTGACTTAGTAACAGCAGGGCATCATTTGGCCATTCCTTTAGTTGGAAATATGGATCAGGTCTAAAATGTGCAGTAAATTGGTCTGTGCTAATGAAAAACAAAACAAAACAGAATCTCTGAAAGGTGCCTTTTATCTATGAAAAACAAATGTACGTAGAAGTTACAGTGTCCTTTAATTAACATGGGCTTGTATATTTTCCTGCCTCATATAAAGAAGTCCTCTCCAACAGATCTTGAATATCAAACTAGATTTTCTGTACTATTTCTTGAGGGGGAAAGAAAAAGAGCAGTTGAAATGTCCAGAGGAAAGCTATAGAGAAAACATCCAGAAAAATCATAGGAGTTGTGCTCTGAATACAATTTTAAAGGAAAAACATGGTTGTAAATTGGGCAGGGTGTTATGTGAGTTGCTACTGGGGACACGTAACAAGGCTGCTAGGTCATAAAAGTATTGTCCACAGGAGCCAGGCAGGATCCATCAATAAGTGAACAGACAGGATGTGAATCAGGAGGGAGGAGTAGGGTCAGTGGAGACTCCTGCACAATTGCTTCTTTCAACAGACTCAGTTGCTGACTCAGCTCAATTGATCCCTTATGGCAGTGTTTCCCAAAGTGTGGTATGCGTACCCACAGGGGTATGGGAAGAGTTTGATGGGGGTACGCGTTGCACCGGAGTTTGGTGGGGATATGCACTGCACCATGCTTAGCTGCGCCTAATTCTACCTTCTCATGAGTATGAGGGGTACTCAGCATTATGAAAATTATAGAAGGGGTACACATATGTCAAAAGTTTGGGAAACGTTGCCTTATAGTAATGGAAACTCAGTGCACCCATCAACATTTCCTAATTTTTACAAATAAGATAGACACGCAAATTTATGTGAACTCTCCCAATTTGAAAAGTTAGCATAAAAAATCCAGTATTATAAGGAACACTGTATGTGCTGATCAGAACAGGTTTTTGACCAGATATACTCCTGTGTCTGCAGTATATGTCTTTTGCCTCATAATATAGACACTGCGTTACAGGTCTATATTTCTACCTAATGTGGCTGTCAGCAACACAAAGGAGTGACTACATTTAATGCAATTTTATGTCTTGATCACTTATGAAAATGATTTCCATAAAGCATACATTATAAAAATATCTATAATAGTGACAATAAAAAATATAGTGATCTAAAAAACCTATTTCATGATAAAAAAAAAAAAGATATTAATGAATTTCAGCAAGAAGAGGATTTAAGGCTGAGTGTTACTAGCTCTACACGGGGTCCTGACCAGGTCACCACTATGTCTTTATTGACATAATGACATCAAGTATCAAAGTATGGCATTTCCACATAACAGGAATATAGAAAAGTAATTAAAAATGATGTGAATCTTTGTTGAACGGGTATATGATACCATTTAAGGGTTGAGTATAGTTTTCTAACCTACAAGTTTGACCAGAAATTTAACACCTTTTAGTATGAGGCCTGCCCACTAAGATGTCCATCCCCTTCTCTGCACAGTATCCTTCAAATACACTACATGTTTACCCTGGGGCATTTTCTACAGAAAGACTTTTCTCTGGTTCTTTTCAAATTAGAACACTTCACAGGAAGTGAACCAAAAAAATCAAGTCATGTGTTAAAACATGTGAAAGTGATTCTCATACAAGGAGAGCAAACAACAAACCTCAAGGACACCTAAGAAACGCTATACAGCTTAGGATTTTAAGCAGCAAGGAACTCAGAGCTCCAGGTGGCAGCACAGGAAGATAATGAGATGCAGAACATTGGCTGAGGGATGACCAGGGAGATCACTCAGTGAAGGGGACCTGGGTTCCCCCTGGGAAGACAGCCCTTGGGCTCCCTTTGTTCTGAGAAATAGGCCTGCCTTTCTGCACTTCAGTCCCTCAGTGCCACACCAAGTTGAGTTCTAAAATTTATGGCCACTCTGCAGCCAGTGGGCAGTTTTCCCCACTGGCTGCAGAGTGCTCTGCGCGACTCCTGCCATCAGAGTTGGATCTCAGAAGCAGCAGCCAGCTGTCCTGAGGTATGTGTAGATCGGCAAAGCATAAAACAAGAGGCTCATTGCAAAAGTGGGTCATGGGCCAATCTGTGGGATTCTGCACATCTTAGAATCAAACCCCTCCTGGCTCTGCTGGCCCCACCCACAGGGGCTGCTCTATATCTTCAGTCCACAGGACAGAGGAGAACAGCTGCGCCTGAGACCCAGGACCACAGCTGGATCTGTTCTCACAGCAGCCACAGCACTGGACTCGGTAAGACAATGACTCCCTCCTGGGGTTGGGACAGGAGGACCAGAGATGGGACAGCAACTGCCAGGGGACTGAGCTTGGATTAGTACCCAGGACACAAGACAGACTTTGGGGTTGGGGGTTGCTGAAGAGAAAGGAAATAGGACCTTGGTGACAGCAGGGGCCCTTCTGGGTGACAGATGAAGGGGTGTGTCACCACTGTGCAGGGATGCAGGAGATGCTTCTCTTTTGGCAGGAAACATGGTTCCAACACAGCGGGATTCCCAGCTTTGTCTCCTTCTGCTGCTGGGGCTCATGGGAATGGTGATCTCCTTCCATGCCCCACCTGGGGGTCTAACCTGGGCTCAGTGGTTTGAAGTTCAACACGTAAACATGGCCAATGCTCGATGCACCATTGCAATGCAGCCGATTAACCACCTAAATTATATGAGTTTCCGGAGGCCATGCAAAGGCGAAAATACTTTCATCCACACATCACTTGCTGCTGTCGTTAATCTCTGTTACACGACAAATATAACCTGCCGTGATGGAATTAGTCCTAATTGCTATAGAAGCCAAGCTGCAGTGAATCTTACCTACTGCAACCTCACAGGACCAGCACTGCCTTACACTCAGTGCCAATACCAGCAAGTAGCCTTACTGAGAAACTACAGTGTTGCCTGTAACAGAAGGAATCGTCCAGTTCACTTCGATAGAATCTACTAAGCTCTGTGCCCGCAGGCACAGCCTTGGTCCCATGCCACCATCCACCCTGGATATCAGCCCCAGTCCTCACCACCAGCCCACAACCCTTTTAAGCTCTGCTGCCCTGAAGCTCCTCTGCACTGGCAATAAATTCCTTTGCAGAATCACCTATCAGTGTCTGTGTCTGTTGTACCCTTCTGCTGTCATGTTAGACACATCTCATCAAGAGAATGTTTCCCTTCCTCTGAAATGAGATCTGAGGTACATAGAGAGGCATGAGTGTAAGAGAATCCTTGTAAAATGAAGTGACTCAGAATGTCCTTTCTCTCTTCTTCACATTGAAAACCCAAAGCTTTAACTGATCTGTGTATTTCCAAGCCAAGAGGTAAATGGGCCCAGTTGAATAAATAGGAAGCAAAGGCCTTTGGTTCTGTCTGATTGAGTAATAAATTATATGAGAAATGTAAACTTTTTTGTTGTAATCTAAAACATGGATAAAATACCTATGTGATGAGATGACAATTTTTATTTAAACTACAGAGATATTTTTCTGTAAAAGAGTTCATCAGTTCTACAGGTATTGCTAGGTAAACTAGGACTGGATCCTGGGTCCAATGTGTGAATGAGATCACCTGCTCAGGTAGCACATTCACAGGTTCCAGTGCTGCCTAGAGAAGATGGGGAGTTTTACCTGGCAATCTCTGTGTCCTGGAAAAGGGAGAACCTGGTCCTGAGGTGGTGGAAGGGCAGGGAGGGAGCACACAATTCGGATATCTCATGAGGATGAGGATGCTCTTGTCCATTTTAGCCTCAACTGCTGCCCCAAGGGGCAATCAATGACTCATTCTCACTCAGGTCAGAAAGGGACACTGGCTCTAGGATTAGGGGATTGTAGAGCCACAGAAAGAAAAGCTGGGTAATGAGATTTCCTGCCCCACTTCCATCACAGGGCTGCACTCAAGAATAAATGAGGAACAGAAAGAGAAATCACTTGGCAAACTGTGGTCAGGAGCAGCATTCATGTGATTGTTTGGGTGACAGGGGTTGGGGATGTCTTTTTGGAGTGTCTGCCTTTTGCTTATACAGAGGTGGCATGTCATCAAATCTCTACCTCTACCTCCACCTATTTCTGGGGTTTCTGACCTCCTGTTCTCAGCTCCACTTCCAGACCCAGGGATGTAGCAATTGAATCCCTCTCACCTTCCACGCAGTCAGTAATTCTTGCTTTGTAGTACTTACATACTAGCTGCATCCAAACGTCTCCTCTGAAGAAGCCATTGCAGTTTTGCTCCTTCTGGAGTAAAACAAGCCTTAATTGCTTAGAATGGGTTTATTGTATCTTAAGGTTCTTAGTTCATCAGAAAGAGCAAGAGACAGAATTCTAAGAGATACTCAAAAGCACAAAAAATATTAGAGTGAATTTAAGATTAGAAAACCATGTTTAATTTATTCATTTTCTTTTTTAATTTTTTTGATTGATTAAGGTATTACATGTGTCCACATTCATAGCATTTTAAAGAACAGTAGTCAACCCAGGTTTCCTCGACAATATGACTTTTGATAAAATGTAAAAGGCTAAGGAAGGTTGCCATGCACGTGTGGACTGAGGTGGGGCTAAGGCGGTCATCGGGCAGGAATGTATCTGGTATTTCAGGGAGCATTAGAGACCATGGCATGACAGAAACATGAATAGAGGTAGAGTAGTAGGACGTTAGTTTTGAAAAGCAAGGATACTAGAGGACAGATCATGTAAGGGCACACATGATGTATGTGTGACTTTAGCCGTTATTCTAAGAGAAAAGAAGACCTTATAGAAAAATTTTAACTATGGAGATTTCTGAGCTGAGTTACATTATGTCAGTTATGCTTTTAAAGGATCGTTCAGGCTGCCATCAGTGGTGAGGGGGAAGCAGGCAGCAGTGATAGCCCTTTGCAGTAACGGCAGTAGGAGGTGAGGATGTCTCACAGTCGCTGGTAGCAGTTGACCAGCAAGAAGAGATCAGGTGTTGGCATATGTAGGAGACAGAAACAACAGACTTTCTAATAAATTAGCTGGGGAGGTAAGAGAAAGAAGGAGTAAAAGATTACATAAACAGGTTTGTATCCAGATAAAACTACACTGTGGTTAGGACCAATCATTATCAGCCATTCTGAGGGTCAACCCCACCGAGGAGTAACAAAAACTCAATTACAGTAGAGAGAGGAAGATGGCTGCCAACAGGAGGAAGACTTCAAGATAGTGTGTGAGTGAGAGAATGAAAGGAGAATGTGTGGATGTACGAGGAGTGTATATTTGTGGGTGAGGGACAGCTGTACTCCAAGGGACTGTAGGAGATTGCTGGACCAGGCTCTCCTGACCAGGGAGCCTCCACTGCTGCTGAAATCTGTCCCAGAGCAATCGGCTCTGCCGCAGAGACCATGCCATTTTGAAGGGGAGAGTGGCTGTGATCAGAAGCCTATACATCCTGGGACTCCACAACCACAACACCCAGGGAACAGCTGGGAACCCAGGAACACCATATTTGAAACAGAGTGAATATGCAGACTCAGAGGAGCTCTGCACCTTCTCACAGAAAGCTCAGATTTCGCCTAGGAAAGGGTGAGGTCTGTGATCCAGGCTGGAAAGAGAAACAGGCACAACAGGATCTAGAAGTCCGAGGGAAGTCTGCTCCACACAAAATCCGTGGCCATTGGGGTCAGCGTGATCCAGGAATGTGGAAGGGGATCCACAGAGCTGCTAGCAGAAGGAAACCCTAAAAATCAACCCATAGCTGGAATGGGCGCAAAAAGGCAGCCTGAAATTTTACCAGCGTGAGGCCTGCTTAGTGCCAGGGGGAAAAGGCGTGCACAGAAACATTCACAAAGTTGCACACAGTGCCCAAGGGTGAAAGACGCGAGTTTGCGCACTTACTCTGTCTCTTTTTTGCTCTTTAAATCCTTGCTTTTGATTACTCATCCCAGCACATAGGATCGCCCAATTGGGGACACTCTCAGGGACTGCAGGGGAAACTTGTTTTTGTGGAACCTGGGGATCAGAGCTGGGAGTAAAGATCAGAGAACCAGCTCTGGGGCAGTCCATTCTCCCAAACCAACATTAAGTGGGACAGGGAAAACAAAATGTAAATACTGGCTAGAGAGGACTTATAGCCCCAAAGGTCAATCCAGAAACACTACCAGCTAGGGGTTGAATCACAAATTGACTCTTGTGTAAACACAAATAAAGGAGTCTAAGAAACAAAGAAATACTGCCTGCTGGAAAATCAGGACTGTGGCTTACAACACAGAGGAGCAGTGGAATGCAGGGAACTTCAATACTGCCCTGACTACTGGAACGGAAACAGGCATGCCAAACAGAACAGAAGAGGAAGTGAATGATCTTCACTACTGCATATTTTTATTTTTCATCTTTTAGTTAAGAAACTAAAATTGTTGCTTTTTTTCTAACTTGATTTTAACTTTTTAATTATTATATTTTTATTTTTAATCAGTATTATTACTACTATTGTTTTACCTTTTCTTAAGTGTCATTTTATCTTTATTTTATTTTATTTTGGAATTAGTGTTCTACATTCTATTTTCATTTCTTCCCTAGCATCATTGAGATTTTCCTCTATCTCAATGTTACCTTTATGCCAACACTCTCTTACTCACTTCTCCCCGTTTGTTGTCCTGTTTCTCTTACCCTATTCCTCCTTTATATACCACAACATAATAAATGCCATATATGACCAACCTACAGCTAACATCATACTCCCTGGGCAAAAACTAAAGACATTTTCCTTAATTGCATAAACAAGACAGTGATGTCCACTCTCATCATTCTTATTCAACATAGTACTGCAAGTTCTAGCCCCAGTAATCAGATAAGAAGAAAAGATAAAAGGCATCCAAATTAGAAAGGAACAAGTAAAAATTTCATTATTTGCAAATGATACAATACTGTATGTACAAAAACCTAAAGATTACACACACAAAAAATAAAAATAAAAGAATACTAAAACTGATAAGTGAATTCAGTTAAATAGCAGGATACAAAAAAATATCCATAACTCAGTTGCATTTTTTGTGTACTATTAATGAATTAACAGAAAGGGAATCTAAGAAAACAATCCTCATTACAATAAAAACAAGAATCCTAAGAAATAAAAGTAGGGGGGAAAATTAGGAACTTTTGTAATAATATGAACAATAAAGATTTATTGAAAAAAAGAAAAAAAGAAATAAAGTAACCACAAGGTGAAAGATTTATACTAAGAAAATTATAAGATACTGAAAAAAATATATAAATAGAGGCATATACCATGCTCATGGACAGAAAGAATGCAAATCATTTAAATATCCATCTTTCCCAAAGACATCTACAGATTCAGTGCAATTACTATCAAGATACCAATGGCATATTTCACAGAATGAAACAAACTATTCAAAATTGTATATAAAACCACAAAACACCCTGAACAGCCCCAGCAATCTTGATTTTGTTTTACAAAAAGAACAAAGTTGAAGATATTATGCTACCTGATATCAAATATACTATAAGTCTGAAGTAATCAAAATATTACAGTCCTGACATAAAAACACATAGGTTAAATGGAACAGAAGAAAAAAACTGTCCAGAAATAAACCAACAATTATATGGTTAATTAATATTTTACCAAGAAAACAAGATTATACAATGGGATAAAGACAGTCTATTCTGTCTAGGACTGATAAAATTGGACAGATACATGCAAAAAATGTAACTATATCACCTTATTACACCACATACAAGAAAAACTCAAAATGGATTAAAGACTTCAATGTAAGACCCTAAACCATAAAAATCCTAGAACAAAACATAGGCAGTAAAATCCCTGACATTTCTCCTAGCAATATATTTTTATATAAGTATACTAGAAGCCCGATGAATTAAATTCATACACTTGTGGGGGCCCTCTGTCTGGCCTGTGCCCTATTGCAGTCCAGGAGCCCTCGAGGGATGTCTGACTGCCAGCTTACACCCATCAGCAGAAGGATATACTTAGCACTGATGCAGAGGCAGGAAAGGCTCCTGCCACCACCACTGAACTTGCCAGCCATGAGCCCAGTTTCTGTCTGAGCAGCACTCCCCCTGGGAACACATGACCACCTTGGGCAGCTCCTGTGTTGAGCATCTTCCCCCGGTGGTCAGTGAGCATCATAGCAACCAGTCCTTCCACCATTCAGTTGATTTGCATATTAACCTTTTATTATATAGAATATCTCCTCAAGCAAAGGACACAAAAGAAGAAATAAATAATTGGGACTATATCAAACAAAGTATTTGGACACCAAAGGAAATCATCAACAAAATGAAAAGACAACACTCTGAATGGAAAAACATATTTGCCAATGATGTATTGGATAAGGGGTTAATATGCAAAGTTTTAAAAATTCATACAATTCAACACACAGAGAGAGACAGAGAGGGAGAGAGGGAGGGAGGGGGGAGAGAGAGAGAGAGAGAGAGAGAGAGAGAGAGAGAGAGAGAGAGTAGTTTTCTATATTTTAGTTGTAATTCCAGTTTAGTCCTGGGAGAATCTCAGTGTAGCCTCCACTTACTCTGTCCCCATTTTGAAACCTTCACTTGTTTCAAGTGTATTTGTGTAACTTATCAGGTATTTGTGTAACTTAAAAAGTGATCACATCAATAAATCTAGTTCCAGTTTGAAACCATATATAGTTATTTTAATATTATTGATTATATTCCTTCCGCACTGCCTTTCCCTGGCATTTTTTATTAGAGCTGAGCCCATATGCATGCTTCTGACCTTCTAGGGCACAACCCTATCCCACTCTCAATCCCTGTGTGGCTTTCCTGTCAGGAACAGGCCTGGTATCTAACAGGTGTAACACAGATTCTATGTGAGTCTCTTCTACCCACTGACATTTCTCAAGGTCCTGGACACTGCCACCCTAGGACTCCATGCACCCTGTAATCAGATAAGAAGAAAAGATAAAAGGCCTCCAGGACACTGCCACTCTAGGCCTCCACGCACCCTGTAATCAGATAAGAAGAAAAGATAAAAGGCCTCCAGGACACTGTCACCCTAGGCCTCCATGCACCCTGTAATCAGATAAGAAGAAAAGATAAAAGGCATCCAGGACACTGCCACCCTAGGCCTCCATGCACCGTGTAATCAGATAAGAAGAAAAGATAAAAGGCATCCAGGACACTGCCACCCTAGGCCTCCATGCACCCTGTAATGAGATAAGAAGAAAAGATAAAAGGCATCCAGGACACTGCCACCCTAGGCCTCCATGCACCGTGTCATCTGGACTAAGGATTGAAACTGACTTGTAGGCAGGCTGTTCACCATATCTCCTGTTCTGAGTCCGGTGGTGATGGTCAGAATATATTGGTGTGGAGAACAGCAGGCAGAGCAGGATGGGACATGGATCTGTGGTGGGAATGGGACTCTACAGGACAACTCTTCTTAGCCTTCCCTGAGGTACTATGGGAACTAAAACCACATCCATAACTCTGTTTCACCCCTGTCCTCCTACAGGAGAAGTCATTAGACCTCAGACCATCCTTGGGAATCAGAATATGTGGAATATCTGGGTTCTGCTAGGCCCTGTCCTCCCACAGCCTCCATTCTATAGACACAAGAGGCCCTCCTTCTGGAACAAAAAAACATTCATATTTTTTTTTGGTTCTGGGTATATCACCCTGATCATTAAATGGGAATATTCTTCCAGATCTAGAAAAAACCTTGATGGCATCAGATCTGAAGGATGGTGGGCAGGACCTGCAAATGATGCTTAGTTTCACTCTCTGACCCACTGACCAGAAGTGAGGTTTAGGTGTTGTGTCTACGTCATTTACTGAGTTGGGATAAGCATCTCCAAAAGTGCCTGCGGCATAGACATTGTCAAATAAATGAACTCCAACCAGAACCACCGCAGATAGCAGAGTCCTGGGACCCCTGCTATCCTCTGAGATCTCTAATCTGGAAACACCAAAAGCAAGGACAAGGAACACCTACGTGGAATCTCAAGCAGCTCTACAGTTTGTTTTCCATGTGATTTTCAAAACTCAGAAATACCACAGGCCAGGAGGGTAACTTTTCTTGGGGGAGAGAGAAATAATTGGCATGAACAGCCACCACAGTTCTATTTTGCAGAACCAGGAACCAGGTACCAGACATGGCTTGTCCACCCAGTAGTCCTTACAAGAATCCTAGGAGGTTTATTTTCCTTTTTTAAGAGGTTAATTTTTACTACCCCACTATTCGGAGGAGCAAACTGAGGCAGAGAGAGATGTATTTACATTTTGAGGACACTCGCCTAGCAGTGGGCACAGTCACTACTGTGCCAAAGAGGAGGCAGGTGTTCACTTAGTCCAGGACCTGTTGGCTCTGGAGAAGGCTGGGTGGGGGGATAGGACAGTGGAGATTTGAGAGCTGTTCACACCCAGAAAAACAGGGTACCCTGTATGTCACTACCTTCTCCAATGTGCCTTCCTGGAGGGCCCACATCCTGCAGGCCTCATATAGGTTGAGTTCCCTTTTTCTTGGCCAATTACAAAGCAGCTAGAAGTTAAAGGCTATTGAAATCTATGTATTTGGTATCAACTCTGTTTTTTGCCAAAAATTAGTCAGCTTTTGCCCTGTTGCCAAGTTAGACAAAAGGCTTTTGAGGCCTATATGTTCAGGAAACACAGCAGAACATGTGAAATCTAATTACTTCACAACTTGTTGACTATGAATATCTCTCACTTTATTGCATTTTATGCTCCTTTTGCCTCCACCACTGCTCCACTATTAGACAGATATTCCTCTTATATTTTTACAATGCCTTCATCAGAAGGTTTCCTAAACTAGTTGATTTTTTAAGTTCTGGAAAGTTATATGTGTTATTTCTTCCCTTATCTTGCTGAAGAAGTCTTATGCAACTTCTTCTCTAATGAGAATACTCAATTTTAATTGTGGTTACAAAAACAATACAATCTTTACACAAAAATGATCAGTTTTATTTGCCTAAAGGAATCCATCAGAAAAAATATATATTTCTCCTTACTTGGACATACATAAAGCAATTGCACACACACACACACACACACACACACACACAGAAGCAATCACACATGGACTCATACACACAGTAACATGTAACTGGAGAATGAAAGAGAATAACAGAGCTGAAAGTGATCTTTAGTCTATAACTTTCACCATAGAGATGAGGAGTGAAAAATGACGTGATTTGCAGACTTCCTATATCAAGGTGGAACAGGCGCCAAACTATAGGATTCTTTCTTCATATTTGTAGTGATGTCACAGGCAGTCTGTGTGATGCTGATAAATACTCTAGATGTGAAATAGTAAGCATTTAATTAGTACTCCTAGGAAATCTATTCAAGATGATTGACAGATCTGAGAGTTTTCTTCATGGCCTTCACCCTAAGGTCTGAGAAGAAAGTATCCACAATGTATTTTCTACATGACTAGAGAAATAACAGAAGCAATATATCACAGTGACCTTCCAGATCAGGAGCTGTGGCTTTACTGTGTTCTTAATATTCCATAAGGGAGGACTTTGCACAGGAATGCAGTCTTCCTGTTGGACCTTGACATAGGTAGCTCAGTTCATGTGCCATTTGAGCAGTACTGCCAGAATACTTACATGTGTCCTAATGGACTATATGAGAATACTCGGGTTGCCATAAATAGGACCACATCAAGTATAATAAACAGGGGACATTTATTTTCCCAAAATTCCAGAGACTAGAAGTTAGAGATGAGGGTGTCAGAAGGGCTGGTTTCTCCTGAGGGATGTCTCCTGCACTAGTAGATAGCCATCATCTGTCGCTGTGCCACATGGAATTGAACTTACATTTGTCCAGCCCAAGACACCAGTCATATTGGATTAAGATCCACCCCAGTGAACTCACTTACCTTAATTACTTCTTGAAGGACCATAAGCTTAAATACAGGCACATCCTGGAGTCCTAGGGGTTGTGAAGTCATGGAATTTGGGCAACACATTTCAGCCCACACATATGCTATTGCTACTTGGAGATAGTTGCCCTGGCATGGGACTGCTGGTAAAAGGACATGCACATGTAAAATTTTAACAGCTGCAAGGTCAGATTACTAATCACAAAAACTACAGTAGTATTTTGCCAGCAAGTTTCTGATGATGGCTGCTGCCTTGCAGCCAGCCTGGCCTGAGGATTTCTCCTTCTTTCAGTTTTTACCAATCTGGTGTCAGGATGTCCAGGGAAATTTGCAATTGCCTCATGGGTACTTTGTGTCACCTGTCATCTTTTCAGCAATCACATAGATTTGTTCTTTCCTGGTCATCTGCTCAGATTCCTGCCTGATCATTCACCTTCTAGTCTGGAGACTGAAGGCATTTGCCCCTTTGCAGGATCTGAGGTTTTTATTATGTGGGTTTCAAACACTCTTTAATGTAAAGTGGAAAGTGTTTTAAAAAGTTTATTTGTTTATGGATTTATTTTTTTAATATATTTATATTGATTTCAGAGAGGATGGAAGAGGAAGAGAGAGAGTGGAAACATCAATGATGAGAGAGAATCATACATTGGCTGCCTCCTGTATGCCTCCCACTGAGCATTGAACCTGCATAACTGACCATTTGAGTTAAAGGGTCCAATCCTCTGGGATGCTCCATTAGGAAAGTTGTATGTATAGGACCTCATTACTCAGAAGAAGCTGAGCTTTGATTCAAGCCAATGTCCTTCATCTGACCTTAACTATCTGTCAAGCGTATGTGCCATGCAGCAGGATAGAAAAAGATTTAGAAATTTTGAATTGAACAATACATGATTTACCCAAAGAAATGTATATGAGAAAATGTAGTTTAAAGTGAATGTTTGCTTATCTTAAAAAGTACTTTTAAAAATTGAATATAGAAGAGTATATTTCCAGAGACATAGTGACTCATCATGTAGTAACAAATATATGCAGTGTTGCTGACTTCCATTTTTGTAAAAGAAAGAAGAATAGATGCAGTCAAGTTAGGATAGAAAAGTACAGACAAAGACGTCTAGCAAATAGCTTTCAAAAATGAATTAAATAACACCCCAGAACATTTACAAACTATTAGCAATGACTGACAGTGGTGTCAACACTCTTACGAACTACGAAGAGAGAAGTTAAAAAAAAAAAAAAAAAAAAAAAGTCAACCACAAAACTGGAATTAACACAGTTAATTTTCTCATTGGGAAAGAACAATAACATTAAAAAATGCTACCTTACAGAATTTAATTTAGAAATATAAACCAATTAAGTGGAACAGGAGGATTTGGAGTGAGTCTTTGGCAGCCAAGGACAATTGGACCTTGGCTGCACACAAGAGACAGAGTACCAGAAGACCATCTATCATGGAGGACAGTGTGAAATACCACAGGAGCACACATTTATGGTAGCCTGCTCTGTGCTTAGCAAGGAACTGGAGCTGGGACAAAAAAAAAAACCAGCCTCCTTTTTGTACTAGAAAAGTACTAGAAAGGAGGGATATCAGGGTAAGGGGGGTAAAATGGTGCAGAGAACTGTGACCCAGTGGAGGAGAGGCCAAGGACAAACAACAAGGTGGGAGTATTGGTTGTTTGGGGGTGGGCCAGTCTTCACTTGGTCTTTTAGAAACTACAATCCAGTTTTCTTTGGAAAACTAACCTTCACCTCACCCCAGTCTGTGGTTGGGTGGACTGGCTCCACCACAGCTCCAGTGATAGCTGATCAGTGCTTGTGCCTCATTTCCCAGGATGCAGTGGTTGCTTGTGAAATGGGCACTTGACCCAATGAGAGACATTTACTAGGAGTACCAGGGGATGAAGGCAGGTGCCATTTTCTGCTGGACTTGCAAGGTCTAGAGTAGGTGCAGCCATGTATAAATATGTGAGAAATGTCTGACTGATAGAGGAGCTTTGGTGGAGGAAAAGGGAGCATAAAAAACAGATAAAGTGAGTTCTGTTTTCATCATCTGAGTTCTGATAAGCAGCTCATTAAGCCATAGCTATCCTTTATTGCCTACCATGGTTTAACTGTCTATTTAGTTTCTTATGACACCAGAAAGACCACATAGTTGGAGAGAAGGGGTTTTGAGTTGCTTTAAGTGGCAGAAAGAAAAGTATAGTGAATTTTAGAGTAGAAACCCATAAAGCGACATTTATTCATTCCTGCAAGAACAGCATACTCAAAGTCTGTCTCTTTGAAAAATGACTTACACAACCTAGCAGTTTGGATCAGTGGATAGAGCATCGACCTGTAGACTGAAGGGTCCTGGGTTTGATTCCAGTCAAGGGCACATGCCCAAGTTGCAGGCTTGACCCCAATTGTCCCTCACTCCATCACATCATCACAAGATGATTGTGCCCACAGCAGAGGCAGGGTTCCCCTAACATTAGATGGCTGAGCCCATAGTGGAGGCTGGGTTCCCATAAGGAGCTGTAACGAGCAATCAGCAGGGACCTGAGGCTGCACCCGTGCCCTCCCTCCCCCCACACACCCCCCCTGCCACCACCACTCTGTCTGGGCTTGTTGGGGTGGAGCCAGCTGGGTCTGGGTCTCTTGAAATTTCAAGGTGCATGCAGGTGGGCACGGACTTGGCTCTGGGTCTCACAGCGTGACCCAGACTCTAAAAGGAGGAAGTTTTTCATGTACATTTTACTAACTTTCTTTCATCTCTGACACTTGTGTTGTAGAGAAAGGGCAAACAGCAATATTAAAATATTTCCTCTAATTAATTCCCTTTTAATGTGCAAAAATTTTGTGCACTGGGCCACCAGTATTCCTTATAAAGATTTTTATGATATGCAATGTTCTATGCAACATATTTTACATACACACATATATTACACATTAAATTTATCCTTCAAAACTGTTATGTCTATATTATTGTTTTCTGTGTTTTACAGATTAGAAGACAGAGGCACAGAGAGGAATAGTAACTGACCAACTCTTTAAATAAAGGTATCAGAAAAAAAGTTGTGAGCCGTCCTGAGTGAGGGGCATATGGGAGACAGCTGATCGGTGTGGTTCTCTCTTATCATTTATGTTTCTGTCCTTCTCTCCCTCTCCCTTCCTCTCTGACTTCAAAAAAAATTTTTTTTTAAGATGGGACTGAAAACTGGACAAAACTATTCAAAATGTATATTCTTTTTTCAAATAATTCTTTATTGTTGGAACTGATACATATGTTCCCCTTTCCCCCCCCCCACCCCCATTGACCCAATCCAGCTCACCCGTCTCCCCCTCCCCACACCAGGGCACCATATTATCTGTGTCCATGGGGTATGCATTCAAGATCTTTGGTTGGTTATCTCTCACACACTCACTGTCCCACACCTTCCCTCTGAGAGTTAGCACTTCGTTCCATGCAAAACGTATATTTTTTATCATGGTACCAAAACACTTATAGAATCATTTTATTTTATAAACATTCCAACTCCCAACATGATTAATTAATTTCCTGTGAGCCCTGAGAACTCAGTCAATACCTCCATGTGCTTAAATATGAATTGGTTCAATTTCAATTGAAGGAAACTTTCTAATTTAATTAAAATAAAATAAAACATTGTATGATTCCTCTTGAGACATACCTGTCCATAATTCCATCTGAGTTATTTTTATCCCCTCTCCAGAGAGGGGAAGTACTTCTTATAGTTGAGGAAAAAAAGAAAGGCTCATTCCTTTTCTATGCCATTCCAGACACCTGATTATAGGTGTCCAGTTTTACTAGTGTACATGGTCTTCAGAGGAGATGTGGAAAGACCTTATACAAAAGGAAAGCAGGGCTAGACCACCTTGCTGTCTCCAAAAGACCAAGGAGAGTCCAGCACACCAAATGTCAAATGTCATTTAATCTTAGTTAAATCTCACTCCATTCGCTGCAATTCCATTACCCTAAAACATGTTATTAGGACAGTCCTTCAAGTGGTACCAGCAAGCAGTGTTCAATGTTCTTCCCCCACAAGATCCTGCATTAGGAAAGCCACGTACAGGAAGGCACTATCAGTTAGCAACTCCCTATCAGCAGGTTAAAGGCAGATATTGCAAGAGTACCCTGGGCTGAAGAAATTGCAAATGATCAGCTCATGGCTTTGTACATAGGCCACTGTTAAAAGAGACACTGACTAATGCCAAGGCCATTGTTTTCAAACACTGGTTTTCACCACAGATGCAGAAGTCTTTTTCTGAGACAATACCTTAAAATGTTCCTAGATTTCAACAGTGACTTAATAACACCAAGGCATCATTTTGGCTATTCTACTCAATGGAAACATGGATCAGATCCAAAAATGTGTACTACATTGGTCTGCAAGGGAGTCTGTGCTAATGAAAAACAAAACAAAACAGAAAGTGTCTCTGCAAAGTTCCTTCTGTCTATTAAAGACAAACTTACATAGAAGTTACAGTATGTTTTAACTAAAATGGGCTTATATATTTTCCTGCCTCAAATATAGTCTTCTCCAAAAGATCTTGGATATCAAACTATGTTATCTGTACTAGTCTTGGAGGCAAAGACAGGCAGTTGAAATGTCCAGAGGAAAGCTATAGAGAAAAATCATAGGAGGCATGCTCTGAATACAACTTTAAAGGAAAAGCATAGTTGCAAATTGGGCAGAGTGTTATGTGAGTTGCTACTTGGGACACTTGTAACAAGGCTGATAGGTCATAAAAGTATTGTCCACAGGAGCCAGGCAGGAGCCATCAATAAGTGAACAGACAACATGTGAATCAGGAGGGAAGAGTAGGGTCAGTGGAGACACCTGCACAATTGTTCTCTTCTGTAGGCTCAGTTGCTGACTCAGCTCAATTGATCCCTTATGCTAATGGAAACTCAGTGCACCCATCAACATTTCCTGATTTTTACAAATAAGATAGAAATGCAAATTATGTGAACACTCCCAATTTGAAAAGTTAACATCAAAAATCCAGTATTATAGGGAACACTGTATGTGCTGTTCAAAACAGGTTTTTGACCAAATACACTCCTGTGACTGCAGTATATGCCTTTTACCTCATAATATAGACACTGGTTACAGGTCTTTCTATGTCATGTGTCTGTCAGAAACACAGAGGAGTGATTCTACATCTAATGCAATTTTACGTCTTCTTCACTTATGGTAATGATTTCCACCAAACACAAATTAAAAAAAAAAAAAATCTGTAATAGTACCCAGCAGGCATGGTGCATTGGTTGAGACTCAAATTGTGAACTAGGAGATTTTGGTCCATTTCCCAGTCATTTCATATACTCTGGTTTGGGGCTGGATACCCAGTGTGGGGTGTGCAGGAGGAAGCCAATCAGTGATTCTCTCTCATCCTATTTTTATCTCTCCCTACCTTTTCCTTCTCTCTCAAAAAAAAAAAAAAATCAATAAAAACATCTATAAGTGACCATAAAAAATTTAGTGATCTAAATTGCTTCATGATATAAGATATTAATAAATTTCAGCAAGAAGAGGATTTAAGGCTGAGTGTTAACCAGCTCTATATGGGGTCCTGACCAGGTCACCATTATGTGTCTGTTGACATAATGACATCAAGAGTAAAAGTATAGAGAGAAACCAAGATGGCAGGATAGGTAACCGCCTAACTGCAGCTTCACACAACAATTTCAGAAAATACAACTAAAATATAAAGTGGACATTATCCAGAACTACAGGAAAGTTGACTGACTGGAAATTCTACATCGAGAAAGAAAAAGAAAACCAGAAAGAAAATCAGAGGAGCTGTAAAAGCCTAAGGTACAGAGACACACGGCGCGCACCGAGAGGACGGAACAGGAGAGGAGGGGCGGCCAAGTGCCCGGTTGGCGTTCCCTAGCAGGAAGGAGATAAAAGCTCCAGACTGTGCTGAACCCCAGTTCTGACAGCACTGAACCCCAGTTCTGAGTGAGACTCTGGGGACCCAGACACATACAGGGGGAATCTGGGCTGTTAGGCAAAAGCTCAAGGGAGCAGCGAAAGGCAGAGCCCCAGAATCGCGAACATCGTACACAGAGGACAGACTGTTGACTGTACTGCTAGATTGCACTCGCGTAGGGGTGTCGAACTCAATCAGAGAAGGGGCCAAAATCTAAAATCCAGCCTAAATCGTGGGCCGAATGGTTTACTGAACAGTCATAAACTGACAGTGTCATAAACTGACAGCGGAGTGCAGTGATGACAGCGCGGTGCGGGCCACATTGCAAGGCCTGGCGGGCTGGATTTGGCCGGCGGGCCTTGTGTTTGACACATGTGCTAGCGAGGAGACAAAAGCTCTGGACTGTGCTGAGCCCCAGTTTCGACAGCACTGAACCCCAGTTCTGGGCGAGACCCTCAAACCCCAGGCTCATACAGAGGGAATCTGGGCTGTGAGTGGCGAAAGACAGAGCCCCCGAGTCGCGCAAATTTCGCAAGAGGACAGACTGCTGATTGAGACGCTGGATTGCCCTAGCAGGAAGGAGACATAAGCTCCGGATTGCTCTTAACCCCACTTCCAACTGCACTGAACCCCAGTTGCGGGCTCGTTGGGGGAGAGACTAGACTGGCTGGTAGTGGGCAAAACTCTAGGACACCTTTTTCTCAGAGGTGCTTGCAGCGAGTACCAAAGGACACTGAGGAACACTGAGACTCAGGAACCTCATAGGGCAGGGCTAACAGGAAGCCAAGGCTGTACACTCCACCCTGAAACTCTGCCCCATCCAAGCTGAGCACAGAGGCCCTTGCAGTTTTCCAAGTCTAGTTGAATAAGGCTGTCTCTTGGCATAGATACAGCTGATCCTCCCACCCTACCAACTCAGGGAAGCAGCGAAAATACCAAGACAAGGAAACAGATCACAAATGAAAGAAATGGAGAACAAAAAGTGACTGGATATAGAGTTCAAAAACCTAGCTTATAAGGTTTTTCAAGAATCTCCTAGATGCCAAAACCGGTTTGGCTCAGTGGATAGAGCGTCGGCCTGCGGACTGAAAGGTCCGGGGTTCGATTCCGGTCAAGGGCACGTACCTTGGTTGCGGGCACATCCCCAGTGGGGGGTGTGCAAGAGGCAGCTGATCGATGACTCTCTCTCATCGATGTTTCTAACTCTCTATTTCCTCTCTGTGTAAAATCAATAAAATATATATTAAAAAAAAAAAAAAAGAATCTCCTAGAAAAGGGCCGATAAAATAAACAAGACCTATGAAGATATGAAAAGGGATCAACTAGAAATAATAAAGGATCAACTAGAAATAATAAGGGATCAATAAGAAATAATAAGGGATCAACAAGAAATAAAGAATACATTCTCTGAAATAAAAAAATATTATACAGAGTCCTAAAAACAGAATGGAAGGTTGTAAGAATCAAGTCAAAGATTTGGAACACAGAGCCAGAGGACACTCCTTCACAGAAGCAAGAAGACAAGAGAATGCAGAAAGTTGAAGATAGTGTAAGAAACCTCTGGGACAACTTCAAGCAAACCAACATCAGAATTATGGGGGTCCCAGAAGATGACAGAGAGCAAGATACCGAAAACATATTGAAAGAAATAGTGACAGAAAACTTCCCCCACCTGGGGAAAGAAATAGACTTACAAGTCCAGGAAGCACACAGAACCCCAAACAAAAGGAATTCAAAGAGGACCGCACCAAGACACATCATAATTAAAATTCCAAGAACAAAAGACAAAGAGAGAATATTAAAAGCAGGTACTTACCTATGAAAGACGGCCCATATGATTGTCAGCTGATTTCTCAACAGAAACTATGCAGGCCAGACGGGAATGGCAGGAAATATTCAAGGTGATGAATAGCAAGAACCTACAGCAAAAAATACTCTACCAAGCAAAGTTATCACTCAGAATCGAAGGCCAGATAAAGAGCTTAACAAATAAAAAAATTTTAAAAAGCTAAAGGAGTTCATCACCGCCAAACCAGAATTATATGAATTGCTGAAGAGAAAGAAAATATGAACAACAAATATGTAACTATCAACAAGTGAATCTAAAAACCAAGGGAATTAAAACACCTGATGAATAATATTAACTGTTGAATATAATAGAATCAGAGGTACGGAAAGGAAGTGGACTGACAATTCTCGGGGAAAAGAGGAGAGGGTGGTGCGGGAAGAGACTGAACATAAACTGTGCACCTATGGATGAGGACAATGGAGGGTGGGGAAACAGCAGAGGGTGAGGTGGGAACCTGGTAGAGGGGGAAAAAATTAGGAACTTTTGTAATAATATGAACAATAAAGATGTATTTTTAAAAATGCAAGCAAGCCGGAGAGAGGGGGTGGGGGGAGGGAGAGGGAACAGCTTAAAACTAAAAGAAAAAGAAAAAGAGTAAAAGTATAGAGGAGAAACCAAGATGGCAGCATAGGTAAACACCTAAACTGCTGCACAACAATTTAAAAACTATAACTAAAAGACAAAACAGACATCATCCAGAATCACAGGAAGTCTGGCAGAATAGAAATTCTACAACTAGAAGGAAAGAGAAAAGCACACTGAGACTCAGGTGAGCTGCAGGAGGAAGGGGTACTGAGACACGCGTGTAGAAATGACTGGCAACTGAGTGCGTGGCTGGCTTTCTCAAGTGGGAGGAAGACAAAAGCTCCTGACTGCACTGAACTCCAATTACAGACGAGACTCTGGGGACTCGGTCTCCTGGAGTAACTAGACTGTCTGGCAACAGGCAGAACTCGAGGACAGCTTTTGCTCAGAGGTGCTTGCAGCAATTACCACTGGGCACTGAGACACAAGGCCCTATTAGGGCAGGGCTGACAGGAAATCAATGCTGTCTGCTCTGCCCTGAGACTCTTCCCCAACCCAGCTGAGCAGAGAGGATTTTTGCAAGTCTCCTCACGTAAGAGTGTCTCCAGCACAGAAGTTCTCCCAGCGTAGTCACAACTGATACTCATATCCAATTGACCTGGAGGTGATACCAACAACAATCCAGGCTTAATTACAATAAAACTGTGCTCACAGCCCATACAGGGGTGCACCCAAAAAGTGTCCAGCTCAGGTAACTGGGGAGGCTGAGCCACTGGGTCCTAGCACACAAAGCCACTCTGTCAACTCAAGGAAGCAGCCAAAATATGAGCACAAAAAAATAGATTGTATATGAAATAAATGGAGGAAAGCAAATGACTGGATATAGAGTTCAAAACCATGGTTATAAGATTTTTCAATAATTTTCTAGGAAAGTCTGATAAATTTAGTGAGAACCTCAAGGATATGAAAAAGGATGAATTAGAAATTAAGCATACACTGACTGAAATAAATAATATTATACAGAGATCTAACAGCAGACTAGAGGATCACAAGAATCAAGTCAAAGACTTGAAATACAAAGAAGCAAAAAACACTCAACAGGAAAAGCAAAAAGAAAAAAGAATCCAAAAAGTTGAAGATAGTGTAAGGAACCTCTGGGACAACTTCAAGCGTACCAACATCAGATTTATGAGCGTTCCAGAAGAAGAGAGAGAGCAAGATATTGAAAACCTATTTGAAGAAATAATGACCAAAAACTTCCCCTACCTGGTGAAAGAAATAGACTTACAAGTCCAGGAAGGACAGAGAACCTCAAACAAGAGGAATTTAAGGAGGACCACACCAAGACACATTCTATCTAATAAAAAAAAGTAATATGCAAATTAACCATCACTCCACTACATGCACAAGCCCACCAGCCATTCTGGAGTGAGTATGAAAATTAATCCCTACCAAGATGACTGTGGCCAGAAGACAGCAAGAAGGAGGCTTCGATTTCCCCAGCAATGGAAGAAGCCAAGCTTTCAGCACACCCTGCCCAGCCTAGGCCTCCACTCAATGCTACAAAATTTCCATTATAGAATAAATGCCAACAGAAATGGTAGAAGCCATGGAGCTGGAGAGAGCAGAAGGCTCGGGTTTCCCCCAGTGATGGAGGAAGCCAAGCTTTCTGTACAACCTTGCCTGCCTTGGCTACAAAGTTTCAATTGTAGAAGATAAATAAATCCCAGATACCAGGGTCTCAGCTTGGATGGACAGGGTGTGTGGATGGCCTACAAATCACCAAAGACCCCTCACCCAGGTTACCCCACACTCAAAGGCAACCCCCACCCTGATCCTGGACACCTTTCAGGGAAAATCAGCTGAGCCCCACCACTGCACCAGGCCTCTATCCTATCTGATAAAAGAGTAATATGCAGACGACCATCACTCCAACACACAAGATGGCTGCCCCCATGTGAACACAAGATGGCCACCATAGATGGCCAACAGAGGAGTGTAGTTGGGAGGGACCAGGCAGGCAGGGGAAGGCAGTTGGGAAGAACCAGGCCTGCAAGGGAGGAATGTTGGGAGCAATCGAGCCTCCTTGGGAGGGCACTTAGGGGGGACCCAGACCTGCAGGGAGAGCAGTTGAGGAGAGACCACACCTGCCGGAGAGGGCAGTTAGAGGTGACCAGGCCTTCAGGGGAGGGCAGTTAGGGATGACGAGGCCTGTAGCGGAGTGCAGTTATGGGCAAACAGGCTGGCAGGAGAGCAGTTAGGCATCAATCAGACTGGCAGGAAAGTGGTAAGGGGGGAATCGGGCTGGTGGGCAGAAGCGGCTAGCGGCAATCAGGAAGTCAGGCATGCGAGCAGTTTGGGAGCCAGCAATCTTGGAATGTGAGAGGGATGCCAGATTGGAGAGGTTGCAGGCTGGGCTGAGGGACACCCTCCACCCAGCCCCTTGCACAAATTTTGTGCACCAGGCCTCTAGTAATAACTAAAATGCCAAGAACAAAAGACAAAGAGAGAATATTAAAAGCAGCAAGAGAGCCCTAACCGGTTTGGCTCAGTGGAATGAGGGTCCGCCTACAGACTGAAGGACCCCAGGTTTGATTCCAGTCAAGGACATGTACCTTGGTTGTGGGAACATCCCCAGTAGGGGATGTGCAGGAGGCAGCTGATCAATATTTCTCTCTCATTGATGTTTCTTATTCTCTATTCCTCTACCTTCCTCTCTGTAAAAAGAATCAACAAAATATTTTTTTTCAGCTGCAAAAGAAAAACAGTTATCTACAAGTGAGCACCTATACAATTGTCAGCTGATTTCTCAACAGAAACTATGCAGGCCAGACAGGAGTGGCAAGAAATATTCAAAGTTATGAATAGCAAGAACCTACAACCAAAATTACTCTACCCAGCAAAGCTATCGTTCAGAATTGAAGGTCAGATAAAAAAGAAAAGAAAAGAAAAAGAAAAAAAGAAAAAAAGCTAAAGGAGTTCATCACCACCAAACCAGCATTATATGAAAGTAGAGGCCTGGTGCACAAAATTTATGCAGGGAGGATTCAGGGTGTTTCTCAGCCCAGCCTGTACCCTCTCCAATCTGGGACCCCTCGAAGGTTGTTCAACTGCCCATTTAGGCCCAATCTCAGTAGGACATCCCTCTCATAATCCAGGACTACTGCCTCCCAACTGCTCACCTGCCTGCCATCCTGATTGCCCCTAACCACTTCTGCCTGCCAGCCTGATCACCCCCTAAGCACTCCCCTGTCAGTCTGATTGATGCCTAACTGCTCCCCTGCCAGCTTGTTTGCCCCTAAATGCCCTCCCCTGCATGCCTGCCCCCCCATCCTCAACTTCTCTCCCCTGCAGGACTGGGTTTCCCCCACTGCTCTTCCCTGCAGGCCCAGTCATCCCCAACTTCACTATTCTACTGGCCTTGTCACCCCTAACTGCCCTCCCCTGAAGGTCTGATCACCAACAACTGCCCTCCCTTGCAGGCATTGTCCCTCCCAACTACACTCCCCTGCTGGCCATCTTGTGGTGGCAATCTTGTGTCCACATGGGGACAGCCATCTGCATATTACTCTTTTATTAGATAGGATAGAGGCCTGTTGCACGGGTGGGAGCCAACTGGTTTGCTCTGAAGGTGTCCCAGATCAGGGTGTGGGTGCCCTTGGAGCGTTGGGTGACCTGAGTGAGGGGCCTGTGGTGGTTTGTAGGCCAGCCATGCCCCCCAGAGACCCAAGCAGAGGCTCTGGTATCTGGGATTTATTTATCTTCTATAATTTAAACTTTGTTGCCACGCCTCCTGCTTGCTTCATGCCCATGGCCACAGCCATTTCTTTTGGGACTTATTTATCTTTTATAATTGAAATTTATAGCCTTAAATTGAGGCCAAGGCAGGCCAGGGCTGCAGAAAGCTTGGCTTCCTCCATCGCCAAGGGAAACCCTAGCCTCCTGCTCTCTCCAACTCCATGGCTACCGCCATTTTGTTAGAATTTAGTTATCTTCTATAATTGAAACTTTGTAGCATTGAGTGGAGACCTGGGCATGCAGAAAGCTTGGCTTCCTCCATCGCCAGGGAAACTCAAGCCTCCCTCCTGCTCTCTCCATGGCCGCAGCCATCTTGGTTTGGGTTAATTTGCATATTTGCTCCTGATTAGTTTTGTGGGAGTGGCTGGTGCGTGTAGATGAGGTACAGTCAATTTGCCTATTACACTTTTATTACATAGGATGCTGAAGTGTATTCTTTTTTTTTAATTTAATAAATCTTTATGGTTCAGATTATTACTGTTGTTCCTCTTTTTCCTCCCATAGCTTCCCTCCACCTTGTTCCCCACCTCACCCTCTGCACTTACCTCCCACCAACTGTCCTCATCCATATGTGAATAATTTTTGTCCAGTCTCTTCCTGCACCCCTCACATCCCTTTCCCTCTGAGAATTATCAGTCTGTTCTCTTTCTATGCCCCGATTCTATTATATTTGCCAGTTTATTCTGTTCCTCATATTTTTTATTCACTTAATTTTTAGATTCACTTGTTGATAGATATGTATTTGTTGCCACTTTGTTGTTCATAATTTTTATCTTTATGTTTTTCTTCTTCTTCCTCTTCTTAAAGAATACTTTTCAGCATTTCATATAATACTGGTTTGGGGTTGATGAACTCCTTTAGCTTTTTCAAACTGTGAAGCTCTTTATCTGACCTTCAAATCTGATTGACAGCTTTGCTGGGTTGAGTACTCTTCCTTGTAGGTTCTTGCTATTCATCACTTTGAACATTTGAATATTGCCACTCCGTCTGGCATGCATAGTTGTCAGTTGAGAAATCAGCTGTCAATTGTATGGATGCTCCCTTGTAGGCAACTAACTGTTTTTCTCTTGTTGCTTTTAATATTCTCGATTTTTCTTTTGCCCTGAGAATTTTAATTATGGTCTGTCTTGGTGTGGTCCTCTTTGGATACATTTTGTTTGGGGTTCTGTGTGCTTCCTGGACTTGTAAGTCTATTTCTTTCATCAGATGGAGAGGATTTTCAGTCATTATTTCTGCAAAAACCAAGATGGTTTTCAGTATCTTGCTCTCTCTCTTCTTCTTCTGGACCCCCATGATTCTGATGTTGGTATGATTGAAGTTGTCCCAGAGGCTTCTTACACTATCTTCAAATTTTTAGATTCTTTTTTCTTTGTGCTTTTCTGGTTGAGTGGGTTTTGCTTCTTTGTTTTTCAAATCTTTGACTTGATTCTTGTATTCCTTTAGTCTGCTGTTGGGTCTAATATATATATTGGTATAATATTTTTTTTGGTATAATTTTTTTTCCTTTCAATCAGTGTATGTTTAATTTCTAGTTGGTCCTCTTTCATATCCTCAAAGGTTTTGCTAAATTTATTAGCCATTTCTAGAAATTTCTTGAAAAGCCTTTTAACCATGGTTTTGAACTCTATATCCAGTCATTTGTTTTCCTCCATTTCTTTCGCTTGTGATCTGTTTCATTGTCTCTGCATTTTCACTGCTTCCCTGAGTTGGTAGAGTAGCTTTGTGTGCTAGGTGTCCTATATGGGCCAATGGCTCAGCCTTCCCAGTTACCTGAGGTGGACACACTTGGAGCAACCCTTTGTGGACTGTGTGTAGTTAAGTCTTGATTGTTGTTGGTGTCAGTGGGAGGAATTGACCTCCAGGCCAATTGGCTGTGAGGATCAGCTGTATCTATGCCAGGAGAACTTCTGTGCTGGAGACAGCCTTATGAGACAAGATTTGCAAAATTGCAAAAGCCTCTGTGCTCAGCTTGGAAGGGGGAGAGTCTCAGGGCTGAGCAGACCATCTTGGCTTCCCATCAGCCCTGCCCTATCAGGCCCCTATATCTCAGTGTTTCTCAGTAAGCACTGCAAGCACCTCTGAGAGAAAGCTGTCCTTGAGTTTCACCCACTGCCAGATAGTCCAGTTTCTCTCCCAATAAATGTGGATTCCCAGATTCTCACCCGGAAATGGAGTTCAGTACAGTTGGGAGCTTCTGTTTTCCTCCTGCTAGAGAAAGCCAGCAGCACACTCAGCAGTTAATAATCTCTGTGCACACTCGCACATGTGCCTCCAGACTTCTGCCTTTCATGGCTGCCTTATGTTTCTACCAGATTATTCCCATATGAGCTTGGGTCCCCTGGGTCTCACTTGGTAATGGGGTTCAGTGCAGTAGGGAGCTTTTGTATCCTTCCTACTAGATAAAGCCAGCCAGGCATTCAGCTGCCCGTCCTCTCCATGTGAATATCTCCCTACCTCAGGCTTTTGCAGATCCTCTTATTCTTGGTATACTTTTCTCTTTTTTTCTAGTTGTGGAATTTCCACTCTGCCAGCTTTGCTGTGGTTCTGGATGATGTCTGTTTTGTCTTTTAGTTGTTCTTTTGAAATTGTTCTGCAAGGCAGCAGTTTAGGTGTTTACCTATGGCACCATCTTGGTTTTTTGTCCAGAAGGGTATTGTATAAGAAGAGGAAGAAGTAGAAAAAGATAAAGATTATGAACAACAAAGGTAAAGATAAATATTATGAACAAGAAAGAGATAACAAATACAGATCTATCAACAAGTGAATCTAAAACTCAAGTGAATAAAAAAATCTGAAGAACAGAATAAACTGGTGAATATAATAGAATCAGGGGCGTAGAAAGAGAGTGGACTGACAATTCTCTGGGGGAAAGGTGTGTGGGAGTGCGGGAAGAGACTGTACAAAAACCGTACACCTATGGATGAGGATATTGAGGGAGGTAAGGGCAGAGGGTGGGGTGGGAACTGGGTGGAGGAGAGCTAAGAGGGGAAAAAGAGGAACAACTGTAATAATCTGAACAATAAATATTTATTAAATTTTTTAAAAAGAATAAAAGTATGGCACTTCCAAACAATAGGAATGTAGAAAGGTAATAAAAATTATGTGAATTTTTCTATTAGAATGGTATATGATACTATTTAAGGATTGAATATAGTTTTCTAACCTTGAAGTTCCACCATAAATTTAACACCTCTTAGTATAAGGCCTGCCCCACTGGGATGTCTGTCCCCTCTCTGCACAAATTCATTTAAATTGCACTAAATGTTTACTCTGGGGAAAATTCTACAGAAAGACTTTCCTCCAGTTGTTTTCATGTTATAACACTTCACAGAAAGGAAACAAAAAAGTCAAGCCATGTGTCAAAACAACAAACCTCAAGGATACATAAGAAACTACTATACACCTTCAAAATTTTAAATAGTGAGAAACTCAGAGCTCAAGGAGGCAGTACAAGGAGGTGATGAGATGGAGAGCATTAGCTGAAGGAGGACCAGGGAGATCACTAAGTGAAAGGGACCTGTGTTTCCCCTGCACTTCAGTCCCTCAGTGCCACACCAAGTTGAGTTCTAAAATCTATGGCCACTCTGTAGCCAGTGTGCAGTTTTCCCCAACAGAAAGCAGAGGCACTGGCAGAGCTCTGCTCTGCACAGACTCCTGCCATCAGAGTTGTACCACAGAAGCAGCAGCCAGCTGTCCTGTGTTATGTGTTGATCGACAAAGGACAAAACAAGAGGCTCATTGCAAAAGTGGGTCATGTGCCAATCTGTGGGACTCTGCACATCTTACCCTCCTGGCTCTGCTGGCCCCACCCACAGGGGCTGCTCTATATCTTCAGTCCACAGGACGGAGGAGACCAGCTGTGCCTGAGACCCAGGACCACAGCTGGATCTGTTCTCACAGCAGCCACAGCACTGGACTGGGTAAGACAATGACCCCCTCCTGTGGTTGGGACAGGAGGACCAGAGATGGGACAGCAACTGCCAGGGGACTGAGCTTGGGTTAGTACCAAGAACACAAGATGGACTTGGAGGGGGTGCTGAAGGGAAAGGAAATAGGACCTTGGTGACAGCAGGGGCCCTTCTGGGTGACAGATGAAGGGGTGTGTCACCACTGTGCAGGGATGCAGGAGATGCTTCTCTTTTGACAGGAAACATGGTTCCAACACAGAGGGATTCCCAGCTTTGTCTTCTTCTGCTGCTGGGGCTCATGGGAATGGTGATCTCCTTCCATGCCCCACCTGGGGGTCTAACTTGGGCTCAGTGGTTTAAAGTTCATCACATAAACATAACCAATGCTCAATGCAACATTGCAATGCAACCGATTAACCACCTTAATTATATGAGTTTCCAGAGGCCATGCAAACGCGAAAATACTTTCATCAAACAAATCACTTGCTGAAGTAGTTCAGTTCTGTAACACAACAAATATAACCTTCCGTAATGGACGTGGAAAACTCTTTAAAGATCTGAAGGATTTTACATTAAGAGTTGGAAGGAGAATAATAAAGAACATTATAAACTGATGAACCAAATGATAGATATTCAGAGAGAGTAAAGCAACAAGCAAACTATCAAATTACAGCGGGGAGGGGAGGGAGATCTGGGGGAAATAAGAGATCAACCAAAGGACTTGTATACATGCATATAAGTACAACCAATGGACACAAAACTCTGGGGAGGGTGGATATCTATCGGAGCGGGGTGGGCAATGGTAAAATATGTACACAGATAATAACAATAAAAAAAAATTAAAAATGTAAAATGAAATAAGATTTCAAAAAAAAAAAAACAGTTGGAAGAAAAAGAGCTTAAAGGTAGGGAGTTCATGAAGGAGGTTTTCTTGTGAGCGCTCCATAAGACAAGGAGATTCTGAATACGGGTATTGCAGCACCAATGGGAAGATAAGCATGGACTCAATAGGCAATTACCCCAAATTCCCCTTCTTCTTCCTGTGTATGGTACTCTGAACATAGAGTTTCCTTCTGGGGATGCTCTTACCATCCTCTTCACCTAACTTCTAATTAATGATCAAAACTCAGCTCAGGTGTTGTGACCTCCATGATCCCTCCTCTACTTCCCTGTCGTTTCTTCTATCAGAGCTGTCAGTGATGTTTATATTTATTAATGTTTAATGTATTTGTCTGTTCACCAGTCTCTTTCATTAGAACATGAAATCTGAGTAGCTCAGTATCTGTTATAATAAATGTCCACATAAATTAATAATTTATTCTAGTCTGTTGTTGGGACTTACAACATTACCAAGTAGGTGACAGCTATTATATCAGATTTACTTGGTATATTTTCTCTTAAAACACTGAAGCTTCAGATCAGAAAGGTAGCACGCAACCCCACATCAGGAAGAGATCAGTTCCTCAAAAACTGACTTTTGAGTCACACTGTTTCTTTAAGTAAGCTTACTCGTCCTGTGCCTCTTGCGATATTGATACGATTTTAAACGGCGAGTCTGAAGGTCTGCATATCTCATCCGTATTGCACACAAGAAGTTTATTTTCCACGCCCTCCTCTTTCTTAAAAGCTCAGAACTTTTCCCTTGAGAAGGCCGGCAGCTCTGGAAGGCCTGTGGAAGAAACAGCCTACAAAAGCCTCTGAGCCTGGGAGTGACTACTGCTTCTGTTTCCAGTGGGAGCACCAAGGTGGGAAGCTGGTAAGAGAAGCCTCAGGGCTGGGGAGACTAGGACAGTGAGGGTGCTGGGAAGTCCAAGTCAAATAGATAGAGGATAAATATTTCAGGCAGGAAGGGGAAACAGACAAGGTTTCTGACATGGGGCCATCAAACCCATGAGCATAGGAAAGAAAAGAATCAGATCTGACCATTAAGAAGAAAGGTCTTCTTCAAATTCCTTCTCACTGAGCTTCAGGCTCATCAGAGAATTGTGTAAGACTCAAGTGAGAAAGAAGATGGTTAGAAGAAAAAAAGAACTATGAAATCTTTAAAAGCACAATAAAAATCTAAATGGTTATAAATAACAATTTTAATCTTATTGCTTACTAGAGGTCTGATGTGTGAAATCTGTGCACTGGGGTGGGAGGTCCCTCAGCCCAGCCTGCCCCCTCTCACAGTCCAGGAACCCTCAGGGGATGTGTGTGTGTGTCTTCAGGGGTGGGGACCTTACTGGTCATGACTATTAAGGCTTGTAGCTGGTCATGACTGTAAGGGTGTCCCAGACAAATTTGCATATTACCGATAGATAGATAGATAGATAGATAGATAGATAGATAGATAGATAGATAGATATAGATGATAGGTAGGTAGGTAGGTAGATAGATAGATAGATAGATAGATAGATAGATAGATAGATAGATGATAGACAGATATAGACAGATAGATAGATAGATAGATAATAGATACATACATACATACATACATACATACATACATACATAGATACTACTACTGTTATCTTCCCTCTTACTACACAGAAAAGATGGTGTTAAATCTCCTGAGATGATTTACTCCCCTCCTATTGCTGCTGGGACTTTGGGGACCAGTCTATCCATCTTATGCTGTGCCTAAGAATCTCACCAAGGCTAAATGGTTTGAAATTCAGCATATACAACCAAGCCCTCTCCAATGCAACTTGGCAATGAGTGGTGTCAATAATTATACTCAACAATGCAAGCCTCTAAACACCTTTCTGCATGACTCCTTCAAGAATGTGGCTTCTACCTGTAAGCGGAAGAAGATTAAATGCAAGAATGGCAAGAAAAATTGCCACAAGAGCCGAAGGCCTATAAGCCTCACTAACTGCAATCTCACTGGAGGGAAGTATCCTAACTGCAGCTACAAAGATACTCCCCAGACCAAGTTCTACATTATTGCCTGTGACCGCTGTAAGAAGACAGACCCTAAGTATCCTTTTGTTCCTGTACACTTAGATAAGGTTTTGTAAAGTTTTTACCATTTTGTCTCTCCCTTGGTACAGTTTCATTTATGCTCTCCTGCCTTTTCTTTTGTTGATTCTCTGGTTCCTGTGGAAGAAAAAAAGAGGAGGGTATTGGGAGAACTAGAGCGTCAAGGACACCAGATCAGAGTTGAGACAAAAGAAATTATGATTCTTTCCTGCTTTGGAGCTCTGCATGTTTCAAAGGAAGGCAATAAGGAAGAGGGAAAAGAAGGGTCCAGACCTTCCTATTTTTTTAACCTGGGAACTTCTGTCAAGCTTTGTTATACTGCATTATCAGCAATAAAACCACTTTCTTCTGCATTCTAATGAGAATGAGTGAGAACTCTTTTGTTACCAGAAGAGGACTGACACAAAGGTGGGTCTGTCCCAGCACCCTTGAAAATAGGCACTACTAAGTGTCACAGGAAAAGAATTTCAGTACACTCACAAAGAAGGAATTTAGCCATAGTGGCAAGATTTATTTATTTACTTACTTTTATCTTTATTGTTGAAAATATATAGATGTCCCATTTGTTTCTTTTCCATTGAACCCCTCGCCCTACACCCACCCCTTCAAAGCCTTCACTACTCAATGTCTGTGTCTGTGGGCTATGCATATCTACATATATAGAAGCCTAATATGCAAAGTTCCCCCTCAGGAGTTTGACTGTTCAGTTCAATCACTTGCTATGACATGCACTGACCACCAGGGGGTGGTGTGGAATGAAAAAGGGCCCAGTCAGCAACCAGGGAAAGGAGGCTCTGGTCAGCAGCTGGCAGCAGCTAGGGATCCTACCTGTACACAAATTTTGTGCACTGGGCCTGTAGTATGCAGATAAATTCCCAAGTGAATCACTCCCCACCATTCCCCCAACCTCCACCTTTCCTCTAAAATTCATTAGTCTTGTTCCATGCTCTATATCTCTGGATCCATTTTGTTCATCAGTATATTTTGTTCATTAGATCAGTGGCAATATTTATTAGAGGGACAAGTGACAGTAAGCTTTCAGAGAGGCAGAGAGAGCAGGAAGGCTATAGGGGAGTGGCTGCGTGGACTCAGAAAAGGAAGTTACAGAGGCAAGAAGAGCATCCTCTGCTCTGTTTGCTGCTCCCCAGATTGCAAGTCTCCCAGGGACCCTTAGAGTTTAGGAGAAAAGAAGGCAAAAGTTATGTGCCCAAGAGAAGGAAGAATAGGGGTGTGCTCCAAGGAGGACATGCACTGTGTTCTTTGCCTAGGTTCCATACATTCCCTTGGGTTTGGGAAAGCCCAGGCTTTCTTTCGGACCACCCAACCCCTTTCCTGGCTTTTCCAGGCTGTGTTTGTGCCCTCCCACATCCACTGTCTTTTTAGGGTTCTTGGGGGCCTGTGCACTTCCTCAATCCAACCCTTTCCTGGACTTTCCCAGGCTAGTGCCTTCCCTTGATGGTCACCATTTTGGCTCCTACTATACATGCCTCACAGTTCTACTTCATCACTTGGCTTCTATTGGACTTGCACTATGTAAATGGATTCCCCGATGATGCTTGCTTCCCTTCCCCTGCCCCCGATTAATCCAGTAAAATTATGCCATTTACCCTTTGAGATTACTTGAAAGCTATCTTTCCTGCCTAGTCAACTTGGCAGGATGTTTTGCTCTGTTTTGGCAGAACAATGCCAATTGCTCCCCAGGTGACTGTTCCATTCATCCCCTCCTCTTTTGTTATTATTTAACTTCATGCTCTAATACTTTCACACCATTGTCAGCCTAGAGAGAGCAAGGCTTGCATTTGCCAGTTTTCCAAGGAGAACAATGTTAGCTCTAGGTCAAACATGTCAAACTCAAAAGCTAACACGGGACAAATAAACAAGGTGTATGTTTATGTGGGCTACAAAAGAACAAAAGCTTCCATTTTCATAGAAATGTAGGTTTATTACGATAGAGACATGCTGAATACAAAGGGCTGAAATAAATGAGTAATTTTTAACAATAAAATGATAGCCGAAACCGGTTTGGTTCAGTGGTAGAGCATCGGTCTGCGGACTGAAAGGTCCCAGGTTCGATTCAGGTCAAGGGCATGTACATTGGTTGAGGCACATCCCCGATAGGGGATGTGCAGGAGGCAGCTGGTCGATGTTTCTCTCACATCCACATTTCTAGCTCTCTATCTCTCTCCCTTCCTCTCTGTAAAATATCAATAAAAATTTTTTAAAAAACAATAAAATGATAGAACATTTTAATAAAAATTAATACATTTCTGGAACATTAACTTACCAGACACTGAATAACTGCACAAATTAATAAGCATAATGCAAATAAAACTATTTTTCTTGCTCTCTGAAAGTGAAATACTTCCTGTTGTACACACCAAACAAGTTGGTCCAAGACTAATGACACGGCATTCGGCTGCTAAAATATTCTCTGCTAGTACTAGTGGAGAGAAATGGTGCGTCTGTGTGGTAAGGCACATAAGGAAAATGAATGCAACACAATGGTAGTAATCAGTCATTAGTGTACGTTGTAGTTCATTATTAATAATTATGTATAACAAGATATTGTAAAAATTAAGTTATGAAATTTTTATTAAAATGTTTCTTACATACTGTTATATTGGCTGGGCCACAAAAATATTTGTTGTGGGCCACATGCAGCTCGTGGGCCAAAGGTTGACATGCTTGCTGTTGGTATAGGAGAGGAAAACAATTTTTTTCTCTATTCTTCTAGCTTCTTGGCTGAGAAAGCTCTGTAATAAAAAGACAGATTAATAAGAGGAAACATTTTAAATCATAGGGACACATGTGAGCCCCACAAAAATATGGGACTCAAAAGGTGGCAGAGGATTGAGCCTTATACACCATCCTGAGCTAAGAAACTGGGTAGGGGTCTGGGACTTCAAAAGAGTAGCAGACAATTCAGAGGAAGGGGAGAAGAGTAAATGTATAGTAGACAAAGGTTGCTGTGTGATGTAGGTAAGTCTCCCAAATGAAAATGAAATCTCCGGTATTAGCTTTTTCATGGAACAGACCCCCCTTTTCTATAAATTTCCCTTATAAAAGGGGACCTTCCACTCTGTTTTCAGAGCTTCTTCTGTGTGTGCAGTTCCTCAAAGTAATAAACTAAAAATAATTTTTTATCCAAAGAGCTATATTTTGGGGTGGCATATTCTGCTCCCTTTCACAGGTGATTTTCACAGAGGGAGTTTCAGTTTCTTTGTCAACCTCTAGAGTTATTCGGCTTTAACCCCTGTGGTTAAAAGGATAATATAATTCAACATGCTTTGTAGAGTGGTCAGTCTTTGAGTAGCACCAGAAGACAATGCATATTAGAAAGGCCAAATATTGAAGTAGTTACAAGTCTGTCAATTACCAGTGGGCAGAAGGTTCTTTCCAAACCAGACTATTCCTTCCTAGTTGTCCTAATTGGGCTCACCTTCCTTTATGTCACACATTTATGTCATGTCTTAGGAACAAAGAATGAAATATGACATTTTAGGTTTCAGGTGCCTGGGATCCAAGGATGATGGATATTCAAGGGCTCGGGGGAAAACGAAAGAAAAAAAAAACACACACACACACAAAAAAAAAACAGACCAGGGCCACTTGACACCTGAAAAGGTGGATACCCAGTAGGGGTGATAACAGAGAAGAGTGTGGGTCCACTCTCCCAGTTGTTGCTGTGATATCCCAAAAAAATTTTTTTCTGAGACTAGCACAGGAAAATGAGTGATTTTTATTTCTGTGGAATCAACATCACTCGTTTTCCAAAGTCCCATTTCCCTTAGGCCTGTTATAGAAGAAACATCTCTATAAGAGAGAGAGAGAGAGAGAGAGAGAGAGAGAGAGAGAGAGAGAGAGAGAGAGAGAGAGAGAAGTATAGGTATAGGTATAGGTATAGTATATATAGATGGGGTTTCATTAGAGCTAAAATCAGAGTCACTGTCCTGAATGTCCTTTCCATGTTGGAGCCTGGTCCAGATCAGCATCAGTGTGTGTGTGTGCGTGAGCCTGTGTGGTGGGGGGAAGGGCGGGGGGAAGGAGTCCACATAGCTGTTGGCCATGGGAGAATGTCAGGAAGCCAAGCATGAGTCTTGAGCCACACATGCCAAGAAGAACTAAGAGTAAACTTCTTGTTTAGGAGATTACAAATTCCAAATCTTCATGTCCTGTCAATGGCCATGTCCATTCTCACCAATGAACTCTGTTCCCAGGTGTGACTGGTAGGCAATCATCTTCCCTTTGCCAACCCAACTTTACTGGGCATGCATCTATCTTCCCTATGTGGTATCCGCCCCCAGTGCTTTGCAGAAAATATGCCTATAATGTCTGCCCTTCCCTTTGCTCCTCCCTGTTATTAACACTAGCTAATTACAATGGTTTCAGGGTGAACTAAATGGTGTGACCTGAGTTCTCCAATAGAGAATAGCCCTTAATAGTATTGACCTATTAGTCTTTGAAAAATTAGCCTTCGGTTTTGTTAAGTTTCTGTTCAGTTATTGAATCCTTTAAAACCTATTCAAATATAATTTCATAATCTTTTTATTGCAATAACCATTTAAATTTTTTCGATCTTAATGTATGTCTCTAACTTTCCTTCTACATGTGAAAAAGAAATTATCCTGTTAATTAACCTAATTAACACTTATAATACCAGAAAGCAAATAGCTAATACAAAAGTCTAAAGTTATATTTCTGTGTATCCATTTTTGTTCTTCTTAAGTGATAGGCAATTGTGCTGCCAATGACCTAATTTTTACAATATCTACAAATTTCTGAAAGTAAATAGGAAGGGTCTGAGTGCACTTTAATTTTTGTTCTAATTTATGTCCTTCCATCTTATTTAGGGTATCTTAGTGGCTAGTTATTATTCCAATATGAGAGCTCTCTAAAATTTTTCATTTAGAAGTATTTTGATTCAAAACAAATGCCATCTAGTCAATAACAGTAGGATTTTAATAGTGACCCCAACAATAAGTATTTCACAGCTTAACCAAGGAAGCAGAAAGGCTTACACAGAGAGAGTGCAAAAGGTGCAGCTCTCATAGCTACACACGTTCACTCTAAGAGAAAGCACAGCCCTTCCTTACACAGAAAGTCAGAAAGATAGAGTGTATGCCACATATGTGAGATGCCTCCAGCCACAACGCACTCATTTGTGGCACCACGCTGGAGCTACTGGAATGGGATTTTTACAGCACTAACAAGTAACAAAGGTTTATATGACAAATATCTGTTTGGGACTGGGTGTGGGAAACTGCCTATTGTCTTCACTAGCAGAGAGGTATGGACTAGGAGCCCAGAATGCTGGTGAGCCTTGAGCCCTGGCAAAGGTCAGAACTATGCACCCACTGTTTAGTTGAGACAGTGGTAGCTGAAGCAACTTCTCCATCAGATAGTCATGTAAATCCTTACTGATAAGATAGTCTGCCTATTTCTGGAAATTGCCTGACTAAGGGATATGGGTATAACCCAAATTCAATAAAAAGATGGCAAGGCCTGAGCCCAAGGGAGTCCTTCCTCTAGGGATGGGCTACTGCCTGGCTCCCCAATTTCCAAATTATTATTTCTTGTCCCATCTCTTTCATTTGCATGCAGCCCCTTCTCAAGATCCCGAACACTGAACCACATGGGATGTGGGTCATTCACAACTGGGGCCCCTTCTGACAAACTTCCCTGAGAGCTGACATAGCCAGACAGAGACACACTTTGAATGTCACCAGGTGCAGCCCAGGAAGGGTCTTCCAGATGATGGATACCAGAGAAAATATTTTCCCTAGTCACAAACCAATCTTTTCGGACATAGAATATGAAGGAAAAAACCTCATCTGAGTCTCTCTGTTTAAAATACATTTTATTGATTTTTGTACAGAGAGGAAGGGAGAGAGATAGAGAGATAGAAACATCAATGAGAGAGAGTCATCGATCAGCTGCCTCTTTCACACCCCCCACTGGGGATATGCCCGCAACCAAGGAACATGCCCTTGACTGGAATCGAACCCGGGGCCCTTCAGTCCCCAAGCCGACACTCTATCCATTGAGCCAAAACGGTCCTGGCCTCATCTGAGTCTTATATAAAGATTCACAGCAACGTTTGTCTGGATGAGAATCATCGACTCCTCAGCTTGTGACACCAACTCAAAGAACAGGCCTATTGGGAATCTGTGTCATGTTCTATCCTTATGCTATTTTCTTTTTATGAAAAAATGTCATAAAAAACATAGACATAGAGAAACAGAATAACCATTTCAGGGAGGAAAGGATCAATAAAAAAATAATATTTAACTTAAAACCCCCAAGAGTCACTAGGCCCAAGAATCTAGCTTCACAAATATTTTCTCCTGCCAATCTAATTTAGGAGAGTTTCACCACTTCCAATTTCCTCTGAACCCAGCAGACAAGAGATCAGAGAGGCTGGCAGGCTAAAATGCTTACTGCCTCTGCCAGCTGTGGTCAGACATCCACAGTCTGTCAGCTGCAGAAGCAGTCTAGGAACCAGCAGTGTCCCAGCCAGTATTCTCCTAGTTGGCTCGCCAGATAGTGGGGGCGTAAAAAAATATTAATACTCTTCCTTTCACTTTCTAAGTTCTTCTGGCTGGACTAATGACCAAATTAACAGAGATAGATAATAGGAGAAAATCAAAGTTTAATGCATAACATGGGGGATTCACATAGGCATAAAATTTCCAAAGACAGTGAAGTAACTTGGTGTATGTAAGACACTTTTTGGTCAAAAAGATAAAGCAGGGTACAGGATATCATATTTTAGGAGTGAGAATGGGCAATCTAAAGGTAGTGAGGAAGAACAGAACACACAGGGAAGGAAAATTCTTGTGAGGCAACTCAGAAACAGGGAGACACAGGGGTATCTAGCTATAAGGTCCTTGTATGAAGCCCTCTTGTTTACCACACTCAATTCAAATGAGGCCAAGTCCTCAGTCTGAGTCTTTTGGGATGGAAGAGGAGAAGGGTCAAAGGTTCTTTTTGAGTCTTTTGTTTTGTAATAAGCATCTTAAAGTCAATATCCCCAAAAGGTAGCTACATCCTTTCCTAACATCATCTACTGCAAAATAGACGTTTTGTCAATTAAATGGTAATGACAGAGGGTATGTGGCAAAATAACTATAATTGATAAAAGCTACAGAACAGTCAAGAGGATAGTAAGACCACTTCCACCAGATTAGTGGCTTAAAACCAGCAAAAAACAGCTTTATCCAACTGTTGTGGGAGAAATGAGTGAGTAAGATTTCCCCGACACTAGTAAGCATGGGGTGGCTCTTGCTACAACTTCAGAAAATGAATTTTCTAACACTACCAAGGAGGATGAATTGTTTTTATTGGAATTATATGTCTCAGCTTGCAAAGTCCCATGAAAGTACTTAACACAGTGCTGAAAGAGGTGCAGCTGGGGGTCCAGCAGAGCCAGAAGCAGGGCCAGTGTCCAGAGCTTCTGTTCCATGTTGCAGCCAGGCACAGTTCAGGATCAAGGAGATTCAGTTGATTCATCTATTGTGTGAAGTCTGCATGGCCATGAAACACATGGGGGGAATGCAAGAGAATGCACCCTGTGCAACAGGAGTCCCAAGAAAGCAAGAGGGCCAAAGGCCACGGACCAAGAGAGAGGGCTCCTTTGTCCAGGAGTTTAAATACTCATGTTTCTCAGATTTGCAGTGGCCATGCCTATTTTGGCCTCTGACTTATTTCCAGGTGTGACTGACAGATAAGCACCTTCCGTGTAACTCAGACCTTATTGGGCATGTGTCCAAATTGCCTTTGTCCAGTCCCTTACCCATTGATCTGTGGGGAACAGACTTAGAGAATGTTGCCTACATTATTTAGTCTTCCCTTTAATCCTTTTCTATTACATAATAACCAGATTATGACAAGGGTTTCCCAACATTGTGATTAGTTTCATCTACTGGTAATCCCTACCCTCATTATACAATCATGTTAATACGTTAGCATGCTAAGCAACACATCTTGAGCTGCCCTGATAAGCAGTGGAAAGCCCATGAAAGAACTCAAAATGGCTAACAGAGCTCCTCTGAGAAATCTCCACCTTCCCCACCCCGCACCCCACCCAAAGATCCTGAATATTCCCTCTCGTATTGAATACCCAACCCCTGATTAAATGAACCTCAATACAGAAAGCAATTCTTCTAAAGGGGCTGGTCTGTCTGTACGATGGAAAACTTCTTGAAGTTCCCCATGATCAACTACTATCAACTATCAATCATGGGATAACTGATTGTTAGTTTTCATGGAGCAATTGAGTTGATACCCTTCCCCCAGGAACTGACTTTTCAGGTCATTTCATTATGGACATTCCCTTTGCTGAAGACCCATTTCACTTGTGGTAACCACATTGAATTCTCTCCCATCCGGGTATGCATAAAGAAGTCTCCGCCCAGAAAAATCCTGCCAAAAGTCCTTTAAAAGCTGCTGACTCCCCTCAGTGGATGCTGGAACCATCAAGGCTCAGCCACCTGGTGTGTGGATGATCAAATAAATTCATAATCCCTCACCACTTTGGCCTCCTGCATTCATCCTTCCTCCACCTAACACGGATCTCATCCCATTCCCAATTCCTACACCCACACCAAGAGCTCCTAAATAAGCTACCCACAAGAACCCCTCAGAGAGCTCAACTTCTCTTCATTGTGTACAAGCTGTCTGCAAAACATTTATATGCCTGATCTTGTACTAAGTTCAGTGCTTATTTCTAGCACATGGAGACTCAAGAACCTGGCATTTATGACAAGTAACAACAGAGAATGATGCCTTATTTGTTGTTACTTGTTAATTAAGACAGTAAGGGAGTGAGAAAGAAGATAAGCATTGGAGGGAGGGAGGTGAAAAAACACTTTTCCACCTACACTTACTGCGAGCCAAAAAGAAACCCAAAGTGCATGTGAATTCACTGAGTGATTTGCTGAGGTACTTATGGGATTAGTCCTCCAGAAAATGGATCCTGGGAAAGAGTGTTGACACGCTGCCAGGTATGCTACTGTCTAGTCTTCAAGAGACACACTTTCATTTTGTACCTGAAACAGTGAAAGGCTCGCTCTCTCTGAGGACCTTAATTGTAGGTTACATTTCTCCCATGGCCTTCAGGCTAACAGCTCCCACTACAGATATGCTAACTAACTAGAGGAATTCTCCTTAAGGTTTGAGTTTTTAAAGAGCAGAAGGAGACTTTTCCAAAGAGGTGGGAATATATGGTATATACAAAGTAATGACAGTTTATCAAAGATTTACATGAGTCTCCAGACCAGATTCAGTTCAGTTGGGGTCAGGGGACAGATGGGAACAAAAGGATTTAGAAATTCCTTCCTTTTTCTTGGATCCTGGTCATGCCTAATGGTTGAAGATCCTCATCCACCTCCCCCTTCCCTCCCTTTCCTTGACAAAGAAACCTGGGTTCTCTTAACACGGATTTCCCGAAGCTAAAAGGCGCCCCTCCCCTTCCATCTTCCTAAACTGGATCTTCTTGGTCAATGAATATTTGCTTACTTCAAACTCTTGTTAACATAAAAAACCATTGAAACCTGTGAAGAATTCCTGTGAGTTTATTTGAGTCAAACTGTAGACATATGCCCAGAAGCAGAACCTTAATGAATTGAGATAATGCTCCAGAAAATGGCATATTATATAGTTGCCCTGGCATGGGACTGTTGGTAAAAGGACATGCACATGTAAAATTTTAACAGCTGCAAAGTCAGATTATTAATCACAAAAACTACAGCAGTATTTTGCCAGCAAGTTTCTGATGATGGCTGCTGCCTTGCAGCCAGCCTGGCCTGAGGATTTCTCCTTCTTTCAGTTTTTACCAATCTGGTGTCAGGATGTCCAGGGAAATTTGCAATTGCCTCATGGGTACTTTGTGTCACCTGTCATCTTTTCAGCAATCACATAGATTTGTTCTTTTCTGGTCATCTGCTCAGATTCCTGCCTGATCATTCACTTTCTAGTCTGGAGACTGCAGGCATTTGCCCCTTTGCAGAATCTGAGGTTTTTATTCTGTGGGTTTCAAACACTATTTAATGTAATGTGGAAAGTGTTTTTAGAAGTTTATTTGTTTATGGATTTATTTTTTAAATATATTTATGTTGATTTCAGAGAGGATGGAAGAGTAAGAGAGAGAGTGGAAACATCAATGATGAGAGAGAATCATACATTGGCTGCCTCCTGTATGCCTCTCACTGAGCATTGAACCTGCATAACTGACCATTTGAGTTAAAGGGTCCAATCCTCTGGGATGCTCCATTAGGAAAGTTGTATGTATAGGACCTCATTACTCAGAAGAAGCTGAGCTTTGATTCAAGCCAATGTCCTTCATCTGACCTTAACTATCTGTCAAGCGTATGTGCCATGCAGCAGGATAAGAAAAGATTTAGAAATTTTTTGAATTGAACAATACATGATTTACCCAAAGAAATTTATATGAGAAAATGTAGTTTAAGGTAAATGTTTGCTTATCTTAAAAAGTACTTTAAAAAATTGAATATAGAAGAGTAAATTTCCAGAGACATAGTGACTCATCATGTAGTAACAAATATATGCAGTGTTGCTGACTTCCATTTTTGTAAAAGAAAGAAGAATAGATGCAGTCAAGTTAGGATAGAAAAGTACAGACAAAGACGTCTAGCAAATAGCTTTCAAAAATGAATTAAATAACACCCCAGAACATTTACAAACTATTAGCAATGACTGACAGTGGTGTCAACACTCTTACGAACTACGAAGAGAGAAGTTAAAAAAAAAAAAAAAAGTCAACCACAAAACTGGAATTAACACAGTTAATTTTCTCATTAGGAAAGAACAATAACATTAAAAAATGCTACCTTACAGAATTTAATTTAGAAATATAAACCAATTAAGTGGAACAGGAGGATTTGGAGTGAGTCTTTGGCAGCCAAGGACAATTGGACCTTGGCTGCACACAAGAGACAGAGTACCAGAAGACCATCTATCATGGAGGACAGTGTGAAATACCACAGGAGCACACATTTATGGTAGCCTGCTCTGTGCTTAGCAAGGAACTGGAGCTGGGACAAAAAAAAACCAGCCTCCTTTTTGTACTAGAAAAGTACTAGAAAGGAGGGATATCAGGGTAAAAGGGGTAAAATGGTGCAGAGAACTGTGACCCAGTGGAGGAGAGGCCAAGGACAAACAACAAGGTGGGAGTATTGGTTGTTTGGGGGTGGGCCAGTCTTCACTTGGTCTTTTAGAAACTACAATCCAGTTTTCTTTGGAAAACTAATCTTCACCTCACCCCAGTCTGTGGTTGGGTGGACTGGCTCCACCACAGCTCCAGTGATAGCTGATCAGTGCTTGTGCCTCATTTCCCAGGATGCAGTGGTTGCTTGTGAAATGGGCACTTGACCCAATGAGAGACATTTACTAGGAGTACCAGGGGATGAAGGCAGGTGCCATTTTCTGCTGGACTTGCAAGGTCTAGAGTAGGTGCAGCCATGTATAAATATGTGAGAAATGTCTGACTGATAGAGGAGCTTTGGTGGAGGAAAAGGGAGCATAAAAAACAGATAAAGTGAGTTCTGTTTTCATCATCTGAGTTCTGATAAGCAGCTCATTAAGCCATAGCTATCCTTTATTGCCTACCATGGTTTAACTGTCTATTTAGTTTCTTATGACACCAGAAAGACCACATAGTTGGAGAGAAGGGGTTTTAGTTGCTTTAAGTGGCAGAAAGAAAAGTATAGTGAATTTTAGAATAGAAACCCATAAAGCGACATTTATTCATTCCTGCAAGAAGAGCATACTCAAAGTCTGTCTCTTTGAAAAATGACTTACACAACCTAGCAGTTTGGATCAGTGGATAGAGCATCGACCTGTAGACTGAAGGGTCCTGGGTTTGATTCCAGTCAAGGGCACATGCCCAAGTTGCAGGCTTGACCCCAATTGTCCCTCACTCCATCACATCATCACAAGATGATTGTGCCCACATCAGAGGCAGGGTTTCCCTAACCTTAGATGGCTGAGCCCATAGTGGATGCTGGGTTCCCATAAGGAGCTGTAACGAGCAATCAGCAGGGACCTGAGGCTGCACCCGTGCCCCCCCCCCCACATCCTCCCTGCCACCACCACTCATGTCTGGGCTTGTTGGGTTGGAGCCAGCTGGGTCTGGGTCTCTCGAAATTTCAAGGTGCATGCAGGTGGGCACGGACTTGACTCTGGGTCTCACAGCGTGACCCAGACTCTGAAAGGAGGAAGATTTTTATGTACATTTTACTAATTTTCTTCCATCTCTGACACTTGTGTGATAGAGAAAGGGCAAACAGCAATATTAAAATATTTCCTCTAATTAATTCCCTTTTAGTGTGCACAAATTTTGTGCACTGGGCCACCAGTATTCCTTATAAAGATTTTTATGATATGCAATGTTCTATGCAACATATTTTACATACACACATATATTACACATTAAATTTATCCTTCAAAACTGTTATGTCTGCATTATTGTTTTCTGTGTTTTACAGATTAGAAGACAGAGGCACAGAGAGGAATAGTAACTGACCAACTCTTTAAATAAAGGTATCAGAAAAAAAGTTGTGAGCCGTCCTGAGTGAGGGGCATATGGGAGACAGCTGATCGGTGTGGTTCTCTCTTATCATTTATGTTTCTGTCTTTCTCTCCCTCTCCCTTCCTCTCTGACTTCAAAAAAAAATTTTTTTTAAGATGGACTGAAAACTGGACAAAACTATTCAAAATGTATATTCTTTTTTCAAATAATTCTTTATTGTTGGAACTGATACATATGTTCCCCTTCCCCCCCCCCCATTGACCCAATCCAGCTCACCTGTCTCCCCCTCCCCACCCCAGGGCACCCTATTATCTGTGTCCATGGGGTATGCATTCAAGATCTTTGGTTGATTATCTCTCACACACTCACTGTCCCACACCTTCCCTCTGAGAGTTAGCACTTCGTTCCATGCAAAACGTATATTTTTTATCATGGTACCAAAACACTTATAGAATCATTTTATTTTATAAACATTCCAACACCCAACATGATTAATTAATTTCCTGTGAGCCCTGAGAACTCAGTCAATACCTCCATGTGCTTAAATATGAATTGGTTCAATTTCAATTGAAGGAAACTTTCTAATTTAATTAAAATAAAATAAAGCATTGTATGATTCCTCTTGAAACATACCTGTCCATAATTCCATCTGAGTTATTTTTATCCCCTCTCCAGAGTGGGGAAGTACTTATTATAGTTGAGGGAAAAAAGAAAGGCTCATTCCTTTCCTATGCTATTCCAGACACCTGATTGTAGGTGTCCAGTTCTGCTAGTATACATGGTCTTCAGAGGAGATGTGGAAAGACCCTATACAAAAGGAAAGCAGGGCTAGACCACCTTGCTGTCTCCAAAAGACCAAGGAGAGCTTAGCACACAAAATGTCAAATGTCATTTGATCTTAGTTAAATCTCACTCCATTCGCTGCAATTCCATTACCCTAAAACATGTTATTAGGACAGTCCTTCAAGTGGTACCAGCAAGCAGTGTTCAATGTTCTTCCCCCACAAGATCCTGCCTGAGGAAAGCCACGTACAGGAAGGCACTGTCAGTTAGCAACTCCCTATCAGCAGGTTAAAGGCAGATATTGCAAGAGTACCCTGGGCTGAAGAAATTGCAAACGATCATCTCATGGCTTTGTACATAGGCCACTGTTAAAAGAGACACTGACTAATGCCAAGGCCATTGTTTTCAAACACTGGTTTTCACCACAGATGCAGAAGTCTTTTTCTGAGACAATACCTTAAAATGTTCCTAGATTTCAACAGTGACTTAATAACACCAGGGCATCATTTTGGCTATTCTACTCAATGGAAACATGGATCAGGTCCAAAAATGTGCACTACATTGGTCTGCAAGAGAGTCTGTGCTAATGAAAAACAAAACAAAACAGAAAGTATCTCTGCAAAGTTCCTTCTGTCTATTAAAGAAAAACTTACATAGAATTTACAGTGTGTTTTAACTAAAATGGGCTTATATATTTTCCTGCCTCATATATAGTCTTCTCCAAAAGATCTTGGATATCAAACTATGTAATCTGTACTAGTCTTAGAGGCAAAGACAGGCAGTTGAAATGTCCAGAGGAAAGCTATAGAGAAAAATCATAGGAGGCATGCTCTGAATACAACTTTAAAGGAAAAGCATAGTTGCAAATTGGGCAGAGTGTTATGTGAGTTGCTACTTGGGACACTTGTAACAAGGCTGATAGGTCATGAAGGTATTGTCCACAGGAGCCAGGCAGGATCCATCAATAAGTGAACGGACAGGATGTGAATCAGGAGGGAGGAGTAGGGTCAGTGGAGACACCTGCACAATTGTTCTCTTCTGTAGGCTCAGTTGCTGACTCAGCTCAATTGATCCCTTATGCTAATGGAAACCCAGTGCACCCATCAACATTTCCTGATTTTTACAAATAAGATAGACAGGCAAATTATGTGAACACTCCCAATTTGAAAAGTTAACATCAAAAATCCCGTATTATAGGGAACACTGTATGTGCTGTTCAGAACAGGTTTTTGACCAAATACACTTCTGTGACTGCAGTATATGCCTTTTACCTCATAATATAGACACTGGTTACAGGTCTTTCTATCTAACGTGTCTGTCAGAAACACAGAGGAGTGATTCTACATCTAATGCAATTTTACATCTTCTTCACTTATGGTAATGATTTCCACCAAACACAAATTTAATATATATATATATATATATATATATATATATATATATATATATATATATATATATATTGTAATTGTACCCAGCAAGCATGGTGCATTGGTTGAGTCTCAAATTGTGAACTAGAAGATTATGGTCCATTTCCCAGTCAGGTCACATGCTCTGGTTTGGGGCTGGATACCCAGTGTGGGGTGTGCAGGAGGAAGCCAATAAGTGATTCTCTCTCATCCTGTTTTTATCTCTCCCTACCTTTTCCTTCTCTCTCAAAAAAAAAATCAATAAAAACATCTATAAATGACCATAAAAAGTTTAGTGATCTAAATTGCTTCATGATATAAGATATTAATGAATTTCAGCAAGAAGAGGATTTAAGGCTGAGTGTTAACCAGCTCTGTATGGGGTCCTGACCAGGTCACCATTATGTGTCTGTTGACATAATGACATCAAGAGTAAAAGTATAGAGAGAAACCAAGATGGCAGGATAGGTAACAGCCTAACTGCAGCTTCACACAACAATTTCAAAAAATACAACTAAAATATAAAGTGGACATTATCCAGAACTACAGGAAAGTTGACTGACTGGAAATTCTACATCGAGAAGGAAAGAAAAAACCAGAAGGAAAATCAGAGGAGCTGTAAAAGCCTAAGGTACGGAGACACACGGCGCGCACCGAGAGGACGGAACCAGAGAGGAGGGGCAGCTAAGTGCCTGGTTGGCGTTCCCTAGCAGGAAGGAGATAAAAGCTCCAGATTGTGTTGAACCCCAGTTCTGACAGCACTGAACCCCAGTTCTGAGTGAGACTCTGGGGACCCAGACACATACAGGGGGAATCTGGGCTGTTAGGCAAAAGCTCAAGGGAGCAGCGAAAGGCAGAGCCCCAGAATTGCGGACATCGCACACAGAGGACAGACTGTTGACTGTACTGCTAGATTGCCTTAGCAGGAAGGAAACAAAAGCTCTGGACTGTGCTGAGCCCCAGTTTCGACAGCACTGAACCCCAGTTCTGGGCGAGACCCTCAAACCCCAGGCTCATATAGAGGGAATCTGGGCTGCAAAGCGAAAGCTCAGGGGAGCGGTGAAAGACAGAGCCCCCAAGTTGCGCAAATTTCGCAAGAGGACAGACTGCTGATTGAGACGCTGGATTGCCCTAGCGAGAAGGAGATATAAGCTCTGGACTGCTCTTAACCCCACTTCCAACTGCACTGAACCCCAGTTGCAGGCTCGTTGAGGGAGAGACTAGACTGGCTGGTAGTGGGCGAAACTCTAGGACACCTTTTTCTCAGAGGTGCTTGCAGCGAGTACCAAGGGACACTGAGGAACACTGAGACTCAGGAACCTCAGAGGGCAGGGCTGACGGGAAGCCAAGGCTGTACGCTCCACCCTGAAACTCTGCCCCATCCAAGCTGAGCACACAGGCCCTTGCAGTTTTCCAAGTCTAGTTGAATAAGGCTGTCTCTTGGCATAGATACAGCTGATCCTCCCACCCTACCAACTCAGGGAAGCAGCGAAAATACCAAGACAAGGAAACAGATCACAAATGAAAGAAATGGAGAACAAAAAGTGACTGGATATAGAGTTCAAAACCTTGCTTATAAGGTTTTTCAAGAATCTCCTAGATGCCAAAACCGGTTTGGCTCAGTGGATAGAGCGTCGGCCTGCAAACTGAAAGGTCCCGGGTTCGATTCCGGTCAAGGGCACATACCTTGGTGGCAGGCACATCCCCAGTGGGGGGTGTGCAAGAGGCAGTGGATCGATGACTCTCTCTCATCGATGTTTCTAACTCTCTATCCCTCTCTCTTCCTCTCTGTGTAAAATCAATAAAATATATATTAAAAAAAAAAAAGAATCTCCTAGAAAAGGGCCAATAAAATAAACAAGACCTATGAAGATATGAAAAGGGATCAACTAGAAATAATAAAGGATCAACTAGAAATAATAAGGGATCAACAAGAAATAATAAGGGATCAACAAGAAATAAAGAATACATTCTCTGAAATCAAAAATATTATACAGAGCCCTAAAAACAGACTGGAAGATTGCAAGAATCAAGTCAAAGACTTGGAACACAAAGAGCCAGAGGACACTCCTTCACAGAAGCAAGAAGATAAGAGAATCCAGAAAGTTGAAGATAGTGTAAGAAACCTCTGGGACAACTTCAAGCAAACCAATATCAGAATTATGGGGGTCCCAGAGGATGACAGAGAGCAAGATACCGAAAACATATTGAAAGGAATAGTGAAAGAAAACTTCCCCCACCTGGGGAAAGAAATAGACTTACAAGTCCAGGAAGCACACAGAACCCCAAACAAAAGGAATCCAAAGAGGACCACACCAAGACACATCATAATTAAAATTCCAAGAACGAAAGACAAAGATAGAATATTAAAAGCAGCAAGAGAAAAGCAGGTACTTACCTATGAAAGACCACCCATATGATTGTCAGCTGATTTCTCAACGGAAACCATGCAGGCCAGACGGGAATGGCAAGAAATATTCAAGGTGATGAATAGCAAGAACCTACAGCAAAAAATACTCTACCCAGCAAAGTTATCACTCAGAATCAAAGGCCAGATAAAGAGCTTCACAAATAAAAAAATTTTAAAAAGCTAAAGGAGTTCATCACCGCCAAACCAGAATTATATGAATTGCTGAAGGGGGGTCTTTAGGAAGAGAAAGAAAATAAAGATAAAAATTATGAACAACAAATATGTAACTATCAACAAGTGAATCTAAAAACCAAGGAAATTAAAAAACCTGATGAATAATATTAACTGTTGAATATAATAGAATCAGAGGTACGGAAAGGAAGTGGACTGACAATTCTCAGGGAAAAGAGGAGAGGGTGGTGCGGGAAGAGACTGAACATAAACTTTGCACCTATGGATGAGGACAATGGGGGGTGGGGAAAGGGCAGAGGGTGAGGTGGGAACCTGGTGGAGGGGAAAAAAAAATGAGGAACTTTTGTAATAATATGAACAATAAAGATGTATTTTTAAAAAATGCAAGCAAGCCGGCCGGAGGGGGAGAGAGAGAGAGAGAGAGAGAGAGAGAGAGAGAGAGAGAGAGAGAGAGAGAGAGAGAGAGAGAGAGAGAACAGCTTAAAACTAAAAGAAGAAAAAAAAGAGTAAAAGTATAGAGGAGAAACCAAGATGGCGGCATAGGTAAACACTTAAACTGCTGCACAACAATTTAAAAACTATAACTAAAAGACAAAACAGACATCATCCAGAATCACAGGAAGTCTGGCAGAATAGAAATTCTACAACTAGAAGGAAAGAGAAAAGCACACTGAGACTCAGGTGAGCTGCAGGAGGAAGGGGTACTGAGACCGCGTGTAGAAATGACTGGCAACTGAGTGCATGGCTGGCTTTCTCAAGTGGGAGGAAGACAAAAGCTCCTGACTGCACTGAACTCCAATTACAGACGAGACTCTGGGGACTCGGTCTCCTGGAGTAACTAGACTGTCTGGCAACAGGCAGAACTCGAGGACAGCTTTTGCTCAGAGGTGCTTGCAGCAATTACCACTGGGCACTGAGACACAAGGCCCTATTAGGGCAGGGCTGACAGGAAATCAATGCTGTCTGTTCTACTCTGAGACTCTTCCCCATCCCAGCTGAGCAGAGAGGCTTTTTGCAAGTCTGCTCACATAAGAGTGTCTCCAGCACAGAAGTTCTCCCAGCGTAGTCACAACTGATACTCATATCCAATTGACCTAGAGGTGATACCAACAACAATCCAGACTTAATTACAATAAAACTGTGCTCACAGCCCATACAGGGGTGCACCCGAAAAGTGTCCAGCTCAGGTAACTGAGGAAGCTGAGCGACTGGATCCTAGCACACAAAGCCACTCTGTCAACTCAAGGAAGCAGCCAAAATATGAGCACAAAAAAAATAGATTGTATATGAAATAAATGGAGGAAAGCAAATGACTGGATACAGAGTTCAAAACCATGGTTAGAAGATTTTTCAATAATTTTCTAGGAAAGTCTGATAAATTTAGTGAGACCCTCAAGGATATGAAAAAGGATGAATTAGAAATTAAGCATACACTGACTGAAATAAAAAATATTATGCAGAGATCTAACAGCAGACTAGAGGATCACAAGAATCAAGTCAAAGACTTGAAATACAAAGAAGCAAAAAACACTCAACAGGAAAAGCAAAAAGAAAAAAGAATCCAAAAAGGTGAAGATAGTGTAAGGAGCCTCTGGGACAACTTCAAGCGTACCAACATCAGATTATGAGGGTACCAGAAGAAGAGAGAGAGCAAGATATTGAAAACCTATTTGAAGAAATAAAAAAAAAGAAAGAAAAGAAAACCTATTTGAAGAAATAATAACCAAAAACTTCCCCTACCTGGTGAAAGAAATAGACTTACAAGTTCAGGAAGGACAGAGAACCTCAAACAAGAGGAATTTAAGGAGGACCACACCAAGACACATTCTATCTAATAAAAAAAATAAAAAAAATAAAAGTAATATGCAAATTAACCATCACTCCACTACATGCACGATCCCACCAGCCATTCTGGAGTGAGTATGAAAATTAATCCCTACCAAGATGACTGTGTCCAGAAGACAGCAAGAGGGAGGCTTCAATTTCCCCAGCAATGGAAGAAGCCAAGCTTTCAGCACACCCTGCCCAGCCTAGGCCTCCACGCAATGCTACAAAATTTCCATTATAGAACAAATGCCAACAGAAATGGTAGAAGCCATGGAGCTGGAGAGAGCAGGAGGCTAGGGTTTCCCCGAGTGATGAAGGAAGCCAAGCTTTCTGTACAACCTTGCCTGCCTTGGCTACAAAGTTTCAATTGTAGAAGATAAATCCCAGGTACCAGGGCCTCAGCTTGGGTGGACACGGTGTGTGGATGGCCTACAAAACACCGCAGACCCCTCACCCAGGCTACCCCACACCCAAAGGGATCCCCTACCCTGATCCTGGACACCCTTCAGGGAAAACCAGCTGGGCCCCACCCGTGCACCAAGCCGAGTAATATGCAGACGACCATCACTCCAACACACAAGATAGCTGCCCCCATGTGAACAGATGGACACCATAGATGGCCAGCAGAGGAGGGTAGTTGGGAGGGACCAGGCAGGCAGGGGAAGGCATTTGAGAAGAACCAGGCCTGCAAGGGAGGGATGTTGGGAGCAATCAAGCCTCCAGGGGAGGGCTGTTAGGGAGGGACCCAGACCTGCAGGGCGAGCAGTTGAGGAGGGACCAGGCCTGCCAGGGAGGGCAGTTAGAGGTGACCAGGCCTTCAGGGGAGGACAGTTAGGGATGATGAGGCCTGTAGCGGAGTGCAGTTAGGGGCAAACAGGCTGGCAGGGGAGCAATTAGGCATCAATCAGACTGGCAGGAGAGTGGTAAGGGGGGAATCGGGCTGACAGGCAGAAGTGGTTAGCGGCAATCAGGAAGTCAGGCATGCGAGCAGTTGGGAGCCAGCAATCTTGGAATGTGAGAGGGATGCCAGATTGGAGAGGTTGCAGGCTGGGCTGAGGGACACCCTCCACCCAGCCCCTTGCACAAATTTTGTGCACCAGGCCTCTAGTAATAACTAAAATGCCAAGAACAAAAGACATAGAGAGAATATTAAAAGCAGCAAGAGAGCCCTAACCGGTTTGGCTCAGTAGAATGAGGGTCCGCCTACAGACTGAAGGACCCCAGGTTTGATTCCAGTCAAGGACATGTACCTTGGTTGTGGGAACATCCCCAGTAGGGGTGTGCAGGAGGCAGCTGATCAATGTTTCTCTCTCATTGATGTTTCTTATTCTCTATCCCTCTACCTTCCTCTCTGTAAAAAGAATCAATAAAATATTTTTTTAAACTGCAAGAGAAAAACAGTTATCTACAAGTGAGTACCTATACAATTGTCAGCTGATTTCTCAACAGAAACTATGCAGGCCAGACAGGAGTGGCAAGAAATATTCAAAGTAATGAATAGCAAGAACCTACAACCAAGATTACTCTACCCAGCAAAGCTATCATTCAGAATTGAAGGTCAGATAAAAAAGAAAAAAAAGAAAGAAAAAAAAAAGAAAAGAAAAAAGCTAAAGGATTTCATCACCACCAAACCAATATTATATGAAACTAGAGGCCTGGTGCACAAAATTCATGCAGGGAGGATGCAGGGTGTTTCTCAGCCCAGCCTTCACCCTCTCTAATCTGGGACCCCTCGAAGGTTGTTCAACTGCTCATTTAGGCCCAATATCAGTAGGACATCCCTCTCATAATCCAGGACTACTGCCTCCCAACAGCTCGTCTGCCTGCCTTCCTGATTGCCCCTAACCACTTCTGCCTGCCAGCGTGATCACCCCCTAAGCACTCCCCTGTCAGTCTTATTAATGCCTAACTGCTCCCCTGCCAGCTTGTTAGCCCCTAAATGCCCTCCCCTGCAGGCATGCCCTCCCATCCCCAACTTCTCTCCCCTGCAGGACTGGGTCTCCTCCACTGCTCTTCCCTGCAGGCCCAGTCATCCCCATCTTCACTATTATACTGGCCTGGTCACCCCTAACTGCCCTCCCCTGCAGGTCTGATCACCAACAACTGCCCTCCCTTGCAGGCATTGTCCCTCCCAACTACACTCCTCTGCTGGCCATCTTGTGGTGGCAATCTTGTGTCCACATGGGGACAGTCATCTGCATATTACTCTTTTATTAGATAGGATAGAGGCCTGTTGCACGGGCGGGAGCCAACTGGTTTGCTCTGAAGGTGTCCCAGATAAGGGTGTGGGTGCCCTTGGAGCGTTGGGTGGCCTGAGTGAGGGGCCTGCGGTGGTTTGTAGGCTGGCCATGCCCCCCAGAGACCCAAGCAGAGGCTCTGGTATCTGGGATTTATTTATCTTCTATAATTTAAACTTTGTTGCCATGCCTCCTGCTTGCTTCATGCCCATGGCCACAGCCATTTCTTTTGGGACTTATTTATCTTTTATAATTGAAAGTTGTAGTCTTAAATGGAGGTCAAGGCAGACCAGGGCTGCAGAAAGCTTGGCTTCCTCCATCGCCAAGGGAAACCCTAGCCTCCTGCTCTCTCCAACTCCATGGCAGCCGCCATTTTGTTAGAATTTAATTATCTTCTATAATTGAAACTTTGTAGCATTGAGTGGAGACCTGGGCCATGCAGAAAGCTTGGCTTCCTCCATCGACAGGGAAATTCAAGCCTCCCTCCTGCTCTCTCCATGCCGCAGCCATCTTGGTTTGGGTTAATTTGCATATTCACTCCTGATTGGTTTTGTGGCAGTGGCTGGTGGGTGTAGCTGAGGTACAGTCAATTTGCCTATTACACTTTTATTACATAGGATGCTGAAGTGTATTCTTTTTTTAAAATTTAATAAATCTTTATTGTTCAGATTATTACAGTTGTTCCTCTTTTTCCTCCCATAGCTTCCCTTCACCTTGTTCCCCACCTCACCATCTGCACTTATCTCCCACCCACTGTCCTCATCCATATGTGAATAATTTTGCCCAGTCTCTTCCTGCACCCCTCACACTCCTTTCCCTCTGAGAATTATCAGTCCATTCTCTTTCTATGCCCCAATTCTATTATATTCGCCAGTTTAATCTGTTCCTCATATTTTTAGTTCACTTAATTTTTAGATTCACTTGTTGATAGATATGTATTTGTTGCCACTTTGTTGTTCATAATTTTTATCTTTACGTTTTTCTTCTTCTTCCTCTTCTTTTTTTTTTTTTTTTATTTATTTATTTATTTATTTATTTATTTTTTACATATTTTTCTTGATTTTTTTTTTATTGCCCCCCTCCCTCCCTCCCACACATCCCCTCCCTCCCCATAGTTTTATGTCCATTGGTTGTACTTATATGCATTTATACAAGTCCTTCGGTTGATCTATTATCTCCCCCTGATATCCCTACCCTCCCCACTGTAATTTGACAGTCTGCCTGTTGCTTTACTTTCTCTATATCTGTCTCTTGGTTCATCAGTTTATAAAGATCTTTATCATCCACCGATGTGTGAGGTCATGTGGTGTTTCTCTTTCGTTGATTGGCTTATTTCACTCAGCATGATGCTCTCCAATTCCATCCAGGTTGCTGCAAATGATGAGAATTCCTTCTTCTTTATGGCAGCATAGTATTCCATTGTGTAGATGTACCATAGTTTTTGGATCCAATCATCTGCTGACGGGCACCTAGGCTGTTTCCAAATTCTGGCTATTGTAGATTGTGCTGCTATGAACATAGGGGTGCATATATCCTTTCTGATTGGTGTTTCTAGTTTCTTGGGATATATTCCTAGAAGTGGGATTACTGGGTCAAATGGGAGTTCCATTTTCAGTTTTTTGAGGAAACTCCACACTGTTCTCCACAGTGGTTGCACCAGTCTGCATTCCCACCAGCAGTGCACGAGGGTTCCTTTTACTCCGCAACCTCGCCAACACTTGTCATTTGTTGATTTGTTGATGTTGGCCATTCTGACAGGTGTGAGATGGTACCGCATTGTTGTTTTGATTTGCACCTCTCGGATAATTAGTGACTTTGAGCATGTTTTCATGTGCCTTTTGGCCTTCCTTCTGTCTTCTTTTGAAAATATTCTGTTTAGGTCCATTGCCCATTTTTTAATTGGATCATTCATCTTCCTTTTATTTAGTTGTATAAGCTGTTTGTAAATGTTGGAGATTAAACCTTTATCAGTGGTAATATTTGCAAATATGATCTCCCACACCGTGGGCTTTCTTGTTGTTTTATTGATGGTTTCTTTTGCTGTAAAAAAGCTTTTTATTTTGAAGTAGTCCCATTTGTTTATTTTCTCTTTAGCTTCCATTGCCCTAGGGGCAGTATCAGTAAAGAAGTTATTTTGGCATACGTCTGAGATTTTGCTACCTGTGGATGCTTCTAGTATTTTTATGGTTTCCCGTCTGATGTTTAAGTCCTGTATCCATTTTGAGTTTATCCTTGTGAATGGTGTAAGTTGGTGATCTAGTTTCATTCTTTTGCATGTATCTGTCCAATTTTCCCAACACCATTTATTGAAGAGACTGTCTTGACTCCATTGTATATTCGTGCCTCCTTTGTCAAATATTAATTGAGCATAGTGATTTGGGTTGATATCTGGGTTCTCAATTCTATTCCATTGATCTATTTGTCTGTTCTTGTGCCAGTACCAGGCTGTTTTGAGAACAGTGGCTTTGTAGTATAGTTTGAAGTCTGGTATTGAGATCCCTCCTACTTTACTCTTCTTTCTCAGAATTGCTGTGGCTATTCGGGGTCTTTTATTGTTCCAAATGAACTTTTGGAGAGTTCTTTCTAGGTCAGTGAAATATGTCGTTGGTATTTTAATGGGGAGTGCATTGAACCTATAGATTGCTTTAGGAAGTATGGACATTTTGATGATGTTGATTCTACCAATCCATGAACATGGTATGTTCTTCCATCTCCTTACATCTTCCTCTATCTCTTTTTTCAGTGTCGTGTAGTTTTCCGCAAATAGGTCCTTTATTTCTTTAGTTAAATTTATTCCTAGGTATCTTAATTTTTTTGGTGCGATGGTGAATGGAATTGCTTTTTTAGCCTCTGTTTCTGTAGTTTCACTGTTGGTGTATAGAAATGCCATGGATTTCTTGGCATTAATTTTATATCCTGCTACGTTGCCAAATTCATTTATTAAGTCAATTAGTTTTTTAATGGAGTCTTTTGGGTTTTTTATGTACAATATCATGTCATCTGCAAATAAGGATAACTTTACTTCTTCTTTTCCAATTTGGATGCCTTTTATTTCCTCCTCTTGTCTAATTGCAATGGCTAGTACTTCCAGAACTATGTCAAACAGGAGTGGCGAGAGTGGGCATCCCTGTCTTGTTCCTGTTCTTAGAGGGAATGGTTTTAGTTTTTGCCCATTGAGTATAATGTTGGCTGTGGGTTTATCATATATAGCTTTTATTATGTTGAGGTATGATCCTTGTACTCCCACCTTTTTAAGAGTTTTTAACAGGAAAGGGTGTTGGATTTTGTCAAATGCTTTTTCTGCGTCAATTGATATGACTATATGATTTTTATCTTTCAATTTGTTTATGTGATGTATCACGTTTATTGATTTGCGGATATTGTACCATCCTTGCATTCCTGGAATAAATCCTACTTGGTCATGGTGTATGATCTTTGTGATGTTCTTCTGGAGTCGATTTGCTAGAATTTTGTTGAGGATTTTGGCATCTATGTTCATGAGGGATATTGGCCTGTAATTCTCTTTCATTGAGTTGTCTTTATCTGGTTTTGGTATTAGGGTGATGTTGGCTTCATAGAAGGAGTTCGGAAGTGTTCCTTCCTCTTGGATTTTTTGGAATAGTCTGAGGAGGATAGGTTTTAGTTCTTCCTTGAATGTTTGGTAAAACTCTCCTGTGAAGCCATCTGGCCCTGGGCTTTTGTTTGCTGGAAGCTTTTTGATGACGGTTTCAATTTCTTCCCACGTCACTGGTCTATTGAGATTTTTAGATTCTTCCTGATTGAGTTTTGGCAGTTTGTATTTTTCTAGGAATATGTCCATTTCCTCCAGGTTGTTTAGTTTGTTGGAATAGAGTTGTTCGTAGTATTTTGTAACAATCTGTTGTATTTCGGTGGGGTCTGTTGTTATTTCACCTCTTTCATTTCTGATTTTGTTTATTTGGGTCCTCTCTCTTTGTTTCTTGGTTAGCCTGGCTAGAGGTCCATCAATCTTGTTTATCCTTTCGAAGAACCAGCTCTTGGTTTTGTTGATCTTATGTATTGTTTCTTTGGTCTCTATGTCATTTATCTGTGCTCTGATTTTTGTTATTTCCTTCCTTCTGCTTACACTGGGCTTTTCTTGTTGCTCTTTTTCTAACTCTTTGAGTTGTAGAGTTAGTTCATCTGTTACCATTTTTTCTAGTTTTTTGCAATAGGCTTGTAAGGATATGAACTTCCCTCTCAAAACTGCTTTTGCTGTGTCCCATAGATTTTGGATTGTTGTGTTTTCATTGTCATTTGTTGCCAGGATGTTTTTAATTTCTTCCTTGATTTCTCTGGTAACCCAGTCCTTGTTTAATAGCATGTTGTTTAGTCTCCATGTATTTGATTTCTTTGGATTATTTTTATTGTAATTAATTTCCAGTTTTATGCCACTATGGTCTGAGAAGATGCTTGATATGATTTCTATCTTCTTGAATTTGAAGAGACTTTGCCTATGTCCCAAAATGTGGTCTATCTTTGAGAATGTCCCATGTGCACTTGAGAAGAATGTATATTCTGTGGCTTTGGGGTGGAATGTTCTAAAGATGTCAATTAATTCCATCTGGTCTAGTGAGTCGTTTAGGATTGATATTTCTTTGCTGATTTTTTGTTTAGATGATTTGTCGAAGGGTGACAGTGGGGTATTAAAATCTCCTACTATGATTGTATTGCTATTAATCTCTCCCTTAATGTCCTCCAGCAGTTTTTTTATGTATTTGGGTGCTCCTGTATTGGGTGCATATATATTTACCAGGGTTATTTCTTCTTGTTGGATTGTACCCTTTAGTATTATGAAGTGGCCTTCATTATCTCTTGTTATGTCCTTCACTCTGAGATCTAATTTGTCAGATATAAGTATTGCTACCCCAGCTTTTCTTTCCTTTCCATTTGCCTGGAAAACTTTTTTCCATCCCTTCACCCTCAGTCTGTGTGCATCTTTTTTTCTGAGGTGGGTTTCTTGTAGGCAACAGATGTAAGGGTCTTGTTTTCTTATCCAATCTGACACCCTATGTCTTTTGATTGGAGCATTTAATCCATTTACATTTAAGGTTATTATTGATAGGTACTCATTTGATGGCATTTTTATTCTATACCCATGTTCCTTCTTCAATTCCTATTTCTTTATTTTTACAGTAGACCCTTTAGCATTTCTTGCATTGCTGGTTTGGTGGAGATAAATTCCTTCAGTCTTTTTTTGTCTGTGAAGCTCCTGATTTCCCCTTCAATTTTGATTGATAGTCTTGCTGGGTACAGTATTCTTGGATTCAAACCCTTCCTTTGCATGACTTTGTATATTTCATCCCATTCCCTTCTGGCCTGATATGTTTCTGTTGAGAAATCAGTTGCTAGTCTGATGGGGGTTCCTTTGTAAGTAACTTTCTGTCTCTCTCTGGCTGCTTTTAAGATTCTTACTTTGTCGTTGTTGTTTGCCACTTTAATTATAATGTGCCTTGGCGTCTGTCTTCTGGGATTCATTTTGCTTGGGACTCTGCGAGCATCTTGGATTTGTGTGGGTTTTTTCTTCTCTATCTCAGGAAAGTTTTCTGTCATTATTTCTTGAAATACTTTTTCCACGTCTACCTCAGTTTCCTTTCCTTCTGGAACCCCTATTATTCGAATATTATTTTGTTTTGTAATGTCCCAAAGCTCCCGTAGGCTCTCCTCCTGCTTTTTAATCTTTTTTTCTAGAAGCTGCTCTAATTGGGTATTTTTTTCCATCTTGTCTTCTAGCTCACTGATGCGGTCTTCCGCTTCATCTAGTCTACTCTTGATGCTTTCTATTGAGTTCTTCATGGTAGCGATGTCATTTTTCATTTCTTCTTGGTTCTTCCTCAATTCCTGATGGTTCTTCCTCATTTCTTCTTGGTTATTGTCAAATTTCTCTTCCATTCTTTTTAGCCAACCAATAATCATTATTCTGAACTCTTGCTCTGGTAGGCTGCTTGCCTCTGGCTCGTTTACTTCCTTTTCTGGTGATGCCTGCTTTTCTTTCATTTGTGGGGTGTTTCTTTGTCTTCCCATGGTATCTCTTTTCAGGATGTCTGGTTATGTGGTGTTCTTTCTCTTGCGTTAATTTATAGGTGCAAAATACAACACTACCAGGTACAACACGAGAGGCACTTAACAGGAATGTGTTTACAATATTAATAACCTCTAATAAAGGTAACCCCTAGCGATAGGCAAATTAGGGTATAGGAGAGAAGGAAGGAAGGAAGGTAAAAATAAAATAAAGAAAAATTAAAAAAAAAGTCAAAGAAGAAATAAAGTAATGACAAAATGAAGTTAGAAAACAGGGAGAAAAAGAAGAGAGAGTAAGAGAGAGAGAGAGAAAGAGAGAGAGAGAGAGAGAGAGAGAGAGAGAGAGAGAGAGAGAGAAGAAGCAAACTAAAAAAATGGGAAACAAACTATATATATGTGGAGAAAATTGCCATAGATCAACCACTGAGCCCAGCCAATGCCGGTAACAATACTTGGAGATTAATACAAACTACAATACAATATCCACTATTATTAAGTAAGGTTATGATATACAGAAGTCAAAGAAACAAACAAAAACAGAGGATTTAAAAAAAAATACAAAGCAACAATAACAACACTGGAATAAGCATAACAATTTCACTGAAAAGGACAAATATTCACAATAATCAACCTTCACTCAAACAATGAGAAAAGGATAGAAAGTAGAACCGTTTTTTTGTGTGTGTTTTGTTTTTTTTTAACTAGTTAATATAGTGCAGAGAGTGATATTTATACACTTGTATCAGGGGTTGGAACTTAGGTCTATGAGTATAGTGAGAGCTTTAGCAGGGGGTATACAGAAAGAATAGAGGAAAAACTAAAGCCGGAAAGGGATAGGATAAACTGGAGACTAAAAGGTTAAAGTTTAGTAAGAGAGTGATGGGGTAAAGGTCGAATTGAGATAGGGTTGAATGATGCTATAGTAGAGATTAAAATAGAATGAAGGTTACTCCCAATGTAAAATAAAGACGAAGTAAAATGGTACTGGGGAGGAAAAGAAAAAGAAAAAAAAATTGCAAAATAGCAGTAGTAATAGTGAAGATAGAGATTGAAAAATGTAATAATTGAAAAGGTAAAATCAAGTAAGGAAAAAAGAAAAAAAATCGTTTCTGAAGTAAAAGATGTAAAAAATGAAAATTAAATAAAAAATGTAAAAAATGAAAATAAAATAAAGAATAGTATAATTAGCATAAAATTGTCCAGTAGAGTTCAATCACTTCCTCTGTTATTGTATTTGGTATGCCTGGTTCTTGGATCAGAGAGTCTTGCAGTTCCCAGCTTTCCACTGCACCTCAGTTTTGTAAGGTAGTCCTTAATTTTAGGTAGGCTATATCTTAGTTATTTGTGTCCATTTATTTTTGATTAATTAAAAGAAAAAGAAAAAGAAAAAAGAAAAAGAAAAAAAAAAAAAGGAAAAAAAAAAAAAAAAAAAAAGGCAGTTTGTAGTTCAGCCCTTAGGTGTCAGTGTTACTGGTTTGACCTCCCAGACTTTGGTTGCTCTGGCCTTCTTTCTCTCTGGGGGCGGGCCCTCGCAGCTCTCCTGGGCTACAATATAGGCGGGGCCGCGGCCGCACTGGGGGCGGGGCCTCGCGGCGCTCCGGGGCGCAGCGCTCAGGGCCGCACTGGGGGTGGGGCCTCACGGCGCTTTGGTGCTACAATATATCAATAGGTGGGGCCGTGGAGCTCAGGGCCGCTCTGGGGGCGGGGCCTCGCGGGAGCAATGGGGCTATCGCAGCCTGAACTCTCAACCTAGCCACGCAAACTCTGACCTTTCTGTGGGTGGTTGAAGAGCTTCCTTGAATCCACGCGCTTGCTCCGATCGGGGCGCCACAGGTGCTCGATGGACTCCTCGGCTGTGGGTTTTCCAGGCCTCAGTGAAGCTGCTCCCTTCCTGGTAGGGTGGCGCCGCCTTTGCGCCGAGCCCGGAGCTCCGGGAGAAGTCGGGAGTGCTGGCCGCTTGGTCAGGAAAAATTGTCCAGCGGACACTTCCTTACCTTCCTAGAGTGATCCGCTGCCCCTTAGCTGCTAATCAACATTCCCTGAGCGACTCAGATGTTGCTTCTATCTGTTTTGGGACCGGGGTCAGAACAAGTCCATCTGTTCGGTCGCCATCTTCAAGCTCCGCTTCTCTTCTTCTTCCTCTTCTTAAAGAATACCTTTCAGCATTTCATATAATACTGGTTTGGGGTTGATGAACTCCTTTAGCTTTTTCTTATTGTGAAGCTCTTTTTCTGACCTTCAAATCTGATTGACAGCTTTGCTAGGTTGAGTACTCTTCCTTGTAGGTTCTTGCTATTCATCACTTTGAACATTTGAATATTGTCACTCCGTCTGGTCTGCATAATTGTCAGTTGAGAAATCAGCTGACAATTGTATGGGTGCTCCCTTGTAGGTAACTAACTGTTTTTCTCTTGCTGCTTTTAATATTCTCTATTTTCCTTTTAATTATGATGTGTCTTGGTGTGGTCCTCTTTAGATACCTTTTGTTTGGGGTTCTGTGTGCTTCCTGGACTTGTAAGTCTATTTCTTTCATCAGATGGAGAGGATTTTCAGTCATTATTTCTGCAAAAACCAAGATGGTTTTCAGTATCTTGCTCTCTCTCTTCTTCTTCTGGACCCCCATAATTCTGATGCTGGTACGATTGAAGTTGTCCCAGAGGCTTCTTATACTATCTTCAAATTTTGGGATTCTTTTTTTCTTTTTGCTTTTCTGGTTGAGTGGGTTTTGCTTCTTTGTTTTTCAAATCTTTGACTTGATTCTTATATTCCTCTAGTCTGCTGTTGGGTCTGATATATATATCAGACCCAACTGATATATATAACAGACTTCTGCCTTTCGTGGCTGCCTTATGTTTCTACCAAATATATAATATTTTTTGTTGGTATAATTTTTTTTTCTTTCAGTCAGTGTATGTTTAATTTCTAGTTGGTCCTCTTTCATATCCTCAAAGGTTTCGCTAAATTTATTAGCCTTTTCTAGAAATTTCTTGAAAAACCTTTTAACCGTGGTTTTGAACTCTATATCCAGTCATTTGTTTTCCTCCATTTCTTTCGCTTGTGAACTGTTTCTTTGTCTCTGCATGTTCACTGCTTCCCTGAGTTGGTAGAGTAGCTTTGTGTGCTAGGTGTCCTATATGGGCCAATGGCTCAGCCTTCCCAGTTACCTGAGGTGGACATGCTTGGAGCAACTCTTTGTGGAATGTGTGTAGTTAAGTCTTGATTGATGTTGGTATCAGTGGGAGGAATTGACCTCCAGGCCAATTGGCTGTGAGGATCAGCTGTATCTATGCCAGGAGAACTTCTGTGCTGGAGACAGCCTTATAAGACAAGGCTTGCAAAATTGCAAAAGCCTCTGTGCTCAGCTTGGAAGGGGAAGAGTCTCAGGGCTGAGCAGACCATCTTGGCTTCCCATCAGCCCTGCCCTATCAGGCCCCTATATCTCAGTGTTTCTCAGTAAGCACTGCAAGCACCTCTGAGAGAAAGCTGACCTTGAGTTTCACCCACTGCCAGATAGTCCAGTTTCTCTCCCAATAAATGTGGATTCCCAGATTCTCACCCAGAAATGGAGTTCAGCACAGTTGGAAGCTTCTGTTTCCCTTCTGCTAGAGAAAGCCAGCAGCACAATCAGCAGTTAATAATCTCTGTGCACACTCGCACATGTGCCTCCAGACTTCTGCCTTTCGTGGCTGCCTTATGTTTCTACCAGATTCTTCCCATATGAGCTTGGGTCCACAGGGTCTCACTTGGTACTTGGGTTCAGTGCAGTAGAAAGCTTTTGTATCCTTCCCACTAGAGAAAGCCAGCCATGCATTCAGCTGCCCGTCTTCTCCATGTGCATATCTCCGTACCTCAGGCTTTTGCAGCTCTTCTGATTCTCGGTATACTTTTCTCTTTTTTTCTAGTTGTGGAATTTCCACTCAGCCAGCTTTGCTGTGGTTCTGGATGATGTCTGTTTTGTCTTTTAGTTGTACTTTTGAAATTGTTGTGCGAGGCAGCAGTTTAGGTGTTTACCTATGGCACCATCTTGGTTTTTTGTCCAGAAGGGTATTCTTTAAGAAGAGGAAGAAGAAGAAAAAGATAAAGATAAAGATTATGAAGAACAAAGGTACAGATAAATATCATGAACAACAAAGAGATAACAAATACCAATCTATCAACAAGTGAATCTAAAAAGCAAGTGAATAAAAAAACCTGAAGAACAGAATAAACTGGTGAATATAATAGAATCAGGGGCATAGAAAGGGAGTAGACTGACAATTCTCTGGGGGAAAGGTGTGTGGGAGTGCGGGAAGAGACTGTACAAAAACCTTACACCTAGGGGTGAGGATATTGAGGGAGGTAAGGGCAGATGGTGGGATGGGAACTGGGTGGAGAGGAGCTAAGAGGGGGAAAAGAGGAACAACTGTAATAATCTGAACAATAAATATTTATTAAATTTATAAAAGAATAAAAGTATGGCATTTCCAAACAATAGGAATGTAGAAAGGTAATAAAAATTATATGAATTTTTCTATTGGAATGGTATATGATACTATTTAAGGATTGAATATAGTTTTCTAACCTTGACGTTCCACCATAAATTTAGCACCTCTTAGTATAAGGCCTGCCCCACTGGGATGTCTGTCCCCTCTCTGCACAAATTCATTTAAATGGCACTAAATGTTTACTCTGGGGAAAATTCTACAGAAAGACTTTCCTCTAGTTGTTTTCATGTTATAACACTTCACAGAAAGGAAACAAAAAAGTTAAGCCATGTGTCAAAACAACAAACCTCAAGGATACATAAGAAACTACTATGCACCTTCAGGATTTTAAACAGTGAGAAACTCAGAGCTCAAGGAGGCAGTACAGAAAGGTGATGAGATGGAGAGCATTAGCTGAAGGAGGACCAGGGAGATCTCTAAGTGAAAGGGACCTGTGTTTCTCCTGCACTTCAGTCCCTCAGTGCCACACCAAGTTGAGTTCTAAAATCTATGGCCACTCTGCAGCCAGTGTGCAGTTTTCCCCAACAGAAAGCAGAGGCACTGGCAGAGCTCTGCTCTGCACAGACTCCTGCCATCAGAGTTGTACCACAGAAGCAGCAGCCAGCTGTCCTGTGTTATGTGTTGATCGGCAAAGCATAAAACAAGAGGCTCATTGCAAAAGTGGGTCATGTGTCAATCTGTGGGATTCTGCACATCCTACCCTCCTGGCTCTGCTGGCCCCACCCACAGGGGCTGCTCTATATCTTCAGTCCACAAGACAGGGGAGACCAGCTGTGCCTGAGACCCAGGACCACAGCTGGACCTATTCTCACAGCAGCCACAGCACTGGACTGGGTAAGTCAATGACCCCCTCCTGGGGTTGGGACAGAAGGACAAGAGATGGGACAGCAACTGCCAGGGGACTGAGCTTGGGTTAGTACCCAGGACACAAGACAGGCTTGGAGAGGTGCTGAAGGGAAAAGAAATAAGACCTTGGTGACAGCAGGGGCCCTTCTGGGTGACAGATGAAGGGGTGTGTCACCACTGTGCAGGGATGCAGGAGATGCTTCTCTTTTGGCAGGAAACATGGTTCCAACACAGCGGGATTCCCAGCTTTGTCTCCTTCTGCTGCTGGGGCTCATGGGAATGGTGATCTCCTTCCATGCCCCACCTGGGGGTCTAACCTGGGCTCAGTGGTTTGAAGTTCAACACGTAAACATGACCAATGCTCGATGTAAAATTGCAATGCAACCAATTAACCGCCTTAATTATGAGAGTTTCCAGAAGCCATGCAAACTCCAAAATACTTTCATCCGCACACCGCTTGCTGCTTTCGTTAATCTCTGTTACACAACAAATATAACCTGCCCTGATAGAATCAGTACTAATTGCCATAGAAGCCCAGTTGCAATGAATCTTATCTACTGCAACCTCACAAGACAATCAGTACCTGACAATCAGTGTGAATACCAGCAACTAGCCTTATTGAGAAACTACAGTGTTGGCTGTAACATAAGAAATCGTCCAGTTCATTTTGATAGAATCTACTAAGCTCTGTGCCTGCAGTCACAGCCATGGTCCCATGCCACCATCCACCCTGGATATCAGCCCCAGTCCTCACCACCAGCCCACAACCCCTTTAAGCTCTGCTGCCCTGAAGCTCCTGTGCACTGGCAATAAACTCCGTTGCAGAATGACCTACCAGTGTCTGTGTCTGTTTGTGCCCCTCTGCTGTCATGTAGACACATCTCATCAAGAGAATGTTTCCCTTCCTCTGAAATGAGATCTGAGGTACATAGAGAGGCATGAGTGTAAGAGAATCCTTGTAAAATGAAGTGATTCAGAATGTCCTCCCTCTCTGCCTCACATTGAAACCCTGAAGCTTCAACTGATCTGTGTATTTCCATCCCAAAAGTTAAATGGGTCAAGTTGAGTAAATAGGAAGCAAAGGCCTTTGGTTCTGTCTGATTAATGAGTAATAAATTATATGAGGTCAGGGCTTCAGAAGTTTGGCTTCTTCCATTGCCGGGAGCAAGATTAGCCTCCTTCTCTTTCCAGCTCCATGGCTGCCGCCATTTCTGTTTGGATTTATTCATCTTCTACAATTGAAACTTTGTAACCTTGAGTGGAGGCCTAGGCTGGCAAGGGCAGGCAGAGAGGTTGGCTTCCTCTGTTGCCGGGGAAACCCAAGCTTACTTCCTTCTTTCTGTGGCCACACCCATCTTGGTTAGGTTTATTTGCATATTTGCTCCTGGTTAGCTGGTGGCATGGCTTGTGGGTGTAGCAGAGGTATATGGTCAATTTGCATATTATTCTTTTATTGGATAGGACTAGAGGCCTGTTGCACAATATTTGTGCAAGAATAGGAGTTTCTTCCCCTGGCTTCTCTCCTGGCCACCCAGGAGCCTACAAGTCCTCACTCCCGGTGGAACACCACTCCTATAGCTGCCTCTCCTACCCCTCATAACAGGCATCCTGCCCCTCCTGGCCATGCCGGGCCTATGTATGCAAATTAACCCACCACCTTTGTAGGGTTAATTTGCATGCTCACTCCTGATTGGCTATGGGTGTAGTGGAGGTATAGCCAATTTACATTTTTGTCTATTATTAAGTAAGATTTCACAGTGTATGTCTACATTTATGATTGTGGTATTGGGTTATGGTGTGACCTCAACTAAAGGAATAGAATTCTCAGAACAAGGAACTGTAAGATTTAGTCCAGATTTTTCACTACCTGGCTACAAAATTTTGGAAGATCATTCCAACATGCTGTTCTTCCTCTACAAATAATGGGCTTGCATTAATGGTCTTCCAGCCTAGATACTAGGAAGTTCCTTGAGTCTGTAAGGGAGGAATAAATTTCTGTGTGTAGTTGTCTATGTTATTGCAGATGTGTAAATGTGTAGTATTTTAAGTACATGTTTGTAAATTGTTCAATTATTTAAATTGGCTTTTTCTTATATGATCTGTGAATTTGATAATGAAACAATTTCATATGCACAGTTTATTACTTTAAGATCCACAGTAAAAAATAAATATAAAATAAATAAATGAAAAATTTTTTTAAATCCACAGTAAAATTTAAATGTATTTACAGTGGGGAAGCTATTTTGGTCTCACCCTCAGAACAAAAGCCTAAGATGTTATTTCAGGAATATCTAGAAATAAGAAATGGTGAGACTGTCTGGGTTAGTGGACTTGTGGAAAACCTGGATAGATCAGTCACTCACCAAGCGCAAATGTATCAGATATTCCTGGAATAGGAAGCCCTTTTCTTCTTTCTTTAAACTGCCGCTAGCCTAGTAGAAAGGCAAGAGGGCAAGCATTATCGTTAAAAGAAGTCATGGGTGAGTGATGATATATAGAGCCCACACTCAGGTCACTCGGTGTGTCTCATTGGAATATTTCAAAAACAGTCCCTTAGGACCAATAGCCAACCTTCTTTCACAACAAGTTACATGATCACACAGTATAAACAAACCTATGAGCAGCCCTTTCTGCCCACATGCTTGTGCAAAACTATGACTAAATATTTTCTATTATAATCACCTGGGAAGCTTTTCATACTATGGATTCTTGGGCTCCACTCCAGATATACTGACATGGAATGTCTGGATGCAGAGCTCAGGATTCAGAGCTTCCAGATCTTTCTTCAGGTGGTTCTGACATAGCCTGTCCCAGCCTGACATTTGAGGCCTATTTTTTTTCTGACCCTAACCTCAGAACCTGCGGTGGAATTGGTAATTCTTTTTATTGGGGCTACTCCAAGGTGAGAGGAAGTGGAGGTACCATTTACCTTGGAGCCCAGATAATTCTAGCTACAAAGATTTCTCATCAAGTACCTATAACTTAGAATAGGCCTGTGATGCCTCAACCAATCGGTACCTGAGTGCACATGAGTGATCTACCTGTAGAGACATTTTGGGGGTTTGTTTATTTGTTTGTTTGTTTGTTTGTTTGGGGGGGATTACCACTACCTTCCCATTTCTCCTTCCTTTCCTTTCTCAATCTCCTGCCCTGTATTCCAGCCTGGTCGGAGCAGCTTTCTCCTTCAGTCCCCCAGGATGTCCATAGGCTGCTGGGTCTTATCTTCCTGGTCTGACTCTTTGCTAACCCCCGACCAGGGACACCAGTGAACCGCGTGCCCATCACAGCAAAGCAGATGCTGGACCTGTACGCACTGTTTCGCTTGGTGACGGCCAAAGGCGGCCTGGTGGAAGCCATCAACCACAAGGGGACCCAGCCTGCCCACCACCATCACCTTCTCCACCTTCACTCTCCGCCCCCAGTGAAGACAGGTGCGAGCACCAGGCTGGTGGGATGGGGAGAGGGAGCATGAGGGAAGGGGGCGCGGGGCAGGGGGCTTCTGGGTGTAGGTCTTGATCAGGAGGGCCCGGCTCCCCAGCTCACATACCCCACCCACCCGCAGGTACATGAAGTATCTGTACCCCTACGAGTGCGACACTCAGGAGCTCAGCTCCCCCCGGAACTCCAGGCCCCCATTGACAGCAACCTGGCTTGAGGGCCATTGTCAGGCTTACCCAGTTTCTTCTTAGATGAAAGGAGAAATGATTGAAGATTTTGGCTGACACCCTCTATGTGGGTAAAATGCCTCAGCCTCATTGCTTTGTCACATGTACCTAGAACATACCTGGCGGCTGTAGATGCTCAATAAAATTTTTGGAGTGAATGAAGAGACAAAGATTGTATTGATTTTTTTATTTTTGCATAATAAATCACTGTGAAGTTTTCAGCTTAAACACCACATTTATTATCTCACAGTGTTCGAGGGCCAGGAATCCAGGCACAGCTTATCTGGGTCCTCTACTCATGGCCTCATAAGGATGCAGCCAAGGTGCTGGCCTGGCTATCTTCTCATCGAGAGGCTGAATTAAGGGAGAATCTATTCCCAAGTTTATTTACATTGTTAATGGAATATATTTCCTTGCAACTGTATGATTGAGAGCCCATTCTTTTGCTGATTGTCAGCAAGGAGCCATACCAGCTACTAGAGATTGTCAACAATGCTTTATCCATAATCCGTCTCACAACACGGCAGCTTAGAAAATGAGACTACCTCACACACACTCTGAACAAATCTGCTCAATATTCTAGAGCAGCAGAAGTCAAACTTGTCTGTCCTTGATTCTCCTTTACACTCTTAAAAATTAGTAAGGATTTCAAAGAGCTTTTCTGGGTTTTATCTATTTATATTTATCACTAGAGGCCTGGCGCACAAAATTTGTGCCCTGAGGGAGGTCCCTCAGGCCGGCCTACACCTCTCACAGTCCAGCAGCCCTTGGGGGATGTCCAACTGATGGCTTAGGCATGCTCCTCAGGCCTAAGCGCTGCCATGGACACAGGAGAGACTCCTGCCACCACTGCTCACCAGCCTGAGCCTGGTTCAGGGATCCTGGTTGAGCGGCGCTCCCCCTGTGGAGTGCACTGAGCACCAGGGACCAGCTCCTGGGTTGAGTGTCTGCCCCCTGGTGGTTTGTGTGAATCATAGCGACCAGTTGTTTCACCAGTCGATCTATTTGCATATTAGCCTTTTATTATATAGGATGTTATAAATTTAACAGAGAAAGCTTTTAATATTTATTAATTCATTTTAAAATAATAATAATGAAACCCATCTTATATAGACATGGAAATCATATTTTATGGAAACTAATCCAATTTTCCAAAACAAATTAATATGAAGAAAGGCATTGTTATACATTTTTTTTAATTTCTTTAAAGCTTGGCTATTTTTAAGATAATTGAATTGTCATTTCTGTTTTTCCAGTCAATCTATTGAATAATGTTATTTTTTTAATTACATAAAGAATATCTAGTCTCTAACAGATATACAGTTATATAGATTAGGAGCTCACAGACATACCAAAAGGGTTTAGAGGACCATCAGGGTCATTGGAACACACTTTGACAACTGCTTTACTAGAGAACAAGTAGCATACTACATAATATTGTACGTACTCCTTTAGAAACACATATTAAGGATAAATAAAGGAGGCCAATGAACATCAAGTGTCTGTGCTGTGGTAAAACCACTTAACTCGGGTACTCAGAAGTATCATGTAATGATTATCTAACTATATGTATGGATGGATGGATAGATTAAACAACAAAAAGTCATTTTATTACTTGTGTATATGAAGTTTCCACATGAGGGAGAATGACAAGGATCCTTGTGGATGTAAAAGGTAGAGCGAGCCATTACAATGCAGATTAGTTCATCTCTCACATTCTAGAAATACATTTTATTCAGGAAACATTATTACCTGGGTGAGGGGGAACCCTGATAAAGAAGTTATTTCAGCCTGGATGATATGCACATATTCAAGATGAGAACCAGAGGCAACCTGGATGGATAGAACTCCCTAAACCTACTGTGCATCCTTCCTCCCTCTGAGAAAGCAGCCCACAGTAAAGCAGAGCACTCCAGCTTCTGTTAAGCCTGCTATTACGTCACTCTCAGGGCCTCGGTGTCATCTGTAAAATACCAGCCTTGTAGACTACTGTACAACTCATTTGAGTCCATTTAAGTAAAGAAGTTGTTTTACAGACTTTCAAGTTGCTCTAGAATATGCTCAATGTGAATATAAAAATAAGTTAGCTGTCTATTCTGGCATCTTAGTTTGTCTAGCATATATTTTTAGAAGTTCTTATTTTAACACTCTCCAGTATTAAAATATCAAAGCTTGATCCAACTGATACTGACTTCCTGGCTTCTCATTATCAAAATAAATAAATAACCACGTACCCAAAAAAGTTCACTTTCCCCAGGATTCATTAGGTCCAGTGACTCCAGGTGCATCTGGAAGAGTTCTCTATTGTCACCCCACAGTTCCCCAGCCCCCACACTCACGCAAGAGCTTCAGAACATCAGGCCCTGGAGCCTGAGAGTACATGGAGTGACTTATCAAAGGCACATACACTAGAGATAAATATATGGAACTTGATGTTGCCACTTAGTTCTAGTACATTGATTCCAGCTTGTTTGTACTAGTAGCAGTTGGGAGCCCAGCCGCGTTGGCTCAGTGGTTTAGCGTTGACCTATGAACCAGGAAACGGTTCGATTCCTGCTCAGGGCATTTGCCCAGGTTGTGGGCTCAATTCCTGATCCTGCAGGAGGCAGCTAATCAATGATTCTCTCTCATCATGGATGTTTCTATCTCTTTCTCTCCCTCTTCCTTCCTCTCTGAAATGAATATATATATATATATATATATATATATATATATATATATATATATATATTCATTTGAAATTGGAAGAGACGTGCTCCCCGGGCTCCCTCCGCCCTTTCCCCTACAGCCCTCCCTCCCTCACCCTTCTCCCCACCACCACCAACCCACCTACCACCACCACCCCCAGCCCATATATATATAATTTGAAAACAAACAGAATATCCTGAATATGGGACTGGTTAAAATACAATTGTATAGTCTTACAACGGAATACTAGGCAGATATTAAATAGAATGAGGTACTCTTGCTACTGGCTTGGAATATGTTCAAAATACATTGTTAGAGGCAAGGAAGTAATGATGTCCATCACTGTACAAAATGTTAGTATTTGGGGGAGGGAGGAAATAAACACATGCATCTATATGCATGTCAGTAACCTTATGTGTGTAACATGCATAGATACATACAGACTATAAAAGGATATTTAAAAAGCTGAATAATTATTGCATCTGGAAAAGAAAGTGGGGCCTACACGACAAGGACATCCTTGCTCTCTTGTCTGAATTTGCCATCTGCATGTACAGCGCATCCGTACTTTCACATAAAGGATTAAAGGGGCAAGTGAGACCACCTTAGGGAAGCCCTGAAACGAGTGAGGAAGGGTCCCTGGTGATGGGCAGCCCAGACAACTAAGGTCTGAAGTGAAACAGAACTGCCATGGCGATGCAGCATCGGGGTGATCTCCAAGCCCCCACCCCAGATGTCGGGTGTGCTGCAGGCATCTCCTCCTCCGGCCTCCGTAAGGAGAGCTCACGGGGCTCGGGAGGCGCCATTCTTCAAAGCCTGTTTCTTTCCCCGCCCTCTTTCTCCGCGGTTAAAAGAGACTTTTTCAAAGTCTGAGGCTCTCTCTGCGGTCCCGGCGGCGCAGCGCCCCCTCCAGGCCAGGCGAGCGGGCGACGGCGCAGAGAACCAGAGGAGGGTGGGCGGCTTCCCGCGCCCCTCCCTGCAGCGCCTCGGCCTGGGCTGTGCCCTCCAGCTCGGGACCCAGGCTGGGACGGAAGCGGGTGGCCCTCCGGACTCCGCCCCATGGAAATGGGGAGTCCACTGCGGGCCGGCCACACGATGCCCAAGGGCGCGTCACCCGCGTTTCCTAGAGCGACAGTGAGCACGTGGAACCGTGAGCCCGGGGAGCACGTCTCTTCCAAATCCAAGCCCTCCGCCCTTTCCCCTCCAGCCCTCCCTCCCTCACCCTTCTCCCCACCACCACCACCCCACCTACCACCACCACCCCCAGCCCATCAGCACCGCGCACACGCGCGCCAGCTCTCAGGCCTGCCTCCTCCCTCATTCCCGCCCAAAAAGAAGGCGGGAGTTTCGGCGGGAGCGGGGAGCCGATGGAGAAAACAGGCCGGGCAGGCGGAAGCACGGCCTGAGCTCAGCTCTGGATTTTGCGGCAGCTCCTGCCCTCTGCTGGCGGAAAGGAGCACTTACACAATGCGGTCACGGAGGATGGTTAGGGGGCCAACTTCTGCCAAGCTTTGACTCCAAGGACCCTCTCCAGAGGCCTAGAGGCAGCCACGTGGGGTCAAGCCAGAAGTGCGGATTCCAGAGAGGTACCTTTAGAAGAATGAACTGAAATTCCTCCCAGATAAAGAGGTGTTCAATACAGGGAAGGAGATGTCGATACTAGTCTTCCAGTAGGCCTCCTGGAGACCAAGGTAGGGATGTCAGTGGCACAAGCATCTGGTAAGGGCTGGCCTGGAGCCCAAATCAGTCGGTGACCTTGACATTCAGGATCTTGTGAGGTGGCAATTGGTTGGGGAGACTTACTCAGCAAATGTTTCTTGAGTATCTATGTGCCAGGGACTGTTAGAGGTATGTGGGAGTCATCAAAGAATAAAACAAACCAACAAATAGTTTTTAAAGAGAGACAATAGGCATAATAAATATGTAAATTATATAAACCTTTAAGGTGATAACTTCTATGGGGAAAATATAGCAGGAAGAGAGATGAGGTGAAACTAGGGGTAGCATTTTTTAATATCGTGGACAAAAAGCGATCACATGCTAACTTGATTAGCTCAGGGAAGGCCTGCATGGCAGCCTTGCAAACTCAGAGACCTAAAGTAACCACAAAGGATGGTCTGAAATTAAAACTTTTTAACTAAAAGCACTTTACGGTAAGTGGTCATGTCATAGGCCAACATCCTCCCTGACAAAGGTCAATCTTTACCTTAACTAAGCCCATCTATTGTCTTTTTGCATCTACAGTAACATATCATTGGAATGTCAAAGTAATTTTCCTTTTTCTGGACCCCTCAAAGCACAACTCTGCAGAGACCACAAATCCCCTCATTGTTACCGAGTTAATTGTTGACTGTTAACTATTCTATACCCACCTATGTAAAAGATGTCTGTGTCTATCAATTTTATTTTTTATCCAATCCCAAAGGTTTCCCTGCTTTGCTTTCTTCCACTCCCTTAATCTATCACCATTGGATTTCATGTAACCCAGATATATCTCCTCTTTTGATTGTAATATATAAAATAAGGTGCAAAACTGCCATTCTCTGGTGCAATATCCCAATACGTTGAGAGTTTGCTTCCCGGCAGTTGTCCACAGTTTGGCTCAAATAAACTGACAACAATTTTTCACAGGTTTGAATGTTTTTTACCAGGTGGCCTAATAGGATAGGTAAAGGAAGCCTCCTTGATAAAGTGTGACTGTGGCATGGTAGTTAGCCTTGCATATGTCTAGGAGGAAATGTCTTAAAGCAATAATGCATTTGTATCTTTCAGGAACAGCAAAGAGGCTAGATATTAGAAAAGCATGAGTAGAAGTAGGGAGTCCCGCCGAAACCGGTTTGGCTCAGTGGTAGAGCGTCGGTCTGCGGACTGAAAGGTCCCGGGTTCGATTCCGGTCAAGGGCATGTACATTGGTTGCGGGCACATCCCCAGTAGGGGGTGTACAAGAGGCAGCTGGTCGATGTTTCTCTTTCATCGACGTTTCTAGCTCTCTATTCCTCTCCCTTCCTCTCTGTAAAAAATCAATAAAATATATTTAAAACAAGAAGTAGGGAGTCCAGGTCAGAGACTTGTATAGTAATCCTAGTAGGAAGGATTGCTCTCTCAAACTAGGTGGTAGCAATGGAGGCAGTGAGAAACAACTAGATGCTGGATGTGTTTGAACCTAAAAACAGCTGACTTTACTGACATATTGAAAGTGGGATGAAAGGAACCAAGAGCGCCAACATTGTCGACCTCAGACCAAAAGGATAATGTTACATTCAACTGAAGTGGGTGTGTTAATGGAGGAGCATTTTAGGGGATGAACAGGGGAGAAGATAATTCTTCCCATTTGGGACTCACTAAGTCTGAGGTGCCTATTACACATTCAGTGAAGATTTCCATTGGACGGTTGACTATACAAGTCTCAAGTTTAGGAGAGAAAGCTTAGCTTAAAAATGTAAATATGGGAGCTGGAGAATCAATGGCATTTAGAGCCTTGAGACTGTGTGAGATCACAAAGAGAAACAAACAAATCATTGAATCTTCAAAATTCAGAGACCAGGAGAAGAGGAGGAACTTGTAAGGAGGCTGAGAACAAAAAGTGAGGTCATGGAAGAGGCCGATCACTGTGCAGCTTGACATGACGATCTGCCTTGTGAGTACCAACCAGGACTGATCTCAGGCGGCCTCTCACTCTGTTTCTGTCACAAGAAGCATAATTCCCACGTCAGCCTCATCAAGGAGGGGCAGGTGATCACCTGTGCCTAATGCTGCTGAGCTCAGAGAATCAGCCCTGTCAGGGTGGGGTGATCTTCATATGCAAAGAGTGTCTTTAATCCCTACTGATGGTCAGAGGAGTCTGGGCTGTTAATTAGGGAGATTTACAAAGTTCTTGATGTAGAAGAAGACAGTCTTGTCTAGAAGTGAGAAAGAAGAGAGTCCACATCTAAGACATATTTTCTGTCCTGGAGGAGGGAATGAAGAAACAAAGAAAGCATCTGTGTCTCATCTACCCTGCTTTACCTGGACCTCAGACCCTCAGTACATCATATTCTCTCTCTTTCTCCATCTCTTCTCATTCCTCAAACTACTCACCTGAGGAACTCACTTTGACATATCCTCCTTCCTCTTACACATTCAGTTCCAGTACCTCACAAATTCTTTCTTTCCAGCTCAAACTCTTTGTGGTTCTCTGAATCCCTGATTAAAAAGTAGGTGTGAGTGTGTGTGTGTGTGTGTGTGTGTGTGTGTGTGTGAGAGAGAGAGAGAATGTTTACAGAAAATGCTATCCACATTTTTTAATTTTTCTGCTATGTAAATCTGATTTTTAAAAAAGATTATACCTAGCCAAAACCGGTTTGGCTCAGTGGATAGAGCGTCGGTGTGCAGACTGAGGGGTCCCAGGTTCAATTCTGGTCAAGGACATGTACTTTGGTTACAGGCACATCCCCAGTGGGGGGGTATGCAGGAGGCAGCTGATCAGTGTTTCTCTCTCATCGATGTTTTTAACTCTCTATCCCTCTCCCTTCCTCTCTGTAAAAAATCAATAAAATATTTTTTTAAAAGATTATACTTAAATCTGAGTATCTGAAATAAAATTATTGTATTATATATTTACATATGTATGTATATGTGATGGTTAACTTTTTGTGTCAACTTTATTGGGCCATGAGGTGCCCAGTATTTAGTCATGTTTCTGTGAGAGTATTTTTGGGTGAGATTAGTGTTTAAATCAGTAAACTAAATAAAGCAAGTAAATCAAATTGCTCTCCCTAATGTGGGTGGGCCTCATCCAATCAGTTGAAGCCTGAATAGAGCAAAAAAGATGACCATTCCCCCAAATAAAAGAGAATTCTCCTGTCTAATGGCCTTCAAGCTAGAACATTGGCTTTTCCCTACCTTCTGACTCAAACATCAGCTCTTCATGGGTCTCAAGACTGCTGGCCTCAGACTGGCACTTACCATGAGCTCTCCTGAGTCTCCAGTTCACCGAGGTCTCAGGAGTTGCCCACCTCCATAATTGCATGAACCAATTTCTTATAATAAATGTTTTGATAGATATTTATTGTAGATAGATATAGCTTCTCTGATGAAATCTAATATAGTTTGTATACTTACTGTTGTTACTTTAAGACAATCAAGGAAAACATGTAACTATTATATTGAAAGCAACATGCAAATCCCTATTCCTCAGAGCTGTTTTTTAATTGCATGAGAGATAAGATCAGCATAGAAGACTATGGATGATATTATCCTCTGAGACAGTGTAGGTGTAAAGACTGACTAAACAGCTCACGCACTAGGGAATATCAGTCAGTCAGCAACATTAATGAAGTAGTTCCTGTCTTTGACTATCCTATATAATAAAAGGCTAATATGCAAATTGTCCCCTCAGGAGTCTGACTGACCAGGAGTTCAACCACTCTCTATGATGTGTGCTGACCTCCAGGGGGCGATGTGAAACCAAGGAAGGTCCCAGGCTGCAGCTGGCAGCCAGGGAAAGGAAGACCCTGATCAGCTCTAATCGCCAGCCAGGCCTGTGCATGAATTTCATGCACTGGGCCTCTAGTCTATATATATATATATATATATATATAGCTAATGCCGAAATCAGTTTGGCTCAGTGGTAGAGCGTCTGTCTGCAGACTGAAAGGTCCCAGGTTCGATTCCGGTCAGAGGCATGTACATTGGTTGCGGGCACATCCCCGGTAGGGGGTGTGCAAGAGGCAGCTGGTCGATGTTTCTCTCTCATTGATGTTTCTAGCTCTCTATCTCTCTCCCTTCCTCTCTGTAAAAAATAAATAAAATATAAAATAAATAAAATAAAATAAAATAAAGCTAATATGTTTGGGGGGGGGGGGGTCACCACAACATGAGGAACTTTGAAACAGGAATCAATGAGGAACTTGATTGAAACAGGAATCAATACAAATGCCTGTTAATTGATTTTGTTAATCAATACAAACTCAGTGTTCATCTGAGTGATGATGTCACATAGCAACACCCAGCTTCCTCTCCTTAGCAATTAGCCTCCTTCAGCCCCAAAAACTTGCTTTATAAACAGGTGCAGTCATTTTAAACTGTAACCAAATGTCTGTGAAGCATTTTCCCATGCCTCATTTCATTTGATCCTCACAGAACTAGCTGGAGTAGGTAGATAGGAGACTCAGTGAAATCCTATTTTCTTTTCATTAGCTGGAAAACAGAGACTTAGAAAATTTAGAAACTTGACCCAACTGAAAAGAAGTAAGAAATGTTGGACCTTGAAAATGACTTCAGGTTTTCTCACTGTGCAGAGTATAGTCAAACACTGCTGCAGTTAAATATTTTACCCTTGTTCTCCCTGTGTGATTTACAATAATAATCTGCTTCATGTTGATATTTACTGCTGTGTTCCTGAGAATTACCTGAAAGGAAAGTTACTTTACTGGGCTGAAAAAAGTTTAGATAAATCAGAAAGCAGGTCTAATTAAGCAAGTTTATTCTATATCTATAAAAGCCTAAGTTGACTCAACATCCACAACACATATAAAGCTCTTGCTGGCACCAATTGCATGCATGTGTTTCCATTGTTGATCATGAATTTGGTTGACATTTCTATTATAGAGAAAGGGCGAATAGCAACATTAAAATATTTCTCCCAATGTGCATGAATTCATACACTGGACCACTAGTCCCCAATAAGATTCACCAACCTCTAGTCTAATAGAAAAACAAACGGCCTGAAACTCATTAAATCTAAAAGGAATCTTTGACAGGTGCTGTACAGCCTAGAAATACCTCAGCATCATTCACAATTTTTATGCCTATGAAGTATTGAAAATAAATGCAAGGAGTGTTGGGAATGAACAAGGAAGCCACTATCTTTTTGGTACAGCTATTTTCATACAAGACTTCATGTTATTGCTGTCCAGTTGGTAACTCTCTACACTTTTTAGTTTCTCCACCTGTGCTCAGGATCCAGAGTGACCCACCATCTTGTCTACGCAATGTAAAGAATTTTACTGTTTTTCTGGTAGAAAAGAAAAGGCAAGTTCTTGTCTGAGATCACATGGTTGTTGACTAGCAGAACTGTGAGTCAAAACCTGACCTGTCTTTTTTAAAAGCCCATGCACTTTGACAGTCAAGCTCATCCCTCCTAAAGGAAGAATGTGAGGCATGTAGGAGTCTGAGATGGAGTAAGGGACGATTCCCCTTGCAGGAAGGCATTCTAGCTTTGGAAGAACATACCTTAACAGTTAAGACGCCAAAGATTCCTCATAAAGGCATCAAAGGGAAAACCCCAACGTCTAAAGGTATCACAATAATGACTATTGTTGGGAAATAAGTGCAATGGCTCAAATTGAGAAACCTGACAATGAGGGCGTAGACCCAGGTAAGCCTGACTGTTCAGGGTTTCCCAGACATGAGGCAACCTGCACTATAGCTCCCTCCCATCTGTATTATTATTTCCTTTTTATCAACTCACTGTTTCACACAGCTGTGTTCTAAGCAATAATACACACGAAACCACAGATTTGTTACACTGATTATTCATTAACATTGAAATAACACTTTTAATATTAATCTGTGTACTCCCTAACATCAGTCATCTCACAGCACCAATTGTCCACATTTCATAAATTTACAAACAGCTTTATCTTGAGCTTTAACATAAATATAAGAATTCTGTGACCATTTATTTATGTTTGCTCTGATTCCATGAGTAAAGAATGTTAAAAAGCTGATTATGCTATGTTGTACACCTGAAACTAATATAATACTGTATGTCAACTATAATTGAAATATTTTTTAATTTTTAAAAAGTTCATAGCTTCTGTCTCCATTTTAGCAAGAGTCCCTGAGAAATAGGGACCAATGACTGATCCACCTCAAGTCCACTTAAGCAAGATTCCATGAGAAGGAAGATGAAACTCTCCTTGGCAACTTTAGCTCACGGTCCAGCCCCAATCTATCAAAGAGCTTGCAAAGACCTAGAAAGAAGTAAAAATGTCCTCAATATACATGGTAGTTATATTCTCAACAAATTTTTAAAATATATTTTATTGATTTTTACAGACAGGAAGGGAGAGGGATAGAGAGTTAGAAACATTGAAGAGAGAGAAACATCCATCAGCTGCCTCCTGCACAGCCCCTACTGGGAATGTGCCTGCAATCAAGGTACATGCCCTTGACTGGAATCGAATCTGGAACCCTCCAGTCCACAGGCCAACGCTCTATCCACTGAGCCAAACCAGGTAGGGCAAATTTTTTTGTTTAAAAATTATGAAAAAGATAAAGGAATTGTTTAGAGACTCAGATAATTATAAGCTACTTTCTCATCCACATCCAAGAGGGGAATCATAAGTTGTAGGAAGTGCACTAATTCTTCATGTTTTAGGACTTTTCTACAGTGTTGCTATACACTGAGCACAACTGGTCCTTACCCATTAAATGCTAATACCAGCCCCCTCTCCAATCATTATAGTTACCAAAAATACCGCTAAAAATTTCAAAGTCACTGAAAATAACTGGTCTAGAAAAAGAATGAAAATTTGTATAAAATTACTCTTTTCCTGTGCCATTATGTGATTAAATAGGAAAAGCTCAGAACGCATTTTAGCCATACCCTCACATCCTAGCTGTGAATGTTTGATTTCATAAGTCTTTGTTTATTCTTAAGGGGCTCTACCAATGTTCAACTATTCATTCACTCCACATACACATTCTAACTTTTATGATAAGCCTGTCCTCCTCTAAGTACTGGAAATGCAAATTAGGAATAAAGACCATTTTGTGTCCTCCAAAGGTCTAATCACAAGACTGGAAGCTCATGGGCAATTATGATACACAACAATGTGTCAAGATCATAGAATTTTTTCGAGACCAAAATGACTAACACAAACAACAAGGCCCTGTAACACAGTGAAGTTGGTTCCTTTCCATTCACTCGTGAATGATAAAAATAAATAAATAAATAAATAAATAAATAAATAAATAAATAAAATAAAATAATATAAAAAAACTGACAAGAGAGATCCCTAGGAAGTCTCTGCAAGGCCTCCCTGTAATAGCCCTCCTCCGTGAGACCTAACTACTGACCTACTGACCCAATCCACCTTCCATATCTGTGCCAATGGCAAGGTGATATATTCAGGGCATCCCTCAGAAAGTGGTTTCTTCAAGTGTATTCCTGCAGCCTTTTCTATACTTTCCTATTTTGTTCCAGAAAGTTGATCAAGGGGTCAAGATCTGCTTTTGTTCAATGGGCTACAGAAGAGATATGTAAGAGGCCCCATATCCTATCTAATAAAAGGGTAATATGCAAATTAACCATCACTCCGTCACAAAGATGGTGGCTCCCAGTCCCCTCAGCCACACCTGGGGTAGATACAGTCCTGGGGTAGCTGCCGCTGAGAGCGGGCAGTGTGAGTGGCGAGGTAAGATGCTTGCTTCATCACTGCGGTGATGCCCCAGCTGCGGGGGGCCTGGAGAGATAAGGGGACCAGCCCACAGCCTCCGTGGCTGAGCACAGGCCCAGAGAGAAGACGGCAGGCCCACCTCCTGCAGAAGCCACCTGGCTCCCAGATCCCATAGAAGCAGCGTGGCCGGCTCCTGTGGAAGCAGCAGGGCTCCCAGCAGCACCCTGCGGTTCCCAACCTACCATGCGCAATATCGTATGATGAGCTACTAGTATGAGAATAAAGCAGACCTAAGAGATCAGAGAGAGATCAGTGCATCTATTGTCGTTTGAGCTCAAGTTACTTAGCTCCCTCCATTGATCACAAGTTATTACACTATGGTTGTTGTTGTTGTTTTTTAATATATATTTTATTCATTTTACCGAGAGGAATTGAAAGGGACAGAGAGTTAGAAACGTCGATGAGAGAGAAACATCGACCAGCTGCCTCTTGCACACCCCCCACTGGGGATGTGCCCGCAAACAAGGTACATGTCCCTGACCGGAATCGAACCCGGGACCTTTCAGTCCACAGGCCGAAGCTCTATCCACTGAGCCAAACCAGTCCCGGCAGTTATTACACTATGTTATTACAACAATCTTTTAAGTGATGCCAGCAAGCAATGTGTGTTGTTATTCCCATAGATAGCTAGTGCATTAGGAAGTCCATGTGAAGGAAGCTATTGACGGTTGATATAGCCTTATTAGCAGGTATTATTGACGGTTGATATTGCCTTATTAGCAGGTATTATCACTGAGCAGGCAGACATTGCAAGAGTGCCCTGGGGAATTGCAAATGCTGGACATCAAGATAGCTTTGAGCAACTCTGTGGCCAACGTTCTCAACAGTTGTTCCCGCCACAATGCAGAAGACTTTTTCCTGAGACTATCTCCTACATCGTCCCTTGATTACAAATAATAGCATAATAAAATTAGCTGATAATTCAGTGGCTGCTATGACACTGCTGTGGTGACTGAACTAATGAAATAAGAGTTCATAGTAGTCCTTTGATATTAAAGACAAAATCATGCTGACAATTTCATTAACATGAGTTTGTATTGGTTCCTGTTTCAAATAAACAGATCCTCAGCTCAGGACCTTCCCCCATCAATTAGGTCATTTGGATTTAATTTGGAGGGAATGGAGAGTAGTTTTTAAAAAAAATTTGGAGATGGAAACTACAGTAGAAACTATTTTAAAAAGTGTTTGGGGATGTGCTGTGAACACAATTTAAAGAAGGAGGATGGTCAGGGATTGAGTAGAGTATTATCTAGATCTGTTGCAGAACCTTAACAAGCTTGATGGGTTGTAACACAAATGTCTACAGGAGTCAGGCAAGTATCATCACTGAGTAAACAGACAGGCTGGAAGTCAGGAGGAGGGAGTCGAGTCAGTGAAAACCTCCTGAACTATTGCCCCAGTAAGAAGTGCAGCTGCTGCTCCACTTCAGCTGACAGTTACATTATGATAATGGTGGCTTACTGTGGCTATTTTAAGGCAAGCCAGGAATCCAAATTTTCTATAGTGAAACTCTGTTAGGAAAGGTTATCATCAACTCCAAAATTATTTTGAAAACAAACAACAAATTTAAAAACCCACTGAATAAGCTAATCAGAGCAGGTCTTGGTCTTGACTGCAGTATGTGGGTTTTGCTTCATATTATAAGCACTTGAGTACAGCTGTTTCTACTTTTGAGACTATAAGCTTACAGAGGAGCTACAATATACTTAATTCATCTTTACATCTCATCACCTACAAAAATGTTTCAATTGATAGACATAAAAAAAATTGCTTAGTAACAAAAGGAATTATGCAAGATGACAAAGCAAAGTGATCAAATGGCCAAAAGAAAACGTATTTGTTTATTCAGTACTAGAGGCCTGGTGCACAAAATTAGTGCACGGGGGGGGGGGTGTCCTTCACCCTCTCTAATCTAGGACCCCCCTGGGAGATGTCTGACTGCTGGTTTAGGCCCAATCCCACAGGGACATCCCTCTCACAACTCAAGACTGCTGGCTTCCAACCACTTGCCTGCCTCCCTGCCTGCCTGCCTACCTGATTTCCCCTAACCACTTCTTCTTGCCAACCTGATCACCCCATAACCGCTCCCCTACCAGCCTGATCAACACCTAACTGCTCCTCTGCCAGCCCAATCGCCCCCAACTGCCTTCCCCTCCTAGCCTGTTCACCCCCAACTGCCCTCCCCTGAAGGCCTGGTCCACCCCAACTGCCTTCCCCTGCTGGCCTGGTCACCCCTAACTTCCCTCCCCTGCTGGCCTGATCACCCCTAACTATCTTCCCCTTCCTGCCATCTTGTAGAGGCCATCTTTGACCACATGGGGGTGGCCATTTTGTGTGAGGGTGTGAGGGTCAATTTGCATTTTACCTCTTCTAAAAAGGTAATAGTTTCTACATGTTCTAAAAATATGTGTCTCGCATGCAGTCATCATGACAGGGGTCCTTGGAAATGTAACAGATGAAAATCACCAGAATGGATATCCCCTTCCATTTCTCACATTCCAGAGCACATATTTCATTATGGGAATCACAGTATACCTAGAAAATAAACCTGACAGTACAGATTGGTTATCCTGGATGATTGTTCCTATTTTAGAGATGAAGAAACTGAGGCAAGAAGAAAAGGATTTACCCCAAACCTACTGTGCATCCCAGCTCCCTCTAAGACGCAGTCGGGAATAAATAGGAACACTCTGACTTTTAAGTGAGACACTCCTAATTCTGCCACTCCTAGTACTGCCACTATGTGGGCCGCTGCTGTCTTTAAAAATGAAGATAATGGCATCTGTCTTGTGGGTTGTTGTGAGGGCTAAATGACTCAATTTTACTAAAGTGCTTACCCCACAGCAGTTGCTTGAAAATGAGAGCTTGCAATTTGTTCTGAATTTTTCCATATTTTCTAAACTAACCTAGTTGTCCTTCCTTGCATCTAAGTTTATCTAACACATATAAGCAGGTATTAACTTTCACTCTCTCCAGCAGTAAAGGAGCAGAACCTTGAAACAGCAATGGTGAGTTCAAAGTGCAGAGGGGCTACTGGAAATGTTACAAGGAAAATATTCTACCGGTCATGTTATATTCTGAAAAACAGCGCTCTCCCAGGCTTCCACGAGCCCGCGGCACACACGTGCATCTCAGAGACTGGGTGTTGCCAACCACGTTCTCCCCACCCCACACACGCAGGAGCCTCTGTGGGCCCGGTCCTAGGAACGCTGGCCGTGCACGGGAGTGAGCCTGTCACCAGCCAAATACCTGGGGGTTGTTGTTGTTATTTTGGTCTAGGATATGCGTTCTGGCTTGTTTATACCTAAAACCTCTCTATAACAGACTGATTCAGGCAAGGGCGTTCCATGAAAGCTGAACACCCATTATATAATAAAGCAGGTTTTCCAAATGTGGATGTTAAAAGATTGACAGATTAGTTTACCTGTGTTTTGCTTATGTAGACACGTCTGTGTAATTAAAATTAAATATGTTTGAAAAGTTTAATTTCACAAAAAAAGTTTTCTGTGTGTATTACTGTAATTTTATATTTATACTGAATAGGTCTAGTAAATGTGTGCATTCACCAGTCACTGTGAACAAACAGATGCACACGGCTGGGGCGTGGTTCAGTGTGTGTCCGGACATGGGCTGGCTTGCATTAAAACTGCTGCAGAAAGTCACACCAAGTGACAACAAAAGCTATGTACACACCAGATGCGATCTGATCACGTGCTGATCATCTGCAGAACATTGTTTACAAGCAGTGATAAGGCTGTATGTAAATATGTAGACTATAGTTGTAAATATGAACTATTTATTGATGTCAGTGAAATTACTACAGTGTTTTTCCCAACCTATGGCCTAGTCGCTCAAGTTTGTTTAAAGTAACAGTGAATTAATAACAAACATAACCTGTTAATTTAATTATAAGCAAGTCTTGGTTAAAAGCATTTTAAAATTAACAGGGTGCTAATTTTCACATAATTACATACAGACTGGAAATATTGTCCGTTAAATCTGAAGCCCTTTAAATGGAGGTTCGCAAAATTGAGGCTTAATGAAGCAGTAAAAGGATTGGGACAAACTGGAATAGAGTGTGACTATCCCAAAGGCAACAGGCAGATTGAGACCGAGCTTGTGGGGCCATTTCACTGTGGAAGGGTAAAAACCTTGTGCGTGGAAGCTGATCTGTTATGAGATATTTAAATCTTACTTACCTATTTCTTGTTTGTTCTCCTCTGGGCTCAAAAAGGTTTTTACTAGAAGTATAAGATCAAAGCCCGGCCAGTCTTACTAAGTAGAACCAAGAGGGAAAGCAAGTAGCATAGCGCCCTCTGCCGTCCAGTGCGATGGTGGCCCCTCCGCAGAAGAGAGGGTTGGAGCTGCCAAGTCGCTGCCAGCACCTTTGGGAGTTTTATCACAGCGGCTCCTGAACAAATTGGCTCCATGACTCAGGGAGCATCACCCAAGGGTGGGATCAAGTCCCCCACCCCCGAAGTAGATGTTACCCCCACTTCCATCCCACACTCTGTACATCCAGCAAAGCTTCTCCAGGTGCAAAAGGGAATAAGGAAAAGCTGGAAAACAAGCAAATCAGCTTGGGATGTGGCAGGGGCGATGCCCTCATCTGGCAGGAAGGGCAGTTACGAGAAGGAGACAGAGTGGCTCTTCCCCAGTCGTCCACTTCTTATCCCCAAAAATCCATGATCTCGCCTTAGTTGCTCCTCAGTACAGTAATTGCCATAACTTACATTTGCAAAGTGTTTTGTTTTGTTTTTTCATCCGATTCCTACCACAGTCTTGTGAGTTAATGCAAGTATTTTATTTTAAAAAAATAACTGACCTTCAGAAAATTTCAATGACCTGCCCAAAGTTAGGCAGCTGGGAGAGAACCAGCCTGAAATATTGGCAAGCCCTTCAAATTACCCATAAAAATAAAGTTCCCCACCATTAGAAACCTGTTTCATTCTACAAACTAAGAAAGCATCACCAGCCTCCTCTTCCTCTTGCACTCACTTGAGCTCATTTGGGCCCTTAACCCCCTGCCTTCCCACTCTTCTCCCCAGTACCACAAAAGCGTTATCACAGCTTCCTCTGCCCCTCCAATGAGAATCCTTCCATTCACAGTCGTGATCCCAGACATGAGGCCCTTTTGCTAGGCCCTGGGCTGGGAATCCCACAGTATTAGAGTTCGGGATTCTGCCTCAGAAGAGGCGTTAAGTGTCCCTACTAAGGTACATTGTTATAGTGCCCAGCTGGCCCAGCTGTAGGGAGAAACTGGATGTGGTGGAGCTGAGTAAGCTACTACCCCATTAGTAGAGGCTTTCAGTACCGACATTCGAATAGGACATCAAGCAATGTGTGGGGAGACTGCACAGCAGGCGCCCAGGGGTCCTTAGGAAAATCAGACCCATGCGTGGGCCTGGGAAATGAAAATAAAGAAATGGAAACAGCCCTGACTCCTGGAATCCCCAAATAATGGCCTCCACTCCCTGAACCTCCTTTTTGCTACAGGTCATATGGGGAAGGGGTCCGATTGTTCCCCTTTATCCAGATGAGAAGAGGCTATGGAAGAACAAAGTCTAAAAAGAAAGCATAAATCCTACACCAGCCTCCACCTGACTCCTCCCCCCAAGCCCTGTTTCTCCTAAGTAGTCCTGGGTTCCCTAACTTGAAGCCAGGATATCAAAGAGCCTGAGGAAAGTAGGATTCATAGTTTCCCAGTGAGGAGAGGTTTCTGAAAGTTGGCTGGAAGGAAGGGAAGAGGGCCTGAGGGATCCTTGGGTGGGGGGAGAGCAGGAACTAATAAGATCTGAGGAAAAGAACAGGTGCTGCTCAGATGGCCTCTCTCATGCCCTCCCAGGTTCTATAACGAAAAACCCTCATCCCCTAGTGCTCTTCCCCTTCCTCTACCAGAGCTACAGCTTTGGTCTCGAGATTTATTTTTTTTTATCACAGTCCACACTCTGGACCAGCTCTCCCAATGCCCTCACTAGCTTTAATGCACTACAGCCTGAGTCACCCTGGGGCTCTCTGTGGTCTGTTTTCCTTTCAGCCTGGCCACTCGGCCCTGCCTAGCCTCCTTCCTCCTGGCTTCAGGGCTTCCCTGTGAGTCTGACCTCTCTCTGATCTGCCACAAGCCCATAAACAGGAATCATTGTCCCGCATCTGGAAAACTGGTGTAAAAAGATACATATTCACTTATGATGCAGGGTCCATAGCATACGCTAAGTAAATCTTTGTGGAATGAGATGAGACTGCCCTGGTGAAAGGGAAATTCCTAAACTCACCCATCCAGCCCCTCACAGCATGGCAGGGTGATGGCAGGGCTTCCCTTGCTTGTAGAGCTCTCCAGAGTCTCCCAGATCCTTACTCAAGTGTCTACACGGTTCAGGACTAGAGAGTGCTTTCTCACATGCACTGCTTATCTGAATGCCTTTGGGGCTAATGCAGTCAATGCAATTGTAACCAATTGAGCTTGTTCCATTTTGAGAAGAGATGGAATGTAAAAACCAACTATATGTTGAGTCTTCTTAGTGAGGCAAAACTTCCTTTCCCAAGGCCTTTCTTTTAACTTTTCCTGTAGGTTATAATCCCTAAGCCATGAATCATGTCTGCTGACCTTCTCTGGCTCTTCTAAAAGATCCTTCCACCTCACTCTTGGGAATGCTGGTGAGCAGGAATAAGTCCATTCCTCTCTGGTGACTATTAGGGTATGTCCCATCACTTCCTCCTACACTAAGGCCTAACTCTCCTCTCTGCCAAGATAACTCCGGGGCCCTTTGCCAGATGAAATGCCAAGGAAATAGAAGGAATCGTGCAGGTACTCCATGACAGACTTCAGCAGCCAATCTCTCCCACCTGAGAACTCATCTCTGCTTCTTATTAGGGACTCAGGGCCATGAATGGAGGGGAAGGGACCCAGGGAGCACAGCTCATGCTTGCCAGTTGCTACCACAGGGGAGTTTGTGGCCATGGTGGTATGACTGACCAATGTCTATGCCAGGGAAGGGAAGAGATGACTTTGTAACTCTAGACAGAAAATAAAAACCAGAGTGGAGGGAAAGAAATTAAATGTGTGAGATCTTGTTCTAGAGTCATCCTGGGGAATAGTTGGGTGTAAGTTCCAGAAATTCCTTCCAGGCCTGTTGTCTAGCCTGGGTGAACAATGGACAGTACAGTCACCTCCAGATCTTGTTCTGGCTCTGCCTGGAACATCTGTCCCCTCGTGGTCTTCTAGGGAATTTATTATTTATCCTTCCAGATTCCATTTGTTGACATTTCCTGCAGGAAAGCTTCCCCATCCCCTGCCACACACTCCCTAGACCTGCAGTCAATCTCCCATCTTCCCTCCTCTTCTCATTGTTTGTATTATTATTATTATCTAAGTATAGGTGCATTTTTCCCCAGCTGACTGTCGATTACTGAGGGGGGCACAATCTATAACATCAGCTATCTGTCATATGGAAGGGACTCTCTCTAAATGTTTCTAGAATAACCCCCCTCCCCCCGACACACACACACATACAAAGGGATCACTGGATCAAAAGACACAAACGTCTTTTTGGCATATTGCAAACTGCCCTCCAAAAGTTTGCAACTATGTACAATGCAATCTGCTATGCATAGAGTATAGGTCTCACTGCTATTTTATTAAGAGAAACTGTGTCCTAATTTTTAACATGAATTTCTTTACTAGTGAGGTTAAATAATTTCCCACAGTTCATTTCACTAATTATAATCCTGTTGAGGGAAAGCCCCAATCTAAATTCAGGATCAATTCTGAAGAACTGACACATAGCCTTATTCAAATTCCTAAGAGCTTTAATAAGAGAAACTTACATACACAGGCAAAGCAGCTGCTTGCTGCCAGTGGTGGCCGGCAGGGAATAAATCCACACCCTCCCCGAACAGGGTCTCTTTTCGATAGGAGGTTAATAGTAAAACTATTTGGTGATAGTCATGGAGATCACTAGAGAGAACAATCATTTCTAAGTTGACAGATAACATCAGGCAGTTATCACACTCTACATTCATTAACCTCCTTCCTGGGCCTGAGGTTTATCTTTGGGTGGCATTCTAGCTTCTGAGTCCTCAGGCCAACCTGAGGCTACAGACAGTTAAACAGTCACAGAAAGTTAAACAGTGAGTCAAACATTTCCCAGACACCTTTACCGCAGGAGACATAGTGCATCTCTGAGCTCCCCTAAAAATCCTCTAGCATGAATTGTCTCTTTATATGCCAATAATCATTTTCTGACAGCTTTCCAAGGCTATGGCCAAATTTCTTTCTCGCCTCAGATAGGAACCACAAATTTCTTTCTTCCCCAAAGCGAGTAGTTAAATGGAGGGCTTTCCCCCTAAATTCTGTGGATCCATTTCAATGTAACCCAGCTTACAACCTACGTTTGCTACAAGCCCTAAGGCAGTTAAGATTCTCCACGTGACAGATGCTATTTTCTTGACAGGAGATACAGATAAGTAATTTTAGACAGTTTTCAGCAAATACCTAAAATTTCTGCAAGTCTTAAAAAATTATCTTTTTTTTTTTTCCAAGACTGTTTTCTAGAACTTCTCCCTGTAAACCTCTAGATAGAGAGGGAAAGCAGGAGTAGGAGGCTAGTGGTCTTGACAAAGCATAGCTCAAGGACACGTCCACACTGAGAACTTCTTAGCCAGCTTTGCAGTCAGCTGGTTAAGTTGCTCTGATACAAATTTGAAATACAAAGTATTTTTCTCTAAAAAGGGTGGCCTGCGATCCTATTCTATCCCTACACCTCCCTGGTCTGGGCCTCCCCGTTTCCTCTGATGGACAGTTGTGTGAAGAACGTGTATTATTTTACCACAGTGACAATGGCTTTCCGCCGTACATCTACATAGCATTTGGGGAAATGTGTAGATACTATCTCACGCCACACAATTTGGTTTGGCACAGTTTCATCCACCACTGGGGCTTCGAAGGCTACTCCAGTGAATTTCAAAGTTCACATGCACTGTCTGTCAGTCCCCATTTAGAGCAAAGCTATTTATCCCTTGTTCTCTGAAGAAACAGAGTTCTTACAACCTGAACTCTGGACCCAGCCTTCATGGTTTAAATAGAAATGACTCTCCTTACATCCATACAAAGGAAAATTTAAGCTTCTATCTGTGTTATGTTTGGAGAACGTTTCTAAATGTTGGTCTCTTCATGGTCAACAATTCTAAACTTCTCCTGCCTTGAATGTTTTCCCCCACTATCTGTACTCTAATGAACCTCTTCTTACAATTCACCAACTACATGGTGAGCCATATCTTTTTCAGACACTCGTCCCATTCACACAGAATATATTTCACCAGATACTTCTCAGGAATCTACTATGACTACCTGACTTTGTCTAAGTGTTGAAGATACAGCCAGAACTGCCCTTAGACCAAGGAAGAGGGCCCCCTTCCCTAGGCCTCACGTTTAAGAAAGCCTCAAAGTAATGAACATAAATATATAAAATAACAAATATACTAAATAATACAGAGAGCCTGGCTGTTATGACTCATTGGTTGAGTGTCGACCTATGAACCAAAATGTTAGGGTTCAATTCCTGATCAGGGTACATGCCTGGATTGCAGCCTTGATCCCCAGTGAGGGGCATACAGGAGGCAGCTGATCAATGATTCTCTCTCATCATTGATGTTTCTATCTCTCTCTCCCTCTCCTTACCTCTCTAAAATAAATAAAAATATTTTTACAAAGAATATACAGAGACCCCTTTGTCACTTAGGATCCAGTGTAGCCCATAATCCTCACCTCAGCTTTCATGACAGACATGGCTCTAATTCAAGTGTAATTCAAGGGAAACATATCTCTTGCCCAGATCCTTAAAAGGAAACTACATCCAGGTGACAAGACTGCTGGTAGATAGTGCCACTGCCAGGATAACAGACAGACACTACTTCCAGATATTGGATCTGGACAGCAGAAACATATTGATAAAAGAGAACACTAACTTATCAAATTATTCCCTTCAGATTGCATGACTGCAATGTATTTTATATTATCATGGTGCCAAGCATCTATTTTCTTATTTCACTTCACGTTCCAATGCACAGTTCCAAAGGTACTCACAAATTAGCACAATATTCCCAAAGTTGTACATGGCAGCTGATGTACATTTTGCAATATCCAACAATTTATTTACTCTTAAATTTGTATATATGTAGATTTGGATACCATGTGTGAAACTTATTTTTTTACAATAACATTATTTTAATTAAGATTTAAAAAATCAAAAAAACAGTATAAAGAAAACAAAAGCAAAAAAAAAAAAAAAAAAATTTACATAGCTAACAATCTCCCCATAGTGTGAGAACACACAGGTGATGTCCCTTGGGTCAGTTCAAAAGGAAGACCTCCAAGGGAGGTCCAGTGACTGTCTTTGTACTGGAGTGCCAAGAAACCTCATGGGCCATACTGAGTTGGACCTCACATGCATTCAACTCATTGATCAGCTTCACTTTAGTTAAAGGGTTCATCTCTGCGGGTTGGAATTTCTTCAGTAAATCCTTCTCTTCCAGAGCTGCACCTTTCTCTCTGCCTCTGTCTGTCTTGCCACACAGAAATTTTGTCTTTATTATGAACACTAGAGGCCCAGTGCACAAAATTTGTGCATGGGGGAAGGGGGAGTCCCTCAGCCCAGCCCACACCCTCTCCAATCTGGGATCCCTCAGGCCTAAACTGGCAGTCAGACATCCCTCTCATAATCAGGGACTGATGACTCCTAACCGCTCGCCTGCCTGCCTAATTGCCCCTAACTGGTTCTGCCTACCAGCCTTATCACCCCGTAACTGCCCCCCTACTGGCCTGGTCCCCTGCCAGCCTGATCTCGCCCCCAACTACCCTTCCCTGCTGGCCTGATTGCCCTTAACTGCCTCTGCCTGCCTGATCACCCCCAAGTGAAGGCCTGATCACCCTCTTCTGAAGGCCTGATCTCATCCCCAACTGCCCTCCTCTGCCAGCCAATTTGGTTTTGATTGGTCAGTTTCTGTGCCATTCAGCATTAAAAGCTCTGCCTCCTAGGCAGCCATTGACTCATCACACTTCACCCAGATTTGGTTCTGATTGGTCGGTTTCTATGCCAGTCCCTGTCTCTGGGCCTATCAATGGGGCCTGATCAGAAAGGTGGGGCTGATCAGCAGCCCCAGTGGAGGCCTGGAAAGAAATGGACGCATGGCTGCTGGCCAGGCTCAGAGGGAAAGAGAGAGGCAAGTGCTGATCAACAGCTGGCACAGAGGCTATGGATCCAACCATATCTCTCTTCAGGTCTCTCTCCAGGCCTGATTCGAAGCCCCCTCAGCAATCAGTCCTGGGTTGCCAGGGTAACCCAGTGCTGACTGCAGGACTGACTTCTGGTTGGTCGACCCTCTGGTCATTGAGGATATGATGGGCCCAGGGTTTTTGTATATTAAGATGGTGGAAGTCCAGAGAAGGGTTTTGTGTTTCAGAAAGATCTCTCTGGATGCTTTGTGGAGAATGGTCTAGAGCAGTGGTCAGCAAACTCATTAGACAACAGAGCCAAATATCAACTGTACAATGATTGAAATTTCTTGAGAGCAGAAAACAAACTTCTGCTCATGGGCCATGAAGTTTCAATTGCACTGTACGTGTGTGCCCACATGTGGTATTTTGTGGAAGAGCCACACTCAAGGGGCCAAAAAGCAGCATGTGGCTCACATGCCGCAGTTTGCTGACCACTGGTCTAGAGTGTGGGACTCTGAAGGCAGTAAAGGTGAGTAGCAGAGGAATAGGTTAAAAAATAAGGACTTAAACTAGGGTCGTAGCAGAATAGATACTGAGGCCGGCAGGACTCATTGCTACCAGAAAAACATATAAATCATGTGAAAATACAGACTGTAACAATATGGTTTTGTTTAAATTAATGCCCCCCCACAAAAAAAAATTTTCAGCCATGCCTTTAAAAGGACAATCCGTCTGTCTTGCTTCTTTCAAACAAAAAAATCCAGCATGCCATCATTTCTCTGCTGCTTTCAACTTAAGTGATTTTGCCAGGACATTCAGAAGGATGAATTGGAAGGGACACGATTATATGGACATTAAAGAGCTATTTCTGGTTCAGAGGATTGTCAGACTATAGAAAAGGAGATGAAGACAAGTACATTAGACTCCAGGGCTCTTCATGTGTTTCTGAGTCAGTGTTTCTGGGTCATGTGTTTCTGGGTCAGCAGTTGAGGTAAATGAGCAGAGGTTGGGAGAATTCAAGCAGAGTGACTCATGTGTTTTGCTTCCTCCCAACCCAGGAGCACTTAGATTCCCCTTTAGCCACCTCTACTTTCCAGCAGTGCTTTCTTTCCTTCCCAAGATCCTTACCAACCAGGACAGGAACCATCTTAGTTTAAACAATACTACATCAAGAGCTAGAATAAAGCTAGAGAATGGCTCCATAACAGGAACATCAGGATCAGGAAGAGGAGCAATCTTGACTATTTTCAAAAAATATAAAATATAAAATCCCAACATAGAGCCAGAGGGGGCTATAAGAGAACAGAAGATGAATGTGATTTTTATGTGAAACAAGGAAGGATGGGATAAGAACAGACATGAGAACCATAGGACAGAAGAGAGAGATGAATTAGCTGGGGCATAGTGACTAGAAGCCAGGAGTGATTTAGGAATGGAACTGGGGACTGGAGAAAGTTGGGAAGAATCATGCCAACACAGGGGCCACTGCATCTCCATGAACTCACCTGGAATGTCCAACAAAGTAGAGAGGTCAATCTAGAACAGCAAACCTCTTTCTCTTGTTCCCTCTTTCTAACTCTTGGGCTTCTTATGCCAGGACAACTATAGGCAAGAGACATACATCATCACCCATTTCACACACCACCGCCATAACAGGTACACGCACTCACATATGTACACAGAAATCAGGTTTTTTCCCTCTTATGAAAATTACCGTGCTGACATAATAGTGTTATCTGTACAAATAAATGTGCTGAGAAAACCAGTCTTCCCTTCCATACTGCACAGGAGCAACCATTGCTCTTTGCCTTTTCCCTCATGTCTTGCCAGTTTAAAAATGAGGGCTTTTACTAATATTCTATCTATCCTCATTCTATGCTCAGATTTTCTTTTTGACACCAAGCTTTGCCTTCATGAGAAAGAATAGCAGGAGACATGAGAAAAGTCAACAATGATTCATTTTGAAGAAAAATATTCTTGTAGCGAAAGTAGAAGTTCCCTGAATAGTATGCATTACTAATCAGCCTTCTAAGTGACACAGAGAAAATTTCAGTATTAAGAGGGCGAAGCATTTTTCTTGATAGTTTCTTGATGGAAAGAATGACCCCCCATATAAATAATTCAAGAATCTTCTGGCCTCTGGTTTGGCTCAGTGGATAGAGCGTCAGCCTGCAAACTAAAAGGTCCCGAGTTCAATTCCGGTCAAGGGCACCTGCCAGGGTTGCAGGGTTGATCCCCAGTAGGGTGCATGCGAGAGGCAGCCAATCCAGGATTCTCTCATCATTTTTTAAAATATATTTTTATTGGAGAAACCAAGATGGCAGCATAGGGTAGACACCTGAATGCAGCCTACCACAACAAATTTGAATTTAGAACTGGAAAACAGGGGAAACATAGCCCTGAAGCACCAGATGGCTGGCTGAGAGGAGGCTCTACCAACTAGGAAGGAGAGAGAAGGCATGCTGAACCTCAGGAACTGTGAAGGTGTGGTGAACTGCGCAGGCAAAAGGGCGGCTGCCAGACTTCCCTGCTTGTGGAGCGCAGAGAGGGCGGACAGCTAATGCATGGCTAGCTTTCTTGTTCGGGAGGAAAACAGAACCACCCTATTGTTCTGATAGATGGCCCCAGACAAGGAGAGGCCAGACTGTCAGGCAGGGGGCAGAGATCTCTCAGAGGTGTGTGAAGCCAGCGGCCATTACTGTGGGACTCAGAAACCAGACCCTCGTAGAGAGGGGCTGCACCACCCCGAGACTCCGCCCCATCCAAGTGGAGCACAGAAGCCCTTCCAGTGGCTAGCTTTGTCATTTGCTGTGAATAGGACTCTCCTAGGGAGGGACAGACAGGAATCCAGAGAGGTGCACATGCCTGCAACCAATCTTGCAGGATTCACCAAGGCTTGTCTGTGCCACCCCGATACTCCGCCGCATCCAAGCAGAATACAGAAACCCTCCTAGCTGAGACACTTCTGATCCTCATAGCCAATTGGCTTGGAGATCAGTGCTTCCCAGTGATACCAACAACAAGCAAGGCTTAACAACAAGACTGCACACACAGCCCACAAAGGGCTACACCAAGACTGTCCACCTCAGGTAACTGGGAGGCTGACCCACTGAACCATATAGGACACCTTAGGACACAAAGCCACACTACTAACTCAGGGAAGCTGTGAAAATGCCAAGACAAGGAAACAGATCACAAACAAAAGAAATGGAGGACAAGAAGCGACTGGATATAGAGTTCAAAACCACGGTTATAAGGTTTTTCAAGAAATTTCCTAGAAAAGGCCAATAAAATGAACAAGACCTATGAGGATATGAAAAGGGATCAACTAGAAATAAAGAATACATTGTCTGAAATAAAAAATATTATACAGAGTCCTAAAATCAGAATGGAAGATTGCAAGAATCAAGTCAAAGACTTGGAACACAAAGAGCCAGAGGACACTCCTCCACAGAAGCAAGAAGATAAGAGAATCCAGAAAGTTGAAGATAGTGTAAGAAACCTCTGGGACAATTTCAAGTGAACCATCAGAATTATGGGGGTCCCAGAAGAAGAGAGAGAGCAAGATACTGAAAGAATACTGGAAGAAATAGTGACAGAAAACTTCCCCCACCTGGGGAAAGAAATAGACTTACAAATCCAGAAAGTACACAGAACCCCAAACAAAAGGAATCCAAAGAGGACCACACCAAGACACATCATAATTAAAATTCCAAGAACAAAAGACAAAGAGAGAATATTAAAAGCAACAAGAGAAAAGCAGGTAGTTACCTATAAAGGAGCACCCATACAATTGTCAGCTGATTTCTCAACAGAAACCATGCAGGCCAGACAGGAATGGCAAGAAATATTCAAGGTGATGAATAGCAAAAACCTACAGCAAAAAATACTCTACCCAGCAAAGCTATTACTCAGAATCGAAGGCCAGATAAAGAGTTTCACAAATTTAAAAAAAGTTAAAGGAGTTCATCACCGCCAAACCAGAATTATATGAATTGCTAAAGGGGGTTCTTTAGGAAAAGGAAGAAGATAAAGATAAAAATTATGATCAACAAATATGTAACTATCAACAAGTGAAACTAATAGCCAAGGGAATTAAAAAACCTGATGAACAATATTAACTGGTGAATATAATAGAATCAGAGGTATGGAAGGGGAGTGGACTGACGATTCTCGGGGAAAAGGGGAGTGGGGGGGTGTGGGAAGAGACTGAACAAAAACTGTGCACCTATGGATGAGGACAATGGGGGTGTGGAAAGGGAAGAGGGTGGAGTGGGAACCTGGTGGAGGGGAGCAATTGGGGGGGAAGGGAAAGAGGAACATTTTTAATAATCTGAACAATAAAGATTTCTTTAAAATTAATTAATTAACTAATTAATTAATTTTAAAAAACTTTGAAAATAAAAGAGTTGGGGAAATGGGTAAAAGGTGCACAAGATCACTGTATTTTAAAAACTGTATGCTAATCTACAATTACCTCAATAAATTTAACTTTAAAAAATATATTTTTATTGATTTCAGAGAGTAAGGTAAAGAGAGAGAGAGAAAATGAGAGATAGAAACACCAATGAGAGAGAATCATTGATCAGCCGCCTCCTGCACATGCCCCACTGGGGATCGTGCCCACAACCTGGGCATGTGCCCTGACCAGGAATCAAACCAGTGACCTCCTGGTTCATAGGCCAACGCTCAACCACTGAGCCACGCCAGCCAGATGGATTCTCTTATCATTGATGTTTCCATCTCTCTCTCCCTCTCCCTTCCTCTCTGAAATCAATAAAAATATATATGTTTAAAAAAAGAAAAAGAAAAAAGAGCCGAAACCAGTTTGGCTCAGAGTTGGAGAGTCGGTCTGCGGACTGAAAGGTACCGGGTTCAATTCCGGTCAAGGGCATGTACATTGGTTGCGGGCACATCCCCGGTAGGGGGTGTGCAGGAGGCAGCTGCTCGATGATTCTCTCTCATCGACGTCTCTATCTCTCTCCCTTCCTCTCTGTGAAAAATCAATAAAATATATTAAAAAAAAAAAAAGAAAGAAAAAAGAAAGAAAGAAAAAGAAAAAAGAAAAAAGAATTCTCTGAGCAAAGCTTAGTGTTCCAAACGTTCCTGTATGAGTACCATCTACCTAGAGGAAGAACTCTAGGCAAGTGTGCAGTCCCTGCTGTACGAAGGAGAGGGGTCTTATGGTCTGGGAAGGACCTCAGAGAGTCTAATTTAGAGTCAATATATTAAATAACACTTTCTCTTATTAGAGAAGTAACACATGTTCAATATGAAAATGTTAGAAAACTCACACACACAAAAATTGTAATCTCAGCAACCAAAGATAAAGTCTGTTGATATTTACAAATGTCCTATGAGAACTTATTCTGGTTATATTGCTTGACAACATAAAGGGAATGTTTCCCCATTCCCATAAACTTTCTCTCAGAATGGCAACACAGTTTTTTACCCTAGAGATGTGCCATCACTTATTTAACCTTTTTCTTATTGCTGAGTATTTTAGATATTTTCTTTTCCCTATAACAGACTGAGTGCTGATAACTGCATTTGGAATTTTTTCCTCAGTAGTAGTGGTCTTTCCTGATGAACTGTTTGAAGTGCATGTGATAACCAGGGTGGGGACTTGTTCTCATTAAAATTCTAGTTTGTTGTTTCTGAGGCTCTCCGCCCTCCAAGAATGACCAGGGCACAAAGATGATGTTGGCCAAGCTCTCAGGCTGGTTGCCTCCAGCCAACCAGCCTATGTTTACCTCCAGTGGGCAATTTAATAAAAATTATTGTTGTTTCAATTCAGAATGTTAACAACATATAGCAAAACAAAGATTGCATACTCCTATAACCAAAGATCCTTACTTATCAACCCACTGAAGGCTATCTGGGCCAGCCTAACTGGCTCCAGGTATTTCACAGATGAAAAACTGAAAGTGCAGGATGAAGCAATAATAACCCCAGACTTATGATGTGCTTGCTTGACTTCCCCTACTTAAAACTTTATTTTTCTAAAACTTTTCTCCAAGTAAGCATAACACAAAATGGATAGACTGTTCCAGAAGTTTTGTCTATTTTATTAAAATAGTTTATTTTCATATTTTCATGTCAGATTTCAGAGATGACAGTCTAGCTGACTCGGTAAGTAGGCCCCTCCAGTACAAAGATGTTGTTGCAGGCCCCACTGGAAGGGATGAGTGGAGCTGACTGATACAGACAGGGATACCCAACCTCTGGTTCCTGATTAGTTCCTCCTAATGCAAAGGATGACTCCAAATCCTCACAGTTTGATTGGTCCAAAACGCACTGTCCTGATTGGTTAGAATTGAGCCACTTTGATTAGTTGGTAAAGAAGCTGATACTGATATAGCTGTGCAGGTCCAACTGGATGGGGAAAGCCTCAGTCCTTTTGGTTGAAATAGGAGTCCAGGAACTCCTTCTATTTTTATCTTTATTGTTGAAAGATTTACAGATATCTCCTGTTCGTTGTTGCTGTTGTTGTTGTTGTTGTTCTCCCCATTGACTCCCTCCTCCCCACACCAGCCCCTCCCAAGCCTTCACCACACTATTTTCTGTGTCCATGGACTATGCATGCAGGCATATAAGTTCTCAGTTAATAAGTTCCCTCTGAATATATGTAATATTTTAAACAATAAAAAAAATTTTTTTAAGTTATCTCTGAAATTCATGTCTGTTCTATGGTTCAGTATCTCTGAATCTATTTTGTTCATCAGTTTATTCTGTCAGGAGCTCCTTTTTCAGGGCTGGCTCAGAGGGTAAGAACACAATGCAAGCAGACAGCTCAGTGCAGGCTTTTCCCTGAAGTGCAGTTTGCAGGAGAGGCTCCTGAACAGTATTGGCTGCTAGGCTCTTTTTTAAAAAATTTGAGCCCAGTTAGCCACTGGGAGCCCTTCCTAATATATACCTCCTTTCTCAGGGTCCACAGAACAAAGGCAATTTAAGAGATACCATAGTTGCTGGCATGGCTCAGCATTTACCTATGGACTAAGAGGTCAGGGTTGGATTCCCCCTCAGGGCATTTCTGGGTGGCAGGTTCAATCCCCAGTGGAGGGCATGCAGAAGGCAATGGATCAATGATTGTTTCTCTCCTTCCCTCTCTGAAATCAATAAAAATATATATTTTTTAAAATATATACCGTGGTTGCCTGTTTGCTACATGCTAATTTAACAATTCAGGAAAGAGAGAGAGAGAGAGAGAGAGAGAGAGAGAGAGAGAGGGAGGGAGGGAGGGAGGGAGGGAGGGAGGGAGGGAGGGAGGGAGGGAGGGAGGGAGGGAGGGAGGGAGGAAAAAAAAAAGAAGAAAGAAAATAAATCCACAAATTTATTAACTATTCATTGTTGTTCTCTTTAGCCACCTAAATCTGGCTTCTATCTCATTTTACCGTTACTGCATTCTCCCGAAAGTGTGGAGGGTAAGAGGACCATGGATTTCAGAACCCGGAGACCAGTCCCAACTCAGACCACGCCGCTTCACGCTGGTTACCTAGAAACTGACGTCCAAGTCCCACCCACCTACCCGATTGGTTTACTGGCTCTTAGCAACCACTCGCTCTCCTCATTGGCTGATACCTCCCGTGCCGACGTTCCGCTGGGAAGTTCGCGGCGGGAGACTCAAGGTCCCAGGCAACTACACTTCCGTTTCCGGGTCGCATCCGGAGTCATGGCGACTGCGAGAGGCCCGAGTTATCTGCTGTCACTAGGCAGATGGCACCGCGGCTTCGGAGTGGCTCCCCAGTCCCGGGTGAGTGCCCACTGCCCCTGCTTCAGGCTCTGGATCTGGGCAACAGCTCCGCCCCGAGCGGGAGCGCCCCCGGCGGCCTGCCCCGCTGCCCCGCGAGCTGCTTTTCTTTGCCCCCCGCCTGCAGGCTCTTGCCGCCCTCGTGCCCGGTGTATCCCAGGTGGATAACAAGTCCGGTTTTCTGGAGAAGAGGCCCCATCGGCGGCACCCCGGCATCCGGAAGCTGCCGTGTGTGCGGCTGCCCCGAGCGCTGGCTGACGCCGCGCAGGTAGTGCTGCTCGGTGAGTGGCGGCGGGAGAGGGAAGCTCGAGGAGAAACGGAGACCGCGCCTTCTTCATTCATCTGATGCCGCTTTTCCTCTCTGGACCACAGAGCATTCGGTGCCCAATGTGGAGAAGCAGGTGCAAGCATTGACCAATTACCTCTGGAGCCGGCATTTACCTGTAGAGCCAGAGGAGTTGCAAAGACGGGCAGCACATCTTGAGAAAAAATTCCTGGAAAACTCTGGTAGGGCTTAAGAATAATTAAAGAGTTGTTCAAATAGTGAGAATGAAGACCAAGAAATAATTTTAGTCTCTCAAATAGATATTGCAGTTTCTTGTTTGACTTTCTGGACAGAACAGTTATTTTCAATGATGCCTTACCAAGAAAAGATAGATTATTTCAGAGATTGTCCTTGGGACTTTGGAGAAGGTCAAAGAGTGCTTTGTGTTTTTTTTCCTCCAAATCCACTGGATTAGGACTGTCTACGTTTTTATTCTGAAATAAAGCCCTTGTATGTCTCCTTATCTAGTGCTGAAATCTTCAGGGATAGAAGAATATATATAATGCATTGTCATTTTCATGATTGTGAGCTCCTTCATATTATAGACCTGTCTTTTATACATCTTATATTCCCTGTACTTCCCACAGTACTTGGCTCATGATAGGCACTCAGTAAATAAAATAGTACTGAACTGAACTTAAGATTCCCAAGTCCCATTCCTCCCTGTAGGAACAGTGGAGACGCCACAATTTTAAGTTTTGGGGATGTGAGGAAATCCACAAAATATTGTCCTTATCCTATAACTTTTTTTATATATACTCTCTGAAATCAATAAGACGTATTGATTTCAGAGAGAGAAGGAAGGAGAGGAAAAAATCAGTCAATTCTCTCCCATACACACCAGACTGGGGATTGTACCCACAACCTTTTTGGTGTATAGGACAATACTCCAAACAACTGAGCCACCCATCCAGGGCTCCTTTACACATCTTTACCACATTCCCCTTCAATGTAGAGAACAAAACCTGTGGGATGGAAAGGATCAAATTAAATAAACTGCTATTAGAGACAAATACTATCTGATACATTGGTGCAATAGTTATTCTTACCTGAAATTTTTCTCTAGGTTTGGCTTCTCTTAAGCTTTAAGGCTTTTCCCAGGTGAGAATTGGGGAGGGTTGAGCAGACAGTATATTCAGATACTAGATTTGAGCCCCATTCTTCCTTGCTCTCACCCCAGACTCATTTCAGACAGAGGAGAAACTTCGTGAAGCAGTGCTGCATGCCCTACGTAAAACTACCTACCATTGGCAAGAACTGAGGTAAGGGGTGGGGGGCTGCAGAAGGAAGAGAAGTTTGGTTTTTGAAGGAGAGTCGGGCAAGCACAATTACATAGTTTTATGTTTCAAAAAGCTCCCCAGGACTCTTCTGTATTGCAAAGTGAAATTGCTGACCTGGAAGAGCCCGGTCCAAAAATTTCAATTCCTAAAATCCTAGAGGGTACCTATGGGATAGAGGTTATTTCCCGGTAGAAATAACTCTGATTTTTCCTGACAGCTACAATGAGGGACTGAGCTTGGTGTATATGGCCGCAAGACTGGATGGTGGCTTTGCAGCAGTCTCCAGGGCATTCCATGAGGTAAAGATCCCACAACTTCCAACCTGAACCCTTTTACCATCTGGTGAAAGGGTTCCCTTATTCATAAAGTAGTCTTCTGGGATAGGATTCTTGGGACATTTCATGTGCATTTTTTTAAGAGGCTCTCCTTATCCTCTGAAAGGATATTGGGACCCCGAAAGGTTTAGATTCACTGTTTTACGGGCTTCCTGTTATGTAAAGTATTTATATTAAATCTCAAAATACAGTCACCCTCTCATTCCTCTGTCTTGGTCTCCTAATTCATTTTGCCAAGGCCCTAAATATGTGTCTACTTACTGTACTTTGGGGTGTTGTATATTTCTTTAGATCCAGACTCAACTTCCAGAGTTCCAACCAAAAACCCTGATGGACTTTGGGTCAGGTACTGGTTCTGTTACCTGGTGAGTATCTTTCTCTGTCTCTATCTATTCTAGCTTTAGAAAGCCAGGCTTACACAAAACGAATATCAAAAGACTGGGGAAATTGGAAAGTTGGGAATTCAAATGTTCTTCCCTCAAATGGATTAGAGCCAGAACTTAAATGCTAAGTGATAAAAGACCCACATTTACAAAGATAAAAGGAAGGAATTTAGTGTAGGACATAAGTTTTACATATCAAAATTATTTTGCCTACAGTAGGTTTCCTGATTCTGCGTTTGTTTGTTTGTTTAAGAAGCTGTAAATAATAAAATAACGTTGTTAGTTTTTCCAACATTTTAACATAGCATTCTGTTTCCCCAGGGGTGGGGTTCAGGATAGAGGGTTCTCTTGTAGGAATGAATCTTTGTCATGAGAACTGGTGATTTATATTTTGTCATCGTAGGGCTGCTCATAGTATTTGGGGTCAGAGCCTACGTGAATATATGTGTGTGGACAGTTCATCTGCCATGTTGGATTTGGCAGAAAAGTTACTGAAAGGTGAGGACAAGCTAAAAGGAAGGGCTTTTCCAAAGTTAAAGGAGTTAAGAAAGCAAAGGCATCCTGGAAAGAGTGTTTTATTTGGGAGTAAGGGGGAGAGCTAAAAGTTAAAAATTAGTCTGGTATCCTTCCAATTTTATAGTCACGTGGAGGGGCAGGGGGGCAGGGAGGAGGCTTTCCTGGACTGTGAATGGGTTGGGAAAGAGTAACACGACAGGTTTCTCAGTATTCTCCTTGTCCTTTTTAATATTTGCTTACCCTATCCATCTCACTCTCACCTAGCATTTCCTTTATTCTCAGGGCCATGTTTCTTACCAGGATATCACTTCAATTTATACTTATACACTGGCGATGTTCAACCTTTTTCATCTCATGGCACACATAAGCTAGTTATTAGAATTCAGCAGCACACCAAAAAATATATTTTTTGCCCATCTGACAAAAATTAGGTATTGTTTTGATTCATTCACACCAGATGGCTATTGTTTTGGCTGTCATTTTTTTATTTAACAATCTAAGGGAAAAGAGGTCAGTGCCCCTGACTAAATAGTCAGGTATCACATGTTTTAAACGTTCTTGCGGCACACCAGTTGAAAATCAATGCTGTACTAATAGTTGCCACACCTCTGTCTTTACAGGTGGTTCAGAAAATGGGAAGCTGTATATTCCAGGTGTTTTTTTCAGACAGTTTCTACCTGTATCACCTAAGGCAAGTGGAAATATGTAGAGTATGCTAAATATGGGATTTGGCAGATGGAAAACTATGGCCTCAGCATTGCAACCTAGCATTGAATGTTAGAAGATAAGACAGCAGAAGAAATTAGAGAGGGAGAACTTTATTGTGCTCTAGGAAGGAGGAGATAGCAGGTCTGTCATGTTCTTTGTTTTGGTCCTCAGGTACAGTTCAATGTGGTGGTATCAGCCTTTTCCCTTAGTGAACTGCCCAGCAGGGCTGACCGCACTGAGGTAGTCCAAACCTTGTGGCGCAAGACAAGTGATTTTCTGGTGAGTAAAAATTCACTTTTCCCTTCAAGTTTTAAAGCAGCTTCATAGGTTTCATTCCTTTCCTTTTCTACATTGGAGCTTGTCTTCATTCTCAACCATTTTTTCCCCTGCATAGATTCCTTAGTCCCACTGGTAGGGTCGCCATCCCTATCTTATATATAATACCATTTCCTTTAGGACTGCTATTCCGTCTGTGAATGTTACAGAGCTACTGACATTTGTGCTTTCATGTAATTCCGGGCTTCTGCTCATTTTCCCCTTTGTGAACAGATATTGGTGGAGAATGGAACAAAAGCTGGGCACTGCCTTCTCATGGAAGCCAGGGACCTGGTCCTTAAGGTGAGGTTCTTTCTCCTTCTCGTCCCTCAACCCCTACCTATCTGTCACCAATTACCAGTACTCCTTTAAAAATGGAAAAGACTGTCGTACAAAGGTAAGTGACTCTCAGGCGAGTAGGCATGTAAAGTCATTATGCTGTAGGGTGGTGGCTGGCAAAGTAGGGCCTGTGGATCAAATCCTGCCTGCCAGGGTTTGTAAGTGCCAGGCTTATTTGAGTGTCTGTTGTGTATGGCTGCTTTCACACTACAAATGGCAGAGATGAATAGTTGGGACACAAACACATTTTGGCTACCCTCTGGGCCTTTAAAAAAGTTTGCTGACCCCGGACCTAGGACATGGCTGAGCCAAAAACCTTATCTCTAGGGCTTTATGAGCCAGTGTAAAATTATGAATTTAATTGTCCTGGAATGGGATTTTTTTTTTGAAAGTGGAGGTTGCTGACAAGGAGAGCACCATTCTATGTGCCAAGTTCCTGCCTTTCTCCTGCTGCAAAGAGAAAGTTCTTTGTTTGGAGAATTAGAGAAGTAGCCAGCTTAACTCAAAGAACAGTTAGTAACTACCAGAATCGGATGTTAAAGGAGTCCTCGATGAGTGCAGAGATTGACTTATGAGAATAGACCCTGCAGGCCCCGCTTAATTTTGTTATTTCCTTTGATTTCAGGGAAAGGAGAAGTCACCTCTGGACCCTCGGCCTGGTTTTGTCTTTGCCCCAGTGAGTATTGCTTTACCTTTCCCAGCATGCAAAGAGCTGAGCTCAGCCGTGTCCAGGACAAGTGAGAGGGCAAAGCTAAGCCACCCTCCACTGCTTTGTGTCCCGATCCGATTTCTTCTTAGTGGATCCCCTGCTCTCCCTACCCCTACTCCTGTGCCTCCTGACCCCTGGCCCTTCCTGACCCTAGCACCCTTCGTTTCCCTGTATTATGATCTGTGGTTCTTTCATCTTACCTCATGTTTTCATGTGTGTTTATAGTGTCCCCATGAACTTCCTTGTCCCCAGTTGACAGCCTCTAAGCCTCTGGCCTGTAGCTTTTCCCAGGCTTACCATCCCATCCCCTTCAGCTGGGTATGTATTCTGGGAATATTGCAGCAGGGAGGAGGTAGCTTGGGAAAGCAGGATGAAAAAGAATCAGGTGGGAGGAGTTGGAAAATTCCAAGAGCGTTTGTAGGGCCTGAATGTGCATGACCTAGAATATGAAAAGGGCTATAGGAATGGGGTCAACATTTTCCCCATATCTTTTTCCCAAAAACAGTCTTTCTACCCTTACCTTAGAGCAAGAAGCCAAAGGAGGAAAAGTTCTCGATGGTGATCCTTGCCCGGGGGTCTCCAGAGGAAGCTAATCACTGGCCTCGGATCACTCAGCCTGTCCTTAAACGGCCACGCCATGTGCACTGTCACCTGTGCTGTCCAGATGGGCAGATGCAGCATGCTGTGCTCACAGCCCGCCGCCATGGCAGGTACAGAGGAAAGGAGAAGTCACCTCTGGACTTGATTTCAGGGAAAGGAGAAGTCACCTTTCCCAGCATGCAAAAAGCCACGGTGGGTGGGAGGTGGCAGGAACCTGCCCCCAACACTAACCTCTCTTTTTCATAGGGATTTGTATCGCTGTGCCCGTGTCAGCTCCTGGGGAGATCTTTTACCTGTGACCACTCCGTCTGAGCTGCTTCCGTCCCCTGTTGAAGATCCCCCTGAGAGTTGACAAGGAGCTGTAACAAGGGTTTTCTTGTATCGAGCCTGCCAAGGCTAATGCTACCTGGTATCCAGGATGGGAGTGCTGTTACTCCTGCACAAACTGCATTTGTTTGAAGTTTTAATAATTAAAAGATTTCAAAGAATATGTGGGTCTTGTAATTCTTAAAAGGTATAAATGTTAGTCATCACGGCCTATCCTGTAACAAAGTGAGTCCTCAGAGATTCAATGCCTGTCTTCCCACAGAAACCTCAAGCTCAGCCCCAGCTGTAAGAATACAGCTGCTTCTCCCAGAGACCAGGACTTCCCAGGGAAGTAATGGGGGAGTTGGAAAGCCACCCCCAGCACTCTGAGAACTGGCTCAACAGGTCTCAGGGTAGTTAGATGGGCCATCTGGACAGGTGACCAGCAGCTGCCTGGCCTCTGTTTTTTTCTACCTCCTTTCTTCCCTTTTATCTCTCAGGGTTCATCAGCTCCCCAGAGTTTGCCTCATGAGTGTCCTTCAAGAATTGATCCCATCAGGATCAAATCATCCATCTCAACCCCTGCATATCTACACAGGGTCCTGCATTTACTTGGTCCATTTCTGTGTTCCCCTAGGTCTTGCTGTTTCAGAGCTAGAGCAACTTTCTGTGTATTAAAACTCTCAGTCCCTCTCCTGCAATATACATCAGGAAGTAGGCACAGTCAGAAGTGGTAACAGTTTCAATGTTGTAATACTAGAAATCTCAACTCCCACTAGACATTTCCATACCTGGAGCTATTTTTCTAGGGTTAAAGGAAAGGGGAGTCCCCTCATCTGCTAGTTCCCAGAGTGACAGCAGCACCACTCCTTAGCCCCACCTCCTTCTTAACCCCAGGTGGCCCCAAATCCCCTCTGAAAGGGTAAGGTTCAGGTATCAGCATAGCAGCCTATAAGACTTGCATTGGGGTGGGGAGGGTATGGAAGACTTAGATCAAATGTCCTGAGTGAGCCAGGACCAGATTGTCCCCAACACAAAATAGCTGGGAAGTAGCTAAAACAGTCTTTCTACCCTTACCTTAGAGCAAGAAGGTAAGGGTAGACTGCCATTTTGGATTAGACCAGCCCCAGGCATGAACTAAGTCCACAATCCTTGGATTAGTCATGGAACTGAAGAGAGGACAGAGCACAGGGCTGTGCCTGGCAGGGAGTCTGGAGTTTCTGGTTTGGTGTGAGCCAGGGGAGGGGCCTCCATGTAGGGGGAGGGCGGGAAGCTAGGGCTGGGCCCCAGTCAGCTATGCAAGGCTGTGCAAACTGGCAGCACGAAGAGGATCCAGCAGCTTCCTGAAACTCAGGAGTGGACACTACAGCTTTGACCACCTAAGGCACCACTCCTGCTCCAAAGCTTGTAACTCCATTTGTCATTCTGAGGTCTCTGCTTATCCTGCGCCCCAAGGATGGAACCAGTGCTAGGAGTAAAAATCGGCTGCCTATTTGCCCTGCTGGTCCTCACGCTGGTCTGTGGCCTTATTCCCATCTGCTTCAAGTGGTTCCAGATGGAGGCAGCCAGAGGTATAGCCCTTCTGTATCTTTGCCCCCATAACCTGACTTTAACCCTGTCACCCTCCCCTTGCTCTGACTCTCTTGCCATCCCCAAGCTTGGATGTTGAGTGCTCCTTGTTGCTCCTTAGTCACCTTTGTCCACCTCCTCATCGCCAGCTGGTTGTAACCCCTGCTTTTCATTAGGTCGTCACCGCCAGGTCCTCAGCCTCCTGGGCTGCATTTCTGCCGGTATTTTCCTGGGAGCAGGGTTCATGCACATGACTGCTGAAGCCCTGGAGGGAATTGAGTCGGAGATCCAGAAGGTCATGATGCAGGTGAGCAGCTGAGGTGTAGGGCTGAGAAGGCAGATGATGAGCAGAACCAAGGGGAGCCAGGGGGGAAAGTGATAGAACCAAGGACATGGATGGAACGATAGAGACAATGTCAGCTCTTGTGTTGTGTGGAATCGTGACAACAGGTCAGCTTAGACTGTAAGGAAAGCAGTGGAGCTGAAGGGACAGGGCAGGAAGCTGAGCTGCTCCATACCCCATCTAATTTCTGCTTTTTTCTCCCTAGAACAGGACAGAGAGTGGGGGGAATTCTTCTGAAGATGCTAATTCAGTTTATGTAAGTATCTCCCACACCCAACCTGGAGGGTGAGGAGAACCAGAGACTCCTCATACCCAGATCCTTTTGAGGAGTACCAGGAATCCCTCTGCTCCTCAGCTCAGACACTGTAGGGAAAGGAGGAGCCAACCCAATCCTTTGGGGTTTGTGGAACCCAGACAAAGCTCTGGCTTTACTCTTCCTTCTTTCCCTAGACCCTTAGACATGCTCCCCATCGTTTTCCCACATTCCAACCCTGCTGACGCTGCAACCTTGGCCCCTCTGGTATTCTTATCGCATGTCCATATCTTCCCCCAGGCTTCATTCGCCTTCCCTGTTTAATGATTTAGTCCCACATTACCCATTCTCTCCAGTGTCCCATCCCACCTCCATACCTCCATCCACTGCGCTTCCTTTCCCGTCCCACAGCCCCTCTCTCTGTTCCCAGACGGACTATCCCTATGGAGAGCTCATCATCTCCCTGGGCTTCTTCTCCGTCTTCTTTTTGGAGTCGCTGGCATTGCAGTGCTGTCCTGGAGCCCATGGAGGAGCAAAAGTGCAGGAGCAGGAAGTAGGTGGGGCTCATGTCCTTGGACTCCACAGCCATGGACCTCTACCCTCACCCTCACAGAGTCCCTTTCGAGCCCTCATCCTTTTGCTCTCTCTCTCCTTCCACTCGGTGTTTGAAGGTCTGGCTGTGGGGCTGCAGACAACAGTCGTAGCCACCGTGCAGCTCTGTCTTGCTGTCCTGGCTCACAAGGGGCTCATAGTGTTTGGTGTAGGACTGCGGCTGGTGCAGGTCGGCACTGCGTCCCGATGGGCCGTGTTCTGCATATTGTCCTTTGCTCTCATGTCCCCCCTGGGTGTAGCCCTGGGGATGGCTGTTGCTGGAGGGGACTCAGAAGGGGGGCGAGGCCTAGCCCAGGCTGTGTTAGAGGGTGTGGCAGCTGGCACCTTCCTGTATGTCACCTTCCTAGAAATCCTGCCCAGGGAGCTAGCTGGTCCTGAGGCCCCTCTGGTCAAGTGGGGCTGCGTAGCCGCTGGTTTTGCCTTCATGGCCTTAATTGCCTTGTGGGCCTGAGAGATTCCTGACTTTTCTGATGGATCCAGGAGACACCTCCCAAAAGGCTTTGGTCCTCAGACATTTCTCCACTGAGACTAAGTGGCATTCACTAGGCATCATCCCCATGAACTGGATCCCAGACTCTCCTACGTGAGATCCCATTGTTCATCCAGGACTGAGAAAGGGACGTTTATTTTAGGTTGAGTGTCTATACTTTGGAGAATTGATAAAAAGACCATCACTGCAGATTTGACTCTTGTTCCATTTTTGCTACTGTGTGTAATAAATGTCCAGTTTACCCTCCCCCTTCAAGCATGCTATTCTTTCTTTCTCCGTGTTACCTAACTGCTGCCTAGTGGAGCAGGAAGTGGGGAGGGTGAGTGTTGGATGCAGTCTCTTCTTCTGTAATCAGAGCCCCTAGCCATTGTGTCACTTGCAGCCATGTCCCCCAGATATGGGAGCACTGCTGACATTCCAACAGCCTGCTCCCACCTTACCCACCGGGGTTGAGATCCTGAGCCAGAGTTCCCAGCATTTAGAGGAGAAGAGGTCTAAAAACAGAAACAGTGGGAATCTAGATTTTTTTCTACACTAACCACACCTACCCCACTCCCAGTACTTACTATCCTGCCCACATGTCCAGCAAACTCTTCAGATCAGGCTCAGTGGAACCTACTTCCACTTGGTTTCTATTTTTCACACTGAGTCTTGTGTAGCTTCAGGGACATGATTGCTCTTTGAGCCTCTGTCTCCTTCCAGCTGCCTTGTGCTGCAGGATTAAGAAGCAGTGTGTTTGGAAAGAGAGAAAGGCGCCAGATAAATTCCAAGGGTGATTACTTGGCTCTGCCGAGACATGGTGCCTTTCCTTCTGCCTGCCCTACCTGCCACTATGCCTCTGGTCCCTCCCCACTGGGCCATTTGCCTTTCAGGCGAGTAACCCCTACAATGTGCTGCTTTTCTTAAAAACTGCACAAATTAAAAAAAAAAAAAAAACTGGTTACCTGGAATTGAGGAGGAGCAGGATGGCCCTGACCCATGAGACAGAGGAATGTCTCAGACTTGGTGGAGAGACAGGGAAAGCAGAGGTGTGTCCTCTGAGCTCAGGCACCCTCACCAAGTGCCCCTTCAAATACTTTCAGTGGAGAGGCTCAAGTGGCCTTAACATGGGCAAGGTCTCCTGAGTTCCATTCTCATCTCATTTCATTTCTGTCTTCTGTCCTTCCCATTCCCCTCCCCACAAATTAAGAATAGAAACCTCCTCATCAGCACAGCTCACGCACCCAGGGATCAGTGAGAAGCCAAGCTAAAGGCAAAACCAAATAAAAATGACGAAATAATTTCCCTGAAGCACCATCCCAATCTGCTTCCCTTCAGGGCTAAATGCACTCACACATAACACAGTCAGAACAGGGTCTAATATGTTGTCATGGTAATGGAGTTTCCACATTGAGCTTCTGCTATGTGCCAGGAACTCTATGTTGCTTCCACATATATTATCTCACCTTCCCAACCCTGCCAGGTAGATATCCCCCATAGTAAGTCCAGGGAAGCGCACTCTGAAGTTAAATAACTTGATCACCTAACTAACTAGGCTTCAAACCCATGTTTCTGTGATGCTAAGAAAACCTCAATATACAGATTCTCTTCTTCCCTTCTCTTTCTCATCTTTACCTTACCTGTTCTTCCTGTCTTATGTGGAAGGGTCTCGGGAGAAAGCAGAGAGCACATTGGATAACTGAGGGGCAAGTTTAATAAAGAGAGTTTGTAGAAGATGTGGCCAAGATTAGGACAGAGCAACAAGTGATGATGGACCACCAGGGGGCTGAGTAATAGCAATGCTGTTATCTAGGCTGAAGAGAAGGAGCAGTTACCAGAAACTCAAGAGCCATTAAGAGCTGTGGCCGTTGGTAGAAGAATACAGCAGCCTGCAGGGGCTCCATAGGAGGAGGCAGAGGAATACCTTCACAGTCCTACTCTTGATCTACTGTCTTGTCTTTTACTGGCCCCGCCTAAACCAAAGCTGAAGGATGAAAACATCTGTTGGGGTATTGCTGATAGATCAGCCTGCGGAAGCATGGGTCAGAAAGAAACCTGGAAGGGCCAATAGAAAATGTCCAGCATCAGTTCTCTGCTGCTTTCAACTTAAGTGATCTTGCCAGGATATTCAGAAGAATGAATTAGAAGGGACACGATTATATGGACATTAGAGAGCTATTTCTGATTCAGAGGATTGTAAGACTATAGAAAGGAGACTTGAAGAGAAGTACATTAGACTCCAGGGCTCTTCATGTGTTTCTGGGTCATGTGTTTCTGGGTCAGCAGTTGAGGTAAATGAGCAGAGGTTGGGAAAATTCAAGCAGAGTGACTCATGTGTTTTGCTTCCTCCCAACCCAGGAGCACTTAGATTCCCCTTTAGCCACCTCTACTTTCAGCCAGCAGTGCTTTCTTTCCTCCCATTACCATTTCCCGTTCCCAAGATCCTTACCAACCAGGACAGGAACCAGAAGACTACAGAATGGCTCCATAAAGGGAACATCAGGATCAGGAAGAGAAACAATCTTGACTATTTTCAAAAGATCCCCAGCAAGAAGCCAGAGAGGGCTATAATGGAGCAGAAGATGAAAGTGATTTTTAAATGGGACCGAAACCAGGAAAGATGGAATAAGAACAGGCATGAGAACCACAGGAGAGGAGGGAGAGCTGAATTCACTAGAGCATGGTGACTGGAAGCCAGAATCAGGACTGATCCTTGATTCAGCCTTGAGAGACAGGTTGTAACTCAAGAAAATTAAGATTATGAAAGACCATGTGTTTCCAAAATGACAGCAATGGATATGGATACAACGAGTGGCACCAACAGCAGCACAGGCAAAAAATGCATTGAAGTGAAAAAGTGGAACACAGTAGCCCTTTGGGCCTGGGATATTGTGGTTGATAACTGTGCCATCTGCAGGAGCCACATATGGAGTGTCAGGCAAACCAGGCACCTGCCACTTCTGAAGAATGCAACGTTGTGTGGGGAGTAATCATGCTTTTCACTTCCACTGCATCTCTTGCTGGCTCAAAACACGGCAGGTGTGTCCGCTGGACAACAGAGAATGGGAATTCCAAAAGTATGAACACTGGAAAAAGAATATTCTCCATTAAGCTCAACTGTTTTGTTATTCATTTAATGACTTGCCATCCTGTTACTTAATTGTAAGTTAGATAAAATTCTGCTTTGTCTTTTCAGTTTGCTATTCCTGCAATCCTATTGTGTTCTGTGTCAAAATCCAGTTGGATTTTTTTTTGGGGGGGGGAGATTATGAGTTAAACAAAAATAGGAGGGAAGATATGTAGGATGGGGAAATGGATAAGAATAGAAGCTAGTTGGAATGATCACAAGAAAATTTATATGGAACAGTTTTCAAGTCTTAACCCCTGTTCCCATTCTCATTCTCCACCTCACACATGGATTGTTTATATTTTTAAACAGGAAAAGAAATATCAGGAAAAATAGAGAACTCTGACTGGCCTGCAGAGCCAGGTTTCCATTTTTGCACCAATTAATAGCTCTCTGAAGTAAACCTTGGAGCCCCCACCACCTGTCCTCTGCTTACAGGTTAGAGATTGAGTTTGGATACTGCGGTTGTAAGATGATATTATGTGAAGACAATGAGATGGGGAACTGCATCAAAGAGAAACCAGTTTAACAAGTGTACTAGAGCAAGGTGGGAGGTCCCTCAGAATAAGATACACCCACGACAAAACCCGAAGACCTGTAGGCAAACTCTTGTGAGATCATTTATGTCACTTTACATTTCCTATAAAGGACAATTTTCCAGGGTCTTGCCTCACTCAGGATAGGACATCGTTGATTCTGGCTCTGATAGTTAGAATACAAGGACTGGAGGCCAAAATCAGAGTGGGTAGGTACATGTGGGTGTGCCAACCAGTCAGATATCCTCACACTCCCCACTGACCTAAGGGAGGAGCCCATGGACACTACCAAAGGTGAAGTGAAGGGGGTGCAGACAGGGATCCTTAAAGTTTTCTATTATTTCCTTTTTCTATTTTTTTTTTGAGTTGCTGTCTTTAGATTTGTTAACTGTCAAATATACAATACATTCTACTTTTGCTATATATTTATCCATCCCATGTGCTACAATTTCATTGTTTATGTACCTTCAGAGAATTACCCTTTAAAATCTCTTCGTGAGTTCCCACAGTTTTCAAGTGGACACTGCAATGCTCTTATCACTGTAATCCACAGTTTTATTCTCCTTTCCAATGAGCCATCTCTTAGCTATCTTGGACTTCTGTCCCAAGAGACAAGGAAACACATTCCTTGAGATTGAAAGAGAGAAACTGGAGTCCTAAGGCTGAAGCGGAAACAAAAAGAAAGGAATTTGTGGTTCAGCTTCTATGAAGTCACACCCCCCTTTCCTGTGAGCCTCTGAGCTCTGATCTGGAGAATGGACAGGAGCCACCAGCGTGGTATCAGGCCCACACTATGTAACTACTCTGTAGATTCTGGAAGACCATGGGAGACTCTGGAAGGGAACTGGGAGCTGGGGAAAGTTAGGAGGAACCATGACAACCACAGGGGGGCACTGTGTCCCCATGAGCTCGCCTGGAATGTGTAGGACCAACAAAGTAGAGAGGTCAGCCAAGGACAGCACACCCCTCTCCCTTGCACCCAGCAGACAGCCTCTCTCCCTCTACCTAACTTGGGCTTCTTACGCAGGGACACCTATAGGCAAGAGACACACATGGTCATCACCCATTTCACATATCACCCCCATGGCGAGTACATACACACCCACTCACATTTTACATAGAAATGAGATTTTTCTCCCTCTTTCAAAGATTACCCTGCTAGCCCTGGCCAGATACTCAGTTGGTTAGAGCAACATCCTCCAATACACCAAGGTTGCAGGTTTGATTCCCACTCAGATCACATTCAAGAACCCACTAATGCCCAGCCGGTGTCGCTCAGTGGTTGAGTATCAAGAAGTCACAGTTTGATTCCCAGTTAAGGCACATGCCAGGGTTGTGGGCTCAATCCCCAGTTGGAGGAATTCAGGAAGCAGCTTATTTTTTAAAATATTTTATTAATTTTTTACAGAGAGGAAGGGTAAGTGATAGAGAGTTAAAAACATCGATGAGAGAGAAACAACGATCAGCTGCCTCCTGCACGCCCCCCACTGGGGATGTGCTCGCAACCAAGGTACATGCCCTTGACCAGAATCAAACTTGGGACCCTTCAGCCTGAAGGCTGATGCTCTATCTACTGAGCCAAACTGGGTAAGGCAGGAAGCAGCTTATTGATGATGTTCCTCATTGGGGTTTCTATCTCTCTATTCCTCTCCCCCTCTCTCTAAAAATCAATAGAAACATATATTTTTTAAATCAACCAATGAATGCATAAATGGAACAAATCGATTTACTCTCAAAAATCATTGTTGTTTTGCCGAGACTGGTTTGGCTCAATAGATAGAGCGTCGGCTTGGGGACTGAAGGGACCTGGTTTGATTCTGGTCAAGGGCATGTACCTTGGTTGCAGGCATATCCCCAGTAGGGGATGTGCAAGAGGCAGCTGATCGATGACTCTCTCTCATCGATGTTTCTAGCTTTCTATCTCTCTCCCTTCCTCTCTGTACAAAAGCAATAAAATATTTTTTAAATAAAAAAAATAAATAAAAATAATGGTTTTTTTTTAAAAGGGTGAAAATTTTTTTTTTTATTTTAAAAAAGATAACAGTGTTTGTCTTCATGTTTTGTTTACCTAGGAGCTAATTATGTCAGCGATTCCAATTATGTGCTTTCTTTTCTTTAGTGTGACATTTAAGCACCTGCTGCCTGCCCTGTGCGTGGTCACCAAACACCCTCACCCTCCTGATCCTGGCCTACTGCATTTAAAATAGTTCAGTGCTATGAGAGTGATGAAATGCTCAAGCATCAAGAGCATGTTCCATGCCCCACTTCCACGTCAGTGTGTCAGCGCTAGACATCAAGCTGCATTAGTCATCAGGTCTGTTTCACTGAGGAAAGTGTACACTTGTCCATGGGGTTTCTATAAAGTAATCTGGCAAATGACCTTGTACTATTATTCCATCTGCAGTTCTTGGACAATAACACTATAAAGTGCCTCCTCATTTTTACTTCTTGTGCCCCAAGAGCCCAAGGATCAGCCTGCAACAGCCACAAAATGCCTGAAGTTCTCTTGATGATGATTGTTCATAATTGTTGAGAAGGTTCTCAAAAAACCACAGGCATGGTCTAATTAACTCCCCAAACTTGGATTTGAAAGGAGGAATTCCTGAGAGGAAATCCTGGTTGCTGTGACTCACCTGAAGGAATCTTTAGATTGGGATCAACTGAGCAACCCAATAACCCCTCCAGAAACTGCACGAGGTGTGGTCTGCTGATGGTATTGAATCACCTAAAATGGAATCTAGATGACCCCACAGAGGTTCCTGCAGGAAGGTGGTCACAAGGTGTCCTTGAATACTTCAGTTGGCTTTCTCCACTTCCTTAAAATTATGATGTTGGTGACATCTCTGTAATCCCATGGCATTTCTCAACCGACAAGGAAGTCTTCTAAGGTCTAAGTAGCCCCTCTCCCAAAATGTGAAGATATCAATATCAAGGACAATACCATTGTCCATTCCATTGAATAAGGGGCCGGTGACTGTGAAGTCACATTTTGTGAAGTGTCTATGCTATGCAAGCCCCCTCCCATGGTCTATGTCATTTGGAGAAGAGAATGTGAGAGTTGGGCAGGGATGGGGTAGGAAAGGGGCATGATGCAGGCACACTGAGACAGAGTAATAGTGGTGCTCAGATTCCTCTACAGTTTATTGTTACAGCAGAAGTTGTGGGAGACAGGAGAGCACCCTCCACACATAACACACTGTGGTCAGAGCCCCAAGGTAGCCCTTCACACCCCTATGCCAAGCCCCAAGCAGCCCTGCCCTGGCTTGGTCCCCTCCCCCTCCCACTCTAGACACACACAGTCTAGACAGCTACCAAAGTTAGTGGAGCCAATGCCCCCAGGCCCCTTCCTATTGTCCAGCTCCAATCCTTCCCTCAAATTTGTTCATTGTCTATCACTTCCCAGTCTAATTTCCATTCACACACCAGATGTTTCTATCACATCCTGAGGATCACTAACCTACCAGCAAGCCTCCCTGACACATTCATTTAGGCCCATAGCCTTCAGAGATCTGAAGAATTAATGAGAAGCCATATCCACTTTGGTGAATGGAGACCCAGCACCAAGACCCTTACCCTTACAATGGGATGAGTAGGGAGAGTCTGGGGCAGGCACCATGGACATCTACAATGACCACTTATCCCTCATCTATGGACACCAAAATTAAGGAGAGGGGGACGCATGCCCTCTCCACCTTAACAACAGAATGAGGGAGAAGGATCATTTAGGGGTCTGAGTCCCTAAGCGATATTAGGACAGCTCTCCCAGGAGCTGAGGGGTATCACAGGTTAGAGGTCAAAATTAGGGTAACAATCAAAGATCAAGGTCATCTCCCCACATGATATGCCCATCTTCCCTTGCTCGCTCTGGCCCAGTGTTCTACACACCTCCCAGGTTAGTGCTGGGGGAGGTGAGGCTGGGTCCCACACCAGGACTATAAGGGCCATTCAACAGGAGACCTCCATGGTGTGCCCTGGGGTCCCTGAAGGGAGAGTCCCAGACTCGCTGCTCTGGGACAAGGTTCGAGCGCGGGACCTGCTGCCATCAATGGATGCCGCACTGGTCAGGGAAGCTGTGCGAGATCGGGACAGGCGAGTCATGCAGGATGAGGCCACTGTGGAGACAGAAGGGTAAGCAGGCAGTCAGAGAGGAGGAGGGGAAGAGGGGCTGGCAACTCAGTGCAGGGTGTGAGAGTTACAAATGGGGCCAGGGGTCAATGAGCTTGATTTGGCAGATGGTGGTAAGTCCAGGAATCAGCCTAAATGGTTCCTCCCCTCAGTGGCCATTCCTCATCCTTGCAGCAATCCCTGTCCTCATGATAGCCTCTGACCCCCATACTCACTGTAGCCCATGCCTTGCAGGAAGTACTTGAAGGCCTCGGTCAGCTTGCCTGGCTGAGGAAGTAAGATGAGAAGAGGGAGACAGTGATGTGAGGTTATGAGCTGAGTGGGAGCCCAAGGCCATGGCAGTTTGGGGATGGGATGTGTGGCAACGGGTATATATAGTTCAGTGACATTAATACCCCATTCCCTGGATGGCTGGGGATACTCACCTGAGTCAGCTGGGGCTGACCTCCAGAGTCGGCCATCTATTCGGGAGAGAGCCCCCAGAAAAAAATGATACACTCATGAATAAAGTGAGCTAGCCAAGAGACAGAAAGGATCTCTCTTCACTGCTTCCCTACTCTAGGCCCTTATGATTGTTTGTTTGTTTGTTTGTTTGTTTGTTTTACTTCATCCACCCCACTTAGTCTAGGCAGGACCCTGGAGACCTAGAAGCTGAATCTAGGATTCGGGATATACAGCTCTGGACAGGGGGCTGGAGTCAGACTGCACATGAAGTAGGGTTACTGACCTTGAGAAAAGAAGTCTGGGTGGGGTCCAGTTTTGAATTACATTCCACCTGGAGTAAGTAGGAAGCTGAATGAGTGAGGTCACACTCCTTGTGGTCCCACCCATCCAAGGGACCCTAGGACCCAATTTCCTGTTGCTTTCCTACCAGCCCCTACCCATTTCCTTCTTAAAAGGAATCAACTTCTTATGCACCAAAGTTGCTCTTTGTGTCCCAAACAGAGCTTGCGTCCTGGCAAGAACACCCTCTAACCACCATCCTGAGACCCCAGCCCTCCCTCACCCAAGCTCCCATTCCCTACTGACCACTGCATCTTCATGGGGTGCCTGGTCTCCAACCACCAGCATCACGGGGCACCTAGAGGAGAGGGTGGGGGAGGAGATGGTGAGCTGGTACTTACTCACCCACCTCTTCCCAAAGAGCAGCCAGAAAATGTTTGGCTCCAAAGAGGAAGCAGCCTTCTAATCCCTACCTCCCCGCCAAGAGGATTCAAAGGAAAAAGACCTGGACTGCAAGCATGTCAAACTCTGACTGCGAGTTGGCATGCTTGACCTAGAGGGTGGTGGTTTGCTAAATGGGATGAGGTGGAAAATAACAAGAAAACTCCCTGGCAAAGGACCCTCCTTCTAAAGGATACAAGCAAGCACCTAGGGAAGATCTAGAGAGAGACAAAGCTGTATCACTTAAAGCCGTGGTCAGCAAACTGTGGCTTGCAAACCACGTGTGGCTCTTTGGCCCCTTGAGTGTGGCTCTTCCACAAAATACCATGGCCTGGGCGAGTGTATTTTGAAGAAGTGGCGTTAGAAGAAGTTAAGTTTAAAAAAATTGGCTCTCAAAAGAAATTTCAATAATTGTACTGTTGATATTTGGCTCTGTTGACTCATGTGTTTATTGACCACTGAGCTAAAGTCTTACTTGAGGGTGATATCACCTCCACGCTCAAAGTTCAGGTCTCGGCGGCTAGAAAGGGGTAAAAAGAGGAGTAGGAATTTTAGGCAGGCAATACTATCCATCTAGATGTAAGTTATATCTCCCATGTGAAAACTATTTTCCTCCCAAAAACTATAGTCAAATACTGGTGTTTAAAGTGGGAACCACCTACCACCAAAGGGGAAGGTGGTAGGTTGGCCTAAAGAACAATCCCTATAGCCCCTAGGGGAGAGGTAGCACTTCACAATTCTTCTCACTGGGACTGTCCTTCAGTTGTCCCAGTTGCACACCAAATCATGTCCTCCTTGCACACGGTGTACTTTCCAGACTTCCCTCTTCTCTCTGCCTCCTTATCACCCCCAGTCACTGCTTCTAAATTGTTCTCTCTCTCTCTCTCTCTCTCTCTCTCTCTTTCTCTCTCTCTCTCTCTCTCACACACACACACACACACACACACACACACACACACACAATCACTCACTTGTTGTAGCTGTTCCAATACAGTTCAATGTTCTCTATGTTGGGTGCATGTGTAATGATATTTCTATACTTTTGTATCAACTCAGAGTTTCCTGACAGCTCTTCCTGAAGGAAAGAAGAGGGAGAAAAATTAGGGTTGGGAAGAGAAGCCAACAGTTACCCAATGCAAAAAGTCTTCCCTTCCCAGATCCTGTCCCAGTTAAGAAAGTCACCCCAAGCATCCAACTCTCTGCTGGTCCCCTCTTTTTCCTCCATCTCCACAACCACTTACCTGGCTGAAAAGATGTCCAAGTATCATCTCCGGAATGGAAGAGGTGAGGCCTGTTAGCTGTGAGGAAAGGCATGTGAGAAAGCTCAGAACATCATGGGGAGACTCAGGCAAGGGGCACACTTCTTTCCTGCCCTCTGTCCCCCTCCTTGAAGTTCACAGGCCAAACAGTTATACCGGTAGAGCCTAACTGGACCCATGCGAGGGAACCCCCACACTAGCTCAGCACACAGATCATTCCAAACCTTGTGGGCTGCCCAGTCCATCCAACCCTTGGCATTGGGATCAATGTTGATGAGGACAAGTCCCTCGACTGTATCCTGGTGATTAAGCTGAAGGGCAGCAGGAGGAAGGGAAATCAGAGGCAGGGCACGGTCTCTTCCCCTCCCCAAGTTCTACCCACTCTTAGGCTCCCATGGGGCCTCCCTCCCCACCCTCAGACCCATGTCCCCCTGCCCAATACACGATAGCAAGCAACACTCTCTAAATCGGCCAACCATGGGCCTTGGCCCTGCCTTTCCCTTATCTGGGGGCTTTTAGTTCTTACAGCATATCGCGACAAGATGTAGGCTCCAGCTCCAACACCAACTCCAATTATTGAGGAGAAACTGTGAAAGGGAAATGTATGTCTACTTGGTGTCTGAAACTTTGGCTCTCTAAACACCTTACCCTCTGTCCTAAGGCCACAGGCACAGGGTACAGAAGGGGCCTGGCAAGGAGCTAAAAACTGACACGGGTGGTGAGTGTAGGCCCCGAAGTCTTTCCCCAGCTCCCTCTTGGAGAGCTAGTGTCTTGAAAAGAAACACCCATCTGCCAACCAGCCAGACACAGTTTTCCTAGGTAGCTTTTTGTCCATTCTCAATTTTCAGAAGCTAGTTCAACTTGTTCTGTTTTAATTCCTACTTCCTCTATAGGAATGAGAAGAAGGGAACTGAAGCAAGATATAAAAATAAGATACCACTTCAGTGAACAACAGGAAAAATGGCGTTAAAGAGGGACAAAAATGTGGACCAGAGCCATCTGGGGCCCTGGTGTCCAGGAAGGGCCAAGGACAGTGCACTCCAAGGTGGCCTCACCTGGCATTCTCCTCCTTCGCCCACTCTCCCTTACACACAGGGCTCCCAGTTCCCAGGTGTGTGTATAGAGGAGGGGGAGTGGGAGGAACAGAGACAGGTCTATCTGGTTCCTCAGCGATTGTCACCCCTTCCTCTTCCTGTTTAGCTTTCTGGTCCCTCCTCGGCCTGCGGCAGGGCCTCAGATAGCTCCTTCCCCTTTCTTTCCTCCACCCATTAGGGCCACTCGGCTGACTCTAGTCAGCTTTCCAAACCCACCCTTCTTCCTCTCAACAATCAGACTGGGAACGTGGAGGGGACCTTTCTTTATATCTAGGCTAGAAACCAAAACTCTGCCAGCAACCATGGCGGACACAGGAGTTCTCAGGGCCACGTGGTGCTGGAAAGAGAAACCTGGCTGGAGGGATCCCCAGGCTTCTCACTTTAAGTACTGCAGAATGCAAGGGATGGTGTCCGCAAGCTGGTCCAGAGACGGGTACTGATACCTGGGGAAGAGAGGAATGTTCATGTTTCAACAGAAAAATATCAACCTGTCCCCACCGCCCTTATCTCAGAGTGTCCTCTCTCAGAATCACCGCTGCCTTCCCTTTACTCCTCCCCTGGTCCAGCCTTCCCCGCACCTGCCCTGCGCCTAGCAATCTGATGAGGAGGGAGGGAGTTAATTCTCACCCCACGGGGTACACAGGAGCCCCCTCTTCCATCCCAGGGGCATTCACATGAACCCGCACGAAGTTCTGAATAATTTCCTGCATGTCCCCGGACTGGAACAGCGGCTGGAAGCAAGATTTATCTAAAGAGAATCCCCAACACCCCAACAATAGGATCAGACAGGGAAAAGTGTCCCCAAGTCAGAGCCCACCCTCCTCCAGGCCACAGTCAGACTAAAAGAGAACTTCTCGACATGCCCCATGGTCCCTTCCTGCCCGTGAAGAGCTTTCCCCTCGCACTGGGATTTACCCCCCCCTCCCCCCCACCTCCTCAGCCTCCTCCCAGAAAGAAGTGGGAGGGGAAGGGAAGATCCTTACAGTTGAGTCCCACATCATGGTAGGTGAGTATCGCTGGGCGTTTGGGTTTGGGGGTACCATAGACAGTAAAAGTGACAGAGCCATAAGGTGTCTCCACCGAGTGAGTCTGCAAGAAAACAGATCACCATCAGGTGGGAGTTAGGCTGAGAGGGAAAGAGGCAGGAGAGAGACCTCCACAAAAGTTGGGGAATTGGCAAGGGGGAGGGGCAGAGAGAGGTGAATGGAACAAACTATTGGACATAGGGTTGAAAGAAATTTAACGTAGGTAAATATAACAGTGGGATGATTTTGAGGGTGGAAAAGAATGAGGAATGATTGGAAAGCATCAAGGAACACTGAGAAGGGAGAACAAGGGGAGGAAGGGGACAGCTGGGGATGGACAAGGAACGGATTGGAAGGAAAGGTAGCAGAGAGGAGAGCCAAGTAGGAGGGCCTTTCTTTCCTCCCACCCTGGAACTGCCCCCAGCTGTTACCTGTCCCCGGTCTAGGAGGATTCTGGCAGCTAACTCAGCCTCCTGGAGAGAGAGACACGCACAGACAGATCCACACAGAAACACACAGCCATGTAGAGTGGATAAACAGATGGAGAGACAGACACAGAGAAAGAGAGGTAGGTGAAGAGACCAAAGACAGAAAGAGATGACAAAAAGAGACATGGAGAGGATTAAGATTAGTATAGTGACATGACAAAGGCCTGGACTCCCAATTGTGGCATATGGGGAGAGAACCATGGGGAGGGGTGGAGAAAGGAGGAGTGTGGATTAGAATGAGATTAGGGATTTGGTGAGGCCTGCTTGGAGGTCTGGAATTTGGGCCTAGCAGTCATAGGGTCTTGAATAACCTTGGCCATCTCGGGTGTCTGCCCTGGTAACAGCGGCCTCTCCTCCGTGATCTGCACCTCCTGCAGCTCCGTCATGGTGGCCTGGCAGGGTGAGGAGACACCAAGACTGGGGAGGTTGCCTCCACACCCTCCCACCTCCTCCAATACCTTCTTCTTCTCTCAGAACAGGGCCATGCAGGGTGCAGGGCCCCAGGAGCTGATGACCCAGGACACAGAGAGTCTCTCCCGCCCCAGCTCCATGTCCAGGCCACTGCGGGGAAGAGCTGTGTAAGAGGAACCTGGACAGCACTTTCTCTTCAGACTGCATCCCCTCTGCTCCCCTCGACACCCACACTTTGAGACACACACACACACACACACACCCCTTTCCTATCCTGGATGGAAATACCAGCTCTGGGGCAGCAGGCCAGCTCAGGTTTCCCAGGTTATATCTAGGGGCCAACCCCTACTCCCAATTAGGTAGGAGTGATACTAGTGGCTCCCTAACTGGCTACTCCAACGATACTAAGGGACAGGTAGAGAGCGTTCACAACTGACTGTGACCTTCAACTACAGCCCCAATGTCAGCAGCTCAAAAGGAAAGGGGCTAAAAATGACCTGAGTAGCATGGCCAAGAGAGTGGGGGGGAAGGAAGGGGGGCGGACAAGAAAAGGGGGACAAGGGACATCTGTGTCCAACTGACCGCATGTTTCCCTTCCTCCTAAGACTCTCTCTCTCTCCTTTCCCACTGTGAATAAATTAACAGACATTCAATATTAGGGGCGGGTGAGGAGCAAAGCAGCCGCAGACCTAGCACAGTGAAGAGCCTACAGCCTGGGGGTGGGGTCACTTACTGAGTTCCTATTGGCTGGATGCAGTGGGGTTAGGGGTCAGGGTTCTCACTGCTCCTGGCTCTGGGGTCTGAGAAAACAAGGCAACGGGGTGAACGGGGTGAACGGGGTGAACGATGACAAGGGAGACAGACAGGCAGACCCTGGCGCTTCAAGGGATATGAAACCTCAGCCAAGACTTAGATGACCCAGGGTCACCCCTCTCCCCAAGTCCCTAAACGGCCCCCGTTTCTACCCCTGAGTCCAGCGAACGTTTTCTCTAGGTTTCGCCTAGAGTCACTGCAGCTGGAGGGCCGGCGGGGCGGCACGGGGTGGGAGAGAAGGAAGTGCTGATGTGGAGGGAGGCGCGTGGCTGGTGTCAGAGCCTGGATTCTGGTCCCGGCTCCGCCGCCCGCCACCCGTGTGACCTTGGCCCAATCAGCGCTGCCGGCCTCGATTTCCTATTTGCAAGCTAAAAAGTAGGAACCAGGGAGCCCCAGAATTTTTGACAGCTCTGGAGCGATAGGAGGACGGCAGCGCATGCCAGCTGCCCTCCGCCATTTAAAAGGAGAACTTGGAAAGCCCTGTGCCTTCGCTTCGCTCCTCCATCCAGCCTCGGTGGGGGGGTGGGGGGGGTGTCCCACGAGTGGGGAAAGGCGTGGAAGGCGGTCTCACAACCTCCTCCCAGCCTCCCGGGACCGACGACCCCAAAAGGGCCGGGCGCCAGCCGGGAGGGCGGAGAGGAGGGGAGGGAGGGACCGGGCCCCGCACCCTGGACCTGCCCAGCGAGTCCCTCGTGGAGACACACAGACAGCCGCGCGCGGCGCCTTGCGCCCGGGACACCACCTCGCGCACGTCCCGAACACGCCCTGCCCGCCGCCTCCGCCTTTGTGCGCAGCGGCCCAGCCCCGCCGCCCGGGCCCGGCCCGCCGACGGCCGGCTCCCGGGGATCGAGATCGGGGCGCCCACCGGCCCGCGGGCGCCGCCGGGCCCGGGAGCCCCCCGCCCGCCCCTCCCCCTACCTGCTGCCGCCGGGGCCGCGTCCACCTTCACTTGCCTTTGACTCTCCGGCCCTCCCGGGCTCCGGCTCCCCGCAGACCCGCCCCCGGCCCGCCCCGGCCCGCCCACGGGCCGTCAGCTCCCCGCAGACCCGCCCCCAGACCCCCGGTAAACACGCCCCCCTCACCCCGCCCCAGACCGCGGGCCGCTCGGGAGGGGCATTGCCGAGATCCGAGGGGAGCGCTAAGGAACGCAACCTGGGTGCTTCCGGGCGAAGCTCGCGCTCCCCACCACGGCCCCCCGCAATCGGGCGGTGGTGGGGTGCGTAGGGGACCCCGCAATCCTGCGGGGGATTCCCACGCCCGCCCAGAACACCGGCCTCCCCCGTGACCTGAATCTGCCTATCGCTCTGTGGCTCCGCCCTTCGCCCCCAGACTCAGCGGTGGGGACTGGGATGGGGAGGGGGGAGACCACTCAGGGCGCTGACACCTCACGATTTCGACTCCGCCCGCCGCACACGGGGAGCCTGGCTGAGGACGGAGGAGGAGGTGGGCGGGGAGGGCCCCCGGCAGCAGAGGCGGCGGGTCCCGCCAGCCCGGAGGGGCAGGTGTGTCCGCCCCGACGGAGGGTGGGGGCGCCCGGAGCGCGGAGGTCCAGCTCCGGGGCGCCCGGGGTCCCCGTACCTCCTCTCTCCGCGGAGCGTCCCGGCGCCTGCGGTCCGGTCCGGCTGCTCCCGGAGAAGTTGGAAAACAAGTCGGGGAAGGGGGGTAGGGAATGCGGGGGGCCGCTATAAATAGAGAGCGATCACAACAGGGGGGAAGAGGATGGCCCAGCGGAGACTCCCGGGTCAAGGCCCCGAGGGGAGGAGAGGGGGGTCGGAGGAGGGGCCAGGGACCCCCAGGAGCTCGGACTCCCGGGTAAACAGGCGCGGGGGCGGAGTCAGCTCCGCGGGGGCGGAGTGGGGGCTTGGGGAGGACGCCGTGTCCCGGGCTGGGACCCAAGAGACCCTGTGGCTCCGGCACTCACCCCTCCTGGCCCAGCGCCGAGGAGAAGGGTGAGACCAGCCGGGCCGACCGAATCGCAGAGCCTAGGCGACGGTTTCTCGGGGACGGCGGCGTCTCTCTCAGGGCTTGGGTAGGTTTTGCTGTCCTAGGCTCCTTCCTCTCTTGCCCAGCTCTCCCCACCGCTAGACGCACCCTCCCTTGTGCCCTTAAAAGGAAGACCCCCTCGAATGGGGTGTTTATGTGGCTGAGAGAATTCGAAGTTTGTCCAAAGGAAACTTGGTTGGATGTCTCCCCACCTGCACCCCTCTTAGCTCCCCTCCTCCCAGAGAGCCCACCCCGTCCTCTCCTTCAGCCCGGTTCCCGAGTTGCCTTTTTCGGGGTCTGGGCGCTAGGCCAGTTGGGGAACAATAGCCAAAGGAACTGAAGCTGCCAACTGCAACACCAGCACAGGCTGCCCCCGCCCCCAAGACCCCCAAATTGCCTACCCCCTCCTGCCTGGAAACCACCCCCTCAACCCCTTTTACCACCCACAACCCCCCTCCCATCCAAGGACCATCAATGCCCCTTTCATCCCCACTTGGCAGGGTCTGTTGGAAAAAAGGAGGGGCCGAGAGGGAGGAGGTGACCCAGAGTAGAACTGGTCAAAATAAAACCCAGCTTTCAGCTACCCCAAATCTCAGGAACCCCCCTCCATTCCCTAGATGAAGCACCAAGTTTTCCTTTATTCCCTTCCCCCCACTCACTTCAGAACTGTTTTCCCACAAACTGGCACAGAAGCTGGGCACCCTTGGCTCCGGGCGTAGTCCCCTCTCCCCAGTTTAACTCTCTCCTGGACAAGGAAAACCTGCGGGAATTAGGGTCGTACATAAAGAAGCCTAGGACAGGGGATAAATCTTACCAGCCCTCCTGGAAGTAGGAGGAAGAAAGTCTAGAATGAGAACTTTTGCTCGCTGGCTTCTCTCGTGTGTCTAAAGTAGTCTTACTTGGATTGGGGGAGGGAAGAACCTGGAGGTTCCAGCATCTAAATTCAGCCCTGGGTCAGGATGACTCAGGGGGAACCTGATAAGGGGCCTACCCAGGGGTGCGGGGCGGCCTGAGGTGGGAAATTTCCACTGGGATCTGTTTACTTCCTAGGCCTTAGGGGTCTCAACCTGCTGTTCTCCCCTAAAATGTGCCCAGCCGCTCCTCTTTAGCTGGGATAGACTAAAGAAACGAGGCTGTTTCTGCCCTAAGAGAGGGTTCCTCTCTGTCAGGGCAGTTCCCAGCCCGGCCCTGGTGTAAGTGGCCCCACAAGGATAGCAGCTCTCTCTAACTTCCTTCTCTTGGGCCAGAACCAGCTTCAAACTGTACCTTCAATGAAGTGACAATTTTAAGTACCTACTATGTGCAAACCACTGGAAGGATGGAATGCAAAGAAATGTGAAGTCTAGTCATACCCTCTCTAGAAGCTTATACTGAAATAGTTGAGAGATAAAGATAGAAAAAGTTTGCCCGGCTGGCATGGCTCGGTGTTTGAGCATTGACCTATGAACCAAAGGTTCGGTATGCCTGGGTTGTGGGTTCAACCTTCAGTGGGGGGCATGCAGGAGGCAGCCAATCATTGATTCTCTATTTATTTGATGTTTCTACCTCTCTCTCTCTCCCTCTCTGAAATCAATAAAATATTTTAATAGAAAGGGTTTAAAATATATGTAAAATTAATTATTTAAACAATAAGTCCTATGGCAGTAGTTTCTCACCCTTCTCAAGTGGGAGATCAGAGATTTCCATTCCCACATGATAGTTGTAGTATCCCTGATGAAAAGAAACCATAAATTCAGGAAAAATTCAAGTAAGTTTGTATAGTATTCTAATAATCACAACATCTTTTAATATAGTAACTAGAGGCCCGGTGCACAAATTTAGGGTGGACTGATGGGGCTGGGGCAAGCCAGCCAAGGGTTAGGGGCAGCGGCTGGTTGGTGGGCTGGCCCCACCCCCTGGTCGAACTCCTAGTTGAACTCCCAGTAGAGGGGATAATTTGCATATTAACCTTTTATTATATAGGACTAGAGGCCCGGTGCACAAATTCGTGCACAGGTGGGATCTGGCTGGCCCGCCCTGATTGGGCCATCAGTCCAGGCCAGCCAGAGGGAGGGGTCATGGGAGGTTGGCTGGCTGGCACCACACCCTTGATGGCCTCAGCAAGGGAACAGAAACCACCAGAATGCTCTGCAAACAGGTTCTGAGCTCCCTTTGGCCAGGCGGACTCAGAGCTGGTGTACATTAAACTCAGCCTGGCACTCGCCTTTGTCTGTTGGTCAAATCCATTGCATCAAAAAACTTGTTCCCCTTCTCTTTGGGCCCTTACAATAAATACAGGCCAATTGGAAGATGCGGGCCCCCAGGGGCAGAGCTAAGCCCCACAATCACCTGGAATTTAGGCCTAAGACAACTGGGTAGTAATCTCCACAGAACAGAACACACTGAGAGTCTTAATTCTCCCCTAAAATGTGCCCAGCTGCTCCTCTTTAGCTGGGATAGACTGTACTAAGGAACCAAAGACCGAGTTTCCTTTGAGGTGGGATCCACTAGGAGCTGGCAACTGCCTTCCCCCCACGCTCGGTGTGCTCTGAGCCAGTCCGTTTCTGGCAGTGCCGGGTCCTAGGCTGCTGGTAAGGTAGCAAGTCCACAAGGTTTCTCTCCGTTGCCTTCCTGGCCTCTCGAGCAGTACCCTCCAGCCTGGCATGTTAGGCAGCTGTTGCTAGAGCCAGGACTCAGAAAGCAAAGGAGCTGGCCCTGGACGAGAAGGACCCGCAGGTGGCCAGGCCACGCCCCCCACCCCACTTCTTAAACTTGCTCACGTAGATCAGGCCAAAGCCCGCTGCCCGAGACTGGCACCATGTGGGGCATCCTGACCTGCCAGCCTTGGTAATAATCATCTCTGCGCCCAGCTTTTTTAATTCATCCCACAGAGCTTTCATCTCAAGCTGCACACTCACACTGCCCACCTTCATGTTCTTCTTTACTGGCACCTGATAGCAGCCACACAACTGGCCCCAGGGCCCTTGGGTTCAGCAACAACACTGGTGGTGGCCCCTGCAGCTGGCACATCATAGCAACTGGCGCATCAGAGCGACTGGTCATTCTGGTCCTTGTACCATAAGGGTTGCTGGGCTTAGGGGTGTCGAACTCAATCAGAGAAGGGGCCAAAATCTAAAATCCAGCCTAAATCACGGGCCGAATGGTTTACTGAACAGTCATAAACTGACAATGTCATAAACTGACAGCGGAGTGCAGTGATGACAGCGCGGTGTGGGCCACATTGCAAGGCCTGGCGGGCTGGATTTGGCCCGCGGGCCTTGTGTTTGACACATGTGATAGACTAAAGGCCCGATGCACGAAAATTCATGCAAGAGTAGGCCTTTCTTCCCCCAGCTGCTTGGACCAGCTTCCCTCCAGCACCGGGACCTGTGCTTCCCTCTTCTGGCTGCCAGCAGGCACCCCAAACCCAGGCTGCTTCCCTCCTCTAGCCACCCACAGGCCCTGGGAATCTGGGCTGGCTTCTGTTGGGCCACCCTCAGGCACCTAGGACCCAGGCTGGCTTTCCTCTGGCTCCAACTTCATGAAGAAGGATGTTTGGAATGATGTCGGGAAGGACATATGGTCTAATTAGTATGTTATCCTTTTATTATTATAGACCAGAGCCCCCGTGCACAAAATTTGTGCACTAGGGCAGGAGGCTCCATCAGCCTAGCCTGCACACCCTGTCCAGGAGCCCCACCGTCCATCGCCCCAAAGAGGTAGGCCCCACCCACCCGCCACAGCGCCTTAGGTCAGTGGCCTGGCCCTTCCTCTGCAGGGTGATTGTGGGGCAATGGCAGGGCCACTCCCCCAACCAATCTCATTGCACTCGCCTTGGCTGGCCTGGCACGAGTGCATGTCATAGCGTGGCCATTTTTTAAAAAATTTCTTTATTGATTAAGGTATCACATATTTGTCCTCATCCCCCCATTCCCATACCCCACCTCTCCCCACGCATGCCCTCACCGCCCTGTTGTCCTTGACCACAGGTTAGGCTCATATGTATGCACCCACATCCTTTGGTTGATCTCTCCCCTTTTTGATCTCCCACCCTCCCCTACACTCCCTCTGAGGTCCAACAGTCTGATCCATGCCTCCTTGTCTCTGAGTCTGTTCTCATTCATCAGACTATGTTGTTCATCATTTCCCCTAGATGAGTGAGATCATGTCCTACTAGAAATATACTTATAAGAACCGAAAATGAGACAAGCAATAATGATTATGCTGAAAGGCAAATGAATCATTCTGTAGTGAGTTTCTTTCTGGGCCAACAGTTCTTTTGAGACCCAATTTCAATGTCAAACAGTTCCTTATGTGTACATATCAGCTATTATTTTTCAGTTCTAGATGGTGGACAAATGGTGGTAATGCAGGTCCGACCCTCTCTGGTTTGGTCCTGGGCAACCTGCAGTGATGCACAGCTGCTGACTGCTAGTATGGCAAGGTGTCGTCATAGTCTTCCATCTCTGGACTGTTTCTCTTCTGTCTTCATGGCTGGACATAGCATGGTCATCTTGATGGTCGTTTGCTCTTTGGCAGTTTGATTGATTTGCATATTATACTTTTATTATTATAGATACCTACATGTGCAAAGCATATTATTTATTCAGTTGACAATATGTCTTCTGTGTACATATAGTTTCCAGAGGCCCTTGCAATAATTCAGAAATTCTCACCCTAGAAGGCTGCAGCCCACCAGGCTAGGAAACATTGTTTTAGTATGATATGGAAGAGGAAACGGGTTTGCTACCTAGGGTGAAGCACCATATAAGGAATGCAATCATGGAGTATTTGGGTAGGAAAGAGGGGCATTTTATCCAGGAAGAAAGAGCATGAGGAAAATTTTGAGGGTAAAAATACACAAGTTATTTTGAAGAATGGAATAATCGCTACTTGGGCAAAGTACTTCTTACTATTATTCCCCTACATGATAGGGTATTATTATCCTCATTGTGCAGATGAGGAAACTGAAGCTCAGAGATGTTTACTGACTTGCACAAGGCCAACCAGCTAGTGAATGATATATCTAAGACTCAAATTTCCACCCCGATTGATTCCATTCTAAGGCTATGCTCTTTCCACTATGAGGTACCCCCCTCAAGCACATAGTGATTAGGCCATTATGGCCTCAGATGAAGAATAATGATGAGAGGTGGGTGATGTTTGGTAAGATAGATTGGGGCCAAATGTGAATGTTCTTGAACAACAGGCAAAAAATTGTGGCATTGAAGATCCATAGAGTATTCTTGAACAGGAGTAATGAATAAAAAATACTTTTGTGAAAACCTTATGGGGGGTGATAAAGATATTGATTATGGGGTGGATAGGGGTAAAGCATTCAACTTGGGAAAGTGATCATTTAGAAGCCAGGGTAGCCCAACCAGCATGGCTCAACAGTTGAATGCTTTGACCTATGAACCATGAATGCTTTGACCTATGAACCATGAAGTCATGGTTTGGTTCCAGGTCAGGACACATGCCCAGGTTGTGGGCTCCATCCCCAATGGGGGGCATGCAGGAGGCAGTCAATCAATAATTCTCTCTCATAATTGATGTTTCTATGTCTCCCTCTCCCTCTCTGAAATATATATATATATATATATATATATATATATATATCCTATATAATAAAAGGCTAATACGCAAATCGGCCAAAAGGTGGAATAACTGATTGCTATGACATGCACTGACAACCAGGGAGCAGAGGCTCAATGCAGGAGCTTCCCCCTGGCGGTCAGTGCACTCCCACAAGGGAGCACAGTTCAGCAAGAAGTTGGGCTCATAGCTGGGGAGCACAGTGGTGGTGGAGGGAGCTTCTCCTGCCTCCATGGCATTGCTAAGGCAGGTGGATATCCCCCCGAGGGGTCCTGGACCGTGAGAGGGAGCAGGGCGAACTAAGGGACACTGCCCCTCTGCCTAGTACACGAATGTCATGCACTGGGCCTCTAGTATACTCCTATATAATAAAAGGCTAATATACAAATTGACTGAATGGTGGAACAACCAGTCCCAGTCACTATGATGTGCACTGACACAGGAGCTGCCCCCTGGTGGTCAGTGCACTCCCACAGGGTGAGCACTGCTCAGCCAGAAGCCCTAAGATAGGCTTACAGCTGGTGAGCACAGCGATGGTGGCAGGAGCCTCTCCCGCCTCTGCAGCAGCACTAAGGATGTCTGACTGCCAGCTTAGGCCCTGCAGGGAGTGGGCCTAAACTGGCAGTCGGCATCCCCTGAGGGCTCTAGGCTGTGAGAGGGCACAGGTCAGGCTGAGAGACCTCCCTGCCCCGTAAGTGCACAAATTTCATGCATCGGGCCTCTAGGGTGTGTGTGTGTGTGTGTGTGTGTGTGTGTGTGTGTGTGTGTGTTTAAAGCAGAAGCTAGGGTAATCAACTAGATATGAGATGACAAGACTTCAAGAAGTGTGGAAGTAATAGGAATGGAAAGAAATGAATGGATATGTGAGACAAGGAAACAATACATCAGAATTAGTGACTTATTAGACAGGAAGGGGAAAGAAGTCATCCTCTACTTTAGGATGCCTGCTGTTCATCCATCTATATGGCTTCTGGCCAGAGAACAGGCCAAAGAGGAATCCATGAGGAACATCCTTACCTGAAATATTTTCAGAGTCTGAGATACACCCTCACTCTGACCTATTTCACCCTGCTTCACTCTGACCTATTTCACTCTTACACTCTAAGACAATGTCCATGGTCAGCCCGACAAGAACACCATTTAAAGTCCCTATTGAGCTTGTTCTGCTAAAGCCAATGAGATTCTCCATGTTGGCCTTGGGCCTGGAGACTAGGAAAAAAGTAATATTGGACCGAAGCCACCCGTTTTAATTAACCCCTTCCCTGGGCTCTCTTCAGCCTTTGATGAGGGGCAGAGCATAAAGCGATTTGACCAGGACCAAAGGGTTGGGTTAAGCTCGACTGAAATAATGAGGGAAGTTTGATCCTCTGGAGAGATCAGAAGTTTGACAGTTTGTTCAATGCAACGTGCAAGGAAAGGAAACCAAAAGACCCCTCCCCCACAGACTAGGACTGTAGCTGGGGCTAGAGGTCATAAAAACCACTGAGGTCATAGAAGCCTCCCTCTCTTACTCTGTCTCCCCACTGCCATATAGTCCCCCACCCCAGCTGCCTCCCACATATGCACACCCTTACATAAAAAGGTTGGGAAGGGCCAGACACCATCTGGGAGCACTTAGGTACCAAAAGGGGTGATGTGGGTGGTGGCAATGATTGCTCAGGATGTAGAATGCATACTAGTATCCCTAGTGCTAGGAATGGTAGGTGGGAAGAGGGGGTTTGTTCCTGTTGTTGATTCAGATTTAACCCCCATCCTTCTTACTTCCCAGTCATCCTTTCCCCCCTCCTTTACCCTCCCCCCAGTCTCTCCCCCAAGTGTCCTTCCCCACCTCCAATTGATCATGGCATCAGAAGCAGAAAAAACATTCCAGAAGTTTGCTGTCTTCGGAGAATCATCAAGCAGTGGCGCTGAAATTAACAACAAAAACTTCTCCAAGCTGTGCAAAGACTGTGGCATCATGGATGGCAAGATGGTCACTTCCACTGATGTGGACATTGTGTTCAGCAAAGTCAAGTAAGTGACCAAAGATGAGTAGGGGTCGTGAGCAGAACAAACAAGATAGTGAGAATGGAAGGGTTTATGTGATAGAAGATTTGTAATGGGTAACTGAGCACCTACTGGTTACTTGGCACTATTTACTCTCTGTCCTCAAGACATTCAGGGACCAAGTCTGAGTAAGGGGAGGGTTGGACCTTGGCAGGTGATGAGTGCATGTTCCAGAGTTTCTGGATTTCTTTCTTACTGACCAGGGACAAGGGTGCCCGAACCATCACATTTCTACAGTTCCAGGAAGCAATGAAGGAACTGGGCGAGAAGCGGTTCAAGGAGAAGAACCCAGACGAAAACCTGGAGAACATTTACAAACTCATGGAAGGCAAGGATCCAGCTACCTCTGGTGTCACTGTGAGTGATATTCTTCATCCCTAATACTTGACCTTACTTCCCTGCTACTCTGCTCCTCTCCCATCCTCTGATGACCCTAATGTCTGCCAGTAGGGGTATTGTAGGGAGTCAGGGCAGAAAGCCTCTGGGGCCACTGTTGGTACTGGAATGGACTTCTGAGAAAATTTAGAGATGAAGAAACTGTGGCCCAGAGAAGGGACGTGACTTGCCCAAGGTCCACAGTTGTTTTGTTTTATTTTATTTTATTTTATTTTATTTTATTTTATTCATCCTCGCCTGAGGATATCTTTCCATTGATTTTTTTAGAGAGCGTGAGAGTGAGGGGGAGGGACAGAGAGGGAAACACATCAACTGGTTGCCTTCCATATGCATGCCAGGGTTTGAGCCTGCAACTGAGGTATGTGCCCTTGACCGGAATAGAACCTGAGACTCTTCAGTCCTTCAACAAATGCTCTGTCCACTGAGCCCAACAAGCTAAGGCCCACAGCTATTTTAACAGCAAAATTTAGACTTATTCTCAAGTGTCCAGTATATGAACAAGGCAACTAGGGCCTGAAAGACACTGCAGAGGACTTGTTATCTGATCCCCACTCTTCTTCCTGCTCTTATATAAGGTCTAGTCTCTGGCTTTCTGCCTCTCACCACCCTTTCTTCCATGTTTGTCCCCTCTCTACTGAAAGCTCTTTCTACTCTAGATTTCAAATAGGACCTATGCAGTAGGAGGAACCTTGCGTACTGGGTCTGGAGTTGAAGTCTTATGGCTATAGCCTCATCAAAATAACTCCCATGGCCTGCCAGGTGGCTCAGTTGGTTGGAGTGTCATCCCATACACCAAATGGTTGCATGTTTGATTGTGGGTTAGGGCACATATCAGGTTTCAGGTTCTATCCGCCGTTGGAGTGCATATGGGAGGCAACCAATTGATATTTCACACATCAATGTTTCTCTCTCCCTTCTCTCTCTCTAAACTAGGGGTGTCGAACTCAATCAGAGAAGGGGCCAAAATCTAAAATCCAGCCTAAATCGCGGGCCGAATGGTTTACTGAACAGTCATAAACTGACAATGTCATAAACTGACAGCGGAGTGCAGTGATGACAGCGCGGTGCGGGCCACATTGCAAGGCCTGGCGGGCTGGATTTGGCCCGCGGGCCTTGTGTTTGACATATGTGCGTCTAAACAAACAAAAAATCCTTGGGTGAGAATTAAAAATAATAATAATTTAAAAAATAACTCCTCACCTGGCTAGTGTGGCTCAGCAGTTGAACATTAATCCATGAACCAAGAGGTTGATGGTTTGATTCCCATTCAGGGCACATGCCCGGGTTGTAGGCCCAGTCCCTGGTAGGGGGCATGCAGGAGGCAGACAATCTATGTTTCTCTCTATCTCTTGCCTTTTCTCTCACTCTAAAAGATCGAGTTAAAGTATTTTTAGAAATAATAATAACTCCTCTGGAAGCAGAAAAATCCACACACAGACCACTCACTCCCATACACCTGTGGATGGCTCTTGCCAGAGTTCTTGCCCACAGCCACATCTGGGCCCTGAAAAAGCAGCACCATGCCGTGGGTAGAACAAGAGCTCTGAGCCCTAGAGGAATCAAAGACCATCTTAAGAGAAGGGGTGTAACTGTGGAGGGAAAAGGAGAGGGATCAGACTTATCCTCTGGCTTACAGAAAGCAACAACCGTGGGCGGAGTGAGCCGGCTGACCGACACCAGCAAGTACACTGGCAGCCACAAGGAGCGCTTTGATGAGAGTGGCAAGGGCAAAGGCATAGCAGGACGGGAAGAGATGAGCGAAAACTCAGGCTATGTGAGTGGCTACAAGGGTGCTGGCACCTATGATAAGAAGATGGGCAGTAAGTAGGGAGTAGCCTCATCTTAGCCTGCCAGCCCTTGATTCAACATCTTTAATACTGGGGAGCTCAAGAAACAATAAATATCTGTGTGTGCAGCAGCTAATAAACTCTGTCTTCAGCCAGGGAAGGGAAGGGAAGGGTGAGGAGAGAGAGAGAGAGAGAGAGAGAGAGAGAGAGAGAGAGAGAGAGAGAGAGAGAGAAGTCCAAGGAGTCAGGGTTTCCAGATCTCCACCTTTTTCCCTACTTAGCCTGATGCCCTGAGCCAGATAGCATTCTCCTCAACAACTGCTTCTAAGATGAGGTCTGAGGAGTATATTCGAAGATAAGATATGAACCAGATGTGGAGGCAAAGTATTCATTACTTGCATTCACACACCACTGGCATTCACCCTCCTTTACCTGCCAAAGGGGAATAGAACTTCCTCATTTGAAGTAGAATGACCCAGATGTCACCAACCAGACCTCTGTCCCTCCACCTTCCCGATCTGCTGCAATCCACATTTCATTGTGGGGAGAAATAGATGCCAGCTAGGGTGGGCCAGGATCTACTTAGTCTGACTGCTACTATGAATTTATTCCAGAGATAGGGGAAGGGAGAATCCATTTTCATTACTCAGCGGGAAGTTAGTTTTACCCCTCACACCTCCATCATGCTTCACCTGGAACAGAAGATCCTACTGACAGCTATCAGTAGCCAGGAAGATGGCCAGAGTGGTAGTTCTAATGCACTAAGGGAAAAGGAATGGAATCAGAACTGAGTCAGATGTGTTTTTTATCTTTTTTATTTTAAAATGAATATAGATTCACAGGAAGATGCAAAAGTAGTACAAAGAGGTCCCATGTACCCTTTACCGGGTTTCATCCGATGGATCTACCTTACACAACTCATATGTAGTTTTGAAACCTTCTGTGACTACATCTAGGCTCACCTCACCTATGTTGTCAGCAGCAGATCCTAGAGTCTAGAGAACATCAGGAGCAGCTTTGGGAACAGGATGGAAGTATCTTAGGGAGAGGGGTGGGGGTGGGGGGAATAAGCCAGAGAAAATAACTTTAAACTTCAGTGAGCCAAGGTGAGAATTGAGGAAAAGAAGTTGGAGAAGACAAGGTGACTAAAGGAGGCGGGGAGTGTAGGGAAAAGACACTGGGCTCCATGGTAGAAGGAGAGAGGAAAGAACAGGTTACGTGAAGAAAATGATTTCATGGAGAGGAGCAGCAGGAAACTGAGAGGAGGTTCTGGGGACATGAGGCTAAAATGAACCTAAAGGTCTCAGGGAGGTCCCTAAAGCTAGAGATTTCCATCAGGCGGGTGAGTGAAGAGAGTCATAGGGAAATGGGGAAGACTGAAAAGAGAAGGGTGGTGGGGATAGGGAGTCGAAGCATTGAGCTGGTGCCTGTTGCCATGGTGCGAGCTGAGGCTCTGGGCCTCCATCCAGGATTCAGTATCTGGCCCAGTGGATGGACAGGCACTGCCAACTGGACACACTTGGCTTCTTGGGTGGGTAAAACTGTCTGTGGGAGAGGGCAGATGATGGGGAGAGGAGAAGTAAACAAGCTGGAAAGAGCCTAGAAGACAGTATGATTTTGCATGGTGACTGAAGCTCTGAACATTTTTCCTACCTCCCTGGTCTTTTTAGAGGAAACCTTGCCTACCTTCAAAGTCAGGGGAAAGGAATCAGAGTTTGGAAAGGGGACACGCTGGTCGTGGTGGCACTAGGGGGTGGTTCACAGTGAAAGCCTCCCTTCCCTAGAAAAGGCCAATGATACCTATTGGTTTAGCATCATACTTTTGGGAACAGAGCAGGTAGAGCCTTTGGTTGGCTAGGGTGCTATTGTAACGGCAGCTGGTGGGTGGCTGTTTGGTCTCCAGAGAGCAGATTGTAAGGGGCAAGGTCTCCTCGGAGAGTGTACAGTATTCATTGTAATTCTCACAGAAGCTCTCACAGTACTTGCAGGACTTCTGAATCTCTGCCAAGGGAGCATGTACCACATAATGCCTCTGTGGGCAATACCGGCTTTGTTGCATGCCCCTCACATAGGCCATCATACCGTTACAGTATCCCTGGAAACCCTTTGGGTAGTTAACCCTGGGATAGTCGATGTGCATGCTTTGAAAGTTCTTGATGGCATCCTCTATATTGATGTCCATGACCAGAGTTGGTCCTAGAACAAGCTGGAGGAACAGGAGCCAGGCCACAGCTGGTGCCATTCTTCCTGCTGGTAGAGTTAAGATGGTTGGAATCAGAAGTGGGCCTGGAGTGCCTGTCTGCCCCTTCCTGGAGCCTCCAGCATGTACCCAGCCTTCCTTGTGTGCCTTCCCCTAAACCTAAGAGCTGGACTGTACCTCAGAGATCATCCAGCCCTAGACTCATGCCCATGAGAGAGGAGACACCCAATGTCACCAAACTGGTCAACCACCTTCAGCCATTCCACCCTTCTCTTGCTCTCAGCCTCATCTAGTCATGAGCTGTAATACTTACAGAATAAGAGGTCCAACTGGTCCTTTGGTGAGCAATTCTTGATTATCCCTGGCCCCAGTGATCCCTTCTGGGGAAAAAAAAAAAAATAGAGGGAATAGATTCTCTGATTGCTGTGGAGGACCCACAGGATCTGGAAGATGAGCAGGGCAACAGGCAAGGTTTCTTTATTGCCTGAGGCCAAAGACAGCCCAAAGGTGAGAAGAGGCTGGAATGATTTCTAGATAAAGGCTGGACTGGGAGGAGGGAATGTCCTCTGACTTGGAGGAGCCCCTGTGCTATGGGGATTGGGTGGGTGGGAAGAAAGAGACATTACAATCTGCTGATGTCATAAGAACATTTAGTTCCAACCTCCTTGCCAGAAGTGCTTAAGGTTCTTGGGCTTTTTTTGATGTTGATAGGCCCTGTTTTTTCGGATAGGTGAGAAGAAAAGTACTGTCCTGTTTCTGAGGAACAAAGTGATGCTTATTCCCAGCCCTTAGAGAACAGAGCGTCTGCCACTCTTTCAACCCACTCACAGGAGCCCATGCACATGCAAGAGCCTCCCACCAGAGTGATGAGACACTGATAATCCAAGATGTCTTTGTGGACCTCCCACAGTCCCTATCACCAACGGCACAACAATCATAGTGATACAATGATGCTATTCTCTCGCCTATAACCTCAGGCCCTTTTGGAGTTAGGGCATACCTGGAAATTTTTGCTTGAAGACACCCCCTCCTCCCCCCCAAGCCTCCATATTGTCCATTGGGTAGAGGGCGTGGTTTGGATTGAGGGGGTGTGGCCCACACGAGCCCACCGAATCAGATTCTTGCTATTGTCTGTCATGCTGGGAAAGGGCTGGGCTCTTTATTAACACCTGCCCCTTTATCAGAAGCAACAAGCCTGCCAGCCATAGTCCTTGATGTCCACAGGCCCTTTGCCAATCTCCCTGTAGAATGTGATCCAAGGTGTGGGCTTCCTCTTAGAAGACCACAGTCACCCTGGAAAGCAGGAGTAGGGAGTCAGACAGCAGAACTCTGAGTGCTCCCCACCTCCATTTCCTTGTCCATGTCATCTCCTCCTCCCACTCCTGTCTCTATCAATTCCACTGAGCTAGCGCATACGAAGACCCAGCCCAGAGACCCTATATAAGAAGCTTCTACTTGGAAGACCTCTCTAGGGAATTGTGCAGAGCCAAGTAAATGTGTAGTTCAGGAAGAGGTACAGAGAGATGTACTCATTCATAGTCCCCCTAACTTGCTCTTTCTGACAGCATAAAGCCCAAAACTGAACGCATCCTTTCCACAAATTGCTTCTCTTCTCTTCTCTATTTTAGCTTCCTCAGTTACCTATACAAGAAATCTGAGTTATCTTCCTCCCTCTACCCCACGTGTAGGGAGGCAGTATCTACATGGTGGTTAGGAGCAAGGTTTTCGAGTAAAACAGACCAGAAATTGAATCCTGCTCTGCTGTTTACAGGCTGTGCACCGTCAATCTAAGTTTACTAAAGTACCGTAAACTTCAGTTTCCTCATCTGTTAATCAGGATAATATTTTATTCCTTATAGCACTATTAGAATTCATTCATTAAGGTGTATATCAAGAGCTTTTAGTCCAGTGCCTGGCACGTGTGGAGTGCTCAAAATGAGCAGAAGTTCATCGGTCAGGTAGCCCTGAAACTCTTTTCTAAACTTTTCCTAAACCCATCCCTTCTATTCCTTTATTATTATTGTTATTATTATTAGTATTATTATTATTATTATGGTATTATATGTGTACATATCTTACCATCCCTTCCATTCCTATTTCTTCCCTTGCTTGGTCTCTCCCCTCTCCTGGACACCAATCACACTCCAACTCCAATAAGGCTCTACCCCTCATAGGATGTAAGATTTTTCATGATCTGGCCCTTGCCATGCCTCCAGCTGCTCCTCCACGCCTGCTGCTTCTCCCACAGTGCCCCCCCCCCACTCCATTTCCTTGTCCATGTCATCTCCTCCTCCCACTCCTGTCTCTATCAATTCCACTGAGCTAGTGCATACGAAGACTCAGCCCGGAGACCCTATATAAGAAGCTTCTACTTGGAAGACCTCTCTAGGGAATTGTGCAGAGCCAAGTAAATGAGGGGAAAGCTGACACAGCCAAGTGGCTCATCTATGTCCTTCAGGCTGGTCTATAAGCCAACACTGAGTGGGAGCCAACGCATGGAGGTACTGGAGCCTAGCTGATTCAAGTCTTTGTTTTGAGGAAGATGACCATATTATGTGGTCCCCACCTCAAAGCATGCCACCGCTTCTCTCTTTCCTAAGAGGAAAAGAACTTTCATGTCTCTTGGTCTTCCTCTTCCTTCATTCGCTACCCATCCACCACCACTCCCCTCTGCATACATACTTATAAGATAGAATAACACATTGTAGAGGAAAGAGTTCAGGACTTGCCGAGACCGGTTTGGCTCAGTAGATAGAGTGTCGGCCTGTGGACTGAAGGGTCCCAGGTTCGATTCCAGTCAGGGGCATGTACCATGGTTGCGGGCACGTCCCTGGTGAGAGGTGTACAGGAGGCAGCTGATCGATGTCTCTCTCTCATGGATGTTTCTAACTCTCTATCCCTCTCCTTTCCTCTCTGTAAAAAATCAATAAAATATATATTTTTTAAAAAGAGTTCAGGACTTGATATTGGATAACCTACTGAGTTTCTATTTCCTTTTCTATAAAACTAGAGGCCCAGTGCATGAAATTCATTGGAAATAAGTGGGAGGTGGTATCCCTCAGCCAGCCTGCATGCTTTCCAATCTGGGATCCCTCTCACAATCTGGAACTCCTGGCTCCCAACCACTCGCCTGCCCCCCAGCCTGATCACCCCCAACCACTCCCCTGCCAGCCTAACTGCTCCCCTGCTGGCCCGATTGCTGCCAACAGCCCTCCTTTACAAGCCTGGTAACCCCAACTGCCCTAGCCTGCAGGTCTGGTTGCCCCCAACTGCCCTCCCCTGCCAGCCTGGTCGCCTCTAACTGCCCTCTCCTGCAGGCCTGGTCCCCACAACTGTGCTCCCCTGCTGGCCTGGTCCCCCACAACTGCCCTCCCCTGCAAGCCTGGTCCCCCACAACTGCCCTTCCCTGCTGGCCTGATTACCCACAACTATCCTCCCCTGCCAGCCATCTTGTGGTGGCCATCTTTGACCACATGGGGATGGCCATCTTGTGCAAGGGCATGAGGGCCAATTTGCATATTATCTCTTTATTATATAGGATGGGATTAATACCTTCTTACCTCATGAGGCTATAAGAATAGAAAGTGCCTCTTCCCATTACATGGATAACTGGGGATGGTCTCCTAGGTCCCATTCCACCTTTTTCCTTAGTTCACTGATTATCTGAAAAGTCTTTTTCATTCCCCAAAAAAGCCAAGTGACCTGTCCCCATCCCCACTCTGACAATCTAGAACCCCATCTAACACTTAAAATTCATCTTTACAAAACTTTCTATCATTAGTCATGTCCCATGTTGATTACTCTAAAATATTTTTAAATAATTATTTAAAATATCATTTTGGAAGATAGTTCCAGTCAGATTAAATTTACATCTCAATAGAAAAGACACACAAATGAGCATATGTTACAAAGGCATGAGCCACAGGGCCAGGAAAAGTACTGAGTGTGCAATTGGCCTTTGATTTTCAAATGGCCATTCAGTGGTCTGGTCTTTAAAATCCTATCCTAGAGTATTGATCCCCATAGGATTACTTTTTCCATTCTGACATTCTTGCCATAGTTTTATCTGCTCCCTAAGCATGAAATGGAATTGTTATCCTATTACACTAGACCTTACATACACAAGAATTATCCTAGAAATGAAAAAACTATGTTTCAGAGAGGGACAGCAGCTGACTCAAGATTGTAAGTCTAATTCAGTAGTTCTCAACAGGGGACAATTTTGACATGTCTGGAGACATTTTTGGTTGTCACAACTAGGAAGTGCTATTGGCATCTAGTGGGTAGAAGCCAAGGATGCTATCACACATCCAACATTGCACAAAACCGATTCAAAGACAGATCCCATAATGGAGAATTATCCAAACTAGAATGTAAATAGTGCTGAGATTGATAAATTTGGTTCAGTTAGAGAATCGGATTTCCTAACAAGTGCAAACTTATTTATTATACCTTATTAGTATATATTAAAAAGAGTTGGTAACTATCCAGGACTTAGAAGTATGTTTGTTAGATTTTGCTTGTAATGGTACTGGTTCTTCTACCAGCAAAAGGAATATTGATAGTTCACCATTGAAACAATTTTTAATTATTTTTCATATAAAGGTGACCTTATGCATGTAGTCATCTATACATTTTCTTCCTCCGCTTCTCCCCAAGGGTAAGCATTTCTAGAACAACTGGTTAGAGCAGGAGGCACAGGGGTGATTTCCTAGAATTAAAGAGAACATCCAAAACTTTTCCCAGAGTGAGTTCACCTTAGTCTCAGTGGTATCACTTTTTGCCCTGCTCAACTCAAATTACTCAAACAGCATACTGTGTCATGGACAGTTCCTGGGTTGTCCTTGAACCGAAAGGATGGCTTCAACCATCTCAACTTCTTGCCATGGCTTCACCTCAATCTCAGTGGTAATACCTGCATTGTCAGTTCTTCAGTCTGCTCACTGGCACTAATTATTGGTCATGATCCCATCTGGGACTGGGACCATTCAGGGGCAGAATGGATGCTTTCCAACTAAGAAGCTGAATCAGTTTGGGTCATTTATCTTAAAGGCATTATACTGTATCTTATCAGAGGTGTAACAGTCCTGGCCTGTGTGGCTCTTTTGATTGGGGCATCATCCCATATACCATCAAGGCACATATCTGGGTTGTGGGTTCAGTCCCTGATCAGGTTTCATGCAAGAGGCAACAATCTCTCCCTCCCTCCCTCCCTACCTTCCTTTCTCTATCTCTATCTCTCTCCCTCCTTCCCTCCCCCCTCCTCCCTTTCTCCTTTTCTTCTTCCCTTCCTCTCTCTAAAATAATTTAAAAAAGAAAAAAAAAAGAAAAAAAATGTAACAGATGGTCCTTGTCTTCTGGGAACTGACAGCCTAAATTGGAGGAAAATAATAAATCCATGTGAAAAAAAATAACCAATGATTCAAAGCAGAAAATGCCTTTTAAAGACAGTAATGCAGGAATTTAGAGGTAAGAATTTAGAGGTGAGAAAGATCCCTTTAAATTGGGAGAATTAGGAGCAATTTTGGGCAGAAAGGGTCATCCTGAAACCTTGGGATGGGTCTCAAGGAATTGTTAAGAGTTGAGGGTGAGGGGGGAAGAAGGAGAGGAAAAGAGTGGGGAGCAGAGGGGAGAAGAGGAAACCAGCTTAGCTAGGGTTGAGGTACTCGATGGAAGAAAAGTCAGAGATAAAATTGGAAAAAACAGGTTTGCCAAATGTGGCAGACCTTGACTATCAGGCTAAGGAACTTATATTTTATTCTGTAGGTAAATGGGGAGCTGACAATGCCTCTCATAAGGGAGGTCTCAAGCCCATGTCAGTTCCCCTCTCCTACGTTCTGGCTTGAGTAAACACACTGGTCTGGGAGCCAAGGATTCCAACCTTCTGTCAGTACTGCCTCCTCTCGACCCACAGCTGTTTCAGGAAAGGTCATGAGAATTCAAAGACCCAAAGCAAGCTCCACATCTGACCCCAACTTGCTGCTTGTTTCACTTTCCCTGCCTATACAAATGAGCCCATTACCTTCATTTACCCCAGGAGCAACAGAACTAGGATAACAGAACTCTGATCTGCTCCTGCTTGGAGGGAAACTCTCATGGGCTTTCCATCAGTATCCAGAGGCTGTGTGGAACTCCGGAAGAGAGGCAAGCTGGGCTCTGAAGGGAGGGCACCTTTCCAGGCCCAGCCCTGCCCTCCCACAACCCTCCACCCCCTCCCTCTCAGCGCAGGCCAGAGGAAGCTGCAGCTGTTGTCCTGTGGGGAAGACAGGCAGAAGTCCACCTGGCACTGCTGGGGTTTGCACAATACCTGCCCCAATGACTTTAAACACACACACACACACACACACACACACACACACACACACACACCAGTGGCCACTGGAGAACTTGGGCCAAGAACAGTGATTAGGGTGATCAAATGAGAAGGAGGCTGGGGTAACTAGCTAACTAGCTACCTCATATCCCTGGATAAAGGCTGCTTGTGTGCGGGGCTTTCTCCCCTCCCATTTCTCTCCCACCATTTTGGCTTCCGTTCTCCCTTCTCTAAATTTTCTCTCCTCCCTTCTGCCAAACTCCCTGACCAGCCTTGAGCCTGATGCCTAACTCCTTTTGTTCTCCCTAACCTAACCTTGTCTCCCCCTTCCTCCCTCTTTTCCTCCTGCCCCATACGTGTAGTGAAGGAAAAAGGGCAAAATTATCTTACCAAGTGCAAAGTGAAGCAGCTCTTGGAAGCTGAATAGTTAAGGCAAATAAATAAAGTCGCCTGCCTTATCCAAATAATAGAGGCAAAGAAAGGGGTTTTTAGCTTGAATCGTGCAGGTGGTAAGTTCAGCTCCCCAGATTTTGTATACAAACCTAAACCTTTCTTTTTCCTTTGACCTCAGAGAATAGAGGTGTGTGTGTGTGTGTGTGTGTGTGTGTGTGTGTGTGTACCTTCACATAGCACCAAGGCAGCCTTCTGGAGAACCCAGCATAAAGGAGTTGAGCAAACTAGGATAATTATAATGACAGGAAAACACAAGAGCAGAGGGCAGTGCAAGTCGTGGTTGGGAAACATCTCACTCTAGAAGGATGAGAAGTGAGGAGTCCGGGCTAGGAATTTAAATGAGCTCTTGGCTTCCCACCTGCTCCTGTAACTCCAGCCTCCAGCCCAGGCAGGGCTGGCCTGGCCTGTGCTGATCTGCATTCTGTCCACAATCTGCTTTAAACCATGGACAGTATCTCCACACATTTGCATTTCTACAGCAGCAGGGGCATAATTCTTATCCAGAAGTTCAAACTGCAGAGATTCAGGCCCCTTAACAAAGCAGTGACTGCCCAGAGCCAAGGCCTCACTGAAGGTGAGCCAGAGCCTGCATGAATTTGCTCCTGGCTCTCTGTTTCCATCTGGTGGTGTTTCCCGTCTCTAGCACCACATTCTCTTCCAAAGATCCTTCATGGGGACCCACAACAGAGCTATCTACTTAAAATGACGTCCCCGTAGCCCGATCGGCAAACTCATTAGTCCACAGAGCCAAATATCAACAGTACAATGATTAAAATTTCTTTTGAGAGCCAACATTTTTTAAACTTAAACTTCTTCTAACGCCACTTCTTCAAAATAGACTCGCCCAGGCCGTGGTATTTTGTGGAAGAGCCCCACTCAAGGGGCCAAAGAGCCGCCTGTGGCTCAGGAGCCGCAGTTTGCCGACCACAGCCCTAGCCTCAAAACAAACACCCAAATCTTCCTGGTTGCAATCCACACAACAGCCAGGGGATCTTTAAACAGATGGGCCTTTTACTCCTCTGCCGAGAACCCTCCCAGAGCTCCTGAGGGTGCACAGAGCAAAACCTCAGTCCTAAGGATCTCTGAGGCTTGCCTCTGGTCCCTGCTCAGCCACACTGGGCCCTGGCTGTCCTCCAGCACCCAGGCATGTCTGTCTGTGCTGGGGCCTCTACAGTGCTGTTCTCCCTACTGGAGCCTTTTCTGAGGCCAGCACAAACTCACTCCCCTTCCAGTCTTTGTCCCAGAGTCACCTACTGCAATGACCTAATATAAAAATTGCTGCCTACCAACTTCCATCCTGTTCTACTTTTTTTCCTTAGCAACTATCACTTTGAGCAAAGGATATCTATAACTACTGTCTTTCCCTCAATGAAATGTAAGCTCCACAAAGATAGGGATTTTTGTCTCTTCCTTTTTTCTTTTTTTTTTTTTTTTCTTTTTTTGTTCACTGATATTCTGCACTTTGGCACATAGCAAGGGCTCAGTAAAAATTTCTTGACTACATGAATGAGCATGAACTCAGTCTTGTACTACTTGCAGGAGAATCCCAAGAACAAAAATACTGTTCATCTCCGTTTTCCAGGCCTTCCCAAACTCATAGAGGAGTGCTTCCCTGCCTTGGTGTCCCAGTCCTCTGAGTGCCCCATGCCAGGTTCACTGGAGCCCCCAGAGCAGAATCGATCCAAGTTTTCTACACAGATGTCACTGCCACCAGGCAAAGGAAGGCCCAGGGCACCCCTGCCAACAGCATGTTCAAATTTGGACAATATTTAAGTTCGATAAAGTAGGGAGAGGAAGAGTGAAAGGTAAGAGGGTTTGGGTGCCTTTTTCAGTTAGATCCAGGTGGCCTTGCTCAGCATCTGGAGGTGAGAGAGCCAGAGGAATAAGTCACCGTGAAATAGCTGGGTTGGAATGGTGCCGGGCATGGTGACTGTGATCATTTGTCCACTTCTCTGTCTTCTCTATCTCCTCTGAAAAAATAAGCAGCAAATCCTGATGACAGGAAACCATACAAAGCAACTTCCTAGGCTAGTCTATCTGTAGCTCAGGTCAGAGAAGAAGCAATTCTTATCACCACAGTGACTGGTGGTTCCCAGAATCCTGAACCAGAGGTGTATATAAATGAAGAGATAAATGACAGCTCTCCCTGAAATTCATTTTAAGTTGACACCTGCGTCAAGTGCTTTATTAGAGTCATCAAAACCACGTGGCCAGAGGCCAAATCTAGTCTTGGAGTGTGAAGATTCAAGCTTCCTCACTGCCAAACAAGTTTAGGCAGGTACACTAGCTCCATAGCTATCAGCTTATTTGGGATGTGTAAGCAGAGAGGCGCACACCTGATTCATTTCCTGACCCATGACTGCTCCCCAGCCCGCCCCCAAACTGACGCAAGTAGCCCAGGCCCGCTTTTAAGGAGCCAGGCCTGAGAAGAGCCCTCAGAGAGCTGAGGCCCAGCCGTGAGACACGCATCCTCACTGAGCAAGAGTGGCCAAGCAGCAGCAGCACAAGGACCTCGTGAAGAGGTGAGGAGATTGAATAGAGAACGGATGGGTTCTGACAAGATGCGAGTACATGGGGCGAGCAACAAGATGGACAAAAGAGGGACTCCATGTGGAGGGGGCGGAGGGGACACACAGAGGGGAAAGAAATAGTGATGCTGGGGTGGAGGCACAAAATGAGGACACAGAGGGATGGGGGCAGGGACATGGAGAGTGTGAGGCACAGAGAAAGGGGTAGGTACAAACAGGATGGGATTTGAGAGAGAAGACAGAACAAAGTGGGAAACAAGAGGGGCATAAAGAAGGAAGATAAGGGTACAAGGTGAGGGAGATGGGGCATAGGGTTAGGGGCTAGGGTCATGGTAGGTGTGGCACAAGAGGGGGAAGAAGGGATGAGACTTGGGGTAAGAAAGGAAAGGAAAATGGTGATTAGCTAGAAGGAGGCTCATATCTCAACTAGACCCTGCCTGCTCTCTGCTCTCAGGGACCTAGACCTCTATTCTGACTATTTCCCCCCCGCCCCCCAAGAGACATGGCCCCTGCCGGAGCAAGATTCTGCCCTCTGGTGCTACTTCTGCTGCTGGGCTTGTGGGTGGCTGAGGTCCCCATCAGCGCCAAGCCCAAAGGCATGACCTCAGCTCAGTGGTTTCAAACTCAGCACGTGCAGCCCAGCCCCCAGGCATGCAAAGGGGCGATGGGCAACATCAACAAGCACACAAAGCACTGCAAACCCCTCAACACCTTCCTGCACGAATCCTTCTCCAGCGTGGCGGCCACCTGCCAGAACCCCACCATAGCCTGCAAGAACGGCCAGAACAACTGCCACCAGAGCAAGGGGCCTGTGTCCCTGACCAGCTGTGAGCTCACCTCGGGGAAGTACCCAAACTGCAATTACAAAGAGAGCGCAACGCATGCTTCTTACATCATAGCCTGTAACCCTCCCCAGAAAGGGGACGCAAAACAATTCCACCTGGTTCCTGTGCACCTGGACAAAGTCGTTTAGCTTTCCAGCCCTTCTCACCCTGGGTTACCTGTCCTCTCCGGGCCTCTGTGCTGCTCCTCCTCTGCCCGGAAGGTTCTCTTCCTTTCGTTTCTTGGGGCCTTTCCTAGCTCAGGCTTTTCTGAGGGGCAGCTTGGTGGGCTAAACTCCAGAAGAGACGGTCTTCTATCTTTTTGTTGCTGTTTTCCCAGAAACTTATCCCAGGAGAGGAGCTGAGCAAGCTGAGGGGTGGGGTTCCCTGGCCTGGGCCTGTGCATTTCTCTGCCCCGTCTATCATGGCAGCATGAAAAGAGGAGGAAATGGACACAACAGGGTGGTGGGATTTATGGACAGCGCTGTTCCGGTTCCTAATAGAAGTCTCCCCCAGCTCTGCCGTGGCAGTGAGGTGGCCTCTGGGCAGACAAATGTCACAGTATTTCATGTTCTTCATGGAGCGGCCACACGAGTCCCTTGTGACATAGACCTGATGAATAGCTTTCTTTAGGGATGAGGAAATTGAGATTTCAGAAAGCTTGGTTAATTAAAGAGCTTGTGAAATTGGTTAGTAGCAGCACCTGGACTTGAACCTAAGCCGCCACCGCCTCTACGTACAGTGCACTTTCTACTTTTCCACTGGGCACACAAAGGGGACCTCGGCAGCGACCAGGGAACTAGGTAAGAGTTCACCCGTGAAGAAATGTACCCTGAGAGCTCCGGAGAGCCAATCACTCTGTGTTGACCGCGTTAAAGGTCACTACCCCTCTAGCCAAGAGGCTGTTTGTGAGGTACTCCAGGGATCTTCACTCATTCTTTCTGCCTCTCCTATTGTCCTGCCCCTTCTCCAGCCCATAGCTTTTCCAGCCTGGTTCCTGGGCTGTCTCTGGCTAGACCCCCTCTTCCTGAAGGTGAAGGTGAGGGAGTGCCCCAGCTTCACCCCCCTGCTCTGGGTCACATTTCCCTTGACCTCAAGGGACTTCCGTGGCCCAGAGCCTACTTGTCACAAACAGGGTGGTGGGAGCTGCCAGAGCTTCCTTCCTCCTGATAATCATCTCTCCTGCCTCGGTGCTTCCCTGGCTCTCACTCTGGCAGTCAGCCCAGGCCGTTGAGGTTGAGATATGGAAATGCCACCTCCCTGTCCGTGTGTGTGTGTCCGTGTGTGTGTGTGTGTGTGTGTGTGTGTGTGTGTGTCCTCGGGCTGCAGACATCGTCTCTCCCTCCTGTGAGCGGAGCTGGAGAAGCTAAGGCTTTATGTTGCCTGGTCCTGATGGTCTCTCCCACATTGCCTGCAGCCCCTTCTCTCTCCTTTTAGCTCAAGGCCAGACCAATGGCACCGTGCCTTTACCTGCCCTGCCCACCCTGCTTCCGCACCCAGCTGAGTGTGAGACCTTCCTGCCCCAGCTGGGGGTCGACTCTCTACCTGAGCCTCCTCACAAGTAGAGTGCTCCTTTACCTCTTACCAGAGTTAGAGGAAGCTTTGGAGCCAGATGGAACTGGGTGTAAATCTGGGTTCAGCCGTTCATGGCTACATGACCTCAAGCCAACCCGACCCTCTCCGCAGCTGTGTTTCCACATAGCAAAATGGGAGTGATACCACCTACCGAGTAGGATTGCAGTGAGATTTAAAAATGACACAGGAGTCAGCTAGAAGGCGAGTCTGCAGGCAGAGTCCTGTTAGATGGGCTGGGTGGTATGAGACCATGAGGAGAGAAGGTAGGGAAGGGATGGTCAAGAGAAAGGAGAAAAGACTGTTGAACAACTCAAGCAGGGCGTGGGGCCAATAAGTTAAGTCCTGAAAGTAAAAATGCACTAAATACACCACAGAGGGTTGATTGAAATATACATTGTGGTCAAATGGCTAAGTGTAAAATCTATACCTTCTATAGTCAGTCACTGTACTACACATTTATCATTTTAAGCAGATTTTCAACTGAGGTAAGGATATGTGGGGGTAGCTGATTTTTCTCTTCACTTTCTTCTTTTTTCACAACTCTTCATATATTCTTTATTGATGATGTTCCATATGGATATTATGGTTTTGAAGACACTGTCATCACAAAATTTTTAATTTGTTAAAATTATCCCTTTAAGCTCAAATGAGAAGAATTTCCAAATAGAACTTTTTTTAAAAAAAGATTCCTGACCCAAACAGTTTTAAATAACTAAAAATAAAATAAACATAATTAAAAAGTAACCTGTGGTGACAGAGGTAAAAATCACGTTGGGGAGTACTGTCTGGGAAAGAGTAAAAGGTAAGCTGGACTTGGTTCTTCCTTAGTCTGGATATGTTTACTTTGTGAAAACTCATTGAGCTGTACTTGTAATGTGTACTCACTGTACGTAAATTATACCTTAATAAAAAAAATCCTCCAAAAAATTATAGTTATTATGGATTGTTTTATTTATCATGATAAATGCTAATTTAGCAATTAAGTCTACAAAAGTTATATAATGAAATTATAGATAGAATTATAATCTATTTTTATTTTTCTACCTTACACTATTTGTTTAATAAAATGGTACTGGTACTATTTATTAAGTTGTTAAAAATACTTTTGGCTCAAAAGACATACCGTATTTTCCGGCGTATAAGATGACTTTTGAAACGAAAAAAAGTCAACTGAAAATCGGGGGCAAAAGACCAAAATTGCACAAAAATTACCTGCAGATCTTGACGGCAAAGTAAGTCTTTTCTTTGAAGTGGGGGGTAGTCTTATACAGCGAATATAGGCCTAAACCTATGTTTTAACTGTAAAATTAGGGGGTCATCTTACTCTCTTCTGTTATCTATATTGTCAACTAATTTTCCTAATTTTCTAACTATGTGAAAATTCATAATTATTTTGTGTATAAGCCTTCATAACCATTAATTTATTATAGCATTTTTCTTAAAATAATATATATTTACTAGAGGCCCAGTACATGAAATTGGTGCATGCAGGGGGCGGGTATTTATCCCTCAGTCCAGCCTGCACCCTCTTCAATCTGGAATCCATTGAGGGATGTCCAACTGCCTGTTTAGGCCCAATTGGGAGTTGCACATCACTCTCAAAATCCAGGGCTGCTGGCTCCCAACCACTCGCCTGCTTCTGCCTGATTGCCCCTAACCCCATTTGCCTGCAAGGCTGATCACCCCTAACCACACCCCTGCCAGCCTGATCGATGCCTAACTGCTCCCCGGCTGGCCTGATTACCCCTAATCACCCTCTGCTGCCAGTCTGGTAACCCCCAACTGCCCTCCCCTGCTGGCCTGGTCCCCCCACACACACACACCTCAATGTTTCTTGCTCATAAGTGTTTCTCTCTATCCCTCTCCCTTCCTCTCCACTTCAGGCCTGGCCCCTCCCCCCCAACTGCCTTCCCCTAGAGTCCTGGTCCCCCCCAACTGCTGACCTGGTCTCCCAAACTGCCTTCTTCTGGTGGCCTGGTCACCCCTAACTGCCTTCCCTGCTGGTCTGATCACCCACAACTGCCCTTTCCTGCAAGCCTGGTTCCCCCCAACTGCCCTCCCTTACTGGCCTGGTCTCCCCCAACTGCCCACAACTGCCCTCCCCTGCAGGCCATTTTGTGGCAGCCATTTTGTGTCCACATGGAGGCAGCCATCTTTGACCACATGGGGGTAGATATCTTGTGTCTTAGAGTGACAGTCAATTTGCATATTACTCTTTTATTAGATAGGATGCTTCCACTGAGTGATAGAATTTTAACATTTATAAAAGTTTGTAAGGAAAATTTCACTCCCAGTTTCATCTAGAATGCTCACCACTATTTGAAAGTGACTGTTCAGATATTAATAATAAATTGAAATGGCCTGCCTTGTTCTCATTTCTGGTGCTTTAACTGATTAGGTTTGACAGTCACCCACTCCTTCATATGATCTTGACCACAAGGAATGCCATGAGTAATGCTGAAATAGGCATACAGCCTGGCTGGTGTGGCTCAGTGGTTGACCGTTGACTCAGGAACCAAGAGATCTCAGTTCAATTCCCACTCATGCACATTCCTAGGATGTGAGTTCCATCCCTAGAAGGGAGCATGCTGGAGACAGCCAATCACTGATGTTTCTCACTCATCAGTATTTCTCTCTATCCCTCTCCCTTCCTCTCTCTAAAAATCAATTTTTTTATATATATATTTTATTGATTTTTCACATAGAGGAAGAGAGAGGGATAGAGAGTTAGAAACATCGATGAGAGAGAACCATCGATCAGCTGCCTCTTGCACACCCCCCACTGGGGATGTGCCCGCAACCAAGGTACATGCCCTTGCCCGGAATCGAACCCGGGACCTTTCAGTCCGCAGGCCGACGCTCTATCCACTGAGCCAAACCGGTCCCGGCTAAAAATCAATTTTTAAAAGTTTTTTAAGAACTACGCATTTGACTATTCAGCCTCCCAAAGGTCAAGGCTGAGGTCCAAAATGAATAACAGTTTAAGCCAAACACCACGGCTGGCTGAACCTGATGCATTACTACCTTAAAACTGAAAAAAAAGGAAGAGGAGACTGGTTAGTCATGAGACTTATTTTTAAATATTTTTTTTATTGATTTCAGAGAGGAAGGGGGAGAGAGAGAGAGAGAGAGAGAGAGAGAGAGAGAGAGAGAGAGAGAGAGAGAAACATCAATGATGAGAATCATTGATCGGCTGCTTTCTCCCCACACTGGGGGTTAGGCCCACAACCCTGGGCGTGTAGTTCATAGGTCTATCTATGCTCAACCACTGAGCCACAGCGGTTGGGCAGTTATGAGACATTTTTGTTGCTAGAGGTGGGCGCATGGAAAGGGAAAGAAAGTATCTAGGGAAGTATTGACCAACCTTGTGTAGAAATCTAAAGAATTATTTTGACCTATCCCTAAGGAGCAGAAATAAAATCCAGTAAAGAAATTAACCTAAGCCCTATTCAGTTTGGCTCAGTGGATAGAGCAGCGGCCTGCAGGTCTGAAAGGTCCCAGATTCGTTTCCGGTCAAGGGCATGTACCTTGGTTGCAGGCACATCCCCATTAGGGGATGTGCAGGAGGCAGCTGATCGATGTTCCCCTCTCATTGATGTTTCTAATCCTCTATCCCTCTCCCTTCCTCTCTGTAAAAAAATCAATAAAATATTTTTAAAAGAAATTAACCTAAGAACTGGAACTATAATGAGTTAACTTTCCTAGGTGTGAAGTAGATTAGGCAGGAGACTTTTCTACTTGACACTGGTTTCCCCAGTCTCCACACTCTGAAGTAAATGAACCATACTCTGCCCTCCCCTGCAAGCCTGGTTCCCCGTGCCTCCACCCCCCTCCACCACCATCCCCCACCCCCGCCCCAACTGAAGTAAATGAACTTCTCTCACTATGAAAAGACCCAACTGAGCCAACAGTGTGGCTTGGTTGGAGCATCGTCCCGAGCACCAAAGGGCAAAGGGTCAATTCCCAGTCAGGGCACATACCCAGCTTGTGTATGAGAGGCAACTAATGTTTCTCCCTTGCATCAGTGTTTCTCTCTCTCTCTCTCTCTCTCTCTCTCTCTCTCTCTCTCTCTCTCTCTCTCTCTCTCTCTCTCTCTCTCTCCACCTCTACTCACTCTTTCTCTCTCTTCCTAAAATCAATTTTTTAATTTTTTTTTTTTAAAGAAGAAGGGTCCTGATCTCAAAGGCAGGATGTAGGAAGAGGAAATGCCCTTGAGATCAGGACTCTTCTCACTTTGATTCCATTTGCCCTCTTCGTGGTATCTACGGCTCCAGAGGACAACCCTAGACCTACAGCAGCAGAAAACACCACCAGCAACAGTAACATCCAGGAAGCCTTCTCTTGGAGAGAGCCTTGGCGCATTTCATCACATTTCTCCTATGCTCCCATGCAACCAGGCCTCCAAAGGAGCTTCAAAGACTTCAGATCCTCACTCTTTTAAAAAAGTCCTTCTCCTACCCCCATTTCATCATGGAGAGGTGAAAGAGCAGTTACAACTCTTACCAGGGGCATGAGAAAATATTGCTAATGAAGCTCTGTAGAAAGTTCTACCCATAATGGAAATACACGCTATGATGGAAAGTCCTCTTGACTTAGGGAGATGGGAATTTCCTCATCTAGATCAAGGCAACCTACTTCATAGGCATAGTATGTAGATCAAATGTGACAATACACATACAGCACTTAGTATAGTGACTGGCATGTAGGGAAAGTTTGAGAGGTGTTATCATTTATATTTATTACTGTAGTGTCAAATGTCGACTGGCAGCACCTGTGATGGATGAGCAGACCTGACTTCTATGACAGAAGAACAAAAAATTTAAACAAAGAAGATCAAACACTTCCTCATTCTCCTTGCCAAAAAAAGTTCCTAGCCACCAAGAAATGATAAAGTAGGCTCAAGATCAGACAAAAACATTTCAAATTGTAAAAAATAATAATAATAAATAATAAAAATAAAGCTATTTGAATTTTTCAGAAGATTCCATCATACAGTCTTATTTTATGTAAAATGAATGCATTACTTTCTCTCCCCCAAAAATAGTTTTAGCAAAGTCAAGAGAGATTTATCTTGTGGTACTCTCTGGTCACACATCTGCATTCAGTCTAGGGCAGGAGTACATGGGTCTTGATGAGGTTTGTCTTCACTTTGTCTCTGTGGGTGTATGTCTAACCGGTATTTCTCTTCAAGAATTGGAGAAAGAGCCGAAACTGATTTGGTTCAGTGGATGGAGCGTCTGCCTGTGGACTGAAAGGTCCCGGGTTCGATTCCGGTCAAGGGCATGTACCTTGGTTGCTGGCACATTCCCAGTAGGGGGGGTGTGCAAGAGGCAGCTGATCAATGATTCTCTCTCATCGATGTTTCTAGCTTTCTATCCCTCTCTCTTCTTCTCTGTAAAAAATCAATAAAATATATTTTTTTAAAAATTGGAGAAAAAGTGTGAGAGAATCATAATGCCAGGGCAGTAGGAAGGTCCTTCAGATGCTAAAAGAAAGAGAGAGAAAATAGACATAGAGCACTTGGAATAGTGACTGAAATCTAGAGCCCTAGTACAGGTTAGCCATGGTTGTTTTTATCATGGTTGTCTTTGTCACGCCTGGGAGGTCCGAATGCTGCACGCAGGCTTGTACTGACTTAAAGGCCACAAAACCCATGTGTGCAGAGCCACATGCCTCCCTCTGGTTGGAGTGAAAACTACCTTTGAGGACAGATCCTACAAGTCAGGAATAAGGGGAGACAGGCCACCCACTGAGGCAAGACCACAGTGGGATCGGGCTCCCTGGCCCAACCAGCATAGCACAGCAGTTGGACATCAACCTATGAACCAGGAGGTCATGGTTTGATTCCCAGTTGGGACACATGCCTGGGGGGGGTGGGCTCTAAGCTCAGTAGAGAGCATACAGGAGGCAGCCGATCAATGATTCTCTCTCATCACTGATGTTTCTATATTTCTCTCCCTCTCCCTTCCTATCTGAAATCAATAAAAATATAAAATAAATAAATAAAAAGAATTGGGCTCCCTGAGAAGGCCCCAAAGAACCTTTACAGAGAAAAGAAAAATGGACCTGGGAATAGAAGAGACTTTCCAGAAGGAGTGCGGCCCCTGAACTTCATGGGATCGAGTTCTGAGGCTCAGGGTTAAAAAACCAGACTCCAGGATATCTCAGCCATGGGCCTTCAGAACCAGGGACACCAACTTGGAGGAGAATCGCTCCTGGAGAGATTCCCTGTGGGAGCTTCTCACAAGGCTCCTACCTCAATCTGAGACCAACCCAGCTCCCCTGCCCTGGTTGTTGACTCATTACCAAGACCCCATATCCCAACAAAAAGTCCAAGGAGGACATTCAGAGAACCCAGGGCAAGGTGACCCTATTGTTCTCCAGAGCTACTCAGGAGGGGATGCCACCCTGAAGTCCCCTCACCCTTCTTACCCTCTGGGCTTTGCCAGCTGAATTCACCTTTACCCAGCTTCCTAGACATTCATGCTATTTGCATTATTCTCTTCGCTTCCTCTTCTCTCTCTCCCAGGGATATTGCTCTACCTATGAAGTAACTGGGGAGCTAAATATTCACAAGTTCGGTCTCATTTTTTGAATTAGTTTTGCAAGAATGTGTCTCAGCCAGAGCTAGTCAAATGCAGAAATATCAAGGTAAGCCACGTTAGGAGTAAGTCAGCTGTCCTGGCCCCATGTATCCATCATGGAGGTAGGAGCTGTTTGGCAGAAAGTTAGCTGAAAATCTTCCATGCTGTGCCCAGGGAAACAGAATACCGTCACCAGCCACCTGCCTCCCAAAGCCAATGTTATCCCTTCATTCAGCTTTTCTCTGGGTGAGTTTTACTTCAAGGCTTCCACATCCCAGCTTGACTCAGCCTTGGCACCTACGGAAAACAGCACCAGAAACAGTTCTTCTCAGACCCCTTCATAGCACCTCATCAGAGCAGCGTAGCTTTCAGCAGCACATCCGCCACAGCTGAACCTGTTCTCCTACACAGCCTCTGCCCTCTGAGGGACCAGGAGCCTGTGCTGGACAATCTCATGCAAGATCCACACTGAGGTTTACTAATAGAAGGAACACACCTCATTTCCCCTGAGCCCCTCCTGCTCTTTGCAGTGCCCTGGCCCCTCCCACACCAGCTCTGCTCCTCCTAAGAAGTCTGCCTCTCACCACCAGGAGGCTGTATGCAGGGTGAAGCCTGACAGCCACACTGGGGGTGGCCCTTGGAGCTCAAAGACTACTTCATGGTGCTTCGGTCCTTCAGGCCAGCAACCCAAGACAGGCTTTTGACATCTTCACACAAAAAATGCCGGGCTTTGGAAATCATTGCTTATTATCTACTGCCACTCTTTTCAGCTACCTTCAGGGTCTTCCGGTAGGGTCTCTCCTTACATTCTAATCTGGCTTTGATGTTTCTTCTTGTTTCAGAGAGAGTTAGAGCCAGGGGGCATTTTAGAAATCATTATACTGAAACTCTTTGTGTTAGTGATGCAGAGACTGAGAGGACCAGGTACCCACATGAATGGCACTCAGTTCAGCACACGGTCACCCTGTGAGCTCTCAATGCTGGCACTGAGGAGCTAGAGAAATGCGAAAGGGCCAGACTCCTGAACTACAAGTTTGCCATAACTCACATAGGAGTTAAATAACAAAACAAGGTACCCACATGAATGGTGCCAGGAGTTAATGTTGACGGAGGTTGTGTGCTGGAGGGATTAGTGTGAGGTCAAGTTGTACAAAAAGGCTCAGACATATGATCAAGATGATATGATACAGCTGAGCTTTGGCAGATAACATTTGAGGGAGGGCTTTCAGGGAAGAGACAAGGGGAAAAAAAAACACCCACAGAAGTAAAGTTGAAGGGCACAACACATGTCCAGGAGTCAAAAGGAAGACCAGTGTATTAGAATAGAATTTGGTCACAAGATGAATCCCAGCCCATAAGGCAGCTATTAATAAACAGAAAAGCAGTGTGGCAGAGAGGGACAACAAAACATTGGAGCCAAACCTACCTCATTTTCAACCCCGGCCCCGCCACTTACTCAATATGTGACTTTAACCTCTCTAAGCCTCAGATTCCTTTCCTGTAAAATGTTGATAATAGCCTGGAACACATAATATTGTTTTGTATATACAGTAAAACTAGAGGCCCGATGCACGGAGGGCAGCTGTCTGTCAGTCCAGCTTGCACCCTCTCCAATCTGGGACCCCTCGAGGGATGTCCCTCTGATAATCCAGGACTGCTGGCTCCCAACCCTTCACCTGCCTGCCTGCCAGATTGCCCCTAACCACTTCTGCCTGCCAGCCTGATAACCCACTAGCCACTCTCCTGCCAGCCTGATAGACACATAACTGTTCCCCTGCTGGCCCGATTGCTCCTAAATGCTCTCCCCTGCTGGCCTGATTCTCCCCAATTGCCCTCCCCTGCAGGCCTGGTCCCCCTCAACTGCCCTCCTCTGCAGGCCTGGTTGCCATCAACTGCCCTCCCCTACAGTCCTGGTCACTCCCCACCTGCCCTCCCCTGCAGGCCTGATCGCTCCCAACTACCCTCCCTTGCAGGCATGGTCCCTCCCAACTGCCCTCTCCTGCTGGCCTTATTGCCCATAACTGCCCTCCCCTGCCGGCTATCTTGTGGTGGCCATCTTGTGTCCACATGGGGGCAGCCATCTTTGACCATATGGAGGCAGCCATCTTGTGTGTTGGAGTGATGGTCAATTGCATATTACTCTTTTATTAGATAGGATTATATACAAAGCACAATGTCTTAGCATACAATAAACACTATTATAATGACTGCTATTAACTAGCACTGTGCCAAGTACATATTATCCTAAATAATAAAAGGCAAATAAGCAAATAGACTGAACGGCAGAACAACCAGTCTCTATGATGCACACTGACCACCAGAGGCAGTTGCTCAATGCAGGAGTTGCCCCCTGTGATCAGTGTGCTCCCACCTCTGCAGCAGCGCTAAGGATGTTTGACTAATGGCTTAGGACCACTCCCTGGGGGACTCCCAACTCCTAAGCCATCAGTCAGACATCCCCTGAGGGCTCCCAGACTGCGAGAGGGCCCAGGCTGGGTTGAGGACCTCCCCTCCTCCAGTGCACAAATTTTGTGCACCAGGCTTCTGGTCTGTTTATAAATGGTGGTTAGTACTATTCCTTTCCTTTTGCTGCTGTCGTAGAGCCCTGTGTCGACCTGAGCTTAATGTGATGTGTATTATGTCAAGGGCCCGTTTAATACTACCATAACACACTAGGCACTTTAACATTTTATCATACCACATTAAACATATAAAATAAATATTTCTCATCAGTATTATTCATACAGAAATGTACCTGAAGTTATTTTAATAAGTCTTACTTCTGAAATGATTTGACTATACGTAGTTTATGATTGACACTGTTCCTTCTGCAATCATGGTACTTGAGAATTACTGTAAAATAAGAAAAATCTAATCTAAGATTACAAAGTAATAAACTATGTGTGCCAAATTCCAAAATACATAAAATCACGCTCTCTTTGGCAGCACGTATACTAAAATTGGAATGACATGGAGATCGGCACTGCCCTTGCTCAAGAATGGCAAGTAAATTCCACAAAAGTAAATAAATAAGTAAATCTACTTTATGTTACTGTGGTAGCTGGTGGGTAAATATGTTAAACTAGAGGCCCAGTGCATGAAATTGTGCACAGATATGGTCCCTAAGCCTGGTCAGCGGTCAAAATGGGAGCCATCTGGTATGGAAGGGCAGGTCCCAGCTGACCTCTGGTCCCTTGACAGCACCTGGGCCCCCGTGTCCCCGTACGCGCCCCCTTTACTTGAATCATGGCTCCCCAGTCCCCACGTGGAGATGCAGTGAGTATGGCCAGACATCGTGGGCCAGAGTGTAACGTGGGCCTCTGGGCCGCCCAGCAGCACCCATGGAAGCCAGGCAGGCAGCACACTCTTTCCCAGCCAGCCTTGCAGACCAGCTTCTGCGCAAACCCATGGGTCTCATATCTGCAGCCCAGCTCACCTGGAAGAGGCCCTGCAGGTGTGGGACAGGCTCCTGGTAGGCGCCTGGCACCTGAGTACGGGAGCTTCCCAAGGGAATGAGAGTAAACTCAGTGGACACCCCACATTCTCACCGCACCTTCATCTCGGTCACCCCCACCCCAGGTAGCCGGCAAGAGGTCACAGAGCATCGCCCACATCTGTCATATTTTTTTAATATATTTTATTGATTTTTTTACAGAGAGGACACACCTGTCATATTTTATGCCACCCCCTTAATGGTCAGTACACATTATTGGGAGTGGTCAAACTCCCGGTCAAATGATGCACAAGGGGACATTTTGCATATTAGGCTTTTATTATATAGGATTTGATTTTTTAGTTGCCTTTTCCAATGTTGAAGCCAAATTTTCCCCCCCTATTCTCAAATATTATAGAACCTTGAAAACTTCTGACTCTAGGCACTGAGCCTATAGTGCTTCATGCATAAAACATCTCTGAGCCCCTGGTAATTGGGAGGACTTGTGATGAATGAGTAGGATCAGATACACAACCATAGGAACCCCTTCCCCAGGCCTCCTGGAGTGGGGGTGGCCAGCTGCAGGGTTAGCGCCTTCTTGAGGGAAAGCGTGTTTGCAGCTCAATTGGACTCAGAGCTTGCAAAATCTGTGTTCAGTCACTTTGGTCAGCACAAAATGTTTCTGCCAGCCTTGGCTCCTGCTGCCATCCCCACCCTCTCACTCCAAAGCTTGGATCTGCAACTGTTAATGAATAATCACTTGGTAATCCTTCCATCTCAATGGGAGAGGCTCAGCTGAGGGCCTGCAAAAGAGAAATGACTTCCTGGATAAATAAATATATGTACATTTGCTCCATGGGGCCCACGTCAACTGCTTGCTGGACAATGTTCTCCTGGCTTCAACAACCAGTGTTTTGCTAACTTTGTGGGAGGGGTGCATGAAGGGATCTCCACCATGAGAAGGGTGAGCTCTGCTGGTGGCCCAGGCTCCCCCTTGGAGGCAGAGAGAGACACCCTTCAGGAGTTTCCATTGGCAATGCAGATGCTAGAAGCCTAAGTCTATTTTGCCACTTTGACGAGCACTTTATCTCAAAGGCAGAGAAGCCACACAAATCACAGAGGTAGAGATGCTTGGATGGGCCTAATACATCGACATGGACCTGAAGCCAGAACAAGTTACCCAATTTAAGTCATTTGCTTCCTCCCTTTACAATTGTTGCAAAACCCACTTATTGCCAGTAGTATCTATACTAATAAAAGGTAATATGCTAATTACACTAGGAGACCTTCCAGACATCCTTTTGGACAAAGCCATGGTGGCCGGGCTGAGGCAGAGACAGTTAGGGGTGATCAGGCTAGAAGGGGAGGGCAGTTGAAGATGATCAGGCTGGTGGTGGGGACAGTTGCGGGTGATCAGGCCGGAAAGGGTGGCAGTAGGGGGCAAGCAGGCCAATAGGAAGAGTGGTTGGGGCGATCAGACAGGCAGGCAGGTGAGTGGTTAGGAGCCAGCAGTCCTAGATTGTGAGAGGGATGTCCCAGATGAAGAGGGTGCAGGCCTGGCTGAGGGACACACAACTCCCCCAACCCTGCCGTGCACAAATTTGGTGCACCGGGCCACTAGTATAAATATAATTTACTCAATATGCATGCACTCATTTAGTTCAAATAATACTTTGAAAACGAAACTGGTTATCACCATATTTCAAAGAATATGAGTGTCACTTAATAAATAGAAATAAAAAAAATAAATATAATGTCATCCAATGTTTTTAACTTCCATTCAGAATTATTTTCAATTGAAAACTGAATCTGAGTTCTGTTGTCTCTATTGGAAATGGGAGGAGAAACAAAGGATTTACCTGCCTTCTTGCTCTAATGGGAGACTTTCTCTTAAATGTTATCAGAAGGATTAGAAGGGAATTATTGGAGGCAATGTTCATGCACCACTTGAACCACAGAGACACACTCACTATGCTCTGCTTCCGTGGAAAAACTTTCTCCTTCCCTTTCAGCCTGGCACTAAACCAAAGGGATGGGTTGAAAGTCAGGAAGCTCCTGGCCCCGGCTCTGCCACTCATGTGATAGCGTGGGGAGGGGCACTTCATCTTTCCGGACCTCCAGCTCCTTCATCGGTGAGATAGTTGATTGAGATGATCTGATAACCTCTATCATCCCAAGACTTTCTCCTTGAGGGTGAAACGTCAGCCATGGAAAGAACCCAGCTCACCATCCTGCTTTGCTGGCTCCCTTACTGGGAGTGACTGTTTACCCAGCTTCAGCAAGAAACTGGGCCACAGAATATTCAGACAGGAATTAACCTGACTCCACAACCTTAATATTGCTTCTTTCAGGAACGCCTGAGCTAGCCTGGGAGAGTGAGGTATGGACCCATGGCCTATTTTTCTTCCAAGATTCGTTTCCTTTTGTGGCCTGACTTCTCAGAGCTTCCAACAAGAAACCCGGGAGTGTGGAAAGAACAGGGGCTTTGGAAGCCGAGAAGCATTGATTAAAATCCTGTATTTGACACACTCTAGCTGGGTAATGATGGACAGGTTCCCTTAATTTTTCTGAGTCTCAGTTTGCACATATATTTTTTAAAAACTAATCATACTCACCTCATAAATTCTTTTGAGGGATAAACAATGTAGGATTTATTGGGAGCATAAAAAGGCATATGGTCTGCTGACATTGAACAATAAAATGCCAATGGTGTTCTTCGATATTCCAGGCTGCAATGACTGACTGAGGGTATGAAATTCTCAGAAGGGCTAGCAACACATCCCCAGTGGTGACCTACTCACCCCTCCCTCCCACCACTTCCTCCGTGCCATTGTTCCCCTTAGGAGAGATGCCCCCAGACAGAGCGGGATTTTGCCCCCTGCTGCTGCTCCTACTGCTGGGGCTGTGGGTGGCCCAGGTCAGCACCAAGTCCAAACACAGTTTAGCTCAGTGGTTTGAAACTCAGAGTGTGCAGCCCAGCCCCCAGGGATGTAAAGGGGTGACGGGCAACATCAACAAGCACACACATCACTGCGGAGGCCTCCAACTTCCTGCACGAAGCCTTCCAGTGTGGCAGCCACCTGCCAGAGCCCCACCATAGCCTGCAAGAACGGCCAAATAGGCTGCCACCAGAGCCAGAAGCCCCGGTCCCCTGACCACGTATGAGCTCCCCTTGGGAAGGTACCAAGATCGCAGGTAAAAAGACAAGCAACTGGACGATACTCTTCATCGTGGCCCGTAACCCTCCACAACAGAAGGACAGGCTGAAGTCCCTGCCGGTTCCTGTGCTCGGGGTACTGCTGCCTAAGGCCAGGTGCTTCCCTCACCCCAAGCTCTGCAGACTCCTGGCGCTGCTGCTGCATTTCCTCCCTTGAGTTCTTTGCTAATCCTCAGCCTCCTTGCAAATACCACTTTTCTCCCACACTCCCAACTGCACATACTCTTAATTCCAGAGGGGGGCGGGGGAGTTGGGTGCCCGACATGAGAGAAAAGAGGCTGTTCTCTTTAGCCCTTCTGTTTACATTGCTTTCTGAGTGTGTGCTACCGTGTGGCCCTTTAAGCCGCAAGGATCTCGGTGAGCAGGACGGTCTGGGTTTTGTGGGGGCTATGCCATATAGAATTTTGGAGACTGTCTTTAAAATTTTGTAATTTATAAAAAATATAAAATGACAAATGCAAACTTAGAAGGGCTGTGGTCAGACAGTTCAGAGGGATCCTAGGCAGGGGAGACCATGTGAGGAGGAGGACTGGAAAACCTGCGCTGGGCTCCCTGTGTCGAGAATGTGTCTGATTTTGCTTCAGTAAAAGACTGACCTTCCTGCCAAAACCGGTATGGCACAGTGGATAGAGCGTCAGCCTGTGGACTGAAGGGTCCCGGGTTCGATTCCGGTCAAGGGCATGTACCTTGGTTGAGGGCACATCCCCAGTAGGAGGCATGCAGGAGGCAGCTGATCGATGTTTCTAACTCTCTATCTCTCTCCCTTCCTCTCTGTAAAAAAAAAAAAAAAAAAAAAAAAGACTGACCTTCCTGATTGAGGGTGTATGACTGTCCAAGGCAAAGTCTGGAGGTTTGGAAACCCCTTCTTATCTCGGTGAGGCATCAGTCTTACTTGCCTGGCAGACTGGAGGAGGGCTGTGCCCTGAGCAGCTTGGGCTTGGAGGAGCAGCCTGGTCTCTGCCAAGCGCCCCCTAGGGAACACACGGTGATCCCATCTCACATGAAAGGGAGGAGGGAGAGGAAGAGCAGGCTGAGCCCTGGGTGTCAGCCAGGTCTGAGGCCTGACCCATGCTTCTCTGATATGATGCTGAGCAGGTGCTCAGACTTCTCCAGTGAATTTCTCTCCCTTGGGAATTTCAGAATCTGGACTTTCCAAAAATCTTAATCTGGTCTAAATTAGTGCTTCCCTAACTATCTGTGGTAAAGGAGCAGTTTGTTTGTTTTTTGGTATTTTTGTTTGTTTGTTTGTTTATTGATTTCAGAGAGAGAGAGAGAGATAGAAACATCAATGATTAGAGAGAATCATTGATCGACTGTCTCCTTCACACCCCACACTGGGTACTGAGCCTGCAACCCAGGCATGTGCCCTGACAGGAATCGAACAGTGACCCCCTGGTTCATAGGTCAACGCTCAACCACTGAGCTACACCATCCAGGTAAAGAAGCAGTTTTATATGCACTCTGCCTCAGATCGATAATTTTGTAAAATACAATAAAATGAAATAGAGCATACAGATATGAAAAACCCAATGCCAATTTTTATAGTTAATTAAATCTAAAGTCAATTAACACAAAATCACTCTATCAAACTGGCATAGAAGTTTCTCAATGCTTTCTCTCAATTTCTATACTTACCTTAATAGATATTCACACAGAGAAAAACATACACATATAATACACACACATAAACACCAACATAAGACATACACATATATACATACATAAACATTCACACATGTACATGTGTGTGCACAACACACAAACACATGTGTGCATAGTAAGGCAGCCCCTCTCCTTCCCTCTCCTGACTCTGCCTCCTCCACATACCCACTTCTCATTTTTAAAAAGATTTTCTGATACAAACTAAGGCTCAGAATAAGGGAAGGATGGTTGGTGAAATGTGATGTGGCTAAGAAAGCACAGAATCCAAAAGTTCTGACTCCCAACCCCCTTCCCTGCTTTCTAGAAAAAAGAGATCTAAGGTAGAGAGAGCTCCCTGCTCCCCACCACACCCACCCCAAATATAGCTCCCACAGCTTCCAGGAGGCCTCACCACCCCACGCTCTGCCCACCAGTATCACTATCTTACCCACCCCTGTGCTTCTGACCAAGGAAGATAGACTGGAAGGGAGAGGGGAAAACATTCTTCTACCCCCTGGCTTCTCTCCAGGGTCGTGGGCAGGCTCCACTTCCTCTGTCTGCACCTTAGATGATGGTGTTTCCAAGGGTCCTATTCTTAGATCCTATTCTTAGCTCACACCGCCCTCTCTGAGTGACTTGGTACACGTCCATGGCTTCAACTGCCACTTACCTGCCCCCAAGGCGTACTTCCAGCCCCGATCTCTTAAGTTCCAGGCACATATCTCCAGCTACTTACTGTTACTAGCCTCCTCCGTGTCCTGCAGGCGTCTTAAGAAACATACTCAGAACTGACCTCAGATCAGCCTGCCTTCCAGACTTGCCCCTGCTCCTGCAGTCTCTCAGTCTTGGCTAGTGGGAACATTATATCCAACCATTCAGGGTCCTAATCTAAGAGACACCTGTGTCAACTGAACCACACCAGCCAGGGCTGTCAACTCATTCTTTTTTGTTTGTTTCTTCAGTAATTCCCCAACAATCCCATGTACTGCTTTAAGAGAGCACAGAACTTCTTGGGTCTTCTTTTCCCCACATATCGTTGGGGTCCTAATCTGTGTCCAATACAGGTTATGGCTTTGGAGAAGGCTATGATTTAGAGCCAGGAAAACACTCCTAAGTTTTATATATATATATATATATATATATATATATATATATATATATATATATATATATATATATATATATACTAGTGGCCCAATGCACAAGTTTGTGCAGGGGGAGGGTGTTCCTCAGCCCAGCCTGCACCCTCTCCAATCTGGGACCCCTTGAAGGATGTCCTACTGCCGGTTTACAGGGATGGGGCCTAAACCAGCAGTTGGGATTGCTGGCTCCTAACTGCCTGCCTGCCTGATTGCCCCTAACCACTCTGCCTGTCGGCCTGCTCACCCCAACTGTCCCCCGCCGCCAGCCTGATCACCCCCAACTGCCCATGTCAGTTGCTTGCACCCAACTGCCTCCCCACTGCTCTCCCAACAACTGCCCCCATACTGGCCTGCTCACTCCAAATTGCCCCCCCCCCCCATTGCTGCTGTCCTGATCACCTCCAACTGACCCCCACTGATGGTCTGCTCACCTCCAAGTGACCACCCTGCTGGTCTGCTTACCCTCAATGCCCCCCCCACCAGCCTGACCACCCACAACTGCCCTCCTCTCTTGGCCTCTATCTGCCTCTACCTTGGACCCACCACATCCAGAAGGTCTCCTGGAATGTCTCCCAGTCTAATTAGCATATTATCCTTTTATTAGCATAGATAGAGGCCTGGTGCACTGGTGGGGGCTGGCTGATTTGCTCTGAAGGCTGGCTGATTTGCTCTGAAGGGTGTCCTGGATCAGGGTAAGGGTTCCCTTGGGATATGGGGCAGCCTGGGCGAGGGGCCTGTGATGGTTTGCAGGCTGGCCATGCCTTCATGGGGTGGGGTGAGGGCTCCTGCTGGGGGGGTGGGGGGAGCGTGGCCAGCTGGGTTAGATGCTGAGGGCTGTTTTCAGGCTGGTCATGCCCCCTAGTGACCCAAACTCCCAGCCCCTCCTTTTCTTTTTTTTCTTTTTTTTTCCCAGTGCCTCCTTGAATGGAGGCCAGGGCCAACTGGAAGTAGGTATCTGGGGTTTATTTATCTTCTATAATTGAAACTTTGTAGACCTGAGCAGAGGCCAAGACCAGCCATGGTGGGCAGGAAGCTTGGCTTCCTCCATTGCCAGGGGCAACCCAAGCCTCCTGCTCACTCCAGCTCCATGGTCACCACCATCTTGGTTAGGTTAATTTTCATGCTCACTCTGATTGGCTGGTGGGTATAGCAGAGGTACAGTAAATTTGCATGTTTCTTTTATTATATAGAAAACACACACACACACACACACACACACACACACACACACTTGCCCTGGCCAGTGTGGCTGAGTTGGTTGGGTGTCATTCTGTTCACCAAGAGTTTGTTGGTTTGATTCCCAGTCAGAGCACATGCCTGGGTTGTGGGCTCCATTCCTGGCGGGGGCCCTGCAGGGGGCAGCTGATCAATGCTCAGCTCTCACTCTGTTTCTCTCTCTCCCTTTCTCTCTCTCAAAAAATCAATAAAAATATTTTTAAAAATAAATATAGAAAAGATTTCACTATCTAGTTTAAGAGGCAGGTAAAAATAATACATTTGAAACATATCAAATATCAGAAGAGTATAATGAATCAAAGGAATTTCATAACATTTTCCTCCCATCTTCCAAAGAGTTTCATTCATCCTAACCCAAAACCCATTCTCTATTACATGTTAATCTTCCTGTTACATGTCTCCAGTGCAACGTTCTGTCTGTGACCAGAGTTAGTCAACCCCAGGAGAAATTCAACCATCTGTAGGAGTTGTGACCCCAGAAGCTGGGAAGAGTGTGGAAAGAATTCCGAATAGAATGAATCCTTAAATAGATTCACTATATCCAAACAAGTGGTGTAGCAATGTAGATAAGAGTTTCTGACTTCCGTGTGTAGGTTGAAGAATGAGATGGAGTGTAACTTGAATCGAGGGGCCTTGGCCCACTCAGAGAGTAATGACACAGCATCCATAAAACAGGGCTCAGTGGGGCACTTGAAGGCTTGAGAAGAGCTTCCCAAAAGCCTTGGGACAAATCTCTGCTGGTTATGATCTCTGGGCCACGGAGGACCTATTTCCAAAAAGTCACTTGGGAAGGGGCTCCCCAGCCATTTAGGATGGCATATTTCCTAGTGGGTAAGTTTGTTTTAATAGCCAAAACTTTTTAACTCAGGATAGAATATTTAAGAAAATCAAACACATAGCATCCTTATGTTTGCATTAAGGAATGTGTGCATATTCGGTATTTTAGGTATTTGCAGTGTTCAAGAGAATTCAGTCTGTTACAGTAACAAATTGGCCTTGTAATTCTAATTTAAAATGTGTAATGGGTGTAGTGTGACTTGAAATAGGACTTTCCTTTAAAAGCAGTTTTGGGCCGAAACCGGTTAGGCTCAGTGGATAGAGTGTCAGCCTGCAGACTGAAAGGTCCCGGGTTCGATTCCGGTCAAGGGCATGTACCTTGGTTGCCGGCACATTCCTAGTAGGGGATGTGCAAGAGGCAGCTGATCGATGATTCTCTCTCATCGATGTTTCTAACTCTCTATCCCTCTCTCTTCCTTTCTGTAAAAAATCAATAAAATATATTTTTAAAAATAAAAATAAAATAAAAGCAGTTTTGGAACACTTGAGAATTGGACCATATTTATAAATTGCTAGATTTGTGAGAGTTTTTTAGGTATTCAGGAATGTCATGTTGGTTAGCTCAGATGACCAAATTACTTTCTAAGGGCATGGGATAAGTTAAATTTATAAAATATATTTTAAATTTGTTTATAAGTTACTTAAGGAAGAACTTGGCTTCTGATTTGCATCTTTAATACAGAAAACATAAATTTTAAAAAGCCAAAGTGGCCCTCTGAATATTCATTTCTGGGCACAAAAGGGACATATTAAAAACTCACACTGACATTGCAAAACCAGCCCATTTTCTGTGTTGTTTTCATCTACTGGTGACTGTATTTCCTGGTGTTCCCATGTTGACTGCTTTTATTGAGCTTTTAGGAGGAAGGGTGACTACTGATGACGCAATAGCCCAGACCAAGGCATACAGCTGCCAGTGGCAGCACCGGAATTAAACCCGGAGCTGGGCCTCTTCAGCGCCCTCTGCTTCTGCACTGTGCTGCCTTAGGTGGATCGCCCTGCCGACTTATAGAGACTCTCCCATTGCATTCTGGAGAAACTCAGAAAGTTTCCTGAGGCCAGTGTGGTGGTGGCAGAGGAATTCAGCAAAATATACTCTGAGAAAAAGTAAATTTCAGAGACTATGATTCAATATCTTAAATAGGGGCTTTTTTCCCCTCTGGCTAAACTTGGAGTTTTAAGACTAGATTTCACCAAGGTAATTTTAAAAATATATAAAAACTAGCCCTAGCCAGTTTGGCTCAGTGAATAGAGCATCGGCCTGGGGTTTGATTCCAGTCAAGGGCACATGCCCAGGTTGCAGGCTCCTCCTCAGTCCAGGCCCAGGTAGAGGGGGAGGCATGTGGGAGGCAACCAATTGATGTGTTTCTTTCACATTGATGTTTCTCTCTGTCTTCCACTCTTTCTAAAATCAATAGGAAAATATCCTCAAGTGATGATTAAATTTTATATATAATCAAATAAAGATGGAATATGCAATTGACCATAACTCCACAACAAAGATGGCGGCACCCACAACCAATAAGAAGGGAATATGCAAATTGGTGCGACAAGGTGAGAGTTGTAAAGGTGGCTATGGTCAGAGTGAAGGTGGTGTCAGCAGCTAGGGGAAGGAAGGCCTATTCTTGCACGAATCTTCATGCATGGGGCCTCTAGTGTGTGTGTGTGTGTGTATATATATATATATATATATATATATATATATATATTAAAAACAACAGAATGTCAAGCAACTGGTTTCTTCAATAAAAATCAGACTGCATTCCCTAATTGGTTTGGCTCAGTAGTTTTGGCCCATGGACCATAGGTTCTCGAATTTGATTCCAGTCAAGGGCATGTACCTCGGTTGCAGGCTCTATCTGACCCAGTTCCAGAGGAACCAATCAAGGTGTCTCTCTCACTTGAATCTCTCTCTCTCTCTCTCTCTCTCTCTCTCTCTCTCTCTCTCTCTCTCTCTCTTCTCCTCCTCCTCTTCCTCCTCCTCCTTCTCCTCCCTTCCTCCTTTACCTTCTCTCTAAAAATTAATACAAACATATTCTCAGGTGATGATTTAAAAAACAAATAAGCAAGGCTATGTGTGCGCAGCCATGTGTGTAAAGTTACGTTAGTGGAATTAGGAATGCTATATTCCACCTATTACAGATTTTTAGTGGACCCAAACTGCTCATTTGAAGTACAATTATCTTTTCGCAGAAATAAAAAACAATAATATAATAATTACTGAGAATTAATCACTTAGTTACCGGGTTTAACTTGGGAGCATAATGAAAGTTTTGTAACAAGAATAGGGAGGATATGGGCAGAGACCTATAAGTGGACAATGAGTCCAGAGAAGAGGATGTCAAGGAACTGAAAATAAATTTTTACCCACCTGCTTAACAACTCTAAAGATTGGGGGGTTGGCTTCATTGATTTCATGCTGTCCTAGTTCTCAGATTGCCTGCCCCTGGAGCCTGCTGGGAGCCTGCTAGTGAGGGCTCCAGCTGCCACTAGATATACCCAACACAATGCTAGGTCCTCAAATATGTTCTTTTAACAAAACTTGTTTTCAAAGCAAAGTAATGGGACTAGGAAGATATACAGATCACAAATCAGGATAAGTTTATAAAACTAGTTCTTTTAAAATTCTCATTATGCTAAAAATCTCCAGAAAGGGGAAAACTACTGGCTATGAAGATAGCCTTGTGCCATTTTGGGCAGCTCTAAATACTAAAAATTCCCCTGGGAGGAGAATCCAAGATGGCTGCTCGGGTAGGCACCTAGCCGCAGCCGCACGCAACAATTTCAATAAAATACAACTAAAATATAAAATGGACATTACCCAGAACTACAGGAAAGTCGACTGACTGGAAATTCTACAACGAGAAGCAAGGAGAAAACCAGAAGGAAGCGCGGAGGAGCTGTAAAAGCCCAAGGTACGAAGACACGCGGCGTGCGCGGAGAGGACAGAGCCGGAGAGGAGGGAGGCCGAGTGCCTGGCTGGCGTTCCCTAGCGGGAAGGAGATAAACACTCGGACTGTGCTGGGCCCCCAACTGCTCTGAACCCCCGTTCTAGGCCAGACCCCGGGGACCCAGGCTCATCCAGAGGGAGCTGGGCTGTAAGGCGGTACGCGGGGAAGCAGCGAAAGGAGGTCCCAGAGGCGCGCACACAGCGCGCAGAGAAGGGCCGGCCGGCTGTGCCGTAGGACTGCCCTGGCGGGAAGGAGACAGGGGCTCCAGACTGCTCTGAACGCCATCTCCAACTCCACTTCCAACTGAACTGAACCCCAGTTTCGGGCCCATTGCGGGAGAGCCTACACAGTTTGGTAGCAGGCGAAAATCGAGGGCACCTTTCTCTCAGAGGTGCTTGCAACAAGTACTGAAGGACCCTGAGTCTCAGGAGTCGCATAGGGCGGGGCTGACGGAAGCCAAGGCTGTAGGCTCCACCCTGAAACCCCGCCCCATCAGAAAAGCTGCCTGCGAAAATGGCTAAACCAAACAGATCACAAACGAAAGAAATGGAGGACAAAAAGCGACTGGATATAGAGTTCAAAACCACACTTATAAGGTTTTTCAAGAGTATCCTAGAAAAGGCCGATAAAATAAATGAGACCTATGAGGATATGAAAAGGGATCAACAAGAAATAAAGAATACATTGTCTGAAATAAAAAATATTATACAGAGTCCTAAAAACAGAATAGAAGATCGCAAGAATCAAGTCAAAGATTTGGAACATAAAGAGCCAGAAGACACTCCTCTGCAGAAGCTAGAAGGCAAGAGAATCCAGAAAATTGAAGATAATGTAAGAAACCTCTGGGACAACTTCAAACGATCCAACATCAGAATCATGGGGGTCCCAGAAGATGAGAGAGAGCAAGATATCGAAAACATACTGAAAGAAATAGTGACAGAAAACTTCCCCCACCTGGGGAAAGAATTGGACTTACAAGTCCAGGAAGCACACAGAACTCCAAATAAGAGGAATCCAAAGAGGACCACACCAAGACAAATCATAATTAAGATTCCAAGAGCAAAGGACAAAGAGAGAATATTAAAAGCAGCAAGAGCTAAGCAGGTGGTTACCTATAAAGGAGCTCCTATACGATTGTCAGCTGATTTCTCAACAGAAACCATGCAGGGCAGACGGGAATGGCAAGAAATATTCAAGGTGATGAATAGCAAGAACCTACAGCCAAAAATACTCTACCCAGCAAAGCTATCACTCAGAATTGAAGGTCAGATAAAGAGCTTCACTAATAAAAAAAAGCTAAGGGAGTTCATCACCACCAAACCAGAATTATATGAATTGCTGAAGGGGGTTCTTTCAGAAGAGAAAGTAAATAAAGATAAAAATTATGAACAACAAATACGTAACTATCAACAAGTGAATCTAAAAACCAAGGAAATTAAAAAAAAAAATCTGATGAACAATATTAACTGTTGAATATAATAGAATCAGAGGTATGGAAGGGGAGTGAACTAATGATTCTTGGGGAAAAGGGGACAGGGGAATGTGGGAAGAGACTGAACATAAACTGTGCACCTGTGGATGAGGACAATGGGGAGTGGGGAAAGGGCAGAGGGTGGGGTGGGAAGGGGGGGGAAGGAACACTTGTAATAATATGAACAATAAAAATTTATTTAAAAAAAAAAATCCTTGGTGAGGATTAAAAACAAAAAACAAAAATAAAAAAAATAAATAAATAAATAAAAAAATAAAAAAAATAAAAATAAAAATTCCCCTGGATGGAACCTAATCTTACGGCTCATCACTGCAGCAATGCCTTATCACTGCTGAGCCATTCAGAACAAATCCAATTCCTCTTCACACCAACCTTTTAAATACGTTAGGAGTTTTACAACCTGTGCTCTCCAAATACAGGTTTGGGCAAAAGTAGGTTTACATTTGCTCAAATGTAAATTAATACAATAATTTATAAATAATAATACAAGAATGAACTGTGTTTCACGTACTCACAACTGTAAACCTACATTTTCCCCACTCTGCATTGCCCCATTAGGTAATAGCAAGAGCTATAAAATGGCTCATACTGTTTGGTCCAATAATTCCACTTGCTAAATTAGGCTAAATGGAAGTAACTCAAAGTGAGAAGGGATAAATTTATGCAAATCTGTTTACTCTTGTCTCTGTGTAACAGAGAAAATTCAGAAACAATACAAATTCCAAATAGTCTCATAGATACAAAGAACAGACTGGCGGTTGCCAAAGGGAAGGGGAGTAGGGGAATGGGTGAAAAGGGTGAAAGCATTAAGAAGTACTAATTGGTAGTCACAAAATAGTCCCAGGGATGTAAAGTACAGCATGGGGCATATAGTCAATAATACTGTAACATACTAAGTATATATGGTACTTAAAATATCAGGGGGAACATTGTGTAAAATATATGACTGTCTAATCACTATGCTGTACACCTGAAACTAATACAAAATAATATTGAATGTAAACTGTAATTGAAAAAAATAAAATAAAAGAGAAATAATATAAATTCCTCAAAATTCAGAGTGAATTAAAAAATGATGGGGGAACTATTTGATGTTTTAACTGAAGCATCAAGTTATCACTTTAACTGAAGGCAAATACACAAATATTATCCTGATGCATGGAAATAAGTATGGGCGCTGCCACATGCAGAAAACAGAACATAAAACTGTTTTCATTGGGTTACAGCTCTATAAAAGGATCTCAGGGTTTATACATCAATAAAGTCCATAAGTGAATGTGGAGCCTTTCCAGAGCTCTCTCTCCAAACCATGCTTCCTGCAGACTCTCCCAGCCCAGGGAGCTGCCTCCAGCCCTGGACCTGTGCCGCATTTGCTTTTGATTCCATGCTGTGTATCTCCCACTTGCAAATACTTACCCATAGCCCATAGAGGGCTAAAGAAAGCTAAGCAGCAGACCCCAAGCCTCAGCCTCCCCAGTCCCTCCCAGTTTTCACGTTTCACTTGGTCTGTGGGGCTTTGTGCTCCCCTTACAGTCTTTACCTGGAGGTCTGATGTCTCCTGGGACCAAGTCAGACACTATCTAGGGTGCAGCAGTGACAAAATAGACAAGGTCTCTGAGTTCATAGAGTTTATTTTAAAATACATAGTGGTAAAGGTGGGTTTATTATGAGAAAGGAAATAAAAAAATAAATACATAATCAAGAAGAGGGAAATGTGAAGGAAATAAAACAAACAAACATTATTGGGAGGTATAATGGGAACACTAGACCAGGTGGTTGGGGAAGACATCTGAGAATGCAACACTTCAGTTAAGACTGAAGGATGAGAGCCAGCCACTAGACTTCCTCCAGGCAGAAGGAAAAGAGCACAAAAAGGCCCCAAACTGGGAATAAGCAAGGCATATTTGAAGGACTGAAAGGCCACAATGGCTGGAGGATCACTAGAAGCTTTCTACTCGGGAAGAAATAGGCAAAAAAGGAGTCATGCAAATTGGAAGCCTTTGAAGGACTGAGATGATCTGATTGAGGTTTTTGGAAGATCAGTCTGGTGAGGGTGCAGCGAATGGCTTATCAGGAGGTAAGAGTGGAGCGTATAGACCAGTATGGAAACTAATGTGCTCACACAGTCAAGATGTTGGTGGTGTGGACTTTGCCAGCATCTGGTTCAGAAAAAATGTACATTTCGATTTTTTTTAATATATTTTTATTGATTTCAGAGAGGAAGGAAGAGGGAGAGATAGAAACATCCATGATGAGAATCATGGTGGATTGGCTGCCTCCTGAAAGTCCCCCACTGGAGATGGAGCCCACAACCCAGGCGTGTGCCCTTGACCTTTCAGTTCACAGGCCAACGCTCTATCCACTGAGCAAAATCGGCAGGGCAAAAGTTGTACATTTTAAAAGGAACATTACCAGTAACATAAAATCTAAACTAAGGGAAGTTAAACAAAAATATATTTAAAATATATTTACTACACAGATTTCTTAAGATAGCTAAGGTTTGGCCCCCAGTTTCCTTGGAAGGGACAGGCAACAAGATGTTCTCTCAAGTCTGTCCTTTCCTGTACCCTTTGTGGTCCTTCATTAATTCCCCCTTACCTTTCGGCATGAGAAAAAAGCAGAGCCCACGTTAATGCTACTCTTCAAGTGGACAAATAGTGAGCAGCATAAAGCCCCAACCCTATGTACAGTGGTAGCTACATCTCTCGGTGACCATAAAACAGATAATAAACATTAGGCACAAATGTTTCTTCCACCTACTCTAGTGTTAGGATAACACTCCTTCCCCCTAAAAACCATAATGAAAGTTTCTTAGGGATTATTCTAACTATAACACTCTAGACCAGTGGTTCTCAACTTTCCTAATGCCGCTACCCTTTAATACAGTTAGTTCCTCATGTTGTGCTGACCCCCAACCATAAAATTATTTTCGTTGCTACTTCGTAACTGTAATTTTGCTACTGTTAATGAGTCATAATGTAAATATCTGTGTTTGCTGATGGTCTTAGGCTCTACAGCAGCAGTTCTCAACACAAGGAACTGTATTAAAGGGTCGAGGCATTAGAAAGGTTGAGAACCACTGCTCTAGAACAAGTCTAAAGAAAAAATAGCTTTTATTCTCTGATTCACAGGGACATATCTAATACTTTTAGGAACTCTTTCAGGACTGGCTACTACAGAAATAAAGCTAACACTTGTTAACATGACAGCTAGGTGGTGCAGTGTTCCAAGCGCTTCTTTTAAGGACTTGGGCAGCTAAGATGAAACCCTATAACTTACTGGTTGAGAGTGAAGGATCTGGAGTCAGGCTGCTTGGGTTCGAATCCTGGTCTCTCCACCTACTGTGTGGCTTAGAACAGGTTGTATAACTTCAATAAGCCAGAATTTCATCTTCAAAATGGGAATTTGATAAGCCCCCAAGAATCTGAAGTGGATGAAATATGATGAGAACTGTTTGTGAACTCAGGAGAGGGCTTCTAAACCTGGCCTGTTCCCTGCCGACAAGTCCTCCATTATCATTTTCCCCTTCACATCTCCCCAACACATATATATCAACACACACTCTATTATACACACAAACATGCACCACACACCTACACACTTAGTTGTAGAAAGTGGTATTTAACCACTATAAGCATAGTAAATGTCATTTTACTTTTTAAAAAATATTTATTTAATTGAGAGAGAGAGAGAGAGAGAGAGAGAGAGAGAGAGAGAGAGACATTCATCCGCTGCCTCCCACACACACTGTCACCCCACCCACTAGGGATCAAGCTTGCAACCACTCTGGGAATCAGACTGGTGACCTCTCTGTGCACGGGGACAACTCTCAACCAACTGAGCCACATCAGTTACATAGCATATGGCACTTAACGAAATAAACCTTTCTAATTTAGCACAGATTAAAACAACTCCGGGGAAGAAGTAACTGGATCCCAGACCCTGAATTCGAACTCCCTCACACTACAAGCTCAAAAATTTTCAAGTGCTCTTTTTCCATGGGGAAAATAAATGACCCACTCCCTTTCCTAGAAGTCCATGGACTCCCCCAACCAGCTTAATTTATATTCCACTTTTTATCTTAGGCTCTACCAACTGTTTCCCAAGTTGCTTGAGTATAAGGAATTGAAGATCAGGGAAGGAAAGGTTCATAATGCCTCAACCCTGGGAATAGGTGAGTTGGATTTGAAGCAAGTGAATACGGTTCATAATACTGCTGACTCTGGCGCAACACAGGTTTGAACTTCCCATCCACTTGTACTTGGATTCCCCTCCATGGTTGGGAGTGTAAGGATTCACATTGCATTGTTCTGCCATTGTATATAGGAGACTTGCGCACCCATGGATGTTGGAATTGGTGGGGGTTCCTGGAACCAACCCCTCTCCAGGACTCAGAAACAGGTTTGGGGGAGTCAAAAGTTGTTGGTTGATTTTCGAATGCACCTAAGCACTGGCCTCCGTAAGCAGCTACTGGGCAGCATTTACTCAGTGGACACCAGGGGGTAGCAACATCACACGCTCCCGGCTCCCAGGCACAAATCCTAGGGAAGAAGCTGTAGAGTCTTCCTAACTCAGGGCCCCAAAGCCCATGGACAGAAAAGAGCTCCAACTCCCTGCTTCTAACTCCTGGAAAGATGGTCACTAGGGTTTGTGGCCCTAGATTATTAACCTTTCGCCACTCTGGAGCAGAGGGGCCTTGCCTACAAATAAAATGGACATTTTCTCTCTCCTCTTTTCTAAACCCAGTGGAGTGGAGAATAAGTGGTGGGATTTAATTTTTTGAGGAGGTGAGAGAAGAGCCACCACATGAAGCCACGTCCTACTCGCCCCTGTGCCAGCGACTGCCCAGAAGCTCCGGCCTCCTGGCTTCCTGGGAGTTCGGTCCCCTGGGCAGACCCTTCCCACAGGTCACCCCCTATCCATCCTCTGCGGCACAGGCCCTCCAGCCCCGCTCTAGGAACTAGTTTGCTTTCTGAGCTCCTCCCCAAGCCCACCCTTTGGGAGCTCCACCGGCACCCCACCTGGCCCTGCTCATAGGAGGGACAAGACCTCTCCCGTCTATGCCTAAGCCTCCCCTCACCCTCCTGGGGGAGCTTCCCTGGTCTGCACTTCCCAGCCAGGCTCAGGAAGGGTGGCTGAGGCTACAACTTTCTTAATTGGTCTACCTTGTGTACTGTGTCAGATAGCCATCCCCGCCACCAGGAGCCCCTGGGGCTCTGGGACACCGTCACCACCCCGCAAGAAGGAAGGGCCTGATATCCAGTGTCCAATTATGGGGTCTGATTGGGGTTCCGCCGTCTCCCCGCCGCTGGCAGATGTGGGAGAGGTGGGAAGGACGTGCGGAGAGGATGGGACAGCGACCAAGAGGCTCAGAAAATGTCCCCAGCAGTGCACACCCTTCCGGGAGAATCCTGATCCCCGGACCCTGCCACCACCCCCCACCCCACCCCCCCACCCCCGGCCCAGCCACGGTGCCCACCCCAAGCCTTCACAGCCCCCCACGCCTCCGCCGTCCCCAGGCCGAACAGAGGAGCCCATTGTCAGAGCCCGAATGTTGGAGGGCTGCGGAGAGGAGAAGGGGAAGAGGAGGCGCCCCTCACCCCCCACACACTCCCCCACCCGCCAGACCCAGCGGGTGGGAGGCATCCCCGGACTTCCCTGCCCTCCGCTCCACCCAAGGCGGGCAGGGGTTTGGAGGGGTGGGCGGAGGGATCTCTTCGGAGCCCCAGGTTCTGCACAAGTCTGGCACCCGAAGGGAGAAGAGGCTCCCAGGCGAGCTGGAGACGGAGGGTCCCGGCCGCCTGCCGCCCCGGTCCTGGGCTGGGGACCCCGGGACTTCACGGACGCCCCAGGCTCCGGAGGGTCCCGGGAGCCAGGCGGTGGCGGGAAGAGAAGGGCATCGGTGGCTGGGGGCCTCCCGGACCAGGGTTGCAGCTACCCTCGGGGGTGGGGGTGGGGTGGGGGTGCGCAGGAGGGAGAAGCTGCGGAGAGCCCGGCCGGCCGGCGGGGGGAGGCTCCGCGGGAGGGGGGGATCGGGCCGCGCCCCGCGGGGCTCGGCGCGGAGCCGGCGGGCGGGAGGCGGGAGGCGGGGCGGCGGCCGTCTCGGTCCTCCCTGGCGGGGCCCCGCGGCCTGGGACGAGCCGCCGAGACCGCGGCCGGAGCTGTCCCCCCGCCAGACCCGGAGCGCGAGCGGCGGGAGGAGGCGGCGGCGCGCCCGGCCCCGCCCGCCCGCCGGCCCGAGCGTCCGACGCGGAGCGGCGCCGAGCCATGGTGAGTCCGCACCGCCGCCCGGGCCCGCGCCCGCGCCCGCGCCCGCGCCCGGGGGTGCCGCTGGCTGGCGCCGGCCCCGGGCTGCGGGGCGCTCCCGGGGCTCCCCCCATCCCCCGCTCTTCCCTTGGGTCCGTCTGCCCCGCTGTCTGCTCCGTCCCCCCAACCCCCCCCCCCCCCCAGTACTGCCCTTACCCTTTCTTTCTTCCTCCTCTTCCCGCCCCTTCCCCCATCCTCCCCGCGGTCTCTCCCTAATCCTCACGCCCCCATCCTCTCCTCGGCCCGGCCGGTGCCTTCCTCTGCAGGACCTCCGCGCCCCCCCCCCACCCGGCCCTCCCGCGGCTCCGGTGCCGCAGCGCCCTGCACGGGGCGGCCTCGGGTCATGAGAACCGACCTGCCTGGAACTCCCATTTTCCATCCCGGTCCCCAGCCCGGTGCACGGACCCACCCATCCGGCCCTGGGGGACCGGCCGCCGCGGAGCCTGGGCCAGGGCCAGGGACACAAAACCCGGGAGGGGAATTCCCGCGGAGGAGAGAGGTGGCCTCGGGATAGCGGGCAGATGGGGAGGGGGGCTCGCCGTGCCAGGGGGCGTGACGCTGCTAGGGCAGACCAGACATTGGGGGCGGGGGGGGGGGTGTCCCCAGCTCCCGCTGCAGGGAACAGAATCCGTGTCAGGGCATTCCCGCTGCAAAGGGGCGGGCGCTCCCCGAAGGGGGTAGGGGGACCCTGGCCGCAGCCACTCGGGGCCGGGAAGCAGGAGGGCATGGTTCAGGGGAAGCCCCTGCCAACAGGAGCGGTCAGTGTCCTGCGAACTTTCACTCCAGAAGTGTCCTCTGGACAATGACTGCCGGGGAGCTCCCACTGCGGGGTTGGGGTGGGGGGACCCGGCCTCAGGGGTGCTCCCTGCAGAGAGGGGAGGGGGGGAGGCCCCGCCGGGGAGGCGCTCCCTGCGGGGAGGGGAGGAGGGGGAGGAGCACTCCCGGGGCTGCTCCTCTGCTGGAGGAAGGGCACCCCCTGGCAGGGCGGCTGGAGCGAGGAGAAAGAGGAACTGGGCCAGGGAGAGCTGACTCAGTCTCTCTGGGCTCTCCTCTGGTCCCCGCCGCCGGCTATAGAGAGGCCTCGTCTCGGTGCTCCTGCCCACCGCCTCCCACCCCAGACCCCTCTTCCCCTCCCCTCTTCTCCCCTCCCCTCCCCTCCCGCCGGTGTCGTTTCCTGTGGCTGAGACTCTCTCTCAGCCATGAGCTCACCGCCCCTAATGGGTTGCAGCTGCCTCGCTGCTCCAGCCCGAGCGCCCCGCTCCCCGCCGCTGGCCTCCGAGCGGACGGCCCACTGCCTCCCCTCCCTCCCCTCCCCCCGCCCATCGCCCCCCTCTCCCCGCCCCCCTCCCACGTCCTCCGCGCCGGCCGAGTCCCCGGAACACTGGGGGTCTGTCTGCTCGCCCACACACCTTGGGGCCGGGTCTCTGTGTGACGCACGGCGTGGCCCTCTCCGGAGTGGCTGCCCTAGCCTCTCATGGTCAGAGGACTGGCTGGCAACTCGGGCTGGAGGGACCAGAGCAAAATGGTATGCAGTTTTGTCCTCGGGGCAAATGCGGGGCTGGCGATCGGGGAGGTAAAGAACTAGGAGACACTCTGCAGCGAGCATCCCCTTGCGCCTTTAGAGCAGTTAAATCTGGTAAAAGGAACTTCAAAGCCATCTTGGAGAAGTAAGTTTGCCCAAGGGCAGTTGTTTATAGAGTGTGGGATGGAGAAGGATCACCCATTAATTCACTTGGGAGGTGAGTCTGGAGGAAGCAGGGCTGAGTCTTTTGAGGCTGTGGCCCCAGGTGGACGTGGGCAGAGAGAGTCCTGCTGAAACCAGAAAAGATTTCAGCTCCCATGCATACCCATCAAGGCCTGCTTCTCCCTTCCCCACATGTTCCTTTTGTGACTTTTTCCTGTTTCAACTGTCCCCACCCAGTTCTTTGTAACCCAATCCCACATGCTCTGGAATGGGTGATTGCTTCACAGCCACTCTGGGAGAGGGGAGAGAGGGTGCTAGAAAGACTGGAGATACACAGCCCTCTCGTCCTCCCTCCCATCCAACAACCACCTCCAGCATAAGGTCATGGGTGGTGGCCCCACCTCTTTTGACGGGGGTCTCTGCAGACCCTTGGATACAGAGAGAAGACTGACAGTGGTTGGAGGGGAGGAAGTTGGGGGATGAGTGAGAAGGTTGAAGGGATGAAGCAAAGAAAAAAAAAAAAAAGACTCCTGGATAACAGTATGGTGATCATCAGAGGGAAGAGAGGGTGGGGGGAAGTGGAAGAGCGTGAAGGGGGGATAAACGGTGATGGAAGGAGACTTGACTTGGGGTAGTAAGCACATAATTAACAGGTGATGTAGAATTATATACCTGAAACCTATATAATTTTATTAACCAATGTCACCCCAATAGATTTAATTTTTTTAATGTAATAAAAAAATAAAATATTTTTTTAAAGAGTGTATTTGAGCCAAACTGAGGACATGCTTGGAAGCAAAGATCTCAGTAGATTGAGAAAATGCTCCTGAGAATGGCAGTTTGGCCTTGCCTTTTTTACATTTAGAATTAGAGAAAATGTAAGAAAGTTTACATGAAATCCACTGGTGGTAGATTAAGGCGGTAGGAGAACGCTAGGTGGGAGGGGTGAATACCTGGGGTTGCATAAGAAGCAAAATGGAGAGTTACATACTTCTTTCACCTTGACAGCTCAGGGTAGTTAACATTTAGCATTACATAACGAGAGATAATAAGCAGGCAACAAGGCAGCCATGAGTTTTGGTGCACCTGCTCTGTCCTGAGGGTGCGTATGCCTCCACGTTGTCTGGAAATGAAGATTGCTTTGGCATTGGAAAGGTTTGTTATCCTAGGTGCACAAGAACAATGGGCAGGGCTCTGTTAATGTAAAGTTAACCTTTTACTAAGGAAGCTGTAGGTCTGGTGCTTGACTACCCACCATGGCCTACCCAGTTGGGAATGTATCGCGTGGTTACTATTGGCCACTGAACTTGTCAGGTCTGCTATATAGCCTCTTTTTCATTCACAATTAATATTTTTGCTTTAAAAAAAATTGTAAATGCATATAAAACAATTAAATGTTGTATACCTCAACTGTGAGCACAACAAAAATATCACCCATCTTACAGGAAATAAGCTGAGGTATAGAGGTTAAATGGGTGGCCTAAGAGATTGTATTGTCAGTCAAAATTAAACTGCTATTTGATTTTTTTTAAAGAAGGGGGAGGGGGTGTCTGTGGATGGTAGGACCTGTGAGGGCTGTATGGAAGCCCTCCACCCTCCAGAGCTCTCAGCCTAACTCAGTACCCTGAGTCCCCAAATCCATCTCATCTCTCCTGGGGAGGGCCTGTGCAATCGCCCTGATCCTTAAGAATCAGGGATGGCCCTGATCAGAGACATGCATGACAAATTCTCCCTAGATTTTCCACAGCCAAGGTCTCGGGGCTCTCTCAGGGAGTGCACTGCAAGGCCTGTGCATTCTTACAGGCCAGCTCCACTCCCATCCTGAGCTCATTCAGCCAGCAGTTCCTGAGTGCCCTCCCTGTGCACTCAGTGGCACCCCGGGGTGACACAGCCAGCCCCAGCCCAGCCCACTCCCCAGGGTGCCATGCTTGGGTGATCTGCAGCCTGGTCTTGTCTCTCCCAGGAGCCGGAGCCAGTGGAAGACTGTGTGCAGAGCACGCTCGCCGCCCTATACCCGCCCTTTGAGGCAACAGCCCCCACGCTGTTGGGCCAGGTGTTCCAGGTGGTGGAAAGGACTTACCGAGAGGATGCGCTGAGGTACACCCTGGACTTCCTGGTGCCCGCCAAGCATCTGCTTGCCAAGGTCCAGCAAGAAGCCTGTGTGAGTGACCGTGCATTCCTGTTTTTTCTCCCTTAAGATCCTCTGCCTCACTCCAGAGACAAGGCAGACTGACTAATCTCCCCCACCCAGAGACGGAGCCTCCCTGATCCTGATCTCTCCAGAGGCACAGCCCCTCAGATATTAACACACAGACACTCATCTTCCTCGAAAATTAACCCCTAAGAAATATCAAGTCCCAAGCACCCCGACCCTCCAGACCCAATTCCAGACATTTTCCCCCCCTCATATCAGTTTTGAAGATACTAACTCCCCCAGATGTGGCTCAATAGAGATCCTTCACTTTTTTTTAGCTATAAAACCTCCTAAGAGTCTCTGAGTCCTCCCAAGACAATGGTCTCTGCTGACCATGTCTTTGTCATGACTCAGTTCTTACTCCCACGCATGGAATGAGCTTCCTACCACCGGAAAACGGACCAGTCCCAAGCCCTTCCTCTGCCACGTGGACACCTGCTCCCCTGGGCTATCACCCACCGGGCGTGAGGCCACTCCTGCCCAGGATGGCTCCATCCTAACTGCCCCCTCCTGTTGGTTTCGTCAGCAGAGGCCTGAGCGACCTCCCGTCTCTCTCCCCAGGCCCAGTACAGCGGCTTCCTCTTCTTCCATGAGGGCTGGCCCCTCTGCTTGCATGAGCAGGTGGTGGTACAGCTGGCAGCCCTTCCCTGGCAGCTGCTGTGCCCGGGGGACTTCTACCTGCAAGTGGTGCCCTCCGCAGCCCAGGCGCCCCGCCTGGTGCTGAAGTGCCTGGCCCCGGGAGGTGGGCGTGTCCAGGAGCTGCCTGTGCCCAATGAGGCGAGTGCCTACCTGTTCACACCTGAGTGGCTACAAGGCATCAATAAGGACCGGCCCACAGGTCGCCTCAGCACCTGCCTGCTCTCTGCGCCCTCTGGGATTCAGCGGCTGCCCTGGGCTGAGCTCATCTGCCCCCGATTTGTGCACAAAGGAAACCTCATGGTAGGACATCGGCCAAGCACGCTGCCCCCGGAACTGCCCTCCGGACCCCCAGGGCTCCCCAGCCCTCCGCTCCCTGAGGACTCCCTGGGCACCAGGAGTCCCGGGGATGGGCACAATGCCCCTGCCGAAGGACCGGAGGGCGAGTACGTGGAGCTTCTGGAGGTGACCCTGCCCATGAGGGGCAGCCCCACAGATGCTGAGGGCTCCTCGGGCCTCTCCAGGACCCGGACAGTTCCCACCCGAAAGGGCGCCGGAGGGAAGGGCCGGCACCGGAGACACCGAGCATGGGTGCACCAGAAGGGCGTGGGGCCTCCAGACCAGGATGGGGCACGCCCACCAGGTGAGGGGAGCAGCAGCGGGGCTTCCTCTGGGTCTCCCCCTGAAGCTGAATCTCCCCCAGAGGCAGCAGCCCAGGAGGCAGCTGAGCCCCCAGCAGAGGCTCTGGGGGAAGCCTCTGAAATCTGCCCCCTGAGGCCAGGGGAAGTTGGGGGAGGACTGGGCCCGGGAGCTGAAGGACCGCCCGGCACCCCTCGGAGAGCAGGCAAAGGAAACAGGAGGAAGAAGCGAGCTGCAGGCAGAGGGGCTCTTAGCCGAGGAGCGGACAGTGTTCCTGTCCCGCTAAACCCCGGGGACAAGGAAGAGACCAGCCAACAAGAAGCCCCTGCTAACCTGCCGTCACCAAATGAGCATGAGCTTCCAGGAGGCAGCCTGACTAAAGAGGAGCTCGAAGGTTCGGAGAAGCCCGAGTCTGAGCTGAGAGAAGAGCTCATACCAGCAGACAAAAAGGAGCCACAGCCCCCAGAAGCCTTTGGGCCTAGAGAAAAGAAGGCCCCAGAGAGAGAGCAGAAGGGCCCGAGTCTGATGTGCATGGCAGGTGAGGTGATACTGAGGCCGACGGGGCAAGGGCCAGTGTAGGTTCGGCCTCAGAAAGGGGGCTGGAGGCCGAAACAGGTTTGGCTCAGTGTATAGAGCATCAGCCTGCAGACTGAAAGGTCCCAGGTTCAATTCCAGTCAAGGGCATGTACCTTGGTTGCGGGCACATCCCCGGTAGGAGGTGTACGAGAGGCAGCTGATCGATGCTTCTCTCTCATCGATGTTTCTGACTCTCTATCCCTCTCTCTTCCTCTCTGTAAAAAAATCAATGAAATATATATTTTTTTTTAAAGAAAAAAAACGGGGAGGGACTGGAGGAGAAGCAGAGGTGAGGCTGGGAGCAGGACGGCCATACTCGGTCTCACTTCAGGCCCATAGCTCTGTCTGTGTCTGTGCAGGACCCACAGATCCTGAGGGGCTCCCCTCTGACCCTCCCCCGCCACCTCTGGAGCCTATACAGGAAGTGAAAGGGGATAGGATCCCGGAAGAGGCACCTCCAGTTTCCATCTCTGACGACCCTGACATACCTTGGGACTTGATGGCATCTGGATTCCTCGTCCTGACTGGTCAGTGAGCATCGGTGGTTGAAGGGAAAGGGAAGAACGGAAAGAGAAGCAGTGGAAGTGGGCTGCAGAGGGAGGCAGACTGGGTGGGAGGCAGCCAAAGCCTGCCTCCAGCAAGGACAGTCTGGCCATTTTGTGTCCTCAGGAGGGATTGACCATAGTGGGCGAGCCCTGCTGACCATCACCCCGCCGTGCCCTCCTGTGGAGCCCCCACCCTCCCAGGGCATGCTGAGCACTGCTCTTCATTACCTGCACTCATTGCTCAGGTAACCGAGCCCATTGCTGGCACCCTGGACACTAACCGCTTGGGTCATGAGGACTTTGACCCCTCTCTTCTCAAGACACTCACCCTCCTGACATCTAGGACATGTATTTCCCAAAATTTCAAGTCATTGACTTGTGACTTTACTGATCCCCTCCAACTCCCAGGATACCTACATAGATCTTTATAATTAACACTGCTGACTTTTAATATCCTAAAACACTCCCTAGACTATCAGGATGTTGACTCGCTTATTCAACAACTATATACTGAACACCAAGAACCTATTAGAGACCATGTGCTACATGGTGGCATTGAATTTATTCCTTCCAGAGCAAAGAATTCTTAATTTTCCAGGCCCTGACCTGTGACCTAATAGCCATGTAAATACAAACTGCTGATTGCTAGGTCACACCGCTTCTCGAACACACATCCCAGACTTTGGCCCTTTGGCAGCCTTTGCCCATTTTCTTCCAAACATATCAGAACTAACTTTTGTGAACTAGTAACACTAAACCCAGACTCTGTGTTACTATTCCCCCAACACACACACACACACACACACACACACCACACATAAACACGCTGCCTCCCTGGCTCTTCCTGCCCCCACAGGCCTGATCTACAGACACTGGGGCTGTCCGTCCTGCTAGACCTTCGCAAGGCACCACCCCTGCCTCCAGCACTCATTCCTGTCCTCAGTCAACTTCAGGTAATCAACCCCTTGAGACAGGTACTTCTCCTGATCCTAGCCCTTCTCCGCTGGCCATCCCAGGCCACCCACTCGCCCACCGTTTGGGGCTTTTCTTCCTTCAGGACTCAGGAGACCCCCGCCTCATTCAGCGACTGCTGCTTCTCAGTCATAACGACCCTCCGGCTGAGCCCCATGGATTACAGGTTTGAGCCCCTCCCACCGCATGCCCCTCCGCAGTGGAGAGAGAAGAGGTTAGCTGGAATCCAAGGGTGAGAAACCCCCTGCCTCCGTATGTCTACAGGGTGCTGAGTTGCTGTCAGAGAATGATCTGAAAAGAGTGGCCAAGCCAGAGGAGCTGCAGTGGGACTTGGGAGGTCACAGGGAGCCCTCTCCCAGCCACTGGGTAGAGACACACCAGGTAAGCTGCACTTCCTCCACCCAGGACACGGGGAGCCTGGAATGACCCCTCTGAGAACACTCTAGGAGACAAGGCAGAGCTGAGACACAATCAAGGGGTTGGGAAAAAGTGGTTTCCCTTCCATTCAATTCAACATTATATAATTGTGGCTCACAAACCATGAGCAAAATATTGTGCATTACCATGCGTGGGCTACTGAGGAAATGGGATGAGTATATTAAGCAAAAAATTTAATTGATTTGAGAGAGAGAGAGAGAGAGAGAGAAACATTGATGTGAGATATATCTATAGGTTGCCTCCTTGGGATCAAACCTGCAACCCAGATAGGCATGTGCCCTGACCAGGAATTGAGCCCACAACATTCCCATGCATGGGACAATGCTCCAATCAACTGAATACACCAGCCAGGACTTAAATAAATTATTTTAAAATATATATATTTTATTGATTTTTAAAAATATTTTATTGATTTTTTACAGAGAGGAAGAGAGAAGGATAGAGAGTTAGAAACATCAATGAGAGAGAAACATTGATCAGCTGCCTCTTGTACACCCCCTACTGGGCATGTGCCCGAAACCAAATTACATGCCCTTGACTACCAGAATCGAACCTGGTACACAGGCCGACACTCTATCACTGAGCCAAACCGGTTAGGGCCTAAATAAATTCTTAATATGATATTAAGCTGCATGTGAATTTTGGTGGGAGATGTCAGAAACAACTGAAGAACTGCAAAATAGCATCACTGGGGTTCTGGAAAGAGCTGAGAGTCAGAAAGTCTGATTCTGGTTCCAAATGACATTGGGTAGTTACTGTGTCCCACTTCCTGAGCCTTTCTGTATACGCTCCCTGCACCAACACCCAGGCCTCAGGATTCTCCCCATACAGGACATCCATTGTATTAAAATTTCTGATTCTATGAATCGAAGGGTATACAAGAAAAGTGGAGTAGCCCGGCCCAGGGTGGCTCAGTGTCTGAGCGTTGATTTATGAACCAGGAGGTCGTTGTTCGATTCTTGGTCAGGGCACTTGCCCTGGTTGTGGGCTGGATCCCCAGTAGGGGGTGTGCAGGAGGTAGTTGATCAATGGTTCTCATCATTGGTGTTTCTCTCTCTCTCTCTCCCTCTCCCTCTCAGATATCAATAAAAAATATTATATTGGTAAAAGAAAAGAGGTGTAAACCTGATCTGAGCCAAAGGAGATCTAAAAAAAAAATAATAAAAAGAAGTAAAGGAGGTCTGTAATATGGTCTCCAAGTTATATACATGGGACCTGAATCTAAATAGGCTGGGAAGAGGTTTTTATAGGGTAAGGACCCAATGCAGATGAAGGAAAGGAGCCTTGTGTTTACTAAGCTCCACAATGTGGCAGGCCCATGCTGGGTGCTTACATAGCAGCATCTCTTTAAACCTCACAAAATCCCAGGTGTCTTACCTGGACTTCCCAGTTGAGGACAGTGAGACTCAGGGGGGGTTCCTGGACCTGCCCAAGGTCATACAATTAGTAAGCAACTAAGTCAGGAAATGAAGCCGGCATGGCCTCCACAGAGATCTCTGGGGCTGCCCCGCGTGCTCCTTGGGCTCCACTCTGTCCCGGGACTCCATCCCTGTGTGCGTGTTTCAGGAAGTGGCAAGGCTGTGTCGGCTGTGCCAGGGTGTGCTGGGCTCTGTGCGGCAAGCCATCGCGGAGCTGGAGGGAGCAGCAGAGCCAGAGGGAGAGGTATGAAGTGAGATGGGGCAACGGGGCATGGGGAGAGGACTTTCTGGTGGAAGCCCAACTTTCAACTGCTCCCTGCTCCCAGGAGACGGTAGGAATGCCCGAGCCCCTACAGAAGGTGCTGGCAGATCCCCGGCTGACGGAACTGCAGAGGGATGGGGGTGCCATCCTGATGAGGCTGCGCTCCACCCACAGCAGCAAGTACGAGGGAGGGGCGGGTGTGCTGGGGCAGGTGGACACACAACAGAGGGTGGCCAGTAAACCTTCGCTGCCAGAACATTCTCACTGAGCGTGTATCTGGACAAGAGAGCATGCTCTCCCACTTATCATCTCATAACCCTCACAAGGTCCCTGCATGCGAGTTGTGATTACAAACGGGGATTTGGCGGGTCAGAAATGTCAAATGTCTTGGCCAAGGTAAAGTCAGTTCATGAAAGAGTTAGGATTCAAGTCCAGGCCCACACGATGGCCCCTGGTGCTGTGCCACCTCTCTCACTGGGATGCGATGATGGAATAGGGGTGGAGGGGCTTGACAAGGCAGTGGTTCATTCTGCCCTACTCCTTCCTCAGGCTGGAAGGCCCGGGCCCAGCTACACTGTATCAGGAGGTGGACGAAGCCATTCACCAGCTTGTGTGCCTGTCCAACCTGCATGTGCAGCAGAAGGAGCAGCGGCAGCGCCTGCACCGACTCCAGCAGGTAAACCAGGACCCCCAGACCTTACTCCGCCGTGGGCCTGGCCTCTAGCTCCCCGCTTTCACTGGTACAGCTGATGGTGTTCTCCTAACCTGGCTCTCCCTCTCTCCTTGCCTCCCCTGGAGGTTAGTCGTGGTCAGTGTGAGATTCAACAAGAGAGAGATAGTATCCATCACAAGACCGACAAAGAGAAGCCACCTCTCCCCTCCCGCTGTATGTTTGATCAGGTCTCCTTAATGATCGTGAGAGATGCTCCGTATCCTCGGGGGTCTGGGAAGAGATGATTGATCCTGGAGTGCCTACCTTCTTAGCTGTGAAATAAATAGCTATTGATACCAAGCTCTTTATTCTGCCACCCATGTTCCCTCAACTCTTATGTCTTTATTGATTTCTGGGAGGAAGGGAGAAGGAGAGAGATATAGAAGCATCACTGATAGAATCATTGATCAGCTGCCTCCTGCACACCCCCAAGAACCAATGACTCACTCAAGGCCACAACTCAGGCATTTTCCCTGACCAGGAGTCAAATTGTGACCTCCTGGCTCATGGGTCATTCAACCACTGAGCCACACCAGCCAGGCTCAACTCTCTGTATATATTTGATTTCAGAGAGGAAGGGATAGGAAGAGAGAGATAGAAGCATCCATGATGAGAGAGAATCTTTGATGGGCTGCCTCCTGCACGCCCCCCACTGGGGATCAAGTTTGCAATCTGGGCATGTGCCCTGACCAGGAATTGAACCATGACCTCCTGGTTCATAGGTCATAAGCTTAACCACTTAGCCACACTGCCAAGCATGGGCTCAACTCTTTATACAGTGTCATCCACCAAACCTGAGGCTGGAAAGGCCCCTTGGAAAGAGAGGGCAACCAAGGCCTCCTTGTGGGGGAGATTCAGGGATAAGGCCGGCTTCTCCGAATCTTGGTTCTTCTCTGCTATGGTTAAGAGCCCCTTACGGACTTGCTCTCCACCCTGCCACGTGGAGTAGAGGGGGCTTTGAAATCTGATTGCTCTTTTTCTAACCCCAAGCATGGTGAGTGAATTCACATCACGGGCCTGCCTCTGGGCATATTTGCTCCCTCCATTCCTGTATCCAAGGGCTGTATATCTTACTGTGTGTTTGCTTGATTGCTTATTACCTGTTTTCTCCCACAGTTTAAAAACCGTTAGCCACAGCCCTCACCACTTTGGCTCAGTAGTGTGTCATCCTGTGGACTGAAGGGCCCCAGGTTTGATTCCTGTCAATTGTTGTGGGCTCAGTCCCCAGTGTGGAGCATGCAGGAGGCAACCGATCAATGATTCTCTCTCATCATTGAAGTTTCTCTCTGAAATCAATAAAAATACATTTTTAAACACACTCAAATGTTAGCACATATGATTTGAAGTCTAATGTGCTCAGCTTGAGTTCTTGCTCTGCTAGGAGTAAGATGTTGGACAAGTCTTAAAGCTTCGCTGAGTTCCCAAGTCCTCAATCTGTAGAATGGAGATGATAATTACACTTACAGGGGTGTAAGGACCAACCAAGTGAATTCAGCAAAGGATTATGGAAGTGTTAGGTAATTAGGAGCATTCTGACTTATCCTCGGGCAGTTTCACCCAGCTTCCAGCCTTGCTTCAGAGGAAAAAATTACCATCCCTTTTTGGTCAACTAGCCAAGAACCAGTGAGTCACTAGAGCTCATAATAGGCAACTAGAGCTGCATACAGGTGCCTGTGTGTGCAAACACACACACACACACACACACACACATGCACGCACACACAACCACCTCCTGAGCCCTCTCTCCAACCCTGATCCCTGGGTACCCAGCACACCCATCACTGGGCTCAGTAAATGTGAAGTTTCTCCTGGCCCTCATTTCGATTTATCATCCCCTCATCCTGCCTCAGGCTCACATCATCTTCAGGTATATCCCTGGGACCCTTGCCCGCCTGCCTCAGTGCTTCCTGCCAGCCTAGCTTCCCCTTCATCTGGGGCCTCACAAAGATCTTACTTTTCTCACTTGGCCATGTGGAAACGACTACCATTCCGTGTTAGCATTCCCACTCTACCGCTGAGATCAAACAGTTCACCCAAAGTTCTGCTGGTTGGGCTGGTGGGGTTGGCGCTGGGCCTCAGCTTCCTTTTCCTTCCCTCGGCGAGGCCTCTTCTCCCTCTCAGCCTGCTCTCCCGCCCTGCCTGCCCCAGGTGCTGCAGTGGCTCTCGGGTCCAGGGGAGGAGCAGCTGGCAAGCTTCGCTGCGCCCGGGGACTGCCTGTCTGCCCTGCAGGACACGGAGCTCCGATTCCAGGCTTTCAGTGCTGAGGTTCAGGTGAGAAGGGGCGAGGAGCAGGAGAGAGGAGGCATTCGGGAGGAAGCGGGGAGTGAGCAGGAAAGAGGGCCAGGTCTGAGCGCAGCCCCCTCCTCTAGGAGCGCCTGGCCCAGGCACGCGACGCCCTCGTCCTGGAAGAGGACGCTGCCTCCCAGAAGGTTCTGGACGTCTTTGAACAGCGGCTGGAGCAGGTTGAGAGTGGCCTCCACCGGGCCCTGCGGCTACAGCGCTTCTTCCAGCAGGTGTGCGCGCAGCCTCATCCTTCTGCCCTACAGAGGATGGGCTCGTCGGTAAAAGCAGGGACTCAGGTGGCCATCTCCCTGGCTTTCCCTGTTGGCTCTGCCACCTGCTTGCTCAATGCCAAGCCCGAGTGTGTCTCCATAGGCTCCTGCCTCGCAGGGCTGCGGTGAGGACTATACAAGCCATATAAATAAAAGGCTCTTAGTGCAGCGCCTCCCACTGACAAATGCCATGTACACATTGGCTATTCTGCCATCTAGGCTGCTCTTTCTGTACCGGCTTAGATGGCATGGTCAGGCGGGATGCTGGGAGAGTGAGTGGACATGTTCTGAGAGGACCGGGAGGTGACGGGCGAGCCCTCGGGAAGGAGCCCAGAGCTGTCATCGGGCAGCATGTGGGAGAGCATGGGCCTCACACCTTCCTCTCCCATTCCCAACCCCTTTGGTCTTGTAGGCACATGAGTGGGTCGATGAAGGCTCCGCCAGGCTGGCAGGTGCGGGGCCGGGGCGGGAGGCGGTGCTGGCAGCCCTGGCCCTGCGGCGAGCCCCGGAGCCCAGCACCGGCACCTTCCAGGAGATGCGGGCCCTGGCCCTGGACCTGGGTAGCCCCGCAGCCCTGAGAGAATGGGGCCGCTGCCGGGCCCGCTGCCAGGAGCTGGAGAGGAGGATCCAGCAGCAGCTGGGAGAGGAGGCCAGTCCACGAGGCCCCCGGCGACGGCGGGCAGACAGTGCCAGCAGCGGAGGGGCCCAGCGGGGCCCCCACAGCCCCTCCCCCAGCCTCAGCTCCCTGCTGCTCCCCGGCAGCCCCGGGCCGCTAGCAGCCCCATCCCACTGCTCCCTGGCTCCCTGTGGGGAGGACTGTGAGGAGGAGGGCCCTGAACCGGCTCCAGACGCAGAGGGCAGGCCGCCGAGGACTGTGCTGATCCGAGGCCTGGAGGTCACCAGTACCGAGGTGGTGGACAGGACGTGCTCGCCCCGGGAACACGTGCTGCTGGGCCGGTCCGGGGGCCCAGATGGGCCCTGGGGAGTAGGCACCCCCCGGATGGAGCGCAAGCGAAGCATCAGGTGAGAGAGCCCAGCCCAGTCAGTACCCAGAGGCAGGCCCAGCTGCCCAGCGGGAAAAGAATGACGTTGTCGGGGTGGTGACTCCCACCCACGCCCCAGTCTCCTTTGCCACTCTCTGTTGCACCTGCAGTGCCCAGCAGCGCCTGGTGTCTGAGCTGATTGCCTGTGAGCAGGAATATGTGGCCGCTCTGAGCGAACCAGTGCCGCCTCCTGCGTCCGAGCTGACCCCCGACCTCCGGGGCACCTGGGCTGCGGCCCTGAGCGTCCGGGAGAGGCTCCGCAGCTTCCATCGGACACACTTCCTGCGGGAGCTTCAGGGCTGTGCCGCCCACCCCCTGCGCATCGGGGCCTGCTTCCTTCGCCACGTGAGTGATCCTATAAGACCTCTTCCTTCTCCCGGTCACGTTTCGGCTCCGCCCACTGGATCCTCCTCCTCAGTGTCCGTCTCCCAACCCCATCCCCGCCAAAATGCGTGGTTCGAGGCTCAGGCCTCGCGCTGTTCCCTGGGCCCCTCTGGACCCGCTCAGCCCCTGCGTCCCTGTCCACCAGGGCTGCCTGGCCTTCACTCCCCACGGGAGCCCACCGTTCCCTTAGCAGACTGAGTGCTCCCTTCGGACGACAGTGAGGATGTGGAGGAGGAGAGGAAGGGGCCGTGGGCAGGGATGGCTTACTTCTTCTCTGCTGGCACAGGGGGACCAGTTCAGCCTTTACGCTCAGTACGTGAAGCACCGACACAAACTGGAGAACGCTCTGGCTGCACTCGGCCCATCGACCAAGGTAACCTTTTCTCCAACCCTCATGAGAAGGGGAGGGGCCAGGAAGCCCTAAAATCCACCCAAGCTCAAAATCTCTCAGGGGGGACAGACAGGAGGGGGCGCTTTCCTGCCTGTGCCCGGAACATGACCTACCAATAATCTCACAGAACCTAGGTTTTATCTAGTGCACCTGAGGGACTACTAGCCAAGACTCTTGGTTCCTCTGAGCCTGTTTCTACACTGGCAAATGGGGACAAAGTTCACTATCAGTGGTTCACAGAGTCCTGTGAGGATCAAAAGACCTCACAACAAAAGATGTGAAAGTGACTTCCAAAAGTTAAAAGCCAGAGACTATGAAGGATTATTTGTATTCCTCCTCCATTCTGTGTCAAGGTATAGAGGATTGCTGAATCCCTGCATCTCTCTCTGGGGAAAGGTGGTTTGCCTTACACGTGGTGTATTATATATCTGAGCTTCATCTTCTCCCCAGAGCCTGGAGTACCACCCACCCTCCCCACAGAGCTCAGGCGCCCCAAGATCTGGATGCTCCCCTAATCCGTCTGTCTCCTCCCCGACCTAGGGCTCCACAGAGGGTGCTCCTCACCTGCCCAGAACCCTGCAGCAGCCGCTGGAACAGCTGGCCCGGTACGGGCGGCTCCTGGAGGAGCTCCTGAGGGAAGCGGGGCCTGAGCTGAGTTCCGAGCGCCAGGCCCTCGGGGCCGCAGTGCAGCTGCTTCGGGACCAAGAGACCCGGGGCCGAGACCTGCTGGCTGTGGAGGCAGTGCGTGGCTGTGAGGTGAGGCCAGGCGCCAGCCACTCCCCTCAAACTGCCCAGCTCTGTGGCCTCAGTCAGTGTGGGATGGTGACAAGAGAACAAGATCAGAGGGTCCCAAACTGTCATTGTTAATCAGCTGGGTGACCAGAGTCAAGTCACTAAACTTCACGTGGCTTCCGTTTCCTCATCTTTAAATAAATGAAGCCGTATCCTGCTCAATATCCCATGACCCTCCATCTGCCTGTGCTTGCCTGTTCCTTTCCTAAGTCTTCTCTTTCTCCATCCACTCTGCATTTCTTTCTGCATCTCAACACTCAACACATACCTTATTCTCCTCTCCCCAATCTCTTTCCAGCCCTGAGATTCAACAACAGGCTGAAACCTGCCTCCTCTGGGGTAGATTTCTTTCCCCATCAGGTCTCTGGTGATTCTCTTCCTGGGGCAAAATGGTGCTTTGGTCCCCAGTATTCCAAGGCTCCCCCATACGAGGCTGTAAGCCCCGCTGGGCAGTGGGTCCTTCCATCTTCAGAGGCCAGCGGTGCTGCTAGGCAGCTGTGCTGCACACAGTGGCCAGTAGGTGGATTCTAGGTCAAGGGCTGCCCTGATTCCCTGACTCTGTCTGAGAATTAGTCATGAGGCCCTTGCCCTATAAATCCCACAGTACTCCCCGTAAAACATACGCAGAGGGTTCCAGGGCCAATAACCTTCCCTTTTCCTTTCTCCAGACAGACCTGAAGGAACAGGGGCAACTCCTGCACCGGGACCCCTTCACCGTCATCTGTGGCCGGAAGAAGTGCCTTCGCCATGTCTTTCTCTTTGAGCATCTCCTCCTGTTCAGCAAGCTCAAGGGCTCTGAGGGGGGGTCTGAGACCTTTGTTTACAAGCAGGCCTTTAAGGTACAGTGCCTGCAGGGAGGAGGGGTGGCGAGGAACAGGTCAGGAAGTCATGCTCTTCCTGAGAACTCACGATGTTCTGTAAACTCAACCCCAACCCGGGCTCAGAATCTGCATCATCTACAGCAGGCTTTGGCCTGCAACCAACCATCAGTGAGGGTTTCGGGGTGATATAAGCCCGTCATCAGTCTACTCCTTGGGGTTTTCCTTCTCCTGCATGCAGGAGACCCATGAGGCATTCCAAGCCAGAAAGAAGGAGGGCCCTTCCCAGTAAGAACACACATGCCTTTTGAGTCAGGAATGGTCCCTGGGGATGAGAAGAAAGGACCATCCCTCAGGATGGGACTGAAGAAGCCAAAAGGAGGGAGGGCTTACCTTAAGGAATCAGCTCCGCTGTCCAGATAAACATCGGTGGCAACCTATGGCTATGTGGCATGACTCTAAGGGTTTCTAGACTTTGTCCCCATACCCTAGTTCCAGCTCTTTGAGGGTAGAGTGGGGGAGAATAGTACGGGGGGGGGGGGGGAGGAGGAGGGGAGCCTTGGTTTGGAATAACATAGACATGAGTTTGAACCCTCCTTCTCTAATGAGCTATGATAAAGCCTTGGGCACGTTGTTTCATGTCTCTGGGCATTCCCCTTCTATAAATTATGGTTGCTATGGAGACTAAATGTAGAGCACTTGGCCCGTGGTAGGTGTTGAGCAAACATTTACTGAACATCCGTCAGATGCCAGGCTAAGTGCAGTGCTTTTCCATGTGGTACTATCCAGCCAGGACTCCCTCCATCCTCACCCACTCTTTCCCGCTCTTTCGCAGACTGCTGACATGGGGCTAACGGAAAACATCGGGGACAGCGGGCTCTGCTTTGAGCTGTGGTTTCGACGGCGGCGGGCACGAGAGGCGTACACTCTGCAGGCAGCTTCCCCAGAGATCAAACTCAAGTGGACAAGTTCTATCGCTCAGCTGCTGTGGAGACAGGCGGCCCATAACAAGGGTAACAGGCAGAGAGGGGAAGGGTGTGCGGAGGGTCGGTGATGGCAGGTTAGCTGGAAAGGGTGGAGACCACTTGGGAAAACAGGGTGTAAGAATGACTTAGGAGAATATTCAAGATACAGTTTGAGAAAGAAAGCTAAGATACAAAGTAGGCTAAGGTGAACCAAAAGGAAAGAGCAATCTAGCAGATTTCAAGGAAGCGAGAGCAAATGGCTGGGCAAGAGAGAGAGAGAGTATGCACTGGACCTGGGTCACAGACTCACTTGCTGTGTGACCTGAGCTCATTTGTTTTGGCCCTGCATCTGCTTTTTGTACTTTTTTTAAAAATTATCTGAACCTCATTCCACTCGTATGAAAAAAATGGAAAGGAAGTCGACAGCTCAGTGTGTTGGGGAATATTAAGTAAGGTGATATATATGGAAGCACTGGGCAAACTGTAAAGGTATGTAAAAAATGTGAGTTTCGCTCTTAACACCCAAGATAAAAGGAAGAAAAGTTGTATCGGAAGAAAAGCTGGGCAGCTAGAATGGTAAATGGGGAGGATGAAACTGCAGGAGGTGAGAGACAGGTGTTTGAGGAGGAAGTCGAGGACCACCATTTCCATCCATATCGGGACAGTCACCCGGAAGAGGGACAAGAGACACCAGAGGAATGAGAGGGAGGAATAAGAGTTGGCAAGGAGCAAAGAGTCAACCTTAAAGGGCGAGGGCTGGAGCAGAGATGGGGCAAAAGGAGGTTGGTAACGGGGTCTCTGTTTCCTAGAGCTCCGAGTGCAGCAGATGGTCTCGATGGGCATTGGGAATAAGCCCTTTCTGGACATCAAGGCTCTTGGGGAGCGGACGCTGAGTGCCCTGCTCACTGGAAGAGGTGAGGGCCACAGTGCTGGGGCGTGGACCGCAGAGCCAAGACCTTGGCCAGTGAAGGCGCAGCTGGGGAAGCATGGTACAGAGTGAGGAAGGGTAACGAGCGGATGTCTTCCCAGAGATTGTGGAACGGATTGGGGAGCCCTCTGCGGAGCTTAGGGTCGTTTCAGGGAGCCAGGAGGGCTTTCCCACACCAGCACCCCACCCCTCCCCCACCCCCACTCTCTGCAGCCGCCAGGACTCGGGCCTCTGTGGCCGTGTCATCCTTTGAGCATGCCGGCCCCTCCCTTCCGGGCCTCTCACCGGGAGCCTGCTCCCTGCCTGCCCGCGTCGAGGAGGAGGCCTGGGATCTGGACGTCAAGCACATTTCCCTGGGTGAGGCACCTCTCAAGGGGTGGCTCCCCCCAACAGCTGGGTCATCGTTGTGATGTTCAGGCTGCTTGCTGCTGAGCAATTCCTTTTTCTAGCCAAGTAGCCCCATTGCCATGACAACTATTTACAGCTTCCCCGTTGCTAAAAGAGCCTTCCATCTGGTTGCTAGGGTACCCCTACCTACAGCGGCCTGTTGCTATGAAGCCCTTCCTCTGTACCTCTCTCTCTAGCTCTCCTTGGGTTTCTATGGAAACTGCCTCAGCTTCCTGTCGTACCCTCCTGGTTCACCAAGGCAATCCTTATAGTTTCCTGTCGCTTCTTCCCTGGTTGCTCTAATGACGCTGCTGACAATTTCCTGCCTCTTGGTAGGGGTGGGGGTTCTCTTGCAAGTGGATTGCTATGGTGACTCACAGCTTCCTGTTGCTATAGAGCTTTCTCTTCCCCGATGGAGCAGCTTGGTTGCTTGAGGTAATCTAGGAGTTCTGTGCCCTGCTCTCACCCTGGCTTCTCCTCTAGCCCCAGAAACACTTGACTCTTCCGGAGATGCGTCCCCAGGACCAAGAAACAGCCCCAGCCTGCAACCCCCCCACCCTAGGAGCAGCACTCCCACTCTGGCCACTGGAGGGATCTTGGGGCTACCCCGGCAGGTAAGTCCCTGCGGTAGAGCCAGGAATGGCTGACCTCTTCAGCCACTCCTTGGGTGGGCTCTTCTGATCTTTCAACCCATGAGGGCAGGGGAGCCCGGGAGCCCCTGCTGCCAGCAAGGCTACAGGCTGCATACAGCCTGCCTTTGTCCTCTCCCCCACCCCTGGCTGAGAGGCACTGTGGTCAGAAGGGAAAAGGAATCTTTAGTAAAGAGCATATTGCAGGAGGGGGTGGGAAGGGGAGAATGCCAACAGCCTGGCTTGGACTTGGATTAAATCTAGGAGGAAAGACGTGAAATGACAGGTGGGATGTGTGTGAGAGAGAGATGGAACACAGGGAAGAGGTCATTTCTTCTCCTTCTAATTCACTGCAGTTTCTCTCCCCTAAGAGTCATGCCCGAGCCCTGAGTGACCCCACCACGCCTCTGTGACCTGGGTGAGTCAGTACCCCCTTCCCATCACCTCCACCCTCCTTCCCTCTTGCATGTACCAGCCTTCCTCCCCAAAACTACTTAGGAGTCAGCCTCATCTCTCTCCCAACCCATCTCCCTCTTCTCTCCCGGTTTCCAGAGAAAATCCAGAACTTGGCTACAGCCCCTCCTCTCAGCACACTGTGGGCTGGGCTGGCAGGGGGACATAGTGAAGGACTGGAAGAGCACTGACTCCCTCCCTCTGCTTCCTGGACAGAGCGGTCAAAGGGCCAGCGTGCTTCCCTGCTGCCACTATCTCTGTCGCTCTCCCCAGCGGGGTGCCTTCCTTCAGGAACCAAAGTAGCCATTCGTGCTTGCCTTCAGACCCACGAGGCGGGGGACTATCCCTGGCCCAGTCCTTCCCCGTCCTGGGCCACTGCTCACTCCCAGGGCCCAGCCCGTGCCAGGCTCCCCTGGTGGCCGGTGTTCCCCCTTCTTCCCACCCCGACTCTCCCCAAGAAGACCCGGCCCTGCCAGGTTACCCATAATTCCTAGTGACTCCATTTCTGGGGGGCCATAGGAAATGGGAGCTATGCAAACCAATATATGAGGGTGGGGCGGGAAACTGCAAACTTTATATGTGTAATTACTGTTATTATAATCCTATTGTTGTATTAAATGAATTTACTCACAGATTGTGTCAGAGAGCTAGAAGCCGTTCTCTGGGTTGAGGTGATAATACTAACTTGAACGCTTCCCCTCAACCAAATCTCGGTGGGGGCGGGGCCTAAGAGAATGTACCTTCTCCGAGGTGGTTCCCAGAGACTCAATGCACCCTTTGAAGCTTCTCCTCTCACAATACACCCACGTCTTGAGGCAAAGCCAGGCACAGTTACGGTGGGATTCGGCACAGTCCAGCAGATTTAAAAATGAGAGGCCCTCCGACCACAATGCATGAGAATCCCTTAGGCCACTTGCTAAGTGCCAATTCCTGGGCCCACAGTGGGCTGCTGGAGCCAAAGCCTGGGGGTGAAACCCACGCTCTCTGGGTGATAGCTGAGGTGCCTCTTTCCTGGACAGAAAGGCCCACAGAGGAGGACAGACATAGGCAGACAGACTCAGGGTCCCTGTGCCTCAAGACACCTGTTTATTGGGGACACAACTCTGCGACAGGGATGACAGGAATCGTACCAAAAATAGCGACGTCTACAGGACCCCTGAAGGGGCTTAGAAGGGTACAGTGCCCCCCACCCCCACCCATTGTACAAAAATAAACTCTCATGCCTATGGACCAGCAAGGACTGGCAGAGCATCTCCTCAACAGGGGCACCATCCTCTCTGCCAGCCCTGGGAACCCATTCTTTGATCCTCACCCCTGCCACTTCTAAGGCACTGTGACTCCCCTGGGCTGGGTGCGTACCGCCCACCCACCCCCTACGCCCTCCATACCCTTTACCTCTGGTCCACCTGGGGCTGGGATATGGGTCCCACACTGCCCCCTGCTGGCTGCTCTACCCAACTACCTCTAGTGCTCCCCCGCTCCTGCAGGGTAAGCTCACTACGCTAACGGCCCCTAAGAGGGCTCCCTACCGTTCTTGCCCCCCCAATCCCACCTCTCCGGACCTCAACAGCCCGGGGCCCTCCTCCCCTTCCTGCAGAGGAGGGCTGGGAGGGGTCTCTCCCGATGGTGCTCGGACATAGGGCAGCGACACATCGGCCTGGGGGAGCCGGCGGCCCCGAGCCCGGCGACTGTGGTGCACTTGCAGGTGCAAGGCCATGAGCTCGGGGGCTCCGGTGGCGAAGGGGCAGAAGAGGCAACGGTGGAGGGCACCCCCGGGCCCGGCCTCGCCTCCCGGCCCCGCCCGCAGGGACAGGTCCAGGGGTTCGGCCTCACCGCCTCGCCCGTTGCGCAGGGTCCTCCCCGGACTGGCAGGCTTCCTGCGGGACCCCGGCGCGGTGCTGCTGGAAGGCCGGGGGCTCGGGGTGCCCTCCACCCAAGTCGTAGGCTGCGGAGCCGCCTTGGCCCCGGACGTCTGGGCTGAAGCCCGCTGGGAAGGGGGCGGCTCCGGGGGCGGCCCCGGGCCGGCCCCACTCCTCTGCTCCCGGTGGTGGCGCTGCAGGTGGTACTTGAGCGAGCCGGACTGGGTGCCCGCGTAGTCGCAGTGCGGACACTTGTAGGGGCGCTCGCCTTTGGGGAGGGGGGTGTGATAGGGTCAGAGTCGAGGTCACTGCCCGCCCCCATCCACAGTCCGTTCAACATACAGACAGACCTCCTCTGGACCAGGAAAGACACGCTGCCTCTCCCACCCCCTCGGATTTATTAAAGAAGGCTTTCCCTACACCCTCCCCTGGCCAATCTGAGGGCTGCCAAGTGTGGTCTGCCTGTCCCTTCTCTCCCTGCCCTCCGGCGCCCTCCCACCCCGGAGGCTGCCCCCTCACCTGTGTGCACGCGCAGATGCACTTTGAGGTGATGCGCCGAGCGGAATGATTTCCCGCAGAAGGGACAATCCTTGCCGGTGGCCCCCCGGCTCCCTTCAGACCGGTTCCCTCCGACCAGCAGCCCATTCTCTTCTGCAACACACACGTTACAGGGAATCAGAGGGGCCCGTTGCCCTCACCCTATCAGAGCCATGCGCCCCACACCCACCCATCTTCCCCTTAGGGTCTGCAACAGCGTGTTGGGGGAAATGAGGGGTTGGCTATGCTGCAGGTTGAGCTGGTGCAGTATGAGCTCCTTTCCAAAAGGAGAGGCCGGGAGAGGAGCAGAGGCGTCAGGGTGGGACCAGATGTGGTAAACCTCAGAGACAGGAGGGAGACCCCTTACGTACCCTGCGTGGCAGTGGGCCTCGCCTGGGCCCCCGAAGCAGGTGCAGAGTGCCCTGGCCCCTCCCCTGGGCGTGGGTGCAGCGAAGCCAGAGGGCCCAACGCCCTGTTGCGGGCCCAGGTCTCCTCCTCGGCCTCCACTACCTCCTCTTCCTCCTCGGGCTCCTCGGCGGCGCGGTGCCGGCGAGCCCGGGCCGGGAGCGCAGAGGGCAAGGGGCGGAAGCCTCCGAAGCTGCGGCCAGCCCCGGACTCGGCGCCCTCGCCATTGGGCCGGGCTTCGCCGGCTCGCAGGCTCAGGTAGCCCAGGAGGCTCGCAGGCTCCCGGCGCTCAGCCGGGGTGGGCGCGGGGGCCAAGAGGAGCGTGGGGCCCAGCGGTTCGTAGGCCAGCAGGCCCAGGTCAGGAGGTTGGGGAGCCCGGGCAGGCCCAGAGACAGGCCCCGGGGCGCGCAGTGGACCCAGCTTGCTGGCGTGCACCTTCATGTGATTCTTAAGGAACCAGGGCTCCTTGAAGCAACGGCCACACACGGGACACGCGTGATCAAAAGAGGCCTTGTGCTTGCGCATATGGCCCTTGAGAAACCAGGACTGGGTGAAGCTCTGGCCACACACTTGACAGCGGAACTCTGGAGGTGCGGGGGGCTCCTCGGGAGCAGCAGGGGCTGGGGTTGCCTCACGTTCGGGCTCCGGCTCCGGCTCCGGCTCCGGCTCCGGCTCCTGCTCCTGCTCGGGCTCAGGGACTGATCTGTGTTCAGGTTGGGGTGGAGGTTGAGGCTGCGGGGCAGCCGAGGTGGCCGCCAGAGGGCGCTCCGGAGCCCCGTGGGCCGTCAGGCTGTGGTGCAGCAGCTCCTCCTCCTGGCTGGAGCCGAAGCTGCAGAGGCCACACTTCCAGGGCCTGTGCAGGATGTGCAGGTGGCGTTCCCGCTCCGCGGCGGTGCGAAACTTGCCTTTGCAGAAGGGGCATCGGAAGGAGGACGCTGATGGAGCCTGGGGCCGCACCAGGCTCTCCGTGGCCGGGGTGGCCTGCAGGCCCCCTGAGCTCCGGGCTCTTCCTGACCGGGCCTCGCGCAAGAGCGCGCGTTCCTCCAACTCCAGCAGCAGGCGCGCGGCGGGGCTCCGCGGGCGCTCCGGCTGGTGCGTGCGCAGGTGCGAGCGCAGCAGGGCCCGCTGGGCCGCGCGGTGGCCGCAGTGCGGGCACTGGAAGGCCTGGGCGCCCGGGTGCGCCCGCAGGTGCAGAGCCAGGATGGAATTGAAGCGGAAGCGCTTTCCGCAAACAGGGCAGGGGAAGCGCCTTTCGCCAGCCCGACTCTCAGACCAGCCCACCGCTCCCATGCCTGGAGACCCTGCGGCGGTCAGGCCCGGTCCGTTGGAGTAGCGCTGCAGATCCAGTTCTCCGTCGAAGGCCGGCGGGGAGGGCGCTAAGTGGCCGCCCAGAGCGCGGGGACGTGAGCCCTGTGGAGAAGGGTGTGCACAGAGCAAAGGAGAAAGGAGAGCTGTGTGGGGTGAGAAGGACATGGAGAGCCACAGGACCCAAGGGAGGGGTGAATGGGGGCCCACACCAAGTACACCGGGTACCCTTTCCACTCAATTTAGGGAAACTGGAGGATGAATGGGAATTGGGCTTGTTGGGGCCACGGAGATAACTTACAATAATGGCAGGTCAGAAGGTGAGAGAAGGTAGGGAGGGGAGGGAGTAGAGTTGTAGGTACTTGCGGGTTCAGGCCAAGCTTCACTCACCTCCATGGACCCCTTTCACATTCTTTGGTTCTGGGGAGTGCGGGGAGGAGGAGGAGGAAAAGCTGCTAGTGAAGGCAACAGGTGCTGAAGAGCTAAAGCAAAAAGAGATAGATTTGGAGGAAAAGGTAAGTCCTGATTTTCAGCCGTGGAAATAATCACTCCCAACTCAATGCTCTTAGCACCCTGTATTCCTGAAACCCTTCCCCCTCCTCGCATCCTGAGGCAGGAGGCGGCTGCTGTCACCAGAACTTGTACTCCTTGATTTGCCCATGCCCCAGCTTCCTTAGAACGTAGATTTTTTTTTTCCCTCCCAAATACATTCAAAATGCCTGGCCCAGGACAACTACAACTACCACCACCATCACCACCACCCCCTGGTGGTGAGGAGACCATCACAGTATAGCCCTCTCTGGTTTAGATTGGGGTGTGCAGCTTGATGAGCAAATGGGGTGGGCTTGCCATGCCCCAGGGTTATCCAAGTGGGAACAGTTGCTCTCAGATACCTAACTGACCAGCCAGCCAAACATCCTTCCCGACCCCACAGCCCTTCCTTTGCTCTCACCCCGTCTTTCTGTCTTTCCCCCTCATCCTCCCTCCCGCTGCCTGGATTCCTGATCCATTCATTTCCATTCATTACAGAGACTCATTCATGCATGGGAGAGAAACACCTCCCAGCAGCAGCAGTCTGGAGACAGACAGCGGGGGGAGGGGCACGCAGGGGGAGAGAGCCAGAAGGAGAGGGGATGAAGAAAGAGTTGGGGGAGGAATGGAAGTTAAGGGGCGCTGCTGGCCTGGGGAAGGGGCTAAAAACTGCAAATACCAGATAGGATTCATTCCCGTGTTTCAAACCTTGGAACCTGCAGTTTGCGGGGGCATCTCAGCCCCTTTGTCCAGGGCTGTTCCGAAGCAGGCTTTTCTCCTCTCTGCAGGGGAGAGGCTCGCTCACACAAGAGGAGGATTACACTGGCTCTGAGCTCAAGAGGCTGGAGTGAGGGACGGGGGGCGGGGCTGGGCCATCTGCACAGATAGGGGCTCAGCACATGCTCTGAGCAGAAAAGGGTTAAAATTCTCCAGGCTAAAATTCCCTGGGCCTGGGATGTGCACAGGTCCAGTTCTGAGGAAGAAGAGAACGGAGAGGAAGAGGATTGGGGGTGGGGGTGGGGGGCTTGCTCTGATCATAAGCTGCAGAGGAGGTTAGCATTAAGACACAGAAGCCATCCCAGAATTAAGATTCATGGAAATATGCCTGGGAGGCTGACTAGAATTCAGTCAGTATACCTTCCTGATTACATATATAATTTTATCTGGTCAAGGCTAGCCAGATAAATGTGGACTGTATCATTTTTTTCCCCTGAAATAGAAAGAATATTTGATATATAAAGAACTTTCTTACAATAGGCATGGAATGGGTTACTAAGCAATAAAAAGACTCAAGTATTACTTTGCTTAAGGATCCTGAATGGAAGAAAATTGGGCCAGAAGTCAGCCCTGCTTATCAGCAAAGAAAAGCTCTGAAGGTCCAAGTTCCCTTAATTTTTGATATTTACTGGATGTGATAAGACTCCATGAATGGGTCCTGGCAGCATGACTCAGTGGTTAGAGCATTGGCCCATGAACTGAAGGATTCCAGGTTTAATTTTGATCAACATACATAGGTTGCAGGTTCCCCACCCCAGTTGGGGTGCATGCGGGAGACAACCAATTGATGTGACTCTCTCATATCAATGTTTTTTTCTCTCTTTCTCCTCTCTTGCCCTCCCCACTCCCTTCCACTCTCTCTAAGATCAATGAAAGAACTATCCTTCAGTAAGATTAATGACAACAACAAAAAAAATCAACCAGTGAGTGCATAGAATGGGTGGAACAACAAATCCATGTTTCTCTCTAAAATCAATAAATAAAAAATTAAATTAAATTAAAAATGCTCCTAGCCGCTTTGGCTCAGTGGATAGAGTGTCGGACTGCAGACCAAAGGGTCCCAGGTTCGATTCTGGTTAAGGGTACAGACCTCAGTTACAGGCTCCTCCCCAGCCCAGACAGGGAGTGTGCAGGAGGCAACCAATCGATGTTCCTCTCACATCGATATTCCTTCCTGTCTTTCCCTCTCTCTTTCACTCTCTCTGAAAACCAATGGGAAAATATCCTCAGGTGAGTTTTTTTAAATAAATAAATGAAAAGATTATTTATTTTTTTAAAAATTACTCCCTTGGTCAGCATGGTTCAGTGGTTGAGCATTGACCTATGAACCAGGAGATCATGGTTTGATTCCTGGTCAGGTAGAATGCCCAGGCTGTGGGCTTGATCCCCCGTGTGGGAGTGCAGGAGGCAGCCAATCAATAATTCTCTCTCATCATTGATGTTTCTATCTCTCTCCCTCTCCCTTCTTCTCTAAAATCAATTATATATATATATATATATATATATATATATATATATATATATATATATATATTTAAATACATTAAAAAAAAAAAAAAAAAAACTCCATGAGCTAGCAGGTACCTGTTACATGTGGAATCTGGGTTAAGGGAATTTTATTAACAAGAGGTTAATTAAGAAAGTGTCCAAGGGTCACTAAATAATCTCCACCACACTTTTAATATTTGAAAAAATCCCCTTTCTGGAACCAAGAGTCTAGCCAGGCTCACTGAGTGGTATCATGAAATGTGTAGAATAAGACCAAAGGGTACAAGGCTATTGTGGGCCCAATCAGACCATTAAAAGCCATGCAACCTTCAGTGGATCACTTAACATCCCAGCTTACTCATCTGTACAACAAGGGGACTGCACAAATGTATATAGATGGTTCCTTCCAACTAGAAAGTTTTGTAGTTCTGAGTCACAAGACTTCTGGACCCCAAGAGGAGTTAAAACAAATGGTCATCCCTTCAGTACCATGGAGAGTGCAGTGGGCTACCAGAGGAGCCACTGTGGCCACCTCATTACCCAGGTAGTGCTAGGAAGTGCCAGAGGGGCCACATTTGGCATTTGAACGCCATAATTGAGGCACTGAGAAAAGCTACATTTTAAAAATCTCTTCTCTGGAAGCCATGGGGGAGGGAGGGAAGAACAGTGGTACCAGAAGGTTTATTTTTGCCTTTTGGATGACACTGAAAATAGATAAGATGTAACAAAATAGATGTAACTAGAAGAATTTTAATTAGCTATAAGGAGTGTCCTGACAGTTACAGTTTGTACATCCTGGAACGAGCGAGTGAGGCATCATATTTGGGTCCATCACATTCTGTTGCTCTCCTGGGGATTCCCGGAACATCCTGGTGTACAGCCAATCTGGTATATTCAGAGGAAGCAGATGGTGGGGGAGGAGGGGGAAGGCTGGGAATACTGCATGGTCATAGCTGACTAACCTATGGGCGCATACTCTGATTCTGAGAAGATTCTAGAGCCCCTGAAACTGCCTGTAGGATAGTAAGCAAAATATTTCAGGGGAAGTTGACCTCCTATCTGAGGCAAGTAGGGCTGGAATAGCACAAAGCTTTCTCCCCCACCCCACCCTACCTCCAAAAAAAAACACTGCTTCGTACATAGCAGTTTCTAGGATAGAAATACAGTAATATACAAGAAGAACCATACTGAAACTATTATTCCTGAGCAGGGGAACTTTCCCCAAAGGGTAGCCTCAAATCAATAAACCCACTGGGAGACCCTCTAGGCACAATCAAGATCTGAATCACCTCCACACCAAACCAGGTCGCAGGCACCTAATCCGAAGAGGCTTTCCCCATAGGAGAACACAGTGACCGGGCCCACGATTCTATGAACTGGCTTAGAACCCAGGTCATGCATCTATTGCTGGCGGGCATTAATCAACAGTTTTCTATAGTCGGGCCCTAACCACCATCCCTGAGACTTGGCCAGACGGTAGCACTGACCTACTTTCCTCCCACACTGGGAATCAGGGGTTATCTCGCCCTTATTTGGGTTCTATAGGGACACAAGGCCGGGGATAGGGATCAGAAATCTTCCCAAAGCAACAGGCCGATTACTTTTATGTGCGAGGAGAGCTGGTGGAGAAGGGGGTGTGGACCACCAAACCTCACCGAGTAGGGAAGGAGGAAAGGTTTGGCGAGAAGGTTCTTAGAAACAACAGGGACGGGTACCTAGAAACGTCTGCTGACTGGAGAACCATGATATTTGTCCCTCAAGCCTTGTGGTTCAAAAGTTGTTAGGGGCAGTGTAAGGGGCAAGGGTTCAGGACTTCTGAGGTATAGCTGTGGGGAGGCATTGCTCACTGATAATTTCTAATACTTGCTGTCTTTCTCTCTATTCCTACACCTCCATAAGCCCTCTAACAATCGTTAACACTGCATTAGACGGGGTTAAAGAAAAGGAACTTCTTAGAGGGTCTAGAGTCAAGACCACCTTTATCAAACGTCCCTTTTTAGGGTTTTTTCTCCATAGCCCTCTAAACCTCACTGCTCAGGTAGCTCCCCCAAACTGACCACAGACCCCAGCCTGCCCACCTTTCTCACTGAGTGTACACTCTCGCGAGCTGGGGGCATGGAATCTTAGCCATGAACTCCAAGAATCCAGCAGGAGGCAAGAGGAAGGTACACCTGCTCACCTCCTGCCACCCCACCACGGCGGTGAGCCTTATTCCAGAGGCATGTCCCAACTTGACCCCTCTCCTGAAAGTTCTAGATCTGTGGGAGGGGGCACAGAGCAAGCCCTGAGTTCCCTGAACTGGAACTGACCCCAAGAGGTCAGAGTCTCAGCACCCATAGGGGCCCCAGTGCTGAGATTAGGGGGCGGGGGGTGGGTGGGCAGGAGAGCCTCTGGGAAAATCCACCTCCCACAAGTAGGTTGGCAAGTAGGGCAGGACCTGTGATCCTGCACAAGGGGTTCTTTGAGCGGCACCCCAGACCCCTCCCCGGGAAGATAAGCCAGGAGGAGGATGGGGGGCAGGATTGGAAGGCTGGAAGGCCAGGGCTCAGCTACCCAGGCCGGGAGAACAAAAGCTGAGTTGCAGCCGCCTCTGCTGCTGCTGCCGGCGGCGGCCGAGCTCTTTGTGACACTTTGTTTGGGACGCAGAGAGGGAAGCACCCCCCCATCCTCTCCCCTCCCCCACCCCCGATCCCAGGGAGTTTGCCTCCATCAGCCCTACCTGGGGGGTGGCGGGGTGGGGGGGTGGCCATCCGCTCAGGCTCCCGGCCGTGCAGCCCTGCACCCCAGGCCCCTCGCGCCCTGCCTTCGGGCCCCTACAAAGACGCCTGTCCCCGGGCCCCCCCACCCCAACCCCCGCTGGCCTTTCCCCTCTGGTGCCCCCTTCCCCGGCTTCCCCCACCTGGCCCCCCTCCCTCGAGACCCCCCCCCCCGGCTCCCCTGGCTCCCGAGGCCGCAGGGGGGCCCCCCCGCCCCCCCAGGCGCTCCGGGCGAAGTTTGCTTGGGGTCGAGCCGGCGCCCCTCCCCCGCCCCCGCCCCCTGCACCTGCTCCGAGCCCGGCGCGCGGAGCGGGGCCCCCCCTCCGGGAGGGGGGCGGGGGCCGGGCGGGGGCGGGCGGCGGAGGGGGGGCCGGGCGCGGGGGGAGCGGCTACTCACGAGCCCCGGGCGGGCGGGCGGCGGCGGAGCGGGCGGCGGCGGCGGCGGCGGCGGGCGGCGGGCCGGCGGCGCGGGCGTCAGCGTTACGTGGGGCCGGGGGAGATGCGCCGGCCCCGGCCCCCCCGCCCCCGGCCCGGCCCCCGCCCCCTCCCGGCCCCCGCCCCCGGCCCCGGCCCCGGCCCGCATTGTGCGCGGCGGGAGGCGGCCCGGCCATTAGCATGCGGGGGGCGGCGCGGCGCGCGGGGAGCCGGGCGCGGGCTCCGGGGACGGGGCCGGGGCGCCGGGAGCCCCGGGAGCCGCCGCCGGGGGCGGGGTGCGGGCCGCGGGGAGCCGGGGGGCGCTGCCGGGGGGGTGGGGGCGGGGGCGGGGCGCGCGGACGGGCTCCCCAGAAGGCGGGAGGGGTTTCGAAAGGTCATCCCGTCCTTCCCCGGCCTCCGCGCCGCCCCGCCCGCCCGGCCCGGACATACCAGGGAGGGAGCGCGGCGCCCGCTCTGCCCCGACACGCTCGGCCCGGGAAGTTCCTCCGGGGCTTTATCTCCGAGCCTCTCCCTGCGATGTGTGTCTCTTTTTGGGGAGGAGGAGGAGGGGCGATGAGAGAGATAGCTCATGTCTGCCGTGGAAGAAACATTATTAAAGTTAACTCCTCGGCCCTTCCTGTTCCCGATAAACAATCCCCGCACCTTCCTCTCGAATCCTGCTTCCCATTCCTCAGGTCACTCTGCTGGCCCTCCAACGCCACAAATATTTACCGAGGGCTCGCCGAGTGCCGGCCCGGTGCTCGGCGCCGCGGGGGGATGCACAGGCAGGGGGTGCAGCACCATCCCCGCAGGAGATGGTAATCCGGACAGGGGCTATGTGTGTGTTTTAAGTAGCAGAGTCCGATTGAGCCAATAATGACTGAATGCCTGCTCACATATTTAATGGTATATAATCCTTACAGTCAGACTCTGAAATGTGAGGTTACGTTTATAGGTCAGGAAAACGAAGCTAAAGAGTCTCTTTTCACTGGCCTGCCAGCCTCAAGGAGCCTCCGTGCAAGGCCAGCATCTCCCCTTCTGCCAGACCATCCACCGCTACCAAATAAAGTTAGCACACAGCGGTTCTCAGCCATTTTAAGTGAGATTCCCACTCCCCAGGGAAGAGCGGACACAATGCTACATGGAGCATTGGCTCAGCACGGAGCAGGGCACAAGTGGCTTACAAAGAAGGCCAGGCCGCTCTCCTCACAGAACCCGGCCTCTGGGTCCTAGCTCCCAAGGGCCTTCTGGCTCGGCCTTCTTCCATCATCAATAATAATAACGATAATAGCCACTCACATTCATTGAGCACTTAGGTGCAAGGTGTTGGGCTGAGCTGGTTTATATGCATTTTCTCTTAATACTCCAAGGAGCCTGTGGTATTATTAACTTCCCTTTATAGGTAAGCAAACACAGATGAAGTAACTGGTTAGCCAGGTAGATCTGGAATTTGGACGTAGGTCTGGTTGCCTCCAAACTTCAGGGCTCTGCATCAAGATGATCTTTCCTATTTTTGATCTCTCCCTTTCTCTCTCTCTCTCTCTCTCTCTCTCTCTCTCTCTCTCTCTCTCTCTCTATATATATATATATATATATATATATATATATATATATATATATCTGGGCCCCCGCTGGTTCTGCTGCTTGCTGTAGAAATAAATATCCCCAGCTTAGCCTCTGAATAAGCCCTTTAGTATATGGGCATCGGGCACAACAGTATGACCTCATCAGCGCCACTAATGGTTACTAAGCACCCGCCATGAGTCAACAACCCTTCACAGTCATATTATTAGCCCCCGTTTTATAACTCCGTTTGAACAAACAGTGGTTCAAATAGGTAGAATAATGTATTCAAGGTCACACAGCTAGGAAAGTGGCAGAGCTGAGATTTTAGTCCAGGTCAGCTTGGCTGCAAGGCAGCTTGTATCTCTCAAAAAATATTAATTGTTGCAATACCATCCTCTCAAGACCGGCCATTTGGGGACTATCTTCCATACGTGTCTAGCTGCAGATGATCACCAAGCTAAAAACAACCCCCACTGTAATAGGGCACCCCATCCTCTTTGTCAGTGTCCCATCCAGAGTAAACCCTCCAAAAATAAGGAAGGAGAGAGGAGAAGCCATTCAGAACGTGACAGATAGGAAGCCAAGGGAATTAAACCTTGCCTGGTTTGGGGACAAAGCTGCAAGTGGCAATGACATGGGAACAATCCAGACAGTAATGTGGGATTTCCCTAGGGAACAGCAAGTTATTTGAGGAGGAAGAAAAAAAAAAAAAAAAAGGAGAAAGATTGATGGAGATGGGGGGTGGGGGCAGAATTAGGGCCCAGGGTGGTAGCATCCATGCGCGGGTGTTCAGAAGAACCCAGGATGGGCAGAGATGGACGCAACAGGAAACAGGAACAAAACAAGGCAGAGCTGGGCATCTCCTGGAGTGAACAGAGGCTGGTATCTACCTACGGCCACTTCCGGTTGGCCCTCTTAGAGACCTTTGCCCCACCACACCCCAACCCTGACAGCTTGTCTCAGCCAAGACAAGTTTGCTGTCAGCTCTGAGCCACCAGGCCCCACCAGGAGCTCCAAGCCCAGCTGGGTCCCCTTGGAGTAGCTGCTTCAGAATAGGTAGGTGAGAGGTCCTGAGCCTCAACTCCCTGGATATTAGAAGCATGCGGAGGGGCAGCTGAAATAGAGGCTCCTGCATGACCGGTCTCCTGCCTTTTTCCCAGGGAAAAAACCCAAGCTTCAGCAATCAAGGGAGCCATGGAGGACAGAGTTGGACAGCAAGAGCAAACCAGACCCAGCCCTCGTCTGGAAAAGCTACAGCATTGGGCAAGGCAAAGGCAGAGTGGGAACCTGTTGGTGCTGGCGGTGAGGCCAGGATGCCCTACCCCAAGCTTCCGCATGCCCACTTGTACCCCAATTCCATTCCATCCATGTTTTGTGAACGCTTACCATGTGTTTGAAAATGTTAGACTCTGAGAGGGAGGAGGGTGGAGGAAAAATCTACAGGCAGCTTCCATCATGTGGGGAAAGCGAGCAGTAAGTAACTAAACTATGACGTCAGGCAGAACAAATTAAATGACATCCCCTTCCTTCACTGCCCTTGGTTGACTACTTTCCACCACCAGGCATTCCGGCCAATGGCGGGGGTTGGGAGGAGGGAAGGGAATTGCTGACAGTTCCCCTGCGTCTGGCCTCCAGGTGTGCCAACTGTGGCTAGCAGTGGCTGTGGTGCCCTTGGCTGTCTCAGTTGCCTGCCTGAACTCTGCTTGTCACATGGCCACAGCACTGCCGCTTGGACCTGGAGCAATGGTAAGATCCACCACAACAGAGGATGGAAGTTAGATCCTGGGGGCCCTTCACTAATAGGACCAGAGCTCAACCCTTGCCTTTCTCACCATTCAGGGTTTCCTCACTGGGATTGTTACCCTTGAGCTGCGCAGAGCACCGCGCCTTTGGAAGGTGAGAGGGGACGTGAATGCAATACTATTCTTTCCACCCAAAACACACACACACACACCACTCCTCAACCTAGAGAGTGGCTCTCCAAGCTAATCCTTTCAGCTCTCTGTCTGACAGTCCTAAAAGACTAAGGCAAAAAACAAAAACAAAAACAAACATGGAGGGCCGAGACCGGTTTGGCTCAATGGATAGAGTGTCGGCTTGGGGACTGAAGGGTCCCGGGTTCGATTCCGGTCATGTGCCTTGGTTGCAGGCATATCCCCGGTGGGGGGTGTGCAGGAGGCAGCTGATCAATGATTCTCTCTCATCGATGTTTCTAACTCTCTATCTCTCTCCCTTCCTCTCTGTACAAAATCAATAAAATATATATATATATAAAATGGAGGGCTAAGGGCCCTGTTAGAAGAATAAAAGCTGAGTTTTGTTTCTGGGTAGGTGCAGGTTGAGCTTGGGGTTGCAATGAGTCCCCTTAGGCTAGGCAGGGCTGAACTGGTTCACTGGCAGGTGCAGGCCATGATGATACTCAACACCATCGATCTGATCTTGGGCTTCATCGTGGTGGTGGTTGAGGTGATGAAGACAGCCTTGGGGTCTGCAGCAACTGCCTCCTCCCAGGAACCGGTGAGTAAAGGAGAAGATGGAAAGACAAGGAGGCAAAAGGAGATGGAGAGGGATAAGGGCAGGGGCCAACAGGTGTTGGTTCCTCTGTAGCATCCTCAGCCTTGTCTACCTGTAGCTGGACGGCTTGTTGGTGCTGGAGCTCAGTGCTGAGGCTTTCACCCTAGGAGGAGTGCTGGTCTCAGCATATTCCCTACTCCTGCTAAGCCAGAGGAAGCCAGGATGCTGCAGGAGGCAGAGTCTGCACTACCGGGAGCTACAGCAGGTACTGAGGGCAGGGAGGAAAAGATGGAGCTACCTAGGAGCTCTTTTTTTTTTTTTTTTTTTTTTTTTCCCAATGGCTCCTTTGGCCAATGGCACTTAAAGGAAAACAATGGGGTGGGGAGGAAAAGAAGGGGTCCTAGACTCATGCTAATTGGTTTTCTGACTGGACATCTCTCTCCTAAAGGTGGGTAAGAGGAAATTGGATGTCTAAATGGTTGGACCCAGAAATGTGGGAGAACATTAGAAAGCTGCCTAACTATTAGAAGGGCTATAGGAACACAAGACAAAAATGAAAGAGGAGGAGGAGGTTGCTTTTGTAGATGATTCTCCTTTCTCACCCCTCACACTTCTGTCTGGTTTTCAGGGTCTCTCTGAGTTGGAGGAAGTTACTGATTTGGATAATGGTCCCGCAGTGGCTAGCACAGCAAACCGAACAACTGCATGAGATGGCAAGGCAAGCGGGCAAGTGCTGCTCTCCTACCCTGTGGGAGCGTTCTCCAGACCTTACTGCACCCCACCAAACTCAGAAAAGAGATGGAGGCCCTGGAGACCTACGTGCAATCCAGTGGGGATGCCTTCAATTTCCACTCAGACTAGGACCCTTTCTCGTCTAGGGGAAGCTATACCTCGACCAGATTCTCCCCTCACCTCATTGCCCTGAAAAGCTGCCCCCCTACAGGCCATCCTTAGGCTAACTTTCAGCTTCCCCACTCCCTTCCATCCTTACCCACCCCCATCCCATATAGCTTCATATCTTCCTCTTCTCACTATGTCTCTTCTTTCCACCTTTCACAATCCCATCCCACTCCAAAGCCCAGGTTCGCACACGCGGCGACTCTCTGAAATCAATCCACGGGTGCTTTAATAGTTCTCCCCCTCCGACTGGTTCCGTACTCCGGCGGAGACTACAAGTCCCATGATGTCCCGCACCCCGCGGCCTGCTGGGAAATAAAGAGCCTTTTCTCCGCGGTGAGAGCGCTGTGCATCTGCTGAGTGACGTGAGGAGCAGAAAGTCCGGGCCTAGCCGACTTGCCTCGGACGCGACCACTGGCCCGGCTTCCAGGGAGGAGCCAGGCGGGTGATTCTGAAAGGGGGCGCCGCTACCCCAACCGGGGCAACTGAGAGCTGGCTGCGGCTCCATGACCCTCCCTCGGGCAGCTCCGGGAACCCGCAGGCGCTGGGGGATGGCCCTCGGCAAAGCTGGGGTTCCCCGGATGCTGTCATCGCGCCCCCCTCTGGCAACGCCCAAGTCTAAAGTCCTGAGACTTGGAGCGCGCGCGAGAAAGGGGTTGGAGATGATGAGTCAGAAGCCCGGGGCCCTCCACGCCGCCCTCCCCCCGGCGTCTGGCCGCCTCGGGAGGTCCGGCTCCCGGGGCGGACAGGTGGACTGGGCAGGAAGAGGGAGGGGCGCGGCGGCCGCTCAGCCTGAGACTTTCCCGCCTCTGCGAGCACGCGGCGCAGCCGGCCCGCGTGGCCGCCGCCCCTCCTCGCCAAGGCGGGAGCCGGACTGCGCAGGCTCAGCCCCCGCCTCGCCGCAGCCCCGCCGACCTTCGGTCCCGGCCGCCGCCGTCTGGTTGCTGAAGCGCTCGTGGCGCTCAACCCCCACCGTTTCTGAACTTTGCAAAGTGTGCAAAGGCGGCAAGCACACGCGGGCTTGAGAGAGAAAGCCCAGAAAAAAAAACCGATAGAGAGCCAGGAGTATACTACTCAGGGCAGCTGGTTAGCCCTACTAGAAACTGCCCAGAGCTGGAGTACTGAAAGAACTCACCCCAAATTCACACAGTGCCCAGGATGGGTGTGCGCCTCACACCCATGTGTGTCCCCCTGGAGAAGGCTTCTTTCCCTTAGACAGAATGCTGCTTCTCCGAAGTTTGGCCAAGCCCAGGCACCAGCGAGGAAAGAGCGCAGCCTGGCTGCCTTGCCCTAACATTGCAGCGGTGCCAGCGGCAACTCCTTTCTGTGTGTGACACCTTGGGAGTGGTAATAGTCGCCCTATGACAAGGTTATGTGAGTAGTAGTGGGTGGGGATAGTTCTGGGATTAGGTTTTGGAATGGAAAAAAAAAAAAAGATCTGGGCCGCTCTCTTCTCCTCCCACTCTAACTGCCAGAATAATGGGAAGCTCATGTGTGAAAGATTCAGAAAATAATTTTCTTCCAAGTTAGAAGGTGGTAGTGGATGAGGAAATTGGGGTAAAAAAAAAAAAAAAAAATCAACAATTGATTCTCACTGTCTTCCAGATAGGAACTACAAATTTTAGTGACATGAGCAGGTCTAGGAATTGCATTCTAGTTCTTGAAAAAAAGTCAATGACCATGCAAATGAATCCTATCGGTCAGGTTGGGCTAGGTTATAATGTGGTAACAGTGCCAAAATCGCAATGGCTTAAAACCACAAAGGTGTATCTCTCACACTATTAACATGTCTAGAGTAGTTGGCAGGAGCCTCTGCTCATTATAAGTTACTCAGGTACCCGAGCAGATGGACCTCCACCACTTGGAGATCCTGCCATGTCATTATGAAGCTTAGGGCCCCACCCCCTTCCCTGAGCATGAAGAATTGTTCAGAAGCTCTTAAATGCTTCTGCCTCAGAGGGACAAATACCACTTCCACTCGAACTTTATTGGCCAAGGTGAGTCATAGGGCCACACCCAACTTCAAGACAGCTAGAAGGGCAGTCTTTTCATATTCCTGTAAGGAGAACGGAAGCAGAAATAGTCATTAAAGGAAAAGTTAATCATTTGCAGTGAGTGATACTACAATAGAATAGCTAAGCAGTTGGAATTCATCTAGCAGTTATGCCCATATCTACTTCTTTGGCTTTGGTGCATGAATCACTAAATGAAGTTCTTAATGAAAACTCTCCAAAATTAACAGAACTGAAAGAGGAAATCTAAAGATTCTGGGGGGTTTTGTACACACACACACATTTTTATTGATTTCAGAGAGGAAGGGAGAGGGAGAGAGATAGAGGAACATCAAAGATGAGAGAGAATCATTGATCAGCTGCCTCCTGCACACCCCACACTGGGATTGAGTCCGCAACCAGGGCATGTACCCTTGACTGGAATCTACCATTCAGTCCATAGGCTGATGCTCTATCCACTGAGCCAAACTGGCTAGGGCTAAAGATTCTGGTTTTGTTGTATAAGTTTGAGTGAATCAAACCTCTCTGAACTACATTTTGCTTACATCAAGATAATAATCACAGTTTTTAACTTCTCTACTGACCTATCAAGGCTAAAATAGAATTGCACATAGGAAATAATTTAAAACTATAAAGCACATCAGAGGTTGACAATAAATTGCCTATAGAGATGAGTAGTGAAAATGAGTGAAACGGTATAAGGTAATAGGGAGTGGTGTGAACTGTGGTAAGCTAATAAGCATACATTCTATTTAATGACTTTCCTCCACTTAACTTCATTCAAGCATATGCCAGGTGGGACTGTAAGCTTAGAATTGCCATAGTTCCAATTTTCCTATAAAGGTAAAAAATTCTGGCTTTTAAATGTGAAATCATCTAATTTTAAAATGTTAATAACTATTTTTTTTTTAATTGACGAGATTCAGGCTGTAGTCCTTCAATTATAGTCTCTCCATTATACAAACATATGTTAGGAATTGTGGGCAAAAAAAGGGGCCACATACTAAACCTGAAAAGCTCAGCGGAGGCCTTACAAACTCAGAAACCAAATTAATCCCATATGATACTCTGAAATTAAAAGTTTATGGTAGGCCGAGACCGGTTTGGCTCAATGGATAGAGCGTCGGCTTGGGGACTGAAGGGACCCGGGTTCAATTCCGGTCAAGGGCATGTACCTTGGTTGCGGGCATATCCCCAGTAGGGGGTGTGCAAGAGGCAGCTGATTGATGACTCTCTCTCATCGATGTTTCTAGCTCTCTCCCTTCCTCTCTATACAAAATCAATAAAATATATTTAAAAAAAAAAAAAAGTTTATGGTAGATTGTAGTCATGTCCTAGGCTGGCGTTTTCCCTAACAAAAGTCAATCAAACTGAGCCTGTCTGTCATCTTTTTCTGTATGTACAGAAACATACCTGTTAACATATCTTTGGAATATCAACATCAAAGTAACTTCCTTTTTTCCGGACCCCTCAAAGCACAACCACTGCACAAAGTAGACCACAAATCCCCTTGTTGTTATTATTAACTAGAGGCCCAGTGCATGGAATTTGTGCACAGGGCAGGGGGAGTTGTCCCTCAGCCCGGCTGTACCCTATCACAGTCCGGGAGCCCTCGGGGGATGTCCAACTGACGGCTTAGGCCATTCCTCACTGGGAGCAAGCCTAAGCCTACAGTCAGGCATCCTTAGTGCTGCCATGGAGGCAGGCGAGGCTCCTGCCACCACTGCTGTGCTTGCCAGCTGTGAGCCCAGCTTCTGGCTGAGCAGCACTCCCCCTGTGGGAGCACACTGACCACCAGGGGGCAGTTCCTGTGTTGAATGGAATCAGGCCAAAACCAACTCTCCAACATCCCCCAAGGGGTCCACGATTGCAAGAGGGTGCAGGCCAAACCTAGGGGCCCCACAGGGGCACAATTAAGATTGGGGAGGGACATGGGAGGTTGGCTAACCTTCGAGGGACCATGGGAAGGCTCCAGGGCATGTCTGGCCCATCTTGCTCAGTCCTGATGTGCTGGACCCCAGCAGCAAGCTAACCTACTGGTCAGAATGTCTGTACTCTGGTGGTCAGTGCACATCATAGTGACGGGTCAACCAGTCAACTGTCTGCCCCTGGAGGTCAGTGCATGTCATAGCAAGTGGTTGAGCAACCTTAGCATATCATTAGCATATTACACTTTGATTGGTTGAGTGGATGACCGGACAACCAGACACTTAGCATATTAAGCTTTTATTATATAGGATTGTTAATTGTTAACTATCCTGTACCCTCCTATTTAAAATAAATGTGTGTCTATTGGTTGTACTTTCTATCTAGTCCCAGAGACCCCCCCATCCCACCCTTTGTTTTCTCTTGCTTTCCTAATCTATCACCAATAAATTTCATGTCGCCCCTTATGTATTCCCCTTTGATTCTGATGTATAGCATAAGTGATACAACTGCCATTTTCCTGAGGATTTTCTCAATTCATCGATATTATGCGTCCCGGCAATTATCATCAGGTTGGCTCAAATAAACTTATAAAAATTCTTACAGGTTTGGACTTCTCTTACATTGACAGAATTAAGGTTTTAGATGTGCAATTTTTGTAGGCTTTCCAGGCCTTTTCTGAAATTCAAGTCTTAGAGAGGTTTAACATTATGTTCTTAAAACTTTTAAAATAAAAAATTCCTCTATGGCATTGGATCTCAAGCAGCATTTAGTCCCCCAGGGGTTAGTTGGCAATGTCTAGAGACACTTTTGGTGGGGGAGGGACAGATGTGTATACAAAAGGAGCATTAGTAAGTCAGATCAGAGATTTTAGTCCCTGTGCTACTAAAGCCCCTTTCCTGTGCATTATCCTCTGCCAGCTGCAAGTGAAGACAGTCTGTGAGGCTTGTCCTGTGATCCTCATGTTTACCCCTCCCTGCTGCCTAGTGTGAGAGTCCCTGGCTGCTCCCTGAAAGCATTCTACTTTGCTGCAATGCTTCCCAGCAAAGTATCCACCCCTTGGCCGGTTTGGCCGCTTCTGTGGAAGTCACTCGTGTTTTACTTAAACTGCTGCCTGTTGAGACTTCACAGGAAGCAGTGACTGTGTGACAAGTCTGCAACTGACGTCAGATTTTAAAGGCCTTGACCAATATACCTCGCTTTAAGCATTGGAGAAATGTCCTACCGTGTTTCCCCGAAAATAAGACATCCTCCGAAAATAAGACCTACTTACAGGTTTCCTTCTGAGTGAAATATAAGGCATCCCCCCGAAAATAAGGCCCCCCCTAGGCTAAACATGAGAGATTTGGTCCACTGATTCTGAAAGAAATGGAGTCACAAGAAATTCACCAGGAAATTCAGGAATTGGATTGTTATGATGATGTTCCAGAAGATGATGACATGATTGTCATTGAATAAATGAGTAAATTCTTGATACTGTAGGATTCACAGTTTGTCTGGTTTGTGTTGACAACTACCGTACTACCGTACCGGATACAGGTAATAAATTTCCTTTATTTTCATTTAACAGTAAATGTGTATCGTATTCTTCTTCATGGAAAAATAAGACATCCCCTGAAGATAAGACCTAGCGCATCTTTGGGAGCAAAAATTAATATAAGACACTGTCTTATTTTCGGGGAAACAGGGTATTCCTGTAGCTTCCTATGCAGCTGAATGCTGTGGTGGGTGGGACTTTGTCCATGATGATGAATGTTACCCTCATTTCTTTAAAACTCAGACATGTATTCCGGCCTTGAGTACATGATTATAGGCAACTAATGGTATTTCCCAAATGAAAGGAGCTGCTTTTGCAGATGGTTCAGGTTTTGTGGCCCGGGGTGTGTCCTCTGCTGCCATCTCGTGGCCTCTCGGCTGCCCGGGTTGAGGTCTCACAGAGCCTTCCGCGAGGTAATGGCGTGTGGCAGCTGGAGAAAGAGCCTCTGCCCGCTGCAGGCGCCGCCCACACCCCTCCCTGCAGTGAGTCCGCCGGCCCGCGGCACACGGGCATTGCGGGGGAGTGCAGGGCCCTGCCGTCATCCTCAGCCGCTCGGGCCTCTGTCTGTTATGCAATCCTGGAAACGAGCCACACCAGGGAAATCAGTAAGCTCGACTATCTAGGAGTAATCCGAGCTGACCTCGCCTGCTTGGCCTGATGAATGCTGGGTAGCCACCCTCCACCTGGGACTGAGATGTTCTGAATCTCAGGGAGAAAAGGTTATTCAGTGGGGTTTCTGGGTTTCATTTTTCTTGTCCAGGCCCATTGTGTGTCGCGCTGTGTCCACGCCCATCATCTGGGCCTGCCCCGCCGGTGCTGCCTCCAGTGTGATCTTTGGTGGACGCGTTGAGCACATCAGGGGCGGCGCTGTCGCTGGGAGACCGTGCGTCCTATAAACATGGCAGGGGCTGTGCGCCCAGGTGAGGAGAGGCCCTCCGGGACTGAGCAGTGACTCAGCACCGGCGAGAAGGCTGGGAAACATTTTCACTTGGCGCTCTTCCCCCCCCCCCCCCCCCCCAATTATAATAAAATGTGTTAAAAACGTCCCACTTTGTGAAAGCAAATCTGTAGAGCTGTCCCTGCTGTTAGCCTCTCTTGAACACTTTACAGTGTGTTTGTGTGTGTTTTTATGAGGGCTCTGGCTCTACCACTCCCCCATTCCCCCTCACCCCGGAAGGAGAGGAGGGGAAATGAGGAGGAGGGGAAACCACTGTCTTTGATGTTGTAACCTGCTTTCCCTGCACAAAAATTCAGAGGGAAGAGCCTCCTTGTACAATTTCCTTGGGCCTCAGGCCAGAGATAACCTGCTACTAAGCTGCTGTGTGTCGCTTCTCTTTGAAATTCAGATGCCATTCACTAAATGGGAGTTGTCTCTGTTTCTTTTGTTTTTCCTTCTTTGTCTTTTTTTTTTCTGCCTTATTTAATTATATTAATTAATGTATATATTTAAAAATATATATATTTTTTGCCACGAGGTGTGTTTTATTCCATTAATCATACGAATAATGTTCTACAATATCCCAGGGCAAACTGGAGAATTTGGCAGTTCGATGGGGGGAAGGGGGTCCGCTAAGGGACCCACAGGTCAATGGCATGGGCTCGGAGTGTCCGGGTTCACAGTGCAGTTTGTGGCTCGTTTGTTCTTGCAGGTGGTCTTTTCTCCACACCGCAAGGGACTCCCGAAGATGCCGGAGGTGCAAATCCTCCGGTTCTCAGGACATTTCACTCCGCTTCTCCTGCTCAGTGGTCTCTTTGATCTGCAGGGTACTCTTCTGTGTCTCCGTCTTCTTCAGCTTGGCCTTATCGAAGCTGGCGCCATCCCCCATGCCTGGCTTGTCTGCCATTTTCTTGAAACAATCCTAGGCCTTCGCTCCCAGACCAGGTCCATGGCTCCCAGTCGTGTCACTGCAGCAAGAGACTTAATTTATATTTTACTAGAGGTCCAATGCATGAATGTCGTGCAGGGGTTTCCCTCAGCTCAGCCTGCACCCTCTGGCAGTCCCCTCCTCCCATTCCCATGGTCCTTAGCTGCCTCGGAGGCGATAAAGGCTCCCACCACTGCACTGCCCTCGCCAGCCTTGAGCCAGGCTTCTAGCTGAGTGGCACTCCCACAGGGGGAGCACACTGACCACCAGGGGGCAGCTCCTGCATCAAGCATCTGCCCCCTGGTGGTTAGTGTGCATCATAGCCCCTGGTCTTTCCACCCTTCGGTTGATTTGCATATTACAGTTTTGTTATATAGGACTAGAGGCCCAATGCATGAAATTTGTGGAAGAGTAGGCCTTCCGTCCCCCGGCTGGTGGCACCCGTTTTTCTCTAGCACCCAGGACCCAAGCTTGCTTTGATTAATTTTAGAGAGAGAGAAAGGGAGAGAGTGAGAGAGAGATCAGTTCGTTGTTTCACTTATTTATGCATTCATTGGCTGATTCTACATGTACCCTAACTGGGGATTGAATGCACAACATTGACAAATGACCAATAAGCAAATGAAAATTACGTTGAACATCATTAGTCATTAGGAAAATGCAATTCGAAACCATGAGATACCACTTTACCACTTCACCTCTACCAGGATAGCTATAAAAAATGACAATGCGAGCCAAAGCTGCAGGCTCCACCCTGAAACCTCGCCCCATCTGTAACTGCGAAATGCGACAACAAAATAAATCACAAACAAAAGAAATGGAGGACAAAAAGCGTCTGGATATAGAGTTCAAATCTACGCTTATAAGGTTTTTCAAGAATTTCCTAGAAAAGATGGATAAGACCTATGAGGATATCAAAAGAGATCATCAAGAAATGATAAGGGAACAACAAGAAATAAAGAATACATTGTCTGAAATAAAACATATTTTACAGAGTCCTAAAAACAAAAGGGAAGATCGTAAGAATCAAGTCAAAGATTTGGAACATAAAGAGCCAGAAGACACTCCTCCACAGAAGCTAGAAGGCAAGAGAATCCAGAAAATTGAAAATAATGTAAGAAACCTCTGGGACAACTTCAAGCGAACCAACATCAGAATTATGGGGGTCCCAGAAGATGAGACAGAGCAAGATATCGAAAACATACTGAAAGAAATAGTGACAGAAAACTTCCCCCACCTGGTGAAAGAATTAGACTTACAAGTCCAGGAAGTGCACAGAACTCCAAACAAAAGGAATCCAAAGAGGACCACACCAAGACACCTCATAATTAAAATTCCAAGAGCAAAAGACAAAGAGAGAATATTAAAAGAAGCAAGAGCAAAGAAGGTAGTTACATATAAAGGAGCACCTATACGATTGTCAGCTGACTTCTCAACAGAAACCATGCAGGCCAGAAGGGAATGGCAAGAAATATTCAAGGTGATGAATAGTAAGAACCTACAGCCAAAGATAATCTATCCAGCAAAGCTATCACTCAGAATCGAAGGTCAGATAAAGAGCTTCACTAATAAAAAAAAGCTGAAGGAGTTCATCACCACCAAACCAGAATTATATGAATTGCTGAACGGGGTTCTTTCAGAAGAGAAAGTAAACAAAGATAAAAATTATGAACAACAAATACGTAACTATCAACAAGTGAATCTAAAAACCAAGGAAATTAAAAAAAAAATCTGATGAACAATAGTAACTGTTGAATATAATAGAATCAGAGGTATGGAAGGGGAGTGAACTGATGATTCTTGGGGAAAAGGGGAGAGGGGGGCGTGGGAAGAGACTGAACATAAACTGTGCACCTATGGATGAGGACAATGGGGAGTGGGGAAAGGGCAGAGGGTGGGGTGGAAACCTGGTGGAGGAGAGCAATGGTGAGGGGGGGGAAAAAGGAACATTTGTAATAATATGAACAATAAAAATTTATTAAAAAAAAAAAAAAAGAAAATAAAGCCAGCTAAAAGCAAAAAAAAAAAATAAAAAAAAAAATGACAATGCAAAATAAACAAGTGTTTTCAAGGATGTAGAGAAATTAGAACTCTCATGTATTGCTGATAGGAATTTAAAATGCTGCTGTGGGAGAGTTTGGCAGACCCTGGCCAGGTAGCTCAGTTGGTTAGAGGGTCATCCCAATACACCTAGGTTTCGGGTTCAGTCCTGTTCAGGGCACATATAAGAAGCAAAGCAACCAGTGATTTCATAAATAAGTGGAACAATGAATAAATGTCTCTCTCTCTCTCTCTCTCTCTCAAGATCAATCAATAAAAATTTTTTTAAAAGAAAAAATAGCTTGGCAGTTCCTCAATAGGTTAAGCACAGAATTATCACATGATCCAGCAATTCCATTCATATACCAAACAGATGTTTAAACCAACCAACCAACAAACAAACAAATAAGAAGCACATGAACATTCATGGCAGCATTATTCACAGTTGTCAAAAGGTGGAAACAGCTGAAATCAGTTTGGCTCAGTGGATAGAGCGTCGGCTTGCACACTGAAAGGTCCCAGGTTCGATTCCGGTCAAGGGCATGTACCTTGGTTGCGGGCACATCCCCAGTAGGGGGTGTGCAAGAGGCAGCTGATCGATGATTCTCTCTTATCGATGTTTCTAACTCTATTCCTCTCTCTTCCTCTCTATAAAAAAAAACACACGATAAAAAATATATTTTTTAAAAAACGGTGGAAACAACTCAACTATCCATCAGCTGATGAATGAATAAGCAAAATGTGATGGAGTATTTCTTATTCCAACATGCTACAAAATGGATGAATCCAGAAAATATTACGTTAAGTAAAAGAAGCCAGACACAAAAGGACACATATTGTATGATTCCCTTAATCTGAAATATCTAAAATAGGCAAATTTATAGAAACAGAAAGCATATTAGTGGTTGCCAAGGACTGGGGGAAGGAAAGAACAGGGAGTGACCACTTACTGGCTGCAGGGTTTCTTTTTGCGAAGCTGAAAATGTTCTGGAACTAGATAATAGATGGTTATACAACATTTAGAATGTACTAAATGCCACTGGATTGTACACTTTAAAATAATTAAAATGGTGAATTTTATGTTATGTAAATTTTACCGCAATACTTGAAAGCACATTACAAAGCAATTGGTATATAGCTGTTTTTGTTTTTCTAAAGTACAATATATGCATAGAAAAAATGTAGAAGGATGGATATCAAATTACTCTTTGTAATTTGTTATCCATTGAGTTGTCATTTAGGACTACTATTCTAATTATTATACAAAAATCCAAGATTACTTGAGTCCTTTATTTAAAAAAAAAAAAAATAAATAAAATAAAAAAAAAAAATAAAAATAAAAATAAAAATATATATATATATATATATATATATATATATATATATATATATATTATTGATTTCAGAGAAAAGAAGGGAGATAGAGAGAGACAGAAATACCAATGATGAGAATTATTGATTGGCTGACTCCCACCCCCCTCCCCCCACCTTTACTAGGGATCAAGCCTGAAACCCAGGCGTGTGCCCTGACTGGGAATCAAACCTTGACCTCCCGGTTCATAGGTGGATGCTCAACCACTAAATCATATCAGCTGGACTACTTGAGTCCTTTTTAAAAGATGCTGTAGATAATATTTAATGAAATAAAGGCGTGTTTATCATATATTGATATATTATTAAACCAAAACAGTATTTTTGAATGATGCCAATCCTATCTAATGAAGAGGGAATATGCTAATTGACCCTCACACCATTGCAAAGATGGCATGGCCCACAGCCAATAAGGAGGAAATATGCTAATTGACTGCCCCACACTCAAAGATGTTGCTCACAGCCACAAGATGATGACGCCCAGTCCCTCAGGGCCCCCCCCCCCCAGCCACCCAGGGCCAGCCCGAGGAGCAGGTAAGCCTCAGGTGTCAGCTGCCCAGCCGCCCAGGTAACCAGGCTCAGGTAACCAGAGCTGGCCAAGGCTTGCGCTGTCGGCAGTGGCAGCAGCAGAGGTGTGATGGGGGCATCTCCTTCCCCTGATCGCCAGGTCTCCTCCCGCCCCTAAGGGCTCCTGGACTGTGATAGGGAGCAGGCCAGGTTTAGGGACCCCACTCCAGTGCATGAATTTTCATGTATCGGGCCTCTAGTTTCATTTAAAAAAACACCAATTGCATTGGGGGGAAAAAACTTACTGAAATTGTATATGCCCACATATTAATGGTTATGTTTTAGTGGGGTGAATATAGATGAATTTTCAAAATTCCACCAGAGAGGAATTTGGAGTTCTAGATATTTTTTAAAGGTTTTTCTTTTGTTGAGCCCAAAACTCTTTTTTTTAAAAAAATCTATTTTTATTTATTTCATAGAGGAAGGGAAAAGGGAGAGAGAGATAGAAACATCACTGATAAGACAGAATCATTGATTGGCTGCCTCCTGCATGCCCCATACTGGGGGGTCGAGCCCACAACTGGGCATGTGCCCTTGACCAGAATTGAACCTGGGACCCTGCTATCCACAGGTCAATGCTTTATCCACTGAGCAAAACCAGCTAGGGCTAGAAACTCTTCTAAAAAAAAAAAAAAAAAAAAAAAAAAAAGGATTTTTATTGATATTCTTAGAGAGAGAGGAAGGGAGAGGGAAAGAGAAAGAAGGTGAAAGAGAGAATCATTGATCAGTTTTCCCAAAACCATGCCAGTCAGGGACTGAACCCACAACCACAATCAAACTGGTGACCTTGCAATGCACAGAAGACGCTCAACCAAATGAGCCCACCAGCCAGGCCAAAAACTCTCCTTACTTCTTAAATGAAACCTTTATTGGGAAAAAGTGGAAAGATAGAATTTTAAAGGTAAATAACACCAAAGTATCTGGAAACTATTAAAGTGAAAGAGGAAGATAATGTCAGAGTCAAATATGCATGTACTTAGAAATTTAAAAAAATCTCTTGGATGGCTGAGTCAGAGAAATATTGTAGGGAAGAAATGCCTTTTGAAAAGGGAAAAAAGCAACAAGAATGAGTATGCAATAAAATCATTTAAAGAGGGACAGACACCGGGACCGGTTTGGCTCAATGGATAGAGCGTTGGCTTGGGGACTGAAGGGTCCCGGGTTCGATTCCGGTCAAGGGCATGTACCTTGGTTGCGGGCATATCCCCAGTAGGAGGTGTGCAAGAGGCAGCTGATCAATGACTCCCTCTCATCGATGTTTCTAACTCTCTATCTCTCTTCCTTCCTCTCTGTATAAAAATCAAAAAATATATTTAAAAAATAAAATAAAATAAAGAGGGAGAGACTACACCAGTGTATTCAGTGGTTAGAGCATCAGCCTGCACACCCAAGAGTCTCGGGTTTGATTCCTGGTCAAGGGCATATACCTCATTTGCAGGTTTGCTCCTCACTCCCAGTCAGGGTGCACGTGGGAGGAGCCTATCCATGTTACTCTCTTTCTCTCTCTCCTTCTCCCCTCCCTGCTATTCTCTCTGAAAAGCAATGGGAAAGATATCCTCAGCTGGGGATTTAAAAAAAAAAAAAAAAAAAAAAAGGTACAGGCAACAAACAGTGTCAGGAATTTTAAAATAATTCAGGGAAGGAACTAGAAAATGTGACCAAGCCTGTGACCTCTGACACTGGGTTGCAAATGTGGTTTGTGCTCATAAAAAGGGGCCTGACCAACAGATATATGATAGATAGATAGATATAAGGAAGAAATACAGATATAACTATAAGGGAAATGCAAGTCAGAACCACAATGAAGAAGTGCAAATTGGTAGTTACAAAATAGTCATGGGAATATAATGAATATAGTCACGAATCTATACTAATAATAGACAAATATGTAAATTGCCCATCCCTCCACGATGCCCACAGCCCATCAGGAAGGAGTGAGTCTGAAAATTATCCCAAGGACGGCGAGCCTGTGGGCCGGGCACATGCACGGAGCAGCCGGGGGCGGGCGGGACGCCTTGGCCACTTTGGGCCTATGCGTGCCCACGCTGAGCGGCCAGGGTCCCGGGGACACCACCGGAGTGGCCGGGCTTACAGGACGGGGGACGGCTGGAGTTCCAAGTCCTTTTGGTTTGTGCAGCCCCTGGACTGGAAGCAGAAACCAAGAGCATGGGGAGCACCAGGAATGTTGGGAATCATAGCTCTGGTGGTGGACGTGCTGCGGGATCCCTGGAGACACTGGAGCAAAGTGAGCCTGGAGCAAGTTACTGTTGCGGGTGAGAGACTTAAGTAAAGTCAGAGTGTCAAGGAAAAATTAAAAGGAAGATATCCTGCAACTTCTAGGAAATCTCCACCAATGGAGCAAAGAAAAAAAAGACATCTGTTATTCTGTGAGCACCAAACCAAATTGTCTGGGGTCTCAGACAATTTGCTCATATGATTGCAAAGACAGACACAAACTCCCGGATTAGAGAGGGCTCCCCTGAGGGCTCCCCGATTGGAGAGGGCGCAGGTCGGGCTGAGGGACCCACCCCCCATGCACAATTTCATGCACTGGGCCCCTTCTATGGTAATAACTATATCTGGTGCCGGGGTGAGTACTGAAAATATCAGGGGGAACACTTTGTAAAGTACACCTAAAATGAATACAAAATAATATTGGATGTAAACTATAATTAAAAAAATAAAATAAACAACAACAACAACAATGATAGACTACCTCACACTGGTTAAATGGGTATTGATAGGACAAGAAATAAATGCAGGAGGAAATGTAAAGAAAAGAAACCCTCATACACTGCTGGAGGGAATGTAAAATTTGTACAGCCACTATGAAAAACAGTATGGAGGTTCATTAAAAAGTTATGAATAGAGCTACCATCCAGCTGGTGTGGCTCAGTGGTTGAGCATCGACCTGTGAACCAGGAGGTCATGGTTAAATTCTAGTCAGGGCACATGCCTGGGTTGCAGTCTCAATCCCCTGTGAGATGCATGCAGGAGGCAGCCAATCAGTTATTCTCTCTCATTATTCATGTATCTATCACGCTCCTTCCCTCTCTGAAATCAATTATATATATCGTGTACTCGGGGGATGCGGGGAATCCCTCATCCTGACCTGCATCCCTAGCAGTCTGGGAGCCCTCAGGGGGGATGCCCGATGTCCACGGAGGTGGGAGAGGCTCCTGCCCCAGCCATTGTGCTCACCAGCCATGAGCCCATCTTCTGGTTGAGCTGCGCTCCCCTTGTGGGAGCGCACTGACCACCAGGGGGCAGCTTTTGCATTTAGCATCTGCCCCCTGGTGATCAATGTGTATCATAGTAACTGGTCATTCTGCCGTTTGGTCAATTTGCATATTAGCCTTTTATTATATAGGCTATATATATATATTAGAGGCCCGGTGCACGAAATTTGTGCACGGGGGTCCCTCAGCCCAGCCTGTACCCTCTACAATCCAGGAGCTCTCAGGGGATGTCCTACTGATGGCTTAGGCCCACTCCCCATGGTTCTCTGCTCTCTGCGGGCCTGGAGGTTTCACTGCAGACATGGAGATGAAGCCCCCATGCCCTGCTCTCCGCTCTCTGCCTGCCTCGCCATGCACCATGTGAAGGAAGCCCCAATGCCCTGCAGTGTGCTCTGTCTGCCAGGCCTGGGGGCTTCGTTGACACCAACACACTAAGGAAGCCTCCAGCCCTGCTGTCTGGGCTCTGTCTGCTGGGCCAGGGGATGTTCCCGCCGCCTCTGCTCTAAGGAAGCCCCCAAGCCCTGCTGTCCAGGCTCTGTTTGCTGGACCTGGGGCTTCCCCGCTGCCGCCATCACCCTGCCAGGCCTGGGGCTTCCCCGCTGCCTCCGCACTAAGGAAGCCTCCATGCCCTATTGTCCAGGCTCTGACTGCCGTGTCCGGGGTGGATCCAAAACCCCTCCGGAAGCAGATCCAGCCTCACTGCTCCTGTGGATAGGCTGGACACTCCAGCAGCAGAGCTGAGGGGACTGGGCGCTGCCATCTTGTGTCTATGGGGGCTGCCATTTTTGTTGCAGAGTGATGGTTAATTTGCATATTACTCTATTATTAGATAGGAGATATATATATAATAGAGCTACCATATGATCCAACAATTACTGTTCTGGGTATCTATCTACCTGGAAATTTTGAAAACACTTATTCACAACAATATATGTACCCCTATGTTTATTGCAGCATTATTCACAATAGCCAAGACATGGAAACAACCTAAGTGTCCTTTGACAGATGATTAGATAAAGTATACCTGATATATACTACTACTCAGCCATAAGAAGATAAAATATTACTATTTGTGACAACATGGATAAATCTGCAGAACATTATGCTAAGTGAAATATGTCAGGCAGAAATATGTCAGTATTCACTCACATGTGGGGTATAAAACAAAAAGTAAATGAACATACAAAACAAGCTAACAAAAAAGCAAACAAACTCATAGACACAGACAACAGAATGGTGGTTACCAGAGGAGAAGAGGGTGAGGGGAGGACTAATCTTATAAAGGGGATCGAATACATGGTGATGGAAGGAGACTAGACCTCTGGTGGTGAGCATACAGTGGAATATACATGTGTCATATTGTTACGTCCAGACTTCATGATCCCCAAGGACCACCAGGGAGCCAAGTCCGATGCAATAAATAAAAGAGCCTTCACCATGCTAGCATGGGCCCTTCCCACCAACGCCGGCAGCATGGCGGAAGAGAGCAAATTTCTCCCAGTCCAGGGGTTTTGAGGGCTAGGGATAACTCCGCCCTGCGGGGCGGAGTTGGGAGCTCATCCTCGCCCCGCCCTGCCCTCTCAATATGACAAAGTTTTATGCCTGAAATTTATATAATGTCATTATCCAATGTTACTCCGATAAATTTTATAAAAGGGCCTGAGAAAATAGCAGTTATGAGCAACCATGTAGCATAATAATAATAATCATTATCACCTTCATTTCTACACTTTTTTTTTCATTTTACAAGATTAGTGCATCTTTTATAAAATACATTTTTATTGCTTTTGAGAGAGAGAGGAAGGGAGACGGATAAAGAGAAACATTGATGAAAGAGGAACATTCATTGGCTGCCTCCTGTGCGCCCCCAATGGAGATCGAACCTGCAACCCGGGTATGTGCCCTGACCAGGAATCAAACTGTGACCTCCTGGTTCATGGGTTGACACTCAACCATGAAGCCACACCAGCCAGGCCCACATTCATGTCTAATAATATTTACATCTATCTTTGTTATGTTTACTGTGTGCTTGACACTGTCTTAAACACAGTGTTTTAACTCAACACCCTTAAGAAGCAGGCACTATTATCCCTGCTCTGCAGAGAAGGACAATGAAGCACAAGAAGGTTAAGTAATGTCACACAGCCAGTAAGTGAAAGAGGCAGTTCATATCCAGAAGCCCTTATGCTGGCGTTCGTGCATTTTAACCATCATGTCATCTGCCTCTGTGGCCAACAGTGATTCACAAAGGAAGTTCAGGAGGGCAAAACTATTTTCATAATAATGCAAAGATTCTTTTCCTCCTTCTCGTTCTCATTCTCTTATGAGTACACAGAAGAGCTTTCCAGAGGCTACGGGAAGTATACTGACATCACTTTAATGACTGATAGAAAAAGTGTTTATATCCTCTTGTGTTTGCTAGGATTTTCTAAGGCAAGCTCTTTGGGTCCTGAGACCAAAACATTTGAGCACCATTGCCGTAAGGCAATGATTTTCAACCTTTTCCATCTCGTGGCCCATATAAACTAATCACTAAAATTCTGCAGCACAGCAAAAAATATATTTTTTGTTGATCTGACAAAAAAAAAATGGTGTAATATTATTTAATCTTCACCCAAGGATATGTTTTTATTGATTTGAAAAGGAGAGGAAGGGGGAAAAAGAGAGAAACATCGATGTGAGAAACATCAATTGGTTGCCTCCTATACACACCCCAACCTAGGATCAACCCCAAACCTGAAATCTTTTTATTTTAATATATTTTTATTGATTTCAGAGAGAGGAAGAGAGACAGACATCAATGATGAGAGAGAATCATTGATCCGTTGCCTCCTGCACTCCTCATATTAAAATCGAGCCCGCAACCAGGACATGTGCCCTGACTGTGACCTCCTGGTTCACGGGTCAATGCTCAACCACTGAGCCACACCAGCTAGGCACAAACCCTAAATCTTTTGGTGTGTGGATGATCCTTCAATCAACCGAGCCACCTGGCTAAGGCGAAAAAAATAGGTATAATTTTTATTCATTCGCTCCAGATGGCTATTATGTTGGCTGTTGTTATTTTTCATTTGACAATCTAAGGGAAAAGAGATTAGTGTCCCTGACTAAATAGTCAAGTATTGCATGTTTTAAGAATTCTCATGTCACACTGGTTGAAAATCATTGCCCTACAGTAAAGGAGATATGGTTTCTGAAAGAATAATAAAGACTGATGCCAGAATTAATTAATTAATTAATTAATTCATTCATTCATTCATTCATTCATTTAGTCATTCATTAATTATTGAGCACTGTATTTCAGGTATTGTTCCAGATATGGGGATTACAGTGGTGAACAAGAGTAGCATGGTCCCTTTACTCTTCAGGTTTGGTGCAATGTTCATAAAACATTAAGGTGCCTGGGAATCCCTTGGTAAACTAATTAAAAACCCAAACTATGGCCCAGCCAGATACGGCTCAATGGTTGAGCATCAATTCATGAACCAGGAGGCCATGGTTCCATTCCCAATCAGGGTACATAACAGGTTTCAGTCTCAAACCCCAGTAGGCGGCATGCAGGAGGCAAAGGATCAATGATTCTCTCTCATCATTGATGTGTCTATCTTCCTCTCTCCCTTCCTCTCTGAAATCAATAAACATATCCTATACAATAAGAGGCTAATATGCAAATAGACCAAACAGTAGAACAACTGAATAATCAAACAACCAGTTGCTATGACATGTGCTGACCACCAGGGGGCATGTGCAGAATATGGCGGGTGTTGGCCATGGAGAGATGGTAGAAGAGATGAGCAGGAGTGCTAGACCACAGCAGGGCACCAGTCGCTGGCATTGGGGCAAGCTTCTGGTGGTTACTGAAAATTCTTTACTCCCACACGCTGCAGTCCCACCTGGCACTTACACCCACTGCCAGGGCCAGAGCCACTGCCCGCACCCACTGCCAGCACCAGTACCACTTGCATTTGCAGCCAGTGCCCCAGGCCAGTTCTGATTACTCAGCGCCTCTGAGGGCTTCTCCATCTCCCCCTGCTCCTGAGGGGCAATCAGGGTAGCAGCCCCCTCCTGTACCCACTGCTGGCACAAGCCCCAATCACTTCATGTCAGCAGATGTGAGTGGGGCCAGTGTTGTCAGCACACAGGAGTGGCAATACCAGGAGCAGGGCTGCTGGCAGATAGGAGACTGGGGGCCACAGCGGGAGGAACCAGGCGGGGGCACAGAGGATGGTCTGAGACCTGCTCCTGTGCCTACTGCAGCCTCGCAGCCCCCAGTTCCTTCCAAGGTGCACGAATTTGTGCATTGAGCCCCTAGTATTTAAAATAAAAAGGAATTGGAAAGCTAATTAAAGATCTACCTTTTTAAAAGGCACCAGTTCCAGATGGATTTATAGCTGAGAATCATTTTTAAAGAACAGATATTTCTATCTTATTTAAATTATTCTATACTATAAAAAAGTTGAAAGAACTTAAATACATTTTATAAAACTATTTTACCCTTAATTCTAAAACACAATAAAGGTAATACAAAAAGGCCATAAAGCCAGGTCAGCATGGCTCAATGGTTGAGCATCGACCTATGAACCAGGAGAGCATGGTTCAATACCCAGTCAAGGCACATACCTGGGTTGGGGGCTCAATTCCCAGTGTGGGGCGTGCAGGGAGCAGCCGATCAATGATTCGCTCTTATTATTTATGTTTCTATCTCTCCCACCCCTTCCTCACTGAAATCAATAAAAAATATATTTTAAAAAACAACCATAAACCAAGTTTATTTTTTTAATATAGATGCCAAGACTCTAAATAATCTCTTTGCAAATCAGATCCAACAGTCTTTTAAAAGAAAATCATCTTATGACCAAGTAGGATTCCAGGAAACAAAAATGGTTTAACATAAGGAAATCTATGTCTTTAATTTACCTTGGAAATATAATATAGGAGAAAGATTACATGACTATATCAAGTTATTGAAAAGGCATTTGATAAAAATTCAGCAGCCATTTATTTTTTTTCTTTTATTAAGGTATTATATGTGTACATATCTTATATTGCCCCCCACCCCACTCCCATACATACCTTCAGCTCCCAATGTTTTGCATCTGTTGGTTATTCTTTTTTTTTTTCTTTCTTTAAATATATTTTATTGATTTTTACAGAGAGGAGGAGAGAGGGATAGAGCGTTAGAAACATGGATGAGAGAGAAACATTAATCAGCTGCCTCCTGCACACCTCCTATTGGGGATGTGCCTGCAACCAAGGAACATGCCCTTGACAGGAATCGAGCCTGGGGCCTTTCAGTCTGCAGGCCGATTTTCTATCCACTGAGCCAAACTGGTTAGGACTGTTGGCTATTCTTATATGCATGCATTCAAGTCCTTTGGTTGATCTCTTATCTCCCCCACCTCTCCCTAACCTTCCCACTGTAATTTGACAGTCTCTTTGATGCTTTACTGCCTCTGTATCTATCTTTTGGTTCATCAGATTATAATGTTCTTTACTATCCACAAATGAGTGAGATCATATGGTATTTTTTTTTCATTGACTGACTTATTTCACTTAGCATAATGTTCTCCAATTCCATCCACGTTTCTACAAATGGTAAAAATTCTTTCTTTTTTACTGCAGCATAGTATTCCATTGTGTAGATGTAGCACTGTTTTCTGATCCAGTCATCTGCTGATGGGGCGCCTAAGCTGTTTCCAAATCCTAGCTATGGTGAATTGTCCTGCTATGAACATAGGGGTGCATATATCCTTTCTGACTGGTGTTTCTAGCTTCTTAGGATATATTCCTAGGAGTGGGATTACTGGGTCAAATGGGAGTTCCATTTTTAGTTTTTTGAGGAAACTCTATATTGTTCTCTGCAGTGGCTGCACCAGTCTGCATTCCCACCAGCAGTGCACGAGGGTTCCTTTTTCTCCAAATCCTTGCCAACACTTGTCATTTGTTGATTTGTTAATGATAGCCATTCTAACAGGTGTGAGATGGTACCACATTGTCGTTTTGATTTGCATCTCTCAGATAACTAGTGATTTTGAGCATGTTTTTATGTATCTCTTGGTTTTCCTTCTGTCTTCTTTAGAAAAGATTCTATTTAGGTCCATTGCCCATTTTTTAATTGGATCATTTATCTTCCTTTTATTAAGTTTTATAAAATGCCTGTAGATATTGGAGATTAAACCTTATCAGTGATAACACTTGCAAATATGTTCTCCCATACAGGGTGGGCTTTCTTGTTGTTTTGTTGATGGTTTCTTTTGCTATGAAAACGCTTTTTATTTTGATGTAGTCCCATTTTTTATTTTCTCTTTAGCTTCCATTGTCCCAGGGGCAGTATCAGTGAAGAAGTTCTTTGGGCATATGTCTGAGATTTTGCTGCTTGTGGATTGCTCTAGTATTTTTATGGTTTCCCACCGTATGTTTAAGTCCTGTATCCATTTTGAGTTTATTTTTGTGTATGGTGTAAGTTGGTGGTCTAGTTTCATTGTTTTGCATGTATCTATCCAATTTTTCCAACACCATTTATTGAAGAGACTGTCTTGACTCCATTGTATGTTCATGCCTCCTTTGTCAAATATCAATTGAGCATAGTGGTTTGGGTCGATATCTGGATTTTCTCTTCTATTCCATTGGTCTATATGTTCTTGTGCCAGTACCAGGCTGTTTTGAGTCAGCAGCCATTTCTAATAAGAACAGCTATTTATGCCAGGCATTTGTTCCAAGGGCTTTGCTTGCATTAATTTACTTAATTCTCCTAACAATACTGCTGCAATTATTTTTATCCCGAAAGAAACTCAGTGAGGTTAAATAATGTCACACATATGGAAATGATGGAGCCAGGATTTGAACCAAGGTAGTGTGGCTCTAGAGACCATATTCTTATGAGCTATATTATACCACCTCTAATAAAATCTCTAATTAGCACCAAAAGAAAATCACTTAAATATGATCAGTGTTAATTATTAAAGGCTAACAGTAAACTCTATTAGGAAAGGAGAAGTTGTCATTAAATTTAGGAGCTGGGATTTCTGGTGGTTACTGATCCCAGGGCTACCACCAGATCTCACAGAGGCGCCTTCTGTTAACCTGCTTCCCCCTGCTCTGTGTATCACAGACTCTCCTCTGAGCTATGTGGGCATTGCTATCCCTTGCAACAGCAGGGGGCTCACTCAGTGGGTCTGCTGTGGTGGATGCTGGCCTGGGAAGTTCTGTGCATGCGCAGCACTGTCTCCCCTGACCACCCACAGGGAGGTCATGCCTGATCTCTACTTCTACAGAGATAGAAAACGAAGAGCAGGCCACTGCTGGGAAGGCAGTGAATGAACTTCGGTATCCGAGTTCACTGCTGCGTAACCTGAGGTCACAGAATGGTCTGAAGGCACAGGTGCTCTCTGTGCCTATTTAAACTTGCAGCGCTCAGCTGCCGCTGAAGGCTGGTCTGCAGCCCCCACTGCTCAGCCCACTGAATGGGTAGGTACAACCACTGAGTGGTCTTAAGCTGTTCTTCCATAAGCTCTTAAACAGAATAGAAATAAGGTTGACAGAAGACAGAGTTCTAAAAGTTGTGTCCAACCCCAACTGGTTTGGCTCAGTGGATAGAGCATTGGCCTGTGGACTCAAGGATCCCAGGTTCTATTCTGGTCAAGGGCATGTACCTTGGTAGCAGGCATATCCTTGGTAGGGTGTGTGCAGGAGGCCACTGATCTAAGTTTCTCTCTCTCATCGATGTTTCTAACTCTTTTTTTTCTCTGTAAAAAATCAATAAAATATATTTTAAAAATAAATAAAAGGCGTGTCCATAAAAAAAAAGATGAGCCTGACTGGCATGGCTCAGTGATTGAGCATTGACCTATGAACCAGGAGTTCACAGTTTGATTCTGGTCAGGGCACATGCCCAGGTTGGGGGCTCGATCTCTGGTGTGGGGCATGTAGGAGGCAGCCAAGCAATGATTCTCTCTCATCATTGATGTTTCTACCTCTCTCTCCCTCTCCTTCCTCTCTGAAATCAATAAACATGTATTTTTTTAAAGTAAAAAACAATAAAAACTTAATTGAAAACAAAAGATGAGACTTCTGTGATTCTTGATTTGCCCAAGCTTATTCAGTTTAAAAGTGACCAAGTAGCTATTTGGCTAGGGGAAAACTCAACAAGGCAATGAAACAGCGTGTGAACTTTTGAAGTTGTTGTTACAGTATGATTCAAATAATTAGACAATCCAAAAAATGTTTAAGCCAAGGAGTCACATTTCACAAAGAGGAGATTCTGAAGAATCAGCCAAGGTCTTCGAATTAGTTAAGGGGAAACATTACAACGAAGAACATAAATGTCAGTTTCTAACAATAGAGTGAAATGTTCCTAAACATGGATATATTATATGAATGAATCATCTGAAAAAAGTCACTTCTTTTTGTCTCTATGACACGACCAGCTCTTTCTACAGCAGGCTGGCAGGCTGATGCAGGAACACCTGTGTCTAGGCCAGAGAGCACGGGTGAGTGTGGGAATGTGCTCAGATTAGCAGCACATCAGATAAAGTTTCCTGGGCTTCCTAAAGATAGGTGGTAACGAGTTGAGATCATTCCATAATTTTCCTGCTCCAAACCTTTCTTAAAGCTTCCTTCACATCCTTGTTTCTCAGGGAGTAGATAAGGGGGTTCAGCATTGGGATCACCACCGTGTAGATCACAGCCACTGTGCGGTCTTGGGCCAGGGAGTAGCTGGACCTGGGGCGCAGGTACATGAAGAGTGTGGTGCCATAGAAGAGACACACGGCGACGAGGTGAGAAGCACAGGTGGAAAAGGCCTTGAACCTGCCCTGGGCTGAATTCATTCTCAGGATGGAGAAGAGAATTAAGAGGTAGGAAACCAAAATGGTGAGGGTGCAGCTCAAAAGGTTGAAACCAGCAAAAATAAACATCAGGATCTCACACAGTGAGGTGCTCACACAAGACAGAGACAGGATGGGCGGTCCGTCACAGAAGAAATGTGTGACCACGTGCGCACCACAGAATTTCAAACTGAAGATACAGCTTGTGTGGATAAGAGAGTTGAGGAATCCTGCTCCATAGGAGCCTACAATCAGAGCGACACAGACCTCAGGAGACATGGTGACGGCGTAGAGCAGGGGGTTACAAATAGCAGCGTAGCGGTCGTAGGCCATGGCAGCAATGAGATAGCACTCACTGGTGGCGAAACCCGCATAGAAGAACATCTGAGCCATGCAGCCAAGATAGGAGATGACCTTCCTTTTGGCCAAGAAGTTCACCAGCGTCTGGGGGACAACCGTGGAGGAATACCAGAAATCCAAGAAGGACAGGCTTTTCAGGAGCGAGTACATGGGTGTGTTCAGGGTGGCACTCACATGGATCAGAAGGAACATGACCAGATTCCCCAGCAGAGTGACGATGTACATGCCCAGGAACACCACGAAGAGCAGGGTCTGGAGCTGGGGGTCACTGGTGAGGCCCAAGAGCTCAAATTCTATCTCTTGGCTCAGGTTTGCTCCTTCCATAGTTCGCAGGTGCTCTGGATGCGGAGAGGGGAGAGCACCAGAAATGAGGCAGAACCCCCAGGGGTCTCACTAGGTTTAGTTCTGCCCTGAGGACAGCCTTCTGGAGATTGGTCTTACTGAGGATGTCTGGTTTTATAGATGGGACCCAATCATAAAGAATGTCTTCTCACCCTGGCTGGTGTTTCTCAGTGGTTACAGCATTGGCCTGCAGACTGAAGGGTCAGAGGTTTGATTCCTAGTCAAGTTGCACGTACCTGGGTTGCAGGTTCCATCCCAGAGCATGCAGGAGGTGACCAATCAATATCTCTCTCTCTCTCTCCTTCCTTCACTTTCACTCTCTATAAAATCAATGGAGAAAGTCTCTTCTAATTGTTGGTTAGTTAGGAAGCATTATTTGAGCACCAATGGAAAATATTAAAAATATATACACAATTTGGTCTCTGGGGAATCTTTAAAAATTCGAAATAATCAGTTACTTATCAAATATACACTGAGTAACCAGATTATTATGATCTCTAAACACATAATAATTTGGCCACTCAATATATATTTATATTAGAGGCCCGGTGCATGAATTCATGCATGGGTGGGGTCTGGCCAGCCTGGCCAGGGGGAGGGGACATGGGCAGTTGGCCAGTCTGCCTGCTGGTCGAACTCCTGGTTGAGGGGAAAATTTGCATGTTAGCCTTTTATTATATAGGATATACACTGAGTGGCCAGATTATTATGTGTTCAGAGATCATAATAATCTGGCCACTCAGTGTATATTGACAGCCTTCCATATGCTTAGCTCTGTGTTCCCCTGTCAGGAATTCAAGAGTGTCTGACCTCACCCTGGCTGATTTGGCTCAGTGGATAGAGCATCAGCCTGGGACTGAAGGGTCCTGAGTTTGATTCCGGTCAAGGGCACATGCCCAGGTTGGAGGCTCAGTCCCCAGAGGGGGGCGTGCAGGAGGCAGCCGATCAATGATTCTCTCTCACCATTGATGTTTCTATCTCTCTCGTCCTCTTCCTTCCTCTCTGAAATCAATTAAAAAATTTTTTAAGAGTGTCTGACCTTCTTAGAGACAGTATATTTCGTGTTTAAACACACAGGCTGTGGTGTCAGACAGCCCATGTGCCAAGCCAAAACCTTCTATTTGTTTTACTGTGGAAACATTATTTGACCATTGTGAGTTTCAACTTTCTCACCTGTAAAATAGGGATAATAGCATTAATCTCAAAGGACTGTTGTAAAAATTCAATGAGTTAATCCATGTAAAGCACTTGAATAAAGCCTGGCACATGAAAAATAAATAAATAAAGAATGTTAGCTTTGATTATTCTCATTGGAGAGATAGATCTAACACAGGATCAATAAAATGAAACAACACCCTGGCCATGCAGCTCAGTTGGTTGGGCAGCATCCGAAGCACCAAAAGGCCATGGGTTTCACTCCCTGTGGGCACATGCCCAGACTGCAGGTTCAGTCCCCGGTTGGGGCGAACATGGAGGGCAACTGATCGATGTTTCTCTCCCTTCCTCTCTCTCTTTCCCTTCCTCTTTCTTTAGAATCAATAAAAACATATCCTCTCCGGTGAGGATAAAAACAAACAAACAACAACAACAAAAAAAAAACATGAGTGCAAATTTGAACACAGGGCATCAGTAACTTCTTTTAGAGCATCTGGAGCATATCTCTGACTTAGTTGATGTCTCTGTAATGTAACATCCAGACATTTTTAACCCAACAGCCTCTAACTTATAATGAACCCCATTATTGCAGTGATGTGGCAGCATTAGATTTGGGTTGCAAATGTCATCAGCCCCATTGGTGTCAAAAGCAAACTCAGCTTCAAGGCAAATAATAAGGACTTCAGAGAAGTGACTGCAAAAACCCCACTGAAGAGTGGAGTAATACTTCTTGAGACCCAGTTTCACATCTTCTTTCCTCAGTAGACTGTTTTGGTGTGGGTAGTAGGTCTGCAAGTATCTCTCTGATTAAAAGAACGGACAAAAAAAGGGAATGTGTCCAATACTCAGGTAGGGTGGATGCAGTGGGGAGGGGAGATGCAATAGAGTAGTGTGGTGGCTGATCAGATCCCCACAGATTTATGACTTGCTTTAAATCCAATCTCTTTCTTTCCCTCTCTTCTTCAATCTGCACTAAATCCAAAATTCCTCAGAATATATTAGTTAGTCAATCAAGAAACAGGAGAAACTGACATCTTTGACAGTTTTTCAAAGGTTTCTAGAATAACCACTATTTCTGTCGACTGCAGTTTGTACTTGTGAATGAAAACCAGGAAGAAAACAGAAGGGAGGCCTTATAGGGAAATGAATTGGGAAGTGGAGAATGTATTATAGGAGTGAGAGCAGATGCCTGGGGCCTGAAGTTGAGGGAGGAGTAGGCAAGGGGCTTTCGTTACACATGCTTCATGGCCTTCTCCCTGGAATAGCAGAATGGGACACAGAGAGCAGGCAGCTAGAGGAAGCAGCCAGTGATTCTGAGTAACAGTGGTTCCAAACAATAGTTATTTTAAAATATATATATATTTTATTGACTTTTTTTTTTTTACAGAGAGGAAAGGAGAGGGATAGTTAGAAACATCGATGAGAGAGAAACATCTCTCAGCTGCCTCCTGTACACCCCTACTGGGGATGTGCCCGCAACCAAGGTACATGCCTTTGACCGGAATTGAACCTGGGTCCGTTCCGTCCACAGGCTGATGCTCTATCCACTGAGCCAAACCGGTTAGGGCCCAAACAGTAGTTCTTAAACATTAAAGTGCCTTGCCCAAGGGCCACTGGAGAAGCTGCAAATTCTAGGTCTCAACCTCAGAAACTAGACCTATTAATTCCAATAGGTCTATAGCTGGGCCCCCAAATCAGGTGACTCTGAAACAGGTTGTATCTGAACCACAGTCTGAGAAACACTAAACCATGAGGCACCTGCAGAAGTGCACATATCTTCCTGAGCTACATGGAGATGTCCTCTTTTAACTTTCTAAGGTTCTCCGGTGTCCTGGGGAAACGCCTGTAGGTAGCATGGCTGTCCTGGACATTCTCTTGCTCACAGAACATGTATTAGTAGTTAACAATTCCCAGAAATCTGAGTATTACCTGATGATAATCAAACACCAGAGAACATCCTCCTTCAAAGTTGCTTGAGATGTTCTTCAGCAAACCATTTAATTCCAGCACAGCACATGACTGGACGGCAGAGCAATTGCTCTGGGGTCAGAACACAAGCCTTCAGTAGAAAACCAGTAAAGATAAAGCCAGACTCACTGGGTTTATAGACTGAGTCTGGGAATCAGAGTCTTCTACTGACTTTAACTCCTCACATGGTGAGGGGGGTGAGGCAGCCCACTCCCGGCAAGGTCCTCTCAACGGCTCCCATACCGGCAGGAGATATCCCAGCGTCACCTTTTCCCCTGGGGAGGAGGATGTATGTTCATTGATGAGGGTTTAGAAGGCAGGCCAGGAAGTCAAAATAATTGGCCCCATGTAGACCCATTAATGTGTTTACAAAATTATTAACATCTCCTAGAGTCTCTGCTCCTGGGAACCAGGTGGCTGGGAAACTGGGAGTGCAGGGAATGGAACCACACCTGCCAATAATGCTAATCATTAGCCCCAAAGGACTGCTCTACCTGCACTCCAAACTTAACCCTTAGGTCATTGTTATCTATATTTCCTCTGCACTGGAACACCAAGTTTTTACAGTTTTTCTTTCTTCTGTGCCAGTTACCAAATTTAGACTGTGACCTGGATTATAGCTGAGGACCTCCCCATTCATCAAGATCATGGTAAAATGTAGAGGTATATTGTTCTGTCTCCAAATATTTGGGGATTTTCTAAAGATTGTTACTGATTTCTAACTTCATAGCATGTGGTCAGAGAACATACTTTGTATGACTGAAATGCTTTCAAAGTTATTGAAACTTGTTTTATGGACCAGAATACTGTCTCTCTTAGTGAATGTTCCATGTTCACTTGAAAAGAATGCATGATCTGCTGTTGTCCTGTACAGTGGTCTATAATTGTCAATCAGATCAAGTTACTGATAGTGGTTTTTTTCCATGCTAATAAATTATATTTAATGGTATTATCAACTTTTCTTGCATTCTTTTTTTAAAAATAAATCTTTATTGTTCAGATTATTACAATTGTTCCTCTTTTTTCCCTCCATTGCTCCCCTCCACCAGGTACCTACCCCATCCTCTGCCCTTTCCCCACCCACCACTGTCTTCATCCATAGGTATACAATTTTTGTTCAGTCTCTTCCTGCAACCCCACTCCCCTTTTCCCTGAGAATCGTCAGTTCACTCCCTTTCTATACCTCTGATTCTATTATATTCACCAGTTAATACTGTTCATCAGATTTTTAATTCCCTTGTTTTTTAGATTCACTTGATAGTTACATATTTGTTGTTCATAATTTTTATGTTTATCTTCTTCCTCTTCTTATTTTTTTTATTTTTTACAGAGAGAAAGGGAGAGAGATAGAGAGCTAGAAATGTCGATGAGAGAGAAACATTGACCAGTTGCCTCTTGCACACCCCCTACCGGGGATGTGCCCGCAACCAAGGTACATGCCCTTGACCAGAATCGAACCTGGAACCTTTCAGTTCACAGACCGACACTCTACCACTGAGCCAAACGGTTTTGGCTTCTTCTTCTTCTTAAAGAATACTTTTCAGCATTTCATATAATTCTGGTTTAGCAGTGATGAACTCCTTTAGCTTTTTTTTTATTTGTGAAGCTCTTTATCTGGCCTTCGATTCTGAGTGATAGCTTTGCTAGGTAGAGTATTCTTGGTTGTAGGTTCTTGCTATTCATCACTTTGAATATTTCTGGCCATTCCCATCTGGCCTGCATGGTTTCTGTTGAGAATTCAGCTGACAATCATATGGGTGCTCCATTATAGGTAACTACCTGCTTTTCTCTTGCTACTTTTAATATTCTCACTTTGTCTTTTGCTCTTGGAATTTTAATTATGATGTGTCTTTGTGTGGTCCTCTTTGGATTCTGTTTGTTTAGGGTTCTGTGGGCTTCCTGGACTTATAAATCTATTTCTTTCACCAAGTGAGGGAAGTTTTCTGTCACTATTTCTTCCAACAGGTTTTCAGTATCTTGCTCTCTCTCTTCTTCTGCAACCCCCATAATTCTGATGTTGGTGCACTTGAAGTTGTCCCAGAGGCTTCTTAAACTATCTTCAACTTTCTGTATTCTCTTCTCTTCTTGCTTCTGCGGAGCAGTGACCTCTGGCTCTTTGTGTTCCAAATCTTTGACTTGATTCTTGCAATCTTCCATTCTGTTTTTAGGACTCTGTATAATATTTTTTAATTTCATTCAGTGTATGCTTTATTTCTAATTGATCCCTTTTCATATCCTCAAAGTTCTCATTTATTTCATCGGTCTTTTCTAGGAAATTCTTGAAAAACCTTATAACTGTGGTTTTGAACTCTATGACCATTCTTTTGCTTTCCTCCATATCCTTCCTTTGTGGCCTGCCTCTTCTCTGCATTTTAGCTGCTTCCCTGAGTTGATGGAGTAGCTTTGTGTGCTAGGTATCCTAGCAGGGCCCAGTAGTTCAGCCTTCCCAGTTACCTGAGGTGGACAGTCTTGGTGCAGTCCTTTGTGGGCTATGAGTGCAGTCTTGTTGTTAAAGCCTTGCTTGTTGGTATCACTGGGGAGAGTTGATCTCCAAGCCAATTGGCTATGAGGATCAGCAGTGTCTCAGCTAGGAGGACTTCTGTGCTCAGCTTGGATGGGGCAGAGTCTCAAAGTGGCGCAGACAAGCTTTGGTTTCCCATCAGCCCCTCCCTAAGAGGGTCCTGTTCCTGAGTCCTGCAGTAATGGCTGGGCACGCACACCTCTGAGAGAGTTTTGCCCACTGCCTGACAGTCCAATTTCTTTCTGACTGGAGCTGGCTATCAGTACAATAAAGAGGTTTTATTTTCCTTCCGAACAAGAAAGCTCGCCTCCCGTTGGCTGCCTGCCCTCTCCGTGCCCACTGAGAGTAAGCCAGCAGCGTATTCAGCAGCCACCCTTTCCTCGCTTACAGATCTCTGCACCTCCACAGCTCCTGAAGCTCAGCGTCCTTTCTCTTCCCTTCCTAGATGGTAGAGCTTCCACTCAGCCAGCCTTCTGGTGGTTCAGGGCAATGTTTGCTCTGTTTTCCAGTTGTAATTTTAAAATTGTTGTGGTAGGCTGCATTTAGGTGTTTATCTTATGCCGCCATCTTGATTTCTCCTGCTGATAGTGTTATTCATATATGTCTTCTATATCCTTTCTAATACTCTGCCTAACTGTCCTATCAAGAATTGAAAGGGGAGTACACTGAAATATCTCACTGTAATTGTAAATTTATTTTATTTCTCCTTGCAGTTCTTCATGTATTTTGAAGTTCTATTATTAGATACATAAACATTAAACATTGTTATGTCCTGTTAAAAAAAAATGTTAACTTCCATGGCTGGAAGTGGTTTAAAAAGAAAGGTTCAGCCCTAGCTAATTTGGCTCAGTGGATAGAGTGTCGGCCTATGGATTGAAGGGTCTCGGGTTCAATTCTGATCAAGGGCACATGCCCAGGTTGCAGGCTTGATCCCCATTAGGGGACATGCAGGAGGCAGACAATCAATGATTCTCTCTCATCACTGATGTTTCTATTTCTCTATCCCTCTCCCTTCCTCTCTGAAATATATATTTTAAAGGGCCAATGCTCTGGCTGGTGTTTGTCAGTGATTAGAAAGTCAACCTGAGCACTGAAGGGTCTTGGGTTGAACTCCCAAAGACACATACCTCGGTTGTAAGTTCTATCCCTGGCCCAGTCAGGGCACAGGCAGGAGGCAGCCAATTAATCCGTCTCTCTCACATCGATGTTTCTCTCTCTCTCTCTCTCTCTTTCTCTCCCTCTCTCCCTTCCACTCTCTCTAGAATTTTCCTTAGGTGATGATTTTAATTTAAAAAAGGGTCTATTATTCCTAGTGTTAGCATATGTAGTTAGAGATTAATAAAGGAAAGGAACAAGGGGAATCAGACATCATTAAGCACAATCAATGGAGGAGCATGAGCCTGCTTGTTTCACACACTCCTCAGGGAACCACCTTCCGTTCCCCCACAGATCACTGGGGAGTGTGTGTGTGGGGGGGGAATAAAACAATAAAAAGGGATGTCAGCACCTGCGCAGAAGTCAAAATGGCAGGGTGAAGATGCTCTTGTGAGGCATGCACAATAGGATCCAAGGTGGTGACCATGAAGGCCTGTCAGTCCAGCCTGGGGAAAGGATCGGATTGGGTAAGAGACACAACCCCAGAGGACCTAGGTGGGACCTAGCGCAAGCCTGTGAAAGCTTGGGAAGTTGACTGGTTATTTTGAAAAAGCTTCTGGTCCTTCCCAAGCCCGAGATAATATCCTCCCAGGGAACAAAGCCCCTCTCTCTCTCAACCAGTAACGTGTGCAACCAAGCAGGTTTAGCAGCCAACCGAGTCTGCAGCAGACGACGCTGACTCCAAAGGACTAAGCTTTAATATGAAACAGACACTCCGGAGACGGCCTTTGTTTTGGCCTCAACGAAGACAAAACTGAGTTTTCCCATGGCCGGACAGATGGAGATAAGACATTGGAAACCCGGGGGCAGCCAACTCTTTCCCGCCGAGTAAATCTCGCCACGTTGCCGCCTCCCGGGCAGGGGTCTGTAGAACGCTTTCCAAGCAATCCTGGGGGGAAATACAATTTCCACCGGCAGCACGAGCACAAAAGGGAGAAGGAGAAGGAGGCCAGTCTTGGGGCGTGGAGTCCAAACAACCCGCAACATGGATAAATAGGAAAGACATATTCAACACTCAGGAGTTTTGCAAGCATTTTAATATATCAAGTCGGGGGACGGGGGAGCTGGGCGAGATGTAAGTCGTTCTGAAAGGATTTACATTAGCTGTAGACAAAGGCGACGGGAGAAGGTGAAGAGGAGCTAGTTCTGGGACGGACACAGCCGAGTCCCTGAGCTCATGTGCAAATAAGAACCGGACGCTGCAGGGGCCCCACAGGGCCAGGCTCCGCGCTCTGTTGGATAAGCTCAGAAAGAGCCACCTGGAAATCCAGCAGATCCTAGGGCGGTGAGCAGTCTTTGTCAGAGCTGGTCCACCGCTACTCACAGGCTCATTGTTCTGTCTCTTTCTCCTGCCACTGCAATTTTACTTTAGAATCTTTTTTCTTGTCAGTCCTCTTTGATAAATTTGCCCATTTATCATTGTAAAACGACCTTCGTTATGCCTGCTAACATTTTTTTGTTCTGAAACATACTTCCTGATACGAATATTGTCACTACCGCGGTATTTTTATTGCTTTCAGCCTGGCGTATCTTTTCCATCTCTTCACTGTTAACCCTTTATTTCCAACTTTTCTGTGCCATCATATTTGCAGACCTGAAACCTAGGTCTTTAGGATCATGATATGCCTGGAACACTGACTTCAGATGTAACTTGTCACACATGTAAGCGTTCAGTGGCTTTATCAGAACAGCTGGCATGGGATAGGCAGACATCAAACAAGCCTCATGAGTGGCAGCTCTGGAGAGGAAGGAATGGGATCCTCACCCCCGACAGATGGAATAGCTGTGGAGATCTGAAGGCCGGGGAGAACTGTTCCATTGATAGAGTGTCTTCTCTATGCAGGTACTACCTTTATCCAGTTGGTTATACTCCTTATGCATCACAGTAAAGGAATCCGTGTCTCCATTTGCGTCTGTTAGCTTGTTTTACATTAAGGCCATTGTGGAAACCAACACTCAATGATTTAGGTATGGCTTTTGTAAATAGCAAGTATCTGGAATTCTCTCTTAACCAATCAGATTAGCTCTGTTTTTATATAGGTAAGATTTCGGGGGCTTGGTTCTGGCTTTTTTCTTCTTTCTATAATTACTATTACCGTGTTTCCCCGAAAATAAGACATCCTCCGAAAATAAGACCTAGCGCATGAAAAGATAAGACATCCCCTGAAAACAAGACCTAGCGCAACTTTGGGAGAAAAAATTAATATAAGACACTGTGTTATTTTCGGGGAAACAGGATAGTAGTATTAGCTTAAATCTTATTTCTTCATAGAAACTTATTTCTGGAAGTAACAGGTCCAAAGTCAAGCAGTCGTTAGGCCACACTCCCTCAGAAGGCGCCAGGAGAGAAGGGATCTTCTCCCCTCTCCCAGCTTCTGGTGGCTCCTGGTGCTCCTTGGCTTGTAGCAACACCATTCTGTCTCTCTCTGTCTTCACACGCCTCTCCTCTGTGGGTGCGGCTTCTCTGTGTCTCTTACTGCATTTGGGGCACACCAGGGCAATTCAGATGATCTCATTCATCTCAAGATTCTTAATTCAATTACATTTACAAAGACTTTTCCTTAATAAGAAAGCATTCACAGTGCTTCGCTATTAAAACATGAATTTATTTTCAAAGGGACCGCCTCTTTCCCCTCCCCTTCTTTCCCCTCCCCCTCTTTTTCTCCCCACCTACTCCTGTACCCCCTCCTACTCTTCCTCTTCCTCTTCTCCCCTCCTCCTCCTCTTCCCTCTCCTCCTCCTTCCTCTTCTTCCTTTCCCCTTCTCTTCTTTTCCCTTCCTCCTCCTCCCCCTCCTCTTTCTCTCCCCTCTTCCTCTTTTCCCTCCTTCCCTTTTTCCTCCTCCTCCTGCTCTCCCCTCCTCCTCTTCCTTCTTTTCCTCCTCTTCCTCTTCTTATTCCTCCCTCTTATTCTTCCCTCTTCCTCCTCCTCTCCCTTCCTGCTCTTCTCCCCTCTTCCTCCTCTTCCTCTTCCCTCCCCCTTCTTTTCTTACTTTTTCTTTTTCCACCTCTTCTTTTTACAATTTTGGGGGCTTTTTTTTTTTTTTTAATAAATCTTTATTGTTCATATTATTACAAAAGTTCCTCATTTTTCCCCCCTCCACCAGGTTCTCACCCCACCCTCTGCCCTTTCCCCACTCCCCATTGTCCTCATCCATAGGTGCACAGTTTATGTTCAGTCTCTTCCCACACTACCCACTCCTCTTTTCCCCAAGAATCGTTAGTCCATTCCCCTTCCATATCTCTGATTTTATTATATTCAACAGTTAATATTGTTCATCAGGTTTTTTAATTTCCTTAGTTTTTAGATTCACTTGTTGATAGTTGCATATTTGTTGTTCATAATTTTTATCTTTATTTTCTTCCTCTTCCTAAAGAACCCCCTTTAGCAATTCATATAATTCTGGTTTGGCGGTGATGAACTCCTTTAGCTTTTTTTTATTTGTGAAGCTCTTTATCTGACCTTCGATTCTGAGTGATAGCTTTGCTGGGTAGAGTATTTTTGGCTGTAGGTTCTTGTTATTCATCACCTTGAATATTTCTTGCCATTCCCATCTGGCCTGCATGGTTTCTATTGACTAATCAGCTGACAATCGTATAGGTGCTCCTTTATAGGTAAGTACCTGCTTTTCTCTTGCTGCTTTTAATATTCTCTCTTTGTCTTCTGTTCTTGGAATTTTAATTATGATGTGTCTTGGTGTGGTCTTCTTTGGATTCCTTTTGTTTGGGGTTCTGTGTGCTTCCTGGACTTGTAAGTCTATTTCTTTCCCCAGGTGGGGGAAGTTTTCTTTCACTATTTCTTTCAGTATGTTTTCAGTATCTTGCTCTCTCTCATCTTCTGGGACCCCCATAATTCTGATGTTGGTTCACTTGAAGTTGTCCCAGAGGTTTCTTACACTATCTTGAACTTTCTGGATTCTCTTGTCTTCTTGCTTCTGTTGAGGAGTGTCCTCTGACTCTTTGTGTTCCAAATCTTTGACTTGATTCTTGCAATCTTCCATTCTGTTTTTAGGACTCTGTATAATATTTTTTATTTCAGACAATGTATTCTTTATTTCTAGTTGATCCCTTTTCATATTCTCATAAGGTCTCATTTATTTTATCGGCCTTTTCTAGGAAATTCTTGAAAACCTTATAAGCGTGGTTTTGAACTCTATATCCAGTTGTTTGTTGTCCTCCATTTCTTTCGTTTGTGATCTGTTTCCTTGACTCAGCATTTTCGCTGCTTCCCTGAGTTGGTAGGGTGGCTTTGTGTGTTAAGGTGTCCTATATGGTTCAGTGGGTCAGCCTCCCAGTTACCTGAGGTGAACAGTCTTGGTGCACCCCTTTGTGGACTGTGTGCACAGCCTTTTGTAGTTAAGTCTTAATTGTTGTTGGTATCACTGGGAGGAACTGACCTCCAGGCCAATTGGCTTGAGGATCAGCTGTGTCTATGCCGGGAGACAGCCTTATTCAAAAGCCTCTGTGCTCAGCTTGGATGGGATGGAGTTTCAGGGTGGAGCCTACAGCCTTGGCTTCCTGTCAGTCCCACCCTATGAGGTTCCTGAGTCTCAGTGTTCCTCAGTGTCCTTTGGTACTTGCTGCAAGCACCTCTGAGAGAAAGGTGCCCTCGTGTTTCGCCCACTACCAGACAGTCTAGTCTTTCCCCCAATGAGCCCAGAACTGGGGTTCAGTGCAGTGGAAGTGGGGTTCAGTGCAATCTGGAGCTTTTGTCTCCTTCCTGCTAGGGCAATCCATTGGCACAGTCAACAGTCTGTCCTCTGCATGCAACGTGCGCGACTCTGGGGCTCTGTCTTTCGCAGCTCCCCTGAGTTTTCGCCTTACAGCTTAGAATCCCTCTGTATGAGCCTGGGTCCCCAGGGTCTCGCCCAGAACTGGGACTCAGCACAGACCGAAGCTTTTATCTCCTTCCTGCTAGGGAACGCCAGCCAGGCACTCGGCCGCCCCTCCTCTCTGGCTCCGTCCTCTCCCCACGTGCCCAGTGTCTCCGTACCTTGGGCTTTTACAGCTTCTCTGATTTTCCTTCTGGTTTTCTCTTTCCTTCTAATTGTAGATTTCCAGTCAGTCAACTTTCCTGTAGTTCTGGATGATATCCACTTTATATTTTAGTTGTATTTTTTGAAATTGTTGTGTGAGGCTCAAGTTAGGTGTTTACCTATGCCGCCATGTTGGTTTCTCCTTGGGGGCTTTTTGATATATTAAATTTATTTTTATCCCTTACTTTGATTTTTCCATTTGTCATACTTTTTCAAATTTGCTTTCTTCCCCCACCCCATTGCTGTTTCCTTTTGGATTAAGATTTCTTTGTTTTCCACCGCATTTTTTTTTCTTCTTCCACCAATTCCTCTCTATTAGTAGCTCTCCTTAAACACTTAACAAACATATTTGATTTAATAGCCTATTAAATATGCTTAAACTCATTAGTTCATAACGAGATGGATTAGTTATGTATTGCCACACAATTTATCCCAAATTTTAGCAGTTTAAATCAAAAAACATTTATTATCGTGTACTTTGTGGGAGTGACATACTCTAATTTCTGCAATATTCTTTTGGTTACACAGGTCAGCCTTTTTCACTGTAGGAGTGGACTATACAAAGGCATGGATATCAGGAGGTGAGGCTCCGTGAACTATCTTAAAGACTGGCTATCAGAGTCTGCCCTCACTCATTCACGCTCACTTTACATGCAAAATGTACTCACCCGCTCCTATGACCCCCGAAAGCCACTTCCCATTACAGCGTCAGCTCGAGGTCCGTGAGTACATCACCTAAATCACGTATGGATGAAGCTCATCAGGTGCAGTTCCCTACATGGCGTCTCTCCAGAACAGTGCCTCTCACTCTGAAACTGATGAACTAAACACACAAGTGACACGCACACACACCACAGGGCAGGTATAAAAGAAACACCACGGGGGAAATAGGAGGAGGGGCAGGCAGGCACGCAGGAGTCACTGCGTCATAGAAAGTTTGAACTTCAGCCCTGACTGGTTTGGCTCAGTGGATAGAGCATTGGCCTGTGGACTGAGGGGTCCCAGGTTCTATTCCGGTCAAGGGCATGTACCTTGGTTGCAAGCACATCTCCAGTAGGGGGTGTGCAGGAGGCAGCTGATTGATGTTTCTCTCTCATTTATGTTTCTAACTCTCTATCCTCTCCCTTCCTCTGTATAAAAAAATCAATAAAATATATATTTTTAAAAGAAAATTTGAAGTTCAGTAGAGCACTTGTTGGCAATCCTTTCGTTAGGATTCAAGTCCTGGGAGTAATTCTCTGTGGCTGTGTGCTCCACCTCTGAGATCATGGTTCTGCCCACTGAACCACCCTTCACTTTCTATGAAAGCAAGTCTGTGTTTGTTGCCTAGTGGTCTCCGCTTGCTTCCTGTCTGAAGAAGTTTGGGGGGTGAAAGGCTTCTTTTCATTTCCTATGGCCCCACCGTTCAGGCTGCTGTGGTTCTGCCACTCTGAGGTCTGCTGTGAGTCTTGTTGGGGTTTTTCTATTTCACAAAAGTCACTGAAAGACGCATCTCTAAGGCAGCTCTGTGCCTGACCTCTGCTGAGTGTGCTGAGGGATGGCGCTCTCCGGCTTTTTAGAATCCTCCTGTTTGGCTGAACTGTTCTTTGAGGAGCCACGAATGGTTTTCGGGTCTTCACAAAAGATCTTAATTTCACCCTCAGCTTCACCTTTAGACACTGTTCCCCTGAGAACACCCTGAACATGCTCTCCCCCCCCGCCCCCCGCCCCCCCCTCCCCCCCGTGCCACTGTCAGTATTCGCTTTATTTGCCATCTGAACAGGCTGGGATTTTCTTTCTTTCTTTCTTTCTTTCTTTCTTTCTTTCTTTCTTTCTTTCTCTCTTTCTTTCTTTCTTTCTTTCTTTCATCTTTCTTTCTTTCTTTCTTTCTTTTTTTAAAAATATATTTTATTGATTTATTGCAGAGAGGAAGGGAGAGAGATAGAGAGTTAGAAACATCAATGAGAGAGAAACATCGATCAGCTGCCTCCTGCACACCCCCTACTGGGGATGTGCCCATAACTAAGGTCCGTGTCCTTGACCAGAATCGAACCCGGGACCCTTCAGTCCGCAGGCAGACGCTCTATCCATTGAGCCAAACCGGTTTCGACAGGCTGGGATTTTCTGACTTGAGAATCCTTGCTTCTCCTCATAGACCTTGTCTCTCCCCTCACATTTCACTCTAAGACGCTAGACGAAATAAGGCAACACTTTTCAACACCCTTCCCAAACATCTCTTTCTTGCCCAGGTCACCCATTTCATCAGGGACATTGTCTACCTTCTGCACCGCTGCTGGCAGCTTTGTTGCTAGACATTCTGCCACTTCCTAAAAAGGGCTCCCTTTTCTCCTGTTTCTAAAACCGTTTCCCTCCTGTTTCTTTAAATCCACACATGCAGCCTCCTCAAAGGCTGAATTATGCTCACAGTCTCTTCACCAGCTGTTTTCCTCAAAGTTCTTCCAACTTCCTCCTTGCTGCCAAAGCCTCGCCAACTTTTCAGGTTTTTGATAGGACAGCAGCTCACTCCCATGGACCAAAATCTGCATTAGTGATCTGTGGCTATGAGTCAAATTGCCCTAAAGTTTGGCAGCTTTAAGGAACATTAGGTACTTAATATTTCACACCATTTGGGGGGAGGGTAAGACATTTGAGAGACGTTGGCTCCCCTGTGGGATGGCAGGTAAGATGTGCTGGGGCTGCTATGGGTTGAAGGCCTGGAGGATGCGCTGACAAGGTACCCTGTTTCCCCGAAAATAAGACAGTGTCTTATATTAATTTTTGCTCCCAAAGATGCGCTAGGTCTTATTTTCAGGGGATGTCTTATTTTTCCATGAAGAAGAATATGGTACACATTTATCGTTAAATGAAAATAAAGGAAATTTATTACCTGTATATGGTACGGTAGTACGGTAGTTGTCAACACAAACCAGACAAACTGTGAATCCTACAGTATCAAGAATTTACTCATTTATTCAATGACAATCATGTCATCATCTTCTGGAACATCATCATAACAATCCAATTCCTGAATTTCCTGGTGAATTTATTGTGACTCCATTTCTTTCAGAATCAGTGGACCAAATCTCTCATGTTTAGCAATAGCACTGTCTTTAAATGAGTACTTCTTGTCAAGTAGCCTGCTCACAGTGCATTTGCAATGCAACTGTCAGTGATTTTCTCCCATGAATTCTTCACCCAAGTCACAACTTCTTTCAGTTTAGGTTTCACAAAGTTTCCACGCTGATTTCTCTCCATTCTATTTTCAATGTAGTCATTAATTTTCATGGGCAAATTGTCTTTGAATGGCTTGTTTATTGCAATATCAAGAGTCTGGAGATAGGCCGTTATTCCTGCAGGAATCACTATCTGATCTATTTTTCTTCCGTGAAGAAATGTCTTCATGTCTTTAGCGTGGTGAGTGCTGGCTGCATCCCAGACTAGCAGACCTCTTTGGCTCCCTCGCATAACAAGCAGCAGCATTAAATCGACCCACTTCCTTATAACTGCTTGTGTGGCCCAGGCTTTTTCAGTTTCAAGAATAAAAACGCCCAAAACACGTTCAATCTTTTCCTTCTTGCCCTTAGAAATGATTAAAGGTGGGATTTTAGTGCCATCCAGACGAATTGCCAAAATACAGGAAACATGTGCACTTTGGTAAGCAGTGGAGGGAATGTACACTAAGGAGGTACCCCGCTGTTCAATTGTTGTTTGAGATGATTGGCCCATAAACACTGCAGTTTCATCCATAGCAATCATGTCGGAAAGATTGTATTTAGAGAAGTCAGCATCATCAATAAAGGACTTGAATGCAAGTGCTCGCTTAATAACTTGAGTATCTTCCAACCTAAACAATGTTGTGGTAGATCTTCTTCAAGACAGTTCACTTCGCTGAAGGAAATTATCCAGCCAGTGTTGTGATGCTTTGAAGTCTTCAGGGGCTATGTCAAACTGTGGTGCCATTGCAAGGGCAAATTCTTGAATCTGAGTCCTATTCACAACCAAAGCCTTTGCTCTCCTGTCAACAACCCATTCACAGATCAGGTCTTCCAGCTTCGAAAATAATGGTTGCCGGCCTGATCCATACTTGTGCTTTTTAGCATTTCCCTTGTCCACTTGTTCAATGAGGTTACCATACTCTGCTCGCCATTTTCGGACCAATCGGATACTCAACATCTTCTCTTTGCAAAGCAGTAAGATTTTGGCCCCAAGCGTCTTCCACGATTCCTTTCTTGTACTCCACAGAGTAACTTTTTCTTTTTGCGCTCATTTCTAGGGGTAAAAAAAAGGAATTGGGGTATCAAGGTGGGGGGAGGGGGAATCACTTAAAATGACACAGGGGGGATTAGAGGGGGGAATCAAAATGGCACAGGAGAATCAGAGGGGGATTACCATTTTAGTAACCCCTTTTGATCCTCCTGTGTCATTTTGATTGCCCCCTCTGTTCCTCCTATGTCATTTTAAGACTTAAAATTTAAGTGATCCCCTCCCCTCACCCCTGTGCCACTGAACACCTTCACCAGACATCCCCCCTACCCCTTTATCAGACATTTACCCCCTGGGGACTGTTACTGGGCTTGCTGGAGCCTGGATCTGGGCTGGAGCAGGGTCTGCCAGTGACTGAGAACCTTCAGTCATCATGAGGGCAGCCGCGAGCATCAGGTAGTGTCACCACAGACAGACCAGCACTCAGCACCTTCGCCACGTCCAGTCTGCTCTAATCCTCCAGTTCTTCTATACGCATCTGCGAAAGTCTCCTCCTCTCTCCAGCCCCGCACTCACTCCGACCTCTGCTTCGCCTCCATACTGCAGTGATGTCAGGACTTCGCATAACGTCACTGGTTGCTAGACGCCAGTCGGGGCGGCCCTAGCAACCAGTTTATGGTAAATTAATTTTCATTCTGAGACAGAGCCTGGGGAGGGGGGCCTTTTTTTCGGGGGGATGCCTTATATTTCACTCAGAAGGAAACCTGTAAGTAGGTCTTATTTTTGGATGATGTTTTATTTTCGGGGAAACACAGTAATTCACTCCAGAGTCGGTGCTGATTCTGTCATCAGGAGCCTAAGTGCCTCTGCACCTGTGTCTGTCACCATGCCAAGGACCTCCCTGCAGAGGAAGGAAACAAAGACAATGCAAGGAGGAAGCCACAATATACATAAAAGCTTGGGTGTCTCAGAAAGCACACGCCATTATTTTCACAATATTTTATTGGTCACCCTAACTCTGGGCTGGTGAGGATCACTGTGGGCTTGCTGTCAGAGTCTGGTTTGGAAGACTGAGAATAAACAAGTCATCTTTCTGTCAAAGAACAGTTTAGGCAGCCGCTATGTTGGCTGCATGACTTGCAGCTCCCCTGGGGGCCGCCATCTTGAAATGGCAAAGGCCAGCCCCTCCCTTTGAATTAGCCAATCATCAAAGACTGTGTGCCTGAGCTCCAATCAAGAGTGAGGGACAGGTCACGTGTGTCAGAATTAAGAAGCTGAGCAGACCTCCTGCTTGATGTGCGCATGCCCCCACACCATGTGCATGCTTGCCCTTCTACACAGAAGTAAAGATATTTGCCTTGTTGCCTGGCTCCCAAGTATGCTTTGTGTTCTATCAGGACCCTGAATTTGGGGGCTCACCTTATTTCTTATAATTTGGGGGTGCACCTGGGATACTGTTTGTCATCACAGGGAAATTGGACCCCCTCTCCTGAGGAGGTACGCCTCAGTGAGGAGGGACAGCCATTACCCCTGGGCCAACTACAAGCTCAGGATGGAGAGTCAGCCAACAATGTATGAAGGGCCCAAGCAAGACTCATGGCAATCAGGTAAACTCATGCATGAGCCAGGTGGAAAATTGGACAGACTACCACTTAGGTGATTGGGTATCCTTGGAGCATATGTGGCTGGGGATATGTGACTGGGATGTGTCTTGGACATAAAGCGAGTGTGAAGTTCTGATCTGTGGTTCCATTCTCCTGCAAGGGAAGCAGCCAGAGAGGAATGAAGCAGATCTCGGGGAGCATGAGAAATCTCCAATATGGGGGGTTGAGTACATAGTCACAAAGGACCTGCTGAGGATGGGAAACAGAAATTCTAGGCCTAGGGAATGCATTGTCCTGAACTAGTCCATTGGGAGAATGCTGAGATTCTGGGGAGGGGCAGTTCCCGAACCAGGGACAGAAGACATTGCTCTGGGTTGGGGGAGGGGTTAATGCCGGGCATTCTGTGGTATAAACTTTTAGTGTGTTGTGTTTGCATGTATAAGAGTGTTTCTGTTGATGTTCTATGCCTCTTTGTTGTATGTTTAATTTGTTTAAATGGGCCCTATCCCGCTTGGCTCAGTGGATAGAGCACCAGCCTGCGGACTGAAGGGTCCAGGTTCCATTCCAGCCAAGAGCACATGCCTGGGTTGTGGACTTGATGCCCAGGGTGGGGCATGCAGGAGACAGCCAATTAAAGATTCTCTCTCATCATTGATGTTTCTATCTCTCTCTCCTTCTCCCTTTCTCTCTGAAATCAATAAAGAAATTTTGTTTTTTAAATGGGACAAGTCTCGCTTTGGGGAAGCCTAGTTATATGTGGTGGGGCTGAACATGTGACAGAGACTGCAGGAACATCCCAGCAGCTGCCAAGAATTTTTAATCTTGGGGATTCTTCCTGCTCTCCCTCTCAGAGTGTTAGTCACCAGAAACTCTTAGCTAGTGAGATTTCTGTCTGTGTGTCTGTAATTTAATGCTGACTTTCTATCTTTAGGGATGTTAGTTTACTCTTCCCTGTTTTATGAACATGGGGAAGTAAGCTATACAGGCTGGGTTGGGCAACAAGGTTAATGCTTCCATGATAATGGGGAGTTCTTGAATGGGGATGGACTGAATTCCAAGGGTGACTCCCAGGTCCCAGGGGCATATGACTCCCAGCCAGGTTGTTATGTCCTTTCTTTGAACAGAAAGGGCAATCATGGTTAACAGCATAATGAATATTTCCCAAAACCATAACTAGTCCCCAATTTTCTGTTTTGCCCCATAACACTAGGAGAAACAGATCTGTAGAAGTACCCTCTAGCTGTGAAGCAGGGGCACTCCTGTTTTCATAAAGAAAAATAAAATAGTACTTTCATATTGAGTTATCCCTCTTACAAAATTGGTCAAGAAAATGTTTTAGGTAATAATTGACTTTAAAATTTCAAAGTTGTTGCCAAAACCGGTTTGGCTCAGTGGATAGAGTGTTGGTCTGCAGACTGAAAGGTCCCAGGTTCGATTCTAGTCAAGGGCATGTACGTTGGTTGTGGGCACATCCCTGGTAGGGGGTGTGCAAGAGGCAGCTGGTTGATGCTGCCTCTTGCTGCCTGGCTCCTGATGCTTTGTATTCTACTAGGACCCCTGAATTTTGGGGCTCACCTTATTTCTTATAAGACACAAGGGAATTTTGGCGCTCACCTTATTTCTTATAAGACACAAGGGAATCAATTCATATCTTGAAAATCTTCTATAGCCGAAACCGGTTTGGCTCAGCGGTAGAGCGTCGGTCTTCGGACTGAAAGGTCCCAGGTTCGATTCCGGTCAAGGGCATGTACATTGGTTGCAGGCACATCCCCGGTAGGGGTTGTGCAAGAGGCAGCTGGTCGATGTTTCACTCTCATTGACGTTTCTAGCTTTCTATCCCTCTCCCTTCCTCTCTGTAAGAAAAATCAATAAAATATATTTATAAAAAAGAAAAAAGAAAATCTTCTATAATAATAAAGGTGTAATATGCTAATTAGACCAGACAGCCCAACGACCTTCTGGATGAAGCCGCAGCTGCGAGGGCCGAACCTCTTGCATATTTAGTAAATAAGGGGAAAGAATCAAACATTTATCATGCATTTCTTATGTGAGTTGAATCTAAAATATAAGGACAAAGAAAAGTTGAAAGTAAGAGAATGAAAAATATATATATACCGTGCATACTTTAACCAAATGAAAGCTAGGTTAGCTGCGATAATATTAAAGTAGACACTAAGAGAAAGATCATTACTAGAAACTGGAGACATTTAATAATGATAACAGGACCAAGCCAACAAGGGGAAGTAAAACTCCTTAAATAGTATGCATTTAATAACATAGCTTCAAATATATACATAAAGCAAAACATGACAGAAAATAAGGAAAAAAATATATAAATTAGAATCATAGTTGGAGATTTTAATGCATCTCTCTCAGTAAATGATAGGACAATCTAAGAAAAAAATCTACCTGCAAGGACATAAAGGATCTGAACAAAGAACCAATAAAGTTGACATATTATAATTGACATATATATAGAACACTGCATCCAAACACCATAGAATACACATTCTTTTCCAACATATATAGCTATTTACCAAAATAAAACCTATACATGGCAATAAAGTAAAAGTCTTAACAAATTTGAAATAAATAAAGTGTAAAGAGTACATTATCTAAAGGCTGTGGGATTGAGCTACAAATCTACAAGGAGATAAACATAAATTCTGGCTTAGAAATTAAACAAGACTAGCCGAGGCTGGTTTGGCTCAGTGGATAGAGCATCGGTCTGTGGACTGAAGGGTCCCAGGTTCGATTACGGTCAAGGGCACATCCCTGGTGGGAGGTGTGCAGGGGGCAGCTGGTCGATGTTTCTCTCTCATCGATGTTTCTAGCTCTCTATCCCTCTCCCTCTCTGTAAAAAATCAATAAAAAATATTTTTTTTTTAAAGAAATTAAACAAGACTTAAGAAATGAAGTAATAGATTTCTAAGTAACCTGAGTCAAAAAAGAAATCATCGCCGAAACCGGTTTGGCTCAGTGGATAGAGTGTCAGCCTGTGGACTGAAGGGTCCCGGGTTCGATTCCCGTCAAGGGCATGTACCTTGGTTGCGGGCAAGTCCTCAGTAGGGGGCGTGCAAGAGGCAGCTGATCAATGATTCTCATTGATGTTTCTAATTCTCTATCTCTCTCCCTTCCTCTCAGTAAAAAATAAACAAAAAAGAAATCATAATAGTAATGAGATACTACAAAAATTAAAAAGATAAAAGGACATTATGTCAATAATTTGTAATGGAATTAAAATAGGAGAACTAGCCGAGACCGGTTTGGCTCAATGGATAGAGCGTCGGTTTGGGGACTGAAGGGTCCCGGGTTCGATTCCGGTCAAGGGCATGTACCTTGGTTGCGGGCATATCCCCAGTAGGGGGTGTGCAAGAGGCAGCTGATCGATGACTCTCTCTCATCAATGTTTCTAACTCTCTATCTCTCTCCCTTCCTCTCTGTACAAAATCAATAAAATATTCAAAAAAAAAAAAAATAGGAGAACTAATTTAAATCTACCAAAACAAAAAAGAAATAATCTGAATAGTCCCATAGCTAATACAATTTTTAATTCTGCTTTTCTCTTACTAGTAATTTTAGAGAGAAAGAAAGGGAGAAAGAAGCACTGATGTGAGAAACAGCAATCAGTTGCCTCCTGCACTTGCTCTGACCAGAGATCAAATGCACAACCTGGGTATGTACCCTGACTGGGAATGAAACCCGCCATCGTCTGGAGGAGGGGATGACACTCCAGCCAACGGAGCCACACTAGCCAGAGCTTTTACATTTTATTTTTAAAATTTCCCTACAGAATGGGAAACAAGATGGCAGTGTAGGTAAACACGATACCCACCACCTCTCACAAACACAACAAAATTACAACTACTAGTAAAATACAGACCATCATTCAGAACCACCTGAAATCTGGCTGAACGGAAGTCCTACAACTTGAGACTTAAAGAAGAAAGCACACTGAGGCTGGTAGGAGGGGCAGAGGCAGGGAACGAGTTGGTCCAACACCCACACCCACACCCACGTGTGGCATCTTTTATAGGGAGGGATATCTTGGCTGCAGAGGCCTCCCAGGAGGAATGAGGGGTCCCAGCCCCACACCAAACCCCTCCTAGGGATCCAGTGCCAGGAAAAGAAATTCACATGACTTTGGGCTGTAAAAACCAGTGGGAATTGTGGATGAGTGACACAGAGGCTGCTTTAGACCTAGGCCTTTCCTCTTAAAGGGCTAGTGCACAGCCTTACCAGGTTTCACTCCCTCTGAGCTCCAGCACTGGGGCAGGAGCTTGGAGGGATCCAGGGACATATGGGGAGGAACTGGATGGTCTGGCATTGGAGCAAGAACTTGGGGGCAGCTTTCTCCTAGACAGGGGTTCCAGCAGGGGTCACTGCTCTTATGCTGAGACCTCCTCCATCACAGACCTGACTGGCAGTGTTGCAGAAGACCAAGGACACTTCTGAGGCAGTAGGAGGGACACTGTTTAATATACCAGCGGACACAGGGAACAACCTCCAAATCTGAGTGCCGGAACACACACGGGGTTCTCCCTTTTATTTCCCTCCCTATGATCTTTGTCCCACAAACATGGATTATGCTTCCAGTCCTTTGCGCAGGCCTTGCAAGAAGGCCCCAGGTGTTGGGGGTCTCCAGGCCATATCTGATGGTCTGGTCTGGCATCAGAGTTAACAGCCCTCCCTTTGGTTGGTGCACTCTCCATAGTCCAATGGCCTCTGTAACCGGTTCTGCAAGACCAGTACCTGGGAAGGAGAGAGGGCCTTCAATATAGGTTATCAGGAATGTACACTAAGCTTGCTGACTTGGATTCAGGTCACTAGCATCCAAATATGAGGGTTACATTGGAATTACCCCTTTTAGTCTCCTCAGCAGGAACCATATCTGTGTCTCCATCAAACTGGCTCATACTATTCACTCTGCCCTGATGATTCCCTGAAACTCCACCCCATCAAATTTGCAGCCCCACACAAGCTGTTTGCAGCAGTTTTTCCTGGATGAATGGCCTATCCTGGATGAGGCTTCAGACTTTCCTAAAATCTCTCAAACAAGCAGCAGCTGGATTCAGAATGCCCCATTCCTCTCAAGAGGACCCAGATACAGCACTAGCAGCAGCCTACCTTGCTTCACTCCTTGGCCTCTCCTGGACACTTCCAAGCCCAAAACAAGTAGCAACCATCTGCAGATTAGTCTGTATTTCCTGACAGGTGGCCCCAGGCAGCAGCTAACTTTGCACCTCCAGGAGAGCCCCAGAGTCAGTGCACCTGGTGGACAGTAAAAACCATGAGCAACACACTCAGGGGGCAGACCCAGTGAGCACCAAAGCCCCACTGAAGCAAGTCCTGCTCGATAGGGGTATCTCCTGCACAGCAGCTTTTCCACTGTAGTTATAGCTGCTCCTCATAGCCAAATGGCTTGGGAGTTGATTACTCTCACTGAGATCAACAGCAATCAAGGCTCAACTATAATAAGACAGTGCACACAGCCCACACAGGGGCCTCGCTCAGGTGACTGGGGAGGCAGAGCCACTATAGGACACCTACCATACAAGGCCACTCTACCAATTCCAGGAGACATAGCAGCTCTACATAATACATAGAAAAAAAGAAAAAGAAAAAGAAAAAGAAACAGGAAAGTAGCCAAAATGTGGAGAAAAAAAGAAAAAAAAAATGTCACAAATGAAAAAACAAGAAATTTCCAGAAAAAACACAAAAACAAAACCTGAATGAAATGAAACAAGCAAACTTCTAGATAGAGTTCAAAACAATAGTTAAAAGAATGCTCAAGGATCTTAAAAGCTTCAAGGGGCTTAATGAGACTTTCAACGGTCTTAGTGAGAATGTAAAAAATATGCAAAAGGACCAGTCAAGAGTTAAGTATACAGTAACTGAAATAAAAAATAATTACCTGCCTGGTTGGGGTGTCTCAGTGGTTGACATATGAACCACGAGATCATGGTTTGATTCCAGGTCAGGGCACATGTCCGGGTTGTGGGGGGGTGTGCCAGAGGGCAGCTGATCACTGATTCTAATCATTGATATTTCTGTCTCTCCCTCTCACTTCCTCTCTAAAATAAATAAAAATATATTTTTTAAAAAGAATGGTTAAAAGAAAAATAAATAAATATGAAGTTAGAGAAAGAAGCCTCTGGGACAACATCAAGCCTACCAACGTTTACATCATGGGGGTGCCAAAAAGAGAAGAGAGAGAGCAAGATATTGAAAACCTATTTGAAGAAATAATAACAGAAAACTTCCTCTACCTAGTGAAAGAAATAGACTTACAAGTCCAGAAAGCACAAAGTCAAAAACAAGATAAACACAAAGTCAAAAACAAGATAAACCCACACCACGATATATCATAATTAAATGCCAAAGATTAAAGACAAAGAGAGAATCTTAAAAGCAGCAAGAGAAAAGCAGTTAATTACTTACAAGGGAGTACGCATACAACTGTTAGCTGATTTCTCTACAGAAACTATGCAGGCCAGATGGGAGTGGCAAGAAATAATCAAAGTGATGAATAGCAAGGACCTACAACCAAGATTACTTTATCCAGCAAAGTTAGCATTTAGAATTGAAAGCCAGGTAAAGAGCATCACAGACAAGAAAAAGCTACAGGAGTTCATTACCACCAAACCAATATTATATGAAATGCTGAAAGGTGTTCTTTATGAAGAGGAATAAGAAAAAGAAGAAGAAAAAAAAATTAAATTTATGAACATTAAAATGGCAATAAATACATATCTATCAACAATTGAATCTATAAATTAATATAAACAAGAAATCTACTGAATAACATAAAATAATGAATAAAATAGAATCAGAGGCATGGGAAGATGGAATAGACTTGATAAATATCAGAGGGAAGGGGGAGGAGAGGGTGGGAAGAAATTAGTCAAAGATCTCTCATGCATATTTGCATTACCTATGGACAATAGAGTGGTGAAGGCCTGGGATGGGGCAGTAACCAGATGGAGAGGGGCAATTGGGGGGAAGGGAACGTATCTATAATGCCCTCAACAATAAATATTTTTTTTATTTAATATTTTTTATTGATTTTTTACAGAGAGGAAGGGAGAGAAATAGAGAGCTAGAAACGTCGATGAGAGAGAAACATCGACCAGCTGCCTCTTGCACACCCCCTACTGGGGATGTGCCCGCAGCCAATGTACATGCCCTTGACCGGAATCGAACCCTGGACCTTTCAGTCCGCAGACCGACGCTCTACCACTGAGCCAAACCGGTTTCGGCAACAATAAATATTTTTTTTAAAGATGGACTATAACTATCCCTATTTACAGATAACATGACTGAATAGGTAGCTGAATCTACAAAACTCTCAATGAATAGAGAACATGTTTTTCTCAATAAAGCTACAAAAAAAAGGAAAAAAGTAGATTATACAAAATCAAGATATAAAAATGGGTCCTATACTAAGTAAAATTAGAGAAAGACAAATACCATATGATTTCACTTATGAGATCTACAGAGTAACATAAATGAACAAACAAAATGAATCAGACTCTTAGAAAACAGGGGAAAAGGGTCGGGGACTGGGTGCAAAAGGTGAAGGGATTGAGAAGTACAGATTGGTAGTTACACAATAGTCATCCTGGGAATGTAAAGTTACAACATAGAGAATATAGTCAAATGGTAATAACTATGCATGGTGCCAGGTGGGTACTGATAATATCAAGGGAACACTTTGTAAAGTAATTGTCTAAGCTCTATGCTCTACATCTGAAACTAATAAAAAATATATTGAATGTAAACTGTAATTGAAAAAAGTGAAAAGAATTATATTCCTATGTACTAAATATGACCATGTAAAAACTGAAATTAGAATATAATACCATTTGTAATTGCTCCTAAATACTTAGGTGTAAATCTAGAAAAAACTGCAGAATCTGTGTGCTCAAAACTTCAAAACACATACAGAACCCCAAACAAAAGGCTTCCAAAGAGGACCACACCAAGACACATCATAATTAAAATGCCAAGAGCAAAAGACAAAGAGAGAATATTAAAAGCAGCAAGAGAAAAGCAGTTAGTTTCCTACAAAGGAACACCCATACCACTATCAGCTGATTTTTCAACAGAAACTATATAGGCCAGACAGGAGTGGCAAGAAATAATCAAAGTGATGACTAGCAAGAACCTACAACCAAGATTACTCTACCCAGCAAATATCATTCAGAATTGAAGGTCAGATAAAGAGCTTCACAGATAAGAAAAAGCTAAAGGAGTTCATCACCATCAAACCAGTATTATATGAAATGCTGAAAGGTATTCTTTAAGAAGAGGAAGAAGAAAAAGGTAAAGGTGAAAATTATGAACAATAAATACATATCTATCAACAAGTGAATCTAAAAGTCAAGTGAAGCCGGGACCGGTTTGGCTCAGTGGATAGAACGTCGGTCTGCGGACTGAAGGGTCCCGGGTTCGATTCCTGTCAAAGGCATGTACCTTGGTTGCTGGCACATCCCCAGTGGGGGTGTGCAAGAGGCAGCTGGTCGATGTTTCTCTCTCATTGAAGTTTCTAACTCTGTCCCTCTCAATTCCTCTCTGTGTAAAATCAATAAAATACATTAAAAAAAATAACTAAAAAAAAAAATGTATGCTTTAAAAAAAAAAAAAAAAGTCAAGTGAATAAAAAATCTGATGAACAGAATAAACTGGTGAAAATAATAGAATCAGGGGCATAGAAAGGGAGTGGACTGACAATTCTCGGGGGAAAGGGGTGTGAGGGTTCGGGAAGAGACTGGACAAAAATCATACACCTATGGATGAGGACATTGGGGGGAGGTAAGGGCAGAGAGTAGGGTGGGAATGGAGTGGAGGGGAGCTATGGGAGGGAAAAAGAGAAACAATTGTAACAATCTGAACAATAAAATATTAATTAAATTTAAAAAAATGGACAAAAGGCATGGACAGACATTTCATCAAAGAGGATATATGGATGGCAGAAAAGCACATGAAAAGATGACCATCATCATTAGCCATTTGGGAAATGCAAACAAAAACTACAAACAAAACAAAAGCCACTACATAAGTATAAAAAAAAATGAACTAGTGAGCTCAGCCAGCGTGGGCCAGTTGATTGAACATCAACCTATGAACCAGATCACTGTTCGATTCCTGGTCAGGGCATATGTCTGTGTTTTGGGCTTGATCCCAGGTATGGGGCATGCAGGAAGTAGCCAATCAATGATTCTTATCATGGAAGTTTCCCTCTCACTTTCATTTGCCCTCTGAAATGAATAAAAAATATTATATATATATATATATATATATATATATATATATATATATATATATATATATATATATTTAAAAAGAATGACAATCTCAAATCCTGACAAGAATGTGGAGGAAGGGATTTCTTATACACTGTTGGAGGGAATGTAAAATAATTTGAGTAACTTGGAAACAGTTTGCCAGTTTCTTACAAAACTAACCATATACTTGCCGAAACCGGTTTGGCTCAGTGGTAGCGCGTGGGTCTGCGGACTGAAAAGTCCCAGGTTCGATTCCGGTCAAGGGCATGTACATTAGTTGCGGGCACATCCCCGGTAGGGGGTGTGCAAGAGGCAACTGGTTGATGTTTCTCTCTCATTGACGTTTCTAGCACTCTATCCCTCTCTCCTCCTCTGTGTAACAAATCAATACATTAAAAAAAAAAAAAAAATCAAAAACTAACCATATACTTAATATACTACTCACCAGTCACCATAATCATAGGTGATCACATCCAGTTACCACATCCAGAGAAATTAACACTGATGCTAATAAAAACTGATACAGAAATATTCATAGAAGTTTTATTTGTAATAGCCCCAAACTGGAAACATAGAAAATGTTTTTCAACAGATAAATGGGTAAACAAACTGGTACAATAAAAAGGAACACTGAAACATGTAACAACTTGAATGGAATTCAAGGTTACATACTGTATGATGCCATTTGCATAACTTCTTGAAATGGCAAAATTATAGTGTTGAAGAGCAGATTAGTGGTTTCCAGGGGTGAGGTAGAATAGTGGGAGGATGCAGAATGTGGGGTGATAGTAAATAGTACAATGGAACAGTTCTATACATTCATTGGAGTGGTGGTCACTTGAATTTATACATGGATAAAATTGTGCAGAACTACACACACACATAAAAACTGGTGAAATCCAAGTAAGGTCTGGAGTTTAATAGTAATGTACCAGTGCTGGTTTCTCGGGATTTTTTTGGGTGAGGGCTTAAATTGATTTTAGGAGAGCCAGCAAGAGAAAGATTATTATTCCACTTAATTATGTATTCAGTGACAGATTCTTGTACATGTCCTGACCAGGAATCAAATCTGCGACCTTGGTGTATTGGGATGATGCTCTAATCAACTTAGCTACCCTGCCAGAGCTGGTTTCTCAGTACAGTAGGTCCTTGGGTTACATAGGAGATCCGTTACTACTTACTACAGCACGACATAACGTGATTTTCACTGTAAATTGGAACCCACTTACATAAACACCTACACTCACGTGGAGCACATACACAGCAGTAATGAAGTGAAACAGTAAAAAAAATTTAAAAGAAAGGTAACAATTCCTGACCTTTACTAGTGGTATTATAAATAATAAAAAACATAAAGCACATATGTACATACTCCGAAATGATGGAACTTTTTAAAAAAATAGATAAATGGGAGATGGTGATGTAACCACGGAACGACTTACGTGGAGTCTGATGTAACCCGAGGACTGCCTGTACTGACAAGTGTATCATGGTAGTTTTAAAATGTTAACATTAGGGGAAACTGAACAATGCATATGCAAGGAGCTCTCTACTGTCTTTGCAACTTTACTGTAAATCTAACATTATCCCAACATTAAAAACTTATTTAAAAAGCATTTTTTTCACTTGAAGTTTTTAATGAAAGTTGTATATAAGATTACTTTATTCCTGCATCTTTTTAATTGTTTCCTTCTTGTATTTTTCCTTTTCCTTTCCTACTTGGCGAGATTTGGCTTTACGTTTAAGGATCTTTTTGCAGCCTTTGTCCAGCTTTAGTCTGTGATAACCACCTTGCTGGGGTGAATGCCTACATGAACTGTTGTAACATTGGCTTTCTCCTATTGCACTCGTTCAACGTAGATGAAATATTTCTTCCTGTAAACCTGGACTACTTCGCCAATTTGCTGCCCTTTGTAATGTCCTTGAACAACCTGAACTGCATCATCCTTTCGGATGGGCATGGACCGAACATTGTACTTCTGTCTCAGCTCTTTGGAAAGAGGAGACATAATCTTCCTTCAAATGTGGGAAGGTGCATTGAAATGCTTTTTATGGTTCTTGCTCCGGTCAGAAATCACAAAGGGATTGAATTTAATTTTGATCACTGGCACTCCTACGATGGCCCCAAGAAGGAAGAGACCTACACACTGTTTCTGGTTCTCAAATATATCTTTCAAATGTGATACCTCTACTAGAATGGCTAAAATTGAGAGGGAAAAAAGCCATCAGTTAGACAATGGTGTGAGGAAATAAGCTATATCCCACTAATTTCACTTTTTAAAAAATGTTTATTGATTTTAGAGAGAGAGACACTGACTGCCTCCCACATGCACGCTGGTCTGAGATCGTCGATCAGGGATCAGGCCCCCAACCTGGGCATGTGCCCCAAATGGAAATCGAACCAGTGACCTTGTGGTGCGTGGGATGACCTTGTGGTGCCCTGGCTAGTGTGGTTCAACCAACTGAAACACACTAGTCAGGGCATCGTTTAGTTTTATTGCCAGCAGAAATAAACATATGCTCAAAAAAAGACGTGCTCCAGAATGTTCATAGCAGCTTTATTCATAATAGACAAAATTGGAAAGTCCAAATGCCTGTTCATAGGATAAACTGCAGTATATTTATACATTGTAATACTATACAACAGTATGAATGAAAAAACCTCAACATGCAACCAATACAAATTGACAGGCATAATGTTGAGTCAAAGAAGCTAAACAAACAAACAAAAAAACCCTACATATGATCTCATTTAGTTGAAGTTTAAAAGCAGGCCAGGCGAATCTATTGTGTCAGGATAGTATTGTCGGTGTGGTGGTATAGTGGCGGGCAAAGGGCACACATACATGGGACTTTGGTAGTGCTGCTGATCTTCAGTTCTTGATTTCTTGCTGTTGTGTGTTCAGTGTATGAAAATTAACAGCATACACACGATTTATGTACTTTTCTGTATCTAAATTATGCTGCAATAAAAAGTTTACCCAAAAGGAATAAACACAAAATGAGATACCACTGTACACCCATTAAAAAACCTAAAATACTTAAAATTTCATTTATAGCTAGTGCAGATATACATTAGTACAATCACTTTGAGATGTTTGACAAAATCTATTAATCTGAATATACACATATCCAACAATTCCATCTATGTATGTAACTAAAAGAAATGTGTACACATGAGTTCTCAGAAGCCATGGACAAGAATGTTCACAGAAGTATTATCCCAAACTGAACACAATCCAGTGTCTTTCAATGAGGCCGGAATCTAAGGTCAGTTACAGCTCAGAATTGCAGGGAAGTTAACCTCCTATGGCATCCCTGTCAATGGGGAACAGGAGCCAGTAGATAAATAGGGTCTCCTATTCTTACAATTCTGGGAAGGACTATGTATCCAATCTCAACAAACCCTTATATTAGTTTTTCCTCCTTAACTGTCTGGCTCTTCTCACTTCCTCACTTGTTTCCTGGAATCACCCCCCAGATAGCTCTCAAGGGGAGCCCAAACTTCCAACAATAAAATACTACACCATCTATATATAACTCAGCCAACACCTATTATGATGATACAAGTCAGAAGAAGGGTTCTCAGTGGGGTAACAACTGGAGGGGGCTTGAAGGTTTCTGGGTGCTGGCAACCCTATTCTGAGCAGTATGGTGTTTAAATAAGCATGTTCATTTTATAAATCTTCATGAAGCTGAATACTTAAAGCATATGCACTTTATTATATGTATACTCTAATTTTAAAATATTAAGATATGCAAGGGTTGATATAGGAGAGCTGCTCATTATATGTATACTCTAATTTTAAATATTAAGATATGCAAGGGTTGATGTAGGAGAGCTGCTCGCTTAGGGAGAGTGGGCTTTTAAGGGAAATTGAACACAAAGATGGGTGAATTGCAATGAGCACGTCCATCTTTTCTGAATAATGCCCTTTCTCTCTCACCCTTGGCATCAGATGCAGGTTACTGAGGGATTTGTTGGAGGCTGACTTTGGAAGAGGATTGTGAAGTTACATTACAGTGAAAGAGGGCCACAAGTCACCTGTAGGAATGCATCCCCTTGAGTTAGGCCACAAGGTATTACAACATTCCTTCAGATTTTTTGTTTTCCCTTCGGGTGTATTTTTGAAAGTTTGCTCCCTCAGCCTTGCTTGGCATCCCTGATGCCTATTTCTAACACTTCCTCACCCAGGACTAACCTTCCCCTACTTCTTCCTTTCCCTTTTCCATTCATTCAACATATATTTATGTCCTAGACTCTATGTTAAACTCTTGGGATATATATTGGTGAACAGTAATAGATGTGTTCTACTCTAACAAAAACATACCAAATAATTACATACAAATTGATGAGTGTGACTAATGCTACCAAGAAGATTCTTGGTTCTATGATAGCCTATTGACCTACTTAAGAAAGGCAAGGTAGACTTTCTGGAAGAAGCAACAGGAGCTCAACTCTAAGGATGAATATGTTACTAGGAAGTCAATTGGGCAAAGGTGGCGGGGGAGAGAATGGGGAATAGAGGGACAAAGAGAAGTCCATTATAGTTGGAACAGGTTAAGTGAGGGAGCAAAGGCTAAAGGCTGGACAGATGGGCAAGGAGCACCATTTATAGTCAAGTAAACTGTGTTAAAAAGTTTGTCATTATCGAAGGGCAAGTAAAGTCAGAAGGGTTTAAGTGGAAAAGCTTCATGATTATATGTATTTGGAAAAGATCACTATGGCTGCTGTGGAAGTTACTGGAAAAGGATCACAGTGGATGTGGGTATATAGGAGGCTACTGTAGTAAGCCAGTAGCTGGGACTGGGATGGTGGCAGTCAAGATGGAGAAAAATAGAACAGTTTAACATATTTAGGAGGCACATGAACACAACTGCACAAAATGGCATGTCATCTGATCTGAGCAAATATATTCGTGTTTATATCAGTTAACAAACTGCATTTTGTTAACATTGTTTTTTTCATTAGCACATTTCTTCTTAGAAAAAAAGGTGTGGCAACATTGCAAGGGATATTCTGAAGATGCTAAGTACAAAACTAGTGAAGAACAAAATTTAAAATTGCAAAAATGGGGGCAGGGGACATGGCTAAGGAATCAACAATAAGGAGAGAAAAACACCCAAAGACAAAATGAAAAAACAAATGTACAGACAGGAAACAGCCATCTTGGTGGGAAGTTAAAAACAGGATTCCTCAGATACACCCCAAGTAGGATAATGCTTTCCAAGGTCTGTAGAGATCCGAGAAAAATGAACCTTTGAATCATTTACATGAAGACCACAGATTCCTTGACGAAGTGAGGAACTCTGCATTAATATTCTTACACTCAGGTGAATGTAAGAGCAAGTCAGCATAAACTTCAGGAGTGCTGCCATGTGGTTAGTCCACAGGCTGAGGACCAGTTATGTACCCAGGTAGCTGCCGGGCCTGCCAGAAGAATGGATCAGTATTGTAGGAGGGAATGAAAACACTAACAGCAAACACCAAGGCCCGTGTGGAACAAGTGAGAATGAGGACATGGATACTTCCTGAGGGAGGGGGAAAAGAGTAGATTCTAACAAGGGCTGCTTTTCCCTCTGCCAAGGCAGAGAGCTGGAAATTCTGTTATTGCAGATGGGGGACCTGGCAAGGACAGGGCAGACCACCACAGCATTCCCAGCAGTTACGTAGTCAACCTTTTGACAACTAAACTTTGGGAATGACTAGCTGCACTATAGTTTTTGTGGAGAGTTCATATCAAGTTCTGGGAGAGGGGCAGGTTTGGCTGCTTCCTAGGAGAGAAATATTGTGGATGAGGTTGGACTGGCAGTTGGCTCTGGCTGACTCCTTAGCGGACCACCTGGCCCCACTACAAGCCCTCTGATTGGGGTAATTTCCCCCAGCATGGCGAAGTGGGACTTAAGTATCTCATACCTGTCTGTAACAAGTATTCTTTAGGGCAAGGAGACATGAGGCCAAGAAATAGCCACCAAACTTTAAGATTTTTGAAGTCAGGGAGGAAAAAGTAAATTATGGACCAAGCTAGCTGGAAATGAGTGAGAGTTTCTGTGTCATTGAACAAATGGGTTTTCAGGCTCACCTTTCTCCCCAATTCACACCAGATAGAATTATTGTGGCTTGTGTGGATTTGCAAAAGTCAATTAATCTGTGTCACTGAACCCTTTTCACATTAATGAACCCTTTTGGTATAAAAACTTTTTTAGTGAATTCTTGCAACTACACTGCCCGGTGTTTTTAATGGACCATGGAGGCATCAAGGTACAGGGCCAAAGTTGTGTAATCAAGAACTGTCCTGACAAAGAGAAATTTTTACAAGGTATTTGGCAAGCTTGAGGTAGAATAAATCTAAGGACAATGGGTGGAAGTGTAATCTCTGGATTTTTGCTACATTTCTAAAGCCCAACCATGTTGCATAAAACAGCATTTCAGCTCTTAGCCAATTTTCAATGTGCTTTTGCAGCTGGTAAGCCTGAGCCACTCTAGCACAATGCATATACAACATTCTGTAATAGTGGTATCTGTCTTGGGCTTCGGGCACTTAAAAAAAAATTGTAAACTGCAAGAGGCATTGCTAAATCCAAGTGCGACCTACATTGCCTAGGTCTGCAGTTGTAGAGGTCCTCACACTAGGAAAATCCTTTCAATGTTACAGTCTAGGTCCTAGATGTTATTTTCAATGAACTCGGCACATAAAATATGTTGGAAACACACATTTGTTCATAGAACTTTAAATTAGTAATCAGCCTTCTCTAGCAAGCTATCTAGTAACTTTAAAATACAACTTTAAATCCAGTTTCTCAGTCACACTAGCCACAGGGCTACTATATTGGTCAATGAATTATGAAACAATTCCATCATTACAGAAAATTCTACTGGACAGTGCAGAAGCTTTAGGAATGGTGGGCCAATCAAGTTGGGCTTTAACATGCTTTCCTCCAAGCTAAGAGAATAAGGATTTTTGTCTTCAATCCTAGCTTTTCTCTCACCTTTACCCCTACCCACATACCTCCTTTACATGTTTTCTATACTTTGGCCAGATTTTAATGCAGGTATATTCTCAACATTTCACACACACACACACACACACACACACACACACACAACCAATTGAAAAATGATGATGCCTGAGTCCCAGTGACCAAGATTTAATATCTGGAGTACACACCTGGGAATCAGGATTCTAAAGCTCCCTTGGTAATTTTTAATGCACAACCAAGGTTGAGAACCACTAGACATCTAATTTGATCAGGTACTAATAACCATTGTAATTACAACTTTTTTAGGTTTGTGAAAGGCATGCAAGTTATTTTTACACAAGAAAATTTGTCAGACTTTAGAACATCTTTTGTCCCTCAAGCACTTTTATTCCTGTGCGGTCTTAAAAAAATCTGGCATGCTCAGGACTGAAACCAAGAGCACCATGCTTTCTTATTCCCATTGATCTTGGGCTTCAACACCTATGAACTAGCCGTGCCCCCCGCCCCCCCCTTTGCATTTACCCCATTTTACTATCCCTTCTCTCTTCCTATTACAGTCTGCACCTCTAATTTAAGCTGTGGGGAAAGTGTCCCACCTAGTTCACAATAGGGCTAACTTCACTACTCTTTAAACAGGTCCTACTTTTCATAATTGGGGCTAAAAAAATTTTTTTTTAATTAACAAAGTTACTAATACAACCACATACTGTTTTCAGGCCTTTTCCTTGGTTTACTTAACTTCAATAGGATTAATTTATCAAAAATCCTGAAATTTTGCAACTTCCCTAATTTAGTCAATTTCCTCTGTAAACATCTGCAATCCATCAGTCAGGTATAAACCCATATCCAGCTTTTCCTCTAGTTTAATTGATGCCAAACTCTTTCTAAACATTAAAATTCTCCAACATAGTGTCCATATTAGTTAAGAACAACATAGTATAGAGGATATCTATTCTCTGTTAAGTACAGCATTGATAAAGCTTGTGAAGCACTTTCATAGTTACTTAATAGCCCATATTCTTTCTATTACATATAATTTTTCTGGTTACCCTCATTTCTGTCATAGCAGTTTTACTGCTAATTGGTTTCCTCCAGTTACCAAGGTACTTTTTCTTTAAACTTAAATGCATTTTCTTGGTCAAGGTAATCTGAACTAGGGTCCAGAAACTCAAACCCCAATTGACATTGTATTTCAATGATTTTTCAACTGATATGCCAATAAGAATTCTTAAAGTTCGAGATACATATTTAGTCAGAAATTCTGACCTCTTTTCCTTTAGACTGTCAAATCAAAACACAACAGCCAACACAATAGCTGTCTGTGTGAATGAACTCACATCTACTGGGAATCCTCTTTGCAACTATTTTTTTGTCAGATCAGCAAAAAGAAGAAAAATAATAAAAAAATTATTTTATGCCAGAGTTTTGATTAGTTTGTGTACTTGAGTTGAAAAAGGTTGAAAACCAGTGGTATAGTTTAATTTCTCTTATATTAAATAAAAAAGTCAGTAGGAATGTTTATGTGGATAAGTCCTTCATTTCCCCAGGCCAGTCAATAATGCTTTCTTGGTTCTCGCCTGAAAATTAGTGCATCACAGATTAGCCACATATTCTCAGAATAAAGTACATATTTCAACCAATCTCATTAAATATACAGCTATTCCTTAGTCCCCAAGTATTTCTGTAACATTACCTAAACACTAGTATTTGTAAAGTTTAGTTTGTCACCTGTTGTTTTACTTTCCCTGTCATACCTAGGCTTTGCTGCTAAATTGTCCAACAGATCCCTTTGACATTTTATAATTACTGGATGGCTGAAATGATAGTGAATTTTCTTTTCCCTCCATTACATTCTCAGTCCTCATCTGACCCGTTTATTCCTTTCCAATTTACCATACCTTGCTGTTCTTGTTTGCATTTTCTTTTGTTGCACCTAGTTTCCTAAGAGGTTTAAGAACCTGCACAGACTAGTACTAATCTTATAATCTTTATAGGCTTAGGATGTTAACATTTGAACTGAATCTACTGGGAAACATTTCAACTATGAAGGCATTTAATTCACAGTAGCTTGAGAACAAGAGTATAAAATGACTTTTCCCCATGAAAGCCTAAACACATCTTTTGTCAATAACCCTGTGTGTGCAGATGGATGGATGATCATTCCTCTAGCTATTAGTTATTCCTCAGTTTCTTTCAATAATCAGTTTGGAAGGAATTGGAAATACACTTTTGCCTTAGCTGATTTGGCTCAGTGGATAGAGCATCGGCCTGCAGACTGAAGGGCCCTGGGTTGATTCCAGTCAAGGGCATATGCCTGGGTTTTGGGCTCCATCACGGGGGGGGGGGGGGGGGGGGGGGGCGGCGCAGGAAGTAGTCAATCAATGATTCTCATCACTGATGTTTTTCTCTCTCCCTTTCTAAAATAAATAAAAATTAGAAAAGGAACAAAACGACACTTTCCCCTAGGCCAGTGTGGCTTAGTTGGTTGGGCATCATCCGTGCACTGGGGGGATTGCATATGCCTAGGTTGTGAGCTTGATCTCAGGTAGGGGGCATGCAAGAGACAGTCAATTGAAGAAAAGTTCTCACACCAATGTTTCTCTTCTTTCTTTCTTTCTTTCTAAAAATCAATAAAAATGTTTTAGCCTGGCTGGTGTGACTCAGTGGTTGAGCATCTACCAATGAACCAGGAGGACACGGTTCAGATTCCTAGTCAGGGCACATGCCTGGGTTGTGGGCACAATCTCCAGTAGGGAAGATGCAGGAGGTAGATGATCAATGATTCTCTCATTATTGAGGTTTCCTATCTCTCTCCTTTCCTCTCTGAAATATATTAAATAGGTGTTATTAGTATTTTAGAACACTGACCCCCCTTTCAAATTCAGCTAAGCATCCTATTTTGCCATGAGTTATGTGTAAAAAGTGAGTTTGTGTAGCATAGGAAATCATATGACTGGAAAACAAGGTGGGTAGTAGTATATTTGGTCAACTTAACACAAAAGCTACTTTTATACTTTGGATCTCAGACCCAAGGGCAGCCCATAGTTCAGCCTCTTTCTATTATGCTTTGTTATGATGATTTAGGGCAGGGGTCCTCAAACTTTTTAAAGTGGGGGCCAGATCACGATCCCTCAGAGAGCTGGAGGGCCGGACTATATGAACTACTAATCCCTACTGTAACACCTTGGCTGCGCTCACTGCCCAAAAAACCTGGCGGGCAGGATCAGACTCCCCTGGGGGCTGCATGTGGCCCGCGGGCCGTAGTTTGAAGACCCCTGATTTAGGAGATTCTTATAAATAGAACTTAAGAATTCTGGGTGTACCCTATGCCTAAAAATCATTGCAAGTAATTGGGGAGGAGTGCACAAAAATTAGTTAATATGAATTAAACTAAATGAAAATAAAATAAGTTTGTAAACCTCACTAAGTTCTTAGTTTTCTATTTTCAGTAACACTGGGGCAAAGACTCAGAATCCAGAAGATAACTGGTGCTATAAACAGTAATTGAAAGGACAAAAATAGGAGAAAGCAATTTTCATTCTCCAGTTGTTTCAATTTCCCTAAAATACTGACATGTTTGAATCTCTTCTTTTAAGGATGAAACAACTTAACACACAACAAATATCTCAAAAAGGGCACAACTGGACCACAAAGCATTGGTGGAAAAGCTTAATCTATTTCCCAATCCCCCTCCCCCCCAAATTAGGGCATAAAAGCAATTTTGAAAACCCTCCATTCCACAAAGTTACTTTTCTCCTTAATGTTAACACTCACTCCAATGAAATATAATTTTTTTGAGTAGTGTGTGCTGTTATGCTCAATGATTATGATTCAAATAAAAATATATGTGGTACATTGTAGGGGTTTTGTAGAAACCTCTGTGAAACAAAGTATTTGAAATAAATATAAAATACGAAAATAAAAAAAACCAGGGTTTTTTCCCCTCCAAATTCCTGGTTTAATAAGGATGTATTTATTTTGAGAAAAAAACGGTCCCAAACATCAGGCTGTTCACAAAAATAACCCACAGTATCAACTTTAAAAAACAAATCTTAAGACTATTACACTATTTACCTAGAGGATGCATTTGACATGCCAACTCTCATTCACAAAAATACATTGTTACATTTGTGTTGAACAGCCCCACATAGCACTCTTATATGGGGTATAACACATATCTCTAACTCAAAGCTGCTCTCAGGTGCTACTCAACTAATGCGATTGCCTTTGCAGTTAGGGAAGCAACTAGTGAACTCATATATGAATGAAAAGAACTGTACTCCCTACATAACAAGAGATTATTTTGGAGACAGTTGATAAAAACCATACATCCTTTTTATTGTTAAGTCATAAAGAGGTATCAAAATTAAAAGCAAAAATTACAGGTTAAGACTTAACACAACTACTAGGAGCATCAAAGGAAGTGAAAATGGGACTAGGCGCAGGGCAATATGAATGAATGAACATGGGAGGGTCAAGAGAGGGAGAACAGTGAGCATGTGCTGAAGGTACTAGGGAGAGGATCTGGTGAAAATTTTGATCTTAGACAAGCGCCTAGATAAAGAAATAATGGGACAACATTTCTAAACCCCACTATGTGCTTAAGAGTCATCCTCGCCATTGGCGCTGTCTCTGTCATCCTCTCCTTCCTCAGCCTCTTTTTCATCATCCTTGATCAACTCCAGCTGTGAGAAACAGACACAAACAGGATGGAGTTAGAGGCACTCCATGTGTCCCTTATCCCCCCTCCACCACCTTTTTCTTTCCTTTCCCGTGGTTTTCACCTGGTCATCCCCCCGATCTTCATTATCATCATCATCCAGTAGGTCCCCCTCCTCAGCAGAGTCCTCTGCACCCCCCTCGGACTCCATCTTCACATTAGTCTCATCTTTCTTCAGGGAGCTGGTGGTCTGCTCCTCTTCTGTCTTATCATTCTTCATCTCTACTGGGGACGAGAAGGACAAGTCTGTCCAGGGATATTAATGTCCATAGGGTATAAACAATCCCCACCAATCAATACAAAACTTCAGCCCAAGCCTAATTCCTCCCACACAAATGCCCTTCCCAATTCAACCTCCCCAAGTTTTACATTCAATTGCTTTACATCCACTATTCCAATATATACTTTCAATTACCATAGGTAACTAACCCAATTCTACATCACCCCAAAAGTAGCAGTACCATTTACCTGCTTGTTTGCTCTGTTCCTTTTCAATTTTTTCCAGGCTTTCCAGTAGATAATCCACTTTCTGTTTTATCTGGGTCAATTCCTTCTTAATGGCCTGAAGGTCATCTCCTTTCACTTTTAAAATAAACAAAACGTTAGATGAGAATCAAATGTATCATAAGCTACAAGTTACCAAAAACATTCCTACCATACTTTATACATTAGTAGCCAACAGGAAATCCCTAGGGAGAAATGGTATTAGTATCAGTTTGTCTCAGCTATGAGGACTTTTCAATCTTATAGCTGATAAAGGAAAACTCAACCTCCATTACCAGTAGCATTCTGACTTTTGTGGACCTGCTAAAGACTTCAATTCATTTTTAAAGAACTTTCTCTGTATAGTTTTACTGACATACATCACACAAATTTTAACAGGTGCCTCAACTCCTTGAAGTATTCAAATTACCATGGTCTTAAGGAAAGAAGGCAATCTAGAGTTGGTCCCTTCATTATATTATCTTCTTTTATTATGCAAAGGCTTTTGCACAAAAAGTGAAATTATAAGCAGCATTAATTTCATTATTTCAACATAGAATAAATACCACAAAGCTGCAATAATACATACACTTTGCAGACTTGGAAGAAGATCCTCGCTGTCCACTCTTAGAATTGAAGCCACTTTTGCCCCTTCGTGATGTATTTCCTGATACACGTTGGCGTTTTGAGGGCACTACAGCCCGAGCAATAGGAGGAGGAGGAGGAACACGTGCTGGGTAACTGTACATCCTATTGGGTAAGAAGAAAACAGGATTCCTTCACACCTAAATTAAGTCTGCAAGACCAAACAACTGTTAACTTATAATAAATTAGCCCAGCCATTGTTGACTACTGTTTGAGCGTTGACCCGTGAATCAGAGGTCACAGTTCGATTCCTGGTTCAGGGACACATACCCAGGTTGTGGACTCGGTCCCTTTGACCGGGAGGCAGCTGATCAATGATTGTCATCACTGATATTACTATCTCTCTCTCCCTTCCTCTCTGAAATCAATAAAAATATATTTAAAAAATAATAAAATAGTCTCTCAATCACATCTTTAAACACACACACACACACACTCCTAGTAACTATAATATAATCAGTCCACTCAAGAAAGATACAACCAACAAAGGTGATCTGAGCAAATGCAAACTTTCTTCTTATTTAAAATGTCACCATAGGCAACACAAAAGAGCCATCTCTTAGCTTTTCCAAGTAGCCCAGAATCCTCTTATTCTCTTAATCACATGCCTTTCCAAGAAGGTGCAGCATTGCTCAGGAATATTTTTAAAAAACCAAAGAAAGGGGGGAAGGCAAAATAACTCCTGCCCTAGCTGGTTTGGCTCAGTGGATAGAGTCCCAGCCTCTGGAACGAAGGATTCTAGGTTTGATTATGGCCAACAACATATATCTTTGTTATGGGCTCATTTCTCAGTAGGGCGCGAGCAGGAGTCAGCCGATCAATGATTCTCTGTCATTATTGATGTTTCTCTCTCTCCCTGTCTTTTCATAAGTCAATAATAATTTAAAAAAAAGATAGCTCTTCTAACCCCAATAAAATTGAGTTAATCCAAAATCTAAAACTTTGAGAGCCTAGAACAAAATAAGGCTCAAGTATTAGTTTAAGGAATAGATGGTTAGCTTCTTTCACCCATCTTGCAATTCAATGGAAACTCTCCCACCACTGTATAAACTATTTTTCTTTACCTTTGATCAATACACCTTCCTGGAAAAGATCTGTAGAATAATATCAACAAAAAATTGCTTGACCTCTCTTCATGTAACCTTTATCATATAATCCTAGTCATAAAAGAGAAAATCTCAACTATACTCGACTCTTCTCTCCCACAAAGCATCTAATTATGTAACTTTAAATCTCATCAAGACCTCCCATTTGTCTTTTTTTTTTTTTTTTTAAAGAAATATATTTTATTGATTTTTTTTACAGAGAAGAAGAGAGTGAGTGAGTTAGAAACATCGATGGAGAGAAACATCGATCAGCTGCTTCTTGCAAATCTCTTACTGGGGACATGCCCTTGACTGGAATCGAACCTGGGACCTTTCAGTCCGCAGGCTGACGCTCTATCCACTGAGCCAAACCGGTTAAGGCAAGACCTCCCATTTCAATAATTACAATGGTAACTACTTGCACCTTTCCTCCCCTCCAGTTCCTCTTTTCTAGCCATGGGTTTGTTTCTGTTATCAGGATATCGGATAAAATTCCTTCATGTGCCATACAAAGCCATTTACAATCCTCGTTCTTCCCAACTACAGGTGGCTACTTTCCCCAAATACCCAGATATATTCACAACTCTGCATCTTTATTAAAGTGAAACCTTCTCACCTAAATGCCCTCTACCCATTATCAAAGCAAGTTCAAATACAGCCCTTTGTGAAACTAAATGGGGCTCTTTGAATCTTAATAGGGAAGCTTATAGCTACCCAAAGGGCAAGGCAATTCATCTTTCTATGAAACAATCGTCTACAATGCAGGATACACAGTCCCTGTTAATTTCACAGGACTTTCTTTATACTAGTATATTGCTTATCATACAAGTGTCGTATTTGATTTATGAGTTGATGTATTTCATTCCCCTTTCTAATCACGGTATGGTGGCATATTTACCTAACTAGAGGCCCGATGCATGAAAATAATGCACTCCTGGGGGGGGGGGGAGGGGGGGGGAAGAGTCTCCTCAGCCTGGCCTGTGCCCTCTTGCAGTACAGGAGCCCCTGGGGGATGTCCAACTGATGCAGGGAGAAGGTCTAAGCAGTCAGTTGGACATCCTTAGCGCGGCTGAGAAGGTGGGAGAGGCTCCTGCCACCACCACCGTGGTCACCAGCCATGAGCCCGGCTTCCGGCTGAGCAGCGCTCCTCTGTGAGAGCACAATGACCACCAGGGAGCAGCTCCTGCACTGAGTCGCAATCTCGCCCAGTCTCAATAGGCTGGACCCAGGCAGCAAGCTAATCTACCAGTAGAAACATCTGTCCCCTGATGGTCAGTGCAGGTCATAGCAAGTGGTTGCACAGCTGACCAGATGACTGGACACTTAGCACATTAGGCTTTTATTATATAGGATACTATATTGTCTAATATTATTCAGCTTCTAATGATCAGTAATTTCAAAAGTGCATATTGAAAATTAATGTGAAAAAATATTTTAATTACAAAAGTTAAGAATCTGAAAAGAAACAACTGCAAAGTATTTCAATAGAACTGTTCACACAAGAAGTCATCTATAAAGAGTTGCTACAAGAACAATTTTTCTAAAAACAAAAACAAAAAACTAAACAGGACATAAATGAAGCTGGATCTTTGTCAGGACCTTCTAGGTTTATTAGACCTTCAACATCAACAGATGTTTTGCACACAAGGGTAACTTATACAATTCCCCTAGTTTTCTACATAGATTCCCATAAATACTCATCCTAAAAGAAAAGGCTATTTTGGGCTTATATTCATACCAGAAAAAAATTATGTTTGTTAATAAATCTTTGGATAATTACAAACTATGTATGATCATGAGTTTATAGTGTATTTGGAACAGTTATAGTGTATCTGAATCTCAGATATTAATTTATTTAAAATTATAGTTTCACAGAGACAATTTCTGTTGAATTCATAAGAACTTTCACACCTGTAACATCAGCAATGGCCTTAGGAACAACGAGAATCCAAAATTCCACAAGAACAAGATGGCAAAGCAAAAAGTTCCATTAAAATCTTCCAAAGAAGATAATCTTTAATGATTCCAGGCTAACAGTTCTTAACACACACACACACACACACACACACACACACACACACACACACACACACTGAAAATCAGTAACCTTCCTGGGGTAACAGGCAGCAGCATTAAGGACAGAATCCAAATCTGTGTTGTCTCATGCTCAGAAGACAGCATATTAAAATGTCAGTGATTCAGACAAGTTTTATTGTTTGATTATCCTCTCCAGTTTTAAAGGTATTTATTTACAATCATTGGGACTCACCTAATTAATATCAAAGCAAATATACAAATCACTGCAATTCTAACAAAACAGTAAATAACCGGTTTCCTGATATTTAAAATTTATGTTTTCCCCTACAAAACACCTACTACCATATTCCTTAAGTTTATGTCAAAACTCAGGCTAGGCCTGGTGGGTGTGGCTCAGATGGTTGTGCATCATCCTGTGCATGGGAAGGTTGCCAGTTTGATTCCTGGTCATGGTGCATGACCGGGTTTCAAGGCTTAATTCCTGATAAGGGGTGTGTAGAGAGCAGCAGATCAAGCCCACAATATGGGCAGGTGATTGGAAATCGAACTGTAACCTCCTGGATCATAAGTTGATGCTCAACCACTGAGCCACGCTGACCAGGTGGTACCTTCTTATAATAAAGAACACAACATAGTTGACTTAGGATCATTAATTAGGATTAACAAATATCTTAACCTTACAAATAAAGTAACTTCAGAAGAACTTCTGAGTAAAAGAAATACTATACTTGACCAACTCTTTAGTAGCTATCACTTGCTTATCCCATTAGTCTTCAGATTAGAATGGAAGGGGGAAGACATTACTTTTAACTGATACACCATATCATCGAACAATACATTGAAGAGTAACTAAAGGCATTCTCTTGCCTCTTTAAAAACAAAGAGGCCAACAGTATGTTTCCATCAATTTTTAGGACTAAATTGCAATGGTAAGAAATTTGAAGATATTTCTGCAAACATTTAAATTTCTTCACTATTCTTGACTGTCTGTATCTCTTTTTTATTAAGTTTTACAAAATTCCTCACTTAAAACTATTTTTCCAAACATGCAGGATTGTCCCCAAAAAAATGTATATACAATTTAACAACTGATAGGTCGATTGATACTGCTTCTTTGCAGATTTAATACATTGGAATAATTCAAAGTGTATATACATTTTGGGGAGATACATTGTATTTACATTGTGAGATGATAGGGATGTTCAAAGTTTTGCTGCCTTACCAAGACAACTAAACTAAAACTTCAGAAGACTGTTTTCATAAGACAGGGTTACACTGTCTGAATTTTACACATATAACTAGAACCCCGATGCACAACATTCGTGCAAGAAGAGGCTTTCCTTCCCAGGGCTGCCTCACAGCCCCAGCTTCATTTGAAAGGTCCTCCAGAAGGAAATCTGGTCTAATTAGCATATTATGCTTTTATTATTATAGATTTGAAAAAAGTTTCTTACCTAGAGTTCATAATACTCCAGAAATTATATCCATATAACATGTATTAATTTTTTCTAAGAGGTTTCATGATAAAGAAATAGGAAATAGTCACAGAATTAAAACTACTTTCTTATTCTATGTTATCAATGATTCTCAACCATCCCAGGACATTAGAATTCCTTGGGATCTTTAAAAAACATACACCAATGAAGAATCTACCTAAACCAGCTGTATAAAAATCACTACAGGTGTACTTGGGCATGTGTATTTTTTAAATGTGGCCAAGAGATTCCTATGGTAGTGAATAAAGAATAACTACTTCAGACAAATTCAGTTATTCACAAAACCTCAGGACCTTTAAGTCACTCTATCAGTGATCAAATTTTCCCAGATCTGTTCTCCCAACTAAGGTTTGCTATTTTTATAATTTTAATATTTTGAAGTAGAAAATTATGTGTTTTAAAAAAAAATCTGAAATCTCTGAAGACAAATGAAATAATAATTTCATGATGTATGAACAAGATTTAAATCACACAATCTATGGCCTTCAAGGATTTTTACAATGTAGATTCAAAACAAATTTTCCAGTCTTACTCCTTTGGCCTTTCAATACTTAGCTACCATAGTCTATGTGATATTTCTCAAACACAAAGGCACTTACACTTATTTATCAAGTCCAATGTGTGAGAATGGTCAAAAACTACCATATAATGCATAAATAAAAAAGTTCCAAACTAAATATACCTAACTAGAGGCCCAGTGCATGAAATTCGTGCACAGGGTGGAGGGTCCCCTCAGCCTGGCTTTCCCCCTTTCCAATCCGGGATCCCTCTCATAATCCAGAACCACTGGCTCCTAACCATTCACCTGCCAGCCTGCCTGATGTCCCTAATTGCTGCCCCCCACTAACTGCCCTACCCTGCTCTCCCTTCCTCTCCATGCCCTTCAGACCCCTGCCGTAGGCATGCTGAGAGCTCTTGGCCACAGCCCCACCCTGTCCTGATTGGTTATGTGATGGTGTTGTGGCCAATTTGCACATTCTTCTATTGTTAATATAGCTGTTTCCTTAATTCCTGAAGATTATCTGAATGCCAATATTTTCTGCATATCATGCCACTACTCAATAATTAATTCCTATTATCAGTTGGAAATGGAAGAGGGCATAGAGGAGATAAAAGGTGATGGAAAAAATTAGAATAAAATAAAATTTAAAAATTAAAAATAAAAGCCATCCATAACCTATCCCTACCCACACATCTTTCAATTTTATTTCTTAGGAATCTCCAAAAAAATATTAATGTTGTTCTGAAGACACAATAAGTAATCATTATTACAACCTCATTATCTTTCATTCATTCATTCATCCATTTTTAATTGATTTCAGAGAGAGGACAAGAGAGGGAGAGAAACAATTCTAAGAGATAACCATAGATTTGCCATCTCCACTGGGATACAGCCCACAATCCAGGCTTGTGCCCTGACATGGAATCAAATGATAGCCTCCTGGTTCACGGTTTGACGCTCAACCCTGAGCAACAATGGCCAGGCCAACCCCCTTATCTATTAAAACTATATCACCATGATTCCTAATCTATAATATATTCTTAACACTCTAACATTAACTCTTAACGCAATTTGTATTGTCAATTCAATATATATATTGATTATAGCATATTGTGTTTTAGTTGGTTTGCTTAAAGTTCACTTTACAATAAAGTTAGGTATCATATTTTAAATTTTACTGTAATCCCATACAATGCAAAGCCAAGTGGCAAGTATGTCATAGGGAAATAATGAAGGAACATATAACTGCTATTTAAGTCTCATTTCATCATTAGGTAAGTCAGAAAGTCCTTTTATTTGGCATACAAATTAAAACAAAAAGAAAACTGACGTGTTTCAAGAAAAAAACTTAAGTCTAGAAAATATTTGACATGTCATCTTACTAGTCTACCTCAATTTGCAGAAGGGAAGTATTTTTCATTTTGTTTTTGACAGAAAGATTTTGTTTGAAAATATGTTTATGTTGTTCATTACTACAAAATAGAAAAACAAAATGATTCTCAATAGGTGCTTTTTATCAAGATAGGCAAAAAAACTTTTAACATACCTGTCATAATAATCCCGTTGAAAGTCATAGTCCAAGTCAAAAGAGGAGCTGAAAAATAAATACCAAAGAGCATTAATTTGAAGCCATTAATGTCAATTCACAACAGCAGATAGGGGAAAAAACCCCAAAGCCCATGCCAAGCCAACCACAATAAATAGATCAACTGATTAGCATGGAACAACTTCCAATCATTCAAATATCACCGAATTCTAAGCATCTTAGGCCACTGAACATGCAGTGGACAAATTCAAATTCAGGTGAAAGTTTTGCTAAAATTTCAACACACTAATAGCCAAAATAAGAACACTGAAAATTACAATAGTAAACTAAACATTCTTAGGCCATCTTCCCTTTCTTACTCCTCAGCTCCTGAGAAGCTAAACGCCTCTTGAAGAATAATATAATTTATGCTAAATGTCAAAGTATTCTTTAATAGCCGAAATCTCAGGGAAGTCTAATAATTTTATGGGAAATGGATGAATAGAAGTATATTAACAAAAAATTAATAAAGCATTACTTTGATACAGATAAGACACATTACAATTAGCCCTCCCATATCAAGAAAAACAGATAGAGAATATGCCCACTGATGGACACAATCGAGTTATAAATAATAAAGTTCCGGACCTGAGTAGAGGGGACGGAGAAGGGTGTTCTGGTACTGACCCGTACATCTCCGCTGCAGATCGTTTCACACCTGCTTTTCCTCGGTTCACTTTTGGCTCTGCAGCCAGATTAATATCTGGAAAAAATTTTTTTTTTAGTGTTAACTCTGTTGGGATTTTTTAAAAGTATACATAAGTCATATAAATAAGCAAAGATCTAATACTGTAACCTTTCCTTATAATATAAACACTCAAGAATTTTTTATAAGACTGGAACTTAATCTTCCATTCCTTCTGTACCAAAAAAGTTTTCATTATTTATATAACACACTAAATTTGTCTTTGGTAGCTACCATGCTCAGATCTTATTTCAATGCAATGCTTACCATTCAGAAGACCCATTTTGTTCACTTAGTTACTCTCACAGGAAAAAAGTATCAGTGACTAATAGTTGCATTTCCAGAAATGACTATGTATATTTTAAATTAAACAAATATATTAGAAATGAATGACCTCAGAGATTTTATATGGCAGTTCATGAATTAATATAACTATGGTACCCTTAAATTTCTCCAAAGACAAATCTTTATTCTTCTTACTAGAACCAATTCTTAAACTTGCAAGTACTTTACAGAAATGCTTAACCACCTGTACATGCACATACATAAATACATACCAAGAAAAGGGAAATAAAGGAGAGAAGGAAAAAAATACCCTAATATATATATATGCCTAACATAAAGTTTCCTGTCTGTGAGTTTGATTGCTTGCTATGACGTGCTCTGAATACCAGGGGGAGGCATGGCACGAAGGAAGGTAAAGGCAGGGAGCCAGCAGCCACTAGGGACCCTACCTAAGATTACATGCACTGAGCCTCTAGTTCCCATATAAAATGTAAATATTTAAAACACCCATTCTGGCAGCCAACTACTTAGCCTGCCCATCCAATGCCTACCAAAAAAGAGTTCATGTGCTTCCTCATTAACAAGAGGCCACTGTAGTTCTTTTAAAATTCAACTCATCAAATAGCCAATTAAAAACAGACATTTAGTACATTGTCTTTTTGCTAAACAATTTATGTATAATCTTCAGTTCTTGTCCCACTAAATTCATTTCTAATTTTTAAAAAATATATATTATCGATTTTTTACAGAGTGGAAGGGAGAGGGAATTAGAAACATCAATGAGATACATCAATCAGCTGCCTCCTGCACACCCCTTAATAGGGATGTGCCCAAAGCCAAGGTACATGCCCTTGACCAGAATCAAACCTGAGACCAGCAGGCGAATGCTCTATCTACTAAGCCAAACTGGTTAGGGCCATTTCTAATTTTTAATATCTAATGTTTATAAAGGCCTTGTGCTTGTACAGTTTTGACTATAGTCATTTATAACATTAAAGATAGGAATTAAAAATTTTAAAAATGTCTATTCTATTGATTTTGAGAGTGAGAGGAGGGGAGAGAAAGAGAAAAATGTATGAAAGAGAAACATCGATGACAAAAAAATATGGGGATCAGCTGCCTCCTACACGGCCCCTATTGGGGATACAGCCCGCAACCCCGGCATGTCCACTGACCTGGAATCCAACCAGGGACCTTTTGGTTCATTGGGACAATGCTCAACTAACTGAGCAACACTGGCCAGGGCAAGATAGAATTACATTTCTTAGAAAGCAATTTTGCCCTAGCCATTTTGGCTCAGTGACGTAGATTGAAGGGTATCAAGATTCAATTCCAGTCAAGGGCACATGCCCAGACTGCAGGTTTGATCCCCAGAAGGGGGCATTCAAAAGGCAGCCAATGATTCTCTCTCATTATTGGTGTTGCTATTAGTTAATTAGACAACTTTATAGATTTCATGTGATTCCAAACTGAGTCAATACCTAATAGATAATATATTAATAAAATTTTTATTTAATAATCTTTAGTAAAAATACAGGTAGGATTATTTTAAAACTGTGGCACAAAGTACACATAAAATTGTATTTTTCCTTTTCTTAAAAAGTGTAAGTACCTCCTAATCTACCCATTGGATCCTGTCAGAAGCAATTAAAATTCATAATAACTCCTGATATACAGACAGCAGTTTCTAAATAATTCTCGTTAAAAGGAGCTCTTGAGCAAAAGGGCAACAAAATCAATTATTTCTCTAAAATCAATACAACTCGAAATTTTAAAATAGTTATTTACAAACTTAAAAATCGCATACTTGGCTCACATTCTATTTCTATTGAATCAGCACTGCTCCAGATCATAGGGGTAGAAAAAACTTAATAAGGAAGCAATCAGTTCAGAATGTAGGAAAATACTAAAGGCTTCTCCAACAAATGTCATAAAATTTTTAAATGGGAAAGGAATAGAAGAACTCACAGGTTTAAAGCATCTCTAGCTTAACATGCTATAGTTCTACCAGAAGCTTTTCATGAATTATTTCAATCAGTTTATCTAAATCCTCTTCACACCCGAAAAGTACTAATACATCAGGTAAGAATAAGTAATAAACCAAGATACTATTATCTATATTTGAAGAGAAAATATAGGACTCATCCAAGCTAAGTAAGCTGTCTAACAGAGTGAAGCTCCAATGCAGAGCCAAGAAATCTGATTCAGCAGCCCTTCAGTGACTACTAAGTTATACTGTATTCTACCCAGTCCACTGTGACCAGTACCCACAGCCATTTATTATCTTACAAACTATCATTCCTATCTCCTCTACATTACACAAGACTACCACCTGAGGGTTATCTAGTCTCAACTACTAACGGCATAATAAATAAGTCTGTATTTAGCCTAATATATCTATAAACCTAACATTTTTATTATGCTAAAGTCAATTATCAAACCCAGAAAATCTCAGACTACTAAGATGATAAAAAATTAATTCAACTCATAGCTTACCTAAAACCTGGCCAGCGATCATTCTGCCATCTTCTCCTGCCACCGCAGCCCGGGCATTTCTCTCATTAACATACTGAACGAAGGCAAAGCCCTTATGAACAGAGCAACCCACAATTTTGCCATACTTTGAGAAGATAGCCTCCACATCAGATTTCTTCACCACAAGAGTATTGAGATTCCCAATAAATACACGGGAGTTCATGGAGCGAGGATCTGTCTTGTTGGTAACATTGCTGGCCATTGTCTTTGATGATTACGGTTCCTCACAAAGACAAAACTGGAAGGAAAAAAATGCATTCAGGTGAAAAATGATAAAAACAAAACATTCCGTAATAAAACTTCATCTACTCTTATTTTAAACCACTGTGACTACCTGGAGTACCAGTCAACCTCCACAGATCTCACAACAGCAAGTCTATTACTCTTTAGAGATTAGAGGCCAAGAATATATCTTTATAGAAATTTGACTCCCCCTACTCTAGTCTATTCTAACAGATTATTTTTTCCCCTCCACAGACAATTGGCAACACAATCTTCTTGAACATTTCATTCTAAATGACCACCATTATAAAGTCCTCATGCAAATTAGAAACCCCTAAGCTATCTATTACCAATTTCGACTCATTTTTCACCTTCTTAGTCATGCTAACCTAGCCAATTCATTCACTCTGGAAATACCTTTTCTGACTTACAACATGCCGGATACCTTAAGTATCTTTTTATAGAATCCAATGGCTATTACCCTGTTTCCCCGAAAATTAGAGTGTCTTATATTAATTTTTTTCTCCCAAAGTTGGCTAGGTCTTATTTTCAGGGGATGTCTTATCTTTCCTCATGCTAGGTCTTATTTTCAGAGGATGTCTTATTTTCGGGGAAACACGGTATATTTCCATCTTATGTAATAACGTACAAAATATAGTTGGGACATTTAATACTACTAGATAGTAATGATACTATATTTGGGTGAAATCCAAAGACCCTAAGGAAGAGAATAAAAATTTCCTCAGACTATTTCAAACAAAAATTATCTTTATATATGTTAGACTCAATCTTAATGTTTGGCATTCTTTTAGCTTTTGTATCAGTCTGCTGCCAGTTGCCATTCCAACCACCAGTTATGATGGACCCTCTTTTGATTTAGAGGAACACTGTAAAGATTCCAATGTCTAATGATATTTTTTCCAATACTCAAGAAAAACATGACAAAACTAATTCCCATGGATTATGTTAAAATGTCTTATTATATACACAAATTTAATAAAATAGGTAATATACATCATCTATACATGAGCATCACAATTCTGACCCATAAAATACCTAGTCATTTCATAAGCAGTACTGATTTTAAAGACATAACTGCCCTAGCTGAAACAGGTTTGGCTCAGTGGATAGAGCCTCCGCCTATGGACTGAAAGGTCCCAGGTTCTATTCTGGTCAAGAGTATATGCCCGGGTGGCGGGCTCGATTCCCAGTGGGGGACATGCAGCAAAAAACCAATCAATGGTTCTCTCTCATCAATGATATTTTTCTACCCCCCATCCCTTCCTCTATGAAATCATACACACACACACACACACACACACACACACACACACGTATATACTAATAAAAGGGTAATATGGTAGTAAGACCGGACCACCTTTTAGGCATCCTTCCTAAGAAAGCCAGGCCCAGGGGGAAGCTGGCTGCAATCCCGGGTGCCTGCAGCTGGCCAGAGGGAGGGAAGCCCGGGTTCCAGGTGCAGGGACCAAGGCAGAGGCAGTTAAGGGCAATCAGGCTGGCAGGAGAGCAGTTAAGGGGCTACCAGGCAGGCAGGCAGGCAAGCTATATGTAACAACTGCTTTTCTCTCCTTGCATTTCTGAAATTCAGGATACAATCTATTTCATTTTGGTTTACTATAAATTGTATTCTTTGCAGTAGTTCTTAATTTTTATCCTAGACTAAACAATGGAAATTTACCAAAAGTACAGCCTTTCAAATATAAGGGCCAGAAATCCTTAAAACAAGAATAAACAAACCTAGCCCTGACCAGTGTGGCTCACTCAGTGTTAAGTTTGTGCACCTAAGGGTTGCAGGTTAGATTCCCAGTTAAGGGCACATACCTGAGTTACAGATTTGTTCCCTGGTCTAATTGAGAGGTAATCATGTCTCTCAGAATGTTTTTCTTTCTCCCCTCCAATGGAAAAAATAATCCTCAGGTGAGGCTTATTAAACAAAAACCAAACCTAAAAACCTACTTAAGAGGATGGTTATACATGCCACCAGCATAGTGAACATGAACTGAAAACACCAAATAGAGATAAAGTTTATGTCCCTTTTACATATTTTCCTTTGAACCATGGGTCAGAAATGGATTTAAACGACTATTTCCTTAATTTTTACAAGGATGCTACATATAGAACAGAATGCATCACATATAATGCCATAGGGCAATGATTTTTTCAACCTATTTCAACTCATGGCACACATAATTACTAAAATTCTGCAGCAAAAAAATATATAGCTTGTGTCCACCTAGCCAAATTTTGACTCATTCACACTGGATCGCTTCTGGATTGGCCGTTACCATATTTTTTACTTAGGAACCTAAGGGAAAAGAGGTATCCCTGACTAAATAACCAGGTATTATGTTTTAAAAACATGATACACTAGTGTCCTGTGGCAATTTACTACCTTATGGCTTAATTCTCTCAATGAATCCTATTTGAAAAGTCTGGTAGAAAGACATCCAGGAATATAAATAAAAAAGGTGCTAACAGTGGTTGTCATCTCAGAATTTTAAGATAGGATTTTATTTCCCATTTTCTTTGATAAGGTATGGTTTCTAAATTTGATATAAAAATATTAATGAAAAAATAATACAATGATCTGTTTCTTCTTTTTTTTTTAAATATATTTTATTGATTTTGTACAGAGAGGAAGGGAGAGAGATAGTTAAGAAACATCGATGAGAGAGTCATCGATCAGCTGCCTCTTGCACACCCCCTACTGGGGATATGCCCGCAACCAAGGTACATGCCCTTGAACATGCCAAGGTACATGTACATGAATCGAACCCGGGACCCTCCAGTCCCCAAGCCGACGCTCTATCCACTGAGCCAAACCGGTCCCAGCTACAATGATCTGTTTCAAAAGCTGTGCTAAGGTCACCTGATTAGCTTTCAATGTCCATACTTACCACAAGAATTTAATCAAGATGTGAAAAATAGTAAAGATAGAAAACCCACAAAGACCCATTAATCCCACTCCTAGGAACACATCCTTCTAAAGAAATAAACGAGTTATTACAAATTACTTTTTCATTGAACATTTTTCAAGTGTTTTCTAAGTCCAGGGCTACTTCGGGGGAAAAATGGGAACAGATAATTCTAGTAGTACGGCGGCTTAAATTTTTCTGAGGAGGGAACAGATTTTCTTAAGTTTTAGAAATAACCAAATGATCTCAGGTCACACTTCACACTGATTGCCAAGGGGAGAAAAATGGTCAATATCCTAAATGCATAGGCACTACTGGAAAAGAACAGGAATCCCTGGAAGAAAGCAGCAACACAGAATAGTTTTGGAAACATTCTGAATCCTTACATAAAAGTAATCATATAGTAAAGCCAAAAAACTTGGTACTATGGTATCCTCCCCACCAAAACTCCCAAGCCAACATGAATGGTATTCACTAACTAGGGAAGTAGCAACTGGGAATTAAAAGACTTAGGAATTTAAGAATCTCAAAATATCCAGCTGGTATTACTAGAAATAACAAATTTTAAGGGAGGAAGTTGAAATGGGGAATTTTTTTGCCTGTTCCAATAGTGAACAAAAGATTTGATGGGTTTGACCAGTGTTGCTCAGTGGTTAAATATCGACCCATGAACCAAGAGGTCACCGGTTCTACTCCCAATCAGTGCACATGTCCAGGTTCCGGGGTCAATCTCCAGGTAGGGGGGCGTGCAGGAGCAGTAGATGTCTCTCTCATAAATGCATCTATCTCCCTTGCTTCCTCTCTGAAAGCAAAAAACAACTTTTTAAAAATGTATTTATTTCAGAGAGAAAGGGAGAAGAAAAACATCAATGATGAGAATTATTAATCGGCTGCCTCCACCATGTCCCCTTAGCCGGAATCGAACCTGGGACCCTTCAGTCCCAGGCCAACGTTCTATCCACTAAGCCAAACCAGCTAGGGCATAACTTTTTTAAGGTTTGATAATGCTAGAGCAGCATAGTCTCTACAAAATCTCAAAACTAACACAAAAGCCCCATGTACATCATTTTAATGTCTCCCCCCCCCCAAGTTATTTCTCTAGTTATTTTAAGTAATTCTATCACCTAAATGTATATTCTTAAACAGTATAGTTTTACTCATTAAAATGCATGTGATATTTTTGTGGGTTTTTTTCTTAGAGAGGGAGACATCGATCTTTGCTACGCATATTTATTTATACGCATTCACTGGTTGATTCTTCTCTGTACCCTGACTGGAGACCAAATCCAGATCATTGAAGCAAAACTCTCTAACCAACTGAGCTATCCCTGCCAGAGTCCAAATTTGATTTTTAAAGCACTTTTTAGGTAAGTTCCCCTTCAACTTAAAATTTATGTTGACTAATACAGGGCACTTGACCTGCAGTTCCCAATCTGGATTGTTCTGAAATTTCAACCTTAATACAATTCCATATATTGTTATCTGTATCCCCTGAAATAGGAAACTGGGACCAAAAGCTTGATTAGACTTGTGTGACCATTCTGAATTATTTTTGTGATGTTATTCTTAAATTCCACCTTATAGGTATTATGTTCCAATATTATCTCTAAAATATTACTTAGAAGTCCTAAGAATAGTCTCTCACTTCTTGCATATTATTGCCAGTCAGCCTGTGCTCTTTGTATCTGAGTTGGGTTGGTTGGGTATATAATCACTGGATCACTTTTTAAAAATATTTTATGCCATTTATGTCTGGACTATCACAGAACCTTCCCAAAGTGTAAACCTTGCTGGCAAAGTATTATTTTCCCTTCACCACCAAATTTAGTAGTTACCAGGATTTTTGCTTTATAATAACTATTTTTTATAGACTACCTAATCTACCCTTAAAGGATAGGTCAATTAGTCCTCTAACTTTTAAAGGTAAGTACTAGGAAAGGGGTTAGTTGTAAGTACTAGGAAATGATTATATTTCTTGCATATCCTAATCAGCCCATAATTCCTCAATGATTAAAGGAATTGTTACAGCCTTTATAAGTTTTCTCAACAGTCATTTTAAAAGTGAAATTCATTAAGACAAATTCATTGTATGTTTTACATTAACACCAGATTTCAAGTGTAAAAGCAAGTTGCAGAAGGAATGGGTCAATTTTTGCTTTTTAGTTTATATATACCTGTAACATTTGCATTTTACATGCTTTCTCAAGTAGATTTTAACAACTCAGAATTCTAATTATCAGCAACTGCAGTCTTCAGAAAATTTACAAATAATTTTAAATGTGGAAATTATAATGCTGAAGTCCAAAAGCAGGATACCCCCCCAGGAGCCATGGCCCATGCAAGGATAGCTTCCCTTATGCAGTGCACATGGCCTGGTCCCATTCCTACAGCTCTTCTGTCTTCACTCTCAACACATCTGAGCAACTCATAGGTAGCTGCTGGTTCTATAAATCTACATTCAGGATGCATTTCCATTAAACTATCCAAAACATGATTGCACTATTTGTTTCCTACACGATATGCCCCAAATGTAACTACTATTTTAAATGCAAAAGATACTTTGGGGGCATAATTTGACCAAAGTAGCATAACTTGTTACTTTTTCCTTTTTTTTTAATTCACTAATGGTCTGTGGATAACATTACATTTTTCAGCATGAAACCGAACAATTCAAATCCCCAAAGCAGACTTAAATTTATGGTTAATAAAAAAAACTTATAAAAACAAGAGTAAATAATTGTACAATACATAAGAGGAGGCATTTATAAATTGTGTGCTTAGGAAAGACATTTTAAAAAATGTTTTGTAGGTATTCTGCTTTTGGTTAATCTTTATTAACAATCATGATCTTAAAAGATGTTTTATAAGACCATTCAATGTTTTGAGAACATCAAACTTACACACACACACACTAATGGCCTACTAATGCTGTTAAAAGAAATTACATTCATATTCATGAATTAACTGTTACTTTAATAATCAACAATACAGAATCTTGATGAAAACTAACGTCGTTCATGAATCTAGTTTATAAATTCCAATTTCACCCACTTTTTGAATATTACAAGTTTCTTGCATATCCTAAACACTCCATAATTCCTCAGTGAAAGAAATCATTACAGCCTTTAAAAGTTTTCTCAGTAGTCTTTTAAGTAATAAGACAAATTCACTATTTTTAAAAAACATATTTTTACTCATTTTTAGAAAGGGAGAGAAGCATCTGAATTGCCTCCTACATCTCCCTCCCTTCCCTCCACCAGGGATTAAGCCTGTAACCTGGGCAAGTCCCCTGACTGGGAATCAAACTGGCCAACATTTCAGTCCACAGGACACCACCTAACCAACTTAGCCACTTTGGCCAATGAGGTTGCTTCTTTTCAATTTAATTGACTTTAGAGGGGGAACATCAATTTATTGTTTCACTCATGTATGCATTCTTTGGTTGATACTTGTATGTGCCCTGACCAGGGATCAAACCCACAACCTTGACATCTAATAAAAGAGCAATATGCAAACTTAACCATCACCCCGCTATACCCACCATCCAATAAGTGTGAGTATGCAGATTAACCCCAACCAAGATGGCTGCCGCCAGAGAGAGCAGGAGGTAGGCTTGGGTTTCTCCAGCAATGGAGAAAGCCAAGTTTTCCACACACCCTGGCCAGCCCAGGTCTCTACTACAAAGTTTCAATTATAGAAGGTAAATTAACTTCCAATAGAAACCGCGGCAGCCACGGAGCTGTAGAGAGCAGGCTATGGTTGCCTCTGACAATGAAGGAAGCCAAGCTTTCCACTTGCCCTGGCCAGCTCAGGCCTTTACTCCTGCTTACAAAGTTTCAATTATAGAAAGTGAATAGCTGAAACCAGTTTGGCTCAGTGGTAGAGCGTCAGTCTGCGGACTGAAAGGTCCCAGGTTCCATTCCGGTCAAGGGCATGTACCTGGGCTACAGGCACATCCCCAGTAGGGAGTGTGCAAGAGGCAGCTGGTTGTTTCTCTCTCATCGACGTTTCTAGCTCTATCACTCTCTCCTCCTCTGTAAAAAAATCAATAAAATATATTAAAAAAAAAAAAAAAAAAAAAAAGTGAATAAACCCCAACAGAAATGGCTGCCGACACGGAGCAAAAGGCTTTGCTTTGCTACCGACTACAAAGTTTCAACTGTAGAAGATAAATAGATCCCAGATACCAGGGCCTCAGCTTGGGTCACCAGGGGGCATGGCCAGCCTTTAAACCACACAGGCCCCTCCCCCAGACCGCCCCATACCCCAAGGGAACCCCCACCGAGATCTGGGACACCCGTCAGGGCAAACCAGCTGGCCATGCCCAGGCCTCTATCCTACCTAATAAAAGAATAATATGCAGATTGATCATCACTCCAACACAAGATCAAGATAGTTAGCCCCATGTGGTCAAATATCCTGCCCCTCATGCATGGACACAAGATGGCCAGCAGGGGAGGGCAGTTGGGGCAATCAGGCCTGCAAGGGAGGGGAGTTAGAAGTGACATCCCTTAAGGGGGTCCCAGATTGGAGAGGGTGCAGGCTGGGCTGAGGGAACTTCCCCCCCCCCCCATGCTTGAATTTCCTGCACCTGGCCTCTAGTATCAGGATAATGCTCTAACCAAATTACATACTTGGCCAGCGCCAAATTAATTTTTCTTAACCCCAATATTGATTACTATAGAAGATCTAAGTAAATAAAGTATGTAGAATTTTAGAACAGTATGTTTCCTTCTTAAAATTGGTTTGAGTAAAACTCATAAGGAAAAGATGTATGAAATGATTATATTTCCTGGTTACTCTGAATTCTGTTTAATTTCCTTGTAGAGATTAAGTGGATAGGATTTCCAGAAAAACAGATTCCAGAGTACAGATAATAGAAAGATAAAGACTGCCAAGTTGGTACACCTCAGCGGTTGAGCATCAGCCGATTAACCAGGTCACAGTTCAATTTTCAGTCAGGGCATATGTATAGGTGGTAGGCTCAATTCCCACTGTGGAGAGTGCAGGAGGCAGCCAATTAATGATTCTTGTCATTGATGTTTCCATCTCTCTCTCTCTTCCTCTCTGAAATCAATGAAAATATTTTTTGGGGGGGAGAAGGGGGAGATTTTAGTGGCAGTGCAAAGAACATGATTAGTAGTTATAGAAATGTATTGATTTCTATTTTATTATCCCAGTCATATCCTAAAAACAAGAAAAATAAAATCTATATATGGATGAGATGCAAGAAAACTGTCAATTTTATTTCCACTATTCATTCTCAAATTTGAGCTATCCTGAGTGTCACAGAGACAATTCTATCTTGGATTGTCAATGCAGCTAAAAATTAAGGAAATGTTTATAAATAAGCAGCCCATTTCTCATTCCACCTCCCCCTTTGTTAATCCTCACCAGAGGATATTTTTCCCATTTTTCTCCCCAGAAGGTGAAAAGGGGGGGTAGGATGGGAGAGGGAGAGAGAGGGGAAGGGGAAGAGAGATAAGACATCAACTGATTGGCTCCCACACAAGCCTGAAAGGGAAAGAGGATCAAACCCACAACCCAGATACATGTCTTTCACTGGGAATTGAAGTGGAGATTCTTAATACCACCCCCCCGCCCCCCCCTTTTTTTAGTTCTATTGATTTCAAAGAGGAAGGGATAGGGAGAAAGAGAAATAGAAACATCAATGATGAGAGAGAATCCTTGACTGGCTGCCTCCTGCATAACCCACACTGGGGATGGAGCCTGCAACCTGGGCATGTGCCCTGACCGAGAATCAATTGCAATCTCCTCCTGTTCATATAGGACAACACTCAAACCACTGAGCAACACTGGCCAGGATATAGCCCTTTTCTCTTTAAGTTCACATTAAATGTCAAGAAAATTCTGCAGAGAATAGGTACATAGCAAGGTAAAAAAAAAAAAAAAAAAAAAGCAGACTGAGTTATCTGACAATTATAAGGTTTGGCTCAATGGATAGATCCTTGGCTTGGGGACTGAAGGGTCCCGGGTTCGATTCCGGTCAAGGGCATGTACCTTGGCTGCGGGCATATCCCCAGTAGGGGGTGTGCAAGAGGCAGCTGATCGATGACTCTATCTCATCAATGTTTCTAACTATCTCTCTCCATTCCTCTCTGTACAAAATCAATAAAATATATATTTTTTAAAAAAAGATTCTGGTATTTGCCGGGAGCTGAGCTAAAGTAGTTTATAATTAAAATCAAGCCTTCTGCTCCCTTGCCTTTATGTAATGGCCACTAGAACTCCATCTTTAGTGGAAAGTGATGGAGAGAATGATACCTGACAAAACAGTGCCACTCAGAGACTGTGTTTCGTATCATATCTGGAAATATTTACTGCAAAAAACAGGGGGTAGCAGGGATAAGTAAACATGCCACAATAAATTTCTAATGGGCATTTCAAGCAGTTCTCTACCTCTTCATCCTATTCACATAAGTTAATTACAATGTACTTATATCACATATGTTGATTCAAAAAAGGAATGAATGCCCTAGCCAGTTGAGCTCAGTATACAGTGTCGGCCTGTGGACTCAAGGGTCCTGGGTTTGATTCTGGTCAAGGGCACATGCCCAGCTTGTGAGCTCAGTCCCCAATAGTGGGGTGTGCGGGAGGCAGCTGATCAATGATGGCCTCTTATCATTGATATTTATATCTCTCTTCCTCTCCCTCTCTACAATCAATAAAAATATATTTTTAAAAATGAAAGACGGCACCAAGTATGTCCTAGTTAGTATGTCAAGTCATACTAACTAGGGAACAACAAAAATATTAACTTACCTCAGAGTTGGAAATTCAGAACTCTACCTTATAATTTTCTATTACTATCCCCCAAAACCTAGACTACATTTAATTCAAATTAGGTGCAACTGTCATACCTGATATATTCTAATATATCAAAGATTGTAGAAAATATTAAAAATTCATCAACTATGTTTTTTCTGGCTTCATCAGAGGGGAACAATGAACTCCCTATGTGTCTACAAAAAGAACAATGTCCTTTAGCCCTAACTGGTTTGGTTCAGTGGATAAAGAGTTGGCCTGCAGGCTGGACTGAAGGGTTCCAGGTTCAACTCTAGTCAAAGACATGTACCTTGGTGGCAGCACATCACCAATAGGGGGTGTGCAGGAGGCATCTGATGGATGATTCTCTCTCATTAATCTTTCTTTGAAGAATTTTAGACAAAGTGTCACTAGATGGCAGCAATGAGTTGGCATTTTTTTTAAAAAAAGACTCAAGATTTAGTCATTTTATAGTGTCATACAACTTGTCAACAGTTTTCCAGTAACTTTTGAGTATTATAATTTCTCTGCCTACTTAGAACATCATCATCTGGTCTCAGTTGTTTTCCTTTAACACTTACGAGCTCCTATTTTGCCCCTTTTAATTCTTTTTAATGCCCTTCCCCACACTACTTTTTATCTACCTGGCCTACCTTTCCTCTTTCCCTTGTATCTTTATTACATCCATCATCTATTTCTATTTTTCTGTTTTTTTTTTTGCTTCAAGAAAAAACTATTTTAAATATGTAACATGCAATAAACTTAATATTTCAGCCGAAACCGGTTTAGCTCAGTGGATAGAGCATCGGCCTGCGGACCAAAGGGTCCCAGGCTCGATTCCAGTCAAGGGCATGTATCTTGGTTGCAGGCACATCCCCAGTAGGGTCTGTGCAGAAGGCAGCTGATCAATGTTTCTCTCTCATCGATGTTTCTAACTCTATCCTTCTCACTTCCTCTCTGTAAAAAATCAATAAAATATATTTAAAAATAAAATAAACTTAATATTTTCAAGAAAAATAATCTTAAATGTTACATGCAATAAACACCAATTATTCAAGCAAGATTATATTACATGCAATAAACATGTAATATATTTTTATTTTTAAATATATTTTAGTACATTTTAATATTTCAAGAATAAAAGAACTTCAGTATATTACCAAAACTGTACTAACATATCAGATTGTAAAAAATATTAAAAATTCATCAACTATGTTTTTTCTGGCTTCATCAGAGGGGAACAATGAACTCCCTATGTGTCTACAAAAAGAACAATGTCCTTTAGCCCTAACTGGTTTGGCTCAGTGGATAAAGAGTTGGCCTGCAGGCTGGACTGAAGGGTTCCAGGTTCAACTCTAGTCAAGGACATGTACCTTGGTGGCAGCACATCACCAATAGGGGGTGTGCAAGAGTCATCTGATGGATGACTCTTATTAATGTTTCTAACTCTATCCCTCTCCCTTCCTCTCTGTAAAAAAATAAGTATATAAATAATTAAAAAAAAAAAAAGGGACATAATCTCAAGGTAGACTATCACGGAAAGACCAGTAGCATGAGAAAGTAGCACATGGTAATATAGGACATTTTCAGGCCAAGAAAAAACAAAGTTTGCCATTTTAAGATAAATTATGCTAACTGCTAATTCTAAGAATTAAAAAACTAAGAAAATGCACAAGGTATTAACAGGGGAAAATGAATATTTCAATAAATGGTACAAGGTAGCCATCTAAAATAAATGGGGACCAATCTCATCCTGTACATCAAAATTAATTGGCTCAAAATTTAAATGTAAAAAGTTACATATGTAATTGTCAAAACCTCAAGACAGCCCTGGCCACTGTGGCTCAGTTAGTTGGAACATTGTCCCATACACCCAAAAAGGTTGTAGGTTCAACTCCCAGTCAGGGCACATACAAGGAATCAATGTTTCCTTCTCTCTTCTTTCCTTTCTCTACAATGCAAATCGATGGGTGAAGATTAAAACAAAACAAAAACTGCCCAATCAGAATGATTCAGTTGAGCATCAATCTCTGCACTACAAGGTTGCTGATTTGATTCCTGGTCAAGGCACATACCTGGGTTGCAGGTTAAGTGCCTTGGTAAGGTGAATGAGAACACCCATAGATGTTTCTCTCTCCCCTCCACCCCTTTTACTTGGATGAGAATTTAAATAATAAATAAATTAGAAAAACAAAACTCAACAGTTCCCAAAATTATGAGTAACAGAAAACACAAGAGAAATCATAAACGTGAAAAATTGTTTTAAGAAAAGAATATTGAATTTTAGCCTAGCCAGTGTTGCTCAATGGTTGCGCATCAACCTATGAACTAGGGTTGTGGGCTGGATCCCTAGTTTGGGGGGGAGGGGACGTCCGATTGACTCCTCTCTCATCATTGATCTTTCTATCTTTCTCCCTCTCCATTCATTTCTAAAATCAATAGCATCTTTTTTTAAAAAAAGGTAGCAAAGACTTCGGGAGGCTCACCAAACTAAATTAACAAGCAAACTCATTTAAAAAAATAATAAATTTAAATAACACTTTTAAAAAGAAAGTTTGGATTAAGATTACATCAATGACTGGTTCAAACAAATGTTAATGCTACAATTACTGAAAGTTTTCTGGATTAGAAACAAATTACATGGTCTCAAAGTATTATCCAACTAATTACTGACTATAAAGGAGAAAATGTACCTATATAATGCAGGTCACCACTTAAAAAACAAGTAGTCTGAAGTCATATGCCTCCTGATGTGACAAAATAATATATCATCTAAGCAATACTCTTGGTAAAATATGATTTTAGTATACATACAGGAAAACAGACAACTTCAAGTTTGTGGGGACATTAACCAACACTGTTAAAAACTCCTGGGGACGGGGGGGTGGGGGGGGTGGGGGTGGGGGGTGGGGGGGGGGTGGGGACGGGGGACGGACGGGGAGGGCCCTTTCTTGATTAAGAATGCAACATGCTTGAAGAGGAAGAAAACAGTAAAGATAAAAATTATGGTCAACAAATACATATACATCAACAAGTGAATCTAAAACTCAAGTGAATTAAAAACCTGAGGAACAGAATAAACTGAATATAATAGAATCAAGGGGCAAAGAAACGGAGTGGATTGATAATTATCAGGGGGGAAGGGGTGTGGGAGGTGCAGGAAGAGACTGAACTAAAATCGTTCACCTATGGATGAGGACAATGAGGGAGCAGGTAAGGGCAGAGGGTGGGGTGGGAACCAGGTGGAAGGGAGCTATGGGGGGGAGAGGAGGAAGGAGAAACAATTGTAATAATCTGAGCAATAAATATTTAAAAAAAAAAAAAAAAAAAGGAAAAAAAAAATGCAACATGTAGCCATGGCTGGTTTGGCTCAGTGGGTAAGAGCGTCGGCCCGTGGACTGAAGGGCTCCAGGTTTGATTCTGAACTAGGACACATGCTTAGTTGTGGGCTCGATCCCCAGCAGGGGGCATGCAGGAGGCAGCCAATCAATGATTCAATGGTTCTCTCTCACTGATGTTTCTATCTTTCTCCCTCTCCCTTACTCTCTGAAATCAATTTAAAAAAATTTTTTTTAAAGAAATTGAATAAAACCATTCAGGAGAGGAGAGAAAAAGCATACAGAGTTGCTAGAGCCTAAAATGGGATGATGTAATTTTTAATAAACCTTTCTGTAGGTTCACGTGAAAATTCCTGAAGTATAAGTAATGGGTAAATCTACCTATTTATATTAATTGAGCAATTGACAATGTTAAATAAATTCCTGTGATCCTATCTGGAATTGAAAAAGGTAAACTTTGGCCGTGTATAAGTTTTTTAAATCCCTAAGACAAAAATAAAAGACACTCAACATGCTGTAGAAGACTAAATTAAGCCTTGGCCAGGTAGCTCAGTTAGAGCCGTGGTTGGCAAACTGCGGATCATGAGCCATATGTGGCTGTTTGGTCCCTTGAGTGTGGCTCTTTCACAAAATACTACGGCCTGAGCAAGTCTATTTTAAAGAAGTGGCGTTAAGTCTTAAAAATTTGGCTCTCAAAAGAAATGTCAATTGTTGTACTACTGATATTTAGTTCTGTTGACTGAGTTTGCCGACCACTGGGTCAGAGCATCATCCTGATAACCCAAGGTTTTGGGTTTGATCCCATCAGGGAACAAGAATCAACCAGTGAATGCATAAATAAGTGGAACAAATGGATGCCTCTATCTCAAATCAATAAAATTCATCTAAAATAAAACTTAGTGGAAAATGTTTACAATATAGAAGCTCTAAAACAAATACAGTAATGATTATACAATGGTAAAAACATATTATAAAACAGTGGTCGCCAACCGGCGATCCATGGACCACTGGTGGTCTGTGAGGTCCGAAAGGTTGGCGACAGCCATTATAAAACACACACACACACACACACACACACACACACAGCCTAAGCAATCATTCAACTGATAGCTATGATGCGCACTGACCACCAGGGGGCAGACGCTCAACACACAGACCTGGAAACATGGAACAGACTGATGAAACTCGAGAGAGGGAAGGGGGAAGAGGGAAGAGGGGCAAACGGGAAGAGATTAACCAAAGATCTTATATGCATACTAGAGGCCCAGTGCACAGATTTTTGCAACAGTGGGATCACCTGGCCAGCAGTCCAACATCCCTCGAAGGGTCCTGTATTGTTAAGAGGGGCACATATATTTATGATTTTATAATATACTAGAGGCCTGGTGCACGAATCCATGCACCAGGCCTCTAGTATATTAAAAAAGCATAAATATATGCTCAGCCCTATCCCAGGCTAGTCAGGGCTTGTGCATGAGGAAATTAATCAATGTGTTTCTCTCACATCAATGTTTCTGTCTTTCTCTCTTCCATTCTCCCGAAAACTCAGTGGAAAAATACCCTCCAGTGAGCATTAACCAAAAACAAAAGCAAAAAAAAAAAAAAAAAACACAAAATAGTGATTATCCCTGAGTATTGAAACTGTATTTTATCTTTATACTTCTTTTAGGTTTTCAATAAGTATTTCTACAATTTTAAAAAATTGCTCCTAAGTATAAATGGGTAACATAATGTGACAAAAATTTTCAAATGAAGATCTCTAATGATTATAAAACTAAATTACATAGCTCAGTGCCCTCTAATTTCCTCAAAGAATGATAAAATTCTCTTATGACATTGCTTCTCTCACTGATGTGCAAGCCTCTTGAGTTGCCATCAAAGTCAGGGAATTCACAACCTGGTTACTTAATTCTAAGCTAAATTGGCTAATTAAGTTCTTTCCTTTCACTCTTTAACCATTCATAAGTTGAATTCTTTTGATTTAAAACATTATTCAAGTTGTTCACTATTCTGACCATCTTCCATGAAAATAAGATACTGTGACTTATAAACAAATACAACTTAATTTGTCCATATACCATTAAACACAGTAGTACAAATTTGGTTGCTCTTGGAGTAAAACAAACTCTGCACACAATCTTAAGTGCTATTATTTCTGCCAACTTTGACAGTGTCAACACGTACGGAATTCACTGTTAAATAAAACCTCTAATTCTTATTAATATAAATGCTAATTCCCTATATTTGTACAATTATTTTGTTGGATTTCTTTATGTCAAGCATAAAACAGGGCATTTTAATTCATATTATCTGGTTCCAGTTTGAAGAAAAATTGCACTTTGATTTTGTTGTATGAAATATTAAATCTCTCAATTATATGCCCTTTACTGATTTGTTCAACATATTCTGAGGAGTTTCACTAAAGACACTTTCGTAGTTTTTAATGAGATCAACACAATTTCCCTTCAATAGCAGATTTTTAAAAATATATTAGTTTTGGAACAATAACTAGTAATGCTAATTCACTGAGAAGCCCTTCTGCAGATTTTCTGTACACTGAAAAGTTCTACCCTGGTTTAGTTTTAAACAGGACCCTGGTTAAAACTTTAAAAATTATAAATAAAAAATCCGGGTAAAGTATTTCGTGAAAATTTAAATTGGAAAGTAAATACAAAAATACCTATCCCCACAAATTGAAGCTATGTCCACCTTAACCAAACTTAATTTAAAAGTAACCTTGAAAAGTTCCTAAAAACGACATAATACATGTTCTCACTAAAATATACTATCAATAAAAAGAACTACCGTATTTTTCGGACCATAAGACGCACTTTTCCCCCCCAGAAGTGGGGGGGAATAGTCCCTGCGTCTTATGGTTCAAATATAGCCTACACATATACTGTAAAAAAAAAGTTTTTTTACTTGCCTGGCTCTGTGTGCTTGCCCGGCTCTAAAATGGTTCTAAATGCTGCTGTTTACTTTACAGGGTTGATTACATGTGTTTATGACTGTGATGTTGGGTTTTAATGCACATAAAATATTTTAGGACACTATTTGTTTCAGAATCTTTTTTTCTTCATTTCCCTTCTCTAAAAACTGGTGCGTCTTATGGTCCGGTGCGTCTTATGGTCTGAAAAATATGGTAATGAATATCTGGCAATATCTACTTGAACACAAGTCCATAATAATGTAAAAATGATAATAAATACATCCTAATGATTAGGGGTCAGAAGCTTTGGGGGGGTCACACAGACCTATTTCCCTTTCAAGCTCAACCACTTCCCTTTGGGAAGCCAATCCCATCAAAAACAGGATTCTTTGACTATAAAATGAGTATCATTTGTCTCATAGGATAGATATGAGGCATAAATGAACGCACAGAAAACACCGACATGGTGCTTGGCACATCTCAAGTATTGCTGTAGCAGCAGCTGCTGCTGCTACTACATCATTTACTATTATTGGTACCTCCCACAAAAAAACTGGGCCAAGGACAAAAATAGGTGATCAACAAATAATAAAGGTTTATGGAGATTAAAAAATTTCCATTTCACCTACCAAATAAAGAAATTTTTAAATTTTAATGGTCCTTCATATATTACTTCTGATAGTGTACTGGTATATTTTCAGAAGCCACCTGGACTTTTTTTTTTTAAATCAAAACCCTTTAAGATTCTGCATATTCTTTAACTCAATCTCACTTTTGAGAACTTACCTGAAAAAAAGGATGTGGACATATTAACAGTAAATAGAAAACATGTGCATGGAAATGAAACTGGCTAAATAAATTTCATTTTAGTACATCAATCCAATTGAGTACAAGCAGCAAAAACATGCTACATAGCATTTACAAGTTATCTAGATGATTAGACATCTCAGAATATTGTATTATTGTGAGGTTCAAGGTTACTTTTAAATTAAGTTTGGTTAAGGTGGACATTGCTTCAATTTGTGGGAATAGGTATTTTTGTATTTACCTTTTCAGTTTAAATTTTTGTGAAAGTTCCCAATTTTTCTTTGGAAAAACTTTTTCAAAAATTCAGAAGTATATAAAATCAAGGAAACTGGCATCTCTAGGGCACCAAAATTTTTACTGAACAGTGTTCAATAATTTAGGTTCTCTCACTTATTTGAAGTCCTAACAAATATAGATATTTCTCTCTACATTCTCAACCTTCACAATAAACTGTGCCATTATTAAAGTTAGTCATCTATTTCTGAGCACTGCATCACACTAAAGGGGGGGGGGGGGGGGATCACCACCCAGCATTTTAGAACCTTCATATTCTTAACTAGAGCAGCTTCTACATAGTAAAATTCCCCTTCAACAAATATTTACTCTCAGGGCATTTAAGCCATTTACAAGAAAGAAATTCCTTAATTTAAAGTACCAACTATCAGAAATACATACACATACATACATACACACAGACACACACACACCCTAAAATCAACATTCAAAATTTCTTCAGTAAGATCAATAGTGACTAGAAACAAAAAAGGTCACTTTCATTCTACAAAAATTATGAGAACAAAATGGTCACTGTATAAATCCCTGGTCATGGGAAGAGTAGTGTCTTTATAATACTTAGATTCACGTTTAAGAATTTAGGAGGTATTTATCTTAAATCAGCAATTTCAATGAAATGATTCAGCAAAATACATTGAAAGAAAAGGCAAACAGGACAACTTAGGTGGAGGTACATAGAAATTCATTCTACTGTTTTCTATGTTTAGATATTTTATTTAAAAAGTTGAGGAAACACCCAACCAAGCCACACCAGCCAGGGATGGTTTGCATTTTCTAAGTATATACAATATTTAGAAAATATTGTATGCTTACTAAATTTGGATCAAAGGTAAAATAAAGATAGGGTACCTTCTCTTAAAAACCTACATCAATTTTAAGTCATTTGATTAATCATTCTTTTTAATTTTAATAAAACAATAACTTTAAAGTTAACACCAAAATATGCAATAGGTGAAGATGACTATATTAAAGGATTAGTATTAAGGAATGATAATGCACTATGAATGGTGAATGGTTAAGTTATGTGTAGAATACAGAAAATTCTGCACTCTACTAAACTATCCGTTATTCTGGAGTAGCCAGAAAAGCCTAAGACCGGTTCAATTAACTGACAGTTACATCAGTCCTAAAATCAACTCAAGTCGTGTTAATTTACATGGGAAACAGGATAAATATTTCAGAATGGTGAAATAGGAAGTGTATTAGAAAGAAAAAGTCTAATGTCCTTCTAACATGTTATGGCTAACTCTTAAAAATAGCTGAATGGTTCTCACTAGAAAACATAATTTTTAAGTGTTTTTATAGGTTTTTAGAGAGAAAAAGGGAGGAGATAAAAACACTGATGAAACATCAATTAGCTGCCTCCTGCACACTTCCTACCCTACTGGGAACCAAGCCCGCAACTTGGAAAATGTACTCTTGACCAGAATTGAACCGGGGACCCTTCATTCGGCCCCCAACCTAGCCACTGAGCCAAACCAGCTAGCGATGAACTGGTGACTGCTTCATGCATGGGTCAAGGCTCAACTACTGAGCCACACAGACTGGGTAAGTTCTTTCAAATTTTTATTACAGCCCCATCACAGGCCACATAGCAGCCTCTGCCCTCAAATGTTAACAGGACTCATTTAATCACAGCCAAACCTATTTTAAAGTTGTTGTTTAACTATCAAAACTGCTGCCCATATGACACAGGCTTTATTTATACTATTTATACCCAGATGAAGTTCTAGAAGAGTTGAAATATATCTAGTTGGTTTTTTAATTAGAAGAAAAATGTATTGCTCATTATAATAATCAGTCTTTAAGCACATAGAGCAAAAGTTTCCTTCCATGTTCCTAAGACCCTCTCTCTTGTGTAAAGGTAATCAATGTTGTCTTATATGTATCTTTCCAGACCTTTCTCTATGTCTTTACATAGAAAATAAAATTCTATAATAGTTGAACTATTAAAAGTGCTGGAGTATTGGCAGTGGGGGTGGGAAGCTTTAGGGCTATTAAGAGAAAGTATCACTGAGTGGCAGCTTGAGTAAGAACCTAAATTGGAGAACCTAACCTTATGAATGTCTGGGGGAAGGAAATCCCCAAAAAAGGTAAGAACATCTAATGTGTTAAAGACACATTAAAGAGGCCAGTGTGGTTGGAGCAGAATATACTTTTAGCAGTAGAGGAGGAGGTGTCTTGTAAATCACAATGAAAAATTTGGCTTAAAGGCGAAATAGGCAGCTATTAGGATTAAAGCAATACATTTTTCAAGTATTACATTTTTTCTTTTCTTTTTTTCAAGTACAGTTGGCATTCAACATTATTAGTTTCAGTTGTACAGCACAAGTTACAAATGTAACTTGCAGCATTACATTTTGACAGGATTAATCTACCACACACTGATGGGGAGGAGCTAAAGAAAGAAATCTATTGCAAAATGCACAAGAGACCATGGTGGCTTGAAACTGGAACAAGCGATGGCAGTTCTGGACGGTGAATTCTTGTTCTATTTTAAAGGAAAGCTGACGAGATTTTCCACAGGGCCAAAGATGAGGCATCAGAGAAAAGTGAAGGTTAACCAAGTATGGCCTAAATAACATGAAAACTGGAATTCAGTAATCAAAAACACTGCAGAAGAAATTGGTCTAAAGGAAGAATAGCACAATTCACAGTTTTGGACTTTTAAATTAACATTAACATTGAAGAGTTTAACTGGGTAAGTAACTATATAGATGGGTGTGTCATTCAAAAGAAAAGTCCAGCCCTAGTCAGATAGGACTCAGTTGGAATGGGAGGCCACAATGACCTACACATCAGGTGGCATGCACAAGCTGAAATGCACTACACAGTACAGGCTGACATGTTACTGGGTGAGTAGCAAGCCAGGGAATGCACTGTGCATCCATGCTTCAGCTCCCCCACCACAGTGATCTGGAGGAGGAACCCAATCACTAATAGGACCCCCAGATTGAGCACTTCCCTTCCCATTTCAGTTTACAGCCTCAGGGTTGGGATATAGGCTTCCTTGAACAGCATACCCAGAATCAAGGAACTACTTCCCAATTGCCTCCCTCACCAGACCTTTCCTGGACAGGCAACCACACTCAGTCATGCCACTGAATGAGTGTATCAGAAGTGTGCAAATATGGTTAAAACTGCAGATGAGGACTGTTCATGATCAGAGTGGTTTGATAACTTAATTAGGGTCACAATGCTAGTGTTAGAATACAGATGTGAATCCAGCTCTCATTCCAAAGTCCAAACCATTTCCACTCTGCAATTCTCCCAGGATTTGGGAGTTGACTTTTACCAATTTTATTCATACAAATCTAGGAGTCAAACTCAATGTTGTTTTCAGTAACACTTCTAAAAAAAATTTAACCACCCCATAAATACATAGTTGCCTCCATGGAGTCATCCTGGGGTCATTCTCTAGAGGTTAAGCCATCATCTTACTGAATCCTACCCTGTTATGGGGGTACAATCTGAACCCCTCCGAGATTCACTAGGTGCCTAGGCACAAAAAAGATGACCACTGATTTAGCAACATCCCTTTGGGGTTGCTTCTGAGATCCATAAATAAGTTTATTTTTAACTGGAAGAAAAAAACACACGTTTAAAATATGCTTATGTCTATAAAGAATGCTGTCACATCTAAAGATTCTATAGTTATACTACAAAGCCTCATTACCCAACTGAGCCAACATGCTGCAGAACCTGCTGGCTCTTCGTCAGATTTCCCAGGGGACCATTAAGTACTGCTTCACGCCGGCAGTTTGAAAATAAAGTTCAAGAGAAACAAGCTATTTCAGGAGGACAATGGAATTCCAGTGCATCTAAAAGGCGGGGTAGCTGCTGCCCTCCTGTATAGAGCTACCATGATTCCTACAGTTGGTGGAACAATTTATGCCACATATCAGCTGGCTATGGCTTCATTTCCCAAAATGAATGGAAGATTTTCCCAAAAAGCAGGGTTGACGTCAGTTATCCCCCCAGCAACCAGCTGGTTCAATTTCATTCAGCTCTCTATGGACCAGTAAGCTAACAGTAACTGAGTTCTTTGGGGGAATCAATATTTATTGACTTGTACTAACTGCTACCAATAAAGCAGTCTTTACCATGAAAAAACAAACAAACAAACAAAAATAACCCTAATCTACCTAAATAACCCTTATCATTTCTTCATGCCACTTAAAATGTTATGAATGAAAATATACAAAAATATTTTCTAGATAACCTTATGACATTCTTTAACTTTTTTCCATTCTGTTTTCCTTTAAGGCTACCTTTAGTGTTCACTTTAACTAGATTTTACCATTTCCAGAACAAGTAAGGGAAGGGGTCTAGCGTGTGATTTATCCTAACAAAGCAATGAATATGCCTTTAAAAAGCATTCTTTTTGCCCCAGCTCAAAACTATTACAATTAGTTATCAAAATATTGCACTGTCGGTAAAATATTACAGGTTGCAAACTTTTAAAAATTCTTTGGCAATTTATATCCTTATTAATCTCTATATTATTCCTGTGAATAGAGCAGATTCATTCCTTCCTTATCACCCTTGAGAATACACTCTTTCCCAACATCTAACTAGGCCATAAATCATCATTGAAAAAGAGGTCAAGCCTTGATTTTCTCTAATTTGGATACAAAGATTAACCAGATTTCCCCGTTTAAAGGTTAAAAAGCCTTCCTATCCCTTTGTTTTTTAAAAAAACCTTCCCATGAGATAGCATTTTAATATTACAGCAAGCTTGTGGTTTGATTCGTGTTAAATTTTAATAAAAAGTTAATAGAATACAACACAAAATTGCTGTCACAAACCCAAGGAAGATGACTCCAAATGTCAGAAAATTTTCACTAATTTGCAATAAAAAGAAAACTAACTGCTTTGTTGCTAATTATTAAAACAAGCCATTTTAGCCTTGGCTGGGTAGTTCAGTTGGTTGGAGCATCGCCCAATCTGCCAAAGATATGGGAGTTCCCATCCCTAGTCAGGGCACATATAAAAAGCAACCAATGAATGCATAAGTAAGTGGAACAAATTCATCAAATTGCTATTTCTCTCTCCTCTAAAAAAAAAAAAGTTTAATAAAAAAAAAGATATCCTAGCTGGTTTAGCTAAGTGGATAAAGGGTTGGTTGGCCTGTGGACTGAAGGTGCCTAGAGTTCAATTCTGGTCAAGGGCACATGCCCAGGATGCAGGTCAATCCCCAGGTAAAAATATATATTTTTAAAAGCCATTTCATTCTAAAGTATATTTAAACTTCAGCTTTTTTCATTTATCAAAAATTCCCAGTAAGCTAAGTTAACTAGATACTTCTAATTCCATTAGTTTACAAAAAATTTAAGTGGCCTCCCTTGGAAACATCTCTTGAAACAAACAAAAGGATTAACCTAACATTTCCAGAAGTATCACCTATACCTCCATCAACTAAACTTAGACTGGTGTATTTCCTAGTCTTCACAATGAAACCAGTGGACCTTACACCTCTTACCATCACCCAGGAAGGGTGTGCATCTGTTCCGAAGGCCCCCCTGGCTCCAGGTCATCCTGGCTGCCGTTGCTCCAGGCTGGGCATCCATGTTGCTGCAGCTTGTGGTTTGTGAGGGGTAGTGTACAGGAAAAGCAGGATGGGATTTCAAGGGGAACAGGAGGAAGATGGCTTTCTGGGAAAATGCCATCACCATCATAGGTGTTAAATAGTACCACACACATTTTATTGCAGCACAGTTTAAAAATTTAACAAATGAAAGATTTAAAAATAAAAAAAATAAAAATAAAAAAATTAAAAATACAGACGTCCAGAGATGCTCTAAAACAATTAAGTTATAGATCAGGAAAAATAACGTCACAGACTTAGCCAGTTCTTTCGAGCGTGGGGGAAGGGATGAGGGCAAGGGGGGGGTTGGGAGAGAAAAGGTTTATGTGATCAATCCACTTAAAAATCTAATGCCTTCGCTTTCTCTCCCAAGATGGAAAACTCCAAAGTCAATTAGGAGGCAGGAGAAATCTTATGAACATTCAGAAAAACTCCATTTTAATCCGGTTAAAAATCATCAGTCATTATCATCATTATCATCACCATCATTAAGTATAATAATAATAAATAATAGTAACTAGTAACAACAATAAAAAGGAAATCAGCGGAAAGTCAGGAAAAATGTAAAAAAAAATGGAATAACTTACTGTAGCTGAAGATCAAAAAAATCTCACTGTAAAAAAACAAAAATAAAAATAGCCCAGATTAGAAAAACGGGAGGTGCAAAAATGTCAAGTCAGTAAAGTTCATTTCTTTTCTCTTTCCAAAAGCAGTTTCCATAAAAACCGCAAGGGTAAAGTTCTCAATAGCAGACAAGCAAGGCCCTTTCCACATCATCCACCAATCTTAAAAATACACGAGGAAATAGAGAGGTCAGTGTATGAGAGGCTAAAAGGCTCCTCCTCCTCTAACCCAACTGCTGCAGAAAAAAATAGAAATAGAAATTTTAAAAATTACATCTTAAATCCAAGTCCCGAATTTGAAAACAATTAAAAAAAAAAAACCTGTAAATTTGCTGTAGTGCACACCAAGTTGCATCGTTATTTTTAAAATGCTCTTTATAAAATCAGTTTTGGAATGGGAATGTGTGTGTTCTGGAAGGGTGGGGAAAGGAGGTTAAAAATCAAAGCTGAGCTCCAGTGAGTAGGGATGGGGTTCGCCTTGCTGCCCTGTGAAAGGAGAAGGGACAGATTGAGTCAGAGTTCCTCAGAAATGTTGTGCCCTAAACCCCCAAGACAGAAACATCTGTCCATTGCTTCTAACACATTTTGGTAAAGCATAACATTCCACTGGGATTGAGGAGAGCCTCTAAGAAATCACTTCTACCAGTGATTCTCTTCACAATTCTTCAACATTAGTAGATAACTAGAATTATCAAAATAAGTGCATGTATTCCCTTAAGGGTCTCAAAAAAGGTGTAAGTTCAAACTTTTATCTTGATAACCAGTTTGGTCAAAATTATATATATATCAAGCCAACAGAGGGTAAAGAAGTGAGCAAATCTCAAGGATGAAGGAAGATTAATGAAGGTAAGCAAATTCATGGGTTTTTAAATTTTAAGTCCATGTAGTTTTTTTCTGTTATATAGACTGAAGGAGAATGGTCTACCATGAAGATACATGAGAGAGGACATCGATTCTCAAAACCAATTAAGTGAACAAATCACAAGACCTGGTAAGTTCTACAGTAAAAAAGATGCTTTAAACAAGGAACACATTATTTATTCACTGACAGAATGAAAAACCAAAGATGAAGGAAAAGATTATGGCTACTGAATATTTAATGCCATAAAAACAGGTGAAAAATTATGGTCCTTAAGTTTGTTTCAGTGGTCTATAATTAGTGGTCACTAATTTATAAGTATACATAGCTAATTCAAAGAATCTTATATATAACTTAAAAAATAACATGACAGCAAAAACAGAATCTGCAATTAAGACTGTAGGTCTTTTGAGTAAATAAGAATGGACTAGTTGCTTTCACATTTCAATATTCAGTTAGGTTTTATTCTCATCAAACTGACTTTGAAAGTGTTCAAAGTCAACTATATATGAATACTACAAGCAAAAACAGAATCTGCAATTAAGACTGTAGGTCTTTTGAGTAAATAAGAATGGACTAGTTGCATTCACATTTCAATATTCAGTTAGGTTTTATTCTCATCAAACTGACTTTGAAAGTGTTCAAAGTCAACTATATATGAATACTACAACAATGGGACAGGTACTGTAAATCTAAAATTTAAACTAAATTTTTTTAAAGCAGACCAGTTTAGGCATGACATGTAAGTTACTGAAATACTTGTTTTGATGTGTAAACTTGTACAAATGGACAAACTACAGAAAAAGCTGTAGAAAAATGTACATCCTTTTAAATGTTATCTCCTTGGATTCAGTGTTTGGAAAGTATAATCAATTTTTATTTCTTAAAGTCATAGCCTGAATCTGGTACTTAAAATTTCCAGGGTATGTTAAATAACTTTGTGGCTCATCTCTAAACAAATCTTTTGCACATGTGTCAAAAGACATAATCTTGACCAGCCAATGTGACTCCATAGTTAAGTATTGACCTATGAACCAGGTCACCGTTCAAAATTCCAGGTTGGGGTATTTGGATTGATTGTAGACTCAATCCCCAGTTGGGGGTCCTGCAGAAGGCAGCCTATCATCACTAATGTTTCTATTCACTGATGTTTCTCTTTTCTCTCCCTCTCCCTTACTCTGAAATCAATAAAAATATTTTTTAAAAGACAAAAACTTAAAAAGAAGCTATTACGATATCTTTCGAAGATATCTCCCAAGATGTTATAAACTAAGTAGCTATCACTCATAAAAAACCACAAAAACACTATTTTAGCTCCTAATTCCAACACTTCGTAATAAATAGTATAGCTAAATTATACTGTACTTTGACAATCCTGAATGGTTTGGATCCCTTCTATAGGGGTAATTCTCGAAGGGAGGTCCAACAACTGGTATCACATGGCACTTATTAGGAATGCAAATGATGGAGCCCACTCCAGTCTGACTTAATTATAAACTCTGGGGCTAGAGAGCCTAGCAATGTTTTAACTAGCCTAGCCGTCTTGCTGATTCTGATGTCAGCTCAAGATTAGGGACTGTGAAGAGTTTAATGAGGAACCACTATTCCCCTAGTTAAGATAAATTCTTTATAAGTAAAATGCCTCATCCTTCCAGTGTACTGACAACAGGTTTGAATGTGTTCCTGATATTATATAAAAAATATCCAAGTATAACTTATAGTAAATACACCAAGGAATTTTAAAAAACAGCCCAATAGTAATCCTTATTCTTTTTAGCGCCCACATTTCCAGTATCTTAGATAACACAAGCAGTTATGCTATATCTAGTCTTTCTGGTTCTCACCAGTCAATTCTCTAGTACAGTGGTCGGCAAACTCATTAGTCAGCAGAACCAAGTATCAACAGTACGATTGAAATTTGAGAGCCAAAAACTGACGTCTGCGCATGAGCCACGAAGTCTCAATCGCACACAGCGCACGTGGTATTTTGTGGAAGAGCCACACTCAAGGGGCCAGAGCCGAATGTGGCTCTGGAGCCGCAGTTTGCCAACCACTGCTCTAGTAAATCTAATTATGTACAAAACCATAATCTTCCCTGATCCCAATGAGAATGAATGAGTATACATATTAAGTATGAGCAAATACAAAGCTGTCCCAAAAGCCCACAACTGAAAAAATTACTTTTTTCAGGCATGGCTCAGTGGCTGAGCATTGACCTATGAACCAGGAGGTTTTTTTATCTGCGTGGATAAAAATAGGTTTTATCCACACAGAATCCCAAAACCTATTATATGGGATTAAAAAATAAAACCTATTTTTTCAGGGCGCAGGCCCAGGTATGGGCTCCATCCCCAGTATGGGGCATGCAGGAGGCAGCCCATCAATGATTCTCATCATTGATGTTTCTATCACTCAATCCCTCCCCCGTCCTCTATTAAATCAATAAAAACTTAGAAAAATTACTTAGAAGACTAAAATACTTTCATTAAAGGCAGTTAACATTAATGATATACAAAAACTGCTTCTAATCGTAAAACTATTTCTGTATCTTTTCAAAACTTCTAGATACAAATGATTAGACTTCAATTTTATTTCTATATGTGTTTAACTAATATTTAAATCATTTAACTCATGTGCCTGACAGATAACAATAGCATTGGGGTGGGGGATGTAAAATCCAGTTCTCATAATTCCTAGGCTAAAATTTCTTCAACTGTTACACTCTCCAGTTAATTAATATCTCACAATTTCACCAGTTAAAATAATCTTTAAGATTTAAATAACTAGCCAAAACCGGTTTGGCACAGTGGATAGAGCGTCGGTCTGCGGACTAAAAGGTCCTAGGTTCGATTCCGGTCAAGGGCATGTACCTTGGTTGTGGGCACATCCCCAGTAGGGGGTGTGCAAGAGGCAACTGGTCTATGTTTCTCTCTCATTGACATTTCTAGCTTTCTATCCCTCTTCCTTCCTCTCTGTGAAAAATCAATAAAAAATGTTTAAAAAAAAGATTTAAATAACTAGCTATTTTGGAGCTTATTCCTTGCTTGTTTCTAACAGGAGCTCCATCCAAAACAAGGTTGGTTGCCTGCTATGTGAAACTCTCTAGAGACCTAATTAAAAATATAAGCAATGTTTAAAGTCTCTACCAAAAGAATAGCAACCATCACCAAGCATTCCTGTGTCATCAGTATAGGAAACAAAAAGGTCAGATCTGCAATTTAGTCACCCTTCTTAAACCCTTCCTCTCTAGCAAATATATAAATGCTCTAAATACCTACGTATTTGAAAAAAATGAATAGTTCAGATATTAATTCTATAGCCAAATCATTCCAGATGAACATTAACTCAAATAATTGTTATCTTGGTACATTTTGATCTAACACATCTAGTGCTCTTCAATTGATTTCAATTCACCAATAACTGTTCTTAAATATTAATTCCTGACATTTATTTGCCAACAATATTTTAGTAGGTAAATGCTTTTTACCTACTAATTTAAGCAATTACCGCCCTTAACTCATTTCTAACAATTCTGCAGTAATAAACTTTAGTTTTAAGCTCATGTATTAAATAATTAGGCTTAAAAAATGATTTTGATTCCTATTACAATGGTGAGGAATCAACAAATGCAAGGGTATCTAGAATAAGAGTACTTTTACTTCCTTACCAAGTAGGTTTCTTAAGGAATAAATTTACCTTGCAGTACTGGTTTACACGATTAACAATTATGAAAATTAAAATCAATTACACATATAAATAGCAATTTTTTTAATCTTGTGTTTAAAGTATTACAGATGTTCCTTTTCCCCTAAATGACCCCTTGTAGCCCGCCTCATCCCCTAAATAGGGATTTCTTGGATAAGACAATGTGGTACTACTTAGAAATATCTTTTTTATAAACTTAGAAATTTTTAATAAAGTTCAGGACCTGGCAATTAGTAGGCTCATTGATACTTGCTTTAAAAAAGTAGTTATGAATTTTGCCAGTTTAGAAGGTCTGGAAGACTAATGCCAGAATATCCTGAAAATTAGACTTTATCATCTTGGAACATTGTATTAGTAAAAAATGCACTCCTAAATATTTCTCCCAAGTGCAGTTTGGGAAGCTCCAGTTACTGCTAGTGGATGCTGTAATTAGGTTCTTGTAACGATTCAAATCCAGTACTGAGTGCCTGTTATCCCTGAAGCTAGATAAAACCACTTGACTTAACCTAGTGGTTAAATTCCTTACTAGTTCCGCTCCTGATTCCCTTTAACCCTGGCAACCAACATTCTTATGCCTCTATTTCTTCCCAAAAGACAGTAATACCTACCTCAAGGAAAATTCCACTAACTTATATTTCAAGTGATTTATAACCTGCAGATAAAAAGTCAGCTTTAATTAGTAGTTAATATATGATTATTCTTTAAAAAAAAAAAAAGAAAATAAATACTCCGTGGTCCATCATTTTCTCAGAGTAAAATATAAGTAATCTATAAAATAATAAAGCTATTGTAATATCTATTATCCTTATGCCCTGCGGCACGCTCCAGAATTGAGAGACACGCGGTAAAATGTCTACCTGGTGGTAATCCTTCCCCCAACCCCGCCCTATTTTTAAATTTAACAAGAGGCACCAGCACTACGCGAACTTCAACGATGTTAACGAGCATCTCGGATCTTCCCTTTCATGATCCCTCTTGGAGACCTCATGGTCGTAAAAAATGAAAGGAAAGCAGCCGTTAGCACAGAAAGAGAAAGGAAAAAGGACACTTCCGCTGCTGATGGTGGCCTAGAGGACACCAGGTTAAATCTACACGAGGGCTGAGGCCTACAAACCTCTCTCCCGCAGAGGACCTCATCCCCCGCTGCTGAAGAGAATAAATGGGGGCCTAGTTAACGAGAGAAGGGTTCCCTCGTCATCTCTCCCACATCCCCTCGCGCTCACCGAGGAACCCAGCGCCTCCCCCTGCTTCTATCTCCTCTACTCACCTGGAGGGAAAAGGGAGAAGAGATTCGATTCTGAATCTCCTACTCCCGGGTTCTACGTAGAGAAGCCGACTACTGTTCGAGGTCAGCAACACGCCTGCGACCGCTCAGCCTTCGTCTCTTCACAAAATGGCCCCCGAGTCTCCTCTGCCGCCGAGGCGAAGGCCTAGCCCCCGCCCCACTACTGAGAATCTTCCTATTGGTTGCGATTTTTCTCGCTCCCGCTTCTAATTAGACAATTCTACCGCTCCTCACAATTCTGTCCAATCACAACAAGCAGTGGGTTGGGCTAAGCGGTAGAATTTCCACATGCGTGAGAGGAACCAGTTTGTAACTGGTTCTTTTTCCTGTCACTCATCTTATGAGTCATGCTTATTGGCCACTGTACCTGAGGAAGAGCCGGGTGGAAACTCGCCTTTGTATCGCGCACTGCTTCACATCCGGGTACCCGGCAGGTCTGATTGGCGGCCGCCCTATCCTATCTCGGCTCCTCGGAGCGCCTAATGGAAGGACCGCCCATATCTTGGAATTCCCGCTGCGCTAGGGCGGGGAGGGAGGGAGGGGTTTCCGCTGGCGGCGGGCTCGGGAACCATCTGCCCTAGCCTCGGGCCTAGGAATAAGGAGAAGCGCCTAGTGAATAAGAAATGAGTTATTTGGGAGCGGGGAGGGAGCAATGAAGAGACAGCCTTGCGGTTTTTCCAACCTCAGATTTTTTCGCAGTTCCAGACTGGAATGTCAGTTCCCTCCTGGAAAATTTCCCTTAGCCTGTCAAGCCCATCCTCAGACAACCCTTTATCTCACCCGGTCCAATTTATTGCTCTCCATTGCAAAAGTAAAGGAAGTCTAAAATACGGGCCTAAATACCCATTGTCTGACCCCATCATCTCACTAATACCCTACACATGCCAACCAAATTGGCCTACCCCATTTGTTTCCCGCTCGCCCATCCTAATCTGGGCCCCAGATTACCCTCATCCTGAAATGGCCTGTCTCCAACCTATTACACTTGATTTTACCCAAAAGGTGGAGAAGCAATCCCGTCTGATCATATTATATCAGTTGTGCAGGCAATGGACCAGCTCTACTAAGAACAGGGGAGATTTCTCTGGGCTGTTAGGGAAAGCGAGGTGCAGAACACTAGATAATGCGATTGTGTGTGTGTGTATATATCGATATATATACGTTTTAAGAGAAATAGGTACATGTGAAGGCAATTTGGTGCATTATTTTGTTTTTTGTATATTTTCCCCTGATGCATCATTTTGAATTAGTTCTGAATTCCAGAGAGATTCATAAAGTACCTATAAGTTACCTGTCAAATAACAAAATGAAAACAATTCAGTAATGAGTTTGATGTCCTTATTCAAGGGAAAACAATGCACAGAGGAGGAATACAGGACCTCACAGGCAGTGAAGCATTCTTGAAGGATTTCAGGCAAGAGCAACTTTTATATAGCATTAGAAATAGCAAAGCAGAAACATGGCATGGTTTTCTGAGGTTATCTGACTTTATAAAGATGAATGAACAAAGAAGAGCCCAGAGTTCTGTGGCCTTTGTAATTGGATGACTGGGTTTCTGTGGAGCAGAGCTTTTACAGAAAACTTCACTTTGCTGAAGTGACACTCCGGCAGGAGCAACTCCATCTTTTTTTAATGTTTTTATTGATTTGAGAGAGAGAGAGAAAGCAAAAGGGAGAAAGTGAGAGAGAAACATCTGTCGGCTGCTTCCCACATGCACCCTGACTGGGATTAAACCATAATCTGGGTGTGTACCCTGAAAGGGAATCAAACAGGAGACTTTTCCATACATCTAACAACGCTCAACCAACTGAGCCATACCAGACAGGCTAGGAACAACTCCATCTTGAACTTGGAAATTTATTTCAACATACATTTGGGGGAGCGAACCTCTTATCTCATTGACCCCCAAGAATGAATGAGAAGGAATAATTTATCTGTTTAAAAGGACTCCTTATGGAGTAATACAGAGATTAAAATAAGCAAATATAAGCACTTATATCAACATGGATAAATCTTGAAATGAACATTGAGTAAAAAAAAGCAAATTACAAAGAGCCTACCTGTCTAGAAATCTCTGGCATCTTCAAAGGAAGAACCCTATAATATTCTCAAAAAGAAAAAAAAAATATTCACTTACCCAATCAGCATTTATTGAACAAATACAATAAGCAAGGCATGGGAGATATTATGAAGATTTATATATAGTCCTTGCCCTCAAGCAACTCGATTTAAGAAAAAAAATGGGCATCTTTTAAAAATGACCGGAAGGTAGTTATTTTGTGTGTGTTTTTTAAATCTATTTTATTGATTTTTTTTTTTTTTTTTTTTTTTTTTTACAGAGAGGAAGGGAGAGGGATAGAGAGTTAGAAACATCAATCAGCTGCCTCCTGCACACCCCCTACTGGAGATGTGCCTGCAACCAAGGTACATGCCCTTGACTGGAATCAAACCTGGGACCTTTCAGTCCGCAGGCTGACCCTCTATCCACTGAGCCAAACCGATTTCGGCTGTAAGGTAGTTTTTAATAGTGTTTAATAAATATAATAGCCTGAGGATACATTAATTGAACTGAGATAAGATAAGAAATCTTCAATGAAAGTATATTTTAGGCTTAGAGAACAGCTTATATACAAAACAAGATAGATAAAACACTATGGTAAATTCAAATTTTTAAATTAATTTAGTAAGGTTGGAATGTATTGTGCATGTAAGGAATTGTAGAAAATGTCTGTCAGTTCTTAAAGAGCCACATTTACACTGCTCTAGAATTTGGACTTTATTCCATGCAATGGGCACTCATTAAAAAGTTGTAAGAAAAGGTAAAAAATAAAAAAAGAACTCATAAGGAGGACCATAAGGGTTAACTGGGCCCAAATTTATAACCAGGGTCTAGTAGCTAGCTGTTGTTTATAGGGGCCTTTCATGCACACTGCATTTCAGGGAAAAGCCACAGACTGGGCTGCCAAGCCTCTGGCACTGTGTTCCTGCCATCTGAGCTGAGCCTTATAAAATAGCTCCTGGCCCTAGCTAGTTTGGCTCAGTGGATAGAGCGTCGGCCTGTGGTCTGAAGGATCCCAGGTTCGATTCCAGTCAAGGGCACATGCCTTGGTTGCAGGCTTGGTTCAACATGCAGGAGGCAGCCAATCAATGATTCCCTCTCATCACTGATGTCTCTGTTTCTCTCGTCCTCTCCTTTCCTCTCTGAAATCAATAGAAATATATTTAAAAAATAAATAGCTCCTGGTATTACATTTGGACCCATGAGACTCAGACCTTCCCATTCCAATTGGAGCTATGCAGTTATACCCTCATTTTCATCTTTACAGACTAATCTGAGCAACTCAATAATTGTCCCTCAGAATGGGCAATTCTCATCCATCACAACAGTGCTATTGAGACCAATCAAATAGTTTGGATTCGGAGTCCTCATTTGCATAGAAATGCCAATTGAACTATGGGCAGGAATTACCCTCTATATAAGCCAGCTTCCCCTGAGTCCAGCAGAGCACACTTTCAGCGGCATTTCCCCTGCGTGGACTGTAACAAGTACTGTAACACCTCAGCTGCTTCACTTGAATAAAGTCTCTCTTCACTGCACCCCACATTTGGGTGTCCTCTTGGCATTGAATTGATGACAGTGAACTTGATTGACAACCTTTTTCAGTTGTGTGCATTTCTCTATTGTTTCAATTTTTTGCCACATGCATGTATGTATTGCTTTAGGCTATTTTATTTATTTCTTTTTAAATACATGTGTTTATTGATTTTATAGAGAGAGAGGGATAGAGAGATAGAAACATCAATGAGAAGGAAATATCCATCAGCCATCTTCCATATGCCCCCTACTGGGGATCAAGCCCATAACCAAGGCATGTGCCCCAACTGGGAATCGAACCAAGGGCCTTTTCGTTCATGGGTCGGTGCTCAACCACTGAGCCACACTGGCCAGATGCTTTAGTCTACTTTAAAGGAAAAATGAAAAGCATGTAAGAAAGAATATACTAAAATATTAATAATGGTTCTCTCCTGGTAGGGAAATTACCAGTACATGTGCTTTTTTGTATGTGTGTTTTTCTTTACTTTTCAAATTGTCAACTTTGAACAAACAATCCAGGGAAAACATACTTAAAATGCTTAAAGCTCAGCTCAATTGCCATATTACAGTTTATTTAAAAGTATCTCATAGGCTGAAACCGGTTTGGCTCAGTGGATAGAGTGTTGCCTACAGACTGAAGGGTCCCAGGTTCGATTCCCTTCAAGGGCATGTGCCTTGGTTGCGGGCACATCCCCGGTGGGGGGTGTGCAAGAGGCAGCTAATAGATGTTTATAACTCTCTATCCCTCTCTCTTTCTCTCTGTAAAAATTCAAATATATATATATATATATATATATATATATATATATATATATATATTTTTTTTTTTTTTTAAAGTATCTCATAGCTGTGGTTAACTTTACACTTAACATTTCTCCCCTCTTGGATGATAAGTTTTTTGATGGCAGACTTTAATTCCTATTCCTCACAGCATTCTCCCTGCTTATTACCTATTTCAGTGTCATGGTGTTTTAAACAGAGTGTAATTTGTATTAATCGTTAACTTTTATTTGTAGGGGAAATTACTATTGTCTCAGAACAGATTGGTAGACTGTCTTTTCCTTATTATATATTTCACTAGAGGCCTGTTGCAGAAAGATTGCTGCTTGCAATAGGGCTTCCTGCTGAGGTCTCTGCCACCCTGCCTGCTTCCCTCCCTTCTCCACCAAAGCTTCACTCCCTTCTGCAGCACTTGGCTTCTTTCTACCCTGTCTTCAGTCTTTACTCTGCATCTGCATATGCAAATTAACTACCATCTTGGTTGGGTTAACTTGCATACTAGCTTCTGATTGGCTGGTATGTGTGGCTTGTGGACATAGTAGAGGTACGGTCAATTTGCATGTTTCTATTTTATTAGATAGGATATAGCACTTACTCAGAAGAACCCAGAAGATGTGAGGTTGACATGTAATTCATGTAATTCTTTTATATATATATATATATATATATATATTATTGATTTTTTACAGAGAGGAAAAGAGAGAGAGAGAAACATTGATGAGAGAGAAACATTGATCAGCCTCCTCCTGCACACCCCCCACTGGGGATGTGCCGGCAACCAAGGCACCTGCCCTTGACCAGAATAGAACCTGGGACCCTTCAGTCCTCAGGCTGACACTCTATCCATGGAGCCAAAGTGGTTAGGGCTAATTCATGTAATTCTTGTCTTAAGTAAACAATAATAAACACCCAAATGTTTTATTATTTATTGTTCTTATAGAATAAAAAGGTCCATAAAATGTTAATAAAAACTACTTTTTATTTTACCAGAAATCAGTTTTACTGCATGATCTTTGTCATTCCCTACTTATTTATGTTTTTAAAAGAACTATTTTATCTAATAAAAGAGTATTATGTAAATTGACCATCACTCTAACACACAAGATGGCTGCCCCCATAGGGACACAAGATGGCCACCACAAGATGGCCAGCAGGGGAGGGCAGTTGTGGGCGATCAGGCCAACAGGGGAGGGTAGTTAGGGATGATCAAGCCTCCAGGGGAGGTCAGTTAGGGGTGACCAGGCTGCAGAGGAGAGAAGTTGGGGGTGGCTGGGCCTGCAGGGGAGAGCAGTTGGGGATGACCAGGCCCAGTGGATAGAGCATCTGCCTGAGGACTTTTGTTTTTTATTAAAGAAGCAATTATCTTTGAAGATATTACTTGCATAATGGATTCCCTATAATCTTCCCTCCTTTTAATTCTCAGCCACCTGACAAAAAGAAGAGAAAGAAAGGAAAAGTAGTAACAGCTGTGATGCCACATATACTTTTAACCCAAGTAATTAGCTGAATATTGTCCTCTATCTATCATCCTATATGCCCTCAGCCTAGCTAGTCATCTACTTTTTTCCATTCAACAAGTCAAATAGAACTTTACTAGTACAATCATCATTGCCTCTCCCCCTCTGCCTCCTTTAGCACCTCAGGATGTCATAAGCATCTTCCACTGGAGTGTTTGAAGGTAATCTCTGATAAATCCAGACAAAACACCTAATTAAAACTTCATATAGTTCTCTAATTTACTCAACACTACTTTATATTTCTTTACACTAATTTGGAGACCTTTCTGAGTGTTTGCAATGAATCTTCTATAGGCAACCATATTCTACCCAGAAAATAACATCATAAAGATATTATAGAAGCAGAAAACCAAGAAGCACAGTGGAAATACCACTTTTGATGAGATTGTCAGCATTGCCCAACAGATGCGGGCGGCACTGATCTTTAGCTAGAGAACTCTCTGGAACCGTAAAAGAGATACTGGGACTGCCCAGTCTGAGGGCTGCAATGTCTATGGCCGCCACCCTCATGACATCATAGGTGGTATCAACAGTGGTACAGTGGAATGTCTGGCTAGTTAAGAACTACAAAGGAAAATGTTTCAATAAAAGATTGACCACCAAAAAAAGATATTACATAATGGTTTGAAGACCTTTACTCATTTACTGCAGCCTATTTATCCCACATTGAGTTTATTCCTCAAACTCACCCTGCAAACTGTTATCCTGTTAATCATCTGAAAGTATTTTGTTGTTGTTTTTGTTGTTGTTGTTAATCCTCACTGGAAGACATTTTTCCATTGATATTTTAGATAGAGTGGAAGGGAGAGGGAGAGACAGAGGGAGAGAAACATCAATTTGTTCTCTCCCATACGCAACCCAACCAAAGCCGGGGATGAAGCCTTCAACCAAGATACGTGCCCTTCACAGGAATCAAACCTGAGACCCTTCAGTCCAGGGGCCGACACTCTATCCACTGAGCCAAACTGCCTAGGGTGAATATATTCCTTTTATTGTGTGATTCCCATACTAAATCCTAAAATAGCTCCCTGTTTCAATCTTCCTTGTTCATTGGTTCACTCACAGCTCTTCCCTGACTGGCTCCTATTACCTATCAATGTTTTCCCCTGAACAAGACCCCATGCTTAGGCAGCCCTGCAGTCCTCACTCCAACAGGCCAGACACATTTATGTTCTCTTTTCCCATAGTCCAAATATTCTCCTTTTTTTTTTTTTAATTTTTTATTTAGGGGCCCAGTGCACAAATTTGTGCACTTTGAAAGGAACTGTGGGACACGAGGCTGTGGTGGGCACAGGGGTGGGTCTTGGCTGTCCTCCACGCCCCTGCCTGGCCCCTCCCTCCCTAGCCCCCACTCTCCTGTCTGCTGGCAGCCCCGCTCCCACTGCCACCTGCTCCCATGCACTGAAGGCGCCAGCCCCAATTGCTCTGCATCACCACAGCACCATCAGTGGGTGTAAGTGGGGCTGGCATTGTCAGTATGTGTGAGTTGCGGCTCCTGCCTCGATAGCCCCTCAGGAGCAGAGGGAGGTGGAGAAGCCCTCAGGAGTGGTCTGGGCTGACACTGGGCACCAGCAGTGGGTGCGAGTGGGACTGGTGCTGGCATCAGGTGCAAGCACTTGGCAGGACCTCAGGGCAAAGGAGCAAAGAATTTTCAGTAACCACCAGAGGTTGGCCTGGATGACAGCGACCGGTGCCCCACCTTGATCTGGTGCCCCTGCTCACCTGCTCCACCATCCCACCATGGCCAATGCCTGCCATGTTCCACACTCTGCCTCCTGCTGCCAACACTGGCCATGTTCTGCGCATGCCCCTGATGGTCAGCACACATTATAGTGATCGGTTGTTCGTTGTTTAGTTGTTCTGCCTTTCAGTCTATTTGCATGTTAGGATTTTTATAGAGAGAGATTTTTATTTATTTTATTTTTTTAGAGAGAGGGAGAAAGAGAGAGAAACATGGATTTATTGTGCCACTCATTTATACATTGATTGGTTGCTTGTTGTTTGTGCCCTGACCAGGAATTGAGCCCACACCTTTGCGTATGGGCTCCAACAATCTTTTTTTTAATATTTTTTATTGATTTTTTTTATTTTTTTTATTTTTTTATTTTTTTATTTTTTACAGAGAGGAAGAGAGAGGGATAGAGAGTTAGAAACATCAATGAGAGAGACACATTGATCAGCTGCCTCTGGCATACCCCCCACCGGGAATATGCCCACAACCAAGGTACATGTCCTTGACCGGAATCAAACCCGGGACCCTTCAGTCCGCAGGCCGACACTCTATCCACTGAGCCAAACTGGTTTCAGCCCAACAATCTCTTAAAACCCAAGATTGGTTGCCTCCCACACATGCCTTGACTGGGGCCAGGTATTGAACTTGCAACCTAGTTACATGCTCTTCACCAAGAGTGCAACCCATGACCTTTCAGTGCTTGGGCTGATGCTCTAGACACTGAGCCACACCAGCCAAATGACCAAAACTCTTAACTTAAAAATGAAAATACAAACAAGTAAAAAAAATTTACCCACAAAGCTTGAAAAATATTAGAATGATTTTTAAAATATCAGAATCGCCCAGCTGGCGTGGCTCAATAATTGAGCGTTGACCTATGAGCCAGGAGGTTGCTGGTTCAACTCCCAGTCAGGGCACATGTCTGGGTTGTGGGCTTGATTTCCAGTGTGAAGTGTGCAGGAGACAGCTGATCAGTGATTCTCTCTCATCCTTGATGTTTCTGTCTCTCTCTCCCTTTCCCTTCCTCTCTGAAATCAATAACAATATATATATATTTAAAAATCAGAATCATGACATCCATTTAGTGGTTTTGAGGTTAAGTCATATATATATATTTTTAAAGCCTCACCCAAGGACATGTTTTTCATTGATTCTAGAGAGAGGAAAGAAGAGAGGGAGAGAGAGAGAGACCTGGTTCATGGGTTCACACTCAACCACTGAGCCACACTTTCTCTTATAATTTGAGTCTTACCTCTGAATTCTTTCCTAACCAGAATGCAAGTACCAAGGTTGCTGAACCAATGTCCAGTCTATCCCTACTAGTCTAACACCTGGTGTCATTCTTCCCACCAACATTCTTATACATATGTATGTAATGAATTTAGTTATCATTTCTTGCTAATCTTTCTCCTACCTATCTAATTATTAGACCAGCAAAAAGAACCTTGAAGGAAGAGGAAATTTTGTTCCTCCCACACAGTGCATTGAGATTTATATAATACTAGAGGCCCAGAGCACAAAATTCATCCGGAAGAGGGGGTGCTGGTGGTGGTGGTGGTGTCTCTTAGGCCAGCCTGCAACCTCTCCAATCTGGGACCCCTAGAGGGATGTCTGACTGCGTTTAGGCCTGATCCCACCAGGATTGGGTCTAAATGGGCAGTCAGACATCCCTCTCACAATCCAGGACTGCTGGCTCCCAACTGTTCTCCTGCTTGCCTTCCTGATTGCCCCTAACCACTTCTGCCTGCCAGCCTGATCACCCCCTAATCACTGCCCTGACAGCCTGATTGATGTCTAACTGCTCCCCTGTCAGCCTGTTTGCCCCTAACTTCCCTCCTCTGCTGACCTGGTCACTCCTAACTGCCCTCCCCTGCAGGGTTGATAGCCTCCTACTGCCCTCCTTTGCAGGCCTGGTGCTTCCCTGCTGGCCATCTTGTGGTGGCCATCTTGTGTCCACATGGGGGCAGCCATCTTTGATCACATGGGGGCAGCTATTGTGGGTTGGAGTGATGGTCAATCTGAATATTTCTCTTTTATTAGATAGGACTAGTGGCTTGGTGCACAAAATGTGTGCACAGGGAAGTGTCCCTTAGCCTGGCCTGCACCCTCTCCAATCCAGAACCCCTCTTGCAATCCTGGAACACTAGCTGCTAACTGCTCACCTGCCTTCCTGCCTGATTGCCCCTAACCACTCTGCCTGCTTGCCTGCTCGCTCCCACTGGCCTGCTCACCCTAACTGCCCCCCCTGCCAGCCTGATCACCCCCAACTGCCCTCCCCTCCTGGCCTGATCACCCCTAACTGCCTCTTCCTCGGTCCCGCCACCATGGCTTTGTCCTGAAGGACTCCAGAAGGTCTCCCAGAAGGTCTCCTGGTCTAATTAGCATATTACCATTTTATTAGTATAGATAGGCTCCAGCCATTTCAAAGAGATATTGTAAAAATTAGTTACTAAATCTTCCTATCTTTCTAATTCCTCAAATTCTCTTCCCCTTTCTTACTGTGTATGAAAAAGGGGCCACATACTAAATCTGACAAGCTTAAAGGAGGCCTGCCTTGCAGAGACCTATGATGGTCTGAACATAAAAATTCCTAACTAAGAGCAGTCATGGCAGGTAGTCACGTCCTGGGTGGATATCTCCCGTGACAAATATCTGAGCTGCCTATTGTCTTTTTTGCATCTGTGAGAACATTCCTTTGAAATGTCAGTGATCTCCTTTTCAAACCCTCAGGGCTCACGCTCCTGTCAGAACACGAGACCACAGAAACCCTCGCTGTTATCTTATTTTCCCTCATACCATCTTTCTGTGCTGTAAATGTTATTGTTAAGTACCCCGTATCCACCAATGTAAAGGAAATATGTATCTATTCATTTTCCTTTTTATCCAATCTCAGAGACCCCCACACATCTTCCTCTTTGATTCTGATGTGTAAAATACATGGTAAAACTGCCATTTGCTGAAAAAATCTGTTGAGATTTTGCTTCCAAGCAATTGTAGTCAGTTTGGATCAAATAAACTCATAAAAATTCTTACAGGTTTGGACATTTCTTATGTTGACACTACTAAATGTTTTTCTCCATCTTTTCCTTTAACTCTTAGTTCCTCTTTTAATTTTCATCCAGCAATGACCTAAATCTGGCTTCCTATAGGGTAAGCCTTCTTTAACACACTTACCATCTGTTCTCCTTCTGGCTCTGAAGCAGATTTTATCCTGCAGTAATTTTTATTATACTAATCTTTGTACAGTTTACAAAGTGCTTTTCAGTTTACATTTCATAATTAGTACTTATTTCACTATTACAAGTATTACATTTCATAATTAGTACTTATTTTACTATTATGGAAGAAATGGACCTTTTAAGCAAATATCTAAATGTTATAAAAATACTATGTAAACTGGCCCAGATCCTTTCAAATATGAAATTACATTTCATTTAGTAATTACCTTTCACGTGAGGGATCATTATACAATTTACTCAAGGATATTTTTATATACAATTTTGAAGACCTGTCTTAATGTCTGTGAAATATTTCCAATATTGTAACTCTTATCTTTGTTACTACGTGTTCCACAACTCCACCCCTGACTACTGACTTTTTGTCATCTCAATGCACATTCAGTTACCTAAAACCTCAGAACTCACTCACTTGCTCACTACCTCATGTCCAAAGGACCCTGACTACATTCCCTTCTGGCATAGCAGAGGGTCAAGGCATAGCAGAGGGTCAAAGCATGGTAAATTTTGGGAAATGTAAAGAAATGTAGAATTAGGGACAATAAGGTAAACTGCATGCTAGCACGCATTTCACTAGGCAGATTCAAGCATTGAGGAGATACCATTAAAGTCCCTTTTATTCTATTGAGTCCTATAAAGCAAGAGAAAGCCTTATTAAGCTTCTGTGAGTAAAGGCTTCCAACAACAGAATCAAGTATCAATTTTCAAATTTAAAATTTTTTATAATACATTAATAGAAAGGTTTTTTATTTTTTATTGGATTTATTGGGGTGATATTGGTTAATAAATTTATATAGGGTTCAAGTGTACAATTCTATGGTACATCATCTGTATATTGTATTGTATGTTCACCACCTAAGGTCAAGTCTCCTTCCTTCACCATTTATCCTATCTTTGCCCTCTTCTAGTACCCTGTTTCAAATTTAAATTTAAACCAAATAAAATTGGGGACAAAAATGTCCAAAAAGTGGTCTGGCCTGTGGGGTTCAGTTGGTTGGGCTTCCTCCCATGCACCAAAGGGTCACCAGTTTGATTCCAGTTCAGGGCACATTCCCAGGTTTCCTGCTTGATCCCCGGCAGGGCACATGTGCAGGAAAAAACTGCTCCATGTATCCTTGTCACATCAATGTTTCTTTCCCTCTCCCTTCCTCTCTCTTTATTTTTTGTTATTAATATTTTTAATATATATGTATTTATTTCAGAGAGGGAAGGAGAGGAAGAGAAAGATAAAAACATCAATGATGAGAGAGAATCATTGATTGGCTGCTCCCATACACCCCCACATTGGGGATAGAGCTTGAAACCAGGGCATATGCCCTGACCTGGAATTAAACAGTGACCTCCTGGTTCATAAGTTAACACTAAACCACTGAGCCATGCTGGCCGGGCCCCTTCCATTACTTTTTAAAAATATATACTAAATATATATATATATATATATATATATATATATATATATATATATGTGTGTGTGTGTGTGTGTGTGTGTGTGTGTGTATATATGTATATATATATATATATATATATATATATATATATATATATATATATATTTTTTTTTTTTTACAGAAAGGAAGGGAGAGGGATTGAGAGTTAGAAACATCAATAAGAGAGAAACATCGATCAGCTGCTTCCTGCACACCTCCTACCGGGGATGTGCCGGCAACCAAGGTACATGTCCTTGACCAGAATCGAACCTGGGACCTTTTAGTCCACAGGCTGATGCTCTATCCACTGAACCAAACCAGTCAGGGCAAAAAATATACTTTAATGATTACAGAGAGGAATAGAGAGATAGAAACATCAGTGGTAGAGATCCAGCCTGAAACCTTGGTGTGTGCCCTTGACTGGAATCAAACCTGGGAACTTTCAGGCTGCAGGCTGATGCTCTATCCACTGAGCCAAACTGGCAAAGGCTTCAAATGCTTTTTTAATCCAAAAAATGTTATATCTCCAACTCCTTATTGATGACCGAAATTCCTATAACATGGAACAAAGTCTACATTCCACATTCAGAAGTTGTGGGGGAAGGGAACATTCTCCTCCTTCCCACATTGGTTCTTATGGCTAGTTGAATAATTAAAATGACAGGAGAAAAACATGTATTAATATATACACACAGGAAATTCACATAAGCATGAAAATTCTCAAACAGTAAGGCAGAATAAGGTGTGTGTGTCATTCTGGATTAAGGAGAAGGAGACAACAGTCTGGGACTTGAAAGTGAAATAAGGCAATTCACTGTGAGTTGGAAAGAGTTAATGTTTAGTAAACAAATGTTTGCTGGGCCATCTAGAGACAATGGGTCAGAGAGAGGACTTTGGTCCAAGGGGCCTGCTGGGTTCCTCCCATCTACCACACCAGTTCGTGTTGTACTGTGGTCATCTATGTGGCAGTTCTTCTGGGACAGGCCTTCTATCTCCAATGCTTTTTAGATATTTTGGGAAAAGGTCAGTGATTCTTCCTGAGTCTTCTGTTAAGTTTTCTTCTTTTCACTGGGTAATTTCTATACTTTCTAATAATCTCCTCCAATTTACTTTATTTTATTATTTGATAGGATATAGGGAAATCATACAAGGCCCAGTAAATATTTTCTTACCCTCCTGGGAACCCCTGCCTTTCATGCCAGTAATCAGAATGGGAGCTTTCCCAGTGCACACAATGAGTGCTTAAAAGATAGAGTTTTATGTAAGAAATGAGACCATATTCCACTTAGTGTATAATATGAATGAAATGACTAGCCATGCAGGATTTTAAAGAACTTCTTATTTTCAAAGATCAGTTCCTGTTGTTGCATAATTACATCCCAGTGTTTGGTTTGGAAACTATGGTCACAGTTCAGTAGAAGATATATTGATACCTTACACTCTTTTCCTTGAAAGGGTTCTGGCACATTGATCCCGCTAGTGGAGCATGGTTTGTTCTCTTCTAAGAGGTCTCAGGGCTCCAGAAAAATCTCCCCCTGTTGTTACCCTTCAGGGAGAGATTTAAAGGTCATCCTACTAACACCAACAAATTTCTATTAAGCTCAAAAGAAACAGATGTTTTCAGCTTTAGTTTTAGTTGAGAAATTGGTGTATTAAGAATTCTTTTAGGTGCTCCTTCTCCAACTGCAATATGCATAGAGAGAAAGCATAGCCTTCAAGCTCTGCTCTGCAAGGAGTTAACATCTTAAGAGCTAAACAGAACTGTATTAACTCCTCTCTTAATAAGCCAGGCAGACAAGAGGATTCTAGAGGACACCACAAAAGTCCGAGAAAAGAATTAGAGCAGACTCTCTGGAGGAAGCAAAAACTGTAAGTTTATATCTAATACATATTTATGATCTCCTATTTCTTTCCATTGGGTGTTTTTGAGAATAGTGAAATAATTTATTCTTTTTTATTTTTATTTTTTATTGTCCCACCAGTCTCCCAGGCATTAGGCACAGCATCATTAGGTCACCTTTAATCCTGTCGCCCTCTTTATTCCATCCTACATCCAACTAATTGTCAAGTCTTTTGATTCTCCTTCCTTGGGGTCTTTGTGATTCATCACACTCAGCCACCCTCACCCCACCCCACTACTCCTGCTATTTCAAAGCTTCTTGCCAGAACCATGGCAATATCTACCCTCTTAACACTCCTCCTCTCTGCCAGTCTTTTTAACTAACAGCAGTTGAACCTTCCTAAAGCTCTTTTACTGCTCTTACTTTAATGCTCTTTTGCTCAAAATATATAAATTGCTGGCCATGTTGACAGAATGAATAGAACACCTCTATTTTAAATGCAAGGTCTTCCAAAATATGCACTTAAATTCTCACAACTCTTTCTTAAACTCGTCATGGCTACCTGCTATTGTGCAAGACCATTCTGCTCTTTGTCCATCTCTGATTCTATTCAAACTGTCCTCTGTATGGAACCCGCCAAAACCCCTCCTAGACTCCAACAACCCCCTCTCCATAATGCTTTATCTGAGCCTTCAAGTGAATGTGAGTCTCAGTCTTTCTTTCCTCTCTCACTTTGTTTTGTTTTTCTCTGATTGACTGTATATATTTTACCTCACAGTTAAATAGTGTTTTTCTCACTGCCCCTCCCCCCCCCTTTTTTATAAATCCTCACCTGAGGATATTTCCCCCCCATTAATTTCTAGAAACAGTGGAAGGGAGAGAGGAGGAAGAGAGAGACCCACATCATTGGTCTCTCACACACATCCCTACTGGGGCTGGGGGACCTGCAACAAAGGTACATGCTCTTGACTAGGAATCAAATCAGCGACCCTTCAGTATGCAGGTCAATGCTCTAACCACCAAGACAAACCGGCCAGGGCTCATTTTTCCTCCTAATCATTCACTTCCTGAGAGCAAGGGCTCTATTTGTCTGTTAGTAGCAACTGAACAAAATGGACACACAATAGTATTTGTCAAATTAAGTTCAATCCAAATTCCAGGAGCTCCCACCATCCTTTACGAGCATTCGTACAATTCAATTATGGAAGCTACATTTTCCTTCACAATCTTTCTTCGGCTCTGTTCCAAGTATCTTTCTCAGTGCTTGCTTCTCATTTGCCTCTGTCCTCTTACATAAAATCAGCTCCTCCTAGGTTCCCTAACTCACTGAAAACTATTCTCTTCGAGGATCTCTTCATAATTTGTCACCTCCTCCCCCAAACCTTCAACTCAACTGCAGTCCCCCTTTCAGAGACTTGAATATTGATTGGAACTGTTAAAGTTAATTCCTTAGACAGGAAATCTTAAATCTCTAATCCACATTAAATTGAAATGTTAAAACCCTTCTCCTGTATATTGCCTACTTATCCCTTGAATTTTTAAAGGATAGGAATATATTGTATATATATTTATATATATTTTATTGATTTTTCACAGAGAGGAAGAGAGAGGGATAGAGAGTCAGAAACATCGATGAGAGAATCATCGATCAGCTGCCTCTTGCACAGCCCCCACTGGGGACGTGCCCGCAATCAAGGTACATGGCTCTTGCCCGGAATCGAACCCAGGACCTTTCAGTCCGCAGGCCGACGCTCTAAGGATAGGAATATTTTTGCAGCATTATTTCCTATACCTATTAAAATGTTACTGCCCTAGCTGGTTTGGCTCAGTGGATAGAGCATGAGCCTGCAAACTGAAGGGTTCCAAGTTAGGGCTCGGTCCCCAGTGGGGGGGCATGCAGGAGACAGCCAAGCAATGATTCTCTCTCATCATTGACGTTTTTATCTCTCTCCTCCCTTCCTCTCTGAAATCAATAAAAATGTATTTTTTAAAAATGCTACTGATATTCCTTTGACATTCCCTTAAGCATATTTGTCACCTGCTTTTTGAAATTTTTTTCCTCCTTCTCTCTCCTACTCAGATCTGTGATACCTTTATGGCTCTCATCTCACTGGGTTCTCAAAAGGTGAGGGGGTTAAAACAAAATGTTGTAAAAATCACTAAAACCAATTATAAAAAGAAAAACAGCGATTGTCACAATACAATGTTGTAATACCACACCTGCTGAAAAATTATTATATGTCTGCAGACAGCAGGTACTGTGTTAGGCAATATACATACAAAGATATTCTCCAAAGAGTTTATAGCCTTGTCCAGCCAGCATGGCTCAGTGTTCAATTCCAGTCAGGGTACATGCCCAGGTTTTAGGCTTGGTCCCCAGTGTGGGGCACGTAGAAGGCAGCTGATCAATAATTCTCTCTCATCATTTTTAAAAAAATATTTTTATTTTTTTAATATTTATTTATTTATTTATTTATTTTGAGGAAGGAAGAGGGATAGAGAATTAGAAACATCGATGAGAGAGAAACATCAATCAGCTGCCTCCTGCACACTGCCCACTGGGGATGTGCCCACAACCAAGGTACATGCCCTTAACTGGAATCCAACCTGGGCTCTTTCAGTCTGCAGGCCAATGCTCTATCCACTGAACCAAACCAATCAGGGCTCTCTTTCATCATTTCTGTTTCTGTCTCTCTCCCTCTCCCTTCCTCTCTGATATAAATAAATAAAATAATTATTATATATATCATGACCTCCTGGTTCATAGGTTGATGCTCAACCACTGAGCCATTCCAACTGGGTGGGAATTCTTTAAAAAAAAAAATTAATTTGAAAGAGAGAGAAACATCAATTTGTTGTTCCACTTACAGATGTATTCATTGGTTGATTCCTATTCGTGTGTCCTAACTGGGGATTGAACCCAAAACTTTGATGTATGGGGATAACACTCCAACCAACTATGCTATCTGTCCAGGACTGCAAGGGAATTCTTTTTTTTTTTTTTTTTTTTTATTAAATTATTATCTGTGTACATATTTTAACATTGACCCCCCCTCCCATACATACCTTCCCTCCCCAGAGTTTTGTGTCCATTGGTTGTACTTATATGCATGTATACAAGTCCTTCAATTTATCTCTTATCTCCCCCAGATCTCCCAACTCTCCCCACTGTAATTTTACAGTCTGCTTATTGCTTTACTGTCTTTATATCTGACTTTTGGTTTGTCGGTTTATAATGATCTTTAATATCCATAAATGAGTGAGGCCATGTAGTATTTCTCTTTCATTGACTGGCTTATTTCACTCAGCATGATGTTCTCTAGTTCTATCCAGGTTGCTGCAAATGATGAGAATTCCTTCTTTTTTATGGCAGCATAGTATTCCATTGTGTAGATGTACCAAAGTTTTTTGATCCAATCATCTGCTGACGGGCACCTAGGCTGTTTCCAGATTCTAGCTATTGTATTGTAGATTGTGCTGCTATGAACATAGGGGTGCGTATATCCTTTCTGATTGGTGTTTCTAGTTTCTTGGGATATATTCCTAGAAGTGGGATTACTGGGTCAAATGGGAGTTCCATTTTCAGTTTTTTGAGGAAACTCCACGCTGTTCTCCACAGTGGTTGCACCAGTCTGCATTCCCACCAGCAGCAGTGCACAAGGGTTCCTTTTTATCTGCAACCTCGCCAACACTTGTCGTTTGTTGATTTGTTGATGTTGGCCATTCTGACAGGTGTGAGATGGTACCGTATTGTTGTTTTGATTTGATCTCTCGGATAATTAGTGACTTTGAGCATGTTTTCATGTGCCTTTTGGCCTTCCTTCTGTCTTCTTTTGAAAATATTCTATTTAGCCGAAACCGGTTTGGCTCAGTGGTAGAGCGTCGGTCTGCGGACTGAGAGGTCCCAGGTTCGATTCCGGTCAAGGGCATGTACATTGGTTGCGGGCACATCCCCTGTGGGGGGTGTGCAAGAGGCAGCTGGTCGATGTTTCTCTGTCATCGACGTTTCTAGCTCTCTATCCCTCTCTCCTCCTCTCTGTAAAAAATCAATAAAATATATTTTAAAAAAAATATTCTATTTAGGTCAAGGGAATTCTTTTAGTCTTTCATTCCACTGAGTTTAAATGATAAATAAAGCCTCCTTCCTTATATTGTATTTTCTTCTTTTTTCCTGAGAGATTAAATCTGGCCGTTTCATTGGATTTAGGGTGTTTCTTCGTCACTCCTTCACTGTCAGTCTCTCCTGGGTTTTCTTTTCTGACATTCTTTATAAACGCCCTTTCATTTTTAGAGCTTCTTTGATTTCAGTGTAACTGCTACTGTTCAGTTGCTCCACAGCGGTATACAGCTTTGATGGTGTATTTTTAAATGGTCATAACCAAAGCCATCTTCTCTGGGCCCAGACATTAAAGAACTACAGCATTTCTTCTTCCACTACAGCTCCATTTTAAAAATATATATATATTATTGATTTTTTTACAGAGAGGAAGGGAGAGGGATAGAGAGCGAGAAACATCAATGAGAGAAAAACATTGATCAGCTGCCTCCTGCACACCCTCTACTGGGGATGTGCCCGAGACCAAGGTACATGCCCTGGACCAGAATGGAATCTGGGACACTTCAATCCATAGGCCAATGCTCTATCCACTGAGCCAAACCAGTTAGGGCTACTGCTCCGTTTTTGCAAATGGCTTTTGATCCAGAGGGCCAGGCTGTGACGCAGTTACCTCTTCTTTCTCTTTCATATTACTTCTCCACAGAAGGAGGCTGGGAAGACAGGGTAATTTAGCAAAACCACAAACGTGATCTTAAGTATGAGATACCTTTTAAAACAAAATTGTTTCTTTGGTTGCTTCAATTCTGTTTTAATCCTAGGATTGTTGACTAACATGTGAAAGCACATAAACTTTTGGGTGATTGCTTAGCTTCCTTAAAATAAACATGCTATGAAATCGGTATAGACCCATTTAAAATTATGTAACTGGGAAGAGGTTCTCTGTTTACTGTGGTTTTAAAAAAATGAAACATTGCAGAACAGAATGTGAATGACACAATTCAAGTTAAATTGTCTGGAATGTAGATCAATAAAATGTTAATGTTGCCCTGACTAGTTCGGCTCAGTGGATAGAGCGTTGGCCTGTGGACTGAATGGTCCCAGGTTCGATTCCAGTCAAGGGCACATGCCTTGGTTGAGGGCTCAATTCCCATTAGGGGGCATGCAAGAGATAGGCAGTCAATGATTCTCATAGTTGATATTTCTATCTCTCGCTTCCTCTCTGAAATCAATATATATATATATATATATATATATATATATATATATATATATATATATATATTTTTTTTTTTTTTTTTTAAAGGCTATGATAGCCCTAGCCAGTTTGGTTCAGTGGATAGAGCAGATTCTGGTCAAGGGCATGTACCTTGGTTGCAAGCACATAACCAATAGGAAGTATGTAGGAGGCAGCTGATCAATGTTTCTGACTAACCCTCTCTGAAAAAAAGAGAGGGATAGAGAGTCAGAAACATTGATCAGCTGCCTCCTACATACTTCCTAATTTATTTATTTTTTTCAGAGAGGGATAGAGAGTCAGAAACATTGATCAGCTGCCTCCTACATACTTCCTACTGGTTATGTATATGTATGTGTATATATATATATATATATATGATTTTTTTACAGAGAGGAAAAGGAGAGGGAGAGAGAGATAGAAACATCAGTGATGATGAGAGAGGATCACTGATTGGCTGCCTCCAGCAATCCCCCTACTGGGGATAGAGTCCACAACCTGGGCATGTGCCCCTGACCAGAATCGAACCTGAGCCCCTTGAGTTTGCAGGCCAATGCTCTATCCACTGAGCCAAACTGGTTATAGCAAAAATACATTTTATTATTTTTTTACAGAGAGCAAAAATATATTTTATTGATTTTTGGCTCTATCCATTGAGCCAAACTATTTATTTTTTAAAAAGGCTCTGATGTGTAAAATACTAACATGAAAGTGTTGAGAAATTCCTGCTACAACTTAAGACTTAAGTGCAACCTACAGAAGCATGTAATTTGCTGGGCTTTTGTTTTTTAATTTCAGTGTTCTCTGGAATCACTTACAGCTTGAGAACTGATATGACATCACACCTCCTGGTGGAAAATACATTAAAGAACTTGTCAGGGACATAGATTTGATATCTCCAATGATACCAGCATCGAAAGGTAAATGCAATGCCTGAGAATGGATGCTTTTTACTTATTACTTACTTATTTTAATCCTCATCTGAGGATATATTTTGTATTGATTTTAGATAGAGAGGCATGAGTGGGGGAGAGAGAATGAGAGACGGGTGTGTGTGTGTGTGTGTGTGAGAGAGAGAGAGAGAAGCATTGTCACCTAGCTGGTATGGCTAATAATTGAGTGTCAACCCATGAACCAGGATGTCACAGTTCGATTCCCAGTCATGGCACATGCTTGGGTTTTGGGCTGGATCTCCAGTTGGGGGTGAGCAGGAGGCAGCTGATTGATGATTTTCTCTCATTATTGATGTTTCTATCTTTCTTTCCTGCTGTACTTGTCATCATTTCCAAAGGATAGATTAGAGAGGTGATGATAGTGGTGCCTAAAGTGGTTCTGAGACTAAAGGTCTGAGCTCTCTTTCTTCCAGAGAAGGAGCTGTATTTTGAGCTCTGTGCTTTTAGAATAATTCCCTTAAGATCAGAGCCAACCCTGGGCCAGTGAACACTCACACACTGAAGAGCATGCTCTGGTTTCCTCTGATTAGACCCAGCAGAGGCTCTGTTCAGGAGGCAGTTTGGGGCAGTTTTTCCAGACCACACAAACAAATGAGAGGACGCTTGCTAATTAAGAAAGGTTTCTATCCTTTTCCTTATGAGAGATTTAAGGATGGTTGTGGCCACAATCCCTGTCTAGGTCCAAATTATCTAATAAGGAGAAAAAATAGAATAATAAATGGAAAATTAAATGGTTTAACAGCCCGATCTGATATTTCTTAAGAGAATGTACTTTCTAGACAGAAAGTTGAGTCATACCTCATGCTCGAATGATATGGAATGATATTCCTTACTCAGGAGTGACATGGAATAATAAAGAGATCCATTAGTATACATTTCATAAACTTCATTTCCTCTAAAGTACTTGACCTAAGATAGATTTAAGCCCTCCGGACAGAATGTGATGAAAGACCTGATGGGTTTTTTAAATGGCATGTAAAAATAATCTCCATTTACCCTCTCCTGGGACTTTAGGTAAGAATATTAAAATTCAACCACCTTTGAGCAAAATGAGCCAGGAAGAAACAGAGGACAGTTTGTTTCGTCTTCGTGAAGAACACATGTTGTTAAAGAAGCTTTCTTGGAAGCAACATGATGAGATCAAAAGGTACCTCGAGTTCTCCTTAAGTCTTTAAAAGCTGTATCTACACCGGGCCTGCATGACACTAAACCGAAAAGAATTCATTTTCCTGAGTTGTCTATACCAGAAAATAATTCAAATGTCAAAAATGGTTAACTCCAAAAACAATATTTGGAAGCAAAGGGCACAGGCAGGCCTGAGGGATCCCCAACTCTGCCCCCATAGCACAAATTTAAATTTCAAATTTAAAAATAAATATACACACAAGTATATTGAGGAATGTTCAAACATTTTTGTTAAGAGGAGTGGGTGATCACTGCAACAGAATGGACAAAGATGCAACCACTATGTCCCTGCCCTCAAAGTGTTACAGTGTTTTGGGGACTGAAAATATTTTTTAACATATTTTTATTGATTTCAGAGAGGAAAGGCAAGAGAGAGATAGAAATATCAATGATGAGAGAGAATCATCAATTGGCTGCCTCCTGCATGCCCCACACTGGGGATCAAGCCCACAACCTGGGCATGTGCCCTGACCAGGAATCGAACCACAACCTCCTGGTTAATAGGGCAAAGCCCAACCACTGAGTCACCCTGACCAGGCAAATATATATATATGTATGTATGTATGTATATATGTATGTATATATGTATATATATATATCTTTTAGAAAATAAAAATTTTAAGCGTAAATAATGGACTACAGTAGATAAATTTATATCACAGATTGTCCTAGCCGGTTTTGCTCAGTGGATAGAGCGTCAGCCTGCAGACCAAAGTTGTCCTGGGTTCAATTCCGGCCAAGGGCATATGCCTTGGTTGCAGGCTCCACCCTAGCCCAGGCCCTGGTCAGGGCTGGTGTAGGAGGCAACCAGTCGATGTGTTTCTCTCATGTCAATGTTTCTTTCAATCTTTCCCTCTCTCTAAAAACCAATGGAAAAATATCCTCGAGTGAGGATTAACAACAACAACAAAAAATTAATATCACAGATCAATTCAGATTATTTGCTACCAAACAAACTGTAGAAATAGAAGTCACAGGCCACCCACTCTATTTTTGCCCCTAGGATGAGGACAGCCTTGCTGCGGTTGACAGCTGCAGGCCGGGACCGGAGGGCAGAGGTGGCCACCCCGGAGCAGCTGTCAGAGCCGGCCAGGCAGAGGCGGGATGCGGGGCAGCAGCAGCATCCCTTTAAGCACCAGCGCCCCCTGATGCAGGGGCCCCAACAGCAGTTCCAGCGCCGGGGCGCCCCCGGATCCCACCGCACGCAGCCCCGGGTGCTTGCGGGACAAAGACAGCTCCACAGCGCGGGCGCCCAGGCGCGGGAGAAGGCCCGGCGCGGTGAGGCTCAGGGCCGGCCCCAGGGCCTGCAGCACCGGGCAAGGCCGGGTGGCCAGCCACATCTTCCTCCTCACCGCTTTATTCCGCCCACCACCACATTTTATTCTTTTGTTCTCCTTCCTCTCTACCTCCCCAAAAGGTTTTTCTTGTTCGTTTGTTTTTGTTTTGTTTTTATTTTCTTTCTCCTGAATGGGATGTGGGGTTCAGAATTCTCAGTTCACCCGGAAATATTGCTGAGTGCAGAATCAGACAACAGAAGCGGAAATGTGTGGGTCCCGTTCTGCAGCGGGCCTAGAAGACAGACATAGAGATAACACGGAGGTGCTGCTCAGTAGTAAGCTGCAGTGATCTTAGGATAGGTCACTCTGGGACTCTCAGCCTAAACCTGGGGTTCTTAGCCTTTTGGGGGGAAGTGGGTTTCTTTGAAACCATAATCAAAGTGAGGCCTGCTCCCAGGAAAAATGCACAGCACATAGACAAAACTTTGCATACAATTGCATGAGCTCAGATACCTAAGGCCCATTCCTGAAGTCCAGGCCTAGAACTCAGCTGTGAGTGAGGAGCTGCAATTTATCTTCTTCCAGTTTTCCAAGCAGCAAGGAGTCTCTGGCTGCTATGAAACCCAACATTGACTTAAGTAAAATTTGTGTGTAAATTTTTTTCACTTCGTGACTCAGCCCTGATTTAGATCCATGGGGATGGAGTGTCTTTACCCTGGGGGGTACAATGTTAACTTTTGTTTAGTATGCTCCTCTATTTCCAAGCTCCCCATTGGAGCCGACCAAATCTTTGCAAAAACGGCTAAAAGTAGAAAAACTAATGTCTTAATTTCACTTCAGTTTAACCAGCATCACTGAGCACCAATTATCAATACATGCCAGGCACTAGAACTAAAGATGCATTAGAGTCAGACATAGAGTTCCTGCCCTGGATAAACTTGTATCTTCTCTGCATTTATACTCACTTACTTGAGAGTCGTGTTGACTTAAAATTCTGTAGTCACAGACCTATGCAAGGGTAAAGACTGAGAGCTCCTCTAGGATCAGTGGTCGTATAGAGATTTCCCCCAGTCTCGAAGCTCCCTACTCCCAACACTTGGTGTTCCCGTTCTAGCACTTGGTGTTCTGGAGAAATCTGTTGTTGGTCTGCATCATCTCTCTCAACTTTCAGAGCCAAGAGACAGGCTGAGCTACACAGCCCCTCCCACATTCAAGGAGCATGTGACAAATGAGAAAAACAGAGTTGAAATATCCAGGGAACCAAGCGAACTGTGAGTTCTTTTCATTTGTCCTGCATGGTAACTCTTTCAGCTTTAATTGAAAAAAATACACCATTTAGGAACAAGTGGATGTTGCTATTTTTGAGATTGTCCAGCATAACAGAAGAAGATGAAAGTCAATCCTAGGTCAAATTCTAGCTTCATTGCTTAAAAATGGGAAATAAGCACCTCTCTTCTTTCAAGGAAAGGAAAACAAAGGCCTTTCCTTAACTGAAGGTTTTCCCTCTTTTTCTCTTTATTTTTTTATTCCTTAAGTCGTAATTTATTTATATTCCTGTTTGAACTTAAAAGTTATCCTTTCTCATATTATCTTCCACACATAATAAGATCACTAATTCCTCTGAATTCTGTTTATATACGTAAAAGCCCAATTCTCAACTTCACCTTCTGTGACAAAGTTTCTATTTCTTCTTTTTGTGTTTAACGTTCCTAATTCTAAAAGTATAATTTCTTTCAGCAAAGTCATAATTATGAATGAACTCATTGGTTTATGCATGCCTAACAGTACTCACATTATGACTAGCAATACTATGCAAGTGGGAGAACCACCCAAGTCTCCTGAGAAGACGTGGTCCAAAGATGAAGATTTTGAACAGAGAAGCTCTCAGAAGGCCACAGAGCTTCGGTAAGAGGACAGCATTCCATGCTGCAAGCCAAAATGAACTGAAAAAGCAAGAGATTCTTATTTGTACCTTTTATCAGTCTCAGAGGAAAAAAGAATACTTGAAAGTAACTTTAGTTTTAAAACAGAAGAGCTGTGCTAAGAAATGGATTAACCTAAAGTGGATGCTTATGTATAACTAGAGTCCCAGTGCACTAATTTGTGCACGGGTGGGGTCCAGCCAGCCCAGCCCCAATCAGGGCAGATCAGGGCTGGGCCTGTCGGGAGGAGGAGATGGCAGGAGGTTGGCCAGCTGGCCTGCCCTGATTGGGACCCAATCTGGGCTGGGCCAGCTAGGGAGAGGGGCCAAAAGCAATTGTCTGAGGTCCCTGCCCCCAATCGAAGTTGGGGGGCCAGTTAGGTACAGGGCCAGTCAGCTGGTTCTGCCCCCAAATGGGGTCGGCGGGCAGATCTGGGGTAGGGCTGAGTTGGGGAGGGGCTGTAGGTGATTGGCCAGCCAGCCCCAACCCCTGATCAGGCCAGTTCATTGGCCACAGTGGGCATCATAGCGACCCGGTCATAGGGCATTCTGGTCATTATGGATGCTGGCTTTTTAAATATATAGATAGATTTGTTGCTTCACTTTGTTGAAGAAAAACTATTTCATCCTCATCACCAGATAGAGGTGGATTCTCAGCCCTTATCCTGGAGAACTGTTTTTATTTATTTATTTATTTATTTACTCTAATATATATATATATATATATATTTTTCACAGAAAGAAGAGAGAGGGATAGAGAGCTAGAAACATCGATGAGAGAGACACATTGACCAGCTGCCTCCTGCACACCCCCATCAGGGATGTGCCTGCAACCAATGTACATGCTCTTGACCAGAATCGAACCCGGGACCCTTCAGTCCGCAGACCAATGCTCTATTCACTGAGCCAAACCAGTTTCGGCTGGAGAACTGTTTTTAAATAATCTTTATTTTTTAAATTTATTTTTAAAAATATTTTTATTGATTTCAGAGGGGAAAAGAGAGATAGACATATCAATGATGAGAATCATTGATTTACTGCCTCCTGCACACCTTTTACGGGGTTGAGCTCACAACCTAGGCATGTGCCCTTGACAGGAATAGAACCTGGGACCCTTCAGTCCACAGACCAGTGCTTTATCCACTGAGCTAAACTGGCAAGGGCTAGTCTTTATTTTTTAGAGTAGTTTTAGTTTCACAACAAAATTGAGCAGAAAGTACAGATATTTCCCATAAACCCCCATGTTACCTCCATACTGGCAACATCCACACCAGAGTGGTACATTTGTTATCGTGGATGATCTTATGCTGACATACCGCTATCACCAAAAGTCCATAGTTTACCTTAGGGTTCATTCTTTGTATTATATATTCTTTGAAAAAAATATTTTTATTGATTTCAGAGAGAAGGGAAAGGGAGAGAGAGAAAGAAACATCAATGATGAGAGAGAATCACTGATTGGTTGCCTACAGGCCCCCTACTAGGGATCAAGCCTGCAACCTGGGCAGATGCCCTGACTAGGAATCGAACTGTGACCTCCTGGTTCATAGGTTGATACCCAACCACTAAGCCATGCCAGCTGGGCAATGTGTTGTACATTCTATTGCACAAATGTATAATGAGCCCTAGCCAGTTTGGCTCCGTGGATAGAGTATCGGCCTGTGAACTGAAGGATCCTGGTCAAGGGCATGTGCCTGGTTGTGAGCTCAATCCCCAGTGGGGGGCCATTCAGGAGGCAATCGATCAGTGATTCTCTCTCATCCTTGATGTTTCCATCTCTCCTCCCATCCTCTCTAAAATCAATAAAAATAACAAAAAATGTATAATTATATGTATTCGTCATTATGGTATCATACAGAATAGTTTCACTGCCCTAAAAATCCTCTGTGCTCTGCTTATTCATTCCTTCCTACCTTCTTACCCCTGATGTCACAGATCTTTTTGCTGTCTCTGTGATTTTGTCATTGTCCAGAATGTTGTATAGTTGGAAACATACAGTATGTAGCCTTTTCAGATCGGCTTCTATTTAAATTTCCTACATGTGTTTTCAGGCTTGATAGCTCATTTCTTTATTATTGTTTTCACTAAATTTATTTGAGTGACATTGGTTGATAATTCGTTTCCTTTTAGCACCAAATAATGTTCCATTATCTGAATATACCACAATTTCCATTCACTTTCTGAAGGACAATTTGGTTGCTTCCAACTTTTGGCAATTATGAATGAAACTGCTGTAAACATAACTGTTGGTTGGTTTGTTAGGCATCATCCCATGTACCAAAAGGTTGCCAGCTTGATTCCCGGTCAGGGGACATGCCTGGGTTGTGGGCTGAGTCCCTAATGGGGGATATGCAGGAGGCAGCCAATCCATGTTTCCCTCTCACATTGATGTTTCTGTCTCTCTCCCTTCCTTTCTCTTAAAAATCAATTACAAAATTTTGGAGAAAAAAATAGCTGTTATGTTTTCTCAGAGCACTGAATTTAAAGTTGGTAGTCTCTCAAATCTCAGCTGATGTGAGGGGAAATGGGAGAAATGAGATTATTATGGGAGTCTGTATACACTTCCTATTTCTGGTGTGTTGTTGGAGAGAGAGGCAGATAAGAAGCAAGAGGAAGGGATTCTTACTGGTGCAGAGTCAGGGGTAAAAGATGCTTAACTTTGTTCTTTCGCAGACAGAATATGTTAGCACTATCTTCTTTCTATAGAGCCTCTATTAAGGAGAACATAGAGGTGATTCGGCTTAAGAAGCTCTTACATGAAAGGGATACCATCCTGGAAGCGACAAAAGCACAACTAACAGAAGTTCAAGAGGTGAGTTGCCATCATCAGCTGTGTTTTTTTTTTTTTTGAAAAACAATTAGTTGAGTATTATTGTCTCCATCTTATACGTCAGAGACCACAATTGAGAGACATTAAATTATTTGTCTAAGGTCACACAACTGAGAGGTGATATTCAAATCCAAACCTCGCAACTCAGAGTCCATTCTTTTTCCATTAGGAAGAAGGCTCAAGCCCTGCCTGATAAGGTGGAAGTAAATGGGGTTAATTTGTGTCAGGGTTAAGGCACCAGCCAAGAATTATATGCAGAATGTAAGTTAGAAAGTCAAGGTCAGAAGAGAACAGCTTTACTTAGTACTCTCTATGTGCTGGACTCGGTACTAGATACTTATAGACATGATCTCATTTAAGCCTGACAACAACCCTCAAGGTAAGTACATTTAATGCACATGTGTCAAACACAAGGCCCTCGGGCCAAATCCAGCCCGCCAGGCCTTGCAATGTGGCCCGCACCGCGCTGTCATCACTGCACTCCGCTGTCAGTTTATGACATTGTCAGTTTATGACTGTTCAGTAAACCATTCGGCCAGCGATTTAGGCTGGATTTTAGATTTTGGCCCCTTCTCTGATTGAGTTCGACACCCCTAATTTAATGGGTGAAGGAACTGAGCCTCAAAGAAGTTAAGTAACATGAAAATAATAAGGGGCAGAGCAGGCTTTGAGTCCCATTTATCTGCCACAGAGGCTTATGCTCTTTCCTCATTATCACACAATAGAAACTTATATCTGAATTGGGGGTCTAAGTGATAAATTGGCACCATTCTTCTTTGTTTTTTAATCCTCATTTGAGGTAATTTTTTCCATTGATTTAATATATATATATATATATATATATATATATATATATATATATATATATATAATTTCAAAGAGAAAAGGAGAGAAAGAGACAGAAACATCAATGATGAGAGAGAATCATTGATTGGCTGCCTCCTGCAGGTTCCACACTGGGGATCAAGCCCAAAACACTGGTATGTGCCCTTGGCCAGAATCAAACCTGGGACTCTTCAGTCCGCAGGCCAACACTGTATCCACTGAGCCAAACCAGCTAGAGCTTTTCTATTTATTTTTAGAGAGAATGGAAGGGAGAGGGAGAGAGAGAGAGAGAAACATCAATGTGAGAGGGAAACATCAATTGGCTACCTCCTGCATGCTCCCTATCAGAGATTGAGTCTACAATCTGGGCATGTGCCCTAACCAGGGATCAAGCTCCACTTTTGGTGTACTGAACGATGCCCAACCAACTGAGCCACACCAGCCAGGGCTGATTTGGTTGATTTTGGTAGCACTTAAAGGATGTGAAAATATAGAAAGGAAAATAATTTAAAGTTGTATAGGTAAATAGCTGTAGAGGTTTCCCCACTAACTGAATGCTTACTGTTCTTATGAAGGCTTTTATAAGCTGAATTGGCCTAAAGCAAGAAGCAGTTACCATTAAATTTATATAGAAAATTTGGGGGGAATTTCAAGACCCAAAAAATAACCCACCAAGTCAAACCAAATAATATTAACATCCCAGCTTGCCTTAGTATATTCCCTGAAACCCAAGATGAATTGTGCTAGTGCAAATTGTTGTACTATACACTACTTATTGTTGAATCTATACACTACTTATTGTTTTCTGGGATTTGTGCCCTTCAAACAAATATTGGCACCTTGTACAAAAATAAAGTAAAATAAAATTAATTAATTTGAAAAAATAAAATTACACTAACAAATAGTAAATGTAAGAACAATATGATAGCCCAGTTGATGTGCTCAGTGGGTTTCAGGGAATATACTAATGCTTTGCATTCCTATCTGTTAGTGAAAACAGGTCCTGATGCAGCTCTTTCACTTCTTGGCCTATGAACCAAGAAGTCCTGGTTTGATTCCTGGTTGGGTGCATGCCCAGTTTTTGGGCTCTATCCCCAATGGGGATGTATGTGGGAGGCAGCTGATCAATGGTCCTCTGTCATCATTGATGTTTCTCTCTCTCTCTCTCTCTCTCTCTCTCTCTCTCTCTCTCTCTCTCTCTCTCTCTTCCCCCTCTCTCCCTCTCTCCCTCTCTCCACCCCCCTCTACCTCCCTCTCTGAAATAAATAAAAATATATTTACAAATTTACAAAAGAGAACAAACCCTGGCTGGGTTGGGCTCAGTGGATAGAGTGTCAGCCTGTGGACTGAAGGGTTTCAGGTTTGATTCCAGCCAAGGGCACATGTCTGGTTGCAGTCCCCAGTAGGGAGCATGTAGGAGGCAGCCTATCAATGATTCTCATCATTGATGTTTTGATTTCTCTCTCCCTCTTCCTTCCTCTCTCTGAAATCAATAAAGAGAGAGAGAGAGGGAGAGAGAGAGAGAAAGATATCATAAATATACATCATACTTTGCACACCTATGAGTCCACTCAAGCAGTAGACTTTCCATTTTATCTGTTATTGGGTATTACTAGCAGAGATTTGCTACTAGCAGAAGCAAGAGGAACTTCTGCAGCTTCCAAGATTCTTCCTCTCTGCCTGTAAATAGTATGCATGGTGGATGCAGGCACGTTCAATGCAAGCACAATATCTTTATTTTGTTCTTCACTATTGAAATATTTAAAGTGCATCCAGTGTTATGCTGTGTAACAACCTTACAAACCCTTTTAGGCTTTTCTGTTATTTGCTAATAGACGCACAAAATAAATCGAGATAAAGAACAGACGCTCTCAGACACAGTTCAAGCTGTGGCAGCCTGATGCTGAGAAGCTGGGAAGCTGAGTGCAGTTGCAGGGAAGGAGCCTGGCGTGCCACTCCTGCTGCTGTGCTCTGAATAAAGGCTCATTGAAAACAAGCACTGATGTTATTTTTGCATTTCACCTTTGCGTGCAAATCCGCTTTGAAATGCAAATCTGCTTTGCATTCCTATGGTTAGTGAAAACAGGTCCTGATGCAGCTCTTTCACTAAAGCTAAGTGGCACAGTGTGAACCTTCAAAAACCAGGGGATACCTGTTCTGTGGGATTAGGTTTTTTAAAAATTGATCTCTTCCTTCATTACATTAAAGGAAAAGAGGAAGAAAGCCATTCTAAATTGAATGTCAGTGGTAGTGGTGGAGATTAGTTAAAATGGTGAACAATCATCCACAATTTTTTATTCTATGTTTTTAAATATATATATATTTTTATTGTTGATAGTATTACAGATATTTCCCATTTTTCTCCCCCTTTTCCTCCCTCCCATCCACAGTTTTTTAAAATGTAGGTTTACAATTTGGTTTTCTTTCTTTCTTTAAAAAAAAAAAATTTTTATTGATTTCAGAGAGTAAGGAAGATGGAGAGAGAGATAGAAACATCAATGATGAGAGAGAATCATGGATCCACTCACTGCCTTTTGCACTCCCCACACTGGGAACAGAGCCCGCAACCTGCGCATGTGCCCTGACCAGGAATCAAATGTATCTTCCTGGTTCATAGGTCGATGTTTAACCACTGCGCCACCCCTGACGGCTCTCTGCTTTTTTAAAAAAATTTTTTAAAAAAATATATTTTATTGATTTTTTTTACAGAGAGGAAGGGAGAGAGATAGAGAGCTAGAAACATCCATGAGAGAGAAACATTGACCAGCTGCCTCTTGCTCACCCCCTACCGGGGATGTGCCCGGAACCAACGTACATGCCCTTGACCGGAATCGAACCTGGGACCTTTCAGTCCGCAGACCGACGCTCTACCACTGAGCCAAATCGGTTTTGGCTCTGCTTTTTTTTTTTTTTTTTTTTTTTAGACTGATTTCAGAGAGGAAGGGAGAGGGCAAACAATGATGAGAGAGACTGATTCATCATGCCCCACACTAGGGATTGAGCCGAAATCCAAGTTTATACCTTGATGGGAATCGACCTATGAAGCTATGAAGCGAGAGGTTCATAGGTCGAAACTCAACCACTGAGCCACACCTGGCTGAGCACAATTTGTTTTTCTTTAGCAATTTACCTTTTAGTCATGCTTTCATTCACATATACTAAAATAAATTTGCATCCTCTTAATCCCTTATCGGTAAAATAAGATAGTCAATAGCACAGATTCTAGAGTCTGAACAAGTTTTAAAGTTTAGGCAATCCAACCTACCTATCAGATTTGCTGTAATAATTAAATGAGATAATATATGTAGAACAATTATAATGATCATTGTGTAATATATAATGAAACACATAGAAACATATAACACATAGTTTTAATACTTGGTACTACAATATTTTGGTTATTATTGTTTTTTCTTTATCTTTTTAAAGCTGGAAAGAGACCTTCTGAATCATGCCTAGTTTCTAAAGATTTTTCTAGGATAATCCACCAAGTGCAAAGCAAATGTGGATAAATGACCCTTCATTTAAAAAATTATTATTATCTTTTGTTAATCCTTACTGGAGGATATTTTTCCATTGATTTTTAGAGTGGAAGGGAGGGAGAGAGAGACATTTATGTGAGAGAAACACATTTATTGGCTGCCTCCTGACCTACCGGGGCAGGGATCAAACCTGCAACCCAGGCACATGCCCTTGACCCAGAGTCAAGCCTGTGACCCTTAGGTGCATGGGCTGACGCTCTAATCATTGAGACATACCAGCCAGGGCATTTCTTTCTTTCTTTTTTTTTTTTTTTTCAATGTTGTGGTCTATTAGATTCATAAACAATATGGCAAGCTAGCACAGGGGGATAGTATTAGCAATTAGTAATCAGGTACTCAAATGAGTTGATGTGTGGGGATTTTTAATGATGACTTAAAAAATAAATATTTAAACATTTGTGTTAAAAACATCAAAATAAAAATCAAGTTGATATATCAATAGAATAATACTTATTTTTTTCTTTCAGGCATATGAAACTCTGCTCCAGAAGGTACTTAATAAGGATTCCTTGAATCTCTGTTTCTGGTCAATCAGAGTAATGAAACCCAAAGAATTCTGGATTCATTTTCAAACAGCGTGACACCAGAATTTAACACAACTAAATCAAAGTGATTGTGTCACATACTGCACACATTTCTGTTCAGAAAAACGATACTATTAGTATTATCAGAAGCTACTTGTTGCACTGTTTCCAAAAAGAATTTTTTTTAAATGTGAGAGCTGAGCTGAGAAATATTTAGAAGAATGTTTTTCAATCTATTGCTAGAGAGAATTATAGCATTAACTCAAAAATTCCTAAGATGTGTGAGATGGTAAGATATAACAACATTGCAGATCTTCTCTGGTGCTATTAAACACTTGGCCCTCTTCACTGCTGAGAGGGGTACAGATGAGGCTGGGTGAGTGTTCGTGCTTAAGAGTCACTAAGGCAGAGTTCCTCGACAGAGGTGTCCGCCAACAAATGCGCACTTAACTTCTAGAATGAACATGTCATTTTGCTGGGTGCAGGGGGAGAAGTGTATCATCATAAAAAGCATTCACATAGCTCAGAGAGTAATGGCAGCCGTGAAAGGTGGTGCTTCACTTGGAGCCGGGGTTTAATTTGAACCTTGGGAAAATTGAGGCTCCAATTATGAATGCCAGTTTGTCAGAGTGGGAAATCCTCACTATCGGGGAAACAACACTTCCTGAGAAATGCTAGGGTGAAAACACAAGGCCGCTTTACACTGCAAATACAACATGCTATTCCTCAAAGCCATGCTTTGGGACATCCATGAGGGAGCGACAGGAAGGCTGGTATCCTGAGTCCACTCCTGGTGAGTGACATGACCATTCCCAGAGCACCTTCCCCTTTGCCCCAGAACCAGGGGATCCTGAGTACAACCCAGGACGCCCTCCTCAGCCAAGTCAATGAGCTGAGGGCAGCGCTGAAGGAGGAAAGCAAGAAGGCTGTGAGCCTGAAGAGTCAGCTGGAGGATGTGTCCATTCTGCAGATAACATTGAAGGAGGTAAATAATAACGATGGGGAGATACCATTAATCGTCATTATATTCTGATTTTAAAGATGTTAAAAAGTGTATCTCAGCAGCACGATGGTTATTTCATTTTTTTCAAATGAGAAACACAAGGCTCTATGTGGTTAAATAATTTGCTCAAGATTATAATAATGGGGGATACTGGAATTGATACGTCTGTTCTCCAAAGTCTTTGCTCTTCTACAGTGTTCTGCTGCTTCCCTAACAGTAGAAAATCAGACACCATGATCATTTATTTCAGATAATCTTCATTAATTCCAAGAAAAGTTTCCATCCTGTCTTTAATTGGTTCAAGACTTTCTAGCTGAGTGTCTCCTCATAGACATTGGAGGGGAATGTAGAAAACCTCCCAACAAGGTCTGCCCTGAAACAGAAAAGGGAAATCTTGTGCAAGACAACATCTTTTAAAATTTTATCTGTCACTCTACTGTCATTCTTAGTTTCAGGAAAGAGTTGATGATTTGGAAAAAGAACGAAAATTGCTGAACGACAACTATAACAAACTCTTAGAAAAGTGAGTACCACGTTTGGGTCCCAGTGCATTGTTTGTTATAAAAGACAGTTATAGAAAAATGCCTTCCCAACTGTAAAAATAATACATAGTTGACAGGGATGTGGGGAAACTGGTACTCAATACTGTTAGTGAGATTATAGCTCAGCACAGTGTTTTTGCAAGGGAACTTGATACTATCTACCAAAATGTTAAACCTCTGTATATCTTTTGTGCCAGCAATTGCATTCTTTAAAACAAAACAAAAGAAATCTTATTATATGTATATGGAAAGATATTGTATAATAAGAATGTTAATTGCTGCATTTTTTTAGTTTTTTTGATTTCAGAAACGAAGGGAGAGGGAGAGAATCATGGCTAGGCTGCCTGCTGTAGGCCCCCTACTGGGGATCAAGCCTGCAACCAGGGTATGTGCCCTGACTGGGAATCTAATCTTGACCTCCTAGTTAGATTCTGAGCAACACCAGAATCTAACAACCACTGTCAAAACCGGTTTGGCTCAGTGGATAGAGCATCGGCCTGCAGATTGAAAGGTCCCGGGTTCGATTCCGGTCAAGGGCATGTACCTTGGTTGCGGGCACATCCCCAGTAAGGGGTGTGCAGGAGATAGCTAATTGATATTTCTGACTCTCTATCTCTCTCCCTTCCTCTCTGTACAAAATCAATAAAATATATTTTAAAAAAATAAAAAATAAGAGATCAACCAAAGGACTTGTATACATGCATATAAGTACAACCAATGGACACAAAACTCTGGGGAGGGAGGGTATGTATGGGAGGGGGGGGCATTGGTATATGTACAAAAATAATAATTTAATAAAAAAATATATTACAAAAAAAATAAAATAAATTAAATAAAATATATTAAAAAACAAAACAAACAAACAAACAAACAAACAAAAACAAGAATCTAACAACCACTGAGCAACACCCTGTTAATAATATTAAAAAATAATTGAAATCACCCAAATTTTCTTTGATAGGTATTGACTAAATAAGTAATTTTGCATTCTCACAATAAAATATGGTGAAGCTGGGAAGAGGGGATGCAGGGGGCAAGCAGAGATTAACCAAAGAATTTATATGCATATATGCATAACCCATGGACACAGACAATAATGTGGTGAAGGCCTGAGGGTGGGAAGGAGGGAGCAGGGTGGATGGAGTCAATGGGGGTGGAGGTGGGAAGCAGACATCTGTAATACTTTCAACAATAAAAATAAATTTTAAAAAATCTGATAAAGTTATTAAAAATGATGTAGCCAGTTTGGTTGAGTGGGTAGAGTGTCGGCTGTGAACCGAAGGGTCCTAGATTTGATTCCAGTCAAGGGCACATGCCAAGGTTTCAGGCTCTATCCCCAGCCCTGGTCAGAACCCATGTGGGAGGCAACCAATCAATATGTCACTCTCACATCGATATTTCTCTCTCTGTCTCACCCTCCCCCTTCCACTCTCTCTAAAAATCAACCGAAAAATATCCTTGGGTGAAGATTAACAAAACAAACAAATAAAAACGCTGTAGACCTATATGCCTATTATTAAAAAAAAAAAAAATCTAGTTGCAAAAGAATATATTAACTCCGACCCAAAAGGATTAGAGTAGGGCAAAGAGGCACCTTCATTTTTATTCTAGGTACTTCCACATCATTTTACTTTCTCACAGCACACATACACTCATGCATTTCCTATTTGGAATTAAAAATACCCTGAGCCCTAACTGGTTTGGCTCAGTGGATAGAGCATTGGCCTGCAGACTGAAGGGTCCCAGGTTTGATTCTGGTCAAGGGCATGTACCTTGGTTGTGGGCACATCCCCAGTAGGAGGTGTGCAGGAGGCAGCTGATTGATGTTTCTCTCTCATCGATGTTTCTAGCTCTCTATCCCTCTCGCTTCCTCTCTGCAAAAAATCAATAAAATATATTTTTAAAAAACACCTAGAATTAATAAAAATCAAATGTGCCTTCTGATTCAGTTAAAGGCAGAAGAGGATGTATTGGGGAAATTGTATGGGGGCATCCTAGGAAAAAGTGATGCTTTTCAGCTGAGGTAGTGTGGGGATTATCCACGTTGAAGCTTCGCTGTTACAAACACTACTATTGGCCTCTTCCCTTCGTCATTCAGAACATTATCTTCTTGGACCCTCATTGAGTGTATGGTCAGGAAGTGCCAACAACTCTTAATATTAGCCTAAGCCAGTTGTTTTTAGACCACATTTATTGAAGTGATACATAGGAAAAAAATACATAAGCAGAAATAACAGTTTATCAATATCACTCCACTTGTGTAAACAACCAAGGACTGGCCATGTGTGTTTTACACTCAAAATGGGTCTGCCCTGTCCTGGCCGGAGATGGTTCAGGTAGAGTGTCAGCCCAAGAACATAAGGGTCTTGGGTTTGCTTCCTGGTCAAGGGCACCTAACTGGGTTGCAGGTTTGTTCCCTGGCCCCTGTTGTGGTGCTTGTCTGAGGCAGCCAATTGAGGTGTCTCTCCCACACTGATGTTTTTCTCTCTTACCTCTCTCTCCCCTTCCCCTTCCCCTCTACTCTCACTAAAAATCAATGATAAATATCATTAAGTGAGGAGTAATAAAACAAACAAACCCAAATTGGTCTGCCCTGACAGCTAGATACAATGGTGTTTGCAGGATACAATCACCGAAAAGTTGAAACTATTCATTCCTACCTTTCAGTGTAGTCATTTAAAAAATGTTTTTAATTGATTTCAGAAAGGGAGAGGGAAAGAGAGATAGAAACATTAATGACAAGAGAGAAGCATTGACTGGCTGCCTCCTGCACACCCCCCACAAGGAATGGGTCCCTGACCAGGAATTGAACCACAACTTTCTGGCTTTTAGATTGATATTCAACCACTGAGCCACGCCGGCTAGGCTCAGTGTAGTAATTTATATTTTAGTTCAAAGCCAAGTATTCTCTAAACTAGCGGTTGGCATGGTGGATAGAGGAATAGAGTGAGGAATGAGGAATATTTTGTTCCTCATTTTAATCCAGCAGGCCTGAGAATGTCCTGGTACAGTTTCCTGACTAAGGAAAGCCGTCATGCTAGGCAGTTCCTTGGGAAATAGATGTAATTTGGGTTGCTTGCCCATGAGATATTTGAGGCCTAAACAGAAGTGATGTTAAAGAACTCAATAGGACCCAACGTTCCATGGCAGTTGGTAACTGACAGTTACAGATAAAGCAGGGGCAGAAAAAAAAACACAAAAAACATGTAGGGCAGTGAATGGTGAACTAGGCCCAGGAGATGCTGAAACTGTGTAATAAAGACATTTTATCAAACACCTTTGAGTATCCATCTGACAAAACTCCCCTCCTTCCTTCCTTCTTCTCGGGTTCAGCATGCTGGACAGCAGTAATCCTCATCACTGGAGCAAAGAGCTTGTAGGAGAACAGCCACCGCAGAAAGTGGATCAGTTGCAGCATCAGCTGGATGCTGAGCTGGAGGAGAAGAGCGAAGTCTTACTTCAGCTGTCCAGCGTGACAGGTAGGTTGGGTCTTGCAGAGCTGTCTCCAATGAGGCCTCCTTGGCATCGGTTTGGGGAGAAAGGAACTGGGGTCAGCATTTCTCTAATCCCTCAGTTGGTCATAGATAACTAGAATAAAAACACTGGCAATGAGGATCAGCTTTACAATCCAGAAAGCCCAACACCTACCTCACACTTACACTTTTTTCTACATAATGACTTTCCATTTGAGAAGATGCCAATTCTTAATTTATTATGCTTATGTGTGTGTGTGTATTATATATATATTATATATAGTATATATAGAATATAATATATATATATATATATATATATATATATATATATATATATACTTTTTAATATTTATTTCAGAGAAGAAGGGAGAAGGAGAGAGAGAAACATCAATGATGAAAGTGAATAATTGATCAGCCTGCCTCCTGCACGCCCCCTACTGGGAATCAAGCCCAAAACTCTGGCATGTGTCAAGACTAGGAATTGAACTATGACCTTCTGGTTCATAGGTCGGTGCTCAACCACTGAGCAACACCAGCTAGGCTATTATGTTTTTAAACATTCACTTTATTTATTTATTAAATATATTTTTATTGACGTTAAAGAGGAAGAGAGAGGAAGATAGAAATAGAAACATCAATGATGAGAGTGAATCATTGATCAGCTGCCTCTTGCATGCCCCCTACTGGGGGTCGAGCCCACAATCTGGGCATGTGCCCTTGACCAGAATCAAACCCGAGACCCTTCAGTCCACAGACCAACACTCTATCCAAGGAGCCAAACTGGCTAAGGTCACTTGATTTACTGAAAGTATTGAAAATGAATTTCTCTGCCTTTTATTCTTATTAATCATTTTAGAAGTGATTGAGTGCTTTATTATTATTTTTATTTTTATCATTTGATGCCTGAAATTGAGAAGCAAATTATTGCTTTTAGTTACCACTACCATTTTCTCCTATCCTAACTCCTGGATCACAGTAGATAGTTACTCCAAAGATGTTTAGGGCTCACCACACTGAGAACAACAAGTTCTGTTTCCTGGCTGAGGAGGCAATTGGCAGGCAGAGTAGTGGCCCAGCAGCCTGTCCTTTTGGCTGAGTTATTTGAGTTGCATAGTTTATATAAACTGCATCAGAGGCCACATGTCAAAGTATTGGAGCCAAAATTAAAGCTGATGAATCCCCAAGACTCACATGAAAAAATATCTCTTGATCTATACTGGACTTCTCGAGTCCACACTTTAACCTTGTGTGTTAAGCCACAGAAATAAAACACATATTCGTTACTGCAGCATACTTGTATTAGTGTATACTGATTAATCATCAGACTATATCTTAAAAGTGAAATAAATATATTGAAAAAAAGACTCAAAGATTTTAAAATACTATCAAAAAAACCTTGGCCTCACTCTTTTTTGCTAGCCTAAACCTTGTTATTTAGTCTTATTAAACTTTGCTTTCATCATACTCTAGTATATGCACATAAGAAAGTGAAAGAAAAAAATATATAACACCAAAAAAGATAGAGCCACACACACACTAAAAGAAAAATTGAGGCGGTCGTAGTTATATAAAGTACAGCATATGTAATCAAATATTGTAATATGTATGGTGCCATTTGGATGCTAGAAATATCAGAGGGAGTTCTATCCACTGATTTGGCTCAGAGGATAGAATATCAGCCTGTGGACTGAAGGGTCCCAGGTTCCATTCCAGTCAAGTGCACGTACCAGTGCAGCTTGATACCCAGCTCTGGTCAAGGCACATGCAGGAGGCAACCAATTGATGTGTGTCTCTCTCTCATTGATGTTTCTCTCTATCTCCCCCTCCTTTCCACTCTCTAAAAAATCGGTGGAGCCCTGGCCAGTTTGGTTCAGTGAATAGAGTGTCGGCCTGCAGACTGAAGGGTCCCGAGTTTGATTCTGGTCAAGGGCATGTACCTCAGTTGCAGGCACATCCCAAGTAGGAGGTGTGCAGGAGGCAGCTGATCAATGTTTCTCTCTCATAGATGTTTCTAACTCTCTTTCCCTCTCCCTTCCTCTCTGTAAAAAATCAATAAAATATATTTTAAAAATAAAAATAAAAATCAATGGAAAGATATCCTTGGATGAGGATTAAGAAATATCAGGGGGGAGCACTTTGTAAAGTATACAAATATCTCACCAGTATGCTAAACACCTGAAATTAATACAAAATAATATTGAGTATAAACTGTAATTTAAAAAAATAAAAATAATTTTTAAAAAGAAAAATTACTCTTTTCAATTAGAAGCAGGAACCATAAAATGATAAAGCTAGGAGCACATATTGAGGACCTTGTAGTAGGTATGAAGCACAAGTGAAGTCTTGTAAAGACCTCAGAATAATCTAATCTAACCCCTGTTTAATGCATGATAATAAAATGATCACACTAAATGCTGATCACCTTCCTTCCCTAAACACGCAAACCCACAAATGCCCACTCTCCCTCCAGGTTCGGGTGGGTGTGGAGTGGGTGCCACAGAGAGTCAATAGATGGAAGTCTCCATGGAGTTGGAGAGGAGTTGCTGGCCTACTGGTTTGGATGGTGCTGTCAAAAGAGTTTTGAACTGAGCCAGTCCGGTCAAGTGGCTCTGTTTTTGTTTGTTGTTGTTCTGCCGGTGGTTTTTTTGTTTGGTTTTTGGAGTCCAAAGATCAACTCATTTTACTGGGACAATACGCTGGAACTCCTTTGGAGAAATAAAAGAGGACTGCTTTTCTCAGGGCACATTTATAAAATGAATTAAATCAGTGGGAAATTTGATTTATACGTGGTCCAGCTTTAACCATGGGTGCTGATAACTACAGAGTTTCAACTTCCCGGATTACTTTTTCCCCAGATCAAAACAAGGATCCGAAGCTTGAAGTCACCAACCTGCTTCAGAAACATGAGCAGGAAGCAGAGATCCTCCAGAATAAAGTCGCAATTTTCCAATCTACCGACCACAGGCCAGCTGAGCCAGTCACTCCCCCGGCTCCATTCCTGGAGGCCACTCCGTTAGAGGTTTGTGCATCTTTAACCAAGCAAGCTTCCTCTACAGAAAACGTGAAAGGATTACAACCCTAATCCATACTTGTTTTTCTTTCTACCCTTTACAGTTAAAAAAAAAAAAAAAAAAAAAAAAAAAAAAAAAACTTAACGTATTTTTCAGATAAGGGCTTGGAATGATCCGATGAGAAGCAAACAGGCAGTAGTGGCTGCATAACTCCCTCAGTGCTACTGAGCGTGAGGAGCCAGGAGAGCGCACTTGTCCGCTTACATTCTGGAGTAGATTCTACCGCTAGCATTTTACTGTTACCAACGACTGCTTTGTGGAGAATAGTTTCTACTGGACCTGTTATATTTATACTCCCTTCTACCTATGCTCTTCCCTCTACAGCTCTGTGAACCAAAAGAACAAGAAGGAAAGAAACTGTCCCAGGTGTTAAGTGAGTTGCAAATATCATTTGCAGAGACCACACTGGAACTAGAAAAGACCAGAGACATGCTTATTCTGCAGCGCAAAATCAACGTGTGTTATCAGGTGCAAGAAAAGAGGGTCCAGGAAGGGGAGAGAGAAATAGGCACATGGGGATCCCTTCCAAGACTGGGAATGAAGCAAGACCCTAGTTTCCTATCCTAACTCTTGGATCACAGTAGATAGTTACTCCAAAGATGTTTAAGGGCTCACCACATTGAGAACAACAGGGTCTGTGTTGGGCTGATGCAAGGTGACGTGAGGCCCTGTGCAAACACAGAAAGCGCTGTTCTTTGAAAAACTTGAGAACTCACACATGCCCACTGGCGTCAGAAGCCAGTGAAGGGGCCAGCGGCGGATGGAAATGGCAGGTGTGAGCCGCCTGGGTTTACATGTTGCCAGTCCCAGGAAAATAGCACCCCAGGGCACTAATCGCACTACTGGTCCCGGAGGGGTCTGTGGGGAATCCAAGTTTTCCCCTAGTGGTTGAATTGGCCCTGCTAAGGAGATAGTGGCGTCTCTTTTACGCAGCAAGTGCCAGCTTTTATCTGGGCTCTTTAGGTCTGGGCCACGGAGGTAGAAAAGTTCCGACATTATTTTGTTTCAGGAGGAACTGGATGCAATGATGACAAAAGCCGATAATGAGAACCAAGATCACAAAGAAAAAATGGAGAGGCTGAACAGACTCCTAGACCTCAAGAACAATCGTATCAAGCAGCTGGAAGGTATTTTAAGAAGCCATGGCCTCCCACTATCTGGCAAGTCTTAGTATTTTGTTCTCCCCTCCTTGGGACTCACCACACAGCTACTGTCTGTGTCCCTGGCATATGACTTACCCCTCCTGTTCTTTATCCTACCATCTTTGTTGTCTTAAACGTTTCTCGCAGCTTCTTTTGCTCCGGCACATCAGCATCTCTCTCTGATTTCTCCGGAGAGTTTCAACAGGGCCCAGCAATTGCTGAAACTATTTTGGGAATGAGAGCAGATCACCGTCGGCCCTCGGGATGGTGTAAACATTCCCTCTCTTATGATTGTTGCCTCAACCCAGGCCTGCATCGCAGTTTTCGTGAGATAATAGCATTTCATCACTCTCTTCTCATCATCCTTTTTTGTGATTTCTCTCTAAACGGCTCTAAATTCTTTGTTGTAGTTTGAGGATGTTGGCATAACAGGACACGTGGCTGGACCCCTCTGCAAGTTCCATTATGTGGTACTTGCTATATTTAGTAGAATCACTGCTGACCAGGACCTGGTCTCAGCCTTGCTTGTCAAGAAAATTGGCTTTGTTATTACTCTTAGTGAGAGACCTGACTGACACTAAGCAAAATCATCAAAGACTGATATTTAAGCCAGCATGTTCACTTGTTGTATCTGTGATAGTGGCTGCCGCTAGAATATTTGAAACCACTGTTCAGGACAGCCCTTTCTCGGGAAAGCAGAATCAGTAAGCCGGTTACTAAGTGAGCATGGAGCTAGGATAAAGGGAGGTGGGCCATTCTGGGGCATGGTTTATCCATGCCAGGGTGAGTCTGTTGAAAGGTCATTGCCATCTAACAAAGGAAATCCCTCCTGGGATTGAAATTCTCATGTCTTTCAGTTTCACGGTCTTTCTCCTGGGACAGTGCAGGATAAATACCCTTATCTACTTCTAAGGATTCATTTATTTTAACTTCATCAGTCTGTCATTACTGGTGAGACTACTGAGTTTTTCCTGTGTTTACCAGTTATTTGTATTATTTCTTTTGAGAATTGCCTGTTTCTGTTCTTTATCCATTTCTTACAGTATTTCATTGATTTGTAGAATTTCTTCATATGCTAAGATTGCTAACTGTGTCCTGTAATGCAAAATTTTAGATTTCTTTTCTTGAGTTGTATTAATCTTACCAATTAAGAACCCATGTCAATCTCTGTGTTTCATTTATTTTGGGTGGGAAGAAACCCTAACGTGTGCAAAAATATTTTTATTCTACTACTTTAACTTTTTAAATAGGACCTTCACCATCAACACACTGAAGACTCAAAACACTCCCCTATATCAAGTTTCTGGTTGGTTGGACATGGGAGGTAACACACAGATTTGTTGGATTGTCTTAACATTCCTTTGCATTCCATTGTCAATATTTTCAGCCTCTTTCCAATAAGTGTTCTCCTCCACTTTTTACTTCATTACTCTTTAACTTAAAGTAGGTTTGCTTTGCCTTCTCATGATGAAATAAAATTCTGAACAGAATGAAGATTCTTGGGACTGATCTGGCTGGAGACGGGAATCCTTTCTTAGCAGGGCCCAATGGGACATAATAGATACCATGACTGTAACTTGCTATTCTTTCCATGGGTAATATCCCAACATTTTGGAAATACTCACATTTTCCGTTTCTAGCGCTTCTCTGATGGAATTACCAGTTAATTCACAGGGCGTTGCTGTCAGCCAGAATGTCATTTGTAGAATAAATTTGGCCTCAGTGTTTTCTTGAGCTTAGTGTTTACTTTCCCATTATTCCTTTTGAACCTTACTTCTAAAGGAGATATTGGATTGTGGAGCCATCAGAATTCAAAGCTCCTGGTTGTCATTCTGCTGCTTTTCTCTTTGAATCACATGGTTTCTTGAAATAATCACAACCTGGACTTCCGCTATGGCTTCTAGGCTCCTTTTGTCCACCTTCCTTTATTCTAAGAAAGAGTGCCCTGCCCTTTAATGGATAGGCAGTTTTCTTTCCCCCCTAGAACAGCTCAAAGATGTGGCTTATGGTACCCGACAGATGTCCTTGTATCGGGAAACACTGCCAGCCCATAGAGATGGGGATAAAGTGAACATTTCTCTGTTGCATCAAAGTGAGAATCTGTTGGAACTGCACATTCACCAGGCCTTCCTGACATCTGCTGCTCTGGCTCAGGCTGAAGACACCCAACCTACCACTTTCTGCACCTATTCCTTCTATGATTTTGAAACCCACTGTACCCCACTAGCTGAGGGGCCACACCCTCTTTATGACTTCACCTCCCAGTATGTGGTAGAGACAGACTCCCTTTTCTTGCACTACCTTCAAGGGGCTTCGGCCCAGCTTGAGCTTCACCAGGCGCTAGGCAGCGAGCACTACACCCTTGCAGCTGGATGGATTTGCTTTGGTAGGGTGCTGGACACCGTGGAGAGAGTCCATGGCTCTGCCACACTTACTGGTAAGTGTTGTCAGCTTCCCTCAGCTCCTGGGGCTAATGCAGAATTTCCCAAAGTCTATAGCTGCCCTTCTGGTGCTCTCCCTTTCCTTTGCTTTATATATATATTTTTTTAAATTGATTTTTCAGAGAGGAAGGGAGATGGATAGAGAACTATAGCCATCGATGAGAGAGAAACATCAACCAGCTGCCTCCTACACACTCCCTACTGGGGATGTGCCCGCAATCAAGGTACATGCCTTTGACTGGAATTGAACCTGGGACCCTTCAGTTCCCCAGGCTGATGCTCTATCTACTGAGCCAAACCGGTTTCAGCATTGCCTATATTCTTGATCCTCGCCACGCCATCTGTATCCTCCATGCCTTTCAAACTTTCTGCTACCCAGGAGCTGGTGGAGAAGACTTTGGGGTGCTAGAATACTGGATGAGGCTGCACTCCCCCATAAGATCCAGCCTACAGGCATGCAATAAGCGAAAAAAGGCTCAGGCCTACCTGTCAGCCAATGTGCTTGGAGCCTGGAGGGCCCAGGAGGATGAGGTGAGAAAAAGGATGTGCCCGTGCATCTCCAAGGAGCCTCATCCCAGCAGCTCATGATATCAGCTCATCCTCCCATTGAATGTGAATGGGAGAGAAAAACCGTCACACCACAAGTAGTTCAGATTCTTTCCTTGGTCAAGCCTGAGTTTGAAATGAGACCATGCCCTTGGAGCTAGTTAGCTCCCTGCTGTGAACAAAATAGCTTTTCTGTTCCATTCTCCAAGACAAGGCCTGAGTGCCAGCATCTCCCTCAGATAGCCATCTGTCCGAGCCAGTCTGCAGGCAGGTGAGCGTGGTTAGGTTTCTCTGTGACCCAGTTCTCTAGGTCAGAGGCTCTTGCTCTTTAAGGGTGCTGGGCTTCACCTACAACAACTCTCTTAGGTTGCCCTTTTCCTCCATCCAAGACCACCATCTCTCCAGTCCGGATCAGAGACTTGGAAGCATCAGAATGAGCTGCAGGTGGAAATCACCAGATGCTGTGGCCTCCAGAGTCGACGGCTGGGAACCCAACCCAGTCCGTATGCCATGTACCGTTTCTTCACCTTTCCTGACCACGACACAGCCATCATTCCCGCCAGTAACAATCCCTACTTTAGAGACCAGGCCCAGTTCCCAGTGCTTGTGACTTCTGACCTGGATCGGTATCTGAGACGGGAGGCCCTGTCCATATACGTTTTTGATGATGAAGACCCAGAATCTGGCTCCTACCTTGGCAAAGTGCAAGTGCCCTTGCTGCCTCTTGCACAAAACAAATCCATTAAAGGTGGGAGTTCAAGGTTACTGCGTTGTTATGGTCCTTTCCCAGTGTTGTCTTCCTGCCCTAATTCTACTTTTCTTTGATTACTTGCTTGGCGCAGTCTCTCTTAAAACCCGCCGAAAGGATGTTAGAATATTGTCAAAAGCGACAGAGCAGACTTAGAGTTTCACTAGTCAGCGGAGACATCGGCTTCTTCTGCTTCAACAACTAAAGCAAGATTCCCGAGTGGGTAGGCCCACCAACCTGAAGTCATGCCTTTATTTTCTAGTTCTGTAGTGCTTCCCAGTATTTGTTTTTACTTAAGAACTATTGTTTCTTAGTGCACGTGACTAGATATCAGATTATAAACCATCCTTCACGCCCCCTCATAATTCTCTTCCTTCCTTTAAGTATTCGACACAAGTTAGCAAGAGTTCTATCTATACCACAACTAAGGGAAATTTCTTAAAAATATCCCCCCCCCCCCCCCAATGGAGCTTAACTTTGTACTCCCTTACTTTACTTGCACACCCAGGGTTGTGGGGGGCACCTAGGAAGGGTGAACTCTCTGGAAGGGTGAGGCAGGGGTACCCATGCTCTCAGTAAGAAGCGTGACGGACGCAGCCAGTGTACCAAGCATGTTTTACAAGCATCTTGGTACATGGATGTGCCAGGAAGTGTGTGAGGATTCTCTCCTCCCAATATCACAAGTGCTTTAAACAAACAAACCAAAAGGCTGCCGCTCCTGCTCACAAGCCATCCTTTGCCGAAGAGGAGGTACAATGTGAGTCATCTGTTAAATGAATCAGCATTACCAATCAGAAGTCTGGCCTTTTGAGAAAAGCTGTTTTGCTTAAGTTTCCTTGGCTTTTGCTATTTTAGAAATAAGGACCACTTGAGTATAGATAATGGTTTCCTTTGTATGCCTAAGGCATAGCCAGCATTTGGCAACAGCAATGATAACGTGATCCTGTTTATCGTCTGAGTGACGGATGGCAAGCAAGCTCTACCCATCCCTACATCCTTTGACTCTCCCTCCTTAAAACCTGGGATACCTACCTGCCCCTCCAAATATTTTAAGGGAATATTAGAAGTAAATATTCTATGGAAGCATACATCTTCAAGACCATTCTATGTTACTCCTGAGTGTATTGCATCATGATTATTTGATGAATGTTAATTGTGTTCAATACGGTGAAATTTTAAAACGGAGGGAATAGACAAGGCGCTGGTAAATGCTCACTTACCTATTTCATTTGATCAGGTCTTACTAATGTCTGTGTGTCTCTCAGGTGATTTTAACCTAACGGACCCTGAGAGAAAACCCAACGGGTCTGTTCAGGTACAGCTGGATTGGAAGTCGTGCTACCTGTCTCCCGCGAGCCTCCGGAGACCAGACGCTCAGACGGAGGAAACCGGCCCCGGCGCAGAGATCTCATCTGAGGAGGAAAAGGCTTTCTTTCCTGCCCAGGTAGCAGACCTCCACCCATCCTATGGAGCATATTTGGAAAAAAAAAAAAAATAGTATGAAAACTGAAGGGGAAAAAGTTCCTTCTGTGAACGTCGTGTGTTCTGCAGACTTAACCGGCGCCCTTCATACTGCCGCGAGGCGTCTCCTGGAGCCAATCACTGGGTTTCATTGTGGGGAGGAGAAAGAGTTGGCATCTCTCAGCTCTGTGACAGGAGAGACCTGACGTCTCATGCTAGCCTTCAAACCCCTTTCTTGAGAATCAAGGCTGTTAACTATCATCTTCTAAGGCTGTTTCTGCTCCTTTTACTCTGGACCAGGTGGATTCTGCTGAGATTCCCATCGAAGCTGCCCGGTATCCAACGAAGAAGAAACCTCCTCCGGTGGCAGAAAGAAAGGAAAGGGAACACCAGGTTGCAAACTACTCAAGGAGAAAACATGGCAAAAGAACAGGCATCCAAGGAAAGAACAGAATGGAATATCTTAGTCGTAACTTCTTAAGTGGAAATACACTACAGGTAAGGCCTTAGACATCTGGAGAACTAACATGTGAGTTGCAGTGTCCCCAAATACATTATTCTCAGAGGAAAAAGTAGAAGCAAACACCCAAGATAGGCAATAAATCACGGCTTTTTGTGGCTACTACGTGCTTCCACACACAAGTAATTTGATGAACCTCTGGACTGTCCGATTCAATGGGACAGATTATGTAATCTGCAATTTATGCTTAGAACTTTAGTACCTGTTTTTACTAGTCCACTTCAACTGCAATTAAAACAAACTAAAAGATAAGTGTTGAAGTATTGCCCTGGCTGGTGCGGTTCACGTGGTTGGACGTCATCCTGTACACCAGAAGGTTACCAGTTTCCTCCCAGTCAGGGCACAGGCCTGGGTTTGGGGCTCGAGTTCTGATAGGGGACATGGGTCAGTGCACTCTCTTTGTCTCTCTATCTATCTCCCTGTCTGAGAAAGGAGGGGCGTTTGTCTGAGGCGTCCCTTGAGATGAACTTTAACCATGCAGGTAGGTGTTTGGACATTGAGAATAGCTGCCAGCAAAAAAGACTATGCTGTGCAGGCAGGACGGGGGCAGGCCTCTTCGTGTGACCTTACATCAGTAAAACTATGACTGCCAGAGGAATTATGCCACACGAATAGTTACAGTTGCAAATTCACACAGCAATTTATTTTTCTTTTATTGTTGCAGTGGGTACAAAGCTTATTCACACGGGGCATACTATTACTCACAAAACTCCTGGTGCCGGGGCACAGGCTCAGAGGGAGCGCCCAAAATGGGGTTTCCTCTGGTGGCAGCAGCGGCGCCTTCTCTGGCTGCTGGTCAGGTCAGGAGTGAAGCTTCTGCCTTCAGAGGTCCCTGTGCACAGCTCGAATCCATCTGAGGCCCCACCGTTGGGCCCGGAGTGGAGCTGAGCGAGGCGGGGAAGGGGACTGCCCCCAAACTGAAGGCCATCAGCCAAGATAACATCCAGCAATCAGAGCCACTAGCACAGCGCAGGGATCAAAGAAATCAGCCTCGACCAGGTGTCCAGCGACCAAGCAATGATCCCTTCGAATGGTGTTCGGGGACCCTTCTAATAGCCTGTAGTACCCACGGCAGTCCAGGGGGGAGTAGGGGATCCTGGTAAACAAAATGCATAACAAGATCTCAAGTTTAACAGTAGTTTCAATGGACATATCAGTAAACAAAACTGTAAGCACTCAGTCACACTCTGGGGAGGGGGAGGAGTATATGTCTTCAGGCCTAGGGTTTCAGGGCAAGTCACTCTCAGTTCAAATCCTCATCAATGGAATGCACACGCTTCAGGACATGGGGGGCTGTGTTCTTAATATCTCACTTTAAGTTTCAGGATGTTAACTTAAATCTTTTAAAACCTTTTTAACATTTTTTGGCATTTTAAAACATTTCTATATTTTACTACAATACCCCCTCTCCCTCTTTCTCTAAAAATCAATTGGAAAAAAAAAAAAAAAAAGAACAAGTATTTATTGAACACCTACTGTGTGCTTGATACTGCCTTTTCTTCATAGGAAAGTGGATTCAAGTTACTATGTAGCACCTAAAAATATGTACATATGAGATTATAATTATGTGTTATGTGATTTTATATTACATTATTATGTTATAACTAGAGGCCCAGTACATGGATTCATGCACCAGTGGGGTCCCTCGGCCTGGACAGCTGAAACTGGCTCTCTGACATCCTCTGAGAGGTCCCAGGGTTGCAAGAGGGTGCAGGCTAGGCTGAGGGATCCCACTGGTGCACGATTGGGCCAGAGAGGGGCTGCAGGAAGGCTCCAGGGCATGTCTGGCCAGTCTCGCCCAGTTCTGATTGGCAGCAAGCTAACCTACCAGTCGGACTGTTGTTCCCCTGGTGGTCAGTGCTCATCATAGCAACTGGTCAAACAGTCGAATGGTCAGACACTTAGCATATTAAATTTTTTATAATATATATATTTTATTGATTTTTTACAGAGAGGAAGAGAGAGGGATAGAGAGTTAGAAACATCGATGAGAGCTGAGACTGGTTTGGCTCAGTGGATAGAGCATCGGCCTGCAGGCTGAAAGGTCCCGGGTTCGATTCCGGTCAAGGGCATGTGCTTTGATTGCGGGCACATCCCCAATGGGGGGTGTGCAAGAGGCAGCTGGTCGATGTTTCTCTCTCATCGATGTTTCTAACTCTCTGTCCCTCTCAATTCCTCTCTGTGTAAAATCAATAAAATATATTTTAAAAAAAGAAAAGAAAAGAAACATCGATGAGAGAGAAACATTGATCTGCCGCCTCCTGCACACCCCCTACTGGAGATGTGTCCGCAACCAAGGTACACGCCTTGACCGGAATCGAACCCGGGACCCCTCAGTCTGCAGGCTGACGCTCCATCCACTGAGCCAAACCGGCTTCGGCTAGACTTTTATTATCTAGGATAATTTGTATTGCATTAATTATATATTAATGTGATTATTAATTTTATTAAATAATTATAATTATACAATATAATTATATGTGATTTTATTTGTTGTATTTATTCTGTAGCAGGTGAACTACACTGAATGGAAATTCTCAGACTTTAACAACTCCGTAGGTGATTATTTAAAGAATCAGGAAAAGGAAGAGGAAATGACATCATTCCCTTCAGCACTGATACAAAATGAAGCTCTCCATCCTGTAATTGGTATTGTCTTTTTAAAATCTGATTTTCCTATTTAATCATTGAATTATTTTATCTATCAAGACAGTTACTTCATCTTCATTGCTCCAGTTTTTATGGGAATTTAGTTTGAAGACCCTAGGCCTAGTTATATGTTACATTGGGCTGGTTAGACCAATTAGGGTTGGAATTTTCAAAGAAAGTAGCTTTCTATGTATTTAAAGCTAGCTATAGCCAGTTTAGTTACATAGCAATTATAAGATGTTAATCACTCCAGGGTCTTATGAATTATGGTTACAAAAAAATAGAAGGAGGAGCATAATTGGCTCATTTGTGATTTGAATCCACATTTTTTGTTGTTGTTAATCCTCACCCAAGGATATTTTTTCCATTGCTTTTTTAGAGAGCGAAAGAAATGGAAGGATAGAGGAATGGTGGGAGGGAGGGAGAGAGAGAGAAACATCAATGTGAGACACATCAATGTTGCTGCCTTCTGCCCATGCCCCAACCACAGGCTGACACTCTAGCCACTGAGTCAAATGATAGCTTTATGGGTAGAGTAATCTTGGTTGTAGTGCTATTCATCACTTTGAATAATTCTTGCCACTCCCTTTTTGCCTGCATAGTTTCTGTTGAGAAATCAGCTGACATTCATATGGGTGCTCCCTTGTAGGTAATTAACTGTTTTTCTCTTGCTGCCTTTAAGATTCTCTCTTTGCCTTTAACTTTTGGCATCCTATCTAATAAAAGAGTAATATGCTGATATCTAATCTATCTAATAAAAGAGTAATAATTGACTGTCACTCCAACACACAAGATGGCCGTCCCCATGAGGTCAAAGATAGCCACCCCCATGTATACACAAGATGGCCACCACAAGATGGCTGGCAGGAGAGGGAAGTTGTGGACAATCAGGCCAGCAGGGGAAGGCAGTTGGGAGGGACCAGGCCTGCAAAGGAGGGCAGTTGGGGGTGGTCAGGCCTGCAGGGGATGGCAGTTGGGAGTTGGGGGGAGACCAGGCCTGCATGGGAGGGCAGTTAGGAGGTACCAGGCCTACATGAGAGGGCAGTTAGCAGGGTCCAGGCCTGCAAGGGAGGGCAGTTGGGGGGGACCAGGCTGCATGGGAGGGCAGTTAGGGGGGACCAGGCCTGCAGAGGAAAGCAGTTAGAGGCAACCAGGCTGGCAGGGGAGTGGTTAGGGGGTTATTGGGCTGTCAGGCAGAAGTGGTTAGGGACAATCAAGCAAGCAGGCAGGCAAGCAGTTGGAAGCCAGCAGTCCTGGATTGTGAGAGGCATTTTCCATATTGGAGAGGGTACAGGCTGTGCTGAGACACCCCCATCCCCGCCCTGTGCATGAATTTCATGCACCAGACCTCTAGTTTTAATTATAATGTGTTTTGGTGTGGGCCTCAGGGTTCATCTTGCTTTGGACTCTCTATGTTTCCTGGACATGTAAGTCTATTTCTTTAACCAGGAAGTTTTCTGTCATTTCTTCAAATAGTTGTTCAATATCTTGCTATCTCTCATCTCCTTCTGGCATTCCCATAATGTGAATGTTGTTATGCTTGAAATTGTCCCAGAGGCTCCTTTCACTATCTTCATATTTTTAAATTATTTTTGCTCTTCTAATTAGATATCTTTTGCTTCCTCATATTCCATATCATTGATTTGATTCTTGGACTCCTCTACTCTCCTGTTGAATCCCTATAAATTATAATTTATTTCAATTAGTGTATGCTTAATTTTTGACTGGTCCTTTTTTGTGTCTTTTACTTCCTCACTAGACCCTTGAAAGTTTTATGAAGATCCTTGAGTAACCTTATAACCATGGTTTTTAACTCTATAACCAGTAGTTTGCTTGCTTCCATTTATTTTATTTGTGATATGTTTTTTTGTCTCCCCGTTTGGCTGCTTCCTTGTGTTTATTTTTATGTATTTGGCAGAGCTGCTATGTCTCCTGAAGTTGGTAGAATGGTCTTGTGTAGTAGGTGCCCTGTAGGGCTCAGTGGCTCAGCATCCTCTGTCACTTGAGCTGGGCACTCTAGGTGCGTCCTTGTGTGGTCTGTGTGCAAAGTCTTATAGTTGAACCTTGATTGTTGTTAATGTCACTGAGAGGAGTTAACCTCCAGGACAATTGGCTGTGAGGACCAGCTTCAGCTACAGTGGCAGAGCTGCTGTGCAGGAAATACCCTTATGGAACAGGATTTGAGTCAGTGGGGCTTTGGTACTCACTGATTCGTCCCCTTGAGTGTGTCACTTACGGATGTCTAGAGTTGTAACTGCTATGGTTTGAAGCTGTTTACTGGGTGCGCTGGCTCTAGGTCCTCCAGGGAGGTGTAAAATCAGCCACTTCCTGGGTCCACCCTGTAGGAACTATTTGTATTGGGCTTGGAGGTGCCCAGTGAAGGCCCAGCTATGAAGCAAGGTAGCTTGTGCAAGTTCAGGGCCTTTGGCTTTTTATTCATAGATTTGGGGCATGCTGACCCAGCTGCAGCTTGTTTGAGAGATTTTAGCAAAGTATGAAGCCAGAGAAAGGACAGGCCATTCATATGCAAAAGTTACTGCAAATAGGTTGGGTGGGGCTGAAAATTGGATGAGGGTGGGGTTTCAGGAAATCACTTGGGTGGAGAAAACATATATGGCTGCCAGTCAGCTTTCCAGCATAGGAACAATGTACTGTGACTTCAGTCCAGGAGAAAGTCACCCTCCAGTTCCTGTCCCAATTCTAGGTAATTAAATTCCTCTCCATATGTATCTGGGCCCCCCAGAGCCTCACCCTGGCTCTAGAGTTCAGACGAACTGGGACCTTGTAGTTCAATTCATGTACCAGCCCTTTAAAAGAAATACCTGGGTCTCCAGCAGCCTCCGTGTCACTGAACCCCAATCCCCACTGGTTTTTACAGCCCGTAGTTATGAGGACCTTTCTTTACAGCTCTGGAACCCTTGTTTGGGGGTCTGGTGTGTAGCCAGGATCCCTTGCTCCTCACAGGTGTCTCTGCAGAGATGATCTCCCTCCTGATTTAAAAAACAATCTAGCCTGTTCTTTTTTTTTTTTTTTTTTTTTTTTTTTAATATATTTTATTGATTTTTTTACAGAGAGGAAGAGAGAGGGATAGAGAGCTAGAAACGTCAATGAGAGAGAAACATCGACCAGCTGCCTCTTGCACACCCCCTACTGGGGATGTGCCTGCAACCAATGTACATGCCCTTGACCGGAATCGAACCCGGGACCTTTCAGTCCACAGACCAATGCTCTACCACTGAACCAAACCGGTTTCAGCAACAATCTAGCCTGTTCTATGCCTCTGCCCCTCCTACCAGTCTCAGTGTAATTTCTTCTTTACTTCTCTAGTTGTAGGACTTCCATTCAGCCAGCTTTCAGGTGGTTCTGAATGATGGTTCTGTGTTTTTGTTGTAATTTTGATGTGGTTGTGGAGGCAGTGAGTACAGGTGTTTACCTATACTGCCATCTTGGTTCTTTTTCCAAATTTCTTTTAAACTAAGGCAAGGCTTTTGTGTTACAATTAGAAGTAGACATGATTTCAGGTTACATTTGTAGCAAACTAGCTCATTCAAACCAACTCTCCCATTAATGACAACTAAAAAGCTAAAGTTAGAAATAATAATCATAGGACGAGAAACCAAGATAGAGGCATAGGTAAATGCCTAACTGCAGCCTCACACAACAATTTCAAAAAGACAACTAAAATACAAAATGGACATTATCCAGAACTACAGGAAAGTTGACTGACTGGAAATTCTACAACTAACTAGAAGGAAAGAGAAAACCAGAAGGAAAATCAGAGGAGCTGTAAAAGCCTAAGATATGGAGACACAGTGAACGCGTGGGAAGAGGATGGAGCTGCAGAGGAGGGGGTGGCTGAGAGTCTGGCTGGCATTCCCTAGCGGGAAGGAGATAAAAGCTCTAGACTGCACTGAACCCCACTTCCAACCCTACTTCCAACTGCACTGAACCCCAGTTCCAGGCTCATTGAGGGAGAGACTAGACTGTCTGGTAGCGGGCAAAACTCGAAGGCACCTTTCTCTCAGAGGTGCTTGCAGCAAGTACCAAAGGACACTGAGGAACACTGAGACTCTCAAATCTCTCAGGAACCTCATAGGGCGGGGCTGACGGGAAGCCAAGGCTGTAGGCTCCACTCTGAAACTCCACCCCATCCAAGCTGAGCAAAGAGGCTTTTGCAATTTTGCAAGTCTAGTCGAATCAGGCTATCTCCCGGCCTAGACTCAGCTGATCCTGACAGCCAATTGGCCTGGAGGTCAGTTCCTCCCAGTGATACCAACAACAACCAAGACTTAACTACAACAGGCTGTACACACAGTCCACAAAGGGGTGCACCAGGAGTGTCCACCTCAGGTAACTGGGAGGCTGACCCACTGAACCATATTGAACACCTTAACACACAAAGCCACCCTACCAACTCAGGGAAGCAGCGAAAATGCCAAGACAAGGAAACAGATAAAAAATGAAAGAAATGGAGGACAACAAGCAACTGGATATAGAGTTCATAACCACAGTTATAAGGTTTTTCAAGAATTTCCTAAAAAAAGGCCGACAAAATAAATGAGACCTATGAGGATATGAAAAGGGATCAACTAGGAATAAAGAATACATTGTATGAAATAAAAAAATATTATACAGAGTCCTGAAAACAGAATGGAAGATCACAAGAATCAAGTCAAAGATTTGGAACACAAAGAGCCAGAGGATGCTCCTCCACAGAAGCAAGAAGATAAGAGAATCCAGAAAGTTGAAGATAGTGTAAGAAACCTCTGGGACAACTTCAAGTGAACCAACATCAGAATTATGGGGGTCCCAGAAGAAGAGAGAGAGCAAGATACCGAAAACATATTGGAAGAAATAGTGACAGAAAACTTCCCCCACCTGGTGAAAGAATTAGACTTACAAGTCCAGGAAGTGCAGAGAACCCCAAACAAAAGGAATCCAAAGAGGACCACACCAAGACACATCATAATTAAAATTCCAAGAGCAAAAGACAAAGAGAGAATATTAAAAGCAGCAAGAGCCAAGCAGGTAGTTACCTATTAAGGAGCACCCATACGATTATCAGCTGATTTCTCAAGAGAAACTATCCAGGCCAGAAGGGAGTGGCAAGAAATATTCAAAGTGATGAATAGCGAGAACCTACAACCAAGATTACTATATCCAGCAAAGTTATCATTCTGAATTGAAGGCCAGATAAAGAGCTTCACAAATAAAAAAAAGCTAAAGGAGTTCATCACCGCCAAACCAGAATTATATGAATTGCTAAAGAAGGTTCTTTAGGAAGAGGAAGAAAATAAAGATAAAAATTATGAACAACAAATACGTAACTATCAACAAGTGAATCTAAAAACCAAGGGAATTAAAAAATCTAATGAACAATATTAACTGGTGAATATAATAGAATCAAAGGTATGGAAGGGGAGTGGACTGACTATTCTCAGGTAATAGGAGAGTGGGGGGTGTGGGAAGAGACTGAGCATAAACTGTGCACCTATGGATGAGGACAATGGGGGGTGGGGAAAGGGCAGAGGGTGGGGTGGGAACCTGTTGGAGGGGAGCAACGGAGGGGGAAAAAATGAGGAACATTTGTAATAATATGAACAATAAATATTTATTTAAAAAATAATAAGTATAAAAATAAAAAGCTAAAGTTATATATTTTTAAATCTTAATATTTCTTAAAAGCATTAAAGAACCAATAAGAGAGGGAAACCCAGCTAGCATGGCTTAGTGGTTGAGCATTGACCTATGAACCAGGAAGCCACAACTTGATTCCTGGGCAAGGTATATACCTGGGTTGCAGGCTCAATCCCCAGTGTGGGGCATGCAGGAGGCAGTTGATCCATAATTCTCTCTCATCATTGATGTTTCTATCTCTCACTGTTTGAAAAATACATTGCAAATATTAATGTTAACCAATAGAAATTATAGAACTGCTAAATACAGAAATGTAAACCCTACCCGTGTGGCTCACTTGGTTGGAGCATTGTACCATCCACCAAAAGGTGCTGGTTCGCTTCCCCATCAGGGCACATACACCGGTTTTGGGTTTGATACCAGGTCTGGGTTCGTATGGGAGGCTTCTCTCTCATGTGGATATTTCCCTCTCCCCCTCTTCCTTTCTCCCTCTCTCCCTCTCTCCCTCTCATCTTCTCTCTCTCCCCCTGACTCCCATCTCCCTTTCTCTATAATCAATAAACATGTCCTTGGGTGAGGATTGAAAAAACAAAAACAGCCCAGTCTGGTGTTTCTAAGTGGTTAGAGCATTAGCCTGAGCACAGAGGGTTGAGGGTTTGATTCCTGGTCACGGGCACATACCTGGGTTGCAGGTTTGTTCCCTGTGCTCCCCGTCCCCCAACAACCCCGTTGGAGCCATGTGGGAGCAACAAGTTGATGTGTTTCTCTCTCATCGATGTTTCTCTTTCTCTTTCTCTCTGCTCCCCTCTCTCCTCCCGCCCACTCTCTGAATAACAATGGAAAAAATATCCTTGCTTCTCTAGTAAGGATTAAAAAAAGAAGCAAATTAGACACAACTGAAGTGAGAGCTGGTGCAAATATCCAGAGTAAAGCAAGGAGAGACACCAAGATGGAAAATACAAAAGAAGAAAAGAGCCATAAAAGATAGAGAGGGGGAAAATAAAACAAAGATAAAATGAGGATGTACAAGGAGAAGAGAAAGGAGGGGACAAATGCAGTATTTAAAGTGATAATAACTGAGAGTTTCCCAGAACTAATAAAGATATTAAAGCCTTGCCCTAACCAGTTTTGCTCGGTAGATGGAGCGTTGGCCTGCGGGCTCGAGGGTCCCAGGTTTGATTCTGGTCAGGGGCATATGCCTTGGTTGCCGGCACATCCCAGGAGGCAGCTGATTGATGTTTCTCTCTCATCGATGTTTTTAACTCTCTCTTCCTCTCCCTTCCTCTCTGTAAAAAAAAAAAAAAAATCAATGAAATATATATGTTTTAAAAAAAGACATTAAGGCCCGGCTCGGTGGTTGAGTGTTGACCCAGGAAGGTTTTTTTGTTTTTGTTTTTTTTTTAATATAACCTTTACCAACTTGGGCTATTTGGGAAGAATAAAGACCACACTCTACAGTGGGCTGTATCACTAAGCATAGAGTTCACTATTTGTGGCCTACATTACATAGAAAATAGAAAAAGAAAAAGAAGTTAAGCATATCGTTCACAACTCGGCAATTCTCTTCCTTTAGCAGATAAGGAACCCTGTGAGGAAGCTTCTGAGGTCAGCGAAGCACAGACCACAGACAGCGACGACATAGTGACACTCATCCCGCAGAGATGTCCTAAGGCAGTGAGTACTTGGGTGGCCATTGAGCGGGTGACAGACGGTAAATAAGGGCAGCTAGTGCGCCTAATGACCAGGCATGTGAAGGTCAAGTCTAGTTTTAATAAGCCTGGTGGGGAATTGAAGTTACTGAGTTAAGTATACTGTACATTGAGAGTGACTAGAACTCTGTTGATGCAGTCAGATGAAAGGATCTCTCCTCTTTGGACCCCCTTGCCTGCCCTCTTCGTCGTGTAGAGTGATCCACCTCCAGCCTGCGTGAGGCCCCTTCCTGTAACTCCACCGGAGGAGACTTGGGGAGGCTTACTTGGGGAGGTGGAGGCTGGAAGAGAGGTTCTTCCTGGGAGGGCTTAGAGGGATTATTCCGTTTCTGAAGTTTCCGACCCAACCTTTAAAACCCGTCGTTACCATTAGTTACTCAACATTTCAGTCTCAGATCTCCTCAGGAACTAAATGAGGACACACACCCTGGCAACAATCATTGTGCTAGAATCTTGTGGTTTGTACACGAGGTAGAAAACAATCACTCTCTCTCCACCAGGATGCTCCCTGGCAGGTTTGTAGGCGCTCAGTAGACAGCTGTTGAATGAGTGACTGAGTGAAAGATGGAAATCTCATTGAGGATTAGGAACTTCGTTAGAAACAGTCAAGTATAGGTGACTTAGAATCAAGGGAGTAGATTATGTGATATAAACTCTAAAGGTTTGCAAGAATCCAGAAAAAGGGAATTTTGCAGAGGTCAGAAAACTTACTTGAAAGTCAGAACCAGTACTGAGGATTTGCAGGAAAACGAAGGATATTGGCGTGGGGAGAAACAACTCAAAGTCTGTAGACTTAAGCAGTGAATATGGGAAATAGTTAAGTTTACCCGCTTATTGAACTTTTATCTGTCATATCTCTTTTAGACATTATGTAATCCACGTCCTGAGAAAAGTTTATAAGACAGAGCAGAGCCACTGCATGTTAGAGCTAGACAACGTCTTAGAGATGATAAAGGTGAACACAATTAAATGGTGTGTCCGGGGTGACAGATCTCATTAGTAAAGGAGCCAGAGCTCCAGTCAAGGTTTCTAAACCAGGATACCTCAGATTAATACAAAAAGCAGCCAGCTGGTCAGCACATTTTTTAACTACAAGGTAGACAGATTACATTAAAATATTACTCTAAATTAAAGGCTGCTGAATTAATCTCCTTTTCCAAAATCTTTGTGTACCCAAAAAAATGTTACTTGAGAAACTGACTAGACAATCAGTGGGTCCATGCTGTCTGTCACTACTGGAGCCAATTAAGCAGAGACAGGGTTGAATCATATGTGAGCGTTAATTCCAATACTACAGGCAGTACAGTACAGCAGCAGGTCATCCACAAAAATCTGCTCTGCAACCCCCTCCTAAGCCAGCTGTTTCTATAGAGTGGGACAAAGATTACGTGGGGAAGTAGGGACTACGGACATGGGGAAGGAGGCTATGCAGGTTGGGGTGAAAGTCCATTGTTTAGGCAAAAAGGTGGTTAATCTTTCCACGATAACAGGCAGTTCTTGAGTGAGAATGGACCACATTTAAAGGCTGACTCCCTGGTCCAAGGTTGACTCCCAGGTCCCAGGGGCACACAACTCCCAGCCAGGTCAGAATGTCCTTTCTTTAACCAACACAAGGCAATCACGGTGAACAGAGCACGATTAATATTTCCCATAACCATAGCTTGCATTCTATCTTTGTCCCATTCCTAAAGGCCCTCTGTGCTGATCTTCTCCCTAAGAATCCCCTAGGCATTATCTCAGTGGCAAACGTGGTTTCCTCCACATGGAGTCCCATTCCTGGTCCCAGGAAGCAGTCTCCCTCTCTGAGTGGACCATAGAAAACGTTCCCCTCCCCGTCCAACAGCTGCTAGTGAGAAGGGAGCAATCACTTACATTTGCTTCCAGGCTTCGGGTTACTGTCTTTTAGCTGTAGTGTGTATCAAAAACCTCAAAGTTTATTCTCTTTCCTTATACTCTTAATTTCAGGTGTGCAGAATGTCCCCTTATATATGCTAGCTAATTAATTGTGGTAACTCTTCCCCCCAGCCAAATTAGCTATCACACCTGAACTAATAAACTGAGGGGAACTGCCTGTCTGATACTAATGCTGCCCGCATAACTAACTGCTCTTAGGGTTTCTGCAGCAAATTCAAATGAATTAGTATACACAGTGGGTAGTGTGATTTAATATTACTAGTTGTATATATTTTTCTTCTGTTCAATCCCAATAAAATTATGCAATGCAACTAGCTCGTGTAAAGGATTCTGGGTTAAATTAAAATATGGAACCTTGTCTTAGTCAGTTTGGGCTGCTATAATGAAATAGCAGAGACTGGGTGGCCTAGAAACAACAGCAGTTTATTTCACAGAGTTCTCAAGATCAGGGTGCCAGCCTGGTCAGATTTTGGAGAGGATCCTCTTCCATGATGCCTACAGTTAACTATCTTCATAAGGCAGAAGGAGAATGAGCTAGCTCTGACCTCTTTGAATAAGGGCACTAATCCCATTCATGAGGGCTCCATCCTTGTGATCTAATTATTTCCCAAAGGCTCTATCTCCGAATACCATCACTTTGGGATTGGCATTTTGTTTGTTTGTTTGTTATTAATACTTACCCAAGGATATTTTTTTCTATTGATTTTTATTTATTTATTTTTTAGAGAGAGTGGAAGGGAGGGGAGGGAAAGGAGAGAGAGGAGAGAGGAGAGAGGAGAGAGGAGAGAGGAGAGAGGAGAGAGGAGAGAGAGAGAGAGAGAGAGAGAGAGAGAGAGAGAGAGAGAGAGAGAAGGAAAGGAGAGAGGGAGAAACACCAGTATGAGAGAGACACAATGACTAGTTGCCTCCTGCATGCACTCCGACCCAGGCCAGGGACTAGAACTTGAAACTCAGGTATGTGCCCTTGATTGGAAATTGAACCTGAGACCCTTCCACGCATGGGCCAACACTCTAAGCACTATGCTAGCCAGGGCAGAATATATGTATATTTTATTGATTTCAGAGAGGAAGGGAGAGGTAGAGAGACAGAAGCATCAATGATGAGAGAGAACCATTGATTGGCTGCCTCCTGCATGCCCCACACTGGGGATCGAGCCCACAATTGGATTTGTTCCCTGACCAGGAATCAAACCATGACCTCCTGGTTCATAGGTCAATGCTCAACCACTGAGCCACACACATTGGGCTTAATACATGACTTTTGAGGTAGTACGAACATTCAGTTCATAACAAACCATATGAAATTTTCATTTTTATAGATAAAAATATTGTGTTTCATATGGTATTACCTAATAGAAATGAATAAAGCCTTCATATGTAACTGGCTCAGATGTTAATCTTATTCATTCTCCTAATTCACCTTTGTTATCAGAACAAATTTGATGTAGTTTGCATAAATATGAGTTTCTGATCATCTGCTATAGGTTTATTTGCAATTTAAAAATTTAAAAAAAAAACATTTTTTATTGATTTTTTACAGAGAGAAAGAGAGAGGGATAGAGAGTTAGAAACATCGATGAGAGAGAATCATCGATCAGCTGCCTCTTGCACATCCCCCACTGGGGATGTGCCCACAACCAAGGTACATGCCCTTGACCAGGATCGAACCCGGGGCCCTTCAGTCCGCAGGCTGATGCTCTATCCACTGGGCCAAACCGGCTTCGGCTGCAATTTAAAATTTTATTAAATTATACAACTAAGGTAAGAATACATTTTTCCTTTAAAACTAGAATATTACAGATAAAGCTAAATCTCTTTTGACCACTACTTATAATCCCTGCTGCTTCTGCCTCCTGACCCCTGCAAAGAAAATTATTGTTTTGAATGTGGGGTTTATTTTTTCAGATCTTAAAGGACTTTAGTATTCATATTGTTTTGTATTTGTCTTTATGCTTTCAAATAAATGGCATTAAACTGTATATATTATTTAAAAAACTATTTGGAATAATTATAGATTTACAAACAGTTGCAAAAATATGTACAGGGAGGTGCAATATATTCTTCACTCAGTTACCCCCATTTTTTAAATGCATAGTTAAAAAACATGCATTTTTCCAATCAGTAATGTTTAGTAGTCTATCCATGTTGAATTTAGTTTTTCTACTTAATTTCTCTTAAATACTGATCAGCATGCCATTAAATTAATAGGTGACCTTTTATTTAGATCTCCACGGGTAATGCTGCTTGAGCTAAAATGCCATGTGCTTGATATTCATTAACTCACCAAATCCTCACAGCAGCCCTATCCATTGTTTACTCCTTGTTTGCCAGGCTCCTTTCCCCCCCAAAAATGTTTAGCAGCTTTAGTCACATAGCCTCAAAGTGGAAACATCAATGCATTGATCAATAAGAGGATGAATAAACAAACTGGCAGATTCCCACAATGTTGCCAGGCTCTCTCCACACAAAATGATGAATAAGACAGAACTGGTCCATTCTCTCCACCACCACCCCCCCTTTTTTTTTAAATCTAATTTTTTTTTTTTTTTTTTTTTTTATTGATTTCAGAGAGGAAGGGAGAGGGAGAGACAGAAATGTCAATGATGACAGAGAATCATAGATTGGCTGCCTCCTGCGCGCCCCCACTGGGGATCAAGCCTGCAACTTGAGCATGTATCTTGACCAGGAATCGAACTGTTACCTCTTGGTTCATAGGTCAATGCTCAACCACAGAGCCACACCAGCTGGAGCCCCATATTGGTTCTTTTAAAAATATATATATATTTTATTGATTTTTCACAGAGAGGAAAGGAGAGGGATAGAGAGCTAGAAATATCGATGAGAGAGGAACATCAACCAACTACCTCCTGCACACCCCCTACCAGGGATGTATCCGCAACCAATGTACATGCCCTTGACCAGAATCGAATCTGGGACTTTTCAGTCTGCAGGCCGATGCTCTATCCACTGAGCCAAAGCAGTTTCGGCCATATTGGTTCTTATGGCTAGCTGAATAAAATGACAGGAGAAAAACATGTTTTAATATATACACACAGGAAATTCACATAAGCATGAAAATTCTCAAACAGTAAGGCAGAATAAGGTGTGTGTGTCATTCTGGATTAAGGAGAAGGAGATAACAGTCTGGGACTTGAAAGTGAAATATGTAAGGCAATTCACCGTGAGTTGGAAAGAGTTAATGTTTAGTAAACAAATGTTTGCTGGGCCATCTAGAGACAATGGGTCAGAGAGAGGACTTTGGTCCAAGGGGCCTGCTGGGTTCCTCCCATCTACCACACCAGTTCGTGTTGTACTGTGGTCATCTATGTGGCAGTTCTTCTGGGACAGGCCTTCTATCTCCAATGCTTTTTAGATATTTTGGGGGAAGGTCATTGATTCTTCCTGAGTCTTCTGTTTCTTTTTATTCTTTTTTTTTCTTTTTTTTTTTTAAATATATTTTATTGATTTTTTTACAGAGAGGAAGGGAGAGAGAGAGAGCTAGAAATGTCAATGAGAGAGAAACATTGACCAGCTGCCTCTTGCACACCCCCTACCGGGGATGTGCCCGCAGCCAATGTACATGCCCTTGACTGGAATCGAACCTGGGACCTTTCAGTCCGCAGACCGATGCTCTACCACTGTGCCAAACCGGTTTCGGCCTGTTTCTTTTCTAAATTAAATGTATAGGGTGACATTTAATAGGTTAATAGGAGCATATAGGTTTCAGGTGTAGATTTCTATGATGCAAGATCTGTATATTGCCCTGCCTGTCCATCCCCCAAAATAAATCTCCCATCACATTAGGCCCCCTTCCCTCTCCACCCACCAACTTCCCTCTGTAACCACCACTCTGCTGTTTGTGTGCAAAGTTTCAGTCATATTTTCCACATATTGTTCCCGGAAGAGGGACCTGGCCCTTAGGCAGTCTGCTTGGGACTAATTGGAAGTGTGTGGGTTCTTGACTTCATGCAGGAAAATTTTCACAGCAGGAGTTCAGGTGAATTTTAGAGCATGTATATTAAAGCTGGGGACAGGGAGGGAAAGAGAGAGAGAGATGAGGGAGATGAGGGAGATGAGGGAGATGAGAGAGAAAAGCATTGATAGGCTGAATCCTGCACGCACCCCAACAAGGGATCAAGCATGCAGCCTGGCTATGTGCCCTGACTGGGAATTTAGTCCGCCCCTTCTAGTGTAGTACTGGACACACTAGGCAAGGCTGGTCCCTTTAAAAAAATATATATTTTATTAAAAAAATAAATTATAAAATATATATATATATTATTGACTTTTTACAGAGGAAAGAGAGATAGAGAGTTAGAAATATCAATCAGCTGCCTCCTGCACACCTCCCATTGGGGATAAGCCCACAACCAAGGCACATGGCCCCTGACTGGAATCGAACCTGGGACCCTTCAGACTGCAGGCCAATGCTCTCTATCCACTGTGCCAAACCGGTTAGGGCTGGTCCCTTCCCTCTTGAATCTTACCTACTACTGAGAGAAAACAAGTATAAATCAGTGAACAAATAAGCCAGATATTTGCTGATTCTAAATACTATGAAGAAAATAAATAGGCCCTACTGGCATGGCTCAGTGGTTGAATGTTGACCTATGAACCCAGAGATCAAGGTTCAATTCTTGGACAGGATATATGCGTGGGTTTTGGGCTCAATCCTACTGTGGGGCATGCAGGAGGCAGCTGATCGGTGATTCTCGCTTATCGTTGATGTTTCTATCTCTCCCTGTCCCTTCATCTCTAAAGTCAATAAAAATGTATTTTCAAACATGTACATATTTTTTAAAAATATATTTTATTGAATTTTCACAGAGAGGAAGAGAGAGGGATAGAGAGTTAGGAACATAGATGAGAGAGAATCATTGATCAGCTGCCTTTTGCACACCCCCTACTGGGGATGTGCCAGCAACCAAGATATATGCCCTTGACAGGAATTGAACCTGGGGCCTTTCAGTCCGCAGGCCAACGCTCTATCCACTGAGCCAAACCGGTTTCGGCCATGTACATACTTTTTTTAAAAGAAAACAAATAAGGTGACAATAATAGATAGCAATGAGAGGGGTTGAGTTAGGTAAGGCCACAGTGAGGAAAAACTGCTTTGAGGCCAAAACTGGTTTGGCTCAGAGCATCAGCTTGCTGACTGAAGGGTCCCAGGTTCGATTCTGGTCAAGGGCAAGTACCTTGGTTGCGGGTACATCCCTTGTAGGGGGTGTGCAGGAGGCAGCTGATAGATGTTTCTCTCTCATCGATGTTTCTACACCCCCTCCCTTCCTCTCTGTAAAAAATCAATAAAATATATTTTTAAAATAAATAAATAAAAGACTGCTTTCAGGAGGAGGCATTTGAACTGAAGCCAGGCTTTGCAAATGAGCCTGGAGAGGAACAGAGGAACAAATGACCATAAGTGGCTTCTAAAGAATTTGCCTTCTGATCTGTAAACTGAGCAACTGTACCAGGACCTTGTCACTTTCATTTCTGTGCCACCAGCTACCTACAGGGAAAGAGGAAGGGGGTAGGGCCGAATAATGCCGCAGTAACACCTTATTCATGTGTATCTCTGTGTATTTGCCAAATTGTGAGACAGATTCCTATAAGCGGAATTGCTGGTTTTAAAAGGAATTGTGCACTTGAAAATTTCACGAATAACACAAAATTATCATCCCTCCAATCATACCAATTTGTACTCTCACACTACAGTGGCCTCTTTCTCACAGTGTTACCAGCTGTATTCCCCCACCATTCTTAGTTCCTAATGAAATAAGAGTGCTTGTAAGGGAAGGAGTCAAAACTAATTTTGAAAATTACTTAGGCCTAGGTGCACGGAGAGTTAACAAATTAGGGGCATGCTAAATGCTGGGACTAAAGAGGTTAGTGAAACACACTTGTGGTCCTGGAACTCGTGGAGCTTACAGTCTACGAAGTGCTCTCCAACAGAATTATAATGTGAGCTACAAGTGTAATTAAATTTTTTCCTAGTGGCCACATTAAAAGTGTAGAAAGAAACAAGTAAAATTTTTGAAAAGATAAATTTAAAAATATATTTTATTTAACCTACTAGTAAGTATCAGAAGTATCATTATTTCAGCACGAAGCCAATAGGAAAAACTATTGAGATATCTTACATTCATTTTTTTAATGCAAAGTCTTCAAAGTCCCGTGAGATTTTATACTGATGGAAAATCCCAATTCAGATTACGGTATGTCACAGATTATGTCACATGTGGCGAATGGCTATGGTGTTATGGGCCATAACTCTAATGCAATGCTTTTCAGCTGTGAGCTGCATCCATCATCGGGGACTGTAATCATAAGGGGGGAGGGGCAGTCCCAGCCAGCACTACAACAACAACAAAAAGCCCAGTAGGCAGCTCCTTGCTATAATGCCTGAAACAGCTCAAATCAGTCAGCAGGTCTCCTAGGAGCTAATCTCAGGAAAACGCTGGATTGGTTTTCATCCAGAAAGTTGAAGAAAAGCTATCTGCTCAGAAAGTTTCTTGATTCTTTCTACATGTGGAGATGGCTGAGGAAGGCTGGTCTGAGGACAGCATTCACTGGACCAGGAGACAAAACGACTGGATTCTCGCTACCCATTTCCCCCGCATTAGCTGGGACAATTCAGTCACGTGGTCTCAGTGCCAATATTACACACAAATTGATTCTCAAGGAGTAATACGCAAGACGGAGTATGCCTGTGACTGACAGTGATGTGTTAATTAAGTGAAGTATGTACTCGGAGCATCCCTAACCTATAGAAAATAAATGTCTTTTTCTTACCAGGATTCAGAGAAGATGTGCATTGAAATTGTCAGCCTGGCCTTCCACTCAGAGGCTGAAGTGATGTCTGATGAGAACATAAAACAGGTGTATGTGGAGTACAAGTTCTATGATCTGCCCCTGTCAGAGACGGAAACGCCGGTGTCCCTGAGGAAACCGAGGGCAGGAGAAGAGATCCACTTCCACTTTAGCAAGGGTGAGGCAGCCCCGCGGCCAGCGGGGAGAGCGGGCCGACGGACTGCGGGGCCAGAACTACTCTGGACTTCTGATGGGGTGGATCCAACCCTTTTTCTTTTACTCAACAACATAGTGTGCGCATGTGGTTTGAAAATGCCAGGTAGCCTTAAGAAGGTTTTGAAGTAAAAGTAAACAGCCCTTTGCCCCACCCCTTCTCCAAAAATCACTCCCACGCCCCTTCTGTCATCCCTCAGTCTGCTGTACCAGTTTTTCCCTTTTTTCTGTTATTTCTTCTGTTATTTGACTCCATATTTCTGAGTAATGTTTTATTGCAATTTACCGATTCACCAACTTTAGAGATTGTTTGCTTAGTTTCTATCTTAGAACATAACATTTCTTTCACACCATAGCCATGTTCACTTCCCCCCTTAGATGTATCAGAAGCTCCAAACTTCTATCTTGCCTTCCCACCACCCAAGTGTCTGTCTTGCATCCTTTTAGTTGCTCAGTTACACCAGGGTCCTCACTGGCCGCAGGGGAAAGGAAGAATGCCTCCTCCTGAACCCATTACACAGATTTCATAGAACGTAATGGCTAGCACTTAATCATGTGGCCAAACCTGGCTAAAGTAGAGGTTGGAAAAGATAGGTCAGTTTATTGGAGACTGTAACATCTATACTAATAAAAGGGCAATATGCTAATTAGACCAGACATCCTTCCGGACAAAGCCATGGTGGCAGGGGGCGAGGCAGAAGTGGTTAGGGGCGATCAGGCCAGCAGGGGAAAGCACTTAGAGGGCAATCAGGCTGGCAGTGGGGAGCAGTTAGGGACAGTCAAGCAGGCAGGCAGGAGAGCGATTAGGAGCCAGTGGTCCCAGATTGCAAGAGAGATGTCTGACTGCCGGTTTAGGAATGATCCCGACAGGCCAGGCCGAGGGGTCCCACCTACAGGAGGGACCCTGCTCACTCCGCAGATGCCCTCGAGCCACAGTGTCACCCCAGGTGTGGCCGGTAGGGGAGGGGCCGACGGAGGTTGGCTCCAGGGCCTGCCCAGCCCATTTCACCCATTCCCGCCCTATTGGCCACCTTCTAATTAATTTCCTTTCAATGTGCATGAATTTGTGCACACCAGGTCACTAGTATGTAAATAATAGGTGTGGCCCAGCCAGTATAGCTCAGCAGCTGAGCGGAGACCCATGAACCAAGAGTTGCTGGTTGATTCCAGGTCAGGTTGTAGGCTCAATCCCCAGAAGGGGGCGTGCAGGAGGCAGCAGATTGATGATGTTTCTCTCTCAAGGATGTTTCTATCCCTCTTTCTTCCTTTCTCTTTAAAAATAAATAAAAAGTGTTTAAAATAAATAATAAATAATAGGCATGGCTGGGTTCAATAAACCTTTACAAAACCGGGTGGCCAGCCCCATGGGCCCTATTTTTTCAACCTCTGTTTTATATGTACCACTTATGAAAACCTTAGTGTCCAAATAGCAAAAGTGAATGATTCTCGGTCCTTTTCCCTCTTCTTATCTTAACATAGTGATAGACCTGGACCGCGTGGAGCAAAAAGGCCGAAGGCAATTTCTGTTCGACTTGCTGAACGGTCAGGGTCCTGAGCAAGGATGGTAAGCATTTACCCTCCACTTTGAAAGAAAAGAGATATTCACCCAAGAATCGAAGAGTTTTAGTTTGGTTTTGTGCTGATATTGAATATGTTTACTTCTTTTACATTGATTTACCCTTAATGAATTTCTTATCTACTTGAGCCTAATTTATGTTCATGGCTAACTATCTGATAAAATATATAATCTCATAGATTTAGTTCATTTCTCATTCCATACCAGCTCGTGTGTGTGTGTGTGTGTGTGTGTGTGTGTGTGTGTGTGTTTGAGGCATCAATTTACTTAATACTGACAGTACCCTAAATGGAATGGACAAATGCTGCAATATTTTGAGATAATTTTATTCATTTCTCATAAACACAGTACCATCACTAGCTTACCAAATATTATGGCCTTCTAAAATTAATTTTGTTCAATTTAAAATATTATTTCTTTGCAGGAAATACTTTGATATAACTGAAGAAATTCTAGATCTACTATAAGTTTTAGGAAAGCCAATTGTCATTATTCCTGTCATCTGAGGAGGCCTTTTAGAGATTCCAGATGAAACATAAGGGATATACCTATACTTAAAAAATTATTTATTGTTTAGCGGAAATTTGAAATTCAATTTAAGCAACCATATGTTTGGGGCTTTTCTTTTCTTGTGCAAAATCTGCCAACCTTAATTCCTTAATGTATATGTGGGTAAGAAATAAGATGGGGGGGCCAGTGTTTTAATTTATTACTTATCTAAAAGCCCAATACATTTATTTAATTTGCTTTTACTTTGTCTCCAGTTAGTCATAGAGAAAGGAGACAGCTGAAATAAAGAGTGAATCTGACATCAGAATCACAATGGACTTTTAAAATAGATAAAAGCTTACTGTTAACTTTTGGGAGTGAAAAGTAATTTGGTTGTTTCTGTATTCATGTTAAATTTAGCTTTTTTTTTCTTTCTCTCAGCATTCCCAGAGCTCTCTTTTCCTTTATTTCCTTACCAGAGGCCCGAGGCATGAAGATTCGTGCTAGAATGGGCCCTCCTTTCCCTGGCTGCTGGCATCACTTTTCCACTCAGGCCCAGCCCTGGAGCAGCCTCTTTCTGGCCCTGGAGCCACCTCTTTCCACTCCGGCCCGCCTTCCCTGCTGCCCAGGAGTTGAGCGACTGGGGTGGGCAGAATGCCTGCGATGCAAGTGTCCTGCCCACCCCAGTCGCTCAACTCCTGTGTATGCAAATTAGCTGCCATTTTTGTTGGGTTAATTTGTATATCACTCCTGATTGGCTGGTGGGAGTAGTGGAGATATGGTCAATTTACATGTTTGTCTATTATTAGGTAAGAAGATACTGGCAACACTTTTTTCTTTCCTTTTTGCAACTTTCTACTCAATTTTAGAGTTCAGTTTATTTTATTTTGACTTCCTTTTGCCAATATGGTACAATAAACAGAACATTGTCTATGTAATCAGACAGACTTGGTTTTGAATCCTGATCTTCCATTTATAATGATCTCTAAGTCATTACTTAGTTTGAAGGCTACTGTGAGCATAAAATTTAAATAACATCGTTTGCCTTAAGCACTTGGTATTGTGTCTAGCATGCAGTAATGATAGCTACCTACCATCCCTTTCCTGGGAAAATTGGGATGGGGGAGTTGGTATTATCCCTTTGCAGTTTTAAGTTCTCAATAACCATACAGAAACATAACCACAAGTGAGTATTGCTTACTGAGTTAGAAATGTATCATTTCAGAATTCTTCTTTCAGCTTAGTTATCTTTAGCTGCAATTTTAAGAGTTTAAATTTTTAGTCCTATTCTTGTTCCTTTAGTACTATTAGCCACCAATGTTTGCTTTAAAAAGCCCATATTTTTTATCGATTTCAGAGAGGAAGAGAGAGATAGAAACATCAAAGATGAGAACCATTGATCAGCTACCTCCTGTATGCCCCACACTTGGGTCTGAGCCTGAAACCAGGGCATGTGTCCTGACTGGGAATTGAACCATGATCTCCTGGCTGATAGGTCAATGCTCAACCATTGAACCATGTTGGCTGGGCCAATGTTTGCTTTAAAAAATACATAGAATTATGCCCTGGCCAGTGTTATTCAGTTGGGTTGAGTGTTGTTCCATGCACAGAAAGGTCATTGGTTCAATTTAGACCAGGGCACATACCCAGATTTCAAGTTTGATCCCTGGTGGGATCAATGTTTTTCTTTCTCTCTCTCCTCCCTTCCTATTTTTCTAAAATCAATAAACACATTAAAAAGAAGTATAGGATTATGAAGTGTCCAAAATAGGCAAATTGAAAGACAGGAAGTAGATTAGTAGTTGCCATGAGCTGAGGGAGAGGGCAATAGAGAATGAATGCTTAATGGGTACAGGAGTTTTGGAGGCGATGAACGTGACCTGGAATTAGATAGCGGTGATGGTTGCACAAGATTGTGATGATACTAAGAAATACTGAATTGCACACTTTCAAATGATTAAAATAATGAATTTATGATACTTGAATTTTTCTGAAAAAAAAAAAATTAGTAGGTACCAGTCTCTGGAATTCAAGAAATACAGAATTTTCTTGTTTCCTTTACTATGCTCAGGCTTGGTACCCAACTTTTATTTAGAAATTGAAAACTTTTTTCTAACTTCTCCTGTTTATTGGTTTTTGTGCAACTCACCCACTGACCTTATCAAATCTTTCATCAAAATTATAAACCAGCTCTATCTGGTTTGGCTCAGTGGATAGTGTTGGCCTTCGGACTGAAGAGTCATGGGTTCAATTCCGGTAGAGGGCACAGGCCTGGGTTGCAGACTCAATCCCTCGCGGAGGGTGTGCAGGAGGCAGCTGATTAATGATTCTCTCTCATCATTGATCTCTCTCTATTCTTCTCCCTTCCTCTCTGAAATCAACAAAGATATATCTAAATATATCTCAACGGTTTTGAGACAACCTGCTCAATTACATTATCTTGAGTCTTACAGTTCCCTTTCAAGGCTGGTTGTTAAAACTTTTTAAAAATATATATTTTATTGATTTTTTACAGAGAGGAAGAGAGAGGGATAGAGTTAGAAACATCGATGAGAGAGAATCATTGATCAGCTGCCTCTTGCACACCCCCTACTGGGGATGTGCCCACAACCAAGGTACATGCCTTGACCAAAATCGAACCTGGGACCTTTCAGTTCGCAGGCCGACGTCCTATCTGAGCCAAACCGCTTTCGGCATTAAGACTTTTTAAATATACTTTTTAACATCCTCACTGCAGATATGTTTTTAATGATATTTTTTAGAGGGAAAGAAGAAACTCTCTCTCTCTCTCTCTCTCTCTCTCTCTCTCTCACACACACACACACACACACACACACACACACGCAAGCACGATGCCAGAAACTGATCAGTTGCCAACTGAATGGGGGATTAAAGCTGCAACCTAAACCGGGAATTAAACTGCAACCTTTTGGTGTACAGGATGATGCTCCAATCAACTGAGCAAGCTGACCAGGACCGGTTGTTACTTTAAATTACACCAATTCCTCACTCTTTTGCTGTTGCAATTAGACATTGTCTAATTTATGATTACTTTTATCCTTTTTTTTTTTTTTTAAGGCTTAGAGTATCAGCAGTGCTGAATTAATTGTAATTTCCCTCCCTTAGTTTAAAGTTCACAGTGGTAAGTGATCCTATGGATGAAGAGAATGAATGTCAAGAAGTAGGATATGCCTATCTGAAACTACGCCAGATCATGGAATCAGGAAGAGACATTGTAGAGCAAAAGCTAGACAGTGAGTAATACATGTTTTGTGCTTCTCAGTTCCATTTATTTTTAAGCAAGTCATCGTAATACTTTTCCTGTTTTACCTTCAATGCATAATTACTGCTACAAAGTTTGAGACAAACTGGATCGAAATCCCTATACCTCTACTTACTTCTAGATCAAACCTGAGGGTAGTCAATTGTCCATTTTATTAAAAAAAATTTTTTTTTTAACCTTTCTACACATCAATTTTAGTTCATATACCTTTGATTACTAAAACCTTCTATGACTCTCCAATGTTTGAGATAGGAAAAGTTTGAAAAGACAAGTTTGTTTGTTGTTGTTGTTTTTTTTAATTTCAATCAAATTTAAATGCCAGAATTTCTGACCCCTCTTGAGCAGTTTGTAAAGGCAGCTCATACCCCTTCTCATTTAATGCCTTATCATGCACCCTGTTTCTTAGACACCAACTTTCTATTCCCTCACCTCTCACAATATTAGTAACCAAGTCTTATCCATTCTACAATACTTGCGAAGTGTCTTGACTACATTCCAACTGCTATACTAGTTTTCTGAATTGATCTCCCTGGCACTGGTTTCTTCAACCCATATCCATCTACTACGGTGTTTCTATACACTTGTTATAAGGCCAACATGTTTTAACAATATTTGCATTTGAATGCCTGTAGGTGGGCCTGCTCTGTCCAGTTCTCTGTTCCCTGTTCTGAAATACAGCTGGGCCTTCACACATTTACCTTAGCTGCTAGGCTGTAGTGGGCATTTACTATTCACTAGACTAATGGTTTTTGAATTTCCTGTCATAACCCATTAGTGGATGGTGAGATTAAATTATTAAGTCACATTTTGAAGAAAAAACACACACCAGAGAACTGCAGAAAAGAAGCTATCAGAGTACATTGCACAATACTGCTCTACAGCGATTCTCAACCTGTGGGTCACAACCATTGGAAAACAAATATTTAATTATGATTCATAACAGTAGCAAAATTAGTTATGAAATAGCAACAAAAGTAATTTTATGGTTAATTTAAACCACAATAAAGGGTCGCGGCATTAGGAAGGTTGAGAACCACTGGCCTAAGGGATCCTTGTTTATCTTGCAGGTTCTTCATCCTGAGTTTGAATGGTGGGTTTCCCTGGTTCAATTCTTGGCCTTTTATTCTCCATATACCCTTTTCCTACATGTTTGCATCCATTCTCAGGATTTTAATTATAACCTAGAAATGATCTCAGATCTAGGTTTCTAGACCAGATTTTTAATACAATTTAGCTTACAGCAAACTAAGTAACTACTTGTATGCCCTTAGCATGTCCCCACCCCCACTACAAATGTGCACCTTACGTTCCCTTACCCAAATAAGGTCATCTTTGATTTCAACCTTCTTCTCACTCCCAACATTCAATCACAAAATTCTACTTTACCTCTTTAATTCAGAATGTCCCCACCTTCATACCCTCATTGTTGTACTTCAGACCCTTTCATTTCTCCCCCGAATTAGTGTAAAAGCCCAACTACCCTCCCTGATGTATTTGTATCCCCTTTGAATATATTGCCCAATAATGGATTCATTTTTCTAGAACCCAAATAAAAACTGTCACTAGTAACTTCAGTGAAAACCAAATTCCTTGAAAGGCAAATAAGACCTTTTATGATCTGGCCCCCACTTATCTGCATAGCTTTAATTTCTGCCACTCCTTGCAATTTCCTAAACTTGTCATGTTCTCATGTTTTGACATTAGCTTAGGTATCTTTTACATTTTTAAAGGCTCAGTTTAGGGACTGTCTTCAGAAAGCCTTTTCCAATTTCTCCATCCTGATTAGGTGACACTTCTGTTTTCCCAAAGCTCCTTGTTTTCATCACGGAACTTGCCATCCTGTAACTGTTCGTTGTCTTCCATTCGACTCAGTCCCCCTATGGAATGAAGTAACGTAGTATCCCTGGCACCCAGTGTTTTTTAATGGAATGCTGCTGCTGCCTGCCTGACGTTTCTTTTTCCTTTCCCAACAGTTGTTAGCCCTACAGACCAGGCTACCCCGATAGGAAGTCTGAAGGTGTCCCTTCAAGCTGTGGCTGCCTTCCATGCTATTTACAAGGAGATGATCGAAGATTTGTTTTCGGATAGAACAAGTGCTATTCCATTCTGATCTCTGTGAGGGAACCATAGTAAAAAAGTCTCTGATAAAGTAACTTGCTAACCCATAAATTTGGTTTACTGTAATGTCTAGCTAGTATCTCTTAATATGATCATAAAAGCTTAGAATATGAAAGTTTGTTGTTGTGATACTAACTTGTTTTCACTTTGTTTGGTACAAAGTCATTATTTTTTAATGCCTCAGCACTTTACCAGGCGAGCAGGCTGGCTTTTAGAACTGAAAAAAATAATCACAGACGTTGAATTTATAAAAACAAAACAACAACAAAAAACCCCAGTTTATTTATCTTTTAGTTCTTCCAAAATTGAAAATATCAAGTCCTACTGCTAAAGAGAAAAAAAACAAAAACAACAAAATCTGAGACCCCTCCCCCCTCCTCTCTTAAAGTCACAAAACACAGAATTAACTGCAGCGGAACAGGTGGGTGCTGAGAACCAGGAGGGGGAGCATGGCAAGATAAACTCCCCAAATACTTAAAAAGCGGTTCAACAGAAACTGTGATAAATACAGACAATGCAAGACAAGTAAAAATAAGGAGCAGCAGTGACGAGAGGCCATGGTGTAGAAGTGGCCTCCATTCTTCTTTTCTCTTCTCATCAGGATATCCTAGGCCCAAGGCATGACTATTTCCCCTTCCAGATCTAAACGTTGATTCTTTAATAGCGAGCCTCCTCCTAGATTTTACTAGAAGCAGTATATGAGGCGGCTGTTCTTACTCAGGTATCTCAGAAAACAAACAGTGGTAATTTTGTTCCTACCAATATCCGTGTGTGAATATGAAACCAAGCCTCGGAGCGTCGCTGCTGCTTATGTCTTCCAAGGCAGCAGATACCCCAGGTCTTGCATGAGGCAAGAAAGCAGGAAAACTCAGACGGAGGTACCAGCCTGATCTGCCTTACTAGCTCAAGTTGTATGGTTATTATAAACATTAGCAAATTCCAAGAACCTGTCTGTTCTTGAGTACTGCAAAGATGCAACTTAAAGAGATGTGAGGAAGGTCATGTTGTAGGGTAGAATGGTGGATCGAATCTGCTGGTCAAGAACCATGGTGCAAGTAGTTATTCACCTCGTACTAACATCTTGGAAATATACTTTGAGACATCAAAGAATAAGATGTCAGAAGCCACTGACGTCCTGGCAGAAGGTGACAGGAAGAGAGGAATGAAATGGTATTAACAGTGGAAGCCTCTGCCCTTCTTCAAGAACACCTCCTGCCTTGCCATCCGGATGAGGCCATTGGCACGTGTCCTGGTGGGCCTGGAATTCCCCGAGTAGATTGGTCCACACAAATGGCCCCCTAAACCCATAAACACAAATGGCAAAACTTCAAAAGAAAAAAGGAAAAATACAGTTTCTGTCATGTAAAATTGTCAGGGGTTGGCTGGAGTAAGAATGGAGCTGAGGGCCAAAGTTCAGAAGTTACTTCCTCTTTTTCTTGGGGGGCGCAGAGCTGTGTCTGGAACCACGGTTAGAGCCACGGCCTGAGCTGTGCACAGATGCCTTCCTTTTCCGGCTCATACTTCGACTCTGTTCTTCTTCCTCCTCATAACGGCTTTCACGGTCCGCTAAACAGAAGAGATATTACTAATTAGATATAGGTTGGCAGTAGGTACCTGATACTACTGGACAGCATGAACAGTACTGAGAATATAGTTTGGAGTTAAACCTTTTAATCTGGACTCAGTCACTTACCAGTTGTGTGATCTTGACCAAGCACTTAATATTTTTGAGTCTTGGTTTATTTATAAAATAGAAAATTATAAACAAAGGATTAAATATGGTAATTTATGCAAAGTTCTATCACAATACTTAGGATACAGTGGATATTTCCTTTCACCTATTTTTTCTTTTTAAGTTTTATTATTTATTTATTTATATATATTTTTAAATTATATTTTTTTAATTGATTTTTACAGAAAGGAAGGGAGAGGGATAGAAAGGTAGAAACATTGATGAGAGAGAAACATCGACCAGCTGCCTCCTGCACACCCCCTACCGGGGATGTGCCCGCAACCAATGTACATGCCTTTGATCAGAATCAAACCTGGGACCCTTCAGTCTGCAGACCGACGCTCTAGCCACTGAGCCAAACTGGTTTTGGCTTAAGTTTTATTTATTTATTTTATAAAGAGAGGAAGGGAAGGAGAGAGATAAAGAGAGAAACATCAATTTGTTGTTGTACATATTTATGCAGTCATTGGTTGCTTCTTGTATGTGCCTGGCCAGGGATTGAACCCACAACCGTGGTGTATCAGGAGGATGCCCTAACCTATCTGAGCGGCCCAGCCAGGGCATTTCCTTTTATCTTTAACTTATATTTGGCATTTGGTTTCAGAGTAATTAAACTGGCACTATAAAAATATTCCTAACCTGGGAGAAGTCTAAAAATTTAGACTATTATAGATCTTAGATGTGGAAACTGAATGACCTAATTCTGGAGCCATATAAGACTATTTGGGTATCATGACTATGGGTCCATTGAGGACTTGACAGATGAAAAAAGTATCCAATTAGGCAGCCATGTCTCTTGGAGAATACAAATTACAGACCTTGTTTTCTCCACTAGTTAAGGACTGAAATCTGTTAAGAAATTTGTGCCTCAAAAAAATAAAACAAAAAAATTTACCTTTTCGGGCTTCTTCCTCTAGTTCATCCCAGTCTTTTCCACTCTCTTCTTCACTGCCCAATGATTCCTTGGAATAGTCTTAAGAAAAAAAAAATTGATTAGTAAGCATTAGTCATTATACTGGAAAGGAATGATAAAACTCTTCCCTTTTGCAAAGTAGTTTCCAGAAATGGCATTAGATTAGAAAGCCACAGAAGCTTTTCCTTGTAAAGGCTGACCTGATTCTTCAGCTTCTGATGAATAATCTTCATCACTGTCCTCTTCTTCTTCTTCATAGTCATCCTCTGAAGGATTAAAAGTCTCATCTTCGATTTCAGACTCTGAATCCCCTTCCTCAGCATCACTACCCTGATGAATTAGAGAAAAAAACAAAAACACTATTTACTGTCTTAATGGATATCCTAAATATATAATTCATATTTATTAAAGTTTCACTTCATCCTTTCTTGCCCAGAAATATTAATTGCAGAAATATTCTTGGTAATAAAGCATTATGCTGAGTTGGGAGGACCATTTTTTAGAAAACAACATTTCAAATCTTATCAGTGGCTGCAAATACCTAGTTAATTTATTGTTTACCTGTAAAACTAATTTGGAGAAATAATATCAGATGTGTTCAGAGATTTTCCCACTTGGTCTGGTCTTTTATGTACTACTTTTTTCTAGCTGCTCAAATAACGGACAACTATTACATAGCAGAAAAGAAACCCCACACTCACGCACCTCACCCTCAGGCTCCAGGAAGGACCAGCCACCTTGTTCGAAGAAGCCCTCAGGGTCATCAACAATAGTCTTCATGATTTTAGTCCAGTTGAGGGACTGTACTCCTTCTGTATACTTTAGGTCACAGGAACTGAGAGAAATAATATTACAAAGTCAAAATCAATCCTCTATATTTTCTAAGAATATCCAGTTGTCAGAATCTGGTGATTAGAATCTGAAGAGCAGTTAACCTTTCTTAAATGAATGGAAACAGGTATTCTTTGCACTGTGCCACCAGAACATGCCCAGATGGCTGATATTTGGTCTCCCAAAGCACTAGCCCTCACGCCAAAGCAGCATTCCAATGCAGCAATCTCTATCCCTCAACTAAATTAATCTAAGTTCACTTTCTTCTTCTTTTCTATTTTCTTTAGGAAGAACCCATGTAGAACTTGTAAGGCTGTTGGAGTTGAGAGTGAGAAAGTGATAGAGGATGAGGGGAAGCAGACAGCTAGAATGTGTGGGGCAGAATACTAGAGGAGAGAGTGATGAGAAAGCCTGAAGATGGATCCCCTCAAATTCTTGGCCAAGGATCGATCTGTACAAACATGAGAGGAAACTAACTAGAACTGGGCAAAGAACCACAGAATCCCCAGATCGCACACAGAGGTGGAAATAATTCTCCTTCCCATCAGCTTTACTGCAAAGACCTCAAAACACGCAGGGAATTGGGCAGAATCCTCAGAGAAGTGCTACCTCAGCAATGGGAACAATTAGCCCCAGACTCAAGGCTGTCCTGATCCAGCATTCATGACACTTGAGAACAACAAGTCTTTTTTTTTTTTTTTTTTTAAATATTATTTTATTGATGTTTTACAGTGAGGAAGGGAGAGGGACAGAGAGCTAGAAACATCGATGAGAGAGAAACATCAACCAGCTGCCTCCTGCACACCCCCACCAGGGATGTGCCCACAACCAAGGTACAAGCCCTTGACCAGAATCGAACCTGGGACCTTTCAGTCCGCAGACCGACGCTCTACCACTGAGCCAAACCGGTTTTGGTGAGAACAACAAGTCTTAAAAGATCAAATGGAATCCAAATAACTTAACTGTAGCTTAGAATAGAATCTAAAAAGTTTTGAATTAACAAAACTTAGCACCCAAAAATGTGGAGCCACAATGTAGGGCAACCAAACACAAATTACCAGGCATGCAAAGAAGCAAGAGAAAAATCAACCAATGAAAATAGACCCTGACAATACAAAGCTGATGAATAAAGTAGCAAATAAAGATGTTAAAAAAGCAATGATAAATGTTCCATAAGTTCATATGTTTCATATGTTTTAGAAGAGGAAAACTTAAATTATATAAACTTAAAACTTTCATCACATTTTTTCAATGTGATGAAAAAATGAAGTTTATATAATTACTCTAAAAAAAAAAAAAAAAAAGAAATGAGGAAAGAATAAAAATATTTGAAGATTCATTTATATCCAAATATAAAAACGACAAAGCCCACAGATTTAAGAAGCTCAATGAACACCAAACATTTGGATAATTATAATAAAGAAAACCATACCAAAACATCTAGTTATCAAAATGCTAAAAACCAATAAGAAAAAAAAATCTTAAAGAAGGTTGAGAAAAAGAGGAAAGAAGAATGATAGCAGAAATCCTCGAAAACTAAAAGACAGAAAATAACATCTTAAATAGTAAAAGATCGTCAACTTAGAATTCTATATGCAGCAAAAATACCTTCTGAATGAAAGTGAAATACTTTTAATAAGCTGAGGCAATTTACATAGAAAACCTGCATTTCAAGTACTAAAAGTTTATGAGGCAAAGAAATATAGCAGAAGGCTACAGATAGAAGGTTGGAATCACACAATGGCATGAAGAGCACTAGGAATGGTAGATATTAGTTATACAAAAGACTTTCCCCCTCATTTTGTAAACTGAAATGACAATAAATTGTGGAATTCATAAAATATTCGAAGTACAATATATGACAATAGCAGAAAGGACAGAAGAGAAATTGAAGCATAAGAACCTTCCAACAATAAAGATGTATTATCTGAGAGGAGACGGTAATAAGATGTATATGTAAATTTTAGAGTGATTATTATAAAAGTAAAACAATGTGGTTTAGTGGCTGAGCATGAGGTCACTGTTCGATTCCTGGTCATGGCACATGCCTGGGTTGCGGGCTCAATCCCTGGCAGGGGGGTGTGCAGGAGGCAGCTGATCGATGATTTTCTCTCATCATTGATGTTTCTCTCCCTCCCCTCCCTGCCTCCCTCCCTCCCTCTTTCTCTCTCTTCCTCTTTGAAATCAAGAAAAATATGTTAAAAAACAAAGCAAAACATAAAGCACAGGACAGATGAAAAACAAATAGCAAGATGGCAGATTTAAACACAATCATATTGATAATTACATTAAACATAAATGGTCTGTATTCAACAATCCAATGAAAATGTAGACATTCTCAGAATGGATTTTAAAAAGTGAGACTGGCTGGTATGGTTCAGTGGTTAAGCATCAATCCATGAACCAAGAGGTCCCCAGGTTCAATTTCCGATCAGGGCTAGATCCCTAGAGGGGGTGTGCCGGAGGCAGCCGATGGATGTTTCTCCCTTATCGAAGTTTCTATCTATCCCTTTCCCTTCTTCTCTATTAAAAAAAAAAAAAAAGGTGAGCCGTAAATGTATGCTATATGTTATCTACAAGTAAGTTACTTTTATATAAAGTAATGTAAGTTAAAAGAAAAGCCATACTAACCAAAGCCAGAAGTCTATAGTAATATCGCACCAAGCAGATTTCAAAATAAGGAATATTACTAAAAATGATGAACATTTTATAATCACATGATCTCACTCATATGTGGAATCTAAGCAACAAAACAAATTGATGAATGGAGTGGATCCAGAGACACGAAAGCATGGAACAGAGTTCAGAATCTTGGAGGGAAGGCGGGGGAGTGGGAGGTAATCAACCAAGAACCTCGTATGCATATATGCCTAGCCCATGGACCCAGATAATGGGGCAGTGAGGGCCTGGGGTGGGGCAAGGGTAGGCTGGAGGGATCAATGGGGGGAAAAAAGGGGACATATGTAATACCTTCAATAAATAATTATTTTTAGCCTAGCTGGTTTGGCTCAGTGGATAGAGCCTTGAACTGTGGACTGAAGAGTCCTGGGTTTGATTCTGGTCAAGGGCACATGCCCATATTGCGGGCTTGTTCCACAGTGGGGGGCATGCAGGAGGCAGCCAATCAATGTTTCTATCATATGTTTCTATCTCTCTTATCATTAATGTTTCTATCTCTCCCTCTCCCTTCCTCTCTGAAATCAATAAAATAAAAAAATGAATGAGACTAGGTTAAAAAATTATTTTTTTTAAAAAAATAGACCCTCCTCTACATGGTAACCCCCACCCCCCCCCAAGATGTCAAGGTAATTTGATGGGTAAAAGATAATCTTTTCAACAATTCATGCTAGAATTGGAGGCAACCCCTCCCCCCCATCTCTAATAATAAAAGTGTAATATGCAAATCGACTGAACAGCAGAATGACCGTCCAGACGACCTTCTGGACAACCACACTATGATACCCACTGGCTCCAGGCCAGCCAAGGTGAGTGCAATGCGATAGGTCGGGGGCCTGGCCATTGCCCCGTGATTGCCCTGTAGTAGGGGTGTCGAACTCAATCAGAGAAGGGGCCAAAATCTAAAATCCAGCCTAAATCGCCGGCCGAATGGTTTACTGAACAGTCATAAACTGACAATGTCATAAACTGACAGCGGAGTGCAGTGATGACAGCGCGGTGCGGGCCACATTGCAAGGCCTGGCGGGCTGGATTTGGCCCGCGGGCCTTGTGTTTGACACATGTGCTGTAGAGGGAGGCCCAGGCCACTTGGCCAGCTTGCTCTTTGGGGCTATTGAATTCAGGGTTCCAGACTGTGAGAGGACACAGGCCTGGCTGAGCTCCCCCTGCTTCCCCCCAGTGCATGAGTTTCATGCACCGGGCCTCTAGTATATATATATCTCCAAAACATGAACCTTGACCCTTATGCCACAGTAAAAAATTAACTCAAAATTAATCACAGAGCTGAGTGTAACATCTAAATCTATAAAACTCTAGAAGAGAGAAAATTTTTTGCAACCTTGGGTGAGGCAAAACTTATTAGACAAGCTCTGGTCAGTGTCACTCAGTGGTTAGAGCGTTAACCCATGCATTGCAAGGTCAAAGGATTATTCTCTGGTTAAGGGCATGTACCTATATTGCAGGTTCAATCCCCAACCTGGGTCAGGGCACGTTCGGGAGGCAACCGATCAGTGTATCCCTCACACATCGATGTTTTCTATTTCTTTTCCCCTCCCTCCCTCTCTAAAAACCAATGGAAAAGCCCTAGCCAGTTTGGCTCAGTGAATAGAGCGTTGGTCTTCGGACCAAAGAGTCCCGGGTTCAATTCCAGTCAAGGGCACATACCTTGATTACAAACTCCTCCCCAACCCAGGCCCTGGTCAGGGCTCATGCAGGAGGCAACCAATCAATGTGTTTCTCCCACATTGATATTTCTCGGTCTTGCCCTCTCTCTCTCTCTCACTCTTTCTAAAACTCAATGGAAAAATATCCTCAGGTGAGAATTAAAACAATAAAAACCAATGGGAAAAATACCTTTGGTGAGGATTAACAACAAAAAATAAATTAGACAAGACATAAGAGCAACATTACAAAAGCAAAAGTTGACCAAAATTTTCGTGAACATTTTACACTTCTGGCTTGTAAAAGACATTTAAGAAAATGAAAAGGCAGCCGAAACCGGTTTGGCTCAGTGGTAGAGAGTCAGTCTGCGGACTGAAAGGACTCAGGTTCGATTCCGGTCAAGGGCATGTACATTGGTTGCGGGCAAATTCCTGGAAGGGGGTGTGCAAGAGGCAGCTGGTCGATGTTTCTCTCTCATCGACGTTTCTAGCTCTCTATCTCTCTCCCTTCCTCTCTGTAAAAAAAAATCAATAAAATATATTAAAAATAAAAAAAAAAGAAAATCAAAAGGCAAAGAAACTATTGAAAGAAATATACAAAATCTGTATTTGTTGGAAGACTTGTATATAGCATAAAGAATTCTTTAACTCGGTAACAAATTTTCAATTTGGGCAAAAAATATGAAGATATTTCATCAAAGGTACAGAATGATAAATAGCATATGAAAAGGCGCTCAACATCATTAGCCATCATGGAAATGCAAACTGAAAACACAATGAAATAGCACTACATACTCACTGTAATGGCTAATATTTAAAAGACTGAAAATAACAAGTGCTGGTGAGGATGTGGAGCAACTACAATTCTCACACACTGCAGGTTTTTTAGCACCTTGGAAAATGATTTTATAGTTTCTTATAAAACTAAACATAAATTTAACCATATGGCCAGCATTTCCAATATTATAGGTGGTTTACCTAAGAAAAATGAAAACATGTCTATACAAAGAGTTGTATATAATGCTTATAACAGCTATTCATAATAATCCCCAAATGAAATTAACCCAAACGCCTATTAACTGGTCAAGTATGGACTATTTACACAGTATAATATTCCTTAGTAATAAAAAGGAATGTAGTACTGATGCACAACTTAGATAAATTTCAAAAGCATTATACTAAGTGAAGGATGCAAGAAAGAAACGTTATATCATGTATATTTCCATTTATGTAGCAGTCTAGATTTTTCTAGAATCTTCTGCGAAGTGTATAATGACAGAAACCAGGGACAGGGTTAAGGAGATTGACTGTAAAGAGATATGAACACTTTTAGGAGTGAAGGAAATGTTCTATATCCTGATTATAATATAATGGTAGATATGAGATTGTATATGTTTGTTAGAACTCATCAAATCATTTATTTTAATTGCTGAACATTATTACATGGAACTTGTACCTCAATAAAGCTGATTTGAAAAAGTAATATGCATCTTACACATAATATTTGTGATCGTATATCATTTACCTGCACATATTTCTTAGGAAAATCCTTAAGGAAACGATAAATTTCTATTTTTTCTGTTTATTTCTAAGCTCTTGACATGTTTCTTATGAAGAGACTACATTTAGAGCACCTTCCTCTTCCAGATAATGAAGGAGAAGGAAAGGCGCAGAGCAAATTATACTCATGGCTACTCAAGCCTCACACATTACCTGGGGAGTAAGGAACATATCCCTGTTTATTGGGGTTCTGGTACTTCCATGAGAAATACTTTTAGCTGAAGTGTGAGCATATGGTGTTAATGGCAAAAATAAAAAAAACCTGGTCAGCATGCCTCAGTGGTTCGAGCGTCAGCTCATGCACCAAAGGGTCTCTGGTTTGATTCCTAGCCCTGGTTGGGGCACATGCAGGAGGCAACTAATTGATGTGTCTCTTTCACATCGATGTTTCTGTCTCTCCCCATCTCCCTTCCACTCTCTGAAAATCAATGAAAAAAATTCCTTGGATGAGGACTAAAAAATAAAATAAAGTAAAATAAAATAAAACTTCTATCTGTCTTATCCCAGTGATAAGAGAGAACAAGTAAGAAACACTCCCCACTGTTTATAAATATTATTATAAATGTGTATAGATCTTATATCAGAGTTAGAAAAGATCTGACTTTGATTTTCCTTGTGTAAGTATCCATAAATTATTGTTGGGTATTTAGAAAAAAGTGAATAGCTCTAAAGAATCTGAATTTTCAAGTCCCAGTCTGTAACTCAAACCAAAGACAGTCTCACCTTAAGTATATCATATTTTTATGTATAACATACCATACTAATATTTTACTAGAGGCCCAGTGTATGGATTTGTGTACCGGCTATAGGTGCATTTGCCAGTGGTGAGCCCAGAGTCTGGCAGTAGCCCATCAATCAGCTGAGTGGTGCTCCCGCACTGACTGCCAGGGAGAGGGGGGGGCACGCAGCAGCTCTGGCGTTGAGCGTCTGCTCAGTTAAGTCAGTGCACATCATAGAAACCAGTCCCTTAGGATTTTATATACAAAGATAATATAGGATTCATGGGGTAAATGGGAGATTGCTGGCAGATTTACTTACTTCAACCATTCCTTGATGGGGTCAAGAGAGGCAACAGGAATGGCATTTATCATCGTCACTTTCTTGCTATAGTCCTTGTAGACTATTACCATATCAAAGTTCTTCAGGTGAAACTGAACCCGCTCAAAGTGAATCAGCTCAACTTCATCCAATGTCACCACAAAAGGTGGCTGTCAAGGAGGAAATGGATCATTATCATATAAATACTTTGCCAAATATTACATAGCAATTTCAAATACTTTCAGAATCTAAACCATTACATAAAGATTAACTAAACAATTTTTGGGGTTTTTTTTTTTTTTTTTTGAAATAGCAGTACAACATATTAAGGAGCTCCAGTAAAAGAATCTGCAAGATTAAAATCTTCTCAAGAATAAATTTAAGGAAACCATATAAACTATCAAAAAACTAAAAAGGCTTATAAAGAAACATTTGTTCAATATGTCTTATGTCTAAGATAGGTATCAAAAGAAATAACATACATCAACTCCTCAAAACACCTATCCTCCGTTTTCTCTATTTTCTTACTAAAAGGGGTTAGATATACTCACCCATTCTGTAGCATTGACCAGTGCACTACTAGTGGGCTGAAGGAGGCAAGTACTTCTGTAGGGCGCTCCATTAAACCTGAAAGAGATAAGAAAAGAAACCACATTAAGACTAAACTTGTTGCAAGAGAAACTGTTACTGCCACAATAAACATCTATTTCCCATTCCCAACAACTCCAGCATACTCAAAATACAAAGGAAGCCTCTCAGATTTATCTACTCATTCCAGAGCCCTTAAAGTTTCAAGAGGAAATAAATATCTCAAAGGCCATCAGTTATATGAAAAAGGAGAAGGTATATTAAATTATTATGAAAGAAAGAATAACCAATTTTTGTAAAAGGTAGACCAGTGAAACTTCAGGCCAGAAAAAAGAGATGTGCCTGGCCGGCGGGGCTCACTGGTTGAATGTTGACCTAGGAACCAGGAGGTCACAGTTCCATTCCCCGTCAGACACATGCCTGGGTGGTGGGTTCGGTCCACAGTGTGGGGTGTGCAGGAGGCAGCGGATCAACGATTCTCTCATCATTGATGTTTCTCTCTTTTCCTCTCCCTTCCTCTCTGAACTCAATAAGAATATATTTTAAAAAAGAAAGATATGTTACCCCAAGTCCCTAAAAGGCACTTCAAATTCCAGTTCCTCCTTGGTTAGAGCCTCTACTTTCTCAATGAAATTTTTAAAGGCAGTTTTCAGTTTGTGCCTCATTTCTCGTTCCATCTGTAGAAGAACAAAAAAAAAAATACTAATTAACTACAGCTATTGCTTTACTTTAACAATGTATCCCTTCTGAAGTGCTTTTGCAGTCATAACTATGATACTAATGGGTAAACCAAATTAAAGGCCATCATACCATTAACTGTAGAGCTGAATCTGAAATCCAAGTCTAATCCAAAAGCCACTGTAGCACACAAACTCAGCAGATATCTAAGTTATTCTCTAGACAGATTCAGAGGTTCTTTACAAAATATAAAATTACTGAACTCAGATTTGGATTACATCCTATCTCACTACCTTGCAAATAAAATACTAAATTTCACAGACCTGCTCAGCATAGAGGTCATCTCGGTCATGCATATGTTGATGTTTTCCCAAATCCGTGGTGATCTCTCCCACTTCTGTGTAAAACTGTACATCTGTGTGCCGCTTTTTACCAAACATGATGGCATTCTGAGGGCAAAAAGCAGAAAGAAGTCAGAAAAGTTAGTCTATGCAACAGATAAGAAAGCAAGATAACAACAAAATGTGAAAATATAAGAATATTACTAGAAATGACAGCACTTATATAAAAACTAGAGGCCCAGTGCATGGGGCGGGGGTGGGGGTGGGGTGGCCCAGGACGGGACATGGACCTCAGCCCAGCCTGCCCCCTCTCAGTTAGGGAGCTGTTAGGTGTAGAAGGCAACCTGGCAATCAGGGGAAGGTGACGCCCTTATCACACCTCTACGCTGCCACTGCTGGCAGCACATGCCTCAGCCAGCCCTGATTACCTGTCCTCAGGCAGCCTTGGGTGGCTGGGCAGCCACCATCAGAAGCTTGCCTGAGCCTTGGGCCAGCCCTGGGTGGCTGGAGGGTTGAGAAGCCTGAGGGACTCTGGAGGCAGGCACATGGCATAGCCGGACCTGCCTGGGGGCGGGCCCAGCCATGCCACACGCCTGCCAACCTGGGGGGGGTTGCTGAGGGGACTGGGCACCGCCATCTCTGTGAGGGCGTGATGGTCAATTAGCATATTCCATCTTTATTAACTAGAATTAGAGGCCTGGTGCACAAAATTGTGCACGGTGGGGGGGGTGTTTGTCTCAGCTCAGCCCGCGCCCTCTCATGGTCCAGGAGACCTCAGAGGGATGTTCTGCGGGGAGTGGGCCTGACATCCATAGTGCTGCCGCAGACATGGGAGAGGCTCCTGCCATCACTGCTGCGCTGGCCACCATGAGCTGGTGTCTGGCTGAGTGGTGCTCCCCCTATGGGAGCGCATTGACTACCAGGGGGCAGCTTCTGTGTTGAGCATCTTCCCCCTGGTGGTCAGTGCACATCATAGTGACCAGTCATTTCGCCATTCAGTCGATTTGCATATTACCCTTTTATTAGATGGGTTAAACTATTCCTGAAGTCACCATAAACTAATGACATTTGGGAATGTGAAAGAGTATAAACTTTAAAAAGTACTCCTACTTATTATAATGGACTTTGGAGATTATATTGGTAATAAATTGTATCTAAAGCAAAAACTTTCTATTTCAGAAAGAGGAATTGAGACCTTATATGCTTTGGTGATCATTATGTATCATCACTAAAGGAACAAAGACATTTAGCACCTTCTAGATGTTAGGCACTGCAGATTTATAACCATTATTATTATAACTATTTTAAATCCCCACAGAGGATATTTTTGGAAATGATTTTTAGAGAGAGTGGAAGGTAAGGAGAAGGGAGGGGGGAGATAGAAACATCCATGTGAGAGAGATACATTGATTGGTTGCCTCCCACACGCGCCCTTACCAGGGCCAGGAATTGAACCAGCAACCTAGGTACATGCCCTTGACCGGGAATCAAACCCATGGGCCTTTTGTGTGTGGGCTGATGCTCCAACCACTGAGCCATGCTGGCTAGGGCTTTATAAACATTTATTTTATTCAATCTTCTTAAAGACCATATATGACCAGTAACATTTTCATCACTATCTTATTTATTTATTTATTTATTTTCTTTAATTTATTTTTTTACAAACCCTTGTGTCGAGGGCTGACTTTCAATAGATCGCAGCGAGGGAGCTGCTCTGCTACGTATGAAACCCCGACCCAGAAGCAGGTCTACGAATGGTTTAGCGCCAGGTTCCCCATGAACGTGCGTTGCATGAAGGGCATGGGGGCGGCCCCCTTTCCGGTCGCACCCCTTCATCACTATCTTAAAAGCTGACTGAGCGATCTTGTCGAAGATTACATAGCTAGTGAGTAGAAAGGTATACCTTGAGGTGAAAGTGCAAGACAATAATCATTTCTCCATCACAGGGCTGGAACAATGCATGCTTGATGTTATTGTACAGAATATCCACTTTGTCTCCTCGAACAGATGTGAAGCGGAAACCTGGGGGAGGAGTGGAGGAAGCAGCTAATTACCAAGCAGCACCCTGAGCTTGGCCAAAAGGCACTGCACCTTTCTTTACTGATTTGAACAGGGTCAGAGGAAATGCCAACAAATGTACACAGCTTTCCTTTCATTCTGTCCATGCAGCAACATTAAGTAGATTCCTTCCAGCATTTCCTTGTCATACTATATTATCTGATGTGTCGTTCTTACAAATGTGTCCCTGAGACAAAGCCCCGGCACATGAGATGGTCCATACCATTGACATGGGCCTCCAGTGAACCTTGCATCCTTTTTTGGGCAATGTTTGGCCGAATGTATAGATCTTTTAGTTTGGGGTTACTCCGGTTTAGATTGATCACCAGGGAGTCTTGTTTCACAATGCCCTAAGCAAAATGAAAATTAATGTAAATCTTCAGGTATCTTTACATGTCCCCCAAACCCACGTGTCCTTTTGCAGAAAGTTGCTTTGTCTGTGGTATTCATGCTTACCTCCTTCTCTTTCTCTTCTGCTTCCCGTGTCTTATAACGCTTCTGTACCTCTTTTATAATCCGGAAAGCATTCTGAAGGTTCAAGGCTGGTACTGTCTGTTCTCCGGGTGCCTTCATATTTGAAGCTCGGTATGTACTGTAGAAAGGGGGAAGCATTTATATGAGTTTCTTCATCAGGCTAGGTTTCCTGCATTGTTCACTATATTTTATAACTGGCTTAATATTTTTAGAAGAAAATAGCACCACCGAATGGAGAAACGACGTTTGAAAAGCTAAACAAACAAATAAACCACCTCTTTTCTTCTCTCTTGAACAGAGAATGTTGGCTAATCCACTGGGTAGGACAATCATACTTATTTTTCAAATCTGGTATAACCTCCCAAATGACCTCATTCCAAACCATGAAAGAATAGACTCCAATTTGGCACATCTTTCTTGAGATTCTATTGCAAAATATGTGTAGTAAGTATAAAATATTTTCATGAGGATTCTAAGTTATGTTTCATTCTCAAAGTAATACAAAGCCTGAAAGGTGATCCTAAACAAGTGTCACTGAGGGAGGCTTTGCCATTCACTAACTAGATGGGGAGGACAGCACAGACAATGAGATGCTTCTGAGTTGACACTCCAGCCAGCAAGCAATTGGGGATGGTTATTTTCTTGGGAACTCACATTTCCTTGACAAAAGTGGCTTCTGGGTTAGGAAAAATGTTGCCTTCATTCCTGCCCAGAGCACTGCCTGGGCAATAGAAGTTAATTCTCAAGTAAGTATAATCTCCTTCCACCGACATACTTATATTCTGTTAAAAAAGAAACAGCATTAAATTAAATAGGATTCTTTCCTTGATAAAAATTTTAATAGAAATGCTAAAATTAAGTTAGGAATTATAAGGCTGATTGCTAAACCTACATATTGAGCATATTTTTTTATATGACCAAATGTATTTCCAAAGGAATCATGAGCTCTCCAACTACTTATGCTACAGGTTACAAACACTTAAAAAAAAAAGGTTCAAAGAAAAGAGGACAATTATGCTTCTAGACTAGACCAATAAACCCTCTAAAAGTGAAAACTGAAAGGAAGGAAAATGATAGCAGAAGATAAATGAGAAGGGTAGAGTCTAAAGAAGTGTCAGAGAGATGATTTAGACAAAACAATAATCTATTTTTAAGCGAATTACTATTTTAAGAAAAAGTTTGAAAGGAACCTAATTCAATGTTAGTACCTTGATTGTGGCAATGTGAAAAGGCGTTGCTATGCCAAACACAGGCATTATTACAGTCTCATATTTCTTATCAATATAGATCTTCATTTCCCGAATATGTGGTTCCTTGGGCATCAAAGATGGGTTTTTATAGGACACATTAGATTTTCGAGCTCTGCAGTGGGGATAAAACATTTATGAGAAACTTTTGCAAAATACGTAATACATTCTGAGACAATGCTCAAAATGCAAACTCAGTTACTTCTGAATCTGCTGTTCTCCTTTCTGTTCAGTCAGTCGCCTCTTTGCTTCCTCATTGAGTTGAGCTGCCAATTCTTTTTGATGTGCTCTTCGCTTCTCTTCTGCAGTCATCTCATTCTAGAGAAGAAAAAAAAGCTATCAAAACATGTGAACCATGACCGATACGAGATCAATGTAGTTAAAAACAGTAAACCCACTCGTGTTCTTTCTGTAAGTAATGCTGCCCGTGAACCTCTTCCCAAAAGGTCTTCAGCCTCATCTTTCTCCTCTTCCTCTTCTTCTTCATCCTCATTCTATGGGGAAAAAGTTATAATCAGAAATTTGGGTTTTTACTTTTTACTCAATATTTTATATCTTCTTCACTGTACCCAAAATTCCTATACCATACATTTATCCTCTTCGTACCTTTAGAAAAATCCCCACATTCTTTACTTTCTTCTTCACGGAAGTGAGAACAGTGGCTGGACCATCCTAGAATAAAACGGAAAAGTCAGATATCTGTAAGTACCCTGAAGGGAAACACTTTCACTTTCTAGCTAGTATGTACCTGGGAAATCCTTTGAACCTCTGGATACTAGATTCTTTGATAATGAATAAATACAGCTCTTAGGTCCCAACCTGTCAGTAGGAACTAGAACTGGAAGGCAACATTGGGTTAACATTTAAAATTACAGGCTTGAGCCTGGCTGGTGTGGCTCAGTATCAACCTATGAACCAGGGGATCATTGTTCGATTCCTGGTCAGTGCACATGCCCGGGTTGCAGGCTTGATGCCCAGTGTAGGGCTCATCATTAGTGATTCTCACTCATCACTGATGTTTCTTTTTTTTTTTTTAATTAATGTTTTATCTCTCCCTCTCCCTTCTTCTCTGAAATCAATAAAGATATATTTTTAAAAAATACCGCTCTCTCCCCTTCACTTTGTAACCTGCTCCAGTGCCTGCAGCCTATGGGCAGGGGCCAGGTTATGTTTCAAGGTCACAGCGTGCTCTGGCATGGGACACGATGAGAGACCCAGGGGATGGGCCTGCTACAAATCCAAACCAATGCACATAGACTTGATTTGAAATCTAGCTCAATCCCTGTCTAGTTGTGTAACATTTGGCAAGTTACTTAAACTTCTCTGTGCCTCAGTTTCTTTTTCTGTATATGAGGATAAGAGTATCTACTTAATAGGATTATTGTAAGGATTCAATAAATTAATGCATAGAAGTGCTTAGCTTATAATAAGAACATTGACATATTTGCTATCATCATCATCATAATCAAGAATCAGTTCCTGCTAAGTGGAAAAACAAAAACCAAACACAGAAGACCCCAAATGTACAGAACAGGCAAATCCTTAGAGACAGAAAGTAGTTTAGTCATTGTCTAGACCTAGGGGACTTGGGGGAAAAATGGGAATGACTGCTAATGGGTACAGGATTTCTTTCTGAGGTGGTGAAAATGTTCTGCAATTACATTGTGGTGATGGCTGAACAACTGAATATACGGAGAAGTTACTAAACCATACACTTTAAGTGGCTGAATTATAAATCAGTTTCATTAGAATCGGCTCCTGATATTATCACGGTTGAAACCATAATGTGATAACAGTGTGCTTTACATTATTCCCTGTACATGGACTACAATCTCTATTCCTAGCTATATTAGGCCAGGCTGTCACATGAATTTCTCCCGTTGGCTAGCATTTAACAAAGTACAAAATGCCCCTCAAAAGTCAATTCATGAACACTCAAAAGTTTAAGCAATGCAGACCTCATCCACAAGAACTGTGTCACCAATGAAAAGGGCATAGGTTTTCTCTTCTGGTTTCTTCCCTTCCTTGTTAGTTAGGTCTGAGAAGCCCAAATTGATGCTGAAAACCATTCCTAAAATAGCAAAACAAGAATCAGACTATGACTCTGAAAGGATGGAGAAATATAGATTTTATATAGAAAAAAGATAAAGAAAATTATTCAAAACAGTATTTTCCTACTGTATGCATGTAAAACTCACCTTTCTTCAGTTTATACTGATTTTTACTATTAATTACTAAAGAGCCTTCACGGAATTCAATTCCCATTCCAAACCTAGAAAAAGAAACAAGAAACTTTAGCAATAGGCTAACAGATCTCATACAGGGGTCGAGTATAATATATTCTATTTCTTTTTTTTAGAGTTTAAAATGAAAGAGTTTATTCGTGAATAAGTAGGACAGAGATAAGGCTACTCCGCAGGCAGAGCAGCCTACCTCCCACCCCTGATTAAGAGTTTAGTTGAGCCAAACTGGTGACATATGACAGGGAGATCTCAAATGCTCCCATAATTTATTCTATTTTAATTTTCAGGATAAGGCAGGCAAACATGTTGAGTGATTTGCTGCTGTTGATCAGTCAGTCATTTAAGGAAGAGGATTAGAGAGAATAGTCTTTGCCTTTTTATTTATTTATTTATTTACTTATTTATTTTTAAAATATATTTTATTGATTTTCCAAAGAGAGGAAGGAAGAGGGATAGAGAGCCGGAAACGTCGATCAGAGAGAAACATCAACCAGCTGCCTCCTGCACACCCCATGCCAGGATGTGCCCGCAACCAATGTACATGTCCCTGACCGGAATCGAACCCGGGACCCTTCAGTCCACAGACCAATGCTCTATCCACTGAGCCAAACCGGTTTTGGCAGTCTTTGCCTTTTTAATAAGCTAAAAATAATATCCTAATAAAGTACCTCAAGTAACATTTATTGTATCAAGTGTTCTTTATTTTAACTTATTCACCCACATTTAAATTTTAACCTCTACCATGAAATCAAGTTAGGAGTTTTCCTATAAGCCTAGCAGAGACTATTAAAGCACAATTAAGACAGCATAATTGAATTGAGAGAGGCAATTTTTAGTGGAATGTTGGTAAGTAGACTCATCAAGTCACCTGGGCCAAGACTTGCTATTTAGATCAATATATTTCCTCTTATTCCATCAGAGAAGCCCAAGAAGTAACTATATACCCCAGACTACTTTCTATCTAAAGAGATTGCCTATAGCTTTTGTTTTCCAAAATGTCTTGGATTCTATAAAATGTTATCAGTTATTTCTAGGTATTCAATGATCAAATACATTTGTCAAACACTGGATTAAATAAAAATTCAAATATTTCTTTTTCTAAAACAGTAAGACTTCTCAGAGTGTTTCATTTTTTTTTTAAAACCAAAATTATTTATTTTATTTTTTAAGTTACAGTTTACATTCAGTATTGTTTCATAGTAGTTTCAGGTATACAGAATACTGGTTAGACAATCATACATTTTACAAAGTGTTTCCCTTAATATGTCCAGTACCTAATTGGCACCTACATAGTTATTATAATACTAATTGGCACCTACATAGTTATTATAATACTAGAGGCCTGGTTCAGGAAATTTTTGCACAGAGGAAGGGAGGGGAGAGTTGGGCAGGAGGGTGATGAACCCTCCTGCCCAGCCTGCACCCTTTCCAATCCAGGACCTCTTGGGGGATGTCTGACTGCCTCTCACAATCCGAGACCGCTGGCTCCTAATTGATCACCTGCCTGCCTGCCTGATTGCCCCTAACCCTTCTGTCTGCCTGCCTGATCGCCTCTAACCCCTCTGCCTGTCTGATTGCCCCTAACCACCTCTGCCTTGCCCCGCACCCAGGACCCAAAATTCCCTCCTCTGGCTGGTCGCAGGCACCCAGGACCCGGGCTGGCTTAGACCTGGCTGGCCGCAGCCACAGGGGACTGTGAGCGGGTGGCTTTGCCCAGGCCACAGCCGCAGGCAGCTTGATTCTCCCGGCCTGCAGATGCAGACGAAACCACTGGCACCCAGCACCGTGGGGCAGGCGGCTTGTCCTGGCGCCTGGGACTGAGGGGTGGGCAGCTTGTTCCTCTCCTGGGCCTCAGCCTGGCTGGTTCCCATTCCTCTCTCCCCAGTGTTGAGTATGTGAGCTAATACGGTGTGATGATGTGAGGACTATTTGCATACTAGCTTTCTATTATATAGCATTAATAACTGTATTACCTATGCAATACTTTATTATCCCTGACAATTGTTTAACAGTCTGTACTTCTCAATGCCTTTAGCCCTTTCCCCTCTAGCAACCATTATTCTCTTCTCTGTATGTATGAGTCTGTTTTGTTTTGCTTCTTCACTTATATTGTTCTTTCGAGTCCACATGTCAGTGATATCACATGGTATTTGTTGTTCTATCTTATTTCAGTTAACATAATACCTTCTAGGTCCAACCATCCTATTGCAAATGGTAAGATTTCCATTTATATATGTACCACAATTACTTCATAGCTTGGCTATTGTAAACAATGCTGCAATGAACATTGGGGACCAAATATTCTTTCGAATTAGGTTTCTTCATATATATACCCAGAATCGCTGGGTCACAAGGCTCACGGTAGTTAATTTTCAAATGTGAACTGAGATGCTCTAAGAAAATATAGTATGTAATGTTTCTTAACATTTGTAGATTAAGCCTGAAACCCTTATTGCTTTGCCTAGAAAAATCTTCCCATTTCTCAGAGACTAATTTAAATCTCTCACTTTCTCTGATAACATGATGTGTCTGGCACAAAGTTAAGTATAATAGTCCATAAATGTTGGTTGAGTCAATCTCAAAATAGTTTGCCTGAACATAGCCAGTCATAAAAATTTACTCAGAGTGATGACTTACATTCATAGCATCTTACCCTAGGTTTTTAGTAATTTTGTTCAACAGTTCTGGCTTCTGCTTTTTAACCATGTCAATGACAGCATTATAAACATCACATATCTTCACACCTAATGACAAGACAGAAAGAGAACATTAAGTATCTTCCAGAAAATTAAAAGCCCCATATTTAAAAATCAACTTGCCCCAACTTATTATGTCTCTTCTAAAGCAGTGTTTCTCAAGTGTAAAATAAGCAATATCGTTTTTTTTAGGAATGGTAGGGCTTAGAAATTTGTATTTTTTCAAACAATCCATTCTGTCATTTTAAATTACACTATTTGAGAAATACTGACCTGGGAGACTGTGGAACACCAGTGGTCTCAGAGAAATAGCTTTTTAAGTGTTTGTAAATGGCAATACACTAAATTACTATAAATTTTGAAAACAGGACTACAGAAAGAGTGAATTGCTGTTAGAAGGACTCTGGCCTTAATTTTTCAGGATTCAGGAAATAGATATTTCAAGCCAGAGTAGTCTAGATATGATAGCCTTAGAGGGATCTTTATCCTCATTAAGTCACCTATGATTAAGATTTCCAATAGGATTTCTCAAACTTGACTTGAAATATCATGGGAAATGATGTCTGGATGCTCTGGGCCACATAGATGGGCTTACAAAGTGGCTAAAGGTGATAAATATAAAGTCCTGCTTAGCCATTTGGGGGTGACAGTCTTAAAAAAGAGGCTGTACCTTGCTTATTAGCAGGATTGCAATTAGTTCTGCTCTTACGCTAAGATTATTCTATCCAACATAGAATTAACATGACACATTCTGCTGGTAGAGATACTAGCTCTTTAACTTTCTAAGGCGCTTCTAAATCCATACACTAAAAGGATCATACACCATGATCAAGAGGGACTTAGAACAGGAATACATGGATGATCCCACACTCATAATTCAATCAACGTGATACACCACATTAACAATACAAAGGTAAAGATCATATAATTACCTCAATAGATGCAGAAAGAGCATTTGATAAATTTCAATGTCCATTTATTAAAAAAATCAAGAAAGTGGATATAGAAGAAATGTACCTCAACATAATAAAGGCAATATATGACAAGGGCAAACCTAACGTTATACTTAATGGTCATTAATACTGTCTTGCATATTTGAAAGTTGCTAAGAGAGTAAATCTTAAAAGTTGTCACTCATCACAAGAAAAATAAATCTTTATGTATGGTGACAATCGTTAACTAGACTTGCTGTGGTGAGCATTTTTTAATATACACAATACTAAATCATTATGTTGTACACCTGAAACTAACATAATTTTGTATGTCAATTACACCTCAATTAAAAAGAAAAAGAACTTTCTAAAATTCTAAAGAAGAGTAATAAGGCTATGATATTTTATAAAGATTTGGATACAGTGGTATAACCAGAGAAGTTTTTATAAAAATCAATGTAAAACTACAATAACCATACATGCCTAAAAGTAGATTCAAGAACTAAAAAGCTAGGATAATTAGAGGTTAGTAAAATCTACTAACATAAAGTGACATAAACATTAATAACACTTTTGTTACTTGATTTCCAAACCTTCTTTTGCAAGGCACCTCACCGTGTCTTAATTCCTTTAGCAGCTCCTCTTGAAGCTGGAGCAAAAAGTTGTAATTTTCTTGAACTTCCTGAGAGGGGTCAACCATCAAAGTGCGAACAAGGTTGGAGCAGTAAGATTTGAAACGAATACCCATAGCACAAGTGATGGCCCCAAAATGCATGTGATTCTTATCACTGGAAATCAAAGGGAGAAAGCATTTCACTGATTGCCCAAACTAGGAAAGTCCTTAGTATCTTTGACACATGACGTATGTATCATTAACTTTCCCTGCTACATCCCAAAGCTGAACCAGAATGACCTAATTTTTTTTTTTTATAAACCAGTTTATAAAGGTCCTGGAGTAAAATTAGTGATCAAACTTTTAGGGTAAAAATTCAGTGAGAAGTTGAGTTGTTTCCTAATTATGCAAAGGATATACTATATTCTATTCATTATGTTCTAACTAGAGGAATGATGCATGAAATTTGTGCAAGGGCCTCAGCCCTCACAGCCATGCCTGGCTTTGTCTGGAAGGTTGTCCAGCTGTCCAGTCTAATTATCATATTATGCTTTTATTATTATAGATAGTATGATGGTAAGTCCACTATGAAATGCAGTATTCACTCTGAAATAGTTCCTTCAGGTTTGACCAGGGTGGGGAAAAAGCATTCTTTATAGTATTTTTTTTTTTAATTAAAAGGGGTTATATTATAGAACACTTAATAAGATTTTTATTTTTTTTTTGTGTTTTTTTTTTGTGTGTGTGTGGTGTTTTGCATTTTTTGCCAGGCATTTTTAATAATTTGGAAAATGCTTACAATCAAATACTCAAGTAAAAAATGAGTAACTGTGTGAAATAAAATAGAAATATGCATGGAATAAGACAAGAAGATAATATAGAAGGCAGAGTAATAATTATTCTGTATCCCAATTTTCTGAATTCCAGAATGAGTCAAAGGAAAAATAGGCTGAAGGTTGACATGCTCTAGCTGTTTTATTTTGAAATTCTCAAACTTACCTCACCACACTGAACTTGAGATTATAGTTGCCACCACTCTGAATGATGGGAGGATAACACATTTCCACAGTAGAGGGGTCTGCCCCAGCTAGGTACTTTTTCTCTTCAATGGCCTTTTCCACAGATTCAGCCAGTTTGCTGTGTCGAACTTTCTATAAGTGTACCCAAAAATGAAACAATACTTACTACAGGGTGGCAAAAAGGGATGCTATAATTTTGGATGTTATCAATGGATGACAACATATATCCTGGTATTCCTTAGGATGCTATAAAAATCTTATGGAATGATTTGTGCACTAGATAACATACTGGTTAATGTCCAAAGCAAATTTAGACAATAATATGTGGAAATCACAAGTATTTAGGAAATTCTCAAGTAAAATATTGGGTAAACACAAAAAACTATAACTCAGGGCTATAGTTATTTTTGAGAGAGAGAGCTGGCACAATGATATACCACCAACTTAATTATCAAAGGCTTAATTTTAAAGGAAGCTGAACATACCAAAACACTGCATGATAAGGTACTTCTGGTTTATTAAAAACAGTAATACTTTCCCCTCTCCATTTACCTCGTCTGCATCAACTATTTCCATGACTCTTTCTTTGAAGAATTTGTTGAAGACCTCAGAGGTGATGCTAGCTGCTTTCTTCATTAGGTTGAGCTCCCCATCCTCCTTTACAGCAATGGTATAGGCCACAACTGCACTGATATCTACCTGCAGTCAAAGTGGTAAGAGTTTTTAACATGCAGATATAGAATTGCTAAATAAATTAATCTCTCCAAAGTGAATATTATAAGTGACAATATTAGGTTATTTAGCAAACGATTCATTAGCAGTTTCCAGAATATTTAAATATTCCTTTCTTGGATTGAGTAAACATCTGAAGTAACTCTTTACCAGGTCACTGTGTACATTTTAAGAGGCATTAAACTACCATTTTAAATGTAAATGCCCCTCTCTAGACATTTTTGTAAAGGTTGAAGAAAGATAGGCAGGCAATCAGGGGTAAAAAAAACAAAATTTTTCTGGACAAGAGACTTACTCTAAATAGCTCAACTATCTATCTCCTGAATGCCTCACACCTAAGTGAAAAGTAAAATGGCTTACTGGCTTAGCTAGTGTGGGTCAGTGGTTGAGTGTCGACCTATGAACCAGGAAGTCAGGTTTCAATTCCCAATTAGGGCACATGCCCAGGTTGTAAGCTCTATCCCCAGTGTGGGCCCTGCAGAAGGTAACTGATCAATGATTCTCTCTCATCATTGATGTTTCTATCTCTCTTTCCCCATCTCCTTCCTCTCTGAAATAAAAATATATTAAAAAAACAAACAAACAAACAAAAACTTACTGGTCAAAGGGAATGTAAAATGGAAATGTAAAATAATGTAGTTATCCTATATTCTCTGCACTATCTGTTATGGAGGTCCATCACACTTTTGCCTTCTCAACTCTCAATTTGGTTCTTTCCAGGAGTATTCTTACCTTGTCAAAGCCCTCTTTGTTGAGGCAGTCATTCCAGCTCTTCATGAACTCTCCAGGGAATTTGTCTTTGATGAACACTCCAATCTTCTTGCCATTCTTGCTTTCTTTAATGGCTTCAATCATTTTGTCAAAGCTGCTTTTATTACTTTCATTCTATTTGTGTCACAGGGAAGAAGAGGGATTTGTCAATTGGTTTTAGATTTAGACATTTATGTACTACTAGTAAAAAACAGCAGAGACAAATACTCTAAACCCTGGAAAGAATAAATTCTATCCCAGGCCCTACCCACTTCTTTAGGGCAAACAAGAACAAACCAAAAGTTAACACATTTCTTTGTATACTTTTATAGCTTAGGCGAAGTGCCATAAAAGTTGACAAGATCATTTCCCCCCAGGAACAACTGAGGAACTCAAATACATAGGTGAACAATATTTTGAGAAAGAAATATTTGTCAGGTGAGCAGTATGACAAAAAACAAATATAAAAACAAAAACAAAAAACAAACAAAAAAGCACACAAAACAAAAACAAAACAAATAAAAAAATAAAATTACATTTAATAAAAACTAGAACTAAGGTGTATCTAAATTTCCTTAAGGATATTTGAAGCTATTTGTTCTAAATTAAGGTACTCAGATGAAAACAATCATAAGTTGACAGTATGGACTGATAAAGTTCGTTTTGCCAAAAAACTGACAGGGTTATTCAACTCTTTTCTACTTAACAATGAGGAACTTTGAAATTATAACCACCCTCAGTTACAACCTTCCCCTCTTATTCTTTTAAATTCCTAGAAGGCATTTCTGTTGATCAGTTTTACAAACATTCTTTCACATTTATGACACATTCTTTATTAGTTCTGACCTTTTCTCGTATCAGCAATGTGATGGCAGGGGCTCCATTAGCATTCTCATTGCCCTTAGTGTTGGCAATCTGTTTCAAGAACTCCACTTTTTTTTTGCTGGCCATAAAAATGATTTTGTCATCACAGAAGACCATGATAGTATCTGTTAGTTCGTAACCAAAGAGCCATGTCTATCGGAAAAGATAATAATGACAACAGTTTTTACAGATAAAAAATTTAATGTACTTGTAAAGAAATATTTCTAAGGTAAGATTATGTGAAATTAACTTCAGAATAATCAGGAGTAGGAGAGGGCCTGGATGTGGACAAATGAAATAAAATTGGCCAGGAGTTGACAATTTACTGAAACTAAGTAATGGTAAACATGAGTTCAATATTATTATTTTATCTAGTTTTATATGTTTGAAATATTCCATAATAAAGACCATCGAACCTTGGGGCAGTTTGTGTTTATAGAAACTATCATATTTTTAGGATAGAAGTGCATAAAATGGGACAAAATAAAGCCCTAGGGAACAGTGCATTCTACCGCCCTCCAAATATTGCTAGTTGTGTACCAACTATTAATTTTTTCTCTCTAAAAAAGATGGGAGCCCTAACCAGTTTGGCTCTTTGGATAGAGCGTCAGCCTGTGGACTGAACTGAAGGGTCCCAGGTTTGATTCTGGTCAAGGGCATGTACCTTGGTTGTTGGCCCATCCCCAGTGGGAGTATGCAGGAGACAGCTGATCAATGTTTCTCTCTCATCGATGTTTCTAACTCTCTATCCCTTCCTCTCTGTAAAAAAATCAATAAAATATATTTTAAAAAATGACTGTTTAAAAAAATGGATTTTGCCCAACCAGCGTGGCTCAGTGGTTGAGCGTTGACCTATGAACCAGGATGTCAGGGTTCAATTCCTGATCAGGGCACATGCTTGGATTGGGGATTCAATCTCCAGTAGGGGGCATGCAGGAGGCAACCGATAAATAATTCTCATCATTGATGTTTCTCTCTCTCCCTCCCCCTTCCTCTCTAAAATCAATAAAAATGTATTTTTTAAAAATGGGATTTTGAGCTGGGCAAATTGCTCAGCATGAAGACTTATTTCCCATCCTTTCTTGCAACTAAGTATGGCCAACAGATTAAATTTTGGCCAATAAATTATAAGTAGAAATATTCTGTAGGACTTCAAGCAAGTCTCCTTAAAAAGGGAAGGAGATCTCCAATTTTCTTCTCTTTTTCCATTCTTTTTGCTTGCAATGCAAATGTAATGACTGAAGCTCTAGCAATTTGTGTACCATGAGCACAAGGGCTAAACTCTATAAATGGTAGAGATGTGGGAAAAACCTGGATCCCTGATTATCCAAGAGAAAAATAAATATTTTGTGTAATCACTGTTCAGATTTTTTTGATATATAGTTAAATCTGTCCCAATTTAAATACCTCTCTTTTGTCCTTATTTTCTGATCAGTGCTGTCTACTGAACTTTTTAAGATGAAAATATCCTCATTTGCTCTAATATGGCAGCCAGTATAGAGTAATTGATATTTGGGACAGAGGAATTAATTTTTTATGTGGTTACTATTTTGAACAGTGCAGGAGATGATTCAATGATGGTCAGGGCTAAGAACTGCTCACCTGTAAGGCAGTTGACTTGGCATAAACAATTTCTTCATCAACACCCACTGATACAACAATGGCATCAATGTTAGCATATTCATCTTCTCCTTTCTGAAAAGTAAAGAGTAGGTAATTTGGTCATTTTCTTCTTACACCAGGCAAAATAGGAATAGTGACTTCAGTGTTTACTTAAAATGTATATAATTCTTTCCTAAGAGAAATTCCAAGTTTAGGTACATTTACTTGACAACTCCACAGCCATTGCTCTGTGCAGCTGTCACCACAATCTAGAACATTTTCACCTCCCCAAAACAAACTCATTGGCAATCATTATTCATCTCCTTCTAACACATCTTATTTGTCTATATGGTTTTGTCTATTCTGGACATTTCATATAAATGCAACAATAAAACATGTGGCCTTTGAGTCTGGCTTCTTTTACTTAATATGCTCTCAAGCTTCATCCATATTTATTATGGATAATTTATTATTCATCCATAAGGTAGCAAGTTTCAGTACCTCATCCTTTTTATTGCTCAATAACCATATTCTATTGTATGTATATATCATATTGTATCCATTCATCAATTGCTACACATTTGAGTTATTCCTATTTTTTGGAGATTATAAATAATGCTGCTATGAACATTCATGTAAGTTTTAATGTAGAGCTATTTCTCCTGAGTATATGCCTAGGTGAGGAATTGCTGGGTCTTATGGTAGCTCTGGTTTTAATGGTTTTAAGTAACCATCAGACTGTTTTCCAAAGTGATTACATCATTTTACATTCCCAACAGCAATGTATGGGATTTCCAATTTCTTCACATACTAATATTGTTGTCTTTTTTACTATAGCCATCCAATAGATGTGATGTAGTATCTCACTGTAGTTTTGAGTTGCATTTCCCTAATGGCTAATGAGTTGGGCACCTTTTCACTTGATTACTGACCATTTGTATACCTTTTTGGAGAGGTGCCTATTCACATCCTTTGCCCGTTCTGTAAGTGTGTTATTACTTTATTAGTGGCCTGGTGCATGATATTCATGCACATTTAAAGGGAATTAGAGGAAATATCTTAATATTGTTATGTGCCCTTTCTCTATAATAGAAGTGTCCAGCCGGCCCCACCCCCATCAAGCCCCATGGGTGGGGGACGCAGTTTCAGGTTCCCTTGCTCTGGCCTGTGCCACACAGCCTCACCCAGACTCACCATGCCACAAGACCCCAGACTCACCATGCCACGGGACCCATCAATGCACCTCCTAGTGACCAGTCATTTGGTCGTTATAGATGAAAATAAAGTCATGCACTTAAGCATGCATATTCACTTTCAATGCCTGATTTGTCTACGTTCTCTAAATTGCAAATTAAATAATATCTTCAGCCGAAACCAGTTTGCTGAGTGGATAGAGCTTCGGCCAGTGGACTGAAAGGTCCTGGGTTCGATTCCGGTCAAGGGCATGTACCTTGGTTGCAGGCACGTTCTCAGTAGGGGGCGTGCAAGAGGCAGCTGATCGAAGACTCTCATCGATGTTTCTAACTCTCTACTCTGTATCTCTCTCCCTTCCTCTCTGTAAAAAATCAATAAAATATATTTTTAAAAAATATTATCTTCAGCCAGATAGCATCATAATGCCAAGCTCTTTAAATAATGACACATACCATTCTCTCCACTCAGTATGCTTCATTTGAATGGATTAAATGTATGCGATTCATACGAAAGGCACTGCTGCTTGCTCTTAATAGAGAAAGCATTAGCTCATTACCTAACACCATAAAGTGGTTTAAATGGCATATGCTGACTTGAACAGAAGGAAAAATAACAAAAACAAAAAACACACAGAAACAACAACATTCAGTGCTGTGAATGGCAGAATCCTCTTCCTTTCCCTTTTTTCTCTGCTTTTCTCATGAACCTATTTGCGCTCTGCCTCAAAATCAGCACAGAAGACAAAATCAGATGCTGTAATCTGCATTTTGTAGTGCCATTTGAGTACAAGGAGGTGTTTTTCAATCTTTACTTTTTTTTTTTTTTTAATTTTAATCAATGCAGCTCAAACTCGCTCCCACCATTCCAGGAGCCAGGGCACTGGCTGTACGGACACACCTTTGCTAGGTGCTGTCAGGCTTCAGGGCTGGGGCAGGGAACACAACAGGTGTTGCTGGAAACGAATCAGCTCTGCTCTCTATATAGCAGGAGTCTTCATTATAAAATACAAAGCAGCAGCCATTTTCCATTACCCTCATCCCCAGCCCTCCTTGCCCGGGGTCATAGGAAGGGGCTGGGAGGATATTTACTCTCTGCTCTTTGATTTCTCTTATTTAATTGAGCCCAGTGACAGCTGCTTCTCTGAGCGCAATGCCAGCTGGCTTTGACCAAGCCTGAGTGTGCGGGTCACATCTGGAAAGCAAGCGGCGGAGCTGACCAGGGGCTTTGACCAAGCCTGAGTGTGCGGGTCACAGCAACCTCGGCAGGCGGGCTGCTCCTGCAGACTCTAGGCCTCTCCCAGCTCTGCACCCCAGCTCCCTGCTCTCCCCCTTTCACCCACAGGTGCCACCGGTGTGGTGTGCCCCAAGGCTTGGTGTGCAGATGCCAGGGTTACAAGTTCAAGACGCTCTGCCTTCTCCTGGCACTTTGAGCCATAAGAGCGGGCAGGGACCTTTCCACTCAGTCTTGGTCTTTGGTCACCGCTGAGGTTTTATGGACTCTTGGCCAGGGACAGCCAGGACCTTTGCCTCTGACCAAATCTGTGCCTGCAGCCTGCCTGGGGAACGCCTAGTCCCAGAAAAGCATGGGAGCATGGCTGGCCTGAGTGAGGGGCCATGTATGGGGGAGAGATAGAAACACCATAGGTGAGAATCATGATTTGGCCGCATCCTGCACACCTTCTATTGGTATCGAGCCTATGACCCAGGCATGTGCCATTGACTAGAATTGAACCTGGGACCCTTTGGTCCGCAAGCCGACGCTCTACCCACCGAGCCAAACCTGCCAGGGTTCTTATGCTTTTGATATCATATCTAAGAAGGGTTTACCTAACGAAAGGGCATACCTATACTTTCTTCTATAGTAGTTTCATAGTTTAGCTCTTATATTCAGATCTATGATCCATTTTCAGTTGATTTTGTATATGGTGTGAGGAAGGGGCTTAACTTCATTCTGTTGCATGTGAATATGCAGTTGTTTCAGTACCGTAAGTTGAAGACTATTCTTTCCCCACTGAACCGTCTTGGCACCACTGTCAAATATCAATGATGTAAACGTGAAGGTTTATTTCTGGATTCTCAATTCTATTCCTTCGATCTACATGTTTATCCTTACATTAGTACTACACTGTTTTGGCTACTGCAGCTTTGTAGTAAGTTTTGAAATTAGAGTTTACATGTGAGTCCTCTAACCATTAACCACTTCTGAACAGCACTATCAGCCCAAAGGACTAGTAATTGTTTGTGGGTTATAAGGTCAAACCTTCCTGACTTGATAAAATCAAGAAAAACATCTACTAAGACTCTTCTCCACATTTAAGGGTTATGGTTGCCAAATAATCCAACAAGACATAAAACTAAAAGAAGTTACTAGAAACTGCATTCATTCACCCACTGATTTGCAATGAGAAAATGTTTTTCTTCGGGTTGGTCAAATATTTGCTATGCACACTCCAATCTATCTGTATAAAACCCTAATATGCAAATAGACCAAATGGAGGAACAACAGAACAATTGGTCACTATGACATGTGGTGACCACCAGGGCGTGCATGCGGAACATGGCGGGTGTTGTCCTCGGTGAGATGGTGGAGCAGGTGAGGGGGGGTTGCCCGACCAAGGCGGGGTGCCAATCGCTGTCATCAAGGCGAGCCTCTGGTGGTGACTGAAAATTCTTTGCTCCCATGTGCTATAGTCCTGCCTGGTGCTTGCACCTGCTGCCAGAGCTGGCCCCACTTGTACCTGCTGCCGGCCCTGATCACCCCTGAGCCTCTCCACCTCCCCTTGCTCCTGAAGGGCGATTGGGGCCAGCAGCTGTCTCTCGCACCTGCTGATGGCGCCACTTGCATGTGCTGCTGGCACTGGCCCAAATCGCTTCCCGCCATCAGTGGGTGGAAATGGGGCCAGTGCGGTCAGTGTGTGGGAATGGGGCTGCCGGCAGACAAAGGACTGGGGGCCATGGTGAGAGTGAGGAGGATGGGCCAAAACCTGCCTCTATGCCCACCACAATCTTGCAGCCCACAGTTCCTTTCAATGTGCATGAATTTGTGCACTGGGCCCCTAGTTTTTTAATAAACATGGATTTTCTGTCAGTAATATTACTGCTACCTTGATAACCTCCCCAAATTAGTAATAGGCACTCCCTATATTTAATGCTAACGTGTCTTAGATATTAAAAAAACAAACACTGAAACTAAGCAGAAAGTCCCCTTTAGTATTTTTTGATATTTAGTTGTCAAAAATTTCAACAAAGAAAAAGGCATCAACATGTACAAAAATTCAAAATACACAGTAATTTATTTTTTAAAGTATACAGAGTAAAGTCCTGTGACTTAATCATTAATAATATGAGAAAATCATCTAAATACAACTGAAATACAACTAAAAGTAGGCAGAGAAGGGAAAAAGACCCAAACATTAAGCTTTTTTTTTTTTTGATAGGGAAAATAAACCCCCAAAATCTCAAGGATTTCATCTCATGTACTAGTAAAATGTGCAGTTTTCCCTTACTTATCAAAAAGGTAAGAGGATGGCCTGGATAACAAGGTTCATTGGTTGAGTGTTAACCTATAAACTAGGAGGTCACGGTTCAATTTCTGGTCAATGCTTTTGCCTGGGTTGTGGGCTTGATCCCAGTGTGGGGCATGTAGGAGGCAGCCGATCAATGATTCTCTCTCATCACTGATGTTTCTCTCTCTCCCTCTTCCTTCCCCTCTAAAATCAATAAAAAGACACACACCCACACACCCTATATAATAAAAGCCCAATATGCAAATTGTCCCTTCGACTGGGAGTTCAACTGCTTGCTAGGACATATGCTGACCACCAGGAGGCAGCATGGAACATGGCAGGCAATGCGGTGCTGGTAGAGGGTGGCAGTGGAGGTGCTGGTGATCCCAATGGGCCCTGATGAGAGTGGGACCATGGCGGGATGGTGGAGCAGGTGTGTGGGCAGTGCCAGGTCAAGGCGGGTGCAAGCAGGGCCCAATCACCTGGCCAATCACCCCACAGACCGCAACCAGCAGTGGGAGTGGCGCCACCTCCCAGGCGCTAAGGGAGCCTGGCAGGGGCCCAATGTCTCAGGCAGAGGGAGGCGCACAGGGGCCTGGGAGCCCAGGTGCTGTCCAGGGCCCAGAGATCAGCAGGAACCTGCCCTTCCATGCCAGACTCTCGCACTCCAATAGCCAGCCTGGCCTAGAGACCACATTCATGCACAAATTCCATGCACTGAGCCTCTAGTATCGTATCTAATAAAAGAGTAACATGCAAATTGACCATCACTCCAACACACAAGATGGCCACCCCCATGTAGACACAAGATGGCTGCCACAAGATGGTCAGCAGGGGAGGGCAGTTGTGGGTGATCAGGACAGCAGGGGAGGGCAGTTGGGGGGGGGGGAACCAGGCCTACAGGCGAGGGCATTTAGGGGTGACTGGGCTGGCAGAGGAGGGCAGTTAGGGGCAATTTAGGAGAAGGGAAAAAGAAAAAGACCAGCAGGGGAGTGGTTAGGGGGTGATTAGGCTGGCAGGCAGGCAAGTGGTTGGGAGCCAGCAGTCCTGGATTGTGAGACGGATATCCAACTGGGATCAGGCCTATACAGGCAGTCAGATATCCCTCGAGGGGTCCCAGATTGGAGAGGGTGCAGTCTGGGCTGAGGGACAATCCCCCCATCTCCTGCATGAATTTCGTGCACCAGGCCTCTAGTGTGTGTGTGTGTGTGTGTGTGTGTGTGTGTGTGTGTGTGTATATATATATATTTTTAAAGGTAAGAGGATGAATCCTAATTTCTCTTGGAACCAGTTGCTCTGACCATTTCATAGAATATTGGTTGGTCTTTATAAAAACAAATCAGCTCTAACCCCAGAAGAAATATAATAACACCAGAATTTAAGGTATTAAAAACAGTAAATTTGGATAAAATTTTTCTTAAAATGTGACTCAATGAAAAAGATTACAATCAAACTAAGTATTTTGACAGCAAAATCAGGAATAGTATTTTTTATTTTCAAACCCTTTGAGGAGTATAAATGCCTTATATAGATTACATTTAGAAAGTCTGAAATTGGTCCCAACCAGTTTTCTCAGTGGCTAGCGTGTCAGTCTACGGATTGAAGGGTCCCAAGTTCAATTCTGGTCTAGGGCATGTACCTTGGTTGCAAGTTTGATCCATAGCCCTGGTCAAGGCATGTGTAGGAGGCAACCAATTGATGTTTCTCTCTGTGTGCCTCTCCCCTTTTCCTTCTACTCTAAAAATCAATGGAAAGACATCCTAAGGTGAGGATTAACAACAATAATAACAACAAAAAATAAATTCTGAAATTGTGAGAGATTTTAAATAATCTTCTTATAAAACTCCCATGATAAGCTACATACAATACTAAAATATTTTGATTAAGTAACATATGGAATTCTTTTTGAAACATTGGAGTGGAGGGGCCTAGTTTTTTTTTTGGTATGTGTTTTTAAAGTGCCAGGCTAGCCGAAACTGGTTTGGCTCAGTGAACAGAGTGTCGGCCTGTGGACTGGAGGGTCCCAGGTTCGATTCCGGTCAAGGGCATGCACCTTGGTTGCGGCCACATCCCCAGTGGGGGGGAGGGGAGGGTGCAGGAGGCAGCTGATTGATGTTTCTCTCTCATTGATGTTTCTAACTCTCTATCCCTCTCCCTTCCTCTCTGTGAAAAATCATTAAAATATATTTAAAAATAAATAAATAAAAATAAAGTGCCAGGCTAGCATAGCAGCTCCTTGCCCCTGGACCGGCCCCATAGCCAGCTATAAATGCCAATCTGGCCATTTGAGGGGGTTGCGACTCAATTCTGGGCTGCTTACAAGGTCCCCAATTCCTAATCTGTTCTCTTCTGAATAGGCTGGTCTTCAGGACTCAGATTGGACCCCTTGTTAATTCTGGACTTGCAACCTCTATGCTCCCCTCTATAGATAAACTATCTTTCAGCAGTGACCCCTGGTATGCATAGCTTCTCAACATCTACCAAATCTTTCTTTCTCCAAATTCTGACACCTCCCAATCTGTTTGTTCCACATGACATCCAAGTCAGACTGTGTTGGAAGAGGAAATGGACTGAATGGTTAAGTGACTAAGCAGAGCTGGGACAGCCAAAACCCTAAGTGCTTTACAAGTATTCTCACTGAGAAGATATTGATGATAAATATGCATATCTCGTAGAGCCCCAATGGACTCGGATTCAGGAGGCACCAAGTATCAAGGAAGGGAGATAGGGTATATTGTACAAGGATGAGCTCAAGGCTAAAAACAGAAGGTCTGGTCACAAAGTTTAAGTGAAGGAACCCTCCAGTTCTTGGAAGCCCTTAGTCAATCCCTAATCTCTCCACAAAAATACTTGCTTTATTCTCTGAAGAAATTAACTCAGAAAGCTATAGACTCAGGTATTAGGCCCAGCAGAAGGAAAGTGCAAAATGTTGTGGAATTAAACAAAAGTCTGCAATTTGAATGACAATTTTGAACAAATGTCCCCCAAAAAGAATGAAAGGATTTTTTCCTTTGTGCATCTTCATTGAATTCAGAATAAACTTCAGACACTGACATTTGGGGGTCCTCCATAGACTGAGCCAGTCTATTCACTCTACAACAACCCCAACGAGTTGAGAGGCTCCATTCATGCAGAGCTTCCAACCAGTTTCGTATATGGATTCTATATATGGATGAATATAGCCAAGCCTCATTTAAAAAATATATATATATATTTTATTGATTTTTTACAGAGAGAAAGAGAGAGGGATAGAGAGTTAGAAACATCGATGAGAGAGAATCATCGATCAGCTGCCTCTTGTACACCCCCCACTGGGGATGTGCCCGCAATCAAGGTACATGCCCTTGACCAGAATCGAACCTGGGACCTTTCAGTCCGCAGGCGGACGCTCTATCCACTAAGCCAAACCAGTTTCGGCCCAAGCCTCATTTTGATTTTTGTGACAGGAACTAGAATCAGATCAGCCTTCTCAAAAACTGTAAGCTTGAAGACTGACAAATAATAGCTTAAATTCTGACAATTCCGAGTGATTTTTGATTTTTAATTTTATATCCACCGAACTGTATTATTAACAAAAAATAGAGACAAAACTTTTTAAGACATACAAGGGCTCAAGAAACATGTATTTTCTGTATCCTTTCCTCTTAGAGAAAATGCTCGTAACAAAATAGAGAAAACTCAAGACACGGGCTATAGGATATAGGGGACTCAACATTAGGAAATCCCAAGGTTCAACATGCCTGGAGAGCAACCTATACAGATAGAATGGTATAATGTAAGGTTGAAGGGTGGGGTAGGTGGTGATGGTAGTACTTAAAAAAAACAACAGAGAATTAATAAAATGTCTGAAGAGTGCAAGAATTTTAGAATAAAAGACTGAAGAGATTATGACAGACCCACAGGACAAAAATTAGGGCTGAGGACACTTAAAAAGGGAGAAAAATTGAGGCAATCATGAATGCTAGGAAAAATCAAAACCATAGTGGAAAAGGGAAGGTAATTGTTTTGTTACTTCTCCAACTAGTGAAACTATTTACATGAGCATTAACTATGTAAACTGACTACTGATTTTATTAAAAACCATGAAAAAAAAACCAAAACACTTATAGAGGGGCAAATGTGTGATAAAGCAAGTGTAATAAAATGCTAATTGTATAATCTAGGTGGTTGGTATATGGGTATTTAATGTAAAATTCTTTTACCTTTCTGAATGTTTAAAATCTTTCATAACAAAGTATTGAGAAGGAATTTTAAGTGTCAGAAGGTAGAAAAGTTAAAATAGGTGTGATGGTATAAAAAATTAACTTTAAATCCTAATTTACCAAAACAGTTAACATGAAAAAAATAAACAAACCAAGAACTAATAGTATGTCGATATTACTTCAAAATATGAAAGAGAACTAAAAGTGGTTGTTTCTGAACAGATAACCTTTTTTGTTGTTGTGAATCCTCACTGAAGGATATTTTTCTACTGATTTTCAGAGAGTAGGAGGAAGGGAGGGAGGGAGGAAGGGAGGAGAAAGGGAGGGAGAAACATTGATGAGAGTAAGACACACTGATTGGTTGCCTCCTGAATATGCTCCCATTTGGGGGAAGGGGGAGGGTGGCGGCACAGGGAGGAAATAGGTGGCTTTCGAACTTGAAATCCAGGTATGTGCCCTTGACAGGGAATCAAACCTGCGGGCTGATGCTCTAACAGCTGAGAATGGCCAAGGCAAGGGCAGGTTACTTTTAAAAAAGGCTTTTAGAATTATTTGTTTTTTTCAAGCCTATGTATTACTTGATTAAAATAATTTTAAAAAATTTATTGATTTTTTACAGAGAGGAAGGGAGAGAGATAGAGAGTTAGAAACATTGATGAGAGAGTCATCGATCAGCTGCCTCCTGCACATCCCCCAATGGGGATATGCCCGCAACCAAGGTACATGCCCTTGACGGGAATCGAACGCGGGACCCTTGAGTCCGCAGGCCAACGCTCTATCCACTGAGCCAAACCGATTTCGGCGATTAAAATAATTTTTAAAGTGCAAGTTAATAAAATAAGTGGTTAGCAATCAGCAAAATATGTGCAGGTAGTATCTGAATGATAAAAGTTGGGGAAATACTGCAGGGCACAGGAACAACTACCTTTCTTTGAACCAAGTAGGTATTGCATTAAAGGAGGAAACACTCTGAAGTTTCTGATGATAGCTGGGATATGCACAGAATTTATCTTCCAAACTGAGACAATTCTGAGAATAAAAAAAAACAAAACGATATACCATTAATAATTACACAGGGGCTCAGCTGGTGTGGCTCAGTGGTTGAGCGTCGACCTATGAACCATGAGGTCAAGGTTCAACTCCGGCTGGGGCACAAACGCAAGGTGGGGTGTGCAGGGGCAGCTGATCAATCATTCTCTCTCATCATTGATATTTCTATCTCTTCCTACTTCTTTTCTCTCTGAAAACAATAAAAATATATTTTTAAAAATAATTACACAGGGGCAGGAGGTGAATAGTTTCAGGACAGGTAGGACTTTCAGTCATCCTAAGTATAGCCTGGGTAAAAATCTCTTCAAACCAAGAAAGGGTGTCATGAAAGCTCAGAAATAATCACCATAATTCACTGGATGCCTACGATATGTCAGGCACTAATTAAACTTGGTAATAGGAATAAAAAAATAAACATAAAAGAGTAGATAACAGACTAGACTATAGAAGTTGAGTAAGCAAGAATAAGCTAATTCCAACCTGTCCAGGCATTTACTTCCTTCTGTACCCCTCTTTACTTGAGACCAAAGCATTATTTAAACCTTTCCCTATCTCCCTCCAGAGATAAAGGAACCATAAGAATTGAGATGAACATTATCTGGAGGAAAGTAGTATGGGAATTGCCTATATTTCTTAAGTCACAGCAGATAATTGCCTACTCTTGGAAAGCAATCCAGAGCAAAAAATTTGTCCATGACAAAAGAGCAGTACCCAGGAGAAGCACTGACACTACAGGTTAGTGTCCTCGAAGGGCAAAAATTTTCTTTTTAGGATTGGAGCCTCAATCCTGACAGATTGAGTCACATAAATTAATGCATTGGATCAGCATTCTTTTTGAAAACAGCTGTTATTTTCCCAGCAGCAGTGGTTCAGTTGGTTAAGCGTCCCTAATTCCATGAACCAAAAGGTCACCTGTTTGATTCCTGGTAAGGGAACATGCCTGGGTTGAAGGCTTGATCATCAATAGGCAGCTGACTGATTTTTCTCACATCAATGTTTCTTTCTTCCCTCCCTCTCCCTCTCAAATAAAAATATGTTCAAAAAGAAAAACAGCTGTGATTTTGATATTTTACGGAATTCTTTGGGATAAAAGGCAGATAGACTGAAGTCCAGGATGTCATAATAAGGTCTCAAATGAATTATAGTTGTGCCTGGATACTGTATCCCTCAGTTCTCAAAGAGGCCAAGTCCCCAGAATGATGGGAACCTCCCCTCTTGTATCACATACAGTACTAATCCCATTACTTGGTTAAAAATAATCACAATCATTAAAAGATTGGGAAGCTGAATAAGGACCTAGTAAGTATAGGAGGACAGAGAAGACCACCGCCTCTCTCATGACCTACCACTAACCCACTAACACCTGGAGTTTCCTATTGCAAAAATACAAAGGTGCTGGAAAGCTTTTCTGTTTGTAGTAGGTCTTATCTATCTATCTATCTATCTATCTATCTATCTATCTATCTATATCTATAAAAGCCTAAGGACCACTGGATCGGACGACTGGCCAGTAGTTATGACGTGCACTGACCACCAGGGGAAAGACACTCAACGCAGGAGCTGCCCCCTGGTGGTCAGTGAGCTCCCATAGCTGGAGTGTTGCTTAGTTGACTGGCCCACCAGCTCACTAACTCCCTCAATAGACCTGCAGGTCCAGTCTCTGGAGAACGAGCCAGGCACTGACAGACCAGTGCCACCAGCACAATGCTAACATCACTGCTAGCCTCCTGGAAGTCAGCCTTGGGCATCTTGGCCACTTCCCCTCCCTAGACGCTCTACAAGAAACGATATAAAAGTAGCCACCAGGAGGCTCTGACAACCGATGTGAACATCAGTGAGACAGATCTGGAACCCAGGCTGGCAAGGGCATCCCACCGCTTGCCCAGAGGGCTGATTGCCCCCCCCCCCCCCCCCCCCGCCATGGTTGTCAGACGCAGGGCTCACGCTGGTGAGTGCCATTGTGGAGGTGTGAGACTCTCCCAATCAGGACTGACTGGGCAAGAGCCCACAGCAGGTGCAGCAGGACGGGGATGAGTGGGAGCAGCAGGCAGGAGCAACAGGCAGCATTAGACTGCCAGTTTCAGCACAATCCCCACAGGCCACACTAAGGGACCCCACCAGTGCACGATTCATGCACCAGGCCTCTAATTTTAAAATAAGAGACAGACTGGACTAGACTCAAACATCTCAAAGTCATAAAACTAGTTCTAGTCACTATGGAAGTTTCCAGTTTGATTTTTGGCAGAATCTATTTTCTCAGGTATGAGATTTAATATTTTAAAAATATTCAATTAAAAGTGTGTGGTACTGCAATTGTTTTTAGGACATAAGTTATGAAATCTGTAAGAAAGAAATATATCTTGTTGAAACCACTTTGGTTCAGTAGATAGAGGGTCGGCCTGTGGACTGAAAGGTCCCAGGTTCGATTCTGGTAAAGGGCATGTACATTGGTTGTGGGCATGTCCCCGGTAAGGGGTGTGCAAGAGGCAGCTGGTCGATGTTTCTCTCTTATCGATGTTTCTAGCTCTCTATCCCTCTCTCTTCCTCTCTGTAAAAAAATCAATAAAATATATTTAAAAAAATAAATTAATTAAAAAAATAAAATAATTTCTTGCCCTAGCTGGGTTGGGATAGTGGATAGTGTTGGCCTGCAGACCGAAGGGTCCCAGGTTCGAGTCCGGTCAAGGGCAGATACCCCCAGTTGCAGGCTCAGCCCCTGTGAGGGAGGCAACCAATTGATGTGTCTGTCACATTGATGTTTCTGTCTCTCCCTCTCTCTTCCACTCCCTCTAAAAAAACCCAAAAAACAAAAAAACGAACTTATTTGCAGTAGTTCCACAATATATATCTAACCCAAACTCAACTTGCAGATAGGTGCAATTAGGAGCCACTCATTTTTTTTTTTAAAGGAGAGGGGGCAGTCATAGCTTTCTGGTTTTCTACAATTCTATGTAGTTGAAGAGTTTGATCTACCTTGCGTTAGCTTGTGCAACCATACAGTTCTGAAAGGCTTATGCTTAAGATTAAAAAGTGGATGTAAAACTGAAGCTAACTTTTTTTTTTTTTTAAATATATTTTATTGATTTTTTACAGAGAGGAAGAGAGAGGGATAGAGAGCTAGAACTGTCGATGAGAGAGAAACATTGACCAGCTGCCTCTTGTAGGGGATGTGCCCGCAACCAATGTACATGCCCTTGACCGGAAATGAACCTGGGACCTTTCAGTCCGCAGACCAACGCTCTACCACTGAGCCAAACCGGCTTCGGCTGAAGCTAACTTCTTAGTTATCTATATATATAAAAGCCTAAGTGACGGTTACAACCAAACGATCAGTTGCTATAATGCACACTGACTACCAGGGAGCAGATGCTCAACGCAGGAGCTGCCTCCCTGGTGGTCAGTGCGAGCCCATAGCCAACCTCAAGTGGTCCCCCCACAGCTGGCAGGCCCCGATCACCTGATCGGTGCCAAGTCCTGGGCTGAAACAGGAAACCGGGTGTGAGTGGCAGCAGATGCAGCCTCTTTCCTAACGGGGGGAGGCGGGCAAGGACCAGCTCCCTCAGTGAGGCCAGCAGCCAACCTCCCATGCCCTGTCCTTCCCCCTGGCTGGCAGGCCCTGATCAGCCCATCTGCCATGATGGCAGCCACATGGTGGCAGATCAGGATCCGGCATCCATTCCTTCCATGCCTGGCTCAGTAACCATTGCCTCCTCTCCTGACCCCTTTGGGCCCAAATTGGCCTTGATCGCCAGCCAGGCCTAGAAACCCTACCTTGTGCATGAATTTCATGCACTGAGCCTCTAGTTTTTGTCATAATAGAGTAGGGGTGTCGAACTCAATCAGAGAAGGGGCCAAAATCTAAAATCCAGCCTAAATCGCGGGCCGAATGGTTTACTGAACAGTCATAAACTGACAATGTCATTAACTGACAGCGGAGTGCAGTGATGACAGCGCAGTGCGGGCCACATTGCAAGGCCTGGCGGGCTGGATTTGGCCCGCGGGCCATGTGTTTGACACATGTGTAATAGAGGTTTGAAGATGGGAGCTGACACAGACTTGGGAGTTATATAGTTAACTTTAAATTCTTCTCTTATTTCAATGTCAGTTTTCTTAAAAGAAAAAGTGCAAACAAACCCAATATAGCATGCACCTACATATTTCACTCTTTCTGGACAGCAAGAGAATAAACAACCAGAAATTATCCCAAAAACAATGATCTCTGCTTAAGCAGATCAGAATGAAAGCACTCTACTAGAAAGACTGTGCATACAGAAATTTTACAGGTAGGTTCTGAGCATAGTTATTAAATTCTAATTATAAAAAAGAAAATCAATTTGAATAAGATTTTATAATAAGCAAAAATAATGTGATAATAAGTAATTTTTATGACTTGGCAACTTTATAATGCCAGGGTCTTATCAACATCTAACAACCCTCCTGTTGTTAATTAAATGGGTGGGCCAACATAAATTTTAATTATTTTTGAGAAACAAAAAATGGGGGCCAACAAATGAATTTCCATGGATTTAAAGACTGTCACTTGAGATTAAGTTTGCCAATTTGTCTTTAGGCCTCAAGTTTTTCCTAGTTTAATGCTTTGCATTTTATTATCACATAGGGAAATGGTGAGCTCTAAATTGATCTGTTTTCATGAATGGCTTCAAGAGAATGAATAATTTGATAAACTCTCAATTACCCAGACTAGAAACAACCTCCACACCAAAGGTATATGATTGTGGGGTCTATGGGGAGAAGAGAGGGCTTTTGATTACCAACACATTAGCACGTACTAATCTTTAAAAGATATCGGGACCTTTAGAGTTTTTCTAACATGTATCATGTTCAAGTTTTAAAATGTGACATTTGTTAAAACCTAACAAAAATTTTTAAAAATAAATCTTATGTTTAGGATTTGTCTAGCATAGAGTCCTTATTTTTGCTTTTCATAAAGTGTAACTTATGAAAATTATCTAATTTTATTTTATTTTCAATTACCTAATGCATTTCTCCTCAAAAGAAGAAACATGCACAGGAACCTTTAATGTGAATGGCAGGGAAACGGTCCATTTTAACATTTTGGTTTTTAGTAGATCAATTTGGAAGACAACTTACAATGCTGAAATCAGAACCGAACATGTTTTGCCAGGACGTTTTTCAGGTTTTAAAGTCTTTATTAGCTTATCTTCCCTGGATGACAGAGTTCAGAGGCCATACTTCATCTGGACAGCCCAGGCTGCACCACTGGATGCAACCAAATGTTTGAATTGACAAGTTACTTTCATAAGAATAAATTTTAACAGTGAACGCTTTTCAAGCAACAAAACTGCCCAATCTTTAAAAGACTGGGAATTGCAACAGCTCTTTTTCTGTAAACGCGCCCTGGACACTCTTCCAAGGAGGAAAACCAATCAGGTTTCATGCATCACATCGTTTTTCGTATTACTAATGCCTGCAGGTTTTCAGTTACCCACGGCAGGGCCTAGAACACGAGGCGGTTGCAGGTAAACAGTATTTGTTTAACTGTAGCAAAAGGCCCGCAAATAATAAAACGCGAAGAGCCGAGTCACATCCTCCTAGCCCCTCCGTCCATCCTGGCCGAAGGCTGTAGTGATTCTGGCGGGACCTGGGGGGAGACTCTGGCTCGGGAGGGACAGAGCGAGTGCGTGGGTGTGTGAGCACCGCAGGAGGGGGCGGCCAGGCGTGCTCACGGAGTGGGAGGGAATGATGATGCAAGCCTCTCCCAGGGCGGGAAGAAACTACGAGAGGTGGCTGTTAGGCATGACCCCGGCCGGCACGCGGAGAAGATGGTGGTGGCCGCAGGCTGACTGCGGGGGATTCCCTGTTACGGGGCGGCGCTCGTGGCCGCCTGAGGTGAAAGCTCCTGGAGCAACTAAAGGGGCGCGACACTGAAACCGGGATTTCTCGAAGGAAAGGGAAAAAAGGGCGCCTAGAAGCGGGGTTATTATGGGATGTAGAAGAGGGGCTCCCTAGGGAAAATTACGGGATCCGTCTCACCCGCCAATTGCTGTACAGTCTCTTCACTCGCCGGTAATAAGCATCTTTATCCAGAGTCACAGCCATAGCCACAGACGCCGCTCCTCCTCGGGTCCCGAGATTCACGCGAGGTCCCGGCTCCACCACCCGCTCTCGGCCCCGGAATCCCGCACTCTCCCAGTGACCCGGAAGTATCGACCTCAAAGATGCCCTTTCCGCTTCCGGGTCCCGACAACGCTGAGTTTTGCTTTTTAAAAAAAAAAAAAAAATCCTCCCTCGGGAGGCGAATGGGAAGAAGGAAGAATGGGGAAACCAACAAATTGTGCAAAGTCTAGATTTTCGCGGGGTTTCCTTGTTAACTTAGTAACCGCACGCCAGTCGACGTCATCACGTGACGCTCTGCCTCCGCCCTCTCTCCCCGCTGGGCCGCGGTTCCGAGCTCTCGCCAAAGAGGCGGAGGCGGCGGCCAGCTAAGGGGGCGGAGGCTGCGGCGCTGGCCCCGCCCCTCACGAGCTGCCGCGCGCGGGTGGTTGGCCCCACCCATTGTCAAAGGGGAAGCAGAAAGAGCGGGATCTGGCGTGGGAGCCGTACGTTCCGCTCCTAGAAATGATGGGGAAGCAAAAGCCTCTGCTGCTCCAGGGCTGGAAAAACCTTCGATGTCAGGACAAGAGTCAGGGTCTCCAAGAAGACAAGGAGAGCTCAAGTCTGGGAGAGGGAGCCCATCCTCCCAATGAAACTACCACACAAGTTATGGGGTAAGGGCAGAAAGGGGAGGGAAAAATGCCCAGGCTTCATCTGAGCGCTGGAATGGTAGGGGAAGGGTTGTAAGAAACAAATGGTTTAGGAGAACTCAACCCCACAGTCCCGACATTCTCTTGCCAGTCTCCTTGTAGCAGTTCAGTGACACCACTTCAGGCCTCCCTAAAGCAGTTACTTAATTTGAAACAAAAGTTCTGTGATTCTTGCTGAAATTCTTCCATCTCTTCTCTCAGAACTTGGGAGTTTGAATCTGGAAAATTTTACCTCCTATTTAGCTTAATTCCCTTGTTTTTAGCAAACTGGACAGCCTACACGTACATATAACCTTTAATGGAGTACAAATGACTGCCCTATGCAAGTTAACTTGGCATGAACAGTAATGGACTTTCGGAAAGTGGTGTTGAAATCACCCAGCATGAACAGCAATACTTAAAATTAATATTTATATAGGATTTGAGCAGATGTAGAACAAGGGAAGAGTGGGGAAGGATTAACTTAAATTTATTAATGCCAAGGGAAGGAAGGTAACAGTTCCTGACCCTCCCGCTGTATCCACAGTTCAGCCAGGAACAGGCTCTGCCAGAGGCTAGGGCCAGCGCTACATAGTCTGTGGTTAATGGAGGTTTCTAGGGAGGGGTGAGCACCTCAGCTGCTCTGGTCTCCTTTCCTTCCCCAGAAATGAGGAAGTGGTCGTGTATTATTTAAGGAGTTCCCCTGCCCACCCAATCCGCTCAAATTTGGAAGCAATTAGGTATAAGTTTTTTTTTCCTTTCACCTCCTTGAGTGGGAGTCTTGGGTTTCCCCACATCTCTCCTGCCCCTCCCACTTTTCCATAGTCCAAGGGCCAGAGTAAATGAAAATACAGCAGCCACCCAAGCAATGGGGACCAAGCTGAGGCTTCAGTCATCCGCATCTTCACTGGAGTCTGAGTTGGCTGGCATCATAGGATCATCAATGAGTGAGAAGTCCCTTTCTGAGCTATCATAGCCCTGAGATAAATCATCATCATCATCTTCATCCTCATCGTCCTCATTGTCCTCAGGTTGCAGCGATGGCAACCTCAAGGCAGTACCAGAGGTGGTAGAGGCTGGTGAAGAAGGATAACCAGTGGCTCTCAGGCCTGGATGGTGATGGTGATGATGGTGGGGATGGGGGTGGGGGTGGGGGTGGGGGTGGTGGTGGTGGTGATGAAGCATGGTGCTGGAGTCTACATGAGGGGATGATGTTGCACCACCCATCACAAACGGCATAAAAGGCAAAGATGCAGAAGCAGCACTGCTATGACCCAGAGATGACACGGACTGTAGACCACTACTGCTGTGCTGGAAGGTATTGTGCAGAGACAGGGAACCAGTGCCTCCACCCTGCATCAGGGCCATCATCTTAGAAAGGTCTGGTCGCATCCTACGGGCTCGCTTCTTACTGTTGTCTGGTGCAACAGGCGCTGGCAAAACCCGATTGAATACAGTTTCAGCATGGTGACTCTGTGAGGAAGAACAACCAAAAAAAGAGTAAAAAGAAGGGGAAAAAAATGAAACAAAAGTAGACAGTTCTAGGAGCAAATGCTGAAAGTAACTGGTTGAAGCATTCCGATGCTAAGATCAAGGATTTCATACTGATGTTCATGTTCAGAGTTTTGCTTTCCCCCCCAATGAGTACATTGTACTTTTACTCTGGCCAACTACTACACAAATACTTACTTTTGTTAATGAGGTGTCTGAGTAAGACAATGAATCAGTATTTGTAGAGTATACTTTACTGATAGCAGTTTGTTCACATGATCTTACCATGTGAAGTGCATCACAACTGTACTGATATTTACAATACTATCCTTCATTATCAGTTCAGAGTGGGTAAACCAAAGAGTTCAGGTTACACTTTTGGATATCTAGAACACCAAAAAGATTGTGGCTAGCTCCTCACCAAATGTAATACGTTTTTCACAATGATAAAAACTTATATATCTGCTGAATTTTAAATTGCTTCTTCTAGATGTTCTGAATATAAATTTTGGTTTAAGTTCACTGGTGCTGGAAATTATTACTTTTAATGTCTCTGCTTTGCTAGACATATGTATAACACTGGGTAAACAGTCACTGAATTCAGACAATGGGTATCTGTGTCTCTGGACATTGCCCAATCTAAGCCTACCATCTCACATGAAAATATACCTTTCTATCTAACAAACATTTCAAAACTCTATTTGCAAAGTTTTAAAATATTATAATAGCACTTAAATCTCCAATAATAAAGTATGTAGTGCTAGACACAGTGATCAATTCTATATAAGAATTCTGTACTAGTCCTGATTTTCTGTGATTTCCTATGATCCTTTCTTTCTTAAAGAGTTATAAATGGACTATAAAGAAGTAGCAAAAGTAGTTGAAGTAACACTTTTTAGAACTAAAGGAAGAAAGATATATATATATATATATATATATATTTTTACAGGCTGCTCTACAATGATCAAGACAGAGAAGTTACCTGCCTTTAGCCATCAGCCTCCCATATCAACTATTCTGCCTATTACCCACTTGGTCCCATGGAGGCTAAGAGGAAAAATGAAACATTATTTAATATGAAACAAAATATTTATATGAAACTATTTATATGCAACACTTTCACCAAAATAAAATAAGCCTCATAAATATATTATATGCAAAATAATGTTCTAAGAATTTGTTAAATATAAAAGATATTGTTCATTTAGAAATCAATTTTGTTAAGAGAAATCATGTAAAAAGATGTGAAACGATCAAATGAATAATGATTAAATAAGGTGAATATGCAAAAGTGCTAATCCATTATAAATGACTGCTTACCAAACCAAACAATGATTTATATCTGTTTAAAAACTACAACTATTGCCTGGCCAGCATGGTTCAGTGGTTATCAACCTACAAACTGGGAGGTCATAGTTCGATTCCCAGTCAGGCTCGGGATATGGAAGGCAGCCTATTGATGATTCTCTCTCATCAATGATGTTTCTGTCCCTCTCCCCCTCGCCCCTTCTCCCTTCCTCCTTGAAATCAATAAAAATATATTTAAGAAAAACCAAAACAACTATTACCCAAAGTAAGAAAAACACAGCCAAGAGAAACTTCTGCAGTTTTATGTTAGTGGAAAGGATATGGGTACTTAATCCAGAAGGTTTGTAACCATGATAAAACACAGATATACCTGAAAATAATAATAACCTACTGACCAATATTGTTATGACAAAACTATAAAAACATGATTTTCTGTTCTTTTTCTATTACTGGCATATTATTAGTGATTCTCAACCCAAACTCCATGACTGTTTTCCTTAGTAGGCCCCAAATCACGTCTAAAATACATAGAATCATAAAACTTTAAAAAATTATGTGGTCCAAACCTCTCTCTTTTCAGGCATGCTGTGTAAAAAGAAAAGGTTAAAGGATTTGCTGAAAAACCTCTTAGTCAGTAGAAGAGTAGGATAGGCTTTGAATGCTCAACACATCTTACTAATTCTTGTATTTTAATAAGTTTAAAGTGCTGAAATTAAGTTTTTAGAATTTTATGCTTTTCTAGAGATAACGATGCCACCAGGACTATAAAAATACCAATAACATTACTCTGGCTTCCTTTTCTCTGACACATTGGAAAAAAGATAAATAGCATTAAATTTCTCCAGTCACATCTAATGTGGGAACAGAGTGGTAATGCTTCAGTCTCACTTACCTTTTTTCCATTCCTAGAGTTGGAGGTCTGTACTGGTTCCATTCCCAAACAGTTCAATTCTGCCTTGTTATTTTTTTTACATCTCTGCCACTTCTGTTTTCTGCGATCCTCCATATACTGCAATAAAAAAAAGCATCAGTTATCCTAGAGTAGTAAAAATCTCTCTAGAGTAATTACTAAGATATTAGTGTCTAGTTTGACAATAAGTGCTTATTGCATGGATAAACAGAAAATTAGTCCTACTGGAAAACTGCAATTAAGTAGATCTCTCCAGAAATTTTAGGTGGTTATATAATAATTTGAAAGCAAATATTTGCCTAGCAATTAAACAGGTGCTTTAACATTATTTTATTTTGATCCTTACAACTCTGTAAGGTAGTAGGTAGGTACTACACCTATTTTTAAGATGCAGAAACAATGACATAATATGGCATGCTTCCTCTGTCTCACACAGCGTAAAAATCAAGGGAATGGTTTTAAATCTTGCTGGATGAAACTGCCACTCACCGCTAGAAATCGGGGATCGACAGCGAACTCTGGATGACCCTGTAACCACATCTCCAGTTCAGCCCGGCGAGGGGCATCCTCACCCACCAGCAAAGTACCATCCACCTTATTGATGACAGGGATCCGAGTCTCCAGGTCCACATCAAGGTGATTAGGCTCTTCCATGCACTCCACCTCCAGCTGAAAACCCAGAATCCACCCCCATGAGCACAAAACTCTTCTTTGGGGCAGGAAGGGAGGGGGAGCAGAGCCAATGGTAGCCATAAAACAACTCTAATATCTGCTAGTCCCTCAATCCCAAGTGCCTTCACCATTATTGAGAATAAAAAGCTCTTATCAACTTGTTAAATACTTTCTCTACCACTCACCTCAACTAGCTTCTTTCTGTTCCCCTTCTTCTTATGAAATAGAGGATGTCCATCTCCCATTACTCCATTAGCCATCAACTTGTGCTTCTGGAATGTTAGCTTCAATCCTTCCTCCTAATAAGACAACCCACCAACCCAAGATTTCATATGGTACATGTTTTTAAAATAAGGATTAAACTTTGGGGGACTTGGGGTAGAGTCATCTTCTGACTCAGTGACAGTGAAAAGGCCATTGCACCCAAGGGTAGAAATTAGAAATATAACAAAATGTATATGCCTTTTCTTGATTTCAGAGAGGAAGGAGGAGAGAGGGATAGAAACATCAATGATGACAGAGAATCACTGATCAGCTGCCTCCTGCACACACCCTACTGGGGATTCAGCTTGCAATCCTGAGCATGTCCCCTGATCAGGAGTCAAATTGGAGACGTCTTGGTTCATGGATCAATGCTCAACCACTGGGCAACTCCAGCTGGGCTAGCCCAAATTTTCCCCCCTCTTTATATTTTTAAAGTTAGCTAACCAAATGAGTTTAGTGAAAGGAGTTAGTAAGGACTGTCACCTCCTTCCCCATTTCCCAATACCTACATCTTTGATCTGAACTGTAAACTCCTTCTCATCCATGCCTCGGCGAAGTTGGGTGAACTGAGCTGCTGCTGTGGTGACTGCGGAGACGTCCTCCTCTACCATGGAAGCTGCACTGCTACTTCGTGGTGTCGGGACTGGAGAGTCACCATATTCTCCTGGAGTCAATGAAGGACTGTCTAACAAGTGGTTGCCTGACCCCAAAATTCCTCCTGTTACCATTTCCTGACTTCTGCGGCTAGAAGGCCACTTCCCTGAGAGTACAGCCTGGCAGACGAGGTCAATACGGTTTATCAGGACACGATCCTGAGTAGGGAAAAAGAAGACAACACTGGATTTAGGGCCTGAATATTAGCTATGAGATCTCGTGATAATCACAATGCATCATTATCAAGATGGGTATAATCAAAAGGCAGAAAGGAGGGAGGTAATAGTATCAGTATCCTAAGTCAACTGAGAAGAATTTTATAAAAAAAAATATGTAGCACTAAACACAAAGAAAATCAGAACCATCTGTTCCTTGTTTCTTGTGTGTTACATTATATTTCTAGACTCTACGTGTCCAGGAATGAGGCTATTACCTTGGGCCACTCAGAGGCTCTTTGTCTTTCTTGCAGCAGCAGCAGCTCAGGGGTCATTTGTTCTCCATCATCATTTGGGAATCCATCTTGGGACATAGTGAGGGACAGGAGACTCTCTTCATCATAGAGCTTTGAGTGGGACCTGTCAGCAGCTAGAGATCATACAGAATGTGTGAGCAAAGATGAAAGAAGGTTATGTAGGAATGGCATTATATAGGTTTTTAAATAAAGACTTGAAGAATAACAGATCTCTTTGGATATTCTATCAAATCAAAATCTGGATCTCTTTCAGAGGATGCATTTAGAAAAGAAAGGGAAGAGCAGAGGTAGGGGTAACAGGGAAGGTCAACAGCCTGTCACATGCACTCACTTAGCTTCTCTTCCTTCTCGTCCTCACTCTCATCAGTGCTGGAGCTGGAGCTGGACGAGGATGAGGAAGAAGAGGATGATGGTGACAGCTTGCTCAAGTCCAACTCAGAGTCTGAATCATCCTCATCTTCCAGTTTGACTGGTAGGACACTCCGGGAAGCCAGAGAAGTGGTATCAGAGGAGGGGACTCGCATCTCATAGACTTGAGGGGTTGGTCGGCTCCGGGCTACCATGTCATGCTCTAGCTTTAAAGTTAGACTGTCCAGACTGGGGGCCTGGGCAGATGTCTCCTCAGGTGGTTTTTCAACAGGAGCATCTGGGCGCAGGGGCAATGGTGAGGCAGTGCGCGAGGTATACTGCTGGTGTAGCAGTGGAGTAGAGCAGCGTGACAGGGATGGAGCTGATGCTCCTGCTTGATGGTTCTGCATATAATTCATTCGGGCAGCCAGAAAAGAGAAGTCCGGGTCCTGCATGATGTTGCAATCTGTTTGGCTCACCCCATGACGGGCTGCCCCTCGTAGAAGCTCCCCATCATGTCGAACAGGCTCCCACCATTTGGGCAATTCAGGACCTGGAGGCTGACATAATGCCAGCCGGTCTTCTAAAAGGGGGTGGCATAAAACTTGTTCCCGTAAGCGCCGAAGCAATTCGATACGGTAGAGAGTTCGTGAGGCCCTCTCCTCAGTGATGGGCTCAATAAACAGATTAGGGTCTGGAGGCTCTGCAAGAGATAAATGTGGAAGGAGAAATGAGCCACAGTTGATTGTCACCATCCATCCCGACACTCATCCAAAAATCTCTCATTCTGCTTACCATCTCCAGCTGCTGGGGGAAGACGGCACACTTGGCGGCACATGGCCACAAAGCCATGGAAATACTTGGTAAGGCTTTCGTCTGTTTTTTTGTCCAGTCGAGCAAAAGTGCGGAAGCGATCCCAATGGAATTGCATGGTGTCAGGGTCATACTCCACACCAAAGGTAGACACTACTCGATAAAAATCAGTTTGCTCACGCCTTGTCCATCTACAAAGGGAAGAGGAATCAGACAACAGTGATCAGAAGAATATAGGGAAAGTGGTTATTTCTAAGTGTGGCTTAGAGAATCTGAATATACAAAAGTTTAAATTAGGGGGAAAATAAAGGCCCAGAAGATAGCAGAAGAGGTAGTTAAGAGGTACTTTGTAACATGTAAGAATTTAATAATTAGCAAATAATTATTATTTATGGGAAACATGACATGAGCAAATAATGAGAATGTCTATACAGAAGATCTTCCTGGGAGTTATAATTATGCAGAAAGTGAAGTTTATGTCAAAGAAGTATAACAATTAAGGGCTAAAAAGATGGTTCTTCTTAAGAGAATTTCAAATAAATTCTTCTAAGATGCTTTTCAATATAGGGCCTACAGTAAAGACAAGCTTATAGTGTAGCCCGAATTCCCAGCCATATTTTACCGTTGTTGTTTTTCCCGCCGTGCAATTTCTTTTAGCTTGAAGGCTGCCTCACAACGTCGCCGTCTCCGGTCCCCACGTTCTGCAGCTTCTATCTTCATCTGCTCTCTCTTGTAGCTACGCTGATAGGCTGTGACTAGGCGCCGAAGCCTAGCTGTCAGGGCAGAGCCTGGAGGCCAGAATAGATGGCCTGGCTGTTGAGTTACCTGGGCTGTGGAAACCAAAGTAGAATGAAAAAGAAGTATAGGAAAGACAGTACAGATAATACCGGTAATTCAACCCACCCAAAGGCAAAGCTCTTAAAAAATCCCAGGATAGGATAGAATCAGTTGATAATTCCCCAAACTCACCATCCCACACAAATTGTACTAGGTGACCTAGACATTTACCTTCTTCTCCATCAATTACTGAGATCTCCTCATCCATCATCATCAAAGGATCACCCTAGAGAAGGAGATCCACCCCACAGGATGGAGGGAAGAGGGAAAGGGGAAGAAGTTGATACTCTGAAATCACTTTCTCAAGTGTGTCCATCTATAGTACCAAGGGATCAAGAATATTTTCTAATGAAAGGAACCCTCACAAAAATTGGAACTAAGTGAATAAGAAAGAAGAACCTGAAAAGTCCAGTTCTTATTAATGGCTTGAAGATAAAAGGACTCAGGAACTTATTAAAAATAATATTTTCCAATGTCCAGTTTAGGTCTTCCACAAAGTCATCCCTGATCTCCCCCAGAAGCGTTATAATCCTTTCTATAATACTTTATATTCTTAAACGGTAATTACTTTTCATTTTGTATTATAAATTAGTCATACTTCAGAATTCAAGGAATGGGAGAATACTTTACTATTTAGTAAGAGAGAAAATAGACTTAAATGACAATTCTCACCTCATCATCTTGGTCCTTTGGGGGACCCTGGAGTGGTTTATATTCAGGATCTTCACAATCCTTATCAAAGTCAACCCTGAAATTACAGAGGCATGAGAAAATATTAGCCTCTTTTTTCACTAAGAGGACCCTAGGATGAAGGCCAAACGTACAATCCAGCATGGAATAGTCTTTTTTTTTCATGCTGGGAGGAAAGGCAAGCCAGGTGCTAAGCTCTGAGCAAGTTAGGCACAACATTCAAAAGAATAAAAAACAGGGAGAAATTGACAAAGTGCTCTCTAAATTGCTTTAATTTAAAATGAAACACCAACAAGCACACTTGTTGTCTCTTGATAGCCCTGTTTATTGTTTAACCCATTACCCACCTCCTTCTCAACTATATATTTTTATTTTATTCAAATGACCCATGCTTGTTTATTTTTACAACTTTGCTCTACTGAGCAGAAGAATGACATAATAAATAAATCATTTATTATTGCAATGAATAAATGGCCCAATTTCCTTAGAGTTTTTCACTAAGCAACCAGAGGTTACGATCATTAAAGAGAAACCTCTCAACCATGAACTAAACCAACTCTCACATGCCTCTCAGGTCTCCACATGAGAAGTTTTGTTTAACTCACTGGCACCCAAGTAGGGCAACACTGCCCCACCTGGTGGCTCAGTATTAGCATGGCAACTCATCATCGAGGCATGTATCCAGGCAGAGTAATGCCTTTATGTCAACCCACCACTAGGAGATGATAAACTAGAGCTAAAATTTCCTAAAGCTCTATCACATAAGTGGTATGGAAGAGCTACATAGCTATTATCTTTTAAGAAGCCCAGTTATCCTTTCAGCAACTGTGGTTATACAGAAAAGTATTGCAAAGAAAATGGAACAGAACATCAAATAAGCCAATTGGGAGTAACATTAATTTCCACCCTTAGTTGTATTTTATGGCAATGCATGGTTTTAAGCCAGTTTATGGAGTCCTTTCTGCTGGTCTCACTTTTTGTTAAGAATTTATCATTCATAAGTATAACCACATTAAGAATCACAATGTGTTCAGTCAAGGCTAAAGTTATCACTTAGCACAAGTTATCTAATAGCCTTTATAGGGTTGCCAAAGAACTTTAAGAGAATTAAATACCAATGCTTACCCTTCTACTATGTCAGAGAAATTATCCAACACTCGGTGTTCTGCTGCAATAGCTTTGTCATCTGGTCGACCAGCCTTTTCCAAGAAACATAAAGCTGGGTCTGCCCTCATAGTATTATACTTTTCATAGCCTAGAAGAAAAAGGGCCATAAATTGAAGAAAATCATGGATTCATTTTATTTTTATGCTTATTTTATAAACTTATTTTTATATTATATGGGCTCCTTTGTTCACAATGCAAAATATAGTTTAAATGTTAACTTGGACAGCTGTTGGGTTACACTATATAATACAAGCCTAATATGCTAAGTGTCGGGTCAACCAATCAAAGCATAGTATGCTAAGGTCACTCAACCGCTCGCTATGACATGCACTGACCACCAGGGGGCAGACAACCAGTCAACCATTCGCTATGATGTGCACTGATCACCAAGAGACAGATGCTCCAACCAGTAGGTTAGCTTGCTGCTGGGGACTGAGGGGGATGGGACGGACACGCCCTGGAACTCTCCTTTGGTCCCTCACTGGCTAGCCAACCTCCCAGGTTCCCCAGCCTTGATTGTGCACCGGTAGAGTCCCTCGGACTAGCCTACACCCTCTCGCAATCTGGGACCCCTGGGGGGATGTCAGAGAACTGATTTCAGCCCGATCCCACAGGCCAGGCCAAGGGACCCCACTGGTGCATGAATTCATGCACTGGGCCTCCTGTGTTACTATATTTAATATTTCTATAGCAATTTAGAGTTATAAAGAGCTTTAATACTAGTTATTGAAAATAGGAATTTAATCAATTTTTATACATGTAACTTAGATGGCACAACATATAGATTGGTTACAATTATTAGAGAACAGATGGAAGACTCCCTACATTAGGATTTAACTATCCATCTGGTCTTTCTTGCACATCTATTTTAGGCACAGCCATTTAATTGGTAGTCTTCCTGTTATTTTTACTACATAGATGGGGAAACGAAAAAAGTAAAAAAATTAGGGAAAAGTCACACATTTTCAAATGAAGGATTAAAAACTTGTATCTGCAAACAGACTGAACTTTTCATGAATGGTAAATGAATGAGTGAACACACTTTAGGATGCTTATACTCTTCTAAGTAAGCCTAAGAGGAAAAATGCTCACATTTTTTCTTATCCCATTAAACTTCTCAAAAACATGTGGATCAGTGCATTACTTTTATAAAAGTAAACAGAGAAGTTTTTGTGTGTTTTTTTTTTTTTTTTTGTAATTATTAAAAATGGATTTTTAGAGGGGAAGGGAGAGAGACAGAGAAGAGAAACATTGTTCAGCTGCCTTCTGCATGCCTCTTGCATGTGGGGACTGATCCCACAACAGGGGCACGTGCCCCGACAGGGAATCAAACCAACTATCTTTGGGTGCATGGGGAGATGCCCAACCAACTGGGCAGGAAAATAAAAAATAAAAAAGAAATAATATTCCAATTCACCAAGTCAGTGGGCTGGAATATAGCACTCAATGCTTTTAATGCCTGGAATTTGTCATTAGGCAAAAATGAAGAGTAAGTATTTTCTCTCACCCCCACTCCCATTTTTATTTCACTCAAACATTGTTGTTTACTTTAGAAAGTATTCTACTTCTGCCCGAGACCGGTTTGGCTCAATGGATGGAGCGTCGGCTTGGGGACTGAAGGGTCCCGGGTTCGATTCCGGTCAGGGGCATGTACCTTGGTTGAGGGCATATCCCCAGTAGGAGGTGTGCAAGAGGCAGCTGATCGATGACTCTCTCATTGATGTTTCTAACTCTCTCTCTCTCTCTCCCTTTCTCTCTGTACAAATCAATAAAATATATATTTAAAAAAAATAGGATGTTCTATAACATCCTATTTCAATAAAGGTTCAGGTGACTGAACATTTAGAAAAATGAGATGTTATAGAACACTTTCAGCAAGTCACAATGAAGTCATACAAATTAAGTACATTTAACGATAGTGAGCATACATTACCTCCCCTGATTTGTGGAACCTTAACTTATCGACGCCACAACATACAGACTGGTAACAATTATTAGAGAACAGATGGAAGACTCCCTGCATTGGGATTTAACTATCCATCTGGTCTTTCTTGAACATCTATTTATAGAGACAGCTGCTCAGCTCTGAATATTTAAGAACTAGTTTCCCATTCAAACATAAGTTTACTGAAAATCAATCACCGAAGTTAATTATTAGTCATGAGCATTTTGCTAAATGTCTATCTGTGGATATAAATCTACAACAGGAAAGGAACAGACTAAAAGAAGATACCTACCATGCTTAAACACACCAATGAGCAGGGACTTGTCAGCCTCACTGTCCCACCATGTTGTTGGAACCTCCAGCTGATCCACTACTGGGAACCATATGTCAATCTCACTAAAGGTATAAGAGGACAACACCAAAAATCAACAGAAAACTGAAAAATAAAATGCTACATTTCTATCCAAGAACATGGACAACTAAAAGTATACTTGGGAATGAAGGTAAAGGACGATTACAAATATTACCTAGATGTTGGTAAAATTAAAGTGTGCATTAAAATTTGTAATGATAATCCTAACTTGTGAAGGAGGGAATCTATTAATATAACCACAGATAGGAAAAAGTGTGGGAGAACTAGAAAAAAAGACGGCAGGATTAAATAGAAAAGAAAAAAAATGTAAAAGTTGAACTCTTATCAAGAGGATATTTCATTTACCATTTATCATAATGTGAATCTTGGATTTTTATAGTAAACATTTTCCTTTGGGGGGAAAAAGGTATAAGAGGGCACAGTCAGTAAAGCAATGCAGGAAATTAAAATAATCCTTGGAGAGAGTACTACAAGTATCTTCTTTTATCCATTAATTTAAATGCTCATGCAGCTGTATACTTCTTTCTGCAGCAATCAGATACAGAACTAAAGACCTACTAGATAGATTTGAATTATCTGGTATAAATATAATATAAAATGAATAAATGAAACAATCTTTTCTTCAATAAGGCATGGCAAGTAGAAAACTGCAGAAGAACTTTACCTGGCAATGGCACCCCCTAACACCTTCTCTGCCTGGTCTCCAATCACCTCCTGCCTCAGATAGTACAGCATTCGTACCCGTAATAGCACCCTACAAAGGAGAGAGGAAGAGCTGGCTCAGTAATAGTGTAGAAAGTTTGCGTGGAAAACACTTTAGTCTTGGTCAAATTCCATCCTTACTTGTTACACTGATGTTTCAAGTGTTTCTTATAACTTTCATCTTGGAACAGAGTATCAGGGTTGTATTTCCGGATCCAATCTGCCTTATGGATATCAAAAGTGCTTTGTGACTTTACTTTTTTCCCCTTGCGACCACGAGGCACAGGGATAGATAGACCTGGAGAAGGGGAAACATTGAAGACTTGGATTGAGACAACTCCTTGGACCTGAAAAGGATTAGATAACCTAAAGAAAGATGAAAAGTAAAGAGTTGGAAATTACCAGAATGATTCTGCAATTCTTTTGTCTTGCCATTTTCAGCAGGGCTAATCAAGTCCCAAATGAAACCTTTGATATTTTCATCCCCACGATAGTGTAGAAGACAGTACACAAGGATAGCCCGGCAAATTGTCTCCACATCTCGCTCAGTCATACGTCGCTTAAAGCGTCCATGAGATAAGATATCTCGCCACCGACCCCAACTAGAAGAACAAAAAGAAAATTATATTAATATATTCCTGATGACTCTTAATTCAATAATATCCCCCAGTCCCTAGAATCGCATATCCCAAAAAGCTGGGAAACAAAAAGACCTTGGGAAAACGTGGTAACAGAATAAATTAAGTTTTTCCTATTGTCCCGTTAGAAATCTCCAACTTGGGTGCCTAACAAGATGGAGATGCACAGCCTCTGATGGCAAGGTGGGTTCTTACCCATACACCAATAGGTGCTTTTCCACCCGAAAGCAGTCAGTGCGTCCATAGGTATGGTGACGGTCATGCCGGCGAGAGCGCGGCCGCTCGTCATCTTCACTTTCCAAATCAGAGAATTCTACCAGGTCATCATCCTTCAGAGTGCTGAAGTGGCGGGTCTGTTTTCGTACTCTAGGTGTGTCAATCACCAAGTTATTCTATGCAAAGGACAGAAAGAGAAGTAACTCTTTATGATATGATCATGGGAAAGACATTAAGACAATTATGGATTGAAATGGCCTTGGATGTAACGTTTGTAGATAGTCAAAGAGAGATTTTTTTTAGGAATGCTAAATAATCTACAGGAATTCAGGAAATAAAATGAAGTGGTAAATATTTAAGCATTTCTGGGGCCTACTATGTAGAAAGTTTTTCAATAGCCTTTGTATATAATACACTATTATAAACCAAGGTCAGCATCTAAGAAACTGAGCAGCTATAAAGATTCCTGAGAGTACTATGTCTTCTGTAATATTTCCTCCCTAAAGGAAAAGGCAGCTCACCTTGCTATTGAGTAGATCCATGTCCAAGTCAGCCTTTTTGGCCCACTTTTGCCAAAAGTTGGGGTCATCCAAAGAAATATCTGTTCGATTTTCAGAAGCAACAAAGCTTGCCTGGTGAGAAACAAAGGAACAGAGTAAAGTTGACTATACTACTTTTCTGAGAAATGGGAGACCAGTAATTGCTTTAAAAATATATATTTAGCTTTTCCTAAAAAGCAGCCTGAGGTGACTTCTAAAAATGGTTCACTATTCACTTGTCCCCCAAAACCCCCACAAAACTAAGAGGTTTGAATCTTCATATTCATTTTAAGAACACTAGTGAAACTGCCCAGGCCATCAAGAGTACACATATCCTAAAAGCCACCAAGTATCTGAAGGATGCCACTTTACAGAAGCAATATGTGTCCCTTCATTGTTACAAATACTGGAGTTGGTTGGTAGGTGTGTCCAGGCCAAACAGTGGGGTGGAAAACAGGGTCAGTGAACAAAAAAAAAATTTTGCTGCACATGCTTAAAAATGCAGAGACTAATGCCGAACTTAAGGGTTTAGATGTAGATTTTCTGGTCACTGAGCACCTCCAGGAGAATAAAACTCCCAAGGTGCAGCAGAGAACTTGGAGAGCTCAGGGGCGGATTAACCCACAGGAGCTCTCCCTGCCACACTGAGGTGGTCCGCACTGAAAAAGAGTAGCTGGTCCTACACCAGAAGAGGAAGCTGCACAGAAGAAAAAGATATTCCAGAAGACACAGAAGAAACAAAAACTTTCGCCTGGGAGCAAAATCAGCATAAAATAAATGCTAATAAAAGTTAAAAATATGTAGTCCCCTCCCCCTAGAGATTCTTGTGTCTATCTCTGCTTATCTACCCTCTGGCACAGACCGAACATACCTTGGCGAAGGTAGAACCCTTTCCTTCAGACTCAATGGTGATGGTTGTGGTTCGTCTTAACAAGATCTGGTCAATGTCCTCTTCACAAAACTTGGAGCCCTCATCATCTTCCTCCATTATGGCTGCATATGCTCCTTTTCGTAAGAGGTCTTCAATTTCCTTCTTGGAGAATTGCTGGATCTACAAAATCCAATAGAAGATGAAAAGACTATCAAGATAACATTACCTAATGACATCATAATATTTTAAGAATTATACAGATTGCTGGTTTGATTCCTGGTAGAGGGCATACAGGAGGCAGCCAATGTTTTGCTCTCACATCAATGTTTCTCCCTCCCTTCCTCTCTCTCTAAAATTTTAAAAAATTAAAAAAGAAATAAAAATTGAGAATCCAAATAAGGTAGTCGGATTCCAATGCAAAAATAGTTTTTTGTCTCTATCTCTATGACTGGGCACAAACATTATCAGTAGACCAAAAGAACTCACTCCAGTAATGTTGCCATCCCGACCACTCATGGACTGCAGCACAGCCTTATCTAATCCCAACTTGAGACTAGCTTTATCAAACATTTCTCTCTCGTAAGAATTCCGAGTGATGAGACGGTACACCTTCACAGCTTTGCTCTGCCCAATTCGATGACACCGTGCTTGGGCCTGGATATAAAAAATGGAAGAAAAGGACAAAGATTACTTAAAATGGGAGGTGGGGATGCTGACTAAAAATACCAATTCACATCTATAAAGCAGCAATGAGATCAACTCAAAATCAAAAGTATATTTCTAGATGAAATTATTGCCCCATCTTGTAGACAAGGGGTCAGCAAACTATGGTCTGTATGGACACCCTGTTTCTATAAATAAAGTTTTAATGGAATATAACTCTACCCACCATTTACATATTATCTATGTCTGCTTTTGTGTTATAAGAGTAGAAGCTATGTGTTCTGGCCCGGCCAGTGTGGCTCAGCTGTTGAGTGTCGACCCAGGAACCAAGAGTTCACTGGTTCGATTCCTGGTCAGGGCACATGCACGGGTTGTGGGCTCAATCCCCAGCAGTGGGTGTGTAGGAGGCAGCCAAGCGATGATGTCTCTCTCTCATTGATGTTTCTATCTCTCTATCTCTCCCTCTTTCTAAAACTCAATAAAAACATATTAAAACAAAAAGTAACTAAAGCCTAACATTTACTATCGGGTCCTTGCAAGAAAGAGTTTGCTGATCTCTGATCTAGACTTCCACCCTTACTAAGTAAACAATTCCATATTCTCCGAAGTACAAGTTTCTAAGATCTTGATCTCGCTGAAAAAACCTCTCAGGTTGGGCAGTTAGTCCCTAAAACAATGATTTCTTTTACCTGCAGGTCATTTTGTGGATTCCAGTCTGAATCAAAGATGATGCAGGTATCAGCAGCTGTGAGATTAATACCAAGTCCACCAGCCCGGGTGCATAGCAAGAAGACAAAGCGGTCTGAATCAGGCTTGCTGAAGCGATCAATAGCAGCCTGTCGAAGGTTCCCTCTAACTCGACCATCAATACGCTCATATAAGTACCTGTTTAACAGTCACAGGGGGAAAAAATTAATTGAATATGCAGAAAAAAAGAGATAAAAAAAAGCAGAGTAGGATCAATACCAGTACCTCCATGTCTCTAGTTGACCAAAAGCTGAACAGAAAGTTGAGAATCAGAGTCTTAAATATTTCTCTTATCCCAGTCCTGATCAAATTAAACTCAGGTCCTACAACTTTTTTGCAGCTTTATGATACAATAAACATCAGGCAAGGGATGATTCTTTGCTCACCTTCTCTGGATTAGATAATCCTCTAGGATATCTAGGCAGCGTACCATCTGGGAGAAGATCAGAACCTTATGGCCACCAGCTTTAAGTTTTGGAAGTAATTTGTCAATAAGAACCAATTTGCCAGCTGAACGAACCATGGCCTGCAAGTGGAAGTCATGAGGTATAATATGGCAAGCTTCTCGAAATTCTGTTAGGATTTTTTCTTCTGCACCTGTCAAAAGAAAAATCCATCTTGATGGCAAGGTCCAGAAACACATACTAAGGGGATATTTTATTTAACTGAGATAAAGAGAAAAGAGTAATCTGACTTGATATCAACATATCACAGAGACAGAATTTCAGCACTCCCGAAATTCTAATCATCTTCAATTGTATTAAAATATTCCAAGTAAGGCTTAAAATTATTAATTGGGTAAAAAAGTACGTAAATGTGTGGACAAAGACATATAAAACACTATTACCATCCTACTTGTACTGAAAACAAAAACAACAAAATGGAGTAGCAATAATGACATTAACCAGAGAACAGAATGACTTGACTATTCATGAAATTCAAAACAGCAAATCCTAATTAATTTTAGAGGTTATGTAGGATAAAGCAGGTAGAAAAAATGGATAAAGATATTTCACATAATGGGAATGGGATGGAGGAGGTTAATGGGGGAAAAACAGGGTACATCTGTAATACTGTTAACAATAAAGATTTAGGCGGCAAAATCTCAGACATATGCCAAAAGAACTTCTTCACTGATACTGCCCTTAGGGCAATGAAAGCTAAAGAGAAAATAAACAACTGGGACTACATCAAAATAAAAAGCTTTTTTACAGCAAAAGAAACTATCAACAAAACAACAAGAAAGCCCACTGTATGGGAGAACATATTTGCAAATGTTATCACTGATAAAGGTTTAATCTCCAACATCTATAGATAGCTTATACCAGTGTTTCCCAACCTTCTCTCATGATGAGAATCACCTGGTGGCTTATACAACCAAATAAAAGGAAAATGAATGATCCAATTAAAAAATGGGCAATGGACCTAAAAAGAATATTTTCAAAAGAAGACAGAAGGAAGGCCAAAAGGCACATGAAAACATGCTCAAAGTCACTAATTATCCGAGAGATGCAAATCAAAACAACAATGCGGTACCATCTCACACCTGTCAGAATGGCCAACATCAACAAATCAACAAACGACAAGTGTTGGCGAGGTTGCAGATAAAAAGGAACCCTCGTGCACTGCTGCTGGTGGGAATGCAGACTGGTGCAACCACTGTGGAGAACAGTATGGAGTTTCCTCAAAAAACTGAAAATGGAACTCCCATTTGACCCAGTAATCCCACTCCTAGGAATATATCCCAAGATACTAGAAACACCAATCAGAAAGGATATATGCACCCCTATGTTCATAGCAGCACAATCTACAATAGCTAGAATTTGGAAACAGCCTAGGTGCCTGTCAGCAGGTGATTGGATCAGAAAACTATGGTACATCTACACAATGAAATACTATGCTGCCATAAAAAAGAAGGAATTCTCATCATTTGCAGCAATCTGGATAGAATTGGAGAACATCATGCTGAGTGAAATAAGCCAGTCAATGAAAGAGAAATACCACATGACCTCACTCATTTATGGATAATAAAGAACATTATAAACTGATGAACCAAAAGATAGATATAGAGACAGAAAAGCAACAAGCAGACTGTCAAATTACAGCGGGGAGGGTAGGGAGATCTGGGGGAGATAAGAGATCAACCAAAGGACTTGTATACATGCATATAAGTACAACCAATGGACACAAAACTTTGGGGAGGGAGGGTTTGTATGGGAGGGAGGGGGGGCAATGTTAAAATATGTACACAGATAATAATTTAATAAAAAACAAACAAAAAACAATAAAGATTAAAAAAAAAGATATTTCATATAAGAATTGTTTCAAAAGGAAAACTCCCTCCTGTCCACTCCCAAATTGGGCCGAATCAGTCAATGCACCAATTATTCCTAGGAAATATAATTTAGAGAGTAAAACACGTAATATAGAAATGGAAGGTACTGCCAAGCTGGTGGTGTGACTCAGTTGTTAAGCGTCAACTCATCAAGAGGATGCCAGTTCAGTTCCCTGTCCAGGCACATGCGTGGGTTGTGGGCTGGATCCCCAGTAAGAGGCATGCAGGAGGCAGCCAATTGATGTTCTCTCTCATCAATATTTCTACCTCTCTTTTCCTTCCTCTCTCTCTAAAAACAATAATAAAAAAAAAAAAAGCACAATAAAAATATTTTTTAAAAAGTGAAATCCAGACTGTTAGGCTTTAAAACTCACACTCTCGTTTTTGTTTTTTGTTTTTTAAAAAAATATGTTTATTGATTTCAGAGAGGAAGATAGAGGGAGAGATAGAAACATCAATGATGAGAGAGAATCACTGCCCGGCCACCTCTGGCATGCCCCCGACTGGGGATCGGCCCGCAACCCAGACATGTGCCCTTAATCGGAATTGAACCTGGGACCCTTCAGTACACAGGCAGACACTCTATCCACTGAGCCAAACCAGTCAGGGATAAAACCTACACTCTTAACTACTATGCTAAACTCAGTTTTGTCTTGCTCCCCATTTTAAAGGATGCATCCGTTTTTCTAAAAAAAAGAAAAAGAGCCGAAACCGGTTTGGCTCAATGGTAGAGCATCGGCCTGCGGACTGAAAGGTCCCAGGTTTGATTCCGGTCAAGGGCATGTACCTTGGTTACGGGCACACCCTCGGTGAGGGGTGTGCAGGAGGCAGCTGGTCGATGTTTCTCTCTCATCGACGTTTCTAGCTCTCTACCTCTCTCCCTTCCTCTCTGTAAAAAATCAATAAAATATATATTTTTTTTAAAAAGAAGAAGAAATGGCAGGTATTTTCCAGAAATTTCCTCACCATTGATGAGATAGGGATGGTTGCAGCATTTGCGCAACTCCATCATTGTGTTGAGTAGATTAGGCATGTTAGTGTGACCTGCCCCTTTGGAAAGAAAGGAGAAATTCTTCTCCAAAATAGCCCGGTAGTATTTCTTCTGGATGTTGGTCAGCTCTACTTCAATAATAGTTTCCTGTTTGGGTGCCAGGTTTTTTTCAACATCCTCTTTCAGTCTCCTCAACATCATTGGCTTGAGAATGGCCTGTAGCTTTTGAACCTGAAAGAGAGAGAAATGAAACCAATAACATGAGGACAAATATTCTCACAGTATGTGGAAACATTAAGTACAATGAGAGCTTTCTAGTATCTGAAAAATGTAGATTTTGGACAATGCCACACATGATTTAGGCACAAGTTTATAAGAAATTCAGAACTACCCTTGATGCCTATGGCAATAGATGCCTGTTTAGTACAAACTTTACCTTTTTTGTCTTGAGGTTAGCACCTCATCAGATACAGTCATCCTACCTGTTCCTCTGTCTTGAGATCCCCAAAATCTTTGAGGAATTCTGATTCTGAGGGGAACTGTGATGGTTCCAAGAAATGAAGCAAACTAAACAGCTCCTCCACAGTATTTTGCAGTGGTGTTCCTGTGAGTAGTACTTTGTGTTCCTAGAAATGGAGAAAACAAAAGATTGAGAAGACTCAAAAATACAAAGGTCTTCTGGAATTTTCTCTTAAGCATATAACTTTAGTTTTATTTTCTTTATCTGTAAAATTAAGGAAATGGACCAGATTACTCTCTTAGCCTTCATTTCACTTGCTCTCTCTTTTGATAAAAATAAAACATTAAAGAAAACTTTTGATATTATTCAACATATTTGAATTAACTTAGTAAATATTATGATTATAAACAGAGAAATATTCAGAATGGCTTTTTTTGCAATTACATATGCTTCTCCACACTAAACTCCTATATACTAATATGTCCTCTTTTAGGGAAGGTGTGGGATTAAATATAGCCATTAGTTCTTTGAAGTTCCTCCTGTGAAGGTTCACCCCTTGAATATGGGCTTGCCTGTGACTTGCTCTCTCTGACAAAGAGAATGTAGAGGAGTAATATCATGTTGACTTTCAGAGCCTTTACCTCATAGGCATTGTAGCTTCTGCCTTTGTCCTCCTGGAATACTGCCCTGATCCTACCATTTAAAGAAGCAAAGTCTGGCCAATTGGAGGATGACAGGCGATGTAGAAGATGACCCAGGCACCCCATCCAACAACCAGCACCAACTGCTGGCTGCAGCTGCATTACTGACTCCAGGTAAGTCCACCAAAAGAAAAGGCCTAGCTGAGCACAGCTCAACTTCTGAGCCAGAGAATAATGAACAGTATAGTTACCGCTTTAAGCCACTAAAAGTTTCGGGGTTTTTTGTTGTGCAGCATTAGGTAACTAATATAGTATCCCTCCTCTCCACTGGTTGAGAACCACTAACCCATATTTGCCTTCCAATTCTAAAATTTCTCTGACTTTAAAGTTACCGTTCCCATAGACCCATGGTTGGCAAACTGTGGATCTCGAGCCACATGCGGCTCTTGAGCCCCTTGAGTGTGGCTCTTCCACAAAATACCACGGCCTGTGCGAGTCTATTTTGAAGAAGTGGCGTTAGAAGAAGTTTAAGTTTAAAAAATTTGGCTCTCAAAAGAAATTTCAATCGTTGTACTATTGATATTTGGCTGTGTTGAGTTTGCCAACCACTGCCATAGACTAGATCCACCACCCAATATTAAGATCCCATTCTTTTCTCTACTAAATTAATTCCAGGTGTGTCTACCCACAGGTCAGTGTGAGGAACTCACCAGGTCCATGTGCTTGAGACTATCAAGCAGCTTGCAATTACGGTTCTTTAGTCGATGGGCCTCATCAATGATAACACAGCGCCATTCGATCTCACGAAGCTCAGGACAATCTGACAATATCATCTCAAAAGTGGTGATAAGGGCATCAAACTTGTATGCACCTGGGATGAGGCGCCCCTAAGCATGAAGGCAGTAAAGTCAGAAAAGTACCTAAATAAGCAGGTCTTCTGAAGTATACATTTTCTTTTCTTTTATATATTCAGGCAATAAAAGTGTAACATTCCCATGAAATACAACTCACCCGTGAATCTTTGCAATACATTTCATATTGCTGAATCATCTGACGGCTGGCCAGACTGCCATGGTACACAATAGTGTTCATCTCTGTCCATGTATTGAATTCTCGCTCCCAGTTAGTAATCGTGGACAGTGGGGCAATGACCAGGAAGGGACCATGGATGCCTACATTATATACCTCCTGCAAGAAGGCAATGGACTGAATAGTTTTGCCCAATCCCATCTCATCAGCCAGGATGCAATTCTGCCTGCAGATTCATCATGGAAAATGAAAAGCATGTCATAAGATATCATCTTTTTAAAAGTATGTAAAAAACCTTTTTAAACAGAAAATAAAAATTACCCCGGACTAAGCCTCCATCTATAGGCCCACTTTTCTTTACCTGTTATACCAATTAAAGAGCAGCCAATTGACCCCTTCCAACTGATATTCCCGTAACTGGTTTCTGTTTTTATACTCATGTGACAGCTCCAACTTCTTCCAGGCACTTGCCTGCGGCCGATTCTTAAAAATAGAAAATTTGAATAAATGGGGTGGAGACATTAACATAATTACACAAACTTGCTAGGTAGTTCTAGTGGTTGAAGTTCATTAAAAAACAATTCCTTGGATTAAAACATGTTAAATATATTCAAATTCATCAGTTCAAAATGACACTTTTTAAAAAAAGGGAAAATCCCAGTGGTCATCTTTGGAGGATGCTAATGCTAGGAAACTACTTCACTATTTTGAAAAGGATAAAAGCATTTATCCTCCTTTTCTATACCATCTGAGTTCAAGATAACCAAACAGTAAGAGAAACATATTTCTTTTTAGAGAAGATTCTGGCTAATAAAATGAAGAATGATTAAAGTATCATCATTTAAAAACCCTTAAAGAATGGATCTAGGCAATGATGCTAAATGGCTGACAGCACAAAGGACAACCTAAAAGAACCACCTCTGAAGTAGATTTAGTGGCCTGCCTCCCCCATTTGATCAAGCCTCTAGAACAGTGACTTCGAATGGAACCACTTACAAGGACAAATGTTTTGTTATTAGCCACATGTAACTATTGATTATTTGAAATGTGCCAAGTGGCTACTACAGTGGACAGCAGAGCTCTAAAATGTACTAATGAACAGTGCTGCCTACATGCAATCATTATGTGAAATACAAGGGACAAAGTACATGATAAAAGATTCCAAGGGGAATTGGCAAACTTCAGACTATGGAAAATCCTAGAGAACAAATCACCTGGTTTCTTCCAGAGAAAATGGCAAAGGAGGAAAAGGAAATCAAGAGAGACGTATTAACTAATAATAACATATGGACCTTATTTATAATTGAACTCAAACAACTTAACAAAAATTAGAAGAGAAGCAGGGAAATATATATGTAGTGATTGGTTATTTGATGATATTTAGAAATGGTTAAATTTTTTTCAGTGATAATAATGATATTATTTATGTTTAGGTATAAACACTGAAATATTTACAAATCAAATATAAAACTCTGGGATTTGCTTTAAAACAATCTGGGAAACAGGGGAGTGGGTAGAGATATAAATGAAACAAGACTGGCTATGTATAATTATTAAAGTTGGGTGACGGGTGTATTATTTTTTTCAACTTTTCTATTTGAAATTTTTCATAAGCTAAAACAATATAAACTTCTATAGGAAAAAAAATAAGCCATTGCCTATATGGACTTTATACTCTAGTCTAAATGCAAATGTACTTACCACCCTTTTGAGTTCTGGGTGCCTTGACTGGATTCGTTTAAATTCTCGAATCTTGCCCTCATCAACATCCTCTTTCAGCTCCCACGTACTATCCTCATAGGGCAGAGAGCACCATTTCACCAGGTAGTAAATTACAGGCTAGAAGAAAAGAAGTCAAAGCCTTTATACACTGATTCTCTGTTATCTGCTGTTGTAAAAGAATAAGAATTTGACTGTAGAAGCAGATCACAAAATGTCAATACCTTAAAAAGATGCTGAAAAAGTCAGGCAGAAAATATCTGCTCACCTGTTGATGTACTATGGCTTTGATTACTCTTCCATACAATTTATTAGAATCTGTTTCTAAAACAGATAAGTATAATAGCTTCTAAAACAATAAGCACTGAAACATTATATTCAACAACCAAGACATGAGAAAAAAATTTACTTCCCTATAGTATATTGAAATTAGGTTGAAATTAAAAGATATGACTCTATTCCATACTATTCTCCTGACACTAAATTTGACACAATAGTAGCCAAGCTACTTTTAGAAGCAGGAACAGCCTAACTAGGGGTGTCGAACTCAATCAGAGAAGGGGCCAAAATCTAAAATCCAGCCTAAATTGCGGGCCGAATGGTTTACTGAACAGTCATAAACTAACAATGTCATAAACTGACAGTGGAGTGCAGTGATGACAGCGCGGTGCGGGCCACATTGCAAGGCCTGGCGGGCTGGATTTGGCCCACGGGCCTTGTGTTTGACACATGTGGAACCCCTAGGAGCAAAGCAGGGTGAAATCAGTGGGCTTCTGAGCTTTTGCATCTCTCTTGAGTGTAGATGCTACTTCAAAGAACAGTCATACGATGGAAAAGAGATTTCCCTGAGAGCTTCAGAAAGCTAGGAGATAACTAGAGAGCTTTCACGGAAGAGAGGTAACAGTGAAGAGGAAGAGAAATGTTGAAGCTCTAACTACAGTATTATGCTCTATGTATGTATTACACTGCAAGGGAAGGGACAGTGACCAATGGTAAGCGGCTCGTATCCTTATGACTCATAACGATCACTTAATAAATTGAATTTCCATTTTTGCTTATATAAGCAAGAAGGGCCTAGCACAATCAACAGCAGCCTGTGATTACCAATTTATGAAACAGAATCATAAAATAAGAATCCCTAGAGTTAATCTAGTTGTTCTTATACCTTTTTCTTTATTGTACTGACTCACATCATATTCTTTTTATTTTTAAATCCTCACCTGAGGATATTGGTTTTTAGAGAGAAGGGAAAGGAGAGAGAGACAGAGAGAAATATTGATGTAAGAGAGACATATCGATTGGTTGTCTTCACACACGCCCCAACCAGGACTGGGGATCAAGCCTGCAACCTAGGTACGTGCACTTGACCGCAATCCAACCCGGGACCCTTCAGTCCCCAGGTGACACTCTTAGTGCTGAGCCAAACTGGCTAGGGCTCACAGGTCATTTTCTATGTAAAGCCACTTGTCCAGGTCACATATTTCCAACGTCATAATTTACCTATCCATGGACTTTAATATTTATTGTAAAACTAAAGGCCCATGGGTAGGGTCCGTAGGCCTGGCAGGCGATCAAGGGCAATCTGCTGGGCAATCAGCGGGGTGACTGGGGACCCCCACTTGCATCTGCCTTGGCTAGCCTGGCGCTGCCCTCCACTACCAGTCAGGGTCTATAGGCTGGGGGCAGCTCCTGTGTTGAGTGTCTGCCCCCTGATGGTCAGTGAGCATCGTTCCACTGTTTAGTCAATTTGCATATTAGGGTTTTTTATAGATAGATTTGTTTCTATTATCAGGTAATGTAAAAAGGATGATAAACTAAACAGATTTTGGAGGGGGGATAATAGGTACAAAGAATACTATTATTCAATGTTGGGAGCATAAAATACAGTACCAGCATACTAAAACATTTTCATCTGTCATGCCCATTGCAACACATTACAAAGGGATCTAATCAAAAGCCAATTACTTTTGGAAGGATAAGTACGGTGGCAGAGAACAAGGCTAAAAGGTTGACCTCCTGAAAATATAATAATAACTAACCTGTTTTAATAATTGGTCTGTTCCCACTCACCTCCCACAAATAAAAAACAGTTTAACTCCCACTCCAATCCAAAAAAGGAGAATATATGTGATCTCAGACATGCTTGTTATGATTTAAAGACATATGGAATTATAATAGACCTTAGGTATCTAAGGTTCTACCTAAGTGACCCTGAAGGCTTATAAAATAAACTTTGTATTTTATAGAGGGAAGACTTTGACTTTTAGGTCCTATAAGGACCAGCCCAATTCACCACTCAGTACTGACAGCTTAGCGAGATTCTGTTCTTTTCTACTTGTCACTGTGTAAGTAATAAATGTAAGATGTGATAAAAATCTTATGAAACATGGACCTGCAAAGCCAAACCAACAACTACTACTTAAAGTGAAAAGAAAATGAAGAGTTATAAGGAAGCGGTTAGTCACAGCCTATTTATAAGTTTAATAAATTTAAATTAGAAAATGCTGAATTTAATTATGGCTTAGAGCTCTATGACTCTTATTTGGAAAAATGAAAAAGGTGACCTATGAATCTATATTAGCAAGTGTTTTAGCATATTTAAAATCTGCTCTCCAATCTAAAAAAGCTTTAGTGCAGTGATTTCAAAATCTATACATGAGAACCCATTGGAGAACCAACTTAAAAATACAGATCACTGCATTCCATCCTAAAACTATTGAATCTGAATCTGTGGGAGTAGAATCCCACCATTATTTCAAAGGGACAGATTCAAATGCAGTAGGTCTGTTTTAATAACAAAAAAAAATGTATTTAACTGATGGTAAGCTCAGGAAATAAATAACTCTCAACAACACAGAAAAAGCTATGAGCCTGTACAAGTATTTTTAATTCATAAATTTAGATATTTGTGATGGTATCCCTACCCCTGATCTCTCAGCCCCAAATGAATGGCGAGGGTCTCCCATATAAAATCTGAGAAAATGAGACCAAGGTGAACAAATACTTGTAAACATAGCTGCTAGTACTTATAATGTTTAACTTTATGGAAATTTTTCCTTCTAGCCTCTCTGTTTACTCCCTTTCCTTCCCAATATCATTCTAAGAATCCCTCTGAAAAAATTGGACATACCTTTTCCAATAAGGGATTTTTCCTTTATTTGAAGAATACAGAAAGGGCAAGCAGACAGCAGAAATCTATAAGACGCCTTTCATGTGGTCCATGACCCACTCACCTCCCCGTTGTCCTTGTCAATACTGTGAGACTCGTCCAATATCCTGTCCACCTCCACGTAGTCCGGATTGAAGGGCTCTTCATCCTGGAGAAGTTAGGGAAGCCAACAATAAGATCAAAAGGAAGGGCCACATTTTCATATCAAATCTCATAAACCTACCTGTGTCTGCATACATCTTCTTGCCTGTTACCATAAAGTGTCTCTTCTCCCTAACTGGCCATTCTCTCCATATATGCTTTGGTTTAATCCTTTCTCAACTTTTTAGGAATCTCTCTCTACTGTATCATTCCCATAAACATACAAATATGTTCTATTTGACAGCTTAAAAAGACTTCTCTTGACTCTTCATTCCCCTGCACTTATTTTTCTGTTCTGCTTTCTACTTGAACTTTCTAAGAATTCTAAATATCCATTTCATCACCTCCTTCTTTATTTCCTAGCACTTACCACAACTTGAGTTATTTTTTAATCTCCCTCCCCGGACAGTGAGGTGCATGCAAACACAGACCTTGCCTGGTTTGTCTACCATAGTGACTAGCACATAATAAATGATGAATAAATGAATGACTAATCTGATTAACCGCCTACCTATAAAAGGCAGATTTAAATGGCATCTGAGTTAGCAGAGCTCAGTTCAATGGTCACAAACTGTACATCTAACACCAGCTGGAATGGGATTAGCTCCTTTGTACATTTCACAAACTAGGCTTTAAAAGAACAGGGATGAAAAACGCAACCCGATTATTGTTATTTTAATGTAAAAAGAAATTATAAAGCCTACATGGTCCTACTTGCCCTAGGTAATGTGGAAAATAATTCATTTATGGGCAAACCTGGTGGTATAAAGTTAACTTCATTAGATGTATTCAGCCAGAACTGTTTTTTAGCAGAAGCTACCCATTATTCCATCTCTCAGTATTTTTTTACTAGATCTTATCCCCTTTATCTCTCAGAAGCTTTGAAAAATAATCCTTTTTCTCAAGGCACTTAGTACTCTAGATAAATATATAGAGATGAAAAATCCCAGTTTGGCAAAGGGAATGTACCCAAAACTTTCAAAGCAAAACTGAGAGCTAAATATGGCTAAAGAGACCCTTATGCATGCTCCAGTGTTTAGTAGTAACATTATATATGGGAAATTAAAGTTCCTTTATCACTATTTCGAGTTATACTGGATTAGAAATTTGAGAAAATAAATGCTGTCTCTTAATGATCTGGTTGCGTATGGCTACTGATACCATCAACTGCTAAAGACCGACATTATAGGAATAAGAATGCCTCAGGTAGACCAGGAGCTGGTTTATCATCCGTGTTGAAAATACTTCATGACCATTGAGCAAGTCAACATTAAAATACCCTATAATTTATTAAAAAGATCATATTTAGACCTGGCAAAATTCTGCATGGGACAATTAAGGCAAGTTCAAAATCTAATACATATACTCATGTATACAAAGCAACTGTAAGTCTTTTAAAGAACCAGTCAAGGTTGATAACCCCACTAACTTAAGTTTCTATAAAATAAATAGGCAATACCTATTCCTAATTACCTCATGGAAGAAGTGTCTCATCTGAGCCATTTTGGTTTTGAAGCGCTTTAGTTTTTGATGGATCCTCTTATCTTTCTCTAGTTGAGAGATGGTAGCCCATTCACAGTGCAGATAGGAACTGAAGGGGATGGAAATAGTCAATCATGGTGTAAGAAAGGGAAACTGACAGGCTATTATTTGAGATATGGGGATTAGTAAGAAACAGACATAATGACTACAAGCTTAAATCGAAGATACCCTCTTAAATTGCATTAAGCACACAAACCACCTGGTTGGAAGTGGCTTAAAAGTTCCATTTCTAACAACCACCCAAATGCTAATTCTACTGATCCATGGATTACACTTTGAGTATCAAGGTCTTAATGTTAGAATAAGGCATAGAGGATCACAAAGGATTTTATCAGAAACCACCCTTATCCCACCTTCCTTTGGGAAACTAAGAGTCATGTCAATTCCTAAACTTCTCTCTGAATAGCCACTTTTCCTCACTAAAAACAATTTGGGCTAGGAGACTATAAAAAAGAGACCCATTCCCACCCAGGATAGACTATACAGGAGAACTTTTTACAACCCTGTGGAGTTTGGGGTAAAAAGTTTTTTGTACAGATCACATACTAGTTCTTGTACTTGACAAAGAATTCTTCAGCTTCAGTATATTGTCCAGAAGGAAGCTGAGAAGAAAAAATTTACAGTTATTAATACTTGGTTAAAGAAGGAACCTTTAATTTTAACCATACATAGTAGAACTTCCTATGAATGCTCCCAGAATATATTATTGACTTCGGGATTAAAAAACCTGGTACTTCAATACTAAAGGTGTGATAGAAAAAAAAATAAGCCTTTACCCATTATAAACATATAAGCAAAAGAAGAGGAAATAAGACGGTTACTATTTTCAAGCTAACATTCCTCCATTATCTCTTTTAACTACACTGTAGCAATTATCCTGACATCCAAAGGTGCTCATTAAATAAAGCCTATGAATGTAGTATTGGTTGACATAAAGACAGAGGCTTCCATATGGGATAACATAGATAGATTTGGGGAATATCATGCAAAGTGAAATAAGTCAGATAAAATAGGGCAAGATCCTCATATGTGGGATATGAAACAGAAAGCAACAAATGAAGTCATACTAGTAGACACAGACAACAGTATGGTATTACCAGAAGAGAAGGGCATAGGGAGAGGTTAAAGAGGGTGAAGTGGGTCAAGTACATGGCAATAGAAGGAGACTAGACTTTGGGCGTTGAGCATATAATACAATATACAGATGATACAATATACAGATTATAGAACTGTGCACCTGAAACATATACATTGTTATTACCTAATGTCACCCCAATAAATTTAATTAAAAAAAAGAAGACGATGATGACAGAGGTCTCACCTCCTTCTTCACAATCCGCATAGAAAGCACTTTGTCCACAATGGCTGCATCTTCTTCACTGGGATTCTCCTGTAGCAAAAGATGCAGTTAATAGAGTGTGTGACCAGCAAGACAAACCTGACAGAATGCTTAAGTTGACAGCTTACCACAAAGAACTGCATGGAAGGCAAAGTCTCGCCATCTGGTTCCTGCACTGGTTCAGGAAGGATAGGCTCAGTTTTTATTGGACCAGTTACATCCACTTCTTCTTCTTCATCATCTGTGATCTTTATATCCAGGTCCTCTGTATATTTTTTTCGCTTAACTTGACGATTTGAGCGTCTCTTCTTATAAAGACAAAAATTATTAAATTACCTTTAAAGAATAGTTTTAGTTTAAATTTTAAAGTGTTTTGTTTTATTAGATAGAATCATACTATATGTATTGTTCTTGTTATTATTTTTCTAGTTAACAATGTTTCTTAGAGGTGTTTTCCATAACAATAAATTTTAGATCTTCCATATTCTTTCAAGTGGTTGAAAACTTTTTTAAAATATATTTTTTATTGATTTCAGAAAGAAAGGGAGAGGGAGAGAGAGACAGAAACATTAATGATGAGAGAGACTCATTGATCGGCTGCCTCCTGCATGCTTCCCACTGGGGATTGAGCCCACAACCCGGGTATACGTCTTGACTGCGAATTGAACCGTGACCTCCTGGTTCATAGGTTGGTGTTCAACCACTGAGCCACGCCAGCCAGGCAATAAAAAATTTTTAATTAAATAATTTAAGTAATATTTGGGAGATCATGATAAAAAAAAAAAAAAAACTAGGGAAAATCGCCCTGGCTGGTTTTTGTCAGTGGTTAGAGCGTCAGCCCATGCAGAGGACAGTTGCAGGTTTGATTCCCGGTCAAGGCTCATACCTGGGTTGCAGATCTGATCCCTGCTTCAGGCGAGGAAGTATAGAGGCAACTGATGTGTCTCTCGTAGAGATGTGTATCTCTCTCTCTCTCTCTCTCTCTCTCTCTCTCTCTCTCTCTCTCTCTCTTTCTCTCTCTCCTCCCTCCTTCCATTGCACTTAAAAATCAATGAAAAAATATCCTCACTCCTTGGATGAGAATTAAAAAAAAAAAAAAGAAAAGAAAGATAAGGGGATCTTAATTGGTATGGCTCAATGGATAGGGCATTGGCCTGAGGACTAAAAGGTTGTGGGTTCAATTCCAGTCAAGGCAAATATCTCGGTTGCAGGTCTGATTCACTGCCCTGATCCAGGCATGTGTGGAAGGCAACCAATTGATGTGTCTCTCTCACATTGAAGTTTTTCTCTCTCTGTCTCTCCCCCTCCCTTCCACTCTCTCTATAAAAATCAATGGAAAAATATCCTGGGGTGAGGTTTATCAACAAACAAACAAACAATCAAACAAATAAATGCAGAGAAAGAGATTGTCTTTAAATCATAATTCTATCACCTGAACACACAAGTGTATCAAATGAGTTACTATAAGCAGAATTTCTGAAATTGACCAAACTTGCTTGGCATAAAATCTATTTTTAAAAATTAATAGCATTCCTACATAGATACAAGCAGAAAATATAATGAATTTATGAAAGAAAGATATCTACAGGATAAAATTTAATAAAAATATATAAAATCTATACAATGAAAACTTTAACACTAGGAAGACACAAAGACTTGAATAAATACTAATACATATTATTCTCGAAAAAGAACACTTAATTCTCCCTAATAACATAAATTTGACAAAATAAGATTAATAAAACTTTTAATGAGATAAGTTGATTCTGAAATTCAAATGGAGAAACAAACATTTAAGAATAAGCAGGAAAAATATGAAAAAGTAATAAGGGGCCTTAGCAGATATTAACAAAGCTTGCTATCTTTCCAGGGACAGGTAAACAGGTCAATTAAATAATGCCCAAATTAGACTAAAATATTTATGTAGATTAAGAATATGATAAAAATAACTCTGCTTATCAATGAGGAAAAAGTAGATATTTTATAAATGGGATTGGAAACAAAGGCCTAGCAGGCGCGATGGCAGGGCTGGGTGGGGACGGGTAATGTCTGCTATCGACCACCTGAGTTGGCGGCACTGGGAGGTCCCGGGAGATCCAGGCCCCGGGTTGTGCTGCTGGGTGTCTGTGTTCTGTCTCAGCCTCGCCTGCTCCCATGTGGGCAGCTTCTATGTGTGGAAGAGTGAGCGGCCCAGGGACCACTCTGCCGTCATCAAGCAGCGCTTCACCAGTGGCCTAGTGGTGTCCAGTCTCTGTCCCCTCTGCGTGCTACTCTGGAGGGAACTCACAGGCATCCAGCTCTCAATGGATTGCCCCTGTGACCTGGCAGATGGGTTAAAGGTTGTCTTAGCCCCTCACTCTTGGGCCCGCTGCCTCACAGACATACTTTGGCTTCGGAACCAAGTGATTGCACCCCTTACGGAGGAGCTAGTGTTTCAGGCCTGGGCCCTGCTGTGTTCACCTGCCCACTATTCTTTGGAGTTGCCCATTTTCACCACATTTTCGAGTAGCTTCAATTCCGTCAGAGCAGTGTGGGGAACATCTTCTTGTTTGCAGGTTCCAGTTCTCCTACACAGCTGTCTTTGGTGCCTACACTGTTTTCCTCTTTATCCGTACAGGACACCTGATTGGGCTGGTTCTCTGCCACTCCTTCTGCAATTACATGGGTTTCCCTGCTGTATGTACAGCCCTGGAACATCCACAGAGGTGGCCCCTGCTGGCAGGCTATGCCCTGGGTGTAGGACTCTTCCTGCTTCTACTCCAGCCCCTAAAGCAGTCTTCCCCTTTGTGTGCCTCTGGAGCAAGCAGGGGGCTGAGAGGCTCCCCTGTGCTCCTGGACCCATGCTTCTGTACACCTATGAGCTCTTTTTTATTTTTAAAAATATATGTATTTTATTGATTTTTCACAGAGAGGGAGAGGGATAGAGAGTTAGAAACATCGATGAGAGAGAATCATCGATCAGCTGCCTCCTGCACACCCCCTACTGGGGATGTGCCCGCAACCAAGGTACATGCCCTTGATCGGAATCGAACACGGGACCTTCCAGTCCGCAGGCCGACACTCTATCCATTGAGCCAAACCGGTTTCGGCTACCTATGAGCTCTTATGGGCTCCTCAGCCCATCCCCATAAGGGGTGGTGTTGGCTGGGGTCCCAAGATCTCAGGAATTCTTGTAGGGGATTGAAGCCAGAGCTAGTTAAATCCCAGGGACCAAGAAAAAGGAGCAGATAGCCAAAAGGTTCGGCCCCACTTGAAAGGGGAGTGAGGAGCAGGCCCCAGGAGCTGTGCACTCCCTCCCTCACTGTGGACTGCTGCTTCTCTCAGCTCCTCTATCCTTGAAAAGCTACTGAGGGATAGAATGTACAGAACCCCTTCGCCCCCCAACTTCTTCCCAGGGTTTTCTCACTATCTTTTTGCATCAGAACTTTGTATTGGGATATTAAAGAGATTTAACTTGGGTAACATGGAAAGAAAAAAAAGAAAGAAAACAAAGGACTAGCATCTAAATGATGAAAGAAAAAAATTACAAAAGGATCCAAGATTTAATAATAAAACAGACTCATTTCTATATAATCCATTATAAACAAGGATGAAACAAATAATAAAACTGATGCAGCCCAGCCAGTGTGCCTTTGTGGTTCCCATTCCCAGTCAGGGGACATACCCAGGTTGCAGGCTCCATCCCCAGTAAGCTGGTCAATGATCCTCTATCATCAATGATATTTCTATCTCTCCCTTTTCCTCCCTTTCTAAAATAAAAAATGTATATTTAAAGAAAAAAAAACTGATGCAGAAAATACTATATAATTTCCTAAGAATAAATACTTTTATAGGGATCTCATTTTATTTTTTAAAGATTTTAAAGTTGATTTCTAGAGAGGAAGGGAGAGAGAGAAAAACATTGATGAGAGAGTGAAACATTGATTGGCTGCCTCCTGAATGCCCCTTATTGGGGATTGAGCTCACAAGGGCATGTGCCCTGACTGGGAATCAAACCAGCAACCCGTAGGTGCACAGGAACTCACACACAGTTCGTGAGAGTATATATGGGCATGACCTCTATAGAAGAAAAATTGACAATATCCTTTGATCCAGCAATTCCACTTCAAAAATATTACCCTACAGATAAATTTGTACAAATCTCTGTAACATTACTTGTGGTAGAAGACTAATGAATTGGTTAAACAAATATGGCATAGTCAAGGAATGGAATACTGTCAACAAGACACAACTACACCTGGGGGTGCACATAACCCACAAGAAACATTCCTGGAGCACAGACCTCAGATGATCTAGACTCAAAATGGATAAAATACTTAAATATAAGTAAACACAAACACACACACACACACACACACACACACAAATCCAGAAGACATAGGCAGTAAAATCTCTGACATCTCTCTTAGCCATGCTTTTGTCAATACCACTCCTAGTGGTCAGGGAAATAAAGGAAAAAAATAAACACACAGGACTACATCAAACTAAAAAGCTTCTGCACAGCAAAATGAAAAGAGAGCCTACTGTATGGAAGAACATATTTGCCAATCAATGATACATCTGATACAACTTATAAAACTAAACACCCAGAAGACAAACAATCCAATTAAAAAACAGGCAAAGAACCTGAATAGACACTTCTCTAAAGGGGACATACACAGCCATAACTGGTTTGGCTCGGTGGATAGAGCATTGGCCTGCGGGTCCCAGATTCGGTTCTGGCCAAGGGCATGTACCTTGGTTGTGGGCACATTCCCAGTGGGAGGTGTGCAGGACGCAGCTGATCAATGTTTCTCTCTCATCAATGCTTCTAGCTCTTTCTCCCTCTCCCTTCCTCTCTGTAAAGAAATCAATAAAATATTAAAAAAAAAAAAAAAGAGGACATACAGATGGCCAGTAGACATATAAAAAAGTGCCCAAAGTCACTAATTATCAAGAATGCAAATTAAAGCTACAAAGACATATCATCTCACACCTGTGAGAATGGCTATCATCAACAAACAAGAGTGGATGTGGAGAAAAGGACCTTAGTGGAGACTGATGCAGCCATTGGAAAAAACAATATGGAGTTTCTCAAAAAATTAAAAATGGAACTGCCTTTTGATTCAGTGATCCCACTTGTGGGAATAAATCCTAAAAAAACCAAAACACCAATCAGAAAGCATATATGCACCTGTATTCATAGCAGCATTACTTACAAAAGCCAAGATTGGAACTAGCCCATCAATACAAGAACAGATAGAAAAGCTGTGGTACATATACACGATGGAATATTATATGGCTACAAAAAGCACAAAATCTTACCCTTTGATACAACATGGATGGACCTCGAGATTATTATGCTAAGCAAAATAAGCCAGTCACAGAAAAACAAATATCATTTGATCTCACTTATAAGTGGAATTTAACTTAATGAATAAAATGAGGAACAAAATAAAACCTGAGGCATACATACATTGAACAGACTGACAGATTTCAGAGGGGAAATGCATGGGGCAGACTGAATGAAAGAAGGTAAAGACAATAGTCAAATAATATATATGCATAACTCATGGACACAGACAATAGTGTTGAGAGGGACAGAGGAAGGAATGCAGGGTCTGGGAGGAGGTGGGAAACATCTATAATAGTGTTAATAAAAATAAAGTAATAAACAAATGAAATACTATTAAACTATTTAAAAAGAATGGGGTACATTTACAATACCATATGTTGAAGATATGGAAATGGAACTCTCATTACGTGGAAATGTAAAATGACACAATCACTTTGGAAGCCAGTAAATTCTCATAAAGCTAACAGAGGCCTAATGCACAAAATTTGTGTACGGGAGGGGGGGGGGCCTCAGCCCAGCCTGCAACCTCTCCAATCCAGGACCCCTTGATGATGTCCGACTGCCGTGTTAGGCCCTATCCAGGGGATTGTGCCTAAACCGGCAGTCTGACATCCCTCTCACAATCTGGGACCACTGGCTCCTAACTGCTCACCTGCTTGCCTGCCTGATGGCTCCTAACTGCTCACCTGCCTACCTGCCTGATTGCCCCTAACTGACCCCCCTGCCCCTAACTGACCCCCTCATTGCCCTTCTGCCAGCCTGGTCACCCCCAACTGCCCCCCATCCCCCCACCCCGCTGGCCTGGTAGCCCCTTACTGCCCCTCCCCCCAGCCTGATCATCCCCAACTCCCCCCCCCACAGCCCCCCTGCTGGCCTGGTTGCCCCCAACTGGCCCCCCTCTGCTGGCCTGGTCACACCTCATTCTCCTCCCCGTCCCCCTTTCCGCCGGCCTGGTCATCCCTCACTGCCCCTACTGCCAGCCTGGTTGCTCCATGCAGCCTGCTGTTCAGTTGTTGTTGTCTTTGTGTTTTTTGTTTGTTCGTTTGTTTGTTTGTTTTTTACAGAGAGGAAGGGAGAGAGATAGAGAGCTAGAAGTTGATGAGAGAGAAACATCGACCAGCTGCCTCTTGCACACCCCCTACCGGGGATGTGCCCGCAACCAACATACATGCCCCTGACCGGAATCAAACCTGGGATCTTTCATTCCGCAGACCGACGCTCTACCACTGAGCCAAACCGGTTCCGGCAGCCTGCTGTTAAGTTGTTACTGTGAGGGCATCCTGACCAGTTTGCATATCACCCTTTTATTAGTATAGATATGATCATATGTTTACCCTACAGTCTATTCCATTCCCAGGTATTTAGCTATGAGATATGCAAAGCTATAACCACAAAATACTTGTATTAAGACTGTTCATGGAAGCTTTATTCATAATAGATCCAAACTGGAAACAACCCAACTGTTCATCAAGAGGAGAATGAATAAACATTGTGGTATATTCATAAAAATATTTCTCAAGAAAAAAATAGAATTAACTACTAATACATTATATACACTATTCTACATCTAGCTTTTTCTTTTAATGTGGAGAGTTTTCCAGATTAGCATACCTTACTCTACTTCATTGTTTTTAATTGCTATGTAGTGGTCTGTTACAAAAGTTTTCATAATTTTATTTAAGTATTTCTACACCAATGGACATTTAATATTTGTAACTATTTATTTGAGCCAAACTAACTACATCCTGGGAAGCAAGATCTCAGATGCTCCCTTGGCTATTCTTAATATTCCCCAGAAGACAAGCATCAGTTTGTCAATGTATTGAATGTATATTAAGAATGAAGGAAGGCACTGATAAATATTAATAGCTAGAGAGGTACTTAAGATTTGTTTAGTCCAAATCTCTATTTACAGAGGAGGAATACAGATACAGCTAAGTTAAGTAAACGGGCCAGGCCCAAAGAGTCTCCTGAATCTTAATACCAGGTTCTATCTATGGTTGGAAACTGGAGCCAAAGATGGCATCACAAGGCAGCAATCAGAGATAGAGAACTAAAGTTCTTCTGGTCTGGCTTCTTTTATTCTCTTCCAATGTTCCTTACCATCAAAAGGTAGGAAAAAAAACATTGCGCTTAAACACCCCAGTTCAGAGTCAGAACTCTTGAGTGTAGAAAAGGTAAGGCAAAAGGGATACTTCTACAAGAAACCAAAGTATAGATATATCCATGATAACAATCATGCAACATTTCATTTTTGTTTAGTGTTTAAAACACTAGAATTTAGGAAAATGAATATTGCTATTTTTACAGTAATATACTTTTTGCCTAAAAAGCAAACATGACCATGACCAGGTCCCATCTCTTTTACCTTTTAGGCCTATCTCTGGATTAGAAAACTGTTGAAATATGCATAGGCTTATAGTCTTTTAGTGTCTACTCCTAGCTTGACTCTCAGAATTAAACATGGTTTTTCTATAACTTCTATAGGGATTCTTTTACCTGAATGCTGCTTTCTTCATCTTCCCGGGGTGACTGGGCCGGCATGACTTCTACATCTGAATTATCAGATGAGGTATTACGTTTTCTCTTCTTACCCACCACAGGAGTGATGGTGCTAAAATGGAAAAAACAAAATCATTTTCAATGAGGACAAGGAAAATTTAGGAGTAAGAAAATATAAATTAATCTAAACCATTACAGATGAAGCTTTCAGATAGACAGAAGGATCTAGATCTTTAGTCTGTGGGGTGTCTGGCAAAGATTTTGGGGTCTCTAAACCACTGGCTGACCTCTATAACAGATTTGTCAAATCCTTACTACCACTGTATTTACTAATATCTGAGGCAAAGTAGCATAAGAGAGAAGAATGAATACTAAACTAAGAATTATAAGGCCTTATTTTACTTCCAGTTCTGTCACTAGCTGAGCATGTTTCCTCTTTTGTAAATATTGATGATACCTTGTCTGACAGTTGTTGAGGATCAACTAAAATAATAGACATGAAATTTGTTTTCTAAAAGCTAAAATATTATATACTAATATAAAGCATTATTATAATTTCACCATAAATGCTAAAAAATCCTAGGGAATAGAAGCTGAGGAGAAATGAGTGAAGCTGTAAGAGAGACATGAAAGAGAGAACACTCAGTGTGACAAGAATGACGTGGCAAGCACGGTGCAGTCAACACTGCTTAAGACTATCAGCAGCTGTCTTTTCTAGTTCACAGATGAGATGCAAGAACAGGGCAGCTATGTCTTCAGCAGCTCTTTTCCTAATGTGGGTGGTAGGGGGATATCGAGGAACTCTTCGCACTACAGCGATACCAAATCAGGAAGAATATATGAAAACATAGTCACAGTTTTTAAATGTAACCCCAAACACAAGGATCTTTTCCTGTGCCTTAGTGATTCTCTTTCAAAATATGCAAATTTCTGTTTAACAAATCATGTGAGCATTAAGACAGAAAAGAAAGGCCTTATTATCTTCTCTGACAGACACCAGCAGACAGATCACTTAGAACTATGTTGCTGCTAAATACAAGTATTTCCTCTCAGCGTTAATGTAAAAATGAGTGCACTGCCCTCAAATGTCCCATCAGAGTACCAAAGGGTAGTACTTACTTCAGCTTACTCTTGCCCTTGGTTTTGGAGGTACCAGATGTTTTGCTCTTCTTTGGCTTTTCTTCCTTGAGCCTCTCCCCACCGCTCTTTTTCCTGCGTTTCTTTTCACCTTCCTCCTCAGGCCTAACGCTGGGCAACTCATCCTCATTCAGGACTCGAGGTATGTTCTGCTCACCTCGAGCACGGGCCCTAGCAATGGCTTCTGCTACAATCCGATTTGCTTTCTCTTGTTTCTTCTGGTGCTCCAGCCTGCGGTTTTCCTCCATTCCTGTCTTACCCCCCATATGAGGAGCAGAGCTTGCTGGTGAGGACAGAGCCGCCACTTCACTGGCACTCAGGACTTTCACTACAGAAAGTCCAGAAGAGGCCCCTTGGGAAGAGCTAGCCTATAGAAATGAAAACACTAAAATGTCAACATGCTTGTAGGTAAATAAAACAGCTTTGAAGCAGGTGTGGCAGAAACTTTAGTTCTCTAATTCCTCAAGAATCAGTTCAGACCCAAATCCCACTAAATCTGGACACCTTTTTTTTTTTTTTTTTTTCCCCCCGTGGGTAGGGGATAAAAAACAACAAGAATTGTGCCAAGTTAGCCTTGGCTGGCATGATTCAGTGGTTAGAGTATCAGCCTCCGCACCAAAGGGTCATGCGTTTGTTTCTTGGTCAAGGGCAGTACCCGGGTTGCAGGTTCGATCCCTGGCCCCAGGTATGTCCCTGTCAAGTCAGGTCCAGGTCAGGGAACATGAAGGAGGCAACCAATCAATGTGTCTCTCTCACATCAATGTTTCTCTCTCTTTTTTCCTCCATCCCTTCTTTCCCCTATCTCTAAAAATCAATGGAACAAAGATCCTCTAGTAAGATGTTTTTTTAATTGTGCCAAATTAAACTTCAATAACCTTTAGCCATGCTCCCAATGTCAATACCCATCTCCATTATTCTAGAAAATGTTCACACAATATAGCTAATACTGGTCTTTGGATTTAAAGTAAAAAAACCTCAAATTTTACTCTTAGCCTACCTTTTATCTCCCTGGAGGGTAGGAGGAGTGATAATCACTTGGCCTCATTAAGACTATTTATTTATCTTTCAGATGAAGATATTAAAACCATCTTTATTTCAGAAAGGTAGAAAAAGATTGTAAATGAAACAACTCAAGGACAAATACGAGATAAATCACCCCTTATCCCAAAGCCAACAATAACCTCAAACCTTTCCATACTATAATTAAATCAAGGTTTCAATGGGTGAAAGAAATGAAAGTCTATGTCTCAGTTCAGAGGTATGAGTCTAGACTGGCCCTCACCAAGGAGTGGTTGCTGAGGGTACAAGCAAGGGACTAAGGTCTATTTTCCTCCCTTACCATGTAAGTCTCACCTGTGGCTGTAGTACCACCTTGAGAGGTACTGAAAGTCTTTGTCCTGGACTCTGTCCTGGTCCCATTATCTGAGCCTGCTGCACAGAGGAGAGTGTTACCGGCTGGGTTGAGGGTGGCTGCTGGGGCTGCGGCTGTGATGACGGAGGCTGGGGTACAATCTGGATTTTCTGCTGTGGCTGCTGCACCTGTAGCTGGATAGTTACTACTTTGGCGGGCTGCCCCTGGGCATTCTTGGCTTGAGTGAGGGCTGCTAGTTGGTTGCCCTGTAACACTATCTTCCCTGGGAGGCTCCCTAACACGACATGCCGATGTCCTTGAGGACCTCCAGACTGTGGCTGCTGGAGGACCAGGGTGATGCGTTTCGATTCACCCTAAAGTGAAGAAAGGAAATTGCAGGAAGTTCATTAAAGAATAATATACACCTAAATATTTACAGCAGTATTCCTCATTCTAAAAACATAAAAACTGAGAGGTAGAACAAAGTATAATTCATTTTGTTCATCCTCCTATCTGTCTTGATAGAATCTTTTCTGTAGCACAGGTATCAAGCCTATTTTTAAAAAACTCCTGATACGAGGGTTATCTTCTAAGGTAGTCATTCCACTTTTTGGAACTCTATTAGAACAAAAGTCCATATTGAACTGAAATCCACTTTCTTATAGATTCTTCCTACAAGTCTTACTTATCTTACTACTACTGCCCTCCCTCCTCAACTCTTTGGCCCTTTTTTCAGAGGCAAGAGCCTCTATTTTCTTAGAATAGAAGCTAGCCTTTTCAATAGGCAAAGCAGGAGGAGGACAATCAGTAATAAGAACAGGGGAAAGGTACACGTAGCTTATCTAAGTCTTACAAATATAAATACTTTTCCCCAAAAATGATTCTGTGTTCCCACGGCATCCTATATTCCTCATAAAACTTTCTATCATACATTATTGTGAATTCTTGTCTAGCCATCTGTCTTGCCTGACAGACAGTGAGCTCTGCAAGTAAAGGACTGTAGCTTCTGGTTCAGTATCAGCTAGGAGGTAGTGTAAATAGGTAGTAAGGGTTAAAAAAAATGTTAACACTAACTGCTTCTACCTGATAAGCAGTTAAGAACGTGGATGTCAACACTAACTGATAAAAAGCACAGATGGAATTTATTCAGGATTTCCTAGAGCTAGCTCTGTGTGCTCTCTCTCACACAGTTGCTGGGCCCTCTACTAAACCAAAATTCACCTCCCCCTTTCACTCAAGTCACCTGAGTAGGTGTAGAGGTCAGTGTAACTGCAGGCTTCAGTGGGGGCCCAGAGGCCCCAGGGTTTCCAGCAGGAGCTGAACCCTTAACTGGCTGTAGGACCAGCTGCTTTACTGGTCGGCTGGGCTGGACAATGCGCTGAACAGTAGCCTGGTTCCCAGGGACCTTGGCGGCCAATACTGTATTACCAGAGACAATGGAAACACCTGGTCGAAGGGGAGTGCCGGTTAGCACTTTGGTAAAAGTGACTTTTCCACCATTGGCTGTGCCAGCCACTAGGGGCTGAGCTGTGCTGGTGATACCTTGGGCCTGAATTTGTGCCACATGGGCACCAGTGACTGAGGAGCTTGGTGGGGCTTTAAGGATAACAATCTTAGGGGCTGACTGAGGCGGTTGCCCTCCAGGACTACCAGAGGACACAGCTGTGGCAGAGACACCCATGAAAGGATTCCCTTGGCTCAGGATCTCCTGGTCCTTGGAGACCTGCAAAAGTCCTGATGTTGGCGCTGGTGTCTGTAAGACAGGTTGGGCTGGCTGCTCCTGGCTGACGGGCTGAGTGGTATAATCATGCAAGGTTAAAGATTCTGGAGCTGGAGCTGTTGATTCCTTGGGAAGTTCTGTGGGGGCTGCTTCCTCTGGTGGGGAGACCAGGTCACTTGCTGATGGATTCCCCACATCACCACCTCCACCATCCTGGTTCATCTGATCCAAGGAGTCCAGAGAGCTTGGTAGTCCAAGGGCTTCCTCAATGGGGTCTTGTGTGACCTGGTTGAAGCTGTCATCAGTCAGAGAGTCCAGGCCAAATAAATTCGGGTCATCAAACAGATCCATGATGGGGTCTGCCATCTTGGGAAAGCAATGGAGGATACTTGCCCCAAGATCTAGGGAGGGAAGGGGAGGGGGGGTACTGGCTCTCCCCTCCCCTCCCCTATTAAGAAAAAAATGTACACAATGGAAGACTACTCTTCAGGTAAAGAGGCAAGAAACAAGTGCATGTCAGATTGTCCTGACCTTCATGGAGCAAGATGGCTAGGTCTTCAGAGGAAGATGGTAGAACTCCTGTTGAGGGAAGACAAATGAAAAATAAGCAAAGTAGGTGACCCCAGAAAAAATTTCTTCTTCTTAGGTTACTACCCTTAATGTCAAATCACATCAAAATAATAAGAGGGAAACATGGGTAATCTGAGGCAGAAATAAAGAAGAAACACCCACATTTCTACTTCAAAACTGAAACAAACAAACAAAAAAATAATTTTAAAAAAACCCTCAACCTCCTTTTTGGACCCTTACACCTATTCACTTTGAAGCTTCTGTCTGTCAAGATCATTCAGATGTCTTTGTCCATTTCTTTTTACAATTATTCTTAGGTAAAGATCAGAAAATTTAATAGTCATTCACCTTCTACTTAGGTTTTTTTAAGTTGACAGACCTTAATGAATATACCAACAGCATTTCAGTGGCTACAGATAGAAGTTTCTGAATATATTGTATTTTATAAATTTCCCTTGTATTTTAGATACTTTTACTTACTAATGGCAAAAAATAATGCCTTTAACCAAGCTCATAGTACAATCTTGCTAATAAGGTTATAGTGTAATTTTACCTAGGAAGTTTTGTGAAGTTTATTCTAGTTAAAATATTAATTAACCTACACATAGTATTTGTTTTGAATCCCCTCCCCCTTTTCTCATATTTAAGATAAAAACTTAGAACACACCATCACACCCCTAACCTCTCTCACAGCTGAAATCTTTCCCACCCTCATAGGTCTTCTCCTCCAGAAGGTGAGCCCCTTTAACAAAAGAACAGTCTGTGATGACCTGGTCCCTCTCCTTCTTTAAATATCACAGCACTGTTTACACTTTATTGAAAGTAATTATATCTAAAATTATACTAAAATTATGAGTCTCTTGTTCATATCCTCTGAAGGCCCAAATGGTTCCCTCGTGCAAATCATAAAAAGCTGCCTGCTCCTGAAGATGCTTGTCTGCCATCTGCTGGAAAACTGTCATATTATCAGTGTTGATAATGAATATGTACAATGTACACTCTGCACAGTCCTGCATGGTGGCCCAGCTCCTCCTTCACAGACACAAAAAAGGTCCTGATAATGGGGACCACGTCTTATTTATTTGTGGATGCCTAAAGAATCAGCAGGATATCATATATACAGTAAATACTAAAAAAAATATTTAATGAATTAATGTTAGCTTGCTGTATCTGGTATGAACCATTCAGGCCTTACAGACACTTAATAGTATTCCCTAATTTTAAGATGAGACAATAGAAGAAAGCTTTCCATCTTGAAAATCTGTTCTACAAATAACGGAAAGTATGTTTACTAAATCCACAGCTAGGGCTTCAAGTTCATGAGAATGCTGGAAAAAGGAAAAACTAAGAAAAGAGATTATAAGTACATCAGCAATAATTAAACTATATAAAAAAAAAGTTGTATCTGTTCTTTGTCATATGATGTCAATATTTGACAAGCTTGGAAAGCCTTGATTGATAAGACCATTTCTCCTAAGTTTTAGAGGCAGAAGAGAGGAAATTTGTCAGTGATACAGTATAGGCTTTACTGAAGAAGGCTTTTCCACACAATCCCAAAACTTTTCCTCTTCCTTAACCCATCCCAGTTATCCTCGCAAAACAATATAGTAACATGGGTAAATATGTCCTGGACACAGATAAAAAGAACGGACTCATCAGTAGCTGGTACATCAGTCAAAATTATGAAGTCTACATGACATCTCCACCAACGTTAAACAATTTACTCAAAATGGTGATCACACCCGGCCAGTGCGGCTCAATGGTTGACCATAGATCCATGAACCAAGAGGTCCCTGGCTTGATTCCTGGTCAGGGCATATGCCTGGGTTGCAGGCTCAATCCCGAGTGGGGGATGAGGGCATGAGCGGGTATGCAGGAGGCAGCCAATGGATGTATTTTTCTCATGGAAGTTTCTATCTCTCTATCTCCCTCTCCTTCCTCTCTCTCTAAAAAAAACAATAAAAACATTTTTAAATGGTGATCAGAAAAGTGGTCGTTTAATAAAAATCTACTCTTATAATTTTATAAACTTCCTCAATACTATTATCAACTTTTTTTCTAGTTATACCCTTACTTTTTACCTATTATCTTTCATCTCCTATTTACTATAAAAAAAATTACACTAAATAACTAAGAGATGCCATATAAAAATTACAATGAAAGTTTCCACTAATTAGTTTATGCTAATAATAGTTTATAACTTGCATTTTCTTCCATGAGGTATTTTGTACTTTCCACGACTTCCTGCTAAGTCTCTACAGGTCAATACATTTATCATTTATCTCCCTTCCCAGTTTTTAGGTCAAATTTCTGCTTCTCTTGGTTCAGTCTGAGCCCAATAATTTTAAAAAAAGCTTCATCACTGACTTAAAGACACACCACCAAGTTTTACTGCTTCTTAGTCCCATTCCATCAACTCACTTGTACTGATCTAATTTATCTTGTACATGTGATGTTGTTTTTTAAAATATATTTTTATTGATTTCAAGAGAGGAAGGAGAGGGAGAGAGAAACATTAATGAGAGGGAATCATTGATGGGCTGCCTCCTGCATGCCCCCTACTGGGGATGGAGCCCGAAACTTAGGCATATGCCCCTGACTGGACCTTTGAGTCCGCAGGCCTCAAACCTGGTCCATAGGCCTGATGCTCTATCCACTGAGCAAAACCAGCCAGGGCTCTTGTACATGTTTTTAATCTTCACCTCAGGATATTTTCCCGCTGATTTTTAGAGAGAGGGGAAGAGAGAAATACTGATATAAGGAAAACACATGATTGGTTGCCTCTTACATGAGCCCCAATCAAGCCCTGGGCCAGGGAAGAGCCTATAACTGAGGTACATGCCCTTGACCGGAATCGAACCTGGGGCCCTTTGGTCCACAGGTCCATGCTCTAGCCATTGAGCCAAACCGATAGGGCTTGTACGTTTTTAAATCCTAATCTCCTGCTCCTTTTAAGATGTCCTTTCCCCTCAAAAGATTAAACATCTCCCAGCATATCTCTAACTTTCTTCACCCCTCCTTCTATTCCTAGTTGTGGGTCATCCTGGCTGTATTCAAGCTGGCCTATCCTATGAAGCTTATCTATCCCATGGCTCAAACCTGGTAGTAAAAATAGATGGTAAGCACAGAAATATATGAAGCACTTAGATGCCCCAAGTAAAGCAAGTACTTAGATAAGGAAGTCATACCTGCCCAAAATACATATACACATGTATGTGCTCATAAGGAAAGACAGAATTTAATGGTTACAATTCATCACTTTCACTAATTCCAAACTAATGACAGAAACCTTGAGGGATGAGTTGGGGAGAAGTGGAACAAACTAGTCAATTAAGGTTAAAATCCAAGATCATCATCTATATTCTCCAAATAACAAGCCAGTTTACACTAGGAAATACTTTATATAATAGTCCCACATCTCAACTCCTCCTTTAAAAAAAAACAAAACAAAAACAAAACACATATTTTTATTGATTTCAGGGAGGGAGATGGAGAGGTAGAAACATCAATTATGAGAGAGACTCATCGATCAGCTGCCTTCTGCACGCCCCCTATTGGGGATCAAGCCCACAACCAGGGCACGTGCCCTTGACCGCATTAGAACCCAGGACCCTTCAGTCTGCAGGCTGATGCTCTATCCAGTGAGCCAAACCAACTAGAACTCACTTCCTTCTTTTCTTTTCCTTCAATGTAATTCTAAACTTGTTCTTCTGCAATTTTATCACCTTTAATATGGTTTTTCTTGAGGTGTTCTTTTTTTCTTTCTTTTTTTTTTTTTTTTTTTTAGAGTTCTAACTCTCCTTTCCTTATTTTACAGGTCTTCTTACCCTTGCCCATTTCAATTGTCCAATCATAAAGGACTTTAATTCTCCTCTACTTTCCCATCTCAATCTCCCCATACTTTGCAATAAAGCAGAAACTCTCAACTGGGAGATGGAGGGCACAGTAGTTTGAAAATGTGTATTTAATGTCCTAATTTTATATTCAGCAAATGGAAAGAGAAAACACACCTCAGTGTTTAGGTTATTTATATTCAATAAAACTGGACAAAATTTTCTTGACTAGTAAGGATGTATAAAAGATGGGGGGCAGCGAGTGCTGGAGCAGAGAAAAAAGAAGCATCCCTGGCTCAGGGGTTATCGACACCTGTAATGGGATAAGATTTCTTATGGTTTCTCAAAAGGGAGTTTATCACAGTGATTGCTTATGATGGATGAGAAACACTGCAACAGTTGTCTAATAGATAACATCCATTCTCCACTCACAAATTTCTCTGTACTGACCATCCTCTTAGAGATAATGTATGCCATATTGACAAATGCTGACTTTTTCTTTCTTGGTAATATATACTTTTACAAAGTACCACCGATGCCCATTTAACCTCTAACTGCTCAAACATTCAGAAAATAACAAACTATTTTATTTCAAAGTATAAATCTTGTTGTTGGAAACTGTATCCTTTGAAGAGGATCAGCTGCAAACAGATATAAACACATGTTACTGAAACACAAGATACTTAGAAGCAGCTTAATTTGAAATGAGAAATCCCTTGAAAATAAAATAATCAGAAAGCCTAAAATGAAAATCACCAATATAATTTTAAAAGAGGATTTAAAAACTACCATGAAGACATTTGAGAGACCTAAAGAATCTCAAATCTTATAAAATAACAGGAAACAAACACCCAAGGTGAATTTAATCACAATTTGGGGTCAGCAAGGGATCCACAGCAAAGGATGAAAGGTACAGACCATAAGAACTGGGGCTTTTAACTTGGAGCCACTAAGATTTCCTCAAAAAGACAGATCCTAGGCCATTTTCTCTATTTTCGCTATTCTCATTGCTAAATATGACTACCCTGTTTTTCGTTTTCCCAATTGCTTAAGGAAAAAACACTTGCACCTCAATCAGATGTATGGAGATTTGTAAAGTGAGCCCTCTTGAATAAACAAGAAAAGCAAAATAGACAACTATGAAAGCTAAAAGAAGGTACGTATGTCCCGGGGGTAAAGGAGAAACTACAGAAATCATATATTCATATGAAAGGAGGGAAGGGGCAAGGTAAGGAAGTCGGGGGTTTATGAACAGGGAATCGCGACTGGGGGTGGGGGTGGCGGGGACCCGGGTAGATTACCTGCTCATACTGCCGGGGTTGGTGCCAGAAAGGCCCATACAGCAGAAGCGGGAGGTTTCTGGCAACTGGCGCCCCCCAAATGGAGATGAAGTACATGCACTTGAAGGAGGGAGCTAGCGGGGTGCCCTCCAGAGTGGGGATGGCCAAGATGGGAAGATGCGGGGGGGAGGGGGAGGCGGAAGGGGGGATGTGGATGCCCGGGTGGGAGCAATGTTAAGGCGGAAGCTACAGGCTGGGAGGCTCGACAAGCCCAGATGGAGAAAAGGAGCTGTGCCTCACCCTCGTGTAGGAATAGAGGTGCCTTTACCTGCAGCGGCGTGGGGGGCCGGTTCGCCCCTCTCGCTGTCTCTCCAGCACCAGTTCCCCCTCCTCCTGCGCAACCTAACCCATGCTCCAGCCCGCCCCGCGCCCTCATTGGCTAAACTGGGCTGCCACTCACAGAGAAGCAAAGACGCAAAACAGCGTAAAGGGTGGGACTTGGGAGAGTTTCCCCTCCCCCGCCACCGCGGGTTAGGTTGAGAGCGCACGGAGAGGCCTATCCGGTTTCTAGGGCCCAGGCGAAGCCTGCAGCTTGCTTGGAAAAAAAAGGGGCCTGGCCAGAGCAACTGTCTCATGCTGCGGGAAACTAGTCCCGGGGATTAAATTCCCTACCGCCAACACTGTATTCTGTACACCCAAGAGCATAAACTCCGGAGGGAGGCTTCCACTCCAGGCAAACTCTGCCTCCTCCTGAACTCCCTGCCTTCCAGCAGCCCTGTCAACTCCTCTGCGGTAGTGACTTTACCTACCCATTAAAGGAGGCCACATCTTCTCTCCATCATGGGAGTGAGGCAGGCCAGTGCTGGGATATGGAGGCCTTTCTCTCCTAAAAGATAAAGCACACTTTCTGCCACAGCTCCAAATGCTGGTTTGCATTCTTGACACTCCTACCCGCGGGCAGCACTATCTCTTTCCAGGAGCCCTCCAACATTCCCAGCCCCTCCCCTCCTAAACAGCCCCTCAACTCACCACAGAACCCGCTCTCCTGCCCCCATCTCATTCCTGCTAAAATTGAACTCCTCTGGCATACTGGCCAGTGTCCACTTTGCTATGCCACTTGAGATCACTCTCTAATCCCCGTTGGGACTAGTCAACTCCAGAGTGATGGTATGCAAGCTTAAATCCCCCAAAGTAAACTGTTATTAAAAAGAGTTGCTGATGATCTGACCACATTTCCTCTGAAATGTAACCATTAAAATTCTACTTTCTATGCTCTAGGACACAAACGAGGAAGCAGATTAACTTGGCTGTAGAGCTCCTATTTTTAAACATTCTAGCTTACCACTATTGCTAGGAACACCCAATTACCACTTCTGTAAACAGCAATACTGTTTTCCCATTCACCCAGGCTCAAAACCTTATCCATATCTCATCTCTTTGTATTACCAAAATCTTATTTATCCTCTAAGATCTACAGCAAATGCCTCTTCATTTTCTCTACATTTGAGTATATGATATACCAAGTAATGTGGTTGTATTAGAAAACCAAAGAGGAATAGATATGACCTCTATCTTCAATATATAGGAGTATATTTGAGTGGGAAGCGGATAAAGAGTAGGGAATTATGACAGTAGTGACAAATGTAAACAATTACAATACAAGGTGATATGTGCAATGAAATAAGCTGAGGGCTATTACAGAAACAGATGAGAGACTTAATTTAATACTTTCTTAATGGAGGAAGAGTTAACTAGGGAAGGTAAGTGGCTACAAAAAAGATATTCAGGCAACAGGAACAGTAAAGAGGAAAAACAAAACAAAGCACAGCAATGAGAAACAACATGAGACATGCAGTGGAAACTTTAAGTAGTTCTGTAGTTCAGTCTTGACAAAGTGTAAATCACAAAAAACAAATTAGAGGGAGATGAGATAGAAAGGATAGTAAGAGCCAGACCCTGCACGGAGGACCTTGAATACCATGCTAAAAATTTTGCTAATCCTTACACCAAGATATTTTTTTCACTGATTTTTAGAAAACGGAAGAGGAAAGAGACAGAGAAAAAGAAAAATCAATATGACAGAGACACATCGATTGGTTGCCTCCTGCATGTGCCTGACCTGGGCTAGGGATGAAACCTGCAACTGAGGTATGTGCCCTTGACCAGAATCAAACCCAAGATCTTTCAGTCTGTGGGCTGATGCTCTAACCACCGCATAAACCGACTAGAGCTATCGCATTTTCTTATAGGTGGATGAGGAACCACTGAAACAGGGAATGACATGACCAGAACTGCATTTTGGTTAGCTAACTCTGGCTGTTAGGGAATAGATTTGGGGGGATGAGGGTACACAGTTCACTGAAGCAGTTAGGAGGCTTCTATGGTAGTCCAGAAAAGGGTTGTATAGTGATATTTGCTGACTTTTCTTTCTGTCCAGCAACCAAAAGCCCCCTTCTTACACTGGGGTAATAGTTTAGATAAGAGTCTTCAATGGAAGGCTGGCTATTAACTCCCACTACAGAGCCAGGGAGAAGGAGGACGGAGGAGGATATTGGAGGCGGAAGTCTCACCTTCACTTCCTGGCAGAGATAAGGTACACACATGATCCCTAGATCCCTTGGTCGGCAAACTCGGCTTGCGTGACACATGTGGCTCTCTGGCCCCTTGAGTGTGGCTCTTCCACAAAATACCACAGCCTGGGCGAGTCTATTTTGAAGAAGTGGTGTTAGAAGTTGTTTAAGTTTAAAAATTTTGGCTCTCAAAAGAAATTTCAATCGTTGTACTGTTAATATTTGGCTCTGTTGACTAATGAGTTTGCCGACCACTGACATGGGCTAATTTAACTGGACAGTCCTTAGGGGAACTTTGACTTTGAAGAGGTAATACAAAGACCCAAAATAAGCAGATAACATTCAGTAATGGCAGACAGCAGAGTATTACTGCATCATCTTAGACTGTTCAGTGGTGTGACCTTGGCAATGTTTTCCAAATCTCTAACTTCCCTTGGTTTTAGATCATTTTTTAAACCAGATTCTCTAGCATTTCCATTGATTTTGTAAGCCATACAATATCCAACCAATAAATTCCCTTTCTGTTTAAGATAGCCAACTTGATTTTTATTGTTTGCAAACAAAATGATTAGAGCCTAAATCACAGCAATGTGGGTGGTTCAAAAGGTAATGACGGGAAGGAAGGGAAAGAGCTATTAATGCTTATGAGATAAAAAATGGTAGAATCTGGAGTTTAGAGGCAAAGCTGAGTTCAACCATGTTGAGTTTGTGGCCTATAGTATGTTGAGTAGTGATATTCAATAGGAGGTTGGATACATAAATCTGGCAGTTGGCTTGGTGATAGATGTAGAGTTACCAGTATCTAAATAGCACTTTCAAGAGTGAGGATTAAACAGGGAGTGTGAAGAGCAAAGCAATATGGAAAACTGCACCAATATTGCTGGGGAGACAGTAGAGAATATTGGGGTCTGTGAAGAATTGGAGAACCTGTCTATTCCAAAGAGAGTGGCCGCTATTTAGCTCTAGTTAAGTGTTGCTATATGGAACTGTACATCCAAGGTTGAAGAGAGAACTTCAGATTTTTCTCAAGTCAGAAATAAAGTTTATGAAATCTTCTAGGTTTTAAATGTACTGAATAAGTAAGAAAGATAACTAACTTTTAAAATATGTTTTTATTTATTTCAGAGAGGAAGCAAGAAGGAGAGAGAGGTAGAAATGACAATAAGGCAGAATCACTGATCAGCTGCCTTCTGCATCCCCCCAGTAGCCTCCGTACTGGGGATTGAGCCTGCAACGGGGGCACGTGCTCTGACCAAGATTGAACCAGTGACCTCCTGGTTCATAGGTTGATGCTCAACCACTGAGCGACACTGGCCAGGCATTTTTAAAAAGTGTTTAAAACTGTATACAAAACGCTTGGCTGGAAACCCAATTAATGAGCTTTTTGGTGAGAAAAGCTAAGGAGGAACTCAGGAGAACATCAGGATTTAGGAATCAGAATAAGGTATCAACCAAGCAGTTAAAGAAGGAAAAGCTAGAGAAGCAGAATGGGCAATGTCACAGAAGCAAAGAGAGTAGAGTATTGCAGGGGAGAAAGAGTGATCAATTATATTGAATAAGCAAAAATGTCCAATAACAACTGTCCATTGGATTTAATAACTGAAAACCTCATTGATCCCTACTTTTCACTGTTAAGCCAAAAGTAATCAGTGCGATACGAGCTTTCACAGCATTTTAAGTACTTTTTAAAAATAATTATCTTCTATTTTGTATTTCATTTATATTTGTACATGGAGGTATAATGAGCTTTCAAGTCAGAGGGATGAGGGTTCAAATATCTGTCCCACCAAGTAAATTAACCTTTTGGAGTCTAGGTCATTTCTCTCTACAAAGAGGGATCAAGTTACAGGACCACTAATGAGGATTAATAAAACACCTAGCACAATATTTTGCATATACCACTATGTCCTAGAAAAGTGCTCAGCAAACTCATTAGTCAACAGAGCCAAATATCAATAGTACAACGATTGAAATTTCTTTTGAGAGCCAAATTTTTTAAACTTAACTTCTTCTAATGCCACTTTTTCAAAATAGACTTGCCCGGACCGTGGTATTTTGTGGAAGAGCCACACACAAGGGGTCAAAGAGCCGCATGTGGCTCGAGAGCCGCAGTTTGCCAACGACGGCCCTAGGAGATACTCAACAAACATTGCTGGATAGACAGTTGGGAAAAAATGTTGTTTTTGTCAGTGTTCTCCACCTAATCAGTTTTAGTGGGATCATCACCCCAATTGATGGCCTCTAAAATAATTAATTTCAGCGAGTTAATTCCTATAAGCTTGAATGTACAGTCTAGCTCTCTTCCTCTGTATTAAATCTGATTTAAGGCAAATAGGAATAACTACACTTTACATTCCAGAGTCTGCGGACCATGTTCAACTAACTGGCTTTGTTCAGTCTAAACCTACGATGGTGTAGGTTTAGTACCCAACTTTGAGTGGAGACAGACCTAAGTTGAGACTCTCAGGGATCCAAGGAAGGGCCATAAAGATTTCAGAAAACTCAGTCACATCCTGCAACACCTTTTTCAATTGGCTTCCAATACACCACACTTTTCTGGTTTTCCTCCTACCTTAACTAGTTCTCTTTTGCTGTTCTCCTCAACCAGCCTTTAATTGTTCAAGTTCACCAAGCTTTGGTCTTAGAACCCTTTTTATTTATGAGTCTATATTTTCTTTTCAAGAATATCTAATCCACATGCATGGACTCAACTATTCACTTTTTCTACCAAATTATCTATATGCTTAATGTCTCCTGAACTAGTACTACTGACTTCTAACTGGTTCCCCTCCATTCTGCATGTTAAATTTTTATTTATACTTCAAAGCTTATTTCAACATCATCATTTCGAAAAAGCTTTCCCTGACCTTCAAGACACAAAGCCAAATTTATGCAGTATACGTTACATGGCAGGCACTCCTTTAAACAATGCAAACATAAAACCCATTTCATTTTCTTAAACCTACAATAACTATCTTTATAGATGAGAAAACTAAGGCACAGAATGATAAGTAATTTTCTCAACATCCACAGCTGGCAAAAACAGTGTCAGACTTGCCCTAGTAGGTTTGGCTCAGTGGATAGAGCATCAGCCTTCGGACTCAAGGGTCCCCAGTTCGATTCCAGTCAAGGGCATGTACCTTGGTTGCGGGCACATCCCCAGTGGGGGTGGTGCAGGAGGCAACTGATCGATGTTTCTCTCTCATCGATGTTTCTAACTCTCTCTCTCCCTCCCTCTCTGTAAAAAATCAATAAAATATACATTTTTAAAAAGCAGTGCCAGACTCAAATTCAGGCAGCTTGGCTTCAGAAGTCACAAGCTTAATCATCCTACTACATCATGCTCTAGGTTACATGCCGCTGTTATAAACTGTCTTGTAACATCCACAACTTTTTTGTAGTACAGACTGAACAACTGATTACAGTATAATTGTTTGATGCCCTCCCTTCTCCCCCTCCCCCATATTAGAATGCAAATTCCACAGGTCAAGGACTGTGTGTAACTTGTTCATTACAATATTCCCTTTGCCTATCGGGTGGTAACAGACATTCAATATACATTTGTTGAAGGAATGCATGTTCAACTTCCAACCAAAGGTTTGTGGGAGTGAGAGGTAACCGGGAGGTTTCTGGCAAAAGCAGCGGCTTCTCTCAGAAAGCAGAGATAGTAACAGATTAATGGGCAGCGGCACATTTTTCTACCAGAAGCATTCAGAAGAGGTATCATAAAACCATAAGCATCTCCACATTTTAGGACCTGTAAAACTAACACAGCTTTTACATATAGTAAACAGGGCTACAGGCAATACCCATAAAAACACTGTTTTCTACAGTGGGACAGTGTTGAAAGTAATGAATTTTTAGTCATCTTCTTTAGGCTTGGGACCATTAAAGACTCAGTGGTGGCCAATTTAAAGCTGTGGCAAGTAGCAACTAGATGACATTATACCCATATGACTCGAAAATAGGGCATGGATTCATTTTTAAGTCAGGCTCATTATGTGTGTTTCCCTCCCCCCCACTAAATACCTCTGAGTTTTGCTCTCTCTGAGACAGAAAATAAGAGCCTAATCTTTCCGTCCTTTGGTCAAGTTGGACTGGATCTTCCTCTTCACTGGCACATGGTCACCAAGGTGAAAGTAACATTCTGGACTACCGATGAGGATGAGGAATTGATAACTGGATCAACACATCCACCTTGAATGTTGCCACTTTTGGTCATTCCGCACAGTAACAATATATATGTAATTTAGGTAACAGAATCCTGGTCCTCTTTATGCGCCCCCCCTCCCCCACTCACACACACACTCTCTCTCTCTCTCACACACACACACACACACACACACACACACACACACACACACACCGCTCTTACATGGTCTACTTTTACTGGGGCAATATACATACATTTGCTCAGCCTAACAGAAAAATATAAATATTCACTTTATTTATGAGGGCTTGTTTTCATCGCAACATTTATGTTAAAAAGGAGTGTGTTAAAAAGGGGGAGGAGAAACATTATAAAGCACTGTTATCACACTTGTGCCGCTAGGCACAAAAAATGACCCCAGTGACATGTGACTAATGAAAACTTCGTGTGCTATTTTGACGAGAAATTGGCTAAAAGTATGGAGTTATTTGCAAGACTGACCAAGTGATTTTCCCATGTGGAGCTTAAAGTACCTCACATGCTCTTATCTTCAAAATAACCAACTTAAATAAAAGAAACTATGTGTGTGTTTTTTTGCCTTTTAACAGAGGTACAAAAAGAAATATTATATTCTCAAGGTTCTACAACTGCTAAAGGTACAGCTGGTCAGAGAGAGTTCTCCCACAGGGGGTCAGCACTGCACCGTGAAGTAGGGGGAAGCTAGATAGTGAATGGGACTTTGAAGTCCAACAGCCTGAGTCCTACTCCTAACCTCACTCTTATTCTTTTCTCTTCTGTAGAATGAAGCTAACATCACATACATTTCAGGATTATTCTCAAGATTAAAAGATAAAGTATAGCCTGAACAGTGTGGCTCAGTGGTTGAGCGTCGACCCATGCACCAATAGGTCACAGATTCAATTCCCAGTTGAGGCACAAGCCTGGGTTGTGGGTTTGTCCCCGGTGGGGGCGTGCAGGAGGCAGCCAATCGATGTTTTTCTCTCATCGATGTTTCTATCTCTCTCTCCCCCTTCCTCTCTTCCTAAATATCAATAAAAACATATCTAAAAAGAAAAAGATAATGTACAGTATTTGGCACACAGTAGGAAAATAAAAAGAAGTTTATTATTCCCTGTCCAATAATTTAAAAGAGTACCTCTAAAGATTTCTCTCAAAGCAAAATTACTCCTTTGAGACTTGGCTGAGCTGATCTACTAAGCATAATAGTGCAATACTGAAATAGATGTAGAAGTTTCACAATTACAATAGCAGGACTGCTGGGCGGGATGAAAAGACTCTGCTGAGAAAGCAGTAAAACCTTTTAACCTCAAGCCCATGGAAAAGACTTCAACCAGCACTGGTGTCTAGGGCAACATCCAGGTAGTTCAATTAATCATTTTCATCTTTGTAGGAACGATGCCAGTGTCTATCTCCTACTACTCCATTTACTTCACAACGCCTGCTCATGGGAACTCACGTTCTCCAACGAAGCAGGCTGTCCCTTGGTAGTTCATATGCCCAGATCCAGACTCCCATGGTCTTTAGGAGAGGAGTGATCGTTCCCTATATGTAAGACCTTACGAAAAAGATTGCCTCAACAGGAGGCATACCTGAAAAATAAGCAAAAGCACTACATTTTACAGGAGAACTGATGTGTTACTAATGTGCTCCACTCCACAGACAAGAGGTAAAAAAAGAGAATGCCTGAGCACTGATTAGAAGTAATGAAGAAACCACCGAGTAAAAAGTTCAGTATCCATGCAACTTGGTAGCCCCTATCCAAAATTCCAAAGTTTTCTCCATTCAGTTTATTTAGGCAGATGTATATCTGATAAAAATCATGTTCTGTTACAAAATCCTGCTATGACCCTGGCCGGTTGCTCAGTGGTTAGAGCATTGGACACAGGCCCAAAGGGTCGCGTTTTCAATTCCTGGTCAAGGGCATGTACCTGGGCTGTAAGTTTGATCCTGGACCTGGTCAGGGAATGTGGGAGGTGACCAATGTGTCTCACAATGTTTTCTTTCTCTCTCTCTCCTCACCCCCTTTTCCTTCCTTCCACTCTTTCTAAAAATAAATGGGAAAAATATCCTCAGGTGAGGATTAAAAAAAAAAAAAAAAATCCTGCTATGATTTGGACTTTAAAAAGGCAGCCCAGCCGAAACCGGTTTGGCTGTGGATAGAGCGTCGGCCTGTGGACTGAAAGGTCCCAAGTTCAATTCTGGTCAAGGGCATGTACCTTGGTTGCGGGCACATCCCCAGTGGGAGGGTGTGCAAGAGGCAGCTAATCGATGATTCTCTCTCATCGATGTTTCTAACTCCCTATCCCTCTCTCTTCCTCTCTGTAAAAAAAAAAAATCAAAAACAAAAAAGGCAGCCCAACTACTGAAATCACCATTTCCTCAAGAACTTAATGAAAAAGAAAATCCCTTATCTTTAATGAGACAATGTACAAATTATTCCATGTCCCAAACGACTAATTCCCAAAGATGTAGTGGATCCCCAAAGTATATATTGAAAGAAAAAAGTGAAAGTATGTAGTGGGGGCCCAGCCAGTGTGGTTCAATGGTTGAGCATCAACCTATGCAAGGGGAAGTCACAGTTGGATTCCAGGTCCGGGCACATGTCAGCTTGCAAGACTGATCCCCAGTACAGGAGGCAGCCTATCAATGATTCTCTCATTTGATGTTTCTATCTCTTTCTCCCTCTCCTTTCCTCTCTGGAACCAATAAAAATATATTTTTAAAAAGAGGAAGAAGAAGAAAGTTCATAGTGGGGGAAAAGAAAACACAAAACCTTTGGATATTCCAAGGATTTCTATAATGACAATGCAAGGCAATTGGAGAAACCTGAAAGATTTTATAGCGCTTGAATCCTTTCTCTCAGGTAAAATTAAGAATTAAGTTAATATACTTCCTTTCTCAGAGAAGTACTGGCATTGTTTTAGAAGAATTACAGACTCTCAAAATCAAAAAGTCTTATTATAGGATTATTAGTTACTGGAGTATTGGGACATTACCAAAAGAATTAGAACTATCACATTTAATGTGCTAACATACAGGGGAGAAAAGAAGCACAGTCCTATTACTGCCTAGTAATCTGAGTAGCATGTCATATAATTGCCTTTTTAAAATGAAATAAGGTCTAAAAATGCCAAATAAAATTAAGCCATACACCATAAATTTCTCTGGTGGAATTTTAGAGGAAAGGGATGTTTCATTCCTTCAAAGACAAACCCAATATTTTCTTAATAATTATGCTTAAGAGTAAGTTTCTTGTTAAAATCCTTGACTTGCCTTTGAATTTTGGGGGGTATTTTTATTTGAATAAGAGTGAGCCTGATGTTCTGGGAGGTCTTCACAAACACACTAATAAGAATACATTTAGATAGTCTGAAATTGAAGACGCTAGAACACTGTCTAGGTTCCCTACACTGTTTAGAATACATTCCTGGATCCATCCCTGCTGAAGGTGAATGTAAAGCAATTACCCATGCCAGTCTAGTTTCTGTGTAAGCCTGCTGGACATTGATATCATGTAGCATACATTAGTAGGTAGAAATTAAGTGTGTTTTTTTTAAAAGTCTACTGTTGCAATCTGAAGGCAGTATCTTAATAAAAAATATTAAGATATTTTTTAACTGATCATTTTTGCTTCATTAAACAACCAAGAACCTGGTTAAGGGCAGAAAATAATGTATAAGTAAAAGGTAAAAAAAAAATTTTTTTTACAGATACCTATAGAAGGGGGGAATGAGAAATTTGTAGTTTAAATTTAAAACATCCAATAACTACAAAAAGATGGATTCATTTTGCAATACAAATACAATGAAAATCTTGAAGGCAGTGTGAAAGAGTTAGAACACACACAAAAAGAGCTAAATTACAACTTCATACATGTACACACATAAGACAAAACTGAAAGGTTAAAAAGAGGGAAAAATCATTCAGGATAAAATTTAGAATGTAATAAGTGGTTAAATAAACTTTCATGCAATAGTAAACAGTTTCATATAGAAATACAACTATCACTTGCCGAAACCGGTTTGGCTCAGTGGATAGAGCATCAGCCTGTGAACTGAAAGGTCCCAGGTTCGATTCCTGTCAAGGGCAGGCACATCCCCAGTAGGGGGTGTGCAAGAGGCAGCTGATCAATGTTTCTCTCTCATCGATGTTTCTAACTCTCTATCCCTCTCTCTTCCTCTCTGTAAAAATTCAATAAAATATATATATATTTTTAAAAAGAAATACAACTATCACTTGGGTACTAGAAACCATTTAGTGTTTCTCTACATTCCTTAAAAGGCCTCAGCAAGACAGAAGCAAAAAGATGCAATGTCAGTGAATAAAAAAAACAAAACATGAAGTGAACAAAATCGTAATGGAGGATGAAAGGAAGACCATTAACTCTGTAAAGAAAAGAATAAAAAAAAATTGATTAAAGGGGAGCTCTATAAACTTAAGCTGAATGAAATATGAAATGACTGCCTATGAGATAATCAAATGTTAAAGATAAGATAGTAAACACAGTAAGGCCTGCAGATTAGGGACTTGCTCAAATGCAAGCCCAGAAGAGGACTGACTTCTAGGGGTAAGGGGGAAAGGTCCAGAAAAATAGTTGTCTCTGTTTATCCCCGAGGTATTAGGTTCAATGTAAGCTCGGGAGATAGCTTAATTCTTGCAGGGCTGTGGACACAGTATCTCTCAAGCATTTGGCATCTCTCTGAATGTTCTGAAAGTGTTACAGTATTTCAGCAGATGGGAATAGTAAATCTCCTTCTCTCAGTAAGCAAGCACAGTCCTTGGCACTCACCAATTAATCTGAAGTGGTAGTTTTGCTTAGAAAGATCTTGCTGTTTTTAAAAGATGTGTGCAATGGTTGTTGTTGTTTGCTTTTTTTTTTTTTTTTTTTTAAAGACAGATTACCCTTCACCATCCTACCTTAGCTATCAGAAATTTGACCCTTCACATAAAATGTCCAATTTTTCATTTTAAAACCAAAACTCTGCAGTGGTGGTGATTATAACGCCAGGATTCCACTCCAGCACCCAGCGACGCTGCAGACAAGGCTGCCCTAGGAAACACAAGATCTGTGTTTCCTGGTGATTCACAGCCAGCTCAGCAGATTTGGGTCACTTTCTATCCCCGTCTAAATGGATTTTGTCAATGTGGGAACTGACAACATCAAAAGGCCAGATGCAGAAGATAGATCAAACAACATGGGGAAAGTGTGAATTGTGCAAGTACCCGTACACCGCTTCATCAAATGCCTTATCAAAATCCACTACTTCTTCGGTACTTCCGTTTTAAGCCTCCCACCCGAGCCTGTCCACACACGCACACCTACCCTGTCTTTGGCCAGTGTACGTCATCCTGCCTTGCAGACCCACTGGTATGCCACTCTTGCAACTCGGGCCTTCTTAAACGAAAAACGTTTTCCTTATCATAACTCTGGTTAAGGGGCAGGATAATTCCAAAATACTCGGAATGGGGAGCTTCTCACATTCTGGCCCCAAGAGGTTGACAATCTGTTCTGAAATCTTATTTGGTGACCAAACTCAAAAGAAATTCTGCAGAAGACATTACCTCGTGAACTACCCAGAGGACATTATTCACATCACACACTCAACATCTAGTATCTAAGGTGCCCTACACACCAGCGGGGCCCTGAGTTGATGGTGGGATAACCCGGTCAGAGAAACCCTACAGAACAACTGAGGAGCTAATGATATGGTGCTGTCGGGGTGTGCGATGGCAGGATGCAGTGGTCCCCGGTGATGCGGCTCCTCTGGCTGGTGTTTGGGACGTTCTTTAAAAGAAAAAGCTATCGAATACCAAGCCTTTGACTTTTGGCTCCCTATGCTCGGTCCCTGGAGAGAGGTTCACCGAACAGCTATACCCCTAGATGCCCGCACTGCACCCCTCTTCTCCCAAGGCCTGGATCCCTGCAGGCCTGGCCCCTTAGCAGGCCGGAGCTGCTGCACTGGCACCGCTGCTGCAATGGCAGGGAAGTTTCCTGCGACACCAGAGCCAGGTAAATAAAGAAGCTGCCTTCGCCCAGAGGTAAGGGGAGGGGTCCTCTGCCAGCGGAGGGTTTACATAATGCAACAGAAACCAGGAAGCTCCGCAGACCTGTCAGCGGGGAGGCGAGGCTGGGGCTCCTCTCCGCCCCCGCGCCCGCCCCCCCCCCCCAAACAGTCCCCCAAGGCCTGCTCTTCTCTCCCGAAGATCCACAGAAACTACACGTAATAATGTAAAACAATCTGCATACGCTCCCCCCGTGCGTTCCTACCCACTTCCACTATTCACCTACAAGAACACAAGCCAAAAACAAAAAACAAAAAAAGAAAAACCCTAATCTCTCACTCCCGAGTCCAAAGTATGGAGTGTAACCAAACGGAGCCGGGAGTTCTCCTTCCTCGGAAGGGCCAAGGAGGACAAGGAGCTGCCTTAAAGCCCACACCCCGCCCAGCACCGCAGTGACAGGCCCTGAAACCCCACGGCGGCCGGGCAGCTGCCGCCGCGGGGCGGCGCGGCCCGGGCCCGGCGGCGGCGGGCGGGCGGGCGGGCGGCCGCTCCCCCGGCCTCTCACAAAGGAGAGTGGTTCCGTCCGGAGCATCACCCGGCACCTGATCCCTTCACAACTGGCGGGCGGGCGAGGGGCGGTGGAACGAGGAAGAGGATGAGTCTCTGAAACCAATTCTAAGGGCCTCGGCCTTTGCAAAGACCCCTGCGCCGGCACTGAGGAGCGGGCGCGAACGGGAAGCCTACCTGAACCAGTCCCGGCACTTCCTTTCCAGCCAGCGTTTCAGCTCACCCTCTCGGAGAACAAGGCGCCTTCCGGCGGAGCATGGCCAGCCCTCGCCTCAACCCAGCTTGCTAGTAGTCCATTCTCGCCCGGCCCCGCCCACCTAGCTTCCTCCCACCAATGACAGGGCCGACGCCCGGCCTCTTCCAGCAGGGTTGTGTGCGTCCCGTCCAGGAAGTCTCTCGAAGGTGGGGGGGGGGGGGGGAAACGGGACGGACGCGTGGGTCCTAAAAGGCTCTGAAGTGTCCGTAGGCAACCACGGATATGCCTGATTGAAAATAAAATCCGTCGGTAGCTCCCCTTGGTAGTCTCAGTTCGCAGGCTTCCAGGCCCCTGGGCATTTCATTTGCCCCCGCCGCTGGGGGCGCTCTGTACGGAAAACATTTAGTTACCTGTTCCCGGGAAGCCATCTTGGATCGGGCAGGTGCTCAAGGGCAGGAAGAGGGAGTGCTTAGAGAAAGTGCAGCTCTTTTCGGCGTTCTGTCGGATTGCTGAGGCCCAGCTCCAACTCCTTTATTTAAGAATACCCCTTGCTCACTATGGGGGGAAACCGGAATATTGCTGATTGTGGTGAGAAGCAACCGCCACCCCCTCTCATAGCAGTGAAGCGACCTTATCAAATAAAAGCAGCAAAAAAATTAAAAAAAAAAAAAAAAGTTCTTAGACAGTTGAAACCGGTTTGGCTCAGTGGATAGAGCATCTGCCTGTGGACTGAAAGGTCCCAGGTTCGATTCCAGTTAAGGGCATGTACCTTGGTTGCGGTGTGCAAGAGGCAGCAGATCGATGATTCTCTCTCATCGATGTTTCTAACTCTGTCTCTCTCTCTTCCTCTCTGTAAAAATATCAATAATATATATATATATATATATATATATATATATATATATATACTTAAAAAAATTTTTTTAAAGAAAGTGGGTTTTCCCAGTTCCTGGAATAATCCTTTATGGTCATCTCACTCCCAGGACATCAGCATAAGACCAACCTATTGGTTGTATCTCTATTCTAGATGTTTCTAATCCTTATGCTTCACTTGCCAGTTTTCCAGGGTTCTGACTTTGACAGTACATTGGGCTGGGAGTCCATTGGAAATGAGAAAACAGGATTTAGGGAAGAACAATTTTTTTTAAAAAAAGACTAAATTCATCAGACCAAAACTACTTGGAAATACAAATAGAGCAAATGATAGAAGTCTTAAGAGAAATTATATGTAAGGAATAGAGCCATTAAGGGTCAGCCTTAAAAACGTAGGCATCAGAGAGTAATTTTCTAACAACTGCATTTAAATAAGAAAGGACATAATTTTATTCCCCTTTTTATTGAACTTATTGGGGTGACACTGCTTAACAAAATTATACAGGTTTCAGGTGCACAATTCCACAACACATAGGAAATAATTTAATGTCGGCTTAAATTCTCTTGTGGTCAATGAGATTTTCCTGTGTGTCCTAGTCTAAATCTCTCCTTGCTAAGATTTTGTTTTTGAACTGAGGAGTGGAGCCTTTCCAGATCATGAAAGGAGTTTCTAAATGAATGACATGTTTGCATGGTCACACATGGTAGGAGTTGAGACCTTAAGGAGTCATATGAGTAATATTTTATCACATTAGTGATAAGATTTGGCCACATACATTTTCCTGTATGCAGTACAGTCTGTTGGCCAAATTCTCCCCTTGGCCAAATTATATCAAACTTGAGGTATTAGGATTTAACAAAACAATGTGTTTGCAACTGAATATGCAGATATGATCTTAATTATTAGTAGTTTCTAGAATGAGAATCTATTTATCCTCTGCCTATTTGATACAAAATAAACTTGCTATCGAAGGAATCAGTTATAGGCATTACATTATAGAAAGGAAAAAGGGTATGCCTGGTCTAATCATTACTGCTGTCTGCAGTGATCAACAATAGTAATAGACTGCTATAAATAATATGGTTCCTTCAAAAACCAATCAACACCCATATTACCTCATAGCTACCATTTTTCATCAGGGTGCAAGACCCATTTTCTTTTTTTCTTTTTTTCTTAAAGTATTTTTAAATTTATTTCAAAGAGGAAGGAAGAGGGAAAATAGAAACATCAATGATTGACCGGCTGCCTTCTGCACCCCCCACACTGGGGATCAAGCCCACAACCTGGGCATGTGCCCTCGACTGGAATTGAATCCAAGACCCTTTAGACTGCAGGCTGATGCTCTATCCACTAAGCCAAACCGGCTAGGGCATGGGAGATCCATTTTCTATGATAATTCATGACCATTTCACTCAGAGCATCAGCAATGATCAACACAGGTCATGAATTTGTCCAGAAACTTTTGTTTCTCCTGTATATCTTACAATTGGTGAAATACTCAAGTATAGAAGGTTATGAGTGATTTTGATAACAGAACTGGATGTGGGATTTTTGGTTTAAAAAGATATGCTCCAAAACATCAAAATGGTACACTTTAATAGCTCTGAAAGCAGCCGCTCCAGGCAGAATGCTATCTTTGATCAATGATTACAAACATTAAATATTTTTTTTGTTGGTAAAGACAAACTGTACCAAAACAATAGTTATATTTACTTTAGTTTTGTCCCTCGTGTGAAGGTGCAGACTAACCCCAAATTCAAGAGCCTTAAATCCTTTTTGGAATGAGGTCAAATTAAAAAAAAACAAAAGCATAAGCAAAGCAATACTCCAAATGTCCCCCAACTTCCTGTGGTACAGTGGTAATTGGGGCAGAGTCCTCTATGGCATGAATATATCTCAAGGAATACCTCTTCCAATATCTTTGACAGAGTTTCCTAGGAGAGTATCTACTTACGTTTGAGATCAATCAGAAATGACACATGAAATATGAGCAGCTTGGATACATGCATATATTTAATAATGAAGCAATTCACCACCAACAACAAAAAAATTATAAAAATTCATGAGACTCAGTGCTGTGGAATAGTATGGGACAGCAAGGCAAAAGATACAGCAACTGACCAGGAAAGCTGAATGAAGAGGGAAGCAAAGGCAAATTTGGCTAGAATAGTATTATATGCTCTTTAAAAGGATTTAAAAAAGAAAAGAAAATGAGAATGGTTGCAGAAATACCCACTTATTTGAGTGCTTAGAAGCAGGCAACCTTGCTGTATGCTGCATGGAATGGAAGCAAAGGGCTAAGAAGGGAAAGAGAGGAGAGGGAGAAGAGCACTATAGAATCCAGGGTAAGCAGATGGAAGAGATTGAGATAGAGTTACAAAGAGAAGACTCAAGGCCTTTTGTTTCCTCTGAACTTTGTTTCCTCTAAAGCAGACCTGTTCTGAGTCTTTAAGTATGTCAGTTAACTTCAGTGATCACATACACAGCACGAGGCACTGCGAAGGCGTGGTGGAGGGAATGCTTCACAAAGTACAGGGATGACGTGGTCCCTGCTCTCAAGGAGCTTACATCCTACGTGAGGAGACAGATTCCACGCACAGAACAACTATAAAACATATTTACAAAGCAACATAAATACAAATAAATATACATATGAATAAACAACATATGAAAGCTAAGGGGTACTGTGTCAATAATTGCTTAGAATCCCTAGGTCAGTCAAAGAAGACTTTCTGAAGGAAAGTTTTGGACTTTGAGTATAATGTTAGCAGAGAGTAGGGCATGTGCAAAGGCATAGAAGTGGAAGTAAATATGTCATGTCCAGTAAGTAAGCAGAATAGCTTGATTAGAGTAAAAAGTCTCAATAGGTCTCATTAAGAAGTATGATGAAATAGTAGGGGTCTATTTTGTGAGAGATACTGCAATGTTAGGTCTGGTCCCTAAAAGAAACAAACAGGGAAAGATGTTTTCTTTAGGTAATAAGTGGCCACCGGTCCAGGAGCAATTCCACTGCTCTCAAAGGCTCTGTAGTTCCTCTAAGACTAGTAATAAGATGGTAGAGAAGTATTCAGGATTCTTCAGCAGTTCAAGAACTCTTGCAGCCTTTTGCAAGAACTCTTATGAAGTGACAGGTGGAAAAACAATGAAATTCAAAGACTGAGGATCTACCGTATCATCCAAAGGCTAGCCAGATCCCAGTAATCTCAAGTGCTCAAGCAGAATGTCCCAGACCCATGTTACTGATTCCTGGTGGGGAGCAGATTATGTATACTTCTAAAATAATTTATTTTTTAGTTGCCATGACAATCAACTTTGATATTAACATTTTAGAAATAAAAATAGGGTATAATAAGAGCCCTAATCTATAAGGAATGCTCACGTCCCTGAAGAAGGGACAAGTCAGTAAGGGCTCAATTCCCCCCCGGTCTTTAAGTGGAAAGGCAAACCATCACACCTTGAAAGCAGGCTTTTCTCAGCCAAAGTTAATAAGACCTCTGTAAGCCTATTGATCTGAAGCTGTTCCAGGAAGGGGGGAAAAAAAAAAAAGAGAGAGAGAGTCCAGGCCAGACATTCAGCAGCAGCCAGAGTTAGACTCTATGTCACCAGAGTTCCGCTGGGTGGCGATGGGTGCCGCTGATGTTGAAATACACTGTTGAGGACCGATCTTGATGCCATTTGCCTGCAAAAGAAAAGACGCAGTAGTGCCCACCTCAAGTGCACAAGTAAACAGGAGAAAGGAAGGGGATAAAGGAATCATTAATTACTCTTTCTAGAAGCAGATATGACCTTGGCAAGTAACCATGTGCCCTAACCAGACTGTTGTAGAACAACAATCTGTGATAGTGAAGATGAGATGACCATCTGTGTTATAAATATTAGATGACTAAATGTAGCTAGTTATAGATGGCTAGAAATAGCTTTTGTGCCCCTTTTTAAGACGACTGTTATACTTAAGATTCACAGCTATGTGCAGAATCAGGATGTGATTAGGAAAGAGTAGGAGCAAGTAAAAAAGTAGAAGTAGTATATAAGCATATAATTATTTTATGTTTTGCCCCAAAACTTGCTTTATATAATGGCCCTGCTGAGCAATTAAGTATTATACCTCTCTCAAGCACCGAAATAGTAAAGAAATGAGGTTGAGAAAAAAAGCTCTCATACTGTATAAGCGTTTTAGATCACCAACTAATAAAATCACTTGAAGCATTCTAGGTCTCAGATTTGAGAAAACAACAACAAAAAACAACAAAAACAGAAAATGACAGGTTACCATGCACCTACATAAAAAACAAGTATGAATTGGCAGAGCTTCAACTAGTATAATGATAGTGGATGCTTACGTTCTAGGGAGCTCACTGCAGCATTTAAGACAAAGCAAATTTGTCACCCCACTCTTTCTCACCTCATTGTGGACATCAAATAAACCCTGCTGGATCTTCCTATATATTTCTTTGGCTGTGTTAATGAAGGCCTAAAGGAGACATAAATTATATTATTAGGCTCCAGTTTAGGTAGGAAAATAAGGAAAAGACAATACAAATAGTATTCCTATTTGATTTTCTAAAGTGAATTAGAGCCCTAGCAGTTTGGCTCAGTGGATAGAGCATATCAGCCTGTGGACTGAAGATTTCTGGGTTCGATTCCGGTCAAGGACATGTAACTCAGTTGTAGGTTCCCAGCCCTTGGTCAGGGGCATGCGGAAGGCAACCAATTAGTGTTTCTCTCTCTCCCTCTCCCTTCCACTCTCTCTAAAAACCAAAGGGAAAAATATCCTCAGGTGAGGATTAAAAAATAAAAAAATAAAATGGATTAGGAACCATTAGAAAAACAGAGTAAAAAATGTAAAGGTCCCCCACAGTCCCTGTAAAAGCCATTGTGAGTAGTTTTAAAAAGAAAAAAAGGAGCCAAGACCGGTTTGGCTCAATGGATAGAGCGTCGGCTTGGGGACTGAAGGGTCCCGGGTTCGATTCCGGTCAAGGGCATGTACCTTGGTTGTGGGCATATCCCCAGTAGGGGGTGTGCAAGAGGCAGCTGATCGATGACTCTCTCTCATCGATGTTTCTAACTCTCTATCTCTATCCCTCCCTCTCTGTACAAAATCAATAAAATATATTTAAAAAAGAAAAAAAGAAAAAAAGGAATTATATGGTATTTTGGTACTGATCCAAGATGTTCCTTGGTTGGCAAACAGGCTCTCTTCTTAATTGATAGTCAGCACCAGGTTGAGGAATGATTACAGCACAACCCATGAGACTCTCCAGCTAAAGTAATTTACAAGTAACATTAAACTTACAATTAATGTTACCCAAAGCAGAAATAAAACCTTAGAAATCAAAGTAAAGAAATGGGGTGATTCCCTTAAAGGAGACAATTTGAGCACATAACATTCTTTCTTTACCCATGTCTCTGAATAAAAGGACAAAGTACGATGATATAATCTCTCAAACAGTACCTCTTCCACATTGCAGGCTGTTTTGGCTGAGGTTTCCATGAAGATAAGTCCGTGCTCCCGCGCGAAGGCCTCCCCCTCCTCTCTCTTCACGTCCCGGCGGGACTCTAAGTCACTACAAGTGATTAATTTGGGAGAAAACGAAAGTAAGATCCAAATTAAAAAAACTCTCGTTCTAAAAGCATCCCATAACTGTTTCAACTGTCAGTTAATGCATAAGGAATATAGATCCTACATGACATTTATAGGATTACTGATTTCTGTGGTGTCTTGGAAAATATGCTTCAGATCCATGGGGGCTGCTGCATGGTTGAGGATAATATCTTACTCCATTACAGAGAATAGGGTTTATAAATGGTTACACAAGCTCATACTTGCTCTAGCTTATGCCCTGTGCTTTTTTCAAATGAGATCCGGTGGAAGCAATGGAAAGAAGATGAATGGGAAATTCCAGTTGTCAGAAAGGAGAAAGGTCATAGATGTTCCATCCCATCGTAATGAGTTTCTCCCTCCTTTACTGGAACCAATTCACAAGAAGAGAGAAAGTCAGGAATAAGAACACAGGTGCCGCCGAAACCGGTTTGGCTCAGTGGATAGAGCGTCGGTCTGCGGACTGAAAGATCCCAGGTTTGATTCCGGTCAAGGGCATGTACATTGGTTGCGGGCACATCCCCGGTAGGGGGTGTGCAAGAGGCAGCTGGTCGATGTTTCTCTCTCATCGACGTTTCTAGCTCTCTATCTCTCTCCCTTCCTCTCTGTAAAAAATCAATAAAATATATATTTTTTTAAAAAGTTGATCGATGTTTCTCTCTCATTGATGTTTCTAGCGCTCTATCCCTCTCCCTTCCTCTCTGTAAAAAATCAATAAAAATATATGTAAAAAAAAGATTTTAAAAAAAAAGAACACAGGTGCCTTAACTCTCAGCTCTCACTAGTCTCGTTATTAACATGTACAACAGCAGCTTGCCATCAGGAAAGTGAAGGATCAGAAAAAATTATAAAACTGGGTAATATGGGGCAGGGGAATAGATCAAAAGACTCAGAAAGGGAATGAAGAGTCACATGGAAAAACTTTAGGAAAGTCAGAATAAAAGGCTGTAAAATAAGGTAAGGATAGACTTTTACTTTTCAAATTAGAAATTTTCATTTGGGAGGATTCTAGTATTCCAATCATGAAAAAAAAAAAATCAAGAAGTCCATTAAAGAACAACAAATCTACAAAATGTATATTTATTGTTCATCAGCTGTATAAGACCAGGGAAGAACTATCCATCTAAATGCCAACACTCCGAAGTTGTTGTTCTAGTCCAGATGCTCCTCTAAGCTCCAGGCCTGTTTGTCCATTTGCCTGTTCTTCATTTCCACTCTGATGTGTAAAAGGAACTTGAAACTTACATCAAAATGGAACTTGGTATTTTTCTCCCAACCTGCTTCTGCTGCAGGCTTCCACATCTCAGTAAATGGCACAAGGCAAAACCAAAATACCTTTATTAACACCTTTCCCTCCTTCTCTCCAAATACCCTATCCATTCCACAGCAAGGTGCTTCCAAAACGTATCTTAAAATTCTTTTCTCTTTCTCTCCTTCATCATCACCCTACTCCAAGCCACCATTCTCTCTCACCCAGAGTACTGCCACTGGGATCCCACTTCAACCCTTGCTCCCCTCCAGAGAAATCTTTAAAAATCTTATCAAGTCACTTCTCTGCTTAAATGCTTCCCATTGTGTTTATAATAAAATCAAAACTCCTTACTAAGGCCTGTAAATGCCGCTAGATCTGGTCCCTGAACCTCATCTGATACGTTCCCCCTTGATTCAGTCCAGCCACACCAGTTTCTTTCAATTCCATAATTTGCATAGTTTCTTCCAGTTGAGGCTTTCACACACTTTGTTTTCCCTCTCTAAATCTGGGTGAGATTGGGGGTGTTGTTTTTAATTTTTGAAAATGTTCTTATTGGTCTCAGAGAAAGGAAGGGAGAGGGAGAGGGAGAGATAGAAACAACAATGAAAAACATCTATCAGCTGCCTTCTGCATGCCCTCCTACTAGGGATCAAGCCTGCAACCTGAGCATGTGCCCTGATGGGGAATCAAATTGTTCATGGATCAAGGCTCAACCACTAAACAACACTGTCCGGGCTTGAGTTGTGTGTGGTTTTTTAATCCTCAACCAAGGATATGTTTGTGGGGTGTGTGTGTGTGTGTGTGTGTGTGTGTGTGTGTGTCTGTTTAATTACTTAGAGAAAGAGGAAGGAGAGAGAGAGAGAGAGAGAGAGAGAGAGAGAGAGAGAGAGAGAGAGAGAGAGAGAGAGAACAGTGTGAGAGAGAAACATAGATTGCTTGCATCCTGTACAAGCCCAGGGGATTGAACCTGAAACCCAGGTATTGAACCTGCAATCTATTTGTGTATGGGATAATGATCCAAACAACTGAGCCACCCGGCCAGGGCTATTTTATTGTTGTTGTTTTTAAGTCTTTGTTAAATAACTTTTACCCATCCTTCATATTCCAACTTAAATATTACTCTTAATAAAAAAAATATTTAGTTTGTTTCCTCTGTTTTATAGCAGTCCTTTTTTCCCTTCAATGGATTTGTCATACTTTGTAATTAGACATAGATAATTTATATTTAATATATTTGTCCCCTCTAAACTCCATAGGAGCATGGGCATGAGTTTTGTGCTGTTTTTTTTTTTTTTTTTACCTTGTACATCCAAGGTCTGGCACAGTGTTTAGAATATAGTAGGTTTTCCATAGAACTGAATGACTCAATAAATGAGTACAATTAGGCTGTGGCCAATTCTTAAATGGTGCAATTTTGGGACTACTACAAACTCAGAAAGGCGCCAAAGGATACCTCAAATGTTTGTGGGAAACACAGCAATATTCAATATAAGAACACTGTGAATTACAAGCTAACAATAGTTCACAGAGTCAACATTAGCTCAGAATAGATTCAGTTTAGCCCTAGCCAGTTTGGCACAGTGGATAGAGCGTTGGCCTACAGACTAAAGGGTCTCAGGTTCAATTCTTGTCAAGGGTACCTGCCTGGGTTGTGGGCTCAATCCCCAGTTGGGGGAATGCTGGAGGCAGCCTATCAATCCCAATCAATGGCTCTCTCTCATCACTGATGTTTCTATCCTCTCTGAAATCAATAAAAATAAAAAAATTAAAGAAAAGAATAGATGCCGTTTAATATCTTCATCTCTTTGTAAAAAGCTTTTGACAGCTGCTGTGATAAAAAGCAAGTACTGCCGAAACCAGTTTCGCTCAGTGGATAGAGTGTCGCCCTGTGGACTAAAAGGTCCCGGGTTTGATTCCAGTCAAGGGCCTTGTTTGCGGGCACATCCCCAGGGTGTGCAAGAGGCAGATGATCGATGATTCTTTCTCATCGATGTTTCTAACTCTCTATCCCTCTCTCTTTCTCTCTGTAAGAAGAAAAAAAAAAAAAGCAAGTACTGTGCAAAAATCAATTTGGAACAAGGAGTGAGAATGACAGTGTCAATCCTGATTCCAAGGTTTGAGAAGCTAGGCAGTGCCCAACAAGGCCATACAGGTTATTAATAAGTAATTATGATTATTTAAAAATGGTTTTAATTTATGTTTTTCATTTCATTTTTTTTTTTTCTTTCCTAGCTGCGACTCCAGATAGGATCCAAAGAGGAGTTTAACTATCTTTTCTCTGGGTTTTATCAAGATTTTCTTTTTATCCTTCTATGTTAGCATCTTAAGGCACTGCATATGTTTTTCACTTCTCAGTTATTAAGTTGTTATAACAAAAATACTTGTTATCTTGTTTAGATCTAATCATTTAATAATAAAACTGCTAGGCATTTCTTTTGCTTATGGGTGTCATAGAAAATTTACTGAGAATAACAAGCGTTGGGGAAGATGCAAAGAAACCCAAACCCTATGCACTGCTGGTAGAAATGTCAATGGTATAGCCATTATGGAAAACAGTATGGCAGTACCCCAAAAAATTGAATGCAGAATTGCCATGAGATCAGCAATTCCACTTCTGGGAATACACCCAAAATAATAAAAACCAGGAACCCAAACAGGTATTTGTAAACCCATGTTGACTGTAGCATTATTTACAAAAGCCAAAAAGTATAAGCAACCCAAGTATCTAACAGTGGATGAATAGATAAACCAAATGTGGTAAATAAATTCAATGGAATACTACTATTCAGCCTTAAAAAAAAAAAAGAAAGGAGGGGTGGTGGAGGTGGAAGAGGGCATAGAGGGGATAAATGGAAAAAGTAAAATAAATTTTTAAATAAGTAAATAAATAAACTTTTTTTTTTTTTAAAAGAAAGGAAATATAGATGCATCTGGAGGATACTATGCTAAATGAAATAAGCCACAGTCAGCCCTGGCTGAGTAGCACAATTGATTGGAGCATCGTCCTGATACACCAAGGTTGGGGGTTTGATTCCCAATCAAGGCATATACAAGAAACAATAAACGAATGTATAAATGGGTAGACCAACAAATCAATGTTTCTCTCTCTCTCCTCCCCTTCCCTTCTCTCTAAAAATCAATACAAATAATAAGCCACAGTCACAAAAGGACAAATACTGTAGGATTCAATTCCGCTTTTATTAGATGCCCAGAGTAGTCAAACTCTTAGAGACAGAAAGTAGAATGGTATTTGCTGGGGCTAATGGGATAAGAATGTGGAGTTAGTGTTTTATGGGAACAGAGTTTCAGCTTGAGAAGATAATAAAGCTTGGAGATGCATAGTAGCGATGGTTATAGAACAATATGGACATACGTAATGCCACAGAACTGTATACTTAAAAATGATTAAAACTGTTAATTTTATGTTATAAATATTTTACCACAATAACTTTTTTCACTGAGATACTAAGAGCACCAGAAACTAAAAAAGTTTGGGGACCAAGTGATTCAGTGCCCATAGAGTACCCGGATGACTGTTGGTATTTATTATCTATTCAAATAAAAACTTACCATTTATTCCCAATCAGCATGATGACCATGTTGGAACTGGAGTGCTGCCGGGCATCCTCTAACCATGAGGTCAGGTGGTTGAAGGTTTCACGCCTACAAAAGAAAAGTTTAGAAAGTGGACCTGAATGCCAAAGAAATTCCAAATATATGGGAAAAGGAGAAAAGATACGTGTGTAAAGAACAACATTAAGATGCCATTCCTCTTTAGCATTCCAATTTTGAGAACAGAGTCTCGCTCCCACCCACCAGATCGGACTCACCTCGTGATGTCGTACACCAGCAGTGCGCCAGCTGCTCCCCTGTAGTAGGAACGGGTGATAGAACGGAAGGATTCTTGCCCAGCCTTTCCCACCAACATGCCAACAAAAAACATCCCAACAAAACAAGGTTATTGCCAGAGAACTGACTTGATCACATGCTTAATAGTTTTAAAAATTTCCATAAGAAAAGGGAATTAGTGAAAGGAAACATGACTGCCCAGGGAGAAACCCAGGTGGGAAGCCAATATTTTTCAAAGGTAATGCAACTGATATTTTGAATGGGTCAATTATTCCTGTGGGACCACCTATCAAACTGTTGACTAACATCCTTGGTTTCTAGGCACTAAATGCCAGTTACACCCCACAGTCAATGTGACAACCAAAGACATTTACCAATCAATATCCACTAGAATAACTAGAAATAGGACTAGAAACTCAGTACATGTACTGTCAATCCAAACATGATATTGAACACATTACATTAACCTTTCTTTTCTATCTCTATTCCTTTACCTATAAAAAGAAAAATTATCTTAGAATGACAATACCCTGTCTAATGAAAGTTTCATTTCAATGAATCAATACAGAAAATTGTCAGACACAAAGCACTTGAACAGGGAAAGAAGCCCAGGCCCCAGAAGAGAGTTTTTCCTTAAAAAAAGCAAAAAACAAACAAACAAACAAACACACAATTCAACTGTTCACACTCTAATTTCCAGTTAGAGTCAAGATACTAAGTTCGATTTATAACTGAGCAATTTATTAATGCCTCCACATAATGGGTACTTTTGTTTTCCTAATGGAATTTCCCCCCTCCTTACAGGAAGCAAAAGCATCCCTTAAATAATAGCATGAATAAAATGATAACTGAATCTATAATATTAGTAAAGGTTTCACATTCTTGAAATCAATTAATCTCATATTCCTACATGAAGATTGGGTGCCCTGGCAAGATAGTTCAGTTGGTCAGAGCATCATCTCGATACACGAAGGTTGAGGGTTCCATCCCTGGTCAGGGTACATACAAGAGTCCAAACACAATGAATGCATAAATATATGGAACAACAAATTGATCGATCTCTCTCCCTCTCTTTCTCAAATCAATCAATAAATATTAAAAAACTAAAGCTTGGGATGGAAAGCTACTATTCATATTTTAAAGATGGAAAAACTAAAATTGGACATGGTAAATGACTTTCTCATAGTAGAATGAAAATATGATGACACTAGTAGTAACACAAATGGAAAAAATGAGGTTCAAAGCGCTGGCCAAAAATTATAAAATTTATAAATGCTGAACTCATAGCTTAAATTTAGGATCTTAATACTTCCTAGCATAAAAGTTTGTTCTCTTGGTCATGACATCATATAACCTAAACCAGAGTTTGAAGATGAGAAGAGAATTCCAATACACTAATTCTAAGGTTACTTTTCCAACAACACTAAATCTCTTTCCAATAAGATTCATTCAAATGTTTTTGTTGAGTTGCATACTTGTTAGAGCATTAGAATCCAAAAATAATTCTAAAAAATTTATTGGTAGTATTAGTAATAATTTAAGGTTTAAAACATGTTTTCCTTCCAACTCAATGCTTTATTCTCTATCAGTTTTTAAAATATGTTTTTATTGTTTTAGAAAAAGAATGGGGGAGACAGAGATAGAGAAAGTGAGAGAGGGAGAAACATTGATGTGAGAGAGAAATATCAATTGATTGCATCCTGTACGGCACCCCAACTGGGAAACAAACCCACAACCTGGGCATGTGCCCTGACTGGGAATCAACCCAGTAACCTTTCAGTGCATGGGATGATGCTCAACCAACTAAGCCCACTCTGGTAAAGGTCCTAATAATTCTGTCTAAAATTTATTCCTATTTTGCTTTTATCTCTTACTGACATTTTCTCCTCTATTGTTAAAAGACCCACCTATCCTGTGGCCTAGTAGGAACTAACAGGAAAAGTTTGAGGGGGACCTACATGATGGTTGAATTATATGGTAGCATTTAACTTTAGCAACTGAAAATACTTCCAATGGGTCATCAGAAAATGTCTTTCAATAAAAATATGTTTAAATAAATTAAATAAAAATCACTTTACTTCTTTGTCTCAGCCCAGTTCATGAATCAAAGTTTGTGAGCCAATAAGCCTGAAAGAGAGACTGATTCAAGTTGGGCAGGTCTGCATCAGTCTGAGGTTCCTTATCCACCCCAAGTAAAAAATCTGAAGCAGCAAAGACTAAGATGGAGGTCTGATAAAGAGAATTAAGTTTTCTAATTTCTTCCAAGTGGAAGCATCATATTGTAGTTTCAAGATAGATACTTGGAAGTATAAATTCCTACAAAGTCAGATACGCTCATTTCCTAAGAATCAACGTGCATTCCAAAATAAAATACAAATTAATTGGGATTATTTAATTAATATTTCACAAGGAGTACCAGTTAATAATGTGGATTTTTTTCAATAGATGGAGTTATATATATGTTGATATATATGCGATTTGATAGGTATGCTATTTTGTTGTACTGACAGCAAGCTTCAAAACTTCATATGTCAAATTTGGTGAAGGTATTAACATCATAAATATTTTTATGCTTAAAAATGTCAAATTTTGTGCCAAAAAAAGAGAATTTGCAGGAAGTTTTAATTCATTACTTTATTTTGAAGAAAAAGTTATCATATACTTTGTGTAGCTTATGGTGAACCTGCTCCATCTCAAGATACTTGTGAATGCTGATTTAAACACTTCAAAAGTGATAATTTCAATGTGAAAGACAAAGAACATCCAGGTCAATTGAAAAAGTTTGAAGACCAACAATTACAAGCATTATTGGATGAAGATGCATGTCAAACTCAAAAACAACTTGCAGAAAGATTAAATGTTGCTCAGCAAACAATTTCTGACCATTTACAAGCAATGGGAAAGATTTTAAAGGAAGGAAAGTGGGTGCCACATCAACTGAACAAAAGACAAATGGAGCCGAAACCGGTTTGGCTCAGTGGTAGAGCATCGGTCTGCAGACTGAAAGGTCCCAGGCTCGATTCTGGTCAAGGGCATGTACATTGATTGCGGGCACATCCCCGGTAGGGAGTGTGCAAGAAGCAGCTGGTCGATGTTTCTCTCTCATCGACGTTTCTAGCTCTCTATCCCTCTCTCCTCCTCTCTGTAAAAAATCAATAAAATAAAAATAAATAAATAAATAAAAAAGATGAAGAAACTCATGCCAAAAAAAAAAAAAAAAAGACAAATGGAAAACTAAAAAGTTATCAGTAAAATTTTGCTTCAACGGCATGAAAGAAAGGCTTTTTTTTTTGCATCAAATTATGACTGGCGATGATAAGTGGATTTGTTTTGAGAATGTACAAAATCATGAGTTAATCCAGGTCAACCATCAACATCGATGGCAAGACCAAATCGCTTCGGAAAGACAAGGCTCTGCATTTGGTGGGATCAGGAAGGTGTGGTGTATTATGAGCTTCCTTGACCCATTAATACTGATCGCTATTGATAACAAATAATCAATTTGAACCACGCTTTAATGGTGAAGCAAACAGAATGTGCCAGATGACATGGCAAAGTAATTTTGCTTCATGATGATGCACCATCACACACTTCAAAACCAGTTAAAGACACTTTAAAAGATCTTGCCTGGGAAATATTAACCTACTCCCTATATTCACCAGACCTTGCTCTTTCAGATTACCACTTGTTCTGATCGATGGCACACACACTTTTTGAGCAGCACTTGAAAACATACAAAGGAAAATAAATACAGGGAGGAGAAACCAAGATGGCGGCATAGGTAAACACCTAACTGCAGCCTCACACAACAATTTCAAAAAATACAACTAAAATATAAAGTGGACATTATCCAGAACTACAGGAAAGTTGACTGACTGGAAATTCTACAACGAGAAGAAAAGAGAAAACCAGAAGGAAAATCAGAGGAGCTGTAAAAGCCTAAGGTACGGAGACACGGTGCGTGTGTGGGGAGAGGATGGAGCCAGAAAAGAGGGGTGGCTGAGAGCGTGGCTGGCGTTCCCTAGCAGGAAGGAGATAAAAGCTCCGGACTGTGCTGAACCCCAGTTCTGACTGCACTGAACCCCAGTTCTAGGCGAGACCCCGAGGTCCCAAGCTCATACAGAGGGAATCTGGGCTGTAAGGCGGAAACTCGGGGGAGCGGTGAAAGACAGAGCCCCGGAGGCACACATGTTAATTAGCACAGAGGACAGACTGTTGACTGAGCCGCTAGATTGCCCTAGAGGGAAGGAGACAAAAGCTCTGGATTGTGCTGAGCCCCAGTTCCGACTGCACTGAAGCCCAGTTCTTGGCCAGATCCTGGGGACCCAGGCTCATACAGAGGGAGCTGGGCTGTAAGGCGGAAACTCAGGGGAGCAGCGAAAGGCAGAGCCCCAGAGGCACGCACGTTGTGTGCAGAGGATGGATTGTTGACTGTGCTGATGGATTGCCCTAGCAGGAAGGAGACGTAAGCTCCGGATTGCTCTTAACCCCACTTCCACTGCACTGAACCCCAGTTCTGGGCACATTGGGGGAGAGACTAGACTGTCCAGTAGTGGGCGAAACTCGAGGGCACCTTTCTCTCAGAGGTGCTTGCAGTGAGTACTGAAGGACACTGAGGAACACTGAGACTCAGGAACCTCATAGGGTGGGGATGATGGGAAGCCAAGGCTGTAGGCTCCACCCTGAAACTCCGCCCCATTCAAGCTGAGCAAAGAGGCTTTTGCAATTTTCCAAGTCTAGTCCAATAAGGCTGTCTCCTGGCATAGACACAGCTGATCCTCACAGGCAATTGGCCTGGAGGTCAGTTCCTCCCAGTGATACCAACAACGATCAAGACTTAATACAAAAGACTGTACACACAGTCCACAAAGGGGTGCACCAAGAGTGTCCACCTCAGGTAACTGGGAGGCTGACCCACTGAACCATATAGGACACCTTAACACACAAAGCCACCCTACCAACTCAGGGAAGCAGCGAAAATGCCGAGACAAGGAAACAGATCACAAACGAAAGAAATGGAGGACAAAAAGTGACTGGATATAGAGTTCAAAACCACGCTTATAAGGTTTTTCAAGAATTTCCTAGAAAAGGCTGATAAAATAAATGAGACCTATGAGGATATGAAAAGGGATCAACTAGAAATAAAGAATACATTGCCTGAAATAAAAAATATTATACAGAGTCCTAAAAACAGAATGGAAGATCACAAAACTCAAGTCAAAGATTTGGAACACAAAGAGCCAGAGGACACTCCTCCACAGAAGCAAGAAGACAAGAGAATCCAGAAAGTTGAAGATAGTGTAAGAAACCTCTGGGACAACTTCAAGTGAACCAACATCAGAATTATGGGGGTCCCAGAAGATGAGAGAGAGCAAGGTACCGAAAACATATTGAAATAAATAGTGACAGAAAACTTCTCCCACCTGGTGAAAGACAGACTTATAAGTCCAGGAAGCGCACAGAACTCCAAACAAAAGGAATCCAAAGAGGACCACACCAAGACACATCATAATTAAAATTCCAAGAGCAAAAGACAAAGAGAGAATATTAAAAGCAGCAAGAGCAAAGCAGGTAGTTACCTATAAAGGAGCACCCATACGATTGTCAGCTGATTTCTCAACAGAAACCATGCAGGCCAGATGGGAATGGCAAGAAATATTCAAGGTGATGAATAGTAAGAACCTACAGCCAAAAATAATCTATCCAGCAAAGCTATCACTCAGAATCGAAGGCCAGATAAAGAGCTTCACAAATAACAAAAAAAGCTAAAGGAGTTCATCAGCGCCAAACCAGAATTATATGAATTGCTGAAGGGGGTAATTTAGGAAGAGGAATAAAATAAAGATAAAAATTATGAACAACAAATACATAACTATCAACAAGTGAATCTAAAAACCAAGGGAATTAAAAAATCTGATGAACAATATTAACTGGTGAATATAATAGAATCGAAGGTATGGAAGGGGAGTGGACTGACGATTCTCGGGGAAAAGAGGAGTGGGGGGTGCGGGAAGAGAATGAACATAAACTGTGCACCTATGGATGAGGATAATGGGGGGTGGGAAAAGGGCAGAGGGTGGGGTGGGAACCTGGTGGAGGGGAGCAATGGAGGGGGGATAAATGAGGAACATTTGTAATAATACGAACAATAAAGATTTTTTTTTTTTAAATGTAAAAAAAAGAAAACATACAAAGGAGTGGAAAATTGGGTCTCTGAATGTTTTGCCTCAAAACAAGAAAAGTTCTTTTGGGACGGTATCCACAAATTACCTGAAAGACGGGGAAATGTGTAGCTAGTGATGGACATTACTTTGAATAAAGCACTTTTGATGTTTCTCTTGAAATTACCGCATTTTCTTTGATTACAAAAATCCACCATTATTAACCGATACACCTAGAATATTATTTATAGTACAATGCCACTTCCGTTAGCATGGTTATTTGGGAAAATATAGATATAAAGAAAGAAAAAAGTAATATGGCCCTAGTTGGTTTGGCTCAGTGGATAGAGCACTGGCCTGAGGACTCAAGGGTCCCAGGTTCAATTCGGGTCAAGGGCACATGCCTAGGTTGTGGGCTCATCCCCAGAGGGGAGCGTACAGGAGGCAGCAGATAAATGATTCTCTCTCATCATTGATGTTTCTCTCTCTCTCTCCCTCTCTCTCTCTCTCTCTCTCTCTCTCTCTCTCTCTCTCTCTCTCTGTCCCCCTCTCCCCTTTCTCTGTGAAATCAATAAAAATAAATTTAAAAAAAATACGACTCTCTAAATCCTTATCAGTAACCAGAACAGTGACAACAAAACACTTTGGATAACTTCATCTCTTTAAAAATAGCAGTACCAGTATAGCTCAGTTGGTTGGAGCATTGTCCCATAAATCAAAAGGTCGTGGGCTCGATTCCCAGTCAGGGCACAAACAGATTGTGGGTTTAGTTCCCAGTCAGGGCACATACAGGAAACAATCACTCAATGTTTCTCTCTCTCTATCAAATCAATAAACATATACTTGGGTGAGGATTTAAAAAAAAAAGAAGTAGGCCAGCTGCATCACAAGGAAGTATCAGGCCATATGGTTCTTAAGGATCCTGTCAATAGAGCAGTAGTTTTCAACTTTCTTATTTACGATCCAGCATGTGTCATATTACCACTTAAGGAAAAAGAGAAAAGCAAGCAAGCCAATGCTCAGACACTCTCGTAACCATGACCATACCACTAAAGGGCAGCTAATCTGGCATCAAAAGATCAAGTTTTAGAAATGGCAGAGGTTCCATTTAAAGAGGCGGCATCTAGCTAATACCAGTCCTGACAACTACAGGCTTTCACTCTTGGTCACAGAATTTGTCCTGTGGCCTCTGTAGGATGCCAAATCTATCTTTGTGGGAAATACAGAAACCAGTGGATAAGAGGGGAGTTACAATACTTACTTAGATTAAAAGTGAAAAAGCACCCACGGACCCCAACAATGAAAAGAGAAGGGAATAAGTGGCAGCTATCTAAGAAATATATGAACTTAACCTTGATAGCAGATATAGAACAATACCTTTCCGGCTTTATTGTGAAGAAAAAAAAAGGCTAGAGACAAAACTGGTCAAAAGAAGTACGCTTTATGATGGTAAGTTTTAGAGGTATCTAGCTAAGTGCTAACACTATTCGGGATGTGAAGTGATTCAGGTTCCTATCATTAGGGCAATCCAATATGGTAAGATGAAAAATCTAATCAGAGGGTCAAAAGGTTACTAGAATGTTTGTAACTACTGGTACAACCAACAAATGTACAGGAGAATGTCATCACAGTTAAAAGCACCTGATCAATCAATGCATCCTAAAGTGCTAACAACGTTGAGACCACAGAAAAGGGCTCTGGGCACAAAGGGCTAGAGCGCCAGGTAACCACCTTTAAGACAAGCATCTCTGTGTTGGGGGGTGTCATGTGGGGACAGGGGAAGGGAGGGAAAAGGGAAAAAACTTGAGAACTGCTTCAGCTTTCAGTTCGGGGAAAATACAGAATCAAATAACAATAGAAATAGAAAGAGATTTTAGCTAAACATAAGAAACTATGTGGTAATTCCCTTTAACTTAAAATAGAGACTAGGATATTATTTTTTGCGGGGAAAATAAAAGTACAAACCAAAGGAGATAATGTATATGAAAGTAATTTACCTGGATAAAATTACACTAAGTCAACTAAATTTTGGCAGGATAACAGTTATCAAATTTTAAAATATGCATATCCATTGACCCAGAATTTCCCATTTCTGGGCATGTATACCACAGAAATCCTCAAATATCTGAATATAGATGTAGTAAATAAGAATAAATAATGAAACTTAGCAATTTTGGTAAAAAATTCAAAACCACCTAAATTTCCATCATGTGCAATGGTTAAATTAATGATGGTACAGACATTCTATGATTCTATGAAGTGGTTATAAGAAATGAGGTAGATTTATATGTATCAACATGGAAAAATCTCCGTAACATAGACATTGTTTCAAAAATAAAAACCCAAGTCACAAAGCAGGTCTACTTTGTCACAATTCTAAAAACAAACAAGAATAATACCACTACTATATATTTGTTTATATTTCTATCTCTGTATCTAAATACAGAAGAAAAGTCTGAATCATTAATAGTGATTTACTCTGGCAAAGTAGAAACCAACATTGGGAAGGAGAGAGCTTTATGTGATATTTACTTATTATTCTGTACCCTTATATTGTTGGCTTTTATTTTATTGGAACAAATGTATATATTACTTGGGTGTCTTAAAAAAAAATTAAACGCATGGCATTAAGAATTTGTAACTGGCCGAAACCGGTTTGGCTCAATGGATAGAGCGTCGGCCTGCGGATTGAAAGGTCCCAGGTTCGATTCCGGCTAAGGGCATGTACCTGGGTTGCGGGCACATCCCCATTAGGGGGTGTGCAAGAGGCAGCTGATCGATGATTCTCTCTCATCGATGGTTCTAACTCTCTGTCCCTCTCTCTTCCTCTCTGTGAAAAATCAATAAAATATATTAAAAAAAAAAAAAAAAAAAAAGAATTTGTAACTGTAACAGCTTTCACTTCCCTCTCTCTTTGATTTGATTCTTCCCCACCATTAGCCCCACCCACAAAGCCTCTTCCGTGCTCATGGACATTTAGTGTTATATTTGAATCTTGGTTACAAACTAAATTATTTTGTCCTCTCTCACCGTATCCCAGATTTGCAGTTTGATTTGTTTTCCATCAATGTTGACCATACGGGCCCCAAACTCCACACCTGTCAGTGAAGACCAAGAGAAAGAATGTGATTCTCATTCTTGAGAATGTGAACAGCCATATTAAGTGAGAAGTTCCTCTTTTATTCAATACTAGAAGCCTGGTGCACGAAATTCATGCACAGAGGGGGTTCCTCAGCCCAGCCCGCACCCTCTCCAATCTGAAACCCCTCGGGATTGGGACTAAACCGGCAGTCGGACATCCCTCTCGCAATCTGGGACAACTGGTTCCTAACCACTCGCCTGCCTGCCTTCCTGATTGTGCCTAACCCCCCTACCTGCTGGCCTGATCGCCCCTACCTTGCCCCCCTGCCTGCCTGATCATCCTTAACCTCTCTGTCTGCCTGCCTGATCGCCCCCAACTGCCCTCCCCTACAGGCCTGATCTCACCCTCAATATGCTAATAACTTTGCACTTAATGCCACTAAGCTCATTATCAAAAGCAGATTTGCTCCAATTAATTTTGTGTTCCTTTAAGTTTCATTTCTAAAATTAAGAACTGTTCTAGGTGAAAATAACCTCAGAAACATAACTGAAGAGCAGATATGGGGATAAAACAAAGTAGAAAAGGTGAATAAATTTTTATCAATATCACTTCATGTTTAAGTAATGTTTAATTTTATAACTTAAAAAAAAAAGCTTCTAAAAATTCTGAAAATATTTCCTAGCATTTCCTCCAACTCATTCTTAAGTCCTCTATATAAAACAATATTTCTATTTTTGCAATTCCAGAATTTTTTGTTTGACAAAAGATCCTACCTAAGAATGATACATTTAAGACCTCCAAAAATTCCCAGAGTTCACTAGAAAATAGCTTTCCTCATAGGAGTATGGAAACTGACAGTCTGAATAAAGGTTTTGGGTTTCCTGGCATCCATCTTCTTTCAAGGTAACATCAAGACAAAACTTAAAAATCGGCCCAGCCAGTGTGGCTCAGTGGTTGGACGTCAATCTATGAACCAGGAGGTCAGGGCATATGCCTGGGTGCTGGGCTTCATCCCCGGGGGGCGGGGGGAGGGGTTGCAGGAGGCTCATCAATGATTCTCTCATTACAGATGTTTCTATCACTCTCTCCCTCTCCCCTCTGAAATAATAATTTAAAAATAATAATAAATAATAAAAATAAAGAATAGTGATAACTACTGAAAAATGTCCCTAATTTCCGCACTCCCACCCCTGCCCTTTCTGGAAAATAGAAATGGAATTTCAATGGGGAAGGTTAAAAAAAAACCAAAAAACCCCCCACAAAACTTCATCTCCTTTTATGCAACTTTCTCTAGTTAGGCTCTCAGAGATGCTCATATTTTGCACATGTTTTCTACCCAACTGCCTTGTTTATCTAGGCACAGAAGACTGCATTTATCTTGGTACAGAGGAAAGAAACAGAGCCTATAATGGACTCTGGGGGAAAACATGATTGATCACATCATTCTTCAGATTTAAAACTTGTCATTTCCTCCTATTACTCAGGGTATTTCAAAACTTGGTCCCTAACTTATTTTCTACCTTTTATTTTTACCACTCTCCACTTCAAACTCTATGCTCCAGACATATTAAACTACTTTCAGTTTTCCAAAGGTAGCCAGACCGATCTCCATCATTCCTAAGCCTTTTCATGTTATTATTCCTTCTTGCCCTGATCACTTTTCCCTCATCTCTACAACCCTTTGCCTAGCTAACTCTTGCTCATTCTTCAACTCTCAGCCTTTCCTGGGAGAGGTAGCAGTCTCTCCTCTTTTGCAATAGGAATTTACTTGTCACTACTCTGTATCTACTCCCAGCTCCACCTCCTACATTGGAAGATTATAAGCTACTTAAGGGCAAAGTTTGCCTTGTTAATAAGCACTGTATCATTAGCACCTATCATGGTGTGAGTGTCCACTTAATATTCATTTCCAAAAATATTTTCCTACTGATGCTATCCTCTTGTAACCACATTAGCTTTTAGCTCTGGGTAAGTCCTTTGGAAGCAGTAGTAGCTACAGATCTCCATATCCTGGGGCTTCGAGGTGGCAATATGGTAAGAATGGGAGTCAGGGTTTTATTCAGAAACTACATTTGCATGGCAAGAAGGCTAGTTTTATACATTTCTTTGGGATGAATTTATGGACATAATGAGGATGGGGATACTAAGGCCTCAGCAGGCCATGACTTATCACAAATGTGTGGGAGATGCTTATACTTTCCAGGATCACCAGTGCATTTTTTGGAACCCAACATACCCCTTTCTTTATAAATTACTAGAGGCTTGGTGCATGAAAATTCATGTGTGTGTGTGTGTGGGGGGGGGGGGGGGTGGAGTGTGAGGGGGGCGAGTCCCTCAGCCTGGCCTGCCCCCTTCACAGTTCTGGAGACCTCAGGAGTGGGAGGCAACCCAGGCAATCAGGGGGAGGCGACGCACCCATCACACCTTTGCTGCTGCCACTGCAAGCCTTGGCTAGCCCTGGTTACCTGAGCCTCAGTCAGTGGGGGGTGCAGGAGGACCCAAGGCCCCCAGCAGGGCTGAGGGAACTAAGGTGGCAGGGGCGCCACCATCTTGTGATGGCATGACAGTCAATTTGCATATTACCTCTTTAGTAAATAGGATTAATTTCATCTAGCTTTTAATAAGTCTGGGATGGCTCTTCAATTTGCTTCTTCCTCTCCAACACACAAAAAGACTACACATTGGAAATTGCTTTACAAAACATACGTGAGGTTACCCGCAATTTCCCCACAAAGCGAGTTTGTACATTATGCTTTCGTGCAATTTTCCATAAACATTCAAATTGCGTTTGGGGGGGAAAATAAATCCTACAGCAACTAATTCATACTTCACGTTTGTTTCTAAAGTTACCTTTCAATGATTTACTCCCCATTCCACTATTCCCCATTCACAGCATTTGATTGTCCACTCTTCATTTAACATAACTTGGGACTAGTTTAAAAAGAGGGGAAGCGAACTTTTTACTTCCAGCTCTGAAGGCTGCTAACTTTTCCACTTTAGCTCGTCGGGTTTCACCGTCTGCTCTGACAGGCACAGGCACTTACCTATGGTGAGGTCGTGGACAGGCTGGAACCGCTTGTCTGTGAACTGCAGGAGGAGACATGACTTCCCCACACCTGCAAGAGGAGGAGCACATGCCGGCCCTCACATGGCCGTGGCCGGGAGCAGGGCAGAGTCCGGAGCCGGGGGCTGGGGAGGGAGACCCCGGGCCCCGCCCCGCCGCCCGCCCCGCCCCGCCCCGCCCCCGCCCGCTCTCACCTCAACCGCCCAGCCTCCCGAGCCCCGCCCCCACGGCCTGATCTGGGAGCTGGGGATCCCCGCCCCGGCCAGGAGGGCCGTCGCCCGGCGGTTACCTGTGTCCCCGATGATTATGTATTTGAAGAGATACGCATAAGTCATGGTCCTGTTTCCTCTGGATTCCGGGTCCGCCCGACTTCAACAGCCACTTACCTCCGGCCTCTCTAGCCACTCACTCCGCCCATCTCCGGCCCCTCTAGTCCCGCTCGCGTCTCTATTGCTCTCCCCAGAAACCCTCTCCGGGTGGGAGCGCCGGCGGCCCTCAGACGCCGCCTCCCCGGACGCCGCTAGCACGCCTGCGTGCCATAGTCCTCCAACCCCCAGGGGGCGGTGTGGCCGGTGTCCCAGCCCGCTGGGCCTTCCCGGCAGGAGTCGCGACGGCAGGCGCGCCTTCCAATCGGCGGCGAGTGACGCGTCCTCGCGGAAGTGACGGCAGCCGCGGGTCCAGTGGGGGCGGTGGGGACGATGCGGGGACTGAGGCGGCGGTAGCCGGTAACCGTTGTGTGTGAAGATGGAGGTGAGAACTTGAGCGCTGAGCAGGCTGCCGAGAGAGCGGAGGCGGGACGCGGGGCGGCGGGGCGGTTGACGGGGCTGCAGAGGGAGTGGGGTTTGGGGATGGAGGGGGGGGGGGAGCGTTGTGGTCTGAATGTCGGGGTCAGCATCGGTCGCTCCAAGCTAAAACTCCCTTCTCGCCTCACTTCTCCCCGCGGCTTTCCTTTGGCTCCCAGTTTCCCGGAGGAAACGACAATTACCTGACGATCACAGGGCCCTCACACCCCTTCCTGTCAGGGGCCGAGGTGAGCACGGGCTGCGGGCGCGGGCGCGGGGGCAGGGCCGGGGCGGAGGAGGCGGTGGGAGGGGGCGGAGGGGGGGGGCCGGGGCCGGCGGCCGAGGCCGCTGTTGGCACCCAGACTCTTCTGGACCCTGAGGACTAGTGGGGAGGCCTGGGGGCTGCTGTCAGCAGAAAGGCGGGGCGGAGGAAAGAGCTAACCTGCTTCCGAGTGCCCCCGGAGGGGAAGACGGAGGGGAATTGTCTCCTCTGGTTGGGGGCGAAGTAATTGCAGGGACGATCCTGAGGGAATGGCCGGGGGAAGAGAACATTTCAGCTGAAGAAACTGGGGTGCGGAGGGAAGGAGCATTGCCTGGAAGGGGTTAACACCGTGAGCATGTGTTCCTTCTTGGAACAACTCTGTGGAAGGGGGTCTTTGTTTCGTTCAGATGACCTACTCAGCGATAAAAAACAGAAGAGTTAGCTTGTTTTGCTAAGTGACAGGACGAAAGGAAGTCGTTAACCAGAGAACATGAAAGGAGTGAGGCATGTGCGTCTGTTTGCCAGTGACTCAGGTTGCTTCACCTTTGCATGTCACGGTCTCTCCAGCTGTCAGATGGCTACAATGGTCGTTTCTTGTGATGTTGATAAACAGAAGTATTGGCGTGGCTCCGTGGTTGAGCGTGGAGCTATATCAACCAGGAGGTCGGTTCCATTCTGGTCAAGGGCACATGCCTGGCTGCGGGCTGGATCCCCAGTAGGGAGGTTCAGGATGCAGCTGATCAATGATTCTCTCTCATCATTGATGTTTCTCTCTGTCCCTCTAAAAACAACTTTTTTAAAAAAAATGTATTTTTTTTAAAAAGACTCACTTAAAAGAAAGTGCATCATTGCCAGTTTCTTCTAAATCAGGTTTCCACAATTAAATTTCTCTAAACTGCGGTTAATTTCACATTGTCCACATCTAGAAACTTTCTGGGTTTGAGCCTGTCCTTTGTTTTTGCTTTTATGACTTTAAGACGTTTATAAAGACAAAAATACTTTGGCAAGAAGCTGATAACTAAATTTCAGTGGCTTCCTTTAGCTCTGGACTTTGTCATTGTTAATAGTTCTTCTCCTCATTGCCACTTCACCTTCATTTCCCGTTTGTTTTTTTTTTGTTTTGTCTGTTTGTTTGTTTTGTTTTTTAAGCTCTATTTTAATCAGATTATGGTTTTTGTTGTATCTGGTCTTATAGTGAGCCACTCAGAACTACCGTGTTTTCCCGAAAATAAGACATCCTCCGAAAATAAGACCTTCTTACAGGTTTCCTTCTGAGTGAAATATAAGGCACCCCCCCAAAAAATAAGGCCCCCCCCCCCAGGCTAAACATGAGAGATTTGGTCCACTGATTCTGAAAGAAATGGAGTCACAGGAAATTCAGGAATTGGATTGTTATGATGATATTCCAGAAGATGATGACATGATTGTCATTGAATAAATGAGTAAATTCTTGATACTGTAGGATTCACAGTTTGTCTGGTTTGTGTTGACAGCTACCATACTACCATACCATATACAGGTAATAAATATCCTTTATTTTCATTTAACAATAAATGTGTACCGTATTCTTCTTCATGGAAAAATAAGACATCCCCTGAAAATAAAACCTAGCGCATCTTTGGGATCAAACATTAATATAAGACACTGTCTTATTTTCGGGGAAAGAGGGTAGTAAAGGTAATTTAAAATTTTTTTCTTTTAGAAAAGGGGAGAGGAGAGAGGTAAGAGAGAGACATCGATTTGTTGTCCTACCCATATATGTACTCATTGGTTGCTTCTTGAATGTGCCCTGAGCGTGGATTGAATCTGCAATCTGACATGTGGGTCAATGCTCTAATCAACTGAGCTACTCAGCTACGGCATTCATTATATTGAGTACTTTCTAGGTGCTGAATTCTATGTCATGATAGGAGGCAGTGCATGGTGATGGAGAGACCTTTGTTTAAATCCTGCCTCCCTGTTTTTTTTTTATTACAATTGTCAAACAATATTATATTAGTTTTAGGTGTACAACTTAGTGACTACACATTTATATAACTTAGGAAGCGATCACCTGATAATGCTAATATGGGCAAAAGATTTGAACACATACTTCACAAAAGAACAAATCCAAATTGCCACTAGGCATCTGAAAAAGGGTCATCATCACTCATCAGAGAAATGCAAATTAAAATCAAGGAGATCCCATTGCATATCCACCAGAATGTTTAAAATAAAAAAGACTGACAATTCCAAGAGTTGACAAGGAAGTAGATAACTCTTAATCATTGCTGGTAAGAGTGTAAATTGATTCAACCACTTTGGAAAACTGACAGTATCTACTAAGGATAAGCATATAACATGCCCTGGCTGGTTTGGCTCAGTGGATAGAGCGTCGGCCTGCAGACTGAAGGGTCCCAGGTTCAATTCCGGTCAAGGGGAAGTACCTTGGTTGCGGGCACATCCCCAGTGGGGGTGTGCAGGAGGCAGCTGATCGATGCTTCTCTCTCATTGACGTTTCTAACTCTCCCTTCCTCTCTGTAAAAAATCAATAATATATATATATATATATATATATATATATATATATATATATATATTTTTTTTTTTTTTTTTTTTTTTTTTTTAAAGGATAAGCATATACCTACCCTGTGACCTAATGATTCCACTCTTTGATACACATATGGGACAAATGAGTGCATATATTCACCAAAAACATTTATGTTCACAGCATCATAGTAGCTAAGCATTGGAAACAACCCAAGTGTCTGTAAACTGGTACATCTGTAAAAAGGAATACTACACAGTAATAAAAAATGAACTATTAATAAATGCAATTTGGATAATCTCAAAATTATAATGTAAGCAACAGAAGCCAGACATAAAAGAATAGACACAACATGAGTTTATTTTTAATGAAGAAATATGCAATACTAAACTCCTACATAATGAAGAGGTGATATGCAAATTAACCCTCACACCCTCACTAGATGGTTGCCTATAGCCAGGCCAGTAGGGGGGTTAGTGAGGGATGACCAAATGACTGAATAACAGGCTGTGTGGGGCAACCAGTTGTGGGGGAAGGGGCTTGGGAGGGCAGTAAGAGGTGACTAGGCCAGCGGGGGAGGGGTGCATTTGGGGGAAATTAGGCCGGCAGTGGGGGCAGTGAGGGGCAAACAGGCTGATGGAGGGGGGCAGTAAGGGGTGACCAGGCTGGCGGGGGTGAGGCAGTTGGAGGCGACCTGACCAGCAGGCAGGTGAGCGATTAGGAACCAGTGGTCCAGGATTGTGAGAGAGATGTCTGAAAACAGCAGTCAGACATCCCCCAAGGGGTCCTGGATTGGAGAGGGTGCTGGCTGGGCTGAGGGGACACCCCCCCCATTCATGAATTTTGTGCACTGGGCCTCTAGTAATGATATAAATCAGAATAGTGATATTTGTTGTGGAAGGAGGGAACATTGACTGGGAAGGAGCATGAGAAAATATTTTGGAGTGATAGAAATATCTGTATCCTTGATCTGAGTGGTGGTTAATTGGATGTTAGCATATGTTAAAAAATCCATTGAAATATATATTTAAAATTTGTGTATATATAAGTTATGCTTCAGTAAATAAAAAATAATTTTTAAAGAGTACATGTCCAGAGAGAAAAGCTTAGCATTTGTTATAACATTGTTTGAGATAGGAAAAGTCTATAATCTAAAGGAATTTAATCTTTTCTTTCATTCAGGTTGGCTCCTATATAATGATACTAGTGGCCCACTGCATGAAATTTGTGAAGGGGGTGGTGTCTCTCAGCCTGGTCTGCACCCTCTTCAATCTGGGACCCCTTGGGGGATGTCTGACTGATGGTTTAGGCCCGATCCCTAAACCGGCAGTCGGACATTCCTCTCACAAGCCAGGACCATTGCCTCTAACCACTCTGCCTGCATGCTCACAAATTGCCCTCCTGCAGGCCTGCTCATCCCCAACAGCCCCCGCCTGCCAGTCTGCTCATCCTCAACTGTCCCCCCTGCTGTTCTGATCATCTCAACTGCCCTTGCCTGCCAGCCTGCTTGCTCCCATCTTGCCAGCCTTCCTGCCCCAAACTGGGCTCCCCCTGCCAGCCTGCGCCTCCAACTGCCCTCCCCTCCTGGCCTGATTGTCTCTAACTGTCTCTCTCTCAGCCCTGTCACCATGGCTTTGTCCAGAAGGATGTCCAGAAGGTCTCCCAGTCTAATTAGCATATCACCCTTCTATTAGTATAGATGGTGTTTTGAGCACTTTGGGAAAATAATAAGTCATAAGTATACTTTAATTAGAAATAGCATTTATAATATTAGAACCAGTTAATGATTTTAGGCTGAATAGTTAAAAATCACTACTATATCAGTTTAATAGATTTTTGGGAGAAGAGAGAGAGAGAGAGAGAGAGAGAGAGAGAGAGAGAGAGAGGAGGGGAGGGGAGGGGAGGGGAGGGGAGGGGAGGGGAGGGGAGGGGAGGGGAGGGGAGGGGAGAGGGAGGGGAGAGGGAGAGGAGAGGAGAGGAACATTGATGTGAGAGCAAGACATAGAGCAGCTGCTTCCTGCACACCCTCTACTGGGGATGGAGCCTGCAACCTGGGCATTTACCCTGACAGGAATGGAACTGGCAATCTTTGAGTGCTAGGGCTGACTCCCAACCAAATGACACCAGTCAGGGCTACTATGTCAGTTTTTAAGAACAATAAATTATTTAAATAACACATGGTACTAGTGTACTATTGAATAAATATGTATTGGATTAAATTTCTTTAAAATGAATAATTTACACAAGAAACTAAAATGCTGGATTGTGTGTTTTGGTATGGGAGTGTGAAATGGGAAGGAAATGGTTGTTAGTTTTTTGTTGTTGTTCCCTCAATAGGTAAGCCTCCTTATTTTATTTTAAATACTAGTGGCCTGGTGCATGATATTTGTGCATGGGAGCTGGGGGGTTCCCTCAGCCCAGCCTGCACCCTTTCCATTCTGGGACTCCTCAGAGGATGTCCAACTGCCAGTTTAGGCCCAATCCCACAGTGGTCCCTTTCGCAGTCTGGGACCACTGGCTCCTAACTGCTCACCTACCTGCCTGCCAACCTGAACACCCCTAACTGCCCTACCTTTCAACTGCCCCCCTGCCAGCCTGATCACTCCCAACTGTGCTGCCCTGCAGGCTTGCTCACCCCCAACTACCCCCCCCCCCTTGCTGGCCTGCTCGCCCCCCAACTGCCCCCTCTGCCAGCCAGCTTGCCCCCAACTGCCCCCCTTGCTGGCCTGATCACCCCCACCTGCGCGCCCCCCCCCCCCCCTGCTGGCCAGCTCACCAACAACTGCCCTCCCCTGCCGGCCTGATTGCCCCCAGCTGCCCCCCCCTTGCCAGCCTGCTCGCCCCCAGCTGTCCCCCCTTGCCTGCCTTATCGCCCCCAACTGTCTCCTTCCTCCCCCACCCCCCACCAGCCTGCTTGCCCCCAATTTCCCCTCTACGCCAGCCTTATCGTCCCTAACCAACTCTGCCTCGGCCAAGCCACCATGACTTTGTCCAGAAGGATGTCCTTCCAGAAGGTCTCCCGGAAATTCTCCTAGTCTAATTAGCATATTACCCTTTTATTAGTATATATTTTTTATTTTGGAGAGTAAGGGAGAGGGAGAGAGAGATAGAAACATCAGTGACAAGAGAGAACCATTGATCAGCTGCCTCTTACATACCCCACTTTTGGGATCAAGCCCACAACTCAGTCATGTGTCCTGACCGGGAATCAAACAATGACTTCCTGGTTCATAGGTCAGTGCTCAACCACTGATTCATACCAGCTGGGCAACCTCCTTATTTTATAAACCATAATACCCAAACTGCTTCTTCCCCCTAAAAGGCCCAGGAATTTAACAGAGAAGGGGAAAAAAGCTGAGTGAGAAGGTAACTTCATCATGTTTCTATTTTCTCCTTCTGTGCTCATATCATTTATATTTACTTTGATACTTGATAGTTACCTTTGTTTTATATTTGATAGTCTAGAGCAGTGTTTCCCAACCTTCTCTCATGATGAGAATCACCTGGTGGAGTTGTTAAAACACAGATTCCTGAATCCCAACTAAGAAGTGCTAAACTAGAATTTTTGGGAACATATAGGTAAAATTGTATACTTAACTAGTGCTCTAACACAGATGTTATATACAGAGCACTAAGTTAGGTATGCAATTTTACCTATATGTTCTCAAAAATTCTAGTTTAGCACTTCTTAGTTGGGATTCAGGAATCTGTGTTTTAACAACTCCACCAGGTGATTCTCATCATGAGAGAAGGTTGGGAAACACTGATGTAGTAGATCCACCAAAATAAGTTTGGATTTTCATAATTGGATTTTAATCATAATCTTTCAAATCATTTGTGTAGTAAAGGGATTTAGAGAGAGTCTCTGTATTTATTCTAGCATGTGGTTTACTCTTCTGTATTCTTATTCATTGCCATTATTTTTAAAATATATTTTTATTGATTTTAGGAATGGAGAGGGAGATAGAAACATCAATGGTGAGAGAGAATCATTGATCAGCTGCCTCCTGCACGCCCCCTACTGGGGATTGAGCCCACATCAAGGCTTGTGCCCTTGGCTGGAATCAAACCTAGGACCCTTGAGTCCACAGGCCCGACGCTCTATCCACTGAGCCAAACCAGCTAGGGCTTATTGCCATTATTTTACTCTTTCTACTTAAAGGAAGAAAATCAAATAAGCAAAACAACGTAACCCACCTCCCTGCTCTCCCCCCAAAACATACACAATACCATTAAAGCCACAGATAATGACTGACAAAGATGTTTTCAGGAGGTTGAACATACAAAGAATGCCTTGTTAATTCGATACAATGGAATCTCAGCATGTATGTTTTTTTAGTGTAGTGCATGAGAGCACTCCAGATGGTTTATGAGGGTTAGTCCTTTGTAGAACACTCGTCTCTTATTTTGGATATGAATTTTTATTCTTTTAGAGTTTTCATTAACAAATCATTTCATATCTCAGCAGAGTTGCTTTTTTATTTGTATGGTAAGCATTATTTGTTGTGGATAGGCATCTTTTTACTTTGCCAAAACAATCTGTATCTTTAAAATTTTTTCAAACTACTATTATATAACATTGATCTAGCATAATAAATGTTTCCCCTGTTCTTTTTCCTGTCTCTGTAGCTTGTTTGTTTGCATGAGAATTTGGTTTAAAAAAAAATCTTTGTACCCACTTCCTGAAAAGTGCTCACGTGAATCTAAACTGTATTTTCGGTGTCATGTAAGCTCTTGGTTGGTTAGAGTGCTGTCCCAGTACTCCAAGGTTGCGGGGATTGAGCCCACAACTCGGGCCTGTGCCCTGACCAGGAATCGAACCATGACCATCTGATTCATAGGTCAACATCCAGACATTGAGCCACGCCTGCTGGGTGCCATTTTAATGTCAAAAGAAACCATAACATTTAATGTGTCTTATGTCAGCAATTGGTCTGTTAGCTCTGTGTGTGGTGGCCCCATTCGGAATAGAAAGAGTGTATTATTTTTGTAGTTGGACTCAGAGGAAGGGATTGAGTCTTTAGCCAGCTGGAGTAATCTTTTTCTTCCTCACTTAACAGAAAGGCTTAGTCAGAGCAAGATTATGTTCAGGAGCTGATAAAAAACCAGTTTGCCATTTAAAAAATAATTATGGAATGATTCATTAATATGTGTTTCATCATGTGCAGGGGCCATGCTAATTAATCATCCAATTTTAGTTTATGCGCTGCCAGAGTGAGCACCAGTTTATCTTTTGACAGTAGCTCTTATGTTTTTCTCTTCACTATTATCCTTATTTTGGCATTGTTAGATTTTTCAAAAATACTATACAAATAGGAATCTTATTTGTTGTTAACGTCATGATTTCTAAAATGGAAAAGATATAGCAAACTCTTAAGTGCATACATTTTAGAGGGAGGTAAGGTACCCATGATAGGAAAAGTTTCAAAGGAACATAAAACAACAGAATTTAATTGTCAGGTTGACAATGAATTTCTGTGGTCTAACAGCTTAGGCGTAGTAGTAGTGAAATCTTTAGGATCCTTGGAGAGACTTTCATAGCTAAACAGGTAATAAAGTCTGAGTCGTTACTAATGCTGCCGAAAGGATTATTCATTAGAATAATAGACATAATATTTTAGGGCCGCTGAGATGATAAAAATAGAAGAGATAAAAAAAAAATTCAAAATTGTGATTGATGTTGACAGCTTTGTATGTGCCATACATCCAAGGATATGAGACAGAGAGGTTTAGTTGTAAAACTAAACAGGTCCTAAGAAATTGATAACAAAAATAGGATCCCGGTTGGGAAGAGGTACACTGAGAATTCTCAGTACTCAGCCATGTTCTTCACTTACAAGTATACAATTTCTCCTCTTCCCACTAATTATTTTTCCTCTCTTTTCCCCCCTTACAGACATTCCATACACCAAGCCTTGGTGATGAAGAGTTTGAAATCCCACCTATCTCCTTGGATTCTGATCCGACATTGGCTGTCTCAGATGTGGTTGGCCACTTTGATGATCTGGCAGACCCATCCTCCTCTCAGGATGGCAGCTTTTCAGCCCAATATGGGGTCCAGACATTGGACATGCCTGTGGGCATGACTCATGGCTTGATGGAGCAGGGCGGGGGGCTCCTGAGTGGGGGCTTGACCATGGTAAGGGGCAAAATATGTTTAGGCTTACCCAAACTCCTAGGCATGGTGTTAGGGAAGATAAAAGGGATTCTGTTCCCTGTTGCACTTGAGTATTACATGTTTCTCTTGTGGATGAAGGCTCATTGATAAAGACTTAAAGTACATTGAATGAATGAAATGTATCATCTGAGTGAATTTTACTTGAAAAATGGTTTAAAATAGTAGTGTCCCGTCACCTGAAGATTAATCCTGAATTGAAGATGATTTGTGATTTGCAAGCAGTCTCCCCCTTTTAATATAGCCTTCACATCCTAGGATCCAAATGTGCGTGTGATAGCTGACACATTGATTTATTCAAAAACAGTCTGAACAAAATGTATTAACTGTGGGTCAGTAAGTGTTATAAATCAGTATATTGGGCTTTCAGCACATCTCATTAGTAGCACATCTCCACACATTTAATATGAAACATCTTGACTTCGGCCTTATTACTCGATTGCCTGTGTATTGCAACTTTAAAATCCATCATTTTAGCAGTGTACACAGAAGTTTTTCTTTAATCCTTGTGTCATTACTACCTCCAGATTACCAAATAATTTATTAACTCTTTAATTTGTCCAAAATTAAGACCTCTGGTTATTTTTAGTTGTTTTAGAACAGGCTTTGGAATACAAAGAAGTGACTTTACTAATTTATGTACTTTATTAAAAAGCAATGTTTTATATGTAGACAAATTATTTTATGTTTAGAGTCTAAACAATGGTACAATGTAGATGAGTAGGGTGTTTATAAACTGTCCTGAACTCGGTGGGGGGAAGAGTGGTGTTCTTTATATTTAATGTTTAATTAGTCCTTCTGCTTTTCTCAGGACTTGGACCATTCTATAGGAACTCAGTATAGCGCCAACCCACCTGTTACAATTGATGTACCAATGACAGACATGACGTCTGGCTTGATGGGGCATAACCAGTTGACCACCATTGATCAGTCAGAACTGAGTTCTCAACTTGGTTTAAGCTTAGGGGGTGGTACCATTCTTCCACCTGCCCAGTCACCTGAGGATCGTCTTTCAACCACCCCTTCACCTACTAATTCACTTCATGAGGATGGTGTTGAGGATTTCCGGAGGGTGAGGCATTCCCTGCCAAAAATGAAATCTGCCCTGATATTCTGGGATAAAACTCTTGGCACACAGAGAACTTTACACCTGTTCTGCCATCTCCTCTAGTCTTTTCTGGGTATGGGGTCCTGCCTCTCAATTTATAGTGTGTAAAGTTCCTCCCAGTCTTCATTCTTATTGGACCCCATATACTTTATTAATATCTTAATCCTATTGCCTCTATTTTTAGTATTTCTGAAAATTCCTCCATGTAGCTAGTTTCCCCATATAAAAGTCCTTTTCTTGTAGTTCTCCAGATATACTTCCCTTCTTCCTTCTTGTAATTCTCTCTTTTTCCCCTGCAGCAACTTCCCAGCCAGAAGACAGTTGTTGTGGAAGCAGGGAAAAAGCAGAAGACCCCAAAGAAGAGAAAAAAGAAAGATCCTAATGAACCTCAGAAACCAGTTTCCGCATATGCCTTATTCTTTCGTGATACACAGGCTGCCATCAAGGGACAGAATCCCAATGCCACTTTTGGAGAAGTTTCAAAAATTGTGGCCTCCATGTGGGACAGTCTTGGAGAGGAGCAAAAACAGGTGAGCAAACAATGAGGAACTAGTGGATAGGGAATGTTCTAGAAGTTTTTAAGTAAAGGGCTGATGAAACTTAAGTTTTATTTTAACTTTCTTACGTGTTTATCACCTCTTTGTTAATGTCATTTACAGATCATCCTTTGTCTTAGAAGCTGCAGCCATATACTAACTAAAAAGTATCAATTATTATATTGATAGAAACACTGAATCTAGCTTTTCTAAGCCTTTTTTCCCCCACTGTAAAATTAGGCTGTTTCTTCATAAGTTGCATGTTGTGGCTAACTCTAAAATCTACTAAGTTTAGATTTAGAATTTAGGAATTTTCTCATTGGCTTATTTTACAATTAAAAACTATGATTAATCTCCCTAAATTTAATGTGGATTTTTTTTTTTTTTTTTTAATGAAAATTGTGCCTGGCCACCAAGCTCAGTGGTTGAGTGTGAACCCCGGTCAGGGCACATAGGGGCATGCAAAAGTTAGCTAATCAATGCTTTTGAGCACCCCTGATGGTCAGTGCGCTCCCATAGGGCTCATGGCTGGCAAGCACAGCAGTGGTGTGGGAGCCTCCCAGCTCTGTGGCAGTGCAAAGGACCCCTTGGGGTCCCAGACTGCAAGAGGGCACAGGCTGGGCTGAGGGACCCTCCAGTGCACGAATGTTGTGCAATGGGCCTCTAGAATTTAAAATAAATAAATAATGAAAATTGTGATACTATGTAATAAAGGATAGAATTGAAATGGCTATAATTATCATACACTATCTAGGTTTTGTGTGAAAGAGAAATTGCTACTTAGTTTGAAAAGAGTAAATTTATTCTAGATAACTGTATTAGTTATCTGTTGCTACTCAAAGCACCACAAATTTTTAAAATGGCAATTTATTATTTCCCATGATTCTTCAAATTGATTGGGTGGTTTTCCTAATGTTCTTTCCTGGGCACATTTCCGTGGTTGTAGTCAAGGGACAGCTGGTATGGCTGGCCAGGGTTACTTTGCTCCCATGTCTGGCATTTGCTGCTACCTCTTTCACACGGCCTCTATCTTCCACATTTAGATGAGCTTCTTTACAGTATGGCAAATGTTGACCAGTGATCCAAGAGGACAAAAACAGATACCCAAGATTTTTTGTGTCACTTCAGCCACATTTTAATGGTCAACGGAATTCATAGAGCTAGCCCAGATTCAAAGAAAGAGCAAATTCAAAGAAAGATTCAGCTCTTAATGGAAGAAGAGGTATACAAAATGGAAAGAGTTCTTGTAGCCATCATTGCAAACAATTTAACACTTTAAATATATATATATTTTTTATTGATTTTTTTATAGAGAGGAAGAGTGAGAAATAGAGTTAGAAACATTGATGAGAGAGAATCATCGATCAGCTGCCTCTTGCACATCCCTAATGGGGATGTGCCTGCAACCAAGGTACATGTCCTTGACTGGAATCGAACCTGGGACCCTTCAGTCCGCAGGCCAACCCTCTATCCATTGAGCCAAACCGGTTTTGGCGATTTTAATTTAACACATTTTTTAAGGGAGAGTATACTGGTTAGGCACAATCCCAGGCTATGCAGACTACTGATCTGAAATAATTTGGGGGTCAGGATTTGTTTTGCTAATCGAAGTAGGCATGGGTTGGTGTTAACTTTAGAAGTGTAGTTATTCTGGCAAGATTCTTTTCTTTAAAAAAAAAATATATATTTTATTGATTTTTTTCAGAGAGGAAGGGAGAGAGATAGAGTTAGAAACGTCGATGAGAGAGAGTCATCGGCTGCCTCTTGCACACCCCGTACTGGGGATGTGCCTGCAACCAAGATACATGCCCTTGACTGGAATCGAACCCAGGACCTTTCAGTCCACAGGCCGACACTCTATCCACTGAGCCCAAACTGGTTTCGGCTCTTTTCATTTATTTAGTTTTCTTTTTTCCTTTTTTATTAATTTCAGAGAGGGAGAGGGAGAAATAGAAACATCAATGATGGGAGAGAATCATTGATTGGCTTCCTCCTGCACCCCCCTTACTGGGGATCGAGCCTACAACCCAGGCATGTGTCCTTGACCAGTACTCAAACCTGGAACACTTCAGTCCGTAGGTGTCCACTGAGCCAAACCAGCCAGGGTTGGCAAGATTCTTGTTGATTGGCTGGCTTTCAGATGCTTGGTCACTGGAAAGTCTGGCATGGAGGCTGTCTTGATTACTAGCTTTCAAAAGTATGTTCACTAAAAGGGAATTGCCAGTACTTATTTTAAAAATACATATATCTTTATTGATTTTAGAGAGGGAGAGAGAGAGAAACATCAGTGATGAGAAAGAATCTTTGATAAGCTAACTCCTGCACACCCTACACTGGAGAGAAAGCCCACAATCCAGGCATATGCCCCGACTGGGAATCAAACCATGACCTTCTGGTTCATAGATCGATGCTCAACCACTGAGCAACACTGGCCAAGCTGGAGTTGTCAGTATTCAGATTGAGATTGTCATTCAGTGATGAATAGAATTATCAATCTTTTGCTGGGACCGGTTTGGCTCAGTGGGTAGAGCACTGGCCTGCGGACTGAAAGGTCCTGGGTTCGATTCTGGGCAAGGGCATGTACCTTGGTTGCAGGCACATCTCCAGTAGGGGGTGTGCAAGAGGCAGCTGATCGATGATTCTCTCTCATCGATATTTCTAACTCTCTATCCCTCTCTCTTCCTCTCTATGAAAAATCAATAAAATATATTTTAAAAAAAAAGAAAAAAAGAATTATCAGTCTTTTCTAGGCGTTTGGGCACTTCTTAAACAGTTTTTCTTTCCTGCAGGTATATAAGAGGAAAACTGAGGCTGCCAAGAAAGAGTATCTAAAAGCTCTGGCTGCTTATAAAGACAATCAAGAGTGTCAGGTAAGAGGGTTATGGCAGATGGATATTTAAACCAATAAAATATTTTTCAAGCTGTTTATTAGTTACTAGAGCCCAGTGCATGGAATTCGTGCATGGGCAGGGTTTGGGGAGGGGGTGTGGGGGAGTCCCTCAACCCGGCCTGAACCCTCTCCAATCCAGGACCCCTCTTGCAATCGGGGACCACTGGCTCCTAACTACTCACCTGCCTGCCTGCCTGATTGCCCCTAACCACCTCTACCTCGGCCCTCACTACCAATGGCTTTGTCCAAAAGGACATCTGGAATATGCCTGGTTTAATTAGCATATTATCCTTTTATTAGTATAGATAATACCACCAAAAACCTGTGCAACCTCTTAATAACTAGTTAAAGCTTAGAAATATATACAGCATGGTTTCTTGCTGGAGTTGTCAGTATTAAATCTTACTAAACAGTAAATCTTACTAAATCCATCATAAATCTTACTAAAGAGTCTTTGTGAGTTTGTTTTTATTGTTTACTTTAGACAGGGTAGCACCCACAGCTGTTGTTTTTCTTTCTCCCCCCCCCCCCCCCGCCCCCCTCCTCCCCCCCCATCTATCATTGTCTTTTGGGAGGTGATTAAAGTGAATATGTCCCAGGGAATACAGTAAATTTCTGAATGGCTTTTTTTTTTTTGGTCGTCTTTTAGGCCACTGTGGAAACTGTAGAGCTGGATCCAGTGCCACCATCACAGACTCCTTCTCCACCTCCTGTTGCTACTGTTGACCCAGCATCTCCAGCACCAGCCTCAACAGAGCCCCCTACCCTGTCTCCTTCCATTGTTGTTAACTCTACTCTTTCATCCTATGTGGCAAATCAGGCAACTTCTGGGGCTGGGGGTCAGCCTAATATCACCAAGTTGATTATTACTAAACAGGTGTTGCCCTCATCTATTACCATGTCCCAAGGAGGGATGGTTACTGTTATTCCAGCCACAGTGGTGACCTCCAGGGGGATCCAACTAGGCCAAAGCAGCACAGCTACTATACAGCCCAGTCAACAAGCCCAGATTGTTACTCGGTCAGTGTTGCAGGCAGCAGCAGCAGCTGCTGCTTCTATGCAACTGCCTCCACCCAGACTACAACCACCTCCATTGCAACAGATGCCTCAGCCCCCCACTCAGCAGCAAGTGACCATTCTGCAGCAGCCTCCCCCTCTCCAGGCCATGCAACAGCCTCCACCTCAGAAAGCTCGAATCAATTTACAGCAACAGCCACCTCCTCTGCAGATCAAGATTGTGCCTGGACCCACTCTGAAAATGCAGACCACCTTAGTCCCACCAACTGTGGAAAGTAGTCCTGAGCGGCCTATGAACACAAGCCCTGAGGCCCATACAGTGGAGGAGACCTCTACTGATACGATCTGTGAGATGATCACAGATGTAGTTCCTGAGGTGAGCCAGTTTTCAAGTCTTTCCTTTGATGATCAGTCTCCTCTGTTGATCCAATAAAAGTAGGGGTTGCCATAAGCACTTAATGCTCGACAACCAGGAGTATGAAACAGCTTGTAAAGGACAGTTCCCACCTGTAACACTCTGTAATGTTCTTGGTGAAAAGCATTATGGGGCCTCCTTTCCCAGACTACTCTTTAAGCAAAATACTGTGATTTGACTAGAGAGGGTACAACCCAAGCCCAGGGTTATACCCAAGGATCCTAAGCTTTGGAGATTTAAGTGCTTCCATTTCTCCTATATCTGGACTGCTTGGCTTGATGTTTTCAGTGGGGAGATGGATAGGGGATATAGCTAGAAAAATTCAATTGGTTCACATCAATGAGTCCAAAGTGACATAAACAGATGTACATTACCTTAACTTTAACTTATACATGGCCAATGGTTATTTTTAAATATGGATCTGTTTGACTAGCACCACAATTGATGAAGCAGTAATTTAAAGAAAAGTAATCCCTCTATCAGGAGGAAACTATGAATCTCCAAGTTCTTTCACTTTTTCTAATGGCACATTTTATCCTCTCTTAAATCTCGCAATCTTAGTTGAGGTGACCCAACCTCTTTTCACATTCTGCTTTTGATTTTATATATTCAAGTGTGAAATAAGTCAATGATGGGTAAGATTAAAATTAAAGAATGTAAAACTAGTAGTTGACCCTTCACATACATGGATTCCTAACCTGGATCAAAAATAGTGACCCTTAAACTGCAGGTAAATCTGCATACTCTTGAGTGGACCCTCGCAGTTCAAAACTCCATTGTTAAAGGGTCAATATACTAGCATATAGCCAGCAGTCTCCTAATGGGAAGAAGCTTCATATCAGTCTGCTTGACAAAGTTCTAAAACTGGATAAAAAGTGGAATACCAAAAACTCACCTTCTTTTGAAATGTTACCCCATGTGTGGGATGTTAACTCCTATTGCTCCATTGGGTCCCAAAGTTAATTTCACTAGTGGCTGGCAAGGTAGGTAGCATATCTAATCCATCTTTGGTGCTTTCTTCCTCATAGGTTGAGTCTCCTTCTCAAATGGATGTTGAATTGGTGAGTGGGTCTCCAGTGACGATCTCACCCCAGCCTCGCTGTGTGAGGTCTGGTTGTGAGAACCCTCCCGTTGCGAGTAAGGATTGGGACAATGAATACTGCAGCAATGAGTGTGTGGTGAAGCACTGCAGGTGAGTTATAGTTTCCCTTATAATTCAGGTGTTGCTAAAATTAACTATTGGAAAACATGGTAACCTGAGCATGTCAGTATTACGTTAGATAGAGTATACCTTACCTTAGGTAAAGTAAGTTATGTCTGATTGTGAGACTGACTATCATACAAGTTCCCCTGCTTATAAAGAGCTTACATTTGCTACACAGACTAATTAGCAGTCATGCTTCCCAGGTACCACATTTACCTTTAGGTATACTCTTTAAATGTATGATGACACATTAAGCAGTTAGTGACTGAATATTAGCTTCGCCTATCTCCTTAGTGCAAATCAGAACACTTAGGGAATTAGAATTTGAGGAAGAATGGATAAGTGATAAATAGCATAATAAGGTGCTAAGTATGGCAGGAGTTGGAGTTCTGAAGATTTTGTCCATCTTCCCAAATTTTCTTGGGATTTATCTACATTCATGAAACCAGGCATTGGTATTTTCTATGTCAGATCATCTTCCGTAAACTAGGATTGCCTATACTGTTGACTTTTAGGTCCATTGCCCTAATATTCCTACTGAGTGATACCATTTAACTTTGATGCTATAGGAAGTTAACTGAAAACCTATTTGTTTAAGACATAATTAAGAAAGAATACATCTAAACTATAATTCTATTTGTATCTTTTTTTTCCTCTTAGGGACGTCTTCTTGGCCTGGTTAGCCTCTAGAAATTCGAACACAGTGGTGTTTGTAAAATAGTCCTTCCTGATCTCCAAGCCAGTGAAGATTTATCTGCCAGGAACATGTCCAAGACCCTGCTTTTAAAACTCAAGCTGGGCTTCTGATAGTACCTGAACTGAGCCCATGATGGTCCCTTCATACTTCTCCTCTTCCATAGCCAGGCTATGGAGCAGGGTCATTGAGTTTGCTGTAATCTGGGGTTGCTTTTTACTTCCAAGTACAAGCAGAGATGCCAGTGACAATAGCAAAGGAAAGGGTGACGGGAATATGGACAAGCAGAACATAGGGGTGGTGGGAAGGGGGGGGGGTGGTTTGAGGAAACTTGTTAGTATAATTGTCATAGGATTTGCCTAAAAGATTAAAATTATGAGAGTACATATAAGCTTTGAGCCTACCACTGTGTGCATCCATTTTAAAAGGAATAAAAGGTTAAATTTAAGGATACCTTTTAAACAGAGAGCTAGTAATGCACATCTATACATTGCTTTGAGAAAAAAAGGTTTTCAATACAGGCACACTGGGCTATATGGAAAATAACATCATTTAGGATTTTCTTATTCTTCTTTACAAATATTTCTGCAGTCATTGTCTTTTCTTACCTCAGCTATCACAGTTTCTGAGTGTGAAAGGCAGAACTCTACATCTTTAATAGAAGTTTCACCAGTCTAAAGTTGTATTCAGTTGTGTTTGATAAGCTATCTTTAAAAAAATATGCCAGAAGTGGTTTCACTTACCTAATTTACGTAAGCCTATTCTCTGCACATCCTAAGCACTTAATCTAAAATGCACTTATATTACTTTTCTTGAAAATTTAAGTCAAAGAATAGACTACCAAGCACAGTTGTAACAGGATCAGCAGATATTTAGAGCATATAGCCCTAGTGATAACCTTAAGGGAAACTCAAATCTTACCTTGAGAAATGCTGTCCCCAAGAGCCCTTTATTATCATGTTCATGTAGTATTAATTACTAATCACTTTCATCCTATACTGAATAATCAACATTTAATGCTTCCCATGCATTCATTTTGTTTGAACCCTTACCACAGCCAATGAAGTAGGTAATATTTCCAGTTTACATTATCAGGAATCATACTGAGGGATGAGTTACATGAGTCCACACACTGTTAAGTGGCAAAGTCAAAATTTGACCTCAAAACCCCTACTGCAATATAAACTTTTATTTAAATAAAAAAAGAGTTATTGTACAAATATTACTCTTCAGATGCAGCCTGCAGAGCCATAGCTATGGATGCTTAGTTCTGTGAGGAAGTGCTTCTATAGATTTTTAGGTTTAGAGATGATACCATCTGGATACCTTTGCTTGAACCTGGCAACCACATCTGGATCTAGTAGGTGGATCCCATCCAGCTGGTTTCCAAGGGTGATCCTGAAGCAAGGGGAAAGATGGGGCAAACCAAAATTCCAGAATTAAAAGGCTTAATTTTGTTAAAATATACCTTTTATTAAGACTGCCTATCATCTCATCAAATACCTATGCCAATTCTTTTTAAAAGGCCTTAATAGAATAGTATGTGGTAGCATGACTGGTTATGAATGGGCAGATTCTGATGTTAAAATAGGCAAGATCTGTGTCACTTAAGAGTTAATAACTGATGGGTAACCAGGCCTACTTTTCAAAGCTGTTGCTGACAGTGAGTATTCCTTAGATAAGTTAAATGCTAACAGCATGTCTCTTTTTTTAAAATTGTATTTTTTTAATTGAACTTACTTAAAACCTGTATGTTTTTGTGAACCAATGTCACCCAAGTAAATTCAATTAAAAAAAAATTAGCAGCCTATCTTTTAAAGCTCTACTAACAGAATGAAAGATGTTAAAATTCTTGACAGATTAGATTCTTAGTAACCACCAGGAAACAGATTCAAAACATCCACAGACTAACTGAGGAATATCTTTAGGTTGTAAAAGTGGAATCTAGAGAACAGTGGTTTGAATCCTAAAACCTGTGGGGTTTCCAATGAATGTTGCAGAATCCTGTAAAGCAGTCTAACATAAAATATAAGCTTAGTTGGTTTATGATCCTTCGAAGCCCATTTACAGGATATTGGAATATGATGTGAAACTCTACTAACTAATGTCCTTGACTATAAATACTTTTGCCCATGGGGGCTAGCATGTTCTCTGGTCACCTTACCAGTTGGGTTGCACATTGTGAGGTCGTCCAAATAATTCAATCTTGCGAGTGCCAGGGGATAGTCTCTCAATCATGCCATAGATTTCATCTGGTTTATGACTGGTAGAACGAACCTAGAAAATAAAGGGTCTAGCTATTTTTAAGTTACCCAAAATTGCAATTCTAGCCCTTTCCATTTATGTTTTAAGACCCAAATTTCTTTTTGAGAGCCAAAATGAGAGAGAACTTGGGACAATACCCCTGACCTCAATAACTAGTATCAATTCAAACATGAAAACTTTGGATGCCTGAGAAGCACATACCTCAGCTACGATCACATCACAATCCAGACCCTGGTTGAAGCCTTGGGGATTTCCTTTGACACCAACCTGCTCACCAGAGAACAGATTACCTTATGGAACCCAACATTCGAACTTTTTCTCAATGAGAAATCACATAATTCCTCTTTTTTGCTCCACCTAATGAATTGAGCCCCACTGCTGCTCACCAAGCAGTGTTCCTTTCCATGGTTCAACCAGTGACCTGTCCGGCCTGTCCGAATGATGCGTTGCAGTTGATTTGTCTTCACCCAGATAATTTCATCTACCCGTTCATAACTGTGGGGCATAAGAAAAACTAGAGCTTTAATCAGGCTTTCACAGTTTAGGAGTAGTACCATCTACTCTAAAGGTAGGGAATCACAGGAATACTCTGGGAGAAATAAACTGATTATCTATATAGCAATTATGTATTTCCCCCAAAAGAGTAGTTGGCAAACTCATTAGTCAACAGAGCCAAATATCAACAGTACAACCATTGAAATTTCTTTTGAGAGCCAAATTTTTTAAACTTAAACTTCTTCTAACATCACTTCTTCAAAATAGACTCTCCCAGGCTCTGGTATTTTGTGCAAGAACCACACTCAAGGGGCCAAAGAGCCGCATGCGGCTTGCGAGCCGCAGTTTGCCAACCACAGTCCCAAAAGAAAGCAACACTTACCCCCAGAGGTTCAGACATTCTCTGCCCAACTCCATGGCCCTAGGAAGAAAGAAGGGTTAAACAGCTACTTTCATGCCTGTTTATTCTTTCGCTCCAAGATACGTTGTTTTCAGTAGACATTCAGTGAACATTTACATGCAAGACACCATTAAGGCAACAGGATGATTTAAGAATGTAATAACAAAACATAGTATCTGTTCTCAGTGGCCTTACCTTTCACAAGGAACAAATATAAAGTTAAATATGATTCAATATATAATTTGTTATACATAGGCATTAATAGGAAAAAAGGCTGACTCAATCTTATAGTTAATAGCACAGCTAGGGAAATCCAGGATTTTATCCCCACCCAGTACTCACTCTGTACTATACCTGCCCATACTACATATCTTTGAACTGCATTACCTGCCTGTGACCCAGAGGAAGAGAAAGCCATCATCCTGCAGTACTGGTATGTTGAGCCTGCGCATCTCATCATCTGTCAGGGTCCCATAGGGCAGCTCCATGTGAATATCCCAGGGTGGGTCAGCCATCACAACTGCAAACTTGCCCAAGATACTGACGTCCAGGTAGCGGATATCACAACAGATCCACTGCATGAGGTGGTATTTGGTCATCTTCCCTTCCTCCACTCTGAGATTCATGGCCCCAGTCCCTCTTTTCCATCTATTTTCCTACTCCCCTTTAAGCATATCTATCCCACTCCATTCCCAATCAGCAAAACAGATTGCTAATTATGCCCTGCTTTTCTACATGTATGGCTGCCCTATCAGATCAAGTCCATAAACTGAGATAAGTTTTCTGAGCCAACAGGTACCTGAGGTGGGAAGAGTCTGTCTACATTGGAATCTCCTCCAACACTCTGTGTGAGAGCAAGCTCCTGGCTTGGTGTCTGGTCTTTGCTCCCAGGAGCCTCAGAATCCATGCAAGCATCAATTTCATAGTGAACATATTTGCAGGTATCCATGTGGAAACATGTATTAAGGAAAGAGCAGTCACCTAATGATTCATCAGTGTGTTTATTGATGATTCGCCTGGGGAAATAAAAAGGTAAAATCAGAATCAAGATGGTGTTCCACACTCAGAGCCAACAGTTCAAGTAACAAATTGTTTCACAATTTCCTATCTACTAATTTTCTCAATTATTAGAGCTTCCTTCAAGAGTTTTTAGAGAAGGGGGAGGCAGGGGACTTGAATATTTGTAATTCACACTAATGAGTTTTAATTCCTCTCTGAGCAAAGACATAGCTTGCTTATCTTATGTGAGGAAGGAAGGAAGGGCTTGCTGGTTAGCAGGGGTCTTCAAACTACGGCCCGCGGGCCACATGCAGCCCGCAGAGGAGTCTGATCCGGCCCGCCAGGTTTTTTGGGCAGTGAGCGCAGCCGAGGTGTTACAGTAGGAATTAGTAGTTCATATAGTCTGGCCCTCCAGCTCTCTGAGGGACCGTGATCTGGCCCCCACTTTAAAAAGTTTGAGGACCCCTGGGTTAGAGTATAACACTGGCCTAGGAGCCCAGAGTCCTGTTTCTCCTAAGATAATCTTCTTCCAAAGAACTTTAATTTGCACTGGGACTCAGAGATAGAAGTGCCTTGCTATTGCAAGAAAGGAGCATTAAAAAAACACACATACTTGTCCCTGGCCAGTTTTGCTCAGTGGATAGTGTTAGCCTGCAGACCAACAAGTCCTGGGTTCAATTCCAGTCAAGGGCACATACCTTGGCTGGGTTGCAAGCTCTTCCCTGGCCTGGACTCTGGGCAGAGCACCTGCAGGAGGCAACTAATCGATGTGTTTCTTTCACATCGATATTTCTCCCTGTCTTTCCCTCTTTTCCACTCTCTCTAAAAAAAATCAATGGAAAAATATCCTTGGGTGAAGATTAACCCCCCCCACACACACACACACACACACACACACCACAAAAAAAAGCACAAAAAAACCCCCACATACACACTTGGCATTTATTCGGGAGTCCAGCCTGTATTCCTCCGACAGAACACTACTTCTAAAAGTATACTTTCAGCCCAGTTGGTGTGGCTCAGTGGTTGAGCATGACCCAGAAACAAGAGGTCACCAGTTCAATTCCCAGTCAGGGCACATGCCTGGGTTGAGGCTTGATCCCCAGCAGGGGGCATGCAAGAGGCAGCCAATCAATGATGTCTCTAATCAGTGTTTCTATCTTTCTATCCCTCTTCTTTCCTCTCTAAAAATAAAACATTTTTTTTAAGTATACTTTCAGAATTTGGAGGTCTTTGACAAACTGTTGAAACCTTTTTCTTTTTAAAATATAATTGTATTGATTTCAGAGAGAAAGAGGGAGAGAGAGATAGACATCAATGATGTCTCACCATCAATGATGGGAGAGAATCACTGATCCGCTGCCTCCTGCATGCCCCCTATTGTGGATTGAGCATGCAACCCTGGGCATGTGCCCTGACTGTGATCTCCTGGTTCAAATGTCGATAATATTCAACCAGTGAGCTATGCTGGCCAGGACATATGAAAACCATTTAATAACAGGATTAAAGACATAATCTCAATGATTAGAAGCAACGTGCTGAAAAGGAATGACTACTTCTAGGAGACCCATCCCACCTCTCTCCCTCCCAAGAGACCTGAAGTGCAGCTTGCGACAGGGCCGGTCAGCATCACTGGCTTTCATGCACTCCTCCTTGGTTCCATAGTCACAGAACTCTTGCACTTGGGCCCGACCTCGTGACCGAAACTTTTCGACAATGGATTGTTCCTTGGCTGTTGTAGTATTTAATAGTTCTAGAATCTCCTGACTGACCTATTGACAGAAGAAGCTTTGAACTTAACAGGGTTTTAGGTAAAATTAGCCCTTAAACCACCTTTGTAAATTCTACTTGATAAAAATGCCCACCAAAACCACTTATGTTAGGTACTGAACCAAGGCACAATGAACTCTACTGTCACTTTAACTGGTCAAATTCACACACCTAGAAGTAGCAAATGGAAGAGAACTCCTGTGGCTCCATTATTTATACCAAGAACCATTACACAGTAAGTCTTCAACATTGTTGATAGGTTTTATAACTTTAAATGAAAAGATATATAACAAAACTAATTTTACCATAGGCTAATTGATATAAACAAAGTTCCTAAGGCATCTCATCAATGTTATGGTGAAATAACACTGAACAAAATGACTTTGAGAACTTGCTGTACTGCCAATTCACATTGTTTAATCAATTTCTATAATTATTGGTCCAGTATTCATTTCCATTCATCCCCCCCATTCCTAAATTTGGATTCATCTATTTTAAAAAATTTTTATTTGTTGATATTTAGAAAGAGAGGAAGGGAGAAACATCAATTTGTTGTTTCACTTATTTGTGCATTCATTGGTTGATTCTTGTATGTGCCCTGACTGGATTGAACCCACAACCTTGGTATATTGGAACAATGCTCTAACCAAATGAGCTACCCAGCCAGAGCTGGATTCCCCTGCCCTTGATCTTATGATTCTTCCAAACAGATTCAGTAACAAAGATTCCCTAAATCCGAGTTTCTAACATTGACATTATTAACATTTAGGGCTGCATAATTCTTTGTTTATGGGGGTTGTCCTCTTATGACTGTAGGATGTTCAGCAGTATCCCTTGCCTCTACCCACTAGATGCCTGTAGCATTCTCCTTTATTGTGACAACCAAAAATGTCTCCGGACCTCGTTAAATGTCCTCTGCGAGGAGGGAGGAAGGCAACATCACCCCCCTGAACAGAAGGGAACCACTGTTCTAGACCTTCAATTCTAAAAATTGCTCCTTGTGCCAGGGGTAAATTCCTCTCAACCAAAGTTATAATTCCAAGTATATGTATGAAAAAATTTCCATCTGCCCCTACCTTCTTGCTCTGTTGTTCCTTAGTTGACTGTTGGTTCAGAAGGCTTTCTATCTCCAGATCAACATCTGAGGCAGCATGTTTCCTTGATTTCTTGGTTGGCTCCTTGATTGTTTCTGATGCTGAAGAGGCCAGACCAGAGGCCAAAGAGCTAGAAAAGGCAGCTGCTGTTGTTGAGTCCTGTTCTGCTCGCCGCTTCTGGCCTGTGATAGTCCCTGTTACCTCCCCAGAGCCCTTTTCTGCCACCGCGACCATCATGGCCGAGAGCTTGGAATGATCAGCATAGGTCACAAGAGTAGGATGTGCATCATCTTGTAGGAGACCTCGCTTTACCTCAATCAACTCCTGAGCTGCAAACTTCTGTAAGAGGCTTTCTACCCCCTCTTGAGTAGCAGGGGCATCTGGCTGGGGAAGTAAGAGAAGGCAATAAGACACTGACCATGAACTGAAAAAAAAAAAGTGATAGATTCCAACCCTGACTTATCAGGTCATTACCGTGGAGATGGCAAGACAGATGGAAACAGCATCAGTAGGCAATGTGAGGGACAGATCAGAGAGATGGTGTAGCAACTTCTTCTCCAACTCAGGGTCTGTAGCTAATTCAGGAACTGAAGCTGTGCTGGACTTGGAGCCACCAGAAGTGGGTACAGTAGGCACTGGGCTGTCACTGCGGAAGGTTGGAGACAGTGCTGCCTCTGGATTCCGTAGATCTAGGGATGAAGAGAATATAAACTGAAAAAGGGTTCCGTGGCTGGTTTGGCTCAGTGGATAGAACATCAGCCTGTAGATTGAAGGGTCCTGGGTTTGAGTCTGGTCAAGGCCACATGCCTGGGTTTCCAGCTCAATCCCTGGTGTGGGGCATGTTCTCTCATTGATGTTTCTATCTCTCTCCCTCTCCCTTCCTCTCTGAAATCAATAAATATAAATATATATATATATATATATATATATATATATATATATATATATATATATATATATATATATATATTTAAAGAGGCAACTGCCAGCCTATATATTCCTCAGGAGTCAAATTCTTCAGCAATCACAGTACACAGTTCTTTCATTTCATGCGGGAAATCCTCCGACCAAATTTAGCACTAGATTAACTTTTCCTCAAACATATTTAAGCATTCATTCACTGCTTTGCCAGGATAATGCTCAGTTTTCTAGGAAGAGCTTACCTTTTCTCTATTGAATGAGAATTTTCATAATTCCTTGTCCTTCGTGTATTTTATAGGAAATGAGCAGCATGGTAAATTTAAATGTCCATACCAACTCCATTCAAGCTATTCTAAGTGACAACTGGTATAATCAACCTGAATTTAAAAGCCAGAAATATTTTCAACAACCTAAACTATGATTAAATCTCTCTGAGGAACAGAGTTTAAATTTTTATGAATTAAGGCCACTAGACATCAGAAGATATACAAATGACAGTGTCAGAGGTTAGAATAATGGAACCTTTAATATCACACTTAAAAATCTTATAATTTGCTGAAACCTAGTTACAAAATATTTCCTGACTGTATTTTTTTAAAAATCTATTTTTGCCCTAACTGGTTTGGCTCAGTGGATAGAGCATCGGCCTGTGGACAAAGTGTCCTGGGTTTGATTCCAGTCAAGGGCACATACCTTGGTTGCAGGCTCCTCGGACCTTGGCCCTGGGTGGAGACAACCTGTTGATGTGTTTCTCTTACATCGATATTTCTCTCTAACTCTCCCTAAAAATCAATGGTAAAATATCTTCAAGTGAAGATTAACAAAAAACAAATATATTTTTATTGATTTTTAGAAAGAGAGGAAGGAGATGGAGAAATATTGATGTGACAATGACACATCAGCTGCCTCCTACAAGGCCCATACTGGGAATTAAACAGGCAACCCTTTGGTGCGTGGTCCTATGCCCAACCAATTGAGCCACACCAGCCAGGGCCAGATGAAATATTAAACTCAGGATCTATACTGGAATTCTGTTAAATATCCTAATATATAAAGAGCCAGGGGCCATCATGACCAAAATGACAGGAAGGACGACCCAATAAGGCAGTTTAGTGAGGGACGACCAAACGACTGAACAGCAGGCTGCATGGGGAGACCAGGCCGGTGGGGGGGGGGGGCAATTGAGGACAACCAGGCTGGCGGGGAGGGGCATTTGGGGGCCACCAGGCTGGTGAAGGGGGCAGTTGGGGGCAACCAGGCCGGCACAGGGGGCACAGTAAGGGGCAACCAGGTCGGCAGAGGGCAGTTTGGGGCGACCAGGCCAGTGTGGGGGGGCAGTTGGGGGCGACCAAACTGGCAGGGGGGGCAGTAAGGGGTGACCAAGCCAGCAGGGGACACAGTAGGGCGACCAGCTCGACAGGGGGCAGTTGGGGGTGACAGACTGGCAGGGGGCGCAGTAAGGGGCAACCAGGCCAGCAGGGGGCAATCTGGGATGACCAGGCGGGGGGCAGGGGGCAGTTAAGGTTAACCAGGCCAGCTGGGGAAAGGGCAGTTAGGGTGACCACGCTGGCAGGGGGGTGCAGTTAAGAGCAACAAGACTGGGGGGTGGGAGGGATGGACATGACAGTTGGGGGCAACCAGACTGGCAAGGGGGGCAGTTAGGGGTAGGTGATCAGGCAAGCAGGGAGATGAGCAGTTAGGAGCCAGTGGTCCCAGTTTGTGAGAGGGATGTCTGACTGCTGGGATCGGGCCTGAACTGGCAGTTGGATATCCCCGAGGGATCCTGGATTGGAGAGGGTACAGGCTGGGCTGAGGGACTCCCCTCCTGTGCACAAATTTTGTGCACTGGCCCTTTAGTAAGGTATAAATGAGGCATTAGTTTACATGTAAAAATATTTTTATTACTTGCAAATTTCCACTCTCATGGAACTAACTTTAGTAAAATTTGACTCAGAAATTCCAAGGACATTAGAGCGGAACTATACCAAAAAATTTGCTGTAATACTTAATATTTTATGAAAATAAGTTATACCCTATTTGGAAAACAGATTCCACAATTCCATATTAGCTGTAAATATTAAATAAATTGACATAACTTTCTTCACCTTGCTTACTTATAATTCCTTTATGTTCTGCTGAATCTTGACTAGAACTTAGATGAACTGATAAAAGTTCCTTGTGGCACAAAGGTGTCATACCCATGGAAGAATCATGGAAGCACTTTGAAGATCAGGATGAGAGTTTGAGAGCAACTGACTTAAGCTAAAAATACGTATTAAATTTAAGTGACAGTTACTACCCTGTTTCCCCGAAAATAAGACAGTGTCTTATTTTAATTTTTGCTCCCAAAGATGCGCTAGGTCTTATTTTCAGGGAATGTCTTATTTTTCCATGAAGAATATGGTACACATTTATTGTTAAATGAAAATAAAGGAAATTTATTACCTGTATACGGTATGGTAGTTGTCAACACAAACCAGACAAACTGTGAATCCTACAGTATCAAGAATTTACTCATTTATTCAATGACAATCATGTCATCATCTTCTGGAAATCATCATAACAATCCAATTCCTGAATTTCCTGGTGAATTTCTTGTGACTCCATTTCTTTCAGAATGTGGACCAAATCTCTCATGTTTAGCCTAGGGGGGGCCTTCACTCAGAAGGAAACCTGTAAGTAGGTCTTATTTTCGGGGAAACACGGTATTTAGCTTACTTGAAAAACTATAGGCAAAACTCCTGCATTGAACAGGACTGATTTGGTGATCACTAAAATCCCTTGCAATTCAGAGATTCTACAAATCTAATACATTTGAGCTAAAATACCCCCATTATATTTTACACTAGGATCAAACTGATTTTTTTTATCAGTCAAGTTTAAAATTCTTTTAAAGTAAACAAAAATTTCTTTAATTAAGCAACCCAACTAAGAACAATCAATGGTAAATTTCATTAAGGAAAAAAAATACAAGGGGCTTTAAAATGAGGATTTCAGGCATAGCATCCACAAATTGTTTTATATATTACTGGAAGCCCGATGCATTTAGGCATGGGGGGGTGGGCGTGGATAGAGCATCAGTCTGTGGACTGAAAGGTCCCAGGTTCAATTCCGGTCAAGGGCATGTACCTTGGTTGTGGGTACATCCCTGGTAGAGGGTGTGCAGGAGGCAGCTGGTCAATGTTTCTCTCTCATCGATGTTTCTAGCTCTCAATCTCTCTCCCTTCCTCTCTGTAAAAAAATCAATAAAATATATTTAAAAAAACACAAAAAGATTTTACTTTTTCCAGTTAGTAACCAAATTTAGATCTTCTTTGAGTAATGTGTAATTTTTCTTAAAGGAAACAATAAGTCTGTAAAATGAACTATTTTTTTTTTATAGTTAATCCTCAATCAAGGATATTTTTTCCATTGAATTTTAGAGAGAGTAGAAGAGAGAAGAAGAGACAGAGAGAAACAGCAATGTGAGAGACACATCAATTGGTTGCCTCTTGCATGTGCCCTGATAAGGGCCAGGAATGAATCTGCAACTGAGGTATGTGCCTGGACCGAAAATCAAACCAGAGATCCTTCAGCCAACACTCCATCCACTGAGCAACCAGCCAGGGCAAGCCCTGCTATTTTTATGCAGGCTTTTTCAGAAAGCAAAGTTTTTCAGGAACACACACATATGTATATAGTAGAAATGCCTTGAATCATATCTTTCCAGAATGCTGTTTTTGAAAAAGTTGATGAAATACTTTAATCCCAATTATAGTAGTCTATAATAAATTAAGAAGCAATTGGGTACCCAAGCCAGGTAGTTCAGTTGTTTAGAGCATTATCTGATAAACCAAGGTTGCAGTTTCAATCCCTGGTCAGGGCACATACAAGAATCAACCAATGAATGCATAAATAAGGAGAACAAATTAATGTTTCTCTCTCTCTCTTCTTTCCTCTCTCTATAAAATCAGTAGTTAAAAAATAAAAGAAGCAACAGGTCATTTGTCTATGATAGTGATGTAATTGTTGTATTTTCTATCTAAAATTGATATGCATGTCGTCTGGCCAGCTTTGCTCAATGGTTAGAGCGTCAACCTGTAGACTGAAGGGTCCCAGGTTCAATTCTGGTCAAGGGCGCATACTTGAATTGAAGTCTCGATCCCCAGTGTGGGGCATGCAGGAGGCAGCCAATCAATGATTCTCTCTCATCACTGATGTTTCTATCTCCTCCGAAATAAATTTAAAAAATTAAAAATAAATAAAATAAAATTGATATTCATGTTTAAAAGGCTCAGAAACAGAGGAAACCAAAGAATAAGAAAAAAACAAGCCAGAAAATTGATGTACAAGAGGTCAAAGAACTGAAGTATAAATATCAAGAAAAAAAAGTCTTCCTCTTGTGTAATTCAGTAACTACTCCAATGCTTGACTACTAATTAATCCCTGACCATATGACTTGCACCTCTCTTCCACTCACCCTACCCTCTTAACTTATTTTTAATTATCTAAGTACAATATAGCCCTCAAAACCAAATCCCAGCCCTCGTCAGTTTGGCTCAGTGGATAAAGCATCAACCTGTGGACCAAAGGATCCATCCTGGGTTTGATTCTGGTCAAAGGCAGGTACCTTGGTTACAGGCTCCTCCCCACCTGGGCCCTTTCTCTCACATAGATGTTTCTCTCTGTCATTCCCTCTCTCTTCCATTCTCCCTAAAAGTCAATGGAAAAATATTCTCAGGTGAGGATTAACAAAAACAAACAAATAAAAATAAATAAACAAAAAATAAAGGTGATTAAATGTTAAAAAAAAAAATTCCAAGTACCAACTTCTCCATAATTGCCTTCACTGACTAAACCAATTCTTGTTAGTTCTCTCACTGCACTCTTGTGGAAGCATTCGTGTGGCCTTTTACATGTATCATACTCTTTATCCGCAACTAAATTTCAAATTCCTTGAGAGCATGGTCCATGTCACACTTATTTTGTCTAACTACACTCATGCACACTGTAGAACTCAATAGACATTTCTTTATTATGGTGTGAGAGGGCATCTAGTTCCAGGGGTCAGAATGTGTGCATGGTCCTGATATGTTAAGACAAGATTTAGTGATGGATTTGAATAGACTGAGAAACACTGAAATAACCTATATAACAATAGTGGTACAGAGATTCGCTATTCTTGTACATCTTTTATCATTGATTTGCCTTAGATAATTCAGGGATCGTGCTGGGAATGGGTGGTGAGGTTCCTTCGTTTTACGGTTGTGACACAGAAGCGGGGCTGGGGGATTAAAAAACAAACAAACAAACAAAAACTAATGCTTTCAGATTCCAGCTCCGTGTGTAAATGACGGAAGCATCGCCAGCTCCTCCGCTGATGGAGCCTCACCAACTCTGCGGGCCCCTGACCTGGGCACGGGTAACAAGGCCCCTCGCTCGCTCACGGTGCCCACAGTCGCAAAGAAAAGGCCACTGCAAACCAGTCACCAGAACCGAGGGGAGAGCAAAGCGCCACGGGAGCAACAGAAAGAGAGGGCTTTCTGTTTCCAGGAACGGGGCGAGAAGCCTAGCAAACCAAACGGGACGCTCCTGGAGACTGAGGAGGACTCAGGCAGGGCGGGCATGGGGCGCGGGCGTGGGTGCGGGGAAAGCGAACCGAGGGACCCGACGCCCGGGGCGGGAACCTCGCCGATGCTGCCGAGGCGAGGGAGGGAGTACCAATGCAGGGGGCGTTAAAGACACAGCCACGTGGAGAAGGGCTTCCACTCGGGAGCTGTCTTTTTCTCCGGGTTCCCTCCCACCCAGCCCGGCCCAGCACCCGCCGGGGACACGCGCCTCACCCAAGTGCCCCGAGTCCTGCTTCCGCCTCCGCTGCAGCCTCTCCCGCAGCGAGTCCAGCTGCTTTTTGTGGGCCTGGATAGAGCTCCACGTGTCCGACATCCTTGTCTCCCAGCCTGGGTAAGCGCGGGAGACTAGCACCTCCCCGTTGAAGCTCCCGGGGAAAAAAAACAAAAAACAAAAAAAAAACTAATTCTCACACGGACACTCCAAGGCTAAACGAAGAGCGATCCCGGCGTTGCGCTAAATGAAAAGCCACTTCCGGTTCCGCGCAGCGTTGACGCCGAAACAGAAGCCATCTTAAGTGCTGGCAGGAGGACCGATGTTTTCTTATTGGCGCTCTCGGGTGCTTCCGGGTGCAATGAGGCTGTGGTCGCCATCTTGGTGCCTGGCAGAGCGGCCATGTTGCTTACAGGCGCGCATGCGGCCATGTTGAATATAAGATTAGTCTTGAGAGTTGACTAAGACAGTACTCCTAGAGCGGCACTTGTAAGACATATTTAAAATGAGGGGTCACGAGTTCCTCCGACAGTTTGATACATACCTTTCCCCCTGAAGGTGGTGTAGGTTTATGTTTCCATGCATTCATTTACAACCATAGCTATTAATTAGTTCCAGTCCATGGGTGTGTGTGCGTGGGCACACTTCTCTGAGGGAAGAAGAGATGAGGCAGTGATATTATTATGAGGTATCTAGGTATATTCCCACTCTTCTTTTTTTTTTTTTTAATGTATGTTATTGATTTTTTACAGGGAAGAAGGGAGAGGGATAGAGAGCTAGAAACATTGATGAGAGAGAAACATTGATCAGCTGCCTCCTGCACACCCCCCACCGAGGATGTGCCCACAACCAATGTACATGCCCCTAACCGGAATCCAGCCCGGGACCCCTGAGTCCGCAGACCATCGCTCTATTCCCTGAGACAAACTGGTTTTGGCTCTTCTTTTTTTTAAAAAAATATATTTTTCTATTATTTTTTAATTAATTCTAGAGAGAAAGAGAAGGGAGAGAGACATCAATTAATTGTTTCCCTTATTTATGCATTCATTGATTCTTGCATGTATCCTGACAGAGATTGAACCAGCAACCTTAGCAGAGCTGGATGACTCTCTAACCAGCAGAAAAAAGGGCTTCTCACTCTTCTTATACCAAAACTACATTTATCATAGTAATATATTGGAATAGAGTTCTCATAAGGGGGGGAGGGGGGATTCAGGTTGCATGTGTTTCTTATGCTGGTAGCTGGTTACATAAGAATGTTGTGAAAATTAAACCAATTTGGTATGTGCACTTCTCTGTACATGTAGTAAACTTAAATTCAAAACTTTGTTTTGTAAAGGATCCTCTGAATGGAAGCATTTAGAAACCACTGGTTTGTCAAATGCCTACATGATGCCAAATACTGTGTCAGAAAGAATCGCTTAAAAAAGGCATGGCTCCTGTTTTCAAAGAGTTTCTGGCCTGGTAAAGGAGCCAGGACCCATTATTAACATTGAACCATCTTTACAACATATGAGAACCACTGCTGTAGAGCCTAAAACACAGATATTTACATTAGGATTCATAACAGTAGCAAAATTATAGTTATCAAGTAGCAACAAAAATAATTTTATGATGGGGGTCACCACAACATGAGGAAATGTATTAAAGGGCCACGGCATTAGAAAGGATCAGAACCACTGATTTAGAAGGATATTTGTTTTCATATTTGAGAGCAGATTGCAAAAAAAGTACATGTTACCTGAGTAAAGAACTTGCAATTTAATCACAAAGCAACCGGATAATTTAGAGTTTTTGAATAGGGAGTGTTTTAAGCTAGGTCTTATATTCTAATTAGATTCAGATGGGGAGAAAGGAGAGTTTAAAGACAGGGAAATGGTTAATTAGCCCATTGTAATTAAGTCTTTGATGACAGGAACTTTAATTAACTAAAAAACTGGTTATGGATAGTAATAGGAAGGGATGAATATGAATGGGGTCTATTGTGGGGGAAAAAAATGTATGTGGCCCTAGCCGGTTTGGCTCAGTGGATAAAGCATCAGCCTGCAGACTAAAGCGTCCTGCGTTTGATTCCGATCAGGGGCGCATGCTGGGGTTGTGGGCTCGATTCCCAGTGTGGGGCATGCAGGAGGCAGCCGATCAGTGATTCTCATCATTGATGTTTCTCTCTCTCTCTCCCTCTCTCTCTCTCTCCCTCTCTCTCTCTCTCTCTCTATTTTTGAAATCAATATATATAGTATGTGTATTGGAATGTGGCAGTTATATCCATTCAGCAAATATTTATTGAGTGACTACTACATAATAGGTATTTTAGAGATTTGGTAGTAATCAAATTACTAATTTCCATCTCGTTTTCTGAATTTAATTTACTTCTTAGGTATTTTACACTGCCTTTTGTGATGTGTAACTTTATATATGAGCTTAGAAGTAAAGGACACAGAAATTAGTATGTACACACATGAGCACCTCTGAACATTTAATTCTCAGGATTACTCTGAATGGGAAGCAAAAATGCTGTCTTCCTTGTGCCACGCCAGCATGGCCAAGGGTGAATCTGTGGGGACAGTGAAGGATTTAGAAAAGACAGAAGAAAGAGAAAGCTGGGTCTTGGTGGGACACTGCCCTCTGATGGAGAGAGACAGTGCCACAGCCTGTAAGCCAAGTCTCATATATATCTATATATATTTGAGTTTTTACAGAGAGGAAAGGAGAGGGATAGAGAGTTAGAAACATCGATGAGAGAGAAACATCTTATCAGCTGCCTCTTGCACACTCCCTATTGGGGATGTGCCTGCAACCAAGGTACATGCCCTTGACGGGAATCGAACCTGGGACCCTTCAGTCCACATGCCGACACTCTATCCACTGGTCCAAACCGGTTAGGGCAAGCCAAGTCTTTTTTATGGCCAGATTCCACAAGGCAAGGTAAGGGTGTGGTCACAACGTTCTCGTGAGTTTTGAATCTACTCAATTACATGCATCTGAACTCTATCAAGCCCACACCACTCGGGCATGTGGGGCCACGTGTTCGGACCATAGATTCAAGCTTACAGTTATAGCTGTTGGCAATAATTGTGCTGTGAGGGTTTTGCCCTCCAAACTGGGACTTGCACGTGGCCATGAGAGGACTGTGCCCTCTCATTAAGCTGAGGCTAGAATCTGTCCAAACACAGTAGCCTCTCTCTACACTTCCTCAGCTGAATACTCTTGGGAAAGTTGGCAGATGTGACATCATGATGACTTCAAGGGAACTGCTCTACCTAAGAGTATTTTCTTCTTAATAACCTTGGTCTAGCAACTGCCCTCAGAAAGTTAATAAGAGATGCTTTTGTACTTTCATTTGGGATGTATCCTTGATGGCCCTATGGTTAGACACTTGTATTATTACTAAAGTAAGATAGCCTTATTATTGCTGTATTATAGAACTGTTAAATTAACATTTAATTATTCACAAGTTTGAGTTTATCATTTCTTATATGATTGCTGTTTCTTTCAAGAACCTGAACAGATAGATAGAAATGAGATATATAGAAGTTTATATAGTAGTGAAACTTAATAATCTTGGGGGAGAAAGAGAGTACTGGATATATCCTTGCAGAAAATGAAGGGGGTTGATTCATCTTCAAGTCAGAATTTGCAGGTCAATTTTTTATTGTCTGCCCACCCTTTGGTCTGCATACAGCCCTGAGCACTGCAGAGAGGAAGGACCCTCACCTACATCTCTTCTACACAAATAGCTGTAAGTCTAGTTGTGAGCTGATGAGTGCTGCATTTCTTAACTTTTTAAAAATATATTTTATTGATTTTTTACAGAGAGGAAAGGAGAGGGGTAGAGAGTTAGAAACATCGATAAGAGAGAAACATTGATCAGCTGCCTCTTGCATAATCTCTACTGGGTATGTGCCCACAACAAGGCACATGCCCTTGATTGACTGGAATCAAACCTGGGACCCTTGAGTCCACAGGCTGACACTCTATCCACTGAGCCAAACTGGCCAGGGCTACATTCCTTAACTTTTAGTCATATACTAGAGGTCCGGTGCACGAATTTGTGTATGGGTGGAGTCCCTTGGGGTGGTCTGCAGAGATGGGGTCCCAGGCCTGCCCCCAACCTCACAACCCCAGCTTGTGTCCCCAGCCTCACAGTCCCGGATCCCTGCCTGGCACCCACCTTGGTCTGGAGCCGCCCCCTCACCTGTTCCACCATCCTGCCTACAGGGCTATTGGTTGGGACCAGGCTCTCTGCCCGACTCCTTCAGCACGTGGGAGCCAGACAGCAGCCCCAACCCCCGCCACTGCCTCCCCTGGTCACCATCTGTGGGCCAATCAGACTCCCACTCCCACCTGCCTTGGCCTGGCACTGTCCATTCACCTGCTCCACCATCCTGATGCAGTCCCACTCTCATCAGGACCCATTGGGGCCGGCAGTACCTCCACTGCCGCTTGCTGCCAGTGCCATGTCGCCAATGCTCACCATGTTCTATGCCGCCCCCTGGTGGTCAGCTCGCATTTTAGCAAGTGTTCAAACTCAAACTCTGAGTGGAACTCCAATGGATCGCCTGAGGGGACAATTTGCATATTAGGTTTTTATTATATAGGATGTTGTAGTAGCCACAACAATGCCTCCCATCCCACATGCAATGTGACTTTGCCATTCTTCCTGTTAACAGATAAAGCTCAAAGGATCTTTGGCCAAATGTTTTTTTCCCTTAAGTATTTTATTTTTAAAAAATATGTTTTATTGATTTTGAGAGAAAGAGAGGGAGAGATGGAAATACCAATGAGAGAGAAGCATCAACATCGATGGGAGGCCTCCTGCACGCCCCCTGCTGGGATCGAGCCCACAGCCTCTGACCAGGAATTGAACTGGTGACCTCTTGGTGCATGGGTACGTGCTCAACCACTGAGCGACACCAGCCAGGCCCTAAGTATCTTTGTGTGTGTGTGTGTGTGTGTGTGTGTGTGTGTGTGTGTGTGTTTAATATACTTTATTGATTTTCATAGAGAGGAAGGGAGAGGAATAAAGAGTTAGAAACATTGATGAGAGAGAAATATTGATCAGCTGCCTTTTGCACACCCTCCACTGGGGATGTGCCTGCAACCAAGGTACATGCCCCTGTCCGGAATCAAACCTGGGACCCTTCAGTCTGCAGGCTGATGCTCTATCCACGGAGCCAAACTGGTTAGGACTGTGTTTTTGTTTTTTTTGTTTTTTAATATATTTTTATTGATTTTAGAGGGGAAGGGAGAGGAAGAGAGAGAGAGAGAGAGAGAGAGAGAGAGAGAGAGAAATATCGATGCTGAGAATCATTGATGGACTGCCTCCAGCAGGCCCCCTACTGGGGATCAAGTTGGAGGCCCTGACTGGGAATCAAACCATGACTACTGAGCCACACCCGATGGACCTAAGTTTTTTATGATCAAAAGCAAAATATGTCCACTGGGGTTAGACAATCTGTTATTAAATTAAACATTAGAAAAGACAAGGAAGGACATAGAAAGGGAAGTCTGTTTTGGAATCAGGAAACAGATGTTCCTTGGTTTACTGAGAAGTCCAAGAGATGGTAACCAGAGTCCCAGGAGTAGGAGTTTGATGCAGGAGTCCTCAAACTTTTTAAAGTGGGGGCCAGATCACGGTCCCTCAGAGAGCTGGAGGGCCGGACTATATGAACTACTAATTCCTACTGTAACACCTCGGCTGCGCTCACTGCCCAAAAAACCTGGCGGGCCAGATCAGACTCCTCTGCGGGCTGCATGTGGCCCGCGGGCCGTAGTTTGAAGACCCCTGTTTGAGAGATGAAAATATGTTAGTAGAATCTAGGCCTTTTTAGGAGTGACAAAGGTTGAAATATCTGAGAAGCAAATGCTGAGACATAGGAGATCAAAAGTTTTATTGGGGAATAACAGTTGTTAAAAAATGGCTAGCTGGTTTGGCTCAGTGGATAGTGTTGGCCTGCAAACTGAAGGGTCCCAAGTTCGATTCCAGTCAAGGACACATGCCTAGGTTTCGGGCTCCAGCCCCAGTAGGGGGCATGCAGGAAGCAGCCGATCAATGATTCTCATCAATGATGTTTTTATCTCCCTCTCCCTTCCTCTCTGAAATCAATAAATATATATTTAAGAAAAATTGGGGGGTGGGGGGAAGGCACCCTGGCTGGTGTGTCTCAGTGAATGAGCATCGACCTATGAACCAGATCGTGGTTTGATGCCCAGTTGTGGGCTCAATCCCTGGTGTGGGGTGTGCAGGAGGCAGCCTATCGATGATTCTCTCTCATCATTGATGTTTTTCTCTCTCTCTCCCTCTCCCTTCCCTCCTGAAATAAAAATATATTTTTAAAAATGAAAAACAAAAGCAGGGTCAGGGGTCAGGCTAGAAGGGGTCAATGAGTGAGAAAGGGGAGATATGTAATACTTTCAACAACAGAGATTTTTAAAAACATGGGGAAGGTGGAGGGGATCAGGGAGGGAAAACTGTAAGGGTATAATGCTGACCTGCCGAAGTCTCTGCCAGCCCAATGAGAAGTTCCTGAGGAAAATTGCTCATTGCAGTCACAACGTCCAAGGGGATGACTAGGCCCCAGTACCCCCCACCACCTGGCTCAGTCATTGGCCAGGGGCTAGTGAAGAGCAGGACAGCTGGAGCAGTCATTTCATTCTTGAAGGAGCACCTCTGAAACAGCACATCTCTGCACCTGCCAAAGGAGACTCAGTGTATCTTGTGTAGGATCTTAAATGGTAACTGTATTGGTCCTTAGTTTGCTGCATGGATTGAGTTGGTATATTTTAAAGTGGTTATTAAGAAAGCTGAATTCAACAGAACTGTACACCCCCTCACCCTTCTCCATGTTTGCATTGAGTTATTTCCCTCTGGGAACCTATAGGCCATTGTTTGTGTCTATCAAAGTATTTACTACCACAATGTAAAAATGTTTAATTTTTCTCTTCCTAGACTGCACTCTTAGGGCAGAAGTGTGTCGTATTTATTTACTTTTGTATCTACTCAACACTTGGTCTCTGAAAGAAAACAAATCCCCAGAAATTAACTGAATGAATAAGCAAAGAAGCTGTCTCTCCCTCCTAATAGTAATGTTCTTTATCCATCCAGTTTGAACCATATCCACTGATTATTTCATGTACAGTGTTTTGCAAGCTGCATTTATTTGCATACCCATTCCAGCAGGTTAGAATTAACTCACCTTTCACCAAAAAGATGGCCAAATGAAGTCATTAAGAGTGAGAAATGCAACCTGGCCAGTGTGGCTTAGTTGGTTGAGTATCTTCCCATGCACCAGGAGGTTGCTGGTTCAATTTCCAGTCAAAGGCACATGCCTAGGTTGCAGACTGGATCGCTGGTCAGGGCGTGTGCAGGAGGCAATTAATGGATGTTTCTCTCTCACATCAATGTCTGTCTGTCTCTCTCCCTCCCTCCCTCTCTCCCTCCCTCCCTCCCTCCCTCCCTCCCATCCTTTCTCTATAAAAATAGCAATGAAAACATTATATATATATATATATTTATATTAATATATATATTTATATATATATATATATATATATATATATATATATATATGAAATAGTGGGGCTTTAAGGCTGCAATAAGGGAGACTAAAGGCTCTAAAAGAGAAATTTAAGGTGAAAAGAGAAAAGAAAAATAAAAGCTGTGAGGTAAGAGAGGTCAATGAAAGAAAAAAAAGCAACACAGGAAGGAAAAAGAATGAAAAGGAGCCAGAAAGAGGGCGGGGGTGGGGGGGGTGAGGGGGGTGGGCAGGCTCCGTGCTGACCTGCCCAAGGAAGTACCATCAGCAGAAGCCTCATTGGTAGCTGTTGCCATAATGAGAACTGGCGTCTAAAGAGAGGGCAAGTCTAGTTTAATTAGTTAAGTGGCATTATCTATGTCCAATAGGGGTAGAGGAGGTAAAGAAAATAGGATTGGTGACCCACCTCCTTCCACAGGCTGAAAGGAAGAACAGATTTATAAAGCTTTGCCAGGAATTAAAGAGACAGGAGCTGTTTTTTCCCCAAATTGAGTTCACAAGATTTCCATGTGGCCAAAGCCGGTTTTGCTCAGTGGATAGAGTGTCGGCCTGCGAACTGTAAGGTCCTGGGTTCGATTCCAGTCAAGGGCATGTACTTTGGTTGTGGGCACATCTCCGGTAGGGGGTGTGCAGGAGGCAGCTGATTGATGTTTCTCTTTCACCGATGTTTCTGACTTTCTATCCCTCTCTCTTTCTCCTGTAAAAAATCAATAAAATATATTAAAAAAAAAAAAAAAAGATTTCCATGTGTTCCTATTTATTAGTACCTGTACTGTTCTGGTGGGGGCAACTAGAATCAAACATCATTCTTTGCCTTTTATCAAGCCAAAATAGGTTTACACACTCCCTCCCTTCTGTCTTCCATTCTTATACCAGGAGTCCTTGATATAGCAGGAAGCCAGCACCGGGTGACTTTGGGTAAATAATTTTACCAGTTCCAATTCTTTAGCACTAAGATTCAGGGATATTGTAGTCTTACAAAAAATTTTCTGGAGAATCTTCTTTTTAAAAAAAATTTTGTTAATCCTCACCCAAGGACATTTTTCCATTGATTTTTAAGAGTAGAAGGAAGGAGGAGAGACAGAAGCATCAATGCCAGACACATTGATTGGTTACCTCCCCCACCCCAGAGTGGGATTTGAACCTGTAATAGAAGCATGTGTCCCTGACGAAATTGAACCTGTGACCCTTCTATCTGCAGGCCAATGTGCATTATCTTCTCATGATGAAACCAAGCTTGCAGAATTAAATATGAACCTTACCATGTTGTAAAGAAACAAAATGGGGGAAAAAATGTGTGTGTATATATGTATACTAGAGGCCCAGTTCACCAAATTTGTGCATGGGTAGGGTCCTTAAGCCTGGCTGGCGATGAGGGCTGATTGGAGTTTTCTGGCTGCCGGCCAGGGCCCTCCTTTGTTCTGTACCACAACCCTAGAGGTCAGCGCACATCATAGGGAGCGATCGAACTCCTGGTTGAACTCCCAAGGGGACACTTCGCATATTAGCCTATAGATATGCTCTTCATTTCATGCTTCCACCCCCAATGTATTTCCTCTGGTAAGAATCCTTCTTTAGCCTGGCTGGCATGGCTCAGTGGTTGAGCGTTGACCTATGAACCAGGTCACAGTTCCATTCCTGTTCAGGGCACATGCCTGGGTGGTGGGCTCCTCTCCAGTGTGGGGCATGTTATTCCAGTGAGGAGTGTGCAGAAGGTAGTGGATTATTCTCTCTCATCATTGATATTTCTATTCTCTCTCTCTCCCTGCCTCTCTGAAATCAATAAAAATATATTTTAAAAATCCTCCTTTAGCCGAAACCGGTTTGGCTCAGTGGATAGAGCGTCAGCCTGTGGACTGAGGGGTCCTGGGTTTGATTCCGGTCAAGGGCATGTGCCTTGGTTGTGGGCACATCCCCAGTGGGGGATGTGCAGGAGGCAGCTGATCGATGTTTATCTCTCATTGATGTTTCTAACTCTCTATCCCTTTCTCTTCCTCTCTCTGAAAAATCAATAAAACATATCTTTTTTAAAAATCCTCCTTTATCTTGTTGGTAGAAGTTATTAGAGTTGAATTATTTTTTCTTTGTTTATAATATCTGACCTCAAGGATCATAAAGATTAATTCATCTTGGTTCTGCAAATGAATTGATGTCAGCCAGGCTGGCCTGGAGTTTAGGAAAGATTGATAAACAGCTTCCAACCTTTAAAGGAAACAAACACCTCCACAAAATAGAACATAAAAGCCTGGTGGTAGAGGGTTCTAGGAAAAGAGAAAACCTAGACAGTGATTGCACACAGTGGGCAACTTCCCTGCAGGACCTTCTGAGAACACAAAGTTCCTTTCCACAGGGAAATGACATTCATTGGAGACTGTTTGCCGACAAGGCTGAATAAATTAAATATTTTAACACCATATGCTCAGCTTTTGGCAGGACATGTAAGTGGGAAGGGAATCTCAATGTTAGGAAGTGCCATATCACACCCCAGCTGGCTATTTAGTCATAAAATAAGGAGAAACACACAAATATTTGGTTAAAACACCTTTAATGAAAAGGGAGACACTAACATTTCCCTTGTCTGCTCTTCACATTTTTCTATGTTAGGAAGCTCTGGAGCCTACATCTTCAGAGGAGAAGCCATCATTCAAGCCAGTCACTAGCAGAACCAACACTTTCTCCTCCTCAGAACTGTTCCAAATGATCCTAGGTTAAGAGTAAACACTACATCTCATTATAAGACGGAGAGGCAGGGAGGACACCATCTGGAGCTCATCCCCCAAAGTCTGGGACTCTCAGAACCAGATAGTAGCAAAGACATAAGCCCCCAGTCCATGGACAGGCAAAAAGGGGAGGAAATGGGCTTTAAGAGAGAAAGAGGATGAAAGTACAAGGGCCCAGGGAATAAAGGAGGGAGTAATCTAAAACTAGAAGCACACCAGTGCTAGGAACTCTCCCATGATCCATGGTGCCCTGCTGCACAGTAAGTCACCATTAGTCCAAAAGCACATCCATGGGATCCATCCAATCAAGAATTCGAGGCCCACTCCCTTATATCATGTCCCTTTCTTAATCACACAGGTTCCCCCTATAAAGCCCTGCAGGTCAGCAATACGCCTCAAAGCTCCACCATTACATCTTCAACTGTCCTCACCGACAGTGCTTAGTAAAGATGTGAACTAACGTCACATTTCCCAAAGTATTTCAAGGGGAGACATCTTGGCAAGAAATCCACTTGTTTCCTAACTCGGAGAGGCAATGATGAAGGAATATGAGAAGCTGGAGATGTCTTAGCATATCCACCTTTGCCTTAATGTGATTATCAAGCTTACTGGCAAGAGTATATATACCCTTGATTTCTCCCTACCCTCCAGGGCTGAGCCACAGATACAGATATTGCTGCACCTTCATTGCTAGCACCTTTTGGAGCAGGGGGAGGGAATGCTCAGGGTGCTACTTCCACGATAAGCTGTTCAGGCACTGCCTTGGATGCAGGAGGCTGACGTAAGAGGAGGGCTCTTTTCTCCTTAGCCTCTCTGAATCCTGTTGCTGGAGGCATGCGCCCAGCCGCAGCTCTTGGACCAAACAGCACTGGTGAAAAGAGAAAGTGGTAGTGGAAGTGGATTTGGAACTCCCAGGTTTGGGTGGGCAGGTCACTGGACAGGAAAGGCATGTTCTATCGATAGTTCCAGAAGACAGGAGGCCCACCCTCCCCAGCTGGGCAGGAACGTCTTGGGAGAAGAAGCCCTGCAGGTTGACCTGGTCACCAGAGAGGAGTGGCCCTGAGCCCTCCAGGGAAAGGTTCTGGTCCCTTTGGGCTGGGCTGCAATTTCCAATGTGGGTGCTCAGGGGCACCTGCCCAAGGGAAAGTGAGTGTGAGAGAGGGGAGGGGAGCGAGAAGGGTCACCCCAGGGAAGCTGGGGAGGGTTTCCCTTGGGAGTGTGAAAGCTTTAGAGAATCTATTTCCCTCTGGTACAATGAATGGAGAAGAAAAATTCCTCAGGGGGTCATCCTCCTGTGAGCATGATTTCCAAGTTCGGGGACTAGAGAAAAACCACTCGGGTCATACTATGTAAGAAATTAGAGAAAAAGACAAATAAAGACCTCTTACATCTTAGAGGTCCTTCTACAGAGCCGTTTCTGCAAACTAGGTCGAAGGGTAGCAGGAACAAAAAAACAGGCTCATGGGATTGTAGGGTCATCTTTTCTGGGAAAGGGGGAGAGCCCTGGGGAAGTGATGGAGGGAGAACAGCCCGGGACCAAGGAAAGAGCAGCCATATTCTGAGGGCCGTGAGGGGCGAAGGGCTGTACCTGGTGGTGAGCCAGCAGCATATGCTTCTTGAGGGTAGCCCGCTCGAGAAAGCCCTGCCTGCAGAAAATACAAGTGAGGAGCGGCCCCTCCTTGGGGTGGGTCTTCTGATGCTCCTCCAGAGCTGCCTGGGCGGGGAAGGTCTGGCCACACACCTCGCAGGCCTTTCTGCTACTGCTCTCTCCTGGCTCCTTCCTCATCGCTTCCTGCACGCTCAGCTCCTCCACCAAGGTGGTGGTGCTACTGCCTTCCCCTTCGAGGGTGAGGGCTGCCTTTGGGCTTGAGCTCCTCTCTGGTTTGCCCCCCTCTTCTGCGACTTCTGCAACATCACTGGCCCCCTGCTCCCTCGGCTGTGTTTGATCCAGGCTGTCTGACGGCGGTGGCGGTGGCAGTGGCTGCGGCAGCGAAGGAGGCTGGATTGCTTTCTCATTGCTGTCCATCTCCTTCCCAGCTGTGGCTGCCGCCACCACCATCCCCACCTCCTCCTCTCCTCCAGACGCCTCTTCGGAATCGCCTCGCACTGATATCGCCTTCTCACCTCCGCTCTCTGAGCCTCTTCCTGCCAGAGAATCTTCATCAGTCACATCTTCCTCTTCTTCCTCTTCCTCCTCCTCCTCTTCGGACAACTCCTCTTCTGGGGACGGCTGCTGAGACGGCTGCTGGGGGAAGCCCCCCGCCCCGGAGACTGGAGTAGACTGCTCAGAGCCATTCTCCTGGGCAGCTCCGCCACCCTCAGGGAGCGGGTTACTACCCCCGTTGGGGATCTGGCCCCCCAGGTGCATCCGCACATGCTGCTGCAGAGACACCGCGTTTGTGAACTTCTTCTGGCAGATGGGGCAGGAATTCTGGGCCCGCGCGGCCGGGCTGGCCTTGTGGCCCACGAAATGAGCGCGCAGGTTGCCGCGGGTGGAAAAGGCCCTGCCACACACCTTGCATTTGAAGGGCCGCTCGCCTCCGTGCTGGCCGTAGTGCAGGCGCAGGGCCCGCGGGCAGCTCAGCACCCGCAGGCAGATGACGCACTGGTTGGGTCCCGAGGAGGAAGCGGAGGACGAAGCCGCGGGGGCAGAGGTCGTGGCGGCTCCCGAGGCAGTGGAGGCCACGGCCCCGGCTCCGGCTCCCTGCCGGTCAATCTTTTCCACCAGCTGCTGCAGCTTCGAGGTCTCGGAGGGCGAGGCCCCCAGGGGCTCGAGCACGTAGGGGAAGGGGAAGCTGCCCGTGGACTTGAAGTGGTTGGTGAGCAGGGCCCAGCTGGGGAGGGACGTCACCAGCTTGCTCAGCTGCATACGCGTGGCCGCGCCGCTTTCGGTCACCCCTGCGAGGGCGGAGGCCTCGGTCCCCGGAGGGGTGTTCTCATCGGCTTTGCTCTTCGGCTCCACCGCCTTCATGAGCACGAACTTGTTGAAGGCGGGGAGCGCGGGCGCCGCGGCCGCGCCGGCGCCGGTGGAGAGCAGCGTGAGGCTCTCGGTGGCGCTGAGCGCGGCGGTGGCGGCCACCAGGGGCTTGCGCTCCGCGCCCGCACCGGCCCCAGGCCCCGCGGCCGCCTCCTCCTCCGCCTTCTCCGGCGGCACGGACATGCCGTAGGGCAGGCCGCTGCTGGTGATGACGTAGTCCAGGTGCTCCGGCACCGGGTGGGGGTTCATCTGCACGTGCGGGTACTTCTCCCGGTGCCGGTGGAAGTGCACCTTGAGGTTGCCCCGGGTGGTGAAGCGGTTGCCGCAGACGTTACACTTGTAGGGCCTCTCGCCCGTGTGCGAGCGCAAGTGGATCTGCAGGGCGCTGTCGCTGCCGAAGACCTTGGCGCAGAAGCGGCACTTGTGCCGTCCCCCGGGCTTCTCCAAGGGGCCCATCACCTCCCCGTAGCCCAGCTCGCCGCTGCCGTTCTTCGGCTTCAGGAGCCCCGGGGAGGCGGCGGCGGCCTCCAGGCCCCGGGCTGCCCCCAGACACTGCGCAGCCAGGAGCCCCGTGGTGGTGCCCGGGAAGGCCAGGTGCGGCGAGGCGATCAGCGGGTCGGTGCTGCCCGGCAGGGCTGGGGAGGGGGCGGGCGGGGGCTTGTGGCTTCGCCCAGTCCCCCCAGCAGAAAAAGGGTGCTGCGACCCCAGCGGGTGGTAGAGGTGGAAGAAAGCCTGTTTGGGCGTCTCTGCCCCTGAGGAGGACGAGGTGGAGGAGGAGGAAGACGCCAAGGTCTTGCTCGTCTGCACGGGCTTGATGGGGCTGAAGAGCGGAAGCAGGGGCTTGGTGGAGGCGGCGGCGGTCCCCGTCCCCGGTAGCTCGGAGGGACTGCCCGGCGCGCCCACCGTCTGGCCCAGGGAGCCGAGCAGGAGCACCTGTCTGCAGATCTGCTCGGTCATCTGCATCTGGTGGATCTGGCGCTGCTGCAGCACTCGCAGCTCCTCCAGGATCAGGGGGATGTTCAGGTGGCCGCTGCCCACGCCCGGGGGCTGCGGTGGGGGCGGAGGAGGTGGCGGCGGCGCAGGGGTGGACTCTGGAGGCAGTGGGGTGGCTCCCAGCTTGGGACTGGCCAAGATCAGGCCGCCTCCTCCTCCTCCTCCTCCTCCTCCTCCTCCTCCTCCTCCCCCAGCGGCGGCTGTCCCTGTGCCAGCCGCTAGGAAATGCCCCGAGGCCTCCTCTCCTCTCCGCTCCGCCCCCCAGGTGGGGTCCGTGGGCATGGAGGGCCCAGTATCCGGGGGGTGGCCGTGCTCCACCTCCATGACCTGGGGGCTGCTGTGGCCCTCGGGCCGGGGCTCGGAAGCGCTGCCGGGGTTCTCCTGGCCTCCGAGGATCACCATCACGGGGGGCTCGGTAGAGCACGCATTCTGGTGGGCGAGGAACTCGGTCGGGCTGGTGAACTGCGCGCAGCACTTGGCACAGACCTGGGGGTGGTCCTCCTCGCTAGCATCACCTGGGAGGAGGAGGGAGAAGAGGAGAAAGCGAGCGTGGGTGGGTGGCGCGGTCAGAATGGCCACTCGGAGGCTCTCATTAGCCACGAGCCCAGCTACTGCTGGTTGGGGGAGGGGAGATGAGCTCGCCATCAGGCCAGGCAGAAGGCTAGATAGAGCTCGGTCCTGACCCTCCTGGACACGAGAACCCCAACATGGGGGTGGGGGATACGCAAGCGAGTGTGACCTCCCGGGTCGTGTCCCCCGCCCCACCCCTCCCGCCTCCACCACCGACCCCGGCCACCAACGGGCCCGTGGACTAGGGGTGGGACACGGATCAGGGTCCATGCAGATAAGCGTGCATTTGATCCCGTCCACCCAAAGTCCTCCCCTCCCCCCCCACACACCCCGCGTGTCCCTTCCGCCCCCACCCGTGCCCAGCCCGGACCCTACCGCACCTCCGAGCTCCGCCGGCTCCCCGCAGGGCCCCCTGAGAAGGGAGCCTCTCCCGGCTTCGTGCGCCATGGCTGGGGGGGGGGGCGGCGGCTGGGTGCAGCGGGAGACAATGGGGACGGGGGTTGGGGTTGGGGTTGGGGTTGGGGGCGGGGGCCGCTGGGGCTGCGGCAGCCTCTGCGCCGGCGGCCCAGACTGCGGAGATGGAGACCGGCGGCGGCGGCGGCGGCGGGGGAGGGGAGCGGGCGGCGCGGAGGTGGGAGGAGCGGAGCCAGAAAGCTGGGAGAGGGGAGATGGGGGCGGGGCTGCAGGAGGGGAGAGCTGGTGAGGGGGAACCGCCGGGGCGGGAGGCGGGAGCCGGGAGAGGAGCGAGCCGGGGCGGAGGGGGGCGTGCGGGGGCGGGAACCCGGAGCTCGGGAGGGTTTCCGGAGGGCTCAGTGACAGGTGCTGTGGGTCACGGCGGGGGGTCACCTTTCCTTGCCCTCTGCCGCCTCACCCCATCTCCAGATGCCTGTCCCCTCCCCCGCCCAAGCAAGCTCAAGGGGGCACAGTGGGAAACACAACCCTGTTCACCGGAGCAAAGCGACAGGCTTCTCCTGTTTTTCTTTGCATAAAAGATCCGCTGAGCCTGGAAATCGTAGACTCCGGAGAGGTGGTCTGATCTCCGCCGAGGAGCCCCAGAGCCCAGAGCGCAGGGGGAACCCAAAACATTCATCCATCAACACCCCCTCTTCCCCCCAAACACACACACACACACACACACAACAACAACAACAACAACAACAACAACAGCAACAACAACCAAACCCCAAGGTTGGTCCTGTCTTCCTCACCTCAGTTACCACCCTACCCTCACCTCCCCCCACAAAAGAAGTTTCTCAGGGTGGGACGCTACGAGGTAGAATTTCTAGGAAAGGCATTTTAGGACTCCTCTTTTCCAACGCTAAGCCCCTCTCCACCCCCGGAATAACAGCTGAATGCAAGGCACTCCCCAGATCGGCGGCTCCACTTGTACATGACAAAGTTCACGCTTACTTAAGGAGCCATCTCTTAAGTGAGCCACCCTCTCTACTCTCCCTTCATTGTTCTCCTGTTGTAACTTACTGTCACTGCTAAGGGCAAAGGGCTTGGGAGACGCTGGCCCACCTAGCTCTACCTTTGGGGGAGGGGAGCTCTTCCTGAAACAATGGGAAAAATGCAGCAGGGGCTGCCTGGCCGCCTCTGGGCCTAGAGCCCCTTTCAGCTCCCGCCTGGTTAGAATGCCTAGAAATTACCTAACACTTGCTTGGGGCAACAGGCCTCCTAACCTCCTGTTCCCAGAGAGGTAGGCAGGGATAAGATGCCTCCCAGATCGGGTTTCCCTTTCTGCCTTGAAATGAATCCTAATGGATTTCCCACTTCCTAAAAGAATTTATCTCACTAACAGCAGGTCACCACAAGTTCTTCATTTTGTGGTTTGCCTGCCTGAACAACTGTAAACCCATGTTGTTCTAATCCCAGTTCTATTCTCGCCTGACTGGTAAATTGAGGCATTGTGGTCAGTCATACCACACACCATGCCACTACTTCGCTTTTTGTAAAGTGGTAATATTGTAGCTGTGCTATCTTCCTCAGGTCACCCCCAACTGCCCTCCCCTCCTGGCCTGATCACCCCTAACCACCTCTGCCTTGGCCCCACCACCATAGCTTTGTCCGGAGGGTCTCCCATTCGATTTAGCATGTTACTCTTTTATTAGTATAGATATATTTTTATTGACTTCAGAGAGGAGAGGGAGAGAGAGATAGAAACATCAATGATGAGAGCATCACTTATTGGCTGTCTCCTGCACTCCCCCACTAGGAATTGAGCCCACAACCTGAGCATGTGCCCTTACAGGGAATGAAACCATGACCTCCTGGTTCATTGGGAGACAATCAACCACTGAGCCACACCGACTGGGTGAAATTTTGATGTCTTTTTTTTTTTTTTCACCGAAAACATGTTACTGAGTTATGTCTCAAAACTTCAGATAATCATAAGAATCACAACACTGTAAGTGATGGCTCTGTAGCAGGTGAGCTAAGTGCTTCCAGGGCTGACACTTACAATGAGGAAATGAGGAGGGTCTGTTGCAATTTGGCAAGTCACAGGTTAGTGCAATGTTATTTTTACACATACGGAAACTTAAGCTTGGAGGGATTAAGTGACTTTTCCAAGTCCACACAGTAAATCAGTGAAGGAAGCATTGAGAATGTTGACTCCTGTCCAGCGCTTTCTGAGGCACCTCAACATTGTGTGGCTTCCCTAACGCTGAAGAAAGGGCCCTGTGTGCCACCTACCTGCCATTTGCTCTCCAGCCTCAGCAAGGGCAGGGAATCAGATGGAAGCTTTCTACCGAGCATTTGTTAATTAGCAGCGAACATTTGATATCAAGTTGCTGTTTTGTCAAGTCTTCCTACAAGAAAAGAAATCCTGTTCTTTTCATCTTCTCCTGGGAAACACTGTCCCCTTTCTTGCTGTTTTAATGAAACTTGCTTTCTGATGCGTAATTTGATCTGCACTCTTCTTTAAAGTAAATTCAGTCCCTGGTGAAAGGTGACGGATCAACAGCCACCTGTAAGCGGAACCCTCTGCTTCTCAGCGCTTTGCACTCACTGCCTGTCTGGAAAGGGGGGCATGGTTTTTTAGGCAGACACAAATGAAGTCATAAACACTGGCTGGAATAAACTAAGCTGGTAATGGCGCGGCAGATAGCAGATAAGGCGAGGTAAGCTATTCTGGGTCACATGCAAAATCTGGGATGGATGAAGGCCTAAGACCTGGACATGGCTTTTTAAATTTGTAAAGAGCTTAAATGACAAGGAAAAGGGAAACCAGGTGGCTCTCTAAACCAGGCGGGCCACCAAACTGCTGCTTTAGGCTAGGGGGAGAAGGCCTGGGGAGAACAAAGAGAAAAACAGGTGGGTAGTGCGCAGCAAGGTGGTTTAGTGGAAAAGTGGTTCTCAAACTTTGCTGCCCATTAGAATTACTGGGAGAGCTTATAAAAAATCCTGATGGTCAGGCCACATCTCACACCAAGTAATTCAGAATCCTTGAGGGTGGAATCCAGGCATCAGCATGTTTGCAAAGTTCCTCAGGTGATTTTACTGTCCAGACAAAGGATGAGAACCACAGTACCTAGCAGAGTACTGCCCTTCCCATCAGCCCTTCTACCCTACTCCGCACAAATCTTGTCTGGGCCCAATCTGGCCAAAATGAGGACATGGGCATAATGAGCTGCTCACTGCCACATCTTCCTGACGGGCACCCTCCCTATGCTGCCCACAGCAGACATTAGCGCTCATGCATTCTACTTCCGTGAAGAAAACATGAAGATTTAAACCTGACTGAATTTAGCCACTGTATTGCCTTTCCCAGTGTGCCCCTTGAACCGCATTTCTAATTGTGAGGTGAAAGGCTTTGTTCTACAAAAGAGTCTGAGAATTTTCCAGCCATCAAAGAAACAAAACACCTGCCTACTTACTATAAACATTGAACCGACACTAATGGGCAGTGTCCATAATTATGAAGTGATTCTGTAACTGCTGCTATGGACTATTTCTAAGGCATGATGTCCCGTCTTCTCTTCCTTATGCTTCTCTCCTAAATACACACAGAGACTCCTTTGCCACCCACACCTACTAATGCACCCGGGACCGTGCAACACAGTGGATTCTTATGCAGGCACAATGCTTTCTATATCTGGTGTGAAGTGAGAAAAATATATTTGTTTCCAGAATAGGAATATCTTAGGTCAAATATAAAAAAAAAAAAAAGTATTTTTCTGACACCAAAAGACTCAGAATTCATAGCACTTTGGAGCTGACAGGGACCCCTTCTTTGAGCTTAGTCATTGAGAGTGCCTGCTCAGAATCTTACAAACCTGAGTTAAAGGCTCGGTTCCAATACTTTGTAATGTTTGTGACCTTGGGAAATGTTCTTAATCTATCTCAGGCTTGGGATTCTCTCCTTTAAAATGGAGGTTCAGCCATAAAAAGGAATGAAATTCTGACACATGCTACAAAATGGTTGAGCCTTGAAAAACATGTTAAATGAATTAGACCAGACACAAAAGGACAAATATTATATGCTTCCATTATATGAGGTACCTGGAACTGGTAAATTCATAGAGAATGGTAGTTGCCAGGGGCAGGGGAGGGGAAAGTGGGGGCGGGGAGAGAAGGAAAGGGGGAGTTAGTGTTTAATGAGCATAGTATTTTAGCACACACAATTTTTTTTTTAATGGAAGTAATGATAGTGTAGTTGGGAGGAATAAACAAGAAATACATTCAGGATTTAGCAACATATTTAGCAACTATGACAAATAGTAAATGTTCCGCAAATATTATTGATGAGTGTCATTAATTACAGGCCAAAAGGTGAAGCCTGGGAGAAGAAGGGACTTGCCCCAGGTCACATAGCTTCAAAGTCCAGGTTGGACTGAAAACCAGGCTTTCGGCTTCCTTCTCCATTCTCTGCCACATCATGCCTGAGTTACTCTGTCCACTCAGAAGTGCTCTCTTTTTGACCCAAGGGTACGTAGGGCTGAAAGGCTTAGGGCTCAGCCTGAGCAACAATGCTTTCTGCTTCCGGGTATAAAGAGAACAGGGCTCTTAAAACTCTAATTTTGTTTTCTTCCCCTTTTGCCGCTCTTGATGTCAGCCAGCTTCCATTTCTCCCTCTAGATCTGTTTGCTGTTGTCCTGGTTTCTTCTTCTCACTAAATATCTGGGTTTCTGGTTGTTTCCTTTATTTCCCAGCTGTACTAGTTTACATTTTCCCTGTTCACATCCCTTATGTTCTCTCATCCAGATTTCTAGACTCTGTAGGGGAGAGATTTTTTTTCTCTCTCCAGAGTTTTAAAGTAAATAGACTATTTCCTTCTCATCGCTTATGTGCAATAACTATTCTGTTAGATTTTGGTGTTCTGGTCAAAGAAGCTGAACAAAAACATGGCTGGATAACAGGTTTTACAGACTGTTTCTTGGTGACGTCTTAGGTCACTGCGGAGATAAGGCTTTTAAAATGTGCAGCAAAGGCTCAGCATTTGCTTGTCACATGGAGTGAACATCGCTTGCAGGGGTCTTCAAACTACGGCCCCGCGGGCCACATGCGGCCCGCAGAGGAGTCTGATCCTGCCCGCCAGGTTTTTTGGGCAGTGAGCGCAGCCGAGGTGTTATAGTAGGAATTAGTAGTTCATATAGTCCTGCCCTCCAGCTCTCTGAGGGACCGTGATCTGGCCCCCACTTTAAAAAGTTTGAAGACCCCTGGAAGACTCCAGAAAACCTCAGTGGCACCCTAGCCTACTAAATAAATGTCTGCTGATATTCATGATAATGACCATAGTTTCACAGGTACAGCAAGGGACACACATAAGAGCCCCCAAATAAGAAACTTCCCTACCTGCCCTAGCCGGTTTGGCTCAGTGGATAGAGCGTTGGCATGGGGACTGAAGGTTCCAGGTTCGGTTCCAGTCATGGGCATACGCCCAGGTTGTGGGCTTGCTCCCCAGTAGGGGGCATATAGGAAGCAGCCAATCAATGATTCTCTCTTACCATTGTCATTTCCATCTCTCTCTCCTTCCCTTCCTCTCTGAAATCAATAAAAATATATTTAAAAAGGAGGGGGGAAAAAGATACTTCTCTACCAGAACAAGAAAATGTCTCAGAGGTAGAAGGAAAAGTCTGAAGATCATATAAGCAAACAGAAACCCTATCTGTGAAAAAGCAGGAAATGAGAAACCTACATATCTCATAAGAAACGGAAGAAATTTTAGATTTCATCCAACATGGCTCCCACATCTTAACAGATGAGACCCAGTAGCCCTCCAGGTCACTTAAGTAACACAGGATCTTCCACTTTCAGGAGAATGCTGATCAGATGACCCTTACGCTTTCTTAAGGCAGATCTTAGGAGGTAACTACGGTTACTACTACTTCGTTGCTCTTTACATTTATGTTTCTCACTTTCGAGGCTCAAGGCAGTATTTCAACTGAAATTTGATGCGGACATTGGGTGCAAGCCTACCCGGTTTCCATGGGGATGGCTTTGGAGCAGCATCTTTATGCCCCCAAGGACTCACACCCCCAAGTGGGATCTAAAGCTCAAGGAGTTTGAGAAGCCACTCAGGGCAGCTGCTGAAGATTCCTTTGGGTCCCTCACAGATTTTTTGCTCAGCTGTGGAATGAGAATGGGTGAGCAGACTTGAGAAAAGAGAAAGGATGCCTCCTGGGCTGGGGGAGATTAAGCACCGTTCCAAAATCAAGCCAGCAGGGGAGCGGGACTGTGAGGCAATTCTGAGGGTCTGAGGGAAGTTTCCCGTAGAGCAGGAGGAGGAAACATCCGGCCTGCAGAGGCATTAAGAAGGGCTAATGTGTCCCCGGAGGGAACAGATGTCACCACCACGAGCCTCTAAATATGGGCACAGTGGGATGCAGCAAAGCAGTGACTCTGAGGAGGAGGTGTTCTACCGGAAACACAGTATGTCTGTTAAGGCTGAGCCATAGCACATGGAGCACTGATGTGACTGACCTCCAGTCATGTTTTTACAACAGGTGGAAAAACAAATCAATGGGTTAGTTTTGGTCACTTCAAGTGCATTCTCCTAGAGCTTCTCATGGCACACCTCTCATAAAGAAGTGTTTGACATTTGCCAAGAGATTCCTGAGTTTGGGTCACATTTCAGCACTTTGGGAATTGCCACTGTCCTAACATATAATGATAATAACAATACTCACATGCATTAAGTACTTATTTATGCTAGTAATTTTCCCAAGTGCTGTACCCACGTATATTAACTCATGTCGATTCTCCCAATAACCTAATGAGGTAGCTAGTATATTCATCCCTATTTACTGATGAGAAAACTGAGGCATAGGGAGGTAAACAACTAAAACTGATCAGCTAACCAAGTAGTGGAGCCAGGATGTGAATCCTAAAAGCCTGGCTTCAGAACCCTTGTGCCTAATCAATCCTACACTATATTGTTGGGTGAATTAACTATTTGCTAAACAAATCGTTTATCCCTGAGTCATGACTTCCAGACGGTCACAGTGAGAACACATATGGCCGTACCACTGACCAGTATGTCCGACACTTGCTTGATCCTAAGAATTACCTGGACATTTGCAAAGATATGGATTCCCAGACTCTAGTCTAGACCTACCCATCAGGCAAGTTTGGAAACCCCGATACAGTGGCGTGAGCACCACCAGCCCTGAGCCCCGGGAAACCTGGGTTTTCATCCTAACTATGCCTCTGTTTCTGAAACTTTGGACAATATCACTGCTCAGTACCCTACTGCTCTATTGTCTGCCTCTTCCTGGTATGCTATAAGGATATATGAAATCTACCCCAACCCCTATAAAGAAACTCTATTACTTAAAAAACAGGTGATAATGTCCTTACAAAATGATAATGCACGTATTAACAGGTATATTAACTCATACTTTTTTTTTCTTAGCTTGGCCTATCTTGAAGCCCAAACCTAAGCACCTCATCCAGACCTCCCCTCCAGCCTCTATCCCAGGTGACACGGATACACATCCCAAACTGGGCTCCATCTGACCGACATTAGCTGTCTCCCTCCGGGAGCTCTGATCCGCTCTCTGCTCAGCCCAACAATGAGAAACTTTTTCTCTCTTCTCCCTCAGGGGAATCTCCGCATTTATCCAATTCATTCTCTTGCAACCCAACTCTCCAGAAAGGAAAGGGGGGAAAATCCCACCCCTAAGAGACAGTCTTCAGGTCTGAGGATGTTACTTAGCAACCGCACAAAGACCAGTGAGCAAAGGGGGACCTGGGGAGAAAACTCTTGGGTGGGGAGACAGAGCCAGTTTGAAAACTCCATTTCATCCAGAGAAAAAACAACAAGGAAAATACAAACAGAATCATTCCTGAGAAAAGCCAAGTGGGGCTTCTTTTCACCACAGGTCATCCCCTTCCTCCTTGCACCTCAACTCCCTCAGTCCCCCCACCTCCCTCCAGCCCTCTCTCTCTGTGACTATGTCCTCCCCCTGGTTTTGCCCATGGCCCAGGGGCCCTCCCCTTGCCCTGGCCTGACCCACACAGGCTTGCACTCAGATCTCCCCCCTCCTCCCTCCCCAGGCACCCACCGTTGTCAGACGCGCTGGGACCTTCGCAGTCCGAGATTAACTGTTGGGGTTTCCGCTGCTTTCGCCTAGACATTCCCGGGTAGAGAGTGGTGGGAGAGGGAGGGGTGACGCTCACTCAGTCTTAACCGGGGTGACTTGGTCTGGTCTCTCCCTTGGGTCTGAAGCCAACTGATGCCTCTCCCTCAGGCAGATCACTGTGAAGCAGAGATGTTCTCTCTTCCCAGAGATAGACAAACTCTCTCTCTCTCTCTCTCTCTCTCTCTCTCTCTCTCTCTCTCTCTCTTTCATTCACTGTCCCTGACTCTCTCTCTTTCTCTGTCCCTGACTCTCTCTCTCTCAATCTCTGCAAGTCTTTAAAGGGGAGACGCCCCCTTTTTCCCCCCTTCAGCTTCTTCCCTACGCTTCTGCAGCTCCCATTGTAAAAGCAAAAATCCTAATCTTTCCGCACACTCTTTTCTTTTGTACTGCAGAGGAAAGGATTTAACCCTCTCCTCCCTGCCGGCCCGGGCCTCTCCCCATGCTGTCTGTTCTTAAAATACCCACCACTTGTTTTTCTAACTCTTCTTCTAAGTTATTCACAGTGCTTTTTGATCCTTTCATGATTCTATACCACCTTGTTTGATGATGTGATTGCTTCTGGACTGTAGTTTGAAATAAGAACTTTCTGGTATATCCTTATAATGAAGCCAAGAAGTCAGCTACCTCTAATTAAAAACGAGTGTATAAAAACTTGGCAAAAAAAAAAAAAAAAAAAAAAAAAAAGACAGTAAAGATGAACAGTCGGTATAAAAACTTCATGCATGTAGAGCTCTTTATAATTTATAGAATATTCTCATGCACATGCCATTTTTTTTTTTTAAATATTACAACTCAGACACTGGCATGGCATGTTTTACCACACTCCCATTTATAGATGATCCTATTTATAGATGAACCAAAAGGCCCAGGGAGGTTAAGTAACCTATCCAAGAGTGCACAGCAAGGATGTAGCAGAGATGGGTTTGGAAGCCAGGTGCACCTGACAGGCTATCATTCACCGTCCCCCAACCCCAAACCCTACCCCCCAATATTGTTAAAGGTACGCTATGCCAACAGACTTTTGCCATGAAAAAAAAAAAAAGTGTTTGATGCCCCGCCCTTGTAGTTCAGCCAGGAACCAAGAGGCCACTGGTTCGATTCCCGGTCAGGGCACTTGCCTGGGTTCGACAGCTGATTGATGATGTTCTTCTCTCTTCATGGATGTTTCTCTCTATCCCTCTCCCTTTTCACTCTCTCTAAAAAAATTAATAGAATATATATTTTTTTAAAAGTGATTGATTTTAAGGAATCTCATTTAAAATAACAACTAGGGTCGATGGCTTTTCTGTCTCTGCCATTCCTGTCCAGCTTCTAGGGTTGCAGGGAGGCTCCTTCTGAGAAGGTGATGTAGGTGGGTGGAAGCGACGAGGAGGTACTTTGAGCTCAACAGAAAAGGAACTGTCTAACAGTGTCACGGATTCCCCAGAGAATTTGTGGGCTCTCTGTATTAAGTTCTCACAGTGCTCACTTTGGCAGCACGTATGCTAAAATTGGAACGATACAGAGAAGGTTAGCATGGCCCCTGTGCATGGATACAGAGAAGGAGGGGAATAGACACACAAATTCATGAAGTGTTCCATATTAAGAAAAAAAAAAAGTTCCCACAGAGGCTGAAAACAATTGTCAAGGATTCTGTGGGGGAAGAATGGCTTTTTGGATATGAAGTTTGGCCTTTAAGAATATCCTCCATCTCTAAAACACATCACTTGGTCACCAACCAGGTCTCTTCTGCTCAGCTGGTACACGTAAAAGTGATTCATTTTGTTTGTTTGTTTGTTGTTTGTTTGTTTGTTTGTTGTTTGTTTGTTTGTTTTACCTGTGGCCATGCTATTCCTACCTGAATGTGAGTGATACTGTGCTACTGGGCATAGAATATCCCGATATGCCCTATATTCCAGCTACAATGTCTAGTCTTTTTCTTTTGGCCTTACTTACCCTTTGCTCTCTGGCTGAGAGGAGGGGCCTGTGAAACACCGTCAGTTAGCAAAGTGGGAATCACTTTTCCCTTTGAGGTTCAATGCTGTCAATCTCTGATGGCTGCATCTTCAGAGAAAAGCACAGCATAGCTCACTCACGGTGCTGGGTGCAACTTGACGTTTCTTTCGCTTCTTTCCTTACACAGGCCCAGGCTAGTCTGGCAACACCAAGAAAGGGAAACAGAGAGACAACAGATGGGAGGAGGATTGCTGGCGGTAAATGGAGCAGGTAGCCATATGTGAAGCGATTTGGGAAGCGCTCTGATCTTTGCTTTGGAGTTCACTGAATCTCCATTATTTTCCTGGTCCTTTGGGGTCAGGACCCTGGGCGCCTCCCTCACATTCCACCCCCTGGAGCTCTTGCTGACATTGCCGTATTCAGCCAGCTAACTCCCCTGTGGCAAGCAGGTGCATCATCACTGGGCTGTAATTGTAGGAGAAACGGGAACACTGAGGCCAGGCAAGCTTCTAATTTCTCCGTGGAATTAACTGTCACTCTCCCATCCCACTGTTTCCGTCATTTACTTCCCTTTTGAGAAATAGAAAGGAGAGAAGAAATATTGCTTTCTGTTTTTTCTCAGGAGTCTATGAAATCTCCAAAGGTAGATTGGATAGTTCAATATTGGTCCCTTTCCTGGGTCTTGTCTGACTTGTCTTTTCCTATTTTTTCCACCCTCTTTGCTGGCCTTATTGTGAAAGGAAGGCTCTCTCCCTTCCTCTGCTTTCTTCTGCCCTCCCCCATTTACCATTTTTTCCCTTTTACCTCTTTCCACTGTGGCCTTTTGACCTCTCCACAGAGTTACAAAAGTAAAATCCTTGAAGAGATGCTGCTGTGGGAATGTTAATGAGCCTTCCCCACAAAGGGGTAAAGACTTTACTTCAGTGAGTTGGAAAAAAGCCCCTTTGAAAAGGGGTTTCTGTGTGTGGTGAAGTGGAGAGGGGAGGGGAAGGAGAGAGAGGGAGGGTGAGGGAGAAAAGAAGGGAGGAAAAGAGGAGAGAATGAAAGAGGGAGAGGGAGGAAGGAAGGGAGGTAGACAGAGAGAGACACACACACAAAGAGAGAGGCACACAGGGAGAGACAGAGAGAGAAACTTAATAGCAGAAGAGAATATTAAAGCAACACTACACTTGTTTCAATTGGTGATTTGATTTTTGGAAAATGTTCTGTGGTCTTTTTGATCTTGTAAATGAAGCACTTTCATTCTCCAGAAGGTGAAGAGGCACTCAAGAGCATTGAAGGTGAAGAAGCACTCACAGGATAGGGAAAAGGGACCTATCCTAGCACCCTACCCCCAGTTCCTTCCCACATGTGGGAACCTGAGAGGCTCTAGGGAAAATATTCTGGGTCGGGGAGCTGGTGGTAAAGATGAGCTCTTTTATTCTGGCTTTGTGGTTCCTTCTTATGTTTTCTAATTTTATCAACAATTTCTACCTTGGCTTCCATATTGGCTATTGGCCTAATGATCTTTTTCTCTCTTCAGGAACGGCTTAAAGTACTGTTGTGATGTTTACATCTTGGAGCCAATTTTCAAGCCAGACCACTTAAGCATAATCTCTGTATCCTTCATTTGTTAGTACAGTTTGCCTCTAAATTAGTTAAAATGGGTGCTAGGGTATTTTCAATGTCAGCATTAAGTCTTTTAAAAAGCAAAGATATGTTGTTGCTCTTTAAAAGAAAGCCAGTCACTATGTTTGACTTTCAGAGAGTTTCCTACACATTGTTTTGTGATGTCGGCACATCACTCCAATTAAAGAAGCCTAGAATTGTGAGGAACAAAGAGAAGGCAATTGATTGGAATGAGATCCTTGGAAGAGAGAAATGAGGAGCAGGTCTGGAGTGCTAATTCTGAGTTCTATACACTCCTCTGGATTCATGGAAAATGCATGGAGAATCTATCACATTCCTGGCCTCTACCCCAGATCTATTTAATCAGAATCTCTGGTGGTAGGCCACTAAGATTTTTAAACAAGCTCTTAAATGATTCTTTTACAGAGTTAAGTTTGAGGCAGTTGCAATTGACTGGTGGTTCCTAAACCATAGGCTCTAGATTCTTTGGGGACTGCAGTGTGGTTGCAAGGAAATCCAAGTAACGTGAAAGGAACCTGGTAGAAGATCCAAATATATAACATGTCTCTCCAATGTATATACTACTCTTGGCCAAATGTTTGTTGATGTAAAAATTAATACAGTTTTAACTCATTTAAAGAGCTTCATAATGGCTTTGCCCTCAAAATACAACTATGGTTGTGTGGGGATCCAGGCCTTTTCTCTCAGGACAATCCTCTGCTCTTAGCTTTCCTCTTTTACTAGTTTGTATAGAAATTTTAATTGCAAAAGAGCTAAACTAAGGGATCTAGCATGTAAACTTGATGTAAACATAATCACAATCTCATTTACTCTTTTAAAAAATATATATTTTACAGAGAGGAAGGGAGAGAGATAGAGAGTTAGAAACATACATAAGAGAGAAACATCAATCAGCTGCCTCTTGCATGCCCCAAACTGGGGATGTGCCCACAACCAAGGTACAAGCCCTTGACCAGAATCGAACCTGGGACCTTTCAGTCAGCAGGCTGACACTCTATTCACTGAGCCAAACCAGTTTCAGCTCATTTTCTCTTTAAAATAACTTTGCTGGCTGAAACCAGTTTGACTCAGTGGATAGAGCATCAGTCTTCTGGCTGAAAGATCCCAGGTTTGATTCGGTCAAGGGCATGTACGTTGATTGTGGGCACATCCCCGGTAGGGGAGGCAGCTGGTTGATGTTTCTCTCTCATTGATGTTTGTAACTTTCTATCCCTCTCCTTTTCTTTCTGTAAAATATATATATATATATATATATATATATATATATATATATATATATATATTAAAAAAATAAAATATTAATAACTTTGCCAAGGAAGCCTTATATAATCCTCATCTTAGACATGCAGAACACCCCGTTTTACAAATGAGGAAACTGAGATTAGAGAAGCAAAGTAGCTTTCTTGCTCAAAGTCTCATCGCTGATAAATGGCTGGTTGAAATTTGCCCAAGCAATGCCTATTTGGACAGCCCGTGGGTTTTTCTATCTTTTTTTCTTCAACACAAAGTGGCACTTTATTGTCATTTTGCTGATTTCTTCATCTGTTATAGGCCTCGTTTTCTGGCCACAGACCTGGACGATGGCACAAACATTCAACTCCCAAAGAAAATTTGAAGACCTTCAATTAATACCGTGTTTCCCCGAAAATAAGACATCCTTCGAAAATAAGACCTAGCACAACTTTGAGAGAAAAATTAATATAAGACACTGTCTTATTTTCGGGGAAACAGGGTATTGACAACACATGCTTCTTTTGATTCCATATAGTCTCCTATGTTTTTTGCCTTACTAGCATTAAGGGAGCAAGGCAATCAAGAGGAAGGACAAAGTGCCCTTTGCAACACTTCACTAAGTAAGAAAGCACTGGCAAACAACCCTGGTCTCATTAGATGATTCTTCAGCCTGGCCTCTTTCAGGTGGCAGTTGCCATGGTGTTTTAGAGGCAGAGGCAGGGAGTGAAGATCAAGGACCGCCCTTCAGATTGATTCTTGTCTGGTGTTTCTTTTCAGAGTTCATTCTGAAAGGATGGCAGGAGGTTAAACATCCATAAGAGAATGGGTAGAACTTATTCTTTTTGCTTACCTTCATTTCTCCATGTTACTCATGTTAACTAAAGGGAAACAGAATCTATGAAGAGGACAAGAGAGTGGAAAAGGAAAGGGAGGTTGTAGGCTAGGAGGGCCCTGAGCCTGGCTGGCAGTGGGAGATGGCTAGGGTGGGGGCAAGAAGGAGTGTGTGTGTGTGTGTGTGTGTGTGTGTGTGTGTGTAAGAAAAACATTATAGGAACAATGCGTTAAAACTCTGAAGATCCTGAAGTTGGTCATTTGAAATAAAATCAATAAATCAACAAAGAATTGGGAATTAGGGACAAAGAGCAAAGGTGAGGGAGCATGATGAGAAAGGGGAAGGAAGGAAGGAAGGAAGGAAGGAAGGAAGGAAGGAAGGAAGGAAGGAAGGAAGGAAGACCAAGCCACGAGAAAGGAAAACAAATCAGAGTGAAGAGAAAGAGTTAAGTCACAGAAGCAAGTCTTTGAGGGACTCGGAACATATGGATTGAAGTATGTCAGAAAATATGAATAATTGACAACCTATAATAGAAACAGCTTTCAGGAGGAACCTTTAAGGAGAGGAACAAGTGGACTCCCAAAGACTTTGATCTGAAAGGGGCAATAGGGATCATTTCCAAATCTCTCACTTTTCAGATAAGGAAACTTAGAACAACAGAGGCTAAGTGACTTTTCAAAAGGTTCTCTAGAACCATATCTTACCTCAAGGAACTGCTCTTTCTACTACACCATGGAACTAAAGAAGAAACAAGGCAAGAATGAGTGAGAAGCCAAGCATAAACATTCAAAAAATAGATCTTTGCCAAAACCGGTTTGGCTCAGTGGATAGAGCATCGGCCTGCAGACTGAAGGGTCCCAGGTTTGATTCCGGTCAAGGGCATGTATCTTGGTTGCGGGCACATCCCCAGTACGGGTGTGCAAGAGGCAGCTGATCGATGATTCTCACTCATCAATGTTTCTAACTCTCTGTCCCTCTCTCTTCTTCTCTGTAAAAAAATCGATAAAAATATATTTAACAAAAATAGATCTTAGCCTGCTGCATCGACCTATGAACCAGGAGGTCTTAGGATAGCTCAGAGTAAGGAGAGCTGATGGCGCAAATCAAAGCCAGAATTCTTAAGAACTAGGAGGAGCTGAAGATCTTACCACCTTGGAAGTCCAAAGAGGCTGGAATAGGATAGCAAATGAGTTAATGGAGAAAGGAGTCAAGAACTGGAAGGATTGCTGTGAATACTGACTTTATGGGACTTGTGGGTTTGAGGTGAATGGCACCTGGCTTAAACATGGAAATTCAAAATGCATGATAAGGGCCATGGTGTATATTGTGGAGAATTCTGTGCTTCACTGCAACTGAGTTTTTCTATGAGAATGAATGGCAATATAGTATTTATATTATTTAATAATCATATACTGTTTGATTCATTATTCTTTTTTTTAAAAAAATAAATCTTTATTGCTCATATTATTACAAATGTTCCTCTCCCCCCCTCCCCTTCCATTGCTCTCCTCCACCAGATTCCCACTGCCCTTTCCCCACCCCCTATTGTCCTCATCCATAGGTGCACAGTTTATGTTCAGTCTCTTCCCACATCCCCCCCTCCCCTTTTCCCCAAGAATCGTCAGTTTACTCCCCTTCCATACTTCTGATTCTATTATATTCAACAGTTAATATTGTTCATCAGTTTTTTTTAATTTCCTTGGTTTTTAGATTCACTTGTTGATAGTTATGTATTTGTTGTTCATAATTTTTATCTTTATTTACTTTCTCTTCCAAAAGAACCCCCTTCAGCAATTCATATAATTCTGGTTTGGTAGTGATGAACTTCTTTAGCTTTTTTTATTTTTATTTGTGAAGCTCTTTATCTGGCCTTCGATTCTGAGTGATAGCTTTGCTGGATAGATTATTTTTGGCTGTAGGTTCTTACTATTCATCACCTTGAGTATTTCTTGCCATTCCCGTCTGGCCTGCATGGTTTCTGTTGAGAAATCAGCTGACAATCGTATGGGTGCTCCTTTATAGGTAACTACCTGCTTTGCTCTTGCTGCTTTTAATATTCTCTCTTTGTCTTTTGCTCTTGGAATTTTAATTATGATTTGTCTTGGTGTGGTCTTCTTTGGATTCCTTTTGTTTGGAGTTCTGTGTGCTTCCTGGACTTGTAAGTCTAATTCTTTCACCAGGTGGGAGAAGTTTTCTGTCACTATTTCTTTCAGTATGTTTTCGATATCTTGCTCTCTCTCATCTTCTGGGACCCCCATAATTCTGATGTTGGTTAGCTTGAAGTTGTCCCAGAGGTTTCTTACATTATCTTCAACTTTCTGGATTCTTTTGCCTTCTTGCTTCTGCGGAGGAGTGTCTTCTGGCTCTTTATGTTCCAAATCTTTGACTTGATTCTTGCGGTCTTCCATTCTGTTTTTAGGACTCTGTATAATATTTTTTTAGTTCAGACAATGTATTCTTTGTTTCTTGTTGATCCCTTATTATTTCTTGTTGATCCCTTATTATTTCTAGTTGATCCCTTTTCATATCCTCATAGGTCTCGTTTATTTTATCGGCCTTTTCTAGGAGATTCTTCACACTTATAAACCAACCTTATAAGTGTGGTTTTGAACTCTATATCCAGTCACTTTTTGTCCTCCATTTCTTTCGTTTGTGATCTATTTCGTTGTCTCCGCATTTTCGCAGCTTCCCTGATGGGACGGAGTTTCAGGGTGGAGCCTACAGGCTTGGCTTCCGTCAGCCACGCCCTATGCAGTTCCTGAGTCTCAGTAATCCCCAGGGTCCTTCAGTACTCACTGCAAGCACCTCTGAGAGAAAGGTGCCCTCGATTTTCGCCTGCTACCAAACAGTCTAGGCTCTCCCCCAATGAGCCCGGAACTGGGGTTCAGTTCAGTTGGAAGTGGGATTGGAGGTGGCGTTCAGAGCAGTCTGGAGCCCCTGTCTCCTTCCCGCCAGGGCAATCCCACGGCACAGCCAACCATCCCTTCTCTGCACGCAATGTGTGTGCCTCTGGGACTTCCTTTCCGCCGCTTCCCTGGGGTTCCGCCTTACAGCCCAGCTCCCTCTGTTTGAGCCTGGGTCCCCGGGGTCTGGCCTAGAACTTGGGTTCAGAGGAGTCGGAACTGGTGCCCGGCACAGTCTGGAGCCTTTGTCTCCTTCCTGCCAGGGCAATCTGGTAGCAGAGTCAACAGTCTGTCCTCTGCGCGCAATGTGCGCACCTCCGGGACTGCCTTTCGCCGCTCCCCCGGGGTTCTGCCTCACAGCCCAGTCAACCTCTGTATGAGCCTGGGTCCCCGGGGTCTGGCCTAGAACTGGGGTTCAGAGCAGTCGGACCTAGAGTTCAGTACAGTCCGGAGCTTTTATCTCCTTCCCGATAGGGAACGCCAGCCAGGCACTCAGCCGCCCCCTCCTCTCCGTCCTCTCCGCACACGTGCCGCGTGTCTCCATACCTTAGGCTTTTATAGCTCCTCTGCTCTTCCTTCTGTTTTTTTTCTTGCTTCTCGTTGTAGAATTTCCAGTCAGTCAACTTTCCTGTAGTTCTGGGTAATGTCCATTTTATATTTTAGTTGTATTTTATTGAAATTGTTGTGTGTGGCTGCTGCTAGGTGTTTACCTGTGCAGCCATCTTGGATTCTCTGTGATTCATTATTCTTTGTCTTAAAATGCATTGTACACTTTCTTGACCCCATGATCCACTTAATCCCATGAAATTTAATATGAGGTTCAGGAATTTACTATTCATATTGTGGGTGCTCTCTTTTTTCTCCCTAGATATAGATACACACACACATACAAAAACACACACACAAACATTATATACAGAGAGATTTAAATATATGTATAGCTTAAATGTTTATACAAAGATAAGAAGAGGGGGTCATTGAATTTAGGACAAAAATTGAGGATGATGGAGAAGTGACTTTAAGGACCAAATTCTATTCTTTGAGATTTGATCTTTCTTTGCCCTAGCTGGTTTAACAGTCTCTGTTCCCAACTTTTGATCAAGAGATAAATGTTACCAAGGTATGTATATGTTTCCAAAATATTAGACGGAAATCTAAAAGAAAAGAGAGGGTAAAGAGGGAGACTTGGGAGAAATAGGCCTATTACTCAAGAACAGTTACTCTTTTCATCACCTACCCCCTTCTTTATACTGGAAAGCTCAGCCATCCTTCCACACACACCATTTCTAAGCTGTCCATCTTTATTCAATCAGCTTGAAATTCCAGTATTAACTTTGTTTTCTTGAAATGAAAAAGAAACACTTTATCTCCCACTGGCTAAGGTACCTAAAAAATTACCTTAGAAAATGAACTAGATACAGCCACATTTCCTAATTCAAAATCTTAGAAAACAAACAAGAAAGTGTCATAACTATTACAGTACTATGAAAGCCCTTCTAAATTTAAGATCTTTTAAAAAATAAGAGCATTAAGCCCTGGCCATTGTGGCTCAGTGGTTGAAGCATGGGGCCATGCACTGAAGGATTGAGGGTTTGATTCCCGGTCAAGGGTGTGTACCTGGGTTGTGGGTTCGATCCTCTGCTCTGGTTGGAGGGACTTGGGGAGGCAACAGGTGGATGTGTCTCTCTCACATTGATTCCTCTCTCTCTCCTCCTCCCTCCTTCTCTTCCACATTCTCTAAAGATCACTGGGTGAGGATTAACATAAAAAATAAATAAGAGCATTAAAATATATACTTTTCAAAGTAAAAGCACATATGTATAAAATCACAGTTTTTCCCCTCCACGGCCTTATATTGAAAGTCCACTTGACAAATAGACCTCATCTGACACATATTTCCATTTTTAGTGGAAAAATCATTGACTTGGATTTCAGTCAGACTCTCCCACTTCCCAGTTAAATTACCATAGGAACATGTCTTTTCCTCTCCAGATCTGTTTCCCCATCTGCAATGATTAAGTTAGACCAGATGAGTTTCTCATCCAGCTTTAACCTCTGTGCTTTGCATGTGAATATCTATATCAATCAACAAAATGTGTCCATTGCAACAAGTTCTACATGGGGTCGTCCAATAATAAACTCATGGTAGTCAGTTTCCAAAGGCATTACTCAGGACAAAAGTCACCTAGGTCGAAGTTGAAAATCCCTGAGGAAGGAATGTACCAGAGACCAGTTTTATGCAGGAATTAAAATAGATGATCATTTCTTCGGCTTAATTATTAGATGATGCAATTGGCCTGAGGGTAGGTGGAATAAAAAAATATGCACTTCTCAATGTAGAATCACACTCATGCTTATATTAGAGAGGGGACAAGAGAATTGACTCCCTCTGTACTCATTGAATGAAATGCCAGAGTGGAATTGATTACATTCTTTTTGTTGCCTCTCCCTTTCTTCTGAGGACTTTAATGTAATTATAATTTAATATGCATATTGGAACTTAATTTGAATTCAATTAATAAAATATTACAGTTCATAAACAACCCTCAGGCCTGCTGATGATCTCTGTGACCTCTAGAAATAAGTCCAGTCAAAAACCAAAGCAGCTTACAAGTTCATGGCTCTGTATCTCCAGAAGGCAGAATCCCTCAGAATTTAAACCCAAGCCCAGGCTAGAGAAATCCTTTCCTTCCCTTGGACTTTAGGACAGAACTAGATCTTCCAATTCGTTACAGCCTCAACAAACATTTATCAAATACTCTTCATATTTCACTCACTGGACCTGCATTTAGAAGGAAAGTAGCATTAAAAAATACATTTCTCTGGCGCGGACACATAATTACCCCAATAATCTCAAGGTGGCCTGTGAGAAGACGGTGTCAGCCATGCACCTCGTTCTGCAGCTGACCAAGTGTGCGAGAGGAAGGACAGAAGCCCAGCCCGGCCATGCTGAAGCGGAGGATGGTCCAGAGCAAAAGGGACATGGAGAACCCAGAGATTGTCGTCCAGGCCACCGTGCTGTGAGGGCTCCTGTGCCCACCTGCTGGCACAGCGCCGGTGTCTCTGTCGTCATCTGTTCGCCTTAGAGCTGTGACCGAAACTTGATATTTTTTTTTTCCTTTTGTGAGTGTCCAGCATCCACTGGTCTTAATTGTGAAAATGTGCCAGTCATGCCTTATTTATTTTTTAAATACATTTCTCAACATAAAAAAATCACATTCATGCTCATAGTAAGGGAACTGAGATGCTAGGGTTACAAAGGTAAGACATAGACTCTGCCTCTCTCTGAGAAGAGGGATAATGTTTAGCAAATATAAAATACAATGTGAGAAAATTTCATAGAGGTATGCATAAAGTTTCATGGGAAGAAGGGAGACTTGACTGATTTTCCACTTAACTGAGGCAGTAAATCTCTCTCTCCCTTCTTTTCTCCTTCCCTTCCTCCCTCCTTCCCTTCCTCTATTGAACAAGAGTCTATGGTTAATTACTATATATAAAGCACTGCATTAGATGTCATCAATGCACAGAGAATAAAACCAGATCCTTCGTGAAGAAGTGTTAACGAAAAAAACCATTGAAATCTGTAAAGAATTTTTGTGAGTTTATTTGAGCCAAACTGTCGACATATGCCGGGGAGCAGAACCTCAATGGATTGAGATAATGCTCCGAAGAATGGCGGGTTACATTTCTCTATTTATACACTGAAATCAAAGGAGGGATTTAGGTGGGTTACATGAAATTCATTGGTGATGGAGTAAGGAGGCAGGAGAAAGCAAAGTGGTGGGAAACTCCTGGGATTGGATAAAAAGTAAAATGATGGACATGTACTCAGGTGAGTGCAGGAACAATTAACATGATAATGAAGGAATTTGAGGCATTTGTCCTGGCGCCCACCACATTTGGTTGTGCCCCAGGGGCTCCAGAAAAAGGGAAGTTACTAGTTACCCAGACATCTCATAAATATGTTATTTTAGAGGTGAAAAGGTAAATGGGCTCAATAAAAAGATCGAAGTTGATCTTTGTCTGGGAAAATATCGGCCTAGAACATGACTATCCACTATAACCTGTTTGTAGTTAGATATTTAATTTTCAAACCATCTTTTGTGGTTATTTTAGGTCTTTAAGTTTGCAAGACTGCCACACAGGCCTCTCCTGAGCTTGTCAGGTTAGCATGTGGCTCTTTTCTTTCACAGAAGCGTTAATTTGATATAGAAGGTAAACAGGTAAGTAGGTAATCTTTATGGGCCACTTCTTTGTGACAGGGCAATGTGAGGTCTTTAATTACATTCTTTCTTACAGTAATCTTGTGAGATAGACATTATTATCCTAATTTTACCAATTAGAATGTTGAGAATTAGAGAGGTACTTTATGAGGATCATGTAGCTGTGAATTGTGGAACTGAAGCTCTCATACATTTATCTTAAAACAAAGTCTATACTCTGAAGACTGTGGATTCTGGGATGTGAGTTTTTGGGTTTAAATCACCTTCACCATTTATCGACTGCATAATTTTAGTCGTTTTACTTAACTTGTCTTAGAAAGGTTTTCTCATGACTGAAAGGTCCCAGTTTGATTCCGGTCAAGGACAAGTACCTTGGTTATAGGTACATCCCCAGTAGGAGGTGTGCAGGAAGCAACTGATGTTTCTCTCTCATCAATGTTTCTAACTCTCTCTTTCTGTAAAAATATAAATTATTTATATATGGTTTCCTCATATAAAAATAAGATTAATAGTATCTACTTAACAGGATTGTGCTAGAGTTTTAGCACAACTCAGTTAAGGCATTTGGCCTAGTGCCTGGCCAATTTTTTAAGTTCACTAGACTCTAAAATTTAGAATAGAAAACTCTGTGAGGAAGGCAGTAATGAACTTGTTATCAGTGGAAGGTGACAAGCAATAAAAAGGCAAGGAAACAAATTAGATAATTACAGAGAGTGGTAATTAAACAGGGTAAGGGAAGAGAAAGTGAGGAGGAAGGGTGGGGATGGGGGGTGGGGGGGGGGGAGAGGGACTAAGAGGGAAGCCTTGATTCCACCCCCAGGTAGCAAGCTGTTCATATGTAGATCCACTGCGATCTGTGAATCGATGTGAGTGAACTGCTCCAAAGGACAGAAAAGCAAACGCTCTTAAAAACAAGGGCCATTAGTAATGCTAATATGAAAAAACTCTAATTTAAGCAGAGCAATAAACACCCTAATCAATCTTTGACTTAGCCAACCTGTTAATGAAGACACATTTTTATGATTTTGATGACAGAAAAGAACCAGTTTTCTTTGTCTCTACTTTGTCTTACTGCAAGCTAGAACTAAGTAGGATTAGTCAAAGTCATCCTATTTTAGGGAACATTTATCCTCAACCCATTCATTCAACAAACATTTTACTGAGATCTTACTATCTTTTGCTATCTAGATTTACCAAATAAATCTCTTTCCACCCATTTCAAATCCTGCTGTTTTTCGCAACCAGTCTCTGGGCTCAGCCCCAAGACCTGAAGGGCAATAAATGGATTCAGAGTTGCTACTCAAACACAGATCTCCATAGAAACCAAAGGACTGAGAAAACAATGAGAGGAAGAGGCAGCCACAGCCTGACCTTTCAGACTCACTCTCCACATTCTTCTTGCTCTCGGGTTTGAAAGCACCCACTTACTTGTGTTAACTAGTGGAAGTAAAGAACCTGAGCGCCCCACCCCTCCAAATTTCTTAACCTCGCTTTTCTTTGATAGTAAGTGGGACACCTCCACCTGGTGGCTATAATAATAAATTACCACAAGAAGATGATTAATGAGTGAGAGCCTGCAATGCAGGCTATTAAGTAGCTGGAAAAGGAAGCGGGTAAGAAGAGTTAACATTCAGGAACCACTCCTAGGAAAGTGTTCAGTTGTGATGCATTTAATACTTATTTAATACTTATCCTTTCTCACACATATTTTTAAAGTACTTAAATATCATTTAGGTTGGTGACTCAGGTTTGTTTTTCTTAATTTTGTTGGTTTGTTTTGCATCCAATCCAAATATGGGCACACAAGGCTGTCTCATATTTCCCCACTTCATAGTAAATATTTTCTACCTGAATGTCTTGCTGTCACGCCGAATTCAGCATCATTCTGCAGCTGGAGGGTGTTCTTCTCTTCCTTTCCTTTCCCTTCTGGAGGCAGCCTTTGGTAGCTTACAAAGGGAAACCAGAAGATTTATTCCACTGTCTTTTTGGTGTATTCCAGAGTTGAAGTGCTAACATTCTCTCTCTCCCAGCATGGGAACAGAAAGCCGGGCTGTGGCAGGCATGGTATTGCCGTCCTTGTGTGGTAGGCAGTTAGACCGACATGAGCAGAGCCAAGAGGATGGGCCAGGTACAGAAGGTCACCAAGGTGGCAAGCCCCAGGTGCCTAGCAAAGGACAATGGTAGATGGGACCTCCTCCCCAGGGTGACATTTCCTCCCCTAGCATATCGCTGGTCGTGTTGTTTGGACCCCCTGACCTTTCCTCCTTAGCATTAACATCTAGGCCTCGTTGTATTTCAGTCCCAGGTCCAAAAAAGCAGCAAAACCAGATCAGTGACACCAGGGCTGACCTCAGGACCTGCTGCACTGGATAATGACCCCCTGCCCTGGCACTGACCAAGCAGTCATTTAATGGAGACCTAGACCCTGAAAATGTTAGGGGCAGAAATTGAATATTGGGGACCAGCTACAATGATAAGAAATATTAATCATGCTCTGTTAACCAGGATGGTGCTGTTCTGATGAGAGAAAGCACATTCTCACCTGGCTGAGAGTTGTACACCCTGGGACAAGGGAGCTAACCTCGGAATGCAGTCCATCCTCCAGTCCTGAGAACTGCCTATCATTATGGGAAGATTTATAACCTTGGGGCTCTTTACAACCTCCAGCCCCTCTTACCTATAATCTGGTCCAGGAGTGCCCAGAGGCACCCAGGGGCTCTGCGAACCCCCCCCCCCCCAACCCACATGACTTATAACCTGTAATGATTATCCCATGCCTACTTTCCCATGCCTGTAATTCCTGCTTTCCCACGTAATCTTTGTCCTTCTACCCAATATAAGCAGCTGGTTTATGGGGAGAGGAGAACAGATTTTTGTGGATGACCTGCTGCTCTCCCATACTACCAGCAGTATTGGAATAAACGCTCACATATGATTCAACCCTGTCTCTGCTTAATTGGCTCAAGTAGTGACAGGCAGTTTGGACCTCTCGGTTGTCCGGTTACAAAAGAACACATGTGGAAAGCCGCTGAATTGTCTACTGAGATATTCTTCTGGGACTTCCCCTAAAAACTCCACCCTTAAAACCTTAGTACCTGCACCCTCTCCCCTCTGGGAGAATGTCCTTGCCTTTCCCCTAGCACCCCTGCTTCCCATCTCAGCTGGCTTGTCTGTGACCTTCCTCACTTCTAAGCTCCAAGGGCCTTTTTTTTGCTTCTGTAACTGGTTTCATAAGCCCATTTCTTATACAAATAACTTTTCTGCCTCTGTGATTTTATAAATAAACTAGTGGCCACGTGCCCAGATTTATGTACATTGATGTATTCCAGAGTTGAATTAGAAGAAATATTTTAATATTGCTATTCGCTCTTTCTCTGTAATAGAAGTGTCAGAGATGAAAGAAAATTAGTAAAATGTATATGAAAATAATAAATTGATTAATAAATAAACAATAAGAACATGATATAACAACAACAAAGACATTATATAAAAACAACAAAAACATGATATAAAAACATTGATAAAAACAATGACTGGTAAATTGATTAAACTTACCCTAATATCTCCCTGTATACCTCATTAAGAGTAAAAACACTTTCAGAGTGCTTGACTAATTTCCCCTGTGATGAAGTATTTACATCTTTAATGTCACATGTTCTTCGAACTCGAGAGAAAGCAACATATAACTGGCCATGTTCGAGATGGGTTCAGGTAGGAATATTCCTACTATGACTAGAGTTTGTCCTTGTGATTTATTAATAGTCATCACAAATGCTGGTATCACGGGAAACTGTCTTTGAATTAATTTAAATCAGAGGCCAGTGTCAGATGGGGACAAATCAATTCTTGGGATCAGAACAACCTTTCCTTCCACAGATCCTGTTAATACTTTAGCTTTGATTATATTATGTCACAATATTTAAAAAAATATATTTTATTGATTCTTTACAGAGAGAAAGGGAGAGGGATAGAGAGTTAGAAACATCAATGAGAGAAACATCGATCAGCTGCTTCCTGCACATCCCCCACTGGGGATGTGCCCACAACCAAGGTGCATGCCCTTGAATTAAACCTGGGACCCTTCAGTCTGCAGACCAATCAATGCTCTATCCACTGAGCCAAACTGGTTAGGGCTGGTCACAATCTTTTGATAATGAATCTAGTATCATTACAAATAACCCATTTACTATTAAGATTTCTCAGTAGCATGATGATTGCACCTACTTCAATTTTAATTTATGACATGGCATTCCCAAAGGAATAATACTATTAAGAAATTCAATAGGAAAATTTTCCTTTTCAGCATCATTAGTTAAATGAATGGAATCATCACTCAAATTGGTGTGAAAATCTCCATCGAGTATTTCCAAATTTCTTCATTTAACTTATGAATGTGCTCATTTTTTGGACAACAAATTGCATGTTTAAATACGTTTTTAATATTATATATAGATATACTATTTCCAAAGATAGCTTCAACAATAGATCTGTTATAAATCATTTCACAGGGGATTTCAATAATATTCATTCCTAAATGAAAACTGCTATCAAGTTTGTCATATCCAAGTTTTACTAACCATTATTTATAAGCAGAATCCTCTGATCTCATATTTGTTTTAAGAGACAACTGTCTGAAACATCCCCAAACAATACAGTACTTTAAATTCATGTGTAGACGCTGTGGGTATTACAGTAACACCATGACCTCTAATATAATGTTTTAAAACTTTATAAAGATATGTTTTTTCACTACTGCCTTGACCATCCAAGAAAAAGCATTTTGGGTGTATAGTTTTAGATTTACAACATTGAGCATTGCAGAGATTTCTAATATAGACTTGCCCATACTCATAGCTCCCCCATTATCAACATTCCCACTGAGCATTTGTTACAATTGATGAATCCACACTGATACATCAAGCAGTACCCTCTGAACTAGTGGAGAAGGGAAACACTAGTTGGAGGCTCAGTGTGGACAACTCTGAGAGAAAAACTCCAGGGGATCTAGCCATGGGAGGCTCCCAGGATTTTGTGAGTTTTATCTCCAGGAGCTCTACCCTGTTCTGGAAAAGTGAGGAAAAACTTCTCTTGTTTGCAAGAGGAGAACAAATGAAACCATTTTGAAATAAGCCAGAGGATTTCTCTTCATTACAGGTTTTACCTTCAGGGGAAATGATTTAATCAGAGCCTAACCTGCTGGGGTATTATCTGAATCTAACTGACCTGGTGTTGCAGGAGACCGGAGAAAACCAAGCAATGCTTAGAGAGTTGGAGCTGCACTTTATTATACACTAGCAGACTCAGAGAAAAATACCTTTCAAATCCTGAGCACAACATGGAGGAAGTTGTCCCTTTTTATATCTTTTTCAGTCCTTTGCTGCCCAAATATGAGGTGCTTCTGGTCCCCTTTACCAGTTCTTAAAGAGCCCTATGTGCTGGGGCTTTGAGACCTCAACCAGTGCCAGCACTGATAACTTCATCTGGGGAAGGTTTATGGCTCCTCTAAAATGGCAGTAAACAGGTCTTGCAGGACCAGGCAATTAAAGTAGCAATGTCTAGATTCAGATTGCTAGCTCTCAAAATGCTTCTTTCCCCCCATCACTGGGAGAAGGAAAATACTCAACTCCAGCCCCCTCTTAGCCATCCCTGGTGGGGAGGAGGGACTGAGAAGCACGTATAAAGTCCAGGCTGAGTAAAAGACTGAGACCTAATTATAAAACTAAAGAATGCTTACCCTCCCCCACCCTATTACTAATGGCGTACTTAAAAGTAGTTCTTTTATCAAACATATCATGTCAAATTATCAATAAAAAGGTAGAAGACACACTAAAAGGCAATATAAAACAAAAAATGAAAAAAAAATTTCCCCCAACAAAACAAAATGAAAAACACTTTGAAGAGACAAAGCAAGCATCAACATAAGACTCATTTATGGGAGTGAGGTTGAAATGATCAGACCAGGAATTTAAAACAAGTATGATTACCATGCTAAGAGTTCTAATGAATAAGCAGACAACATGCAAGAACAGATGGGTGATTTAAGCAGAGAGAAGAAAATCTTAAGAAAAAAAACAAAAAGAAATGCTAGAGATAAAAATACTACAATAGAAATCTGCCTTTGATGGCCTTTTAGTAGACTGGAAGCTGCTGAAGAAAAAATCTCTAAGCTTGAGGATATATCAATAGAAACCTTAAAAACTACAAGGCAAACAAAAAAGACTGGGAGAAAAAAACAGAATAGGACATCCAAGAAATATGAAACAAAAAGTATAACATATTTTTAATAAAAAAGAGAAAGAATATGATGCCTTTGATCTAAAAGAGATTAATTTTTACTATGGGCATGGTATGTATCCATATTACAAAATCATTGTAAAGGAAAATTAAATGTAGTAAATCACAATGAGTTAAATGAAAATATTCTTTTTAGTGGAGATCACTCATGAACTAACTTACCATAAGGAGCTTGCATGAGCCCTGGCTGGTATGGATCAGTGTCTAGAGCAGTGATTCCCAAAGTGGTCTATATCGACCCCCAGGGGTCTATGACAACCTGCAAGGGGTCTACGTCAGTGAAAAAAAAATTTGGGGGTCCATGAAATGAAAATGGGGGTCCACGATAGTGGATCTCAACATACACTGATAGTACCTATTTACTTACATCATATTATCTTATAATATAAAAACATATAAATTATTTATAAAAGTACCTATAAAGTAAAAAATTTATTATATATGTTTATAAAATTGTGTAAGTTGTAGGATAAAAACCTGCACATAATGATATACCAGTATCATCTTGTTACAAGCATACGCGCAGTAAACATTCTTGCCAATTTTTGTCTCAAAGCTTCGTGAACTTGCACCGACTTGTTCAATTCGTCACTCTATAAATATGAATGTGAGAAAAATACGTTCATTCGTTTCCTGAATCTTGAATAGGAAAGTGCTGAGAAAATATTTAAAAAAATATAAACTGGTAGTTTATCATACAAATTATAGTGAATCAGTGTTATTTTGTTTGAGAATGCCGGAGAAAAGTAGGTACATTATTTTTTTATTAAATTTTAACACTAAACTTCACTACAGTTAGAAATTTACAAAAAAATCAATATCAGGTAAGTAGGGGGTCTACCCAAAACCGAAAAACATGGCAAGGGATCTACGGCACAAACAAGTTTGGGAACCTCTGGTCTAGAGCGTTGGCCTTTGTCCTGAAGGGGCGCTGATTCATGTCCCAGCCAACGGCACTTACCTAGATTGCAGGTTGGATCCCTAGGGCAGGAAGCAACCAATAAATGTGTCTCTCTCACATCAATGTTTTGCTCTCTTTCTGTCCTCCTTCCCTCCCTCCCTTTCACTCTCTCTAAAAATCAATGGAGAAAAAAAAAAATCCTTGGATGAGGATTAACAACAAAATATAATAAGGAGCTTACATGAAAATTTAAATATTCTGAATTTATAAACAGATAAAAAAAAAAGTCAGCCCTATAAAATTATAAGTTATAAGCACAACTCTAAAGCTGAAAATTCTAGAAACAAGGCATATTTAGTAAAACTCATCCTGGAGTTGTATAAGCCAATGAAATTATTGTTATTATTTTAAAAATATGTTTTTATTGCCCAGTCAGCATGGCTTCTTTGGTTGAACATAGACCCATGAACCAGGTGGTCATGGTTTGATTCTCAATCAGAGCACATGTGAGCTCAATTTCTAGTAGGAGGCATGCAGGAGGCAGCTGATCAATGGAGTTTCTCTTATCATTGATGTTTCTATCTCTCTCCCTCCCCCTTTCTTTCTAGAATCAATAAACATATATTTAAAAAATGTTTTTATTGCCCTAGCTGGTTTGTCTCAATGGATAGAGTGTTGGCCTGCAGACTAAAAGATCCCAGGTTTGATTCTGGTCTAGGGCATGTGCCTTGGTTGCAGGTTCTCACATCAAAGTTTCTCTCTCTGTCTCTCCCTCTCACTTCCATTCTCTCTGAAAAAACAAAAACAAAAACAAAAAAACAATAGAAAAATATCATCAGGTGAGGATAACAAAAGAAACAACCCCCCCCCCCAAATATGTTTTTATTGATTTTAGACAGAGAGGAAGGGAGAGGGAAAGAGAGGAGAGAAACTTCAGTGTGAGGATAAAATATTAATTGGCTGTCTCCTGCATGCCACCCACCTGGTATCAAGCCCGGAACCTGGGCATATGTCTTGACTGGGAATCAAACCATCAATCTTTTGCATGGGACAATGCTTAACCAAAGGAGGCACATTAGCCAGGACCAAGTCAATGAAATTATTAAAATTTGTTTGTTTTTCTTCAAAACTTAAATTTTTAAAATTCAATTTAGAGGGGTGACATCTACATTATAAAAGGCCTGTAACGCCATAACACGGTAATGAGCAGTCACCTGGAGGTGCATTGATGGGTCCCGCCTGTGACGGTGTGGCGGAGGGAGTCTGGGGTCCCGCAGCATGGGGGGGGGGCGGTGTCTGGGTTTCATCGATTTTGCACGCTGGGCCTCTAGTTGATTAATAAAATGATAGATATATCAAGTGAACAATACATCATCTGTATATTATCTGTATGTTCAGCATCCAAAGTCAGGTCTCCTCTCATCACCATTTATCTGCCCTTTGCCCTTGTTGGGTCCAAGCTTCTCTGCTAGTGCAAGACCTCCTTGGATGCTGGGAACTGAAAAAAAAAAAAACATGAGCAACCTCATTTAGATAGGATATGATTTATTGCAAACATAGCAGCCAGCCACTGGCTGTTCAGTAGCACCTTATATAGTAATTCAAACAAAAGAAGCTTCTTGCCAATTAGTGACATCAGTGTTACACAAAAAAAGTGGGCTATATAAGAATGCACCTGCACAGTGGGTATACTGATACTGCTGAGTCATTGCCTTTGTGCATGGGTATAGCAAATGGGCCTTTAACATCTGGTGTACTCTGGTCAAGGCCCCCACCACCCTCTTCTATCTTTCCCCATCCACCCCACTTTCCCTCTTGTAGTCACCACACTGTTGTCTGAGTCTATGATTTTGTTTTGTTTAACACCTTCACCTTTTTCACTAAGCCGCCCAACTCTCCTTGTCTCTGACAGCTATCAATCTGTTTTATGTATCTATGAGTCTGTCTCTATTTTGTTTGTATATTTTGTTCATTAAATTCCACATATAGGCCGAAACCGGTTTGGCTCAATGGATAGAGCATCAGCCTGAGGACTGAAAGATCCCGGGTTCAATTCCGGTCAAGGGCATGTACCTTGGTTGCAGGCACATCCCCAGTAGGGGGTTTGCAAGAGGCAGCTGATCAATGATTCTCTCTCATTGATGTTTTTAACTCTCTATCCCTCTCTCTTCCTCTCTGTAAAAAATTGATAAAAAATATTAAAAAATTCCACATATAAATGAAATCATATGGTATTTGTCTTCCTTTGACCAGCTTATTTCACTTAGTATAATACTCTCCAGGTCTATCCATGCTGCTGTAAAAGGTAAGATTTCCTTCTTTTTTATGGCTGAGTAAATTCCATTGTGTAAATGTACCACAGCTTTTTTTTATCCACTCATCCACTGATGGGCACTTGGGCTGCTTCTAAATTTTGGCTATCCTATATAACAAAAGCCTGATATGCAAACCAACCAGGTGGCAGAATGACCCTACCTGTGCATGAATTTCGTGCACCAGGCCTCTTGTTATAAATAATACCACTATGAACATAGAGGTGAATATATTCTTTCAAATTAGTGTTTCCAGTTTCTTTGGATATATTCCAGAAATGGAATTGCTGAGTTATAAGGCAGTTCCACTTTTAATTTTCTGGGTTTGAATATTTTCTTGCATTAACACAGAATACATGCTTCTGATGTGGGTCCTCTTCTTGCTCCTCCCAAAGGACCAGTCTGGGTTCTCTGAGGCCCATAACTTCATTTTGACAGACCCAAAGCAAAGGTCTCTGGCAAGTACAAATATTACTGTGACATGATGTTGAAGGTTGAGGGCTGGCTACCTAGAAGAGCTGTAAGAAGAGAAAATGTGTTCCTTGACACAGGTGGCTGGTGTTGGGTCCAACTGTGAAGTATGGGTGGAAGTCTTCTATCCCTGACACTTTTACAGATGTCAACTCATCATCTTCAAAGTCACTCAATGTAATCTCTACCCAGATGTCCTGCCACAAACACTGTTACTACCATGCATTAGCTCTGGAGTAACGTGAGGGTGGTCTGTGTGCGGAAATAGTCTCCACAATTTGCTTGGAGTAATAATCTCCGCATCACTTCATCAAGGGTGCCTGTGGTTCTGTTCCACCCCTCCCCCCCACCCCCCCACTCCATTCCCACTATGAGGTCCTGCTCTGTTCCAGCTGGTTTGGACTTGCCCTCAGAGCCTGGAGTGCTTTATGTTTCCTACAATGAAGCCCCTAACAATGTTCTGAGGGATGGCAGAGACAGAAGGGAAGTAAGCTTTCATCAGATTCCTTTGGGATCTTTAGTGCTTGCCTTGTCTAATTGCCTTGTCTTGCCTGGAATTTATAATAATCAAAGGGTAATATGCTAATTAGACCGGACATTTTTCCGGACATCCTTTCTAATGAAGCCGGCCCGAGGGAAGCCAGCTGGGGTCCCAGGTGCCTACAGGCAGCTGGAGGAGGGAAGCCCAAGTCCCAGGTGCCAGAGCGAAGCCAGTGCTGGCAGCCAGGGGAAGGAAGGCCTACTTTTGCATGAATTTTCGTGCATCAGACCTCAAGTAAAGATATAAATGAACAACAACAACAAAAAAAATGTTACAAGAAAACTGAGGATACTAGAAAATCTTGGTGTGGGGAGTGAGCTTCTTAAGCAGAAGACAAGAACCTAAGATCCATAAAAAAGAAGATTAGTGCATAAAAATAAAAATTTTATAATAAAAAGACAGAATAAATACAACTAAGTGATACAGTTGGAAGAAAATATTTGTATTCATATAATCACCAACGACTTTTTATAATATACAAAATTCTTTTATGAATTGATAGGGCCAAGTCAACAACTCAATAAAAAATAAGCAACTATTATAAACAGACAAATAATAGAAGAGGAATTCTGAATGATAAATAAATAAATATAATAAAAGTTCTCAATTTCTCTGCCCTGGCCAGTGTTGTGGGCTTGATTCATAAAATGGGGCATGCAAGAGACAGCTGATCAGTGATTCTCTCTTATCATTGATCTCTCTCTCTCTCTCTCTCTCTCTCTCTCTCTCTCTCTCTCTCTCCATCTCTCTTTCTAGCTGAAATCAATAAAAATATATTTTAAAAAAACTTGAAGAAAAAAAAAAAAAGGGAAGCATAGGCTATTCTATGAGGTCTTGACCAATGTCAGCCCAGAGACTAAAAAGCCTATTGGATTTCTTTGGTATGCCAATCCTCTGGATGTCTAAGTGTGCCAGATTTTGCTATCTTCTGAGTGGCTTTAATCTCACTATTCTTGGAGCAGCTGAGGTTTTTAACCCTAAAGAATGCTAGAAAGTAGTATTTTACCTTAAACTGTGTTTGATCTTGATATATTGATATTATCCTATCTAATAAAGAGGGAATATGCTAATTGACCATCACTCCATGACAAACATGGCTGCACCCACAGCTGAGGCCAAGTTCTCATAAGGAGCCTTAAGAGACCTAAGGTCATGCCCCCCGCCCTGTGGGGATTGACAGGGGACTTCAGGCGGTGCCCCCAACCCAAGCACCAAGCCGGGGGACCTCAGACTGCACCCCATGCCTGGCAGGGCTTGACAGGGGTGGGACTGGCTGGGTCTGGGTCTCACGTGATTTTGAGGTGTATGTGGGTGTGCGTGGTCTTGACTCTGGGTCCTGTGGTGTGCCCCAGACTCTGACAGGAAGAAGGTTTTCATATACATTTTACTAATTTTCTTCCATCCCCGACACTTCTATTATAAAGGGCAAATAATGATATTAAATTATTTCCTCTAATTAATCTCCTTTTAATGTGCATGAATTTCATGCACCAGGTTACCCAAAAGAGGAAAAGCAAGAAGAAAAAGAAAGACTTACTGATATGTATACATTAGAAAAAATTGTAAATGTGACGGTTTCCCCAGAGGGGGACAGGCTTTCACACCTGACTCTAAGTCCTACAGCCTCCTATCATTCTCTTCAAGGCCAGCTTCACCTCTTGGTTCCGCAGAGTGTAGATGATGGGGTTGACAAAAGGAGTGATGGCTGTGGGGAATAGGGCAGCTGCCCCGCCCAGGGGGCTGTTGGTTTCAGGCCTCAGGTAGACGAAGGCACAAGGCACGTAGTACACGGTTACCACAGTCACGTGGGCTCCACAGGTCGAAAAGGCCCGGCGCCGCCCGTCGGCTGTTCGGATTCTCAGGATGGCCTGGATGATCCGTACGTAGGAGAGGAGAATCAGGGAGAAGCAACTGGCAACCACCACCCCAATGTCCACTAGGGTCACCAGCTTGTTGACGGCTGTATCAGCACAGGCCAGCCTCAAAACTGCAGGGATGTCACAGAAGAAGTACTCTACCCGGTTAGGCCCACAGTAAGGCAGACGGAAGGTTAGGATGGCCTGGAGAGCTCCGTGGATGGATCCTGCCACCCAAGCTCCAGCCACAAGTAAGGTACTCAGCTTAGCATTCATGAGCACAGGGTAGTGCAGGGGCCGGCAGATGGCCAGGTACCTGTCATAGGCCATCAGGGTGTAGAGGAAGCACTGGGTGCTGCCCAGGAAGTGGTAGAAGTAGAGTTGAGTGACACAGCCACCGAAGGAGATGGGTGTGAGGACTGCAGTGAAGCTCATCATAAAGCGAGGAACAATGATGGTGGAGATGGCCATGTCAATGATGGAGAGAACACCAAGAAAGATGTACATGGGATGGGCATGGAGTTGCACATCTACCCAAACAGTGATTAGAATAAGGAGGTTCCCCAGCTGAGTCAGGGTGTAGATCAGCAAAAAGAACACAAAAAGAAATGTCCTTAGCCGGAGTGGGTAGGGAATTCCTGTCAAGATGAACTCAGTCAACAAGGTGCTGTTGATGCTTTCCATCTGCTGGAGAATTCTTACCTAGAGAATGGACAAAACAGGACTTAGCATGGGGGTAAGAGAGGAGGAATTAGAGAAAGAGATTGTAAAAATCGGGACAGTGGAAGAGAAGTTTCTTTCTTATGTGGAGACATGACAAGTAGGGAGAAAGTATGTTCTGTGGCAGGGGGTTGGACTGTTTTGTAAATAAAGTTTTATTGGAACACAGCCTTGCTAATTTACATATGTATTGTCTGCAGCTGCTTTGGTGGTAGGGTGGCAGAGTGGTCATTGTGTTTGTTCTGCAAACCCTAAAATATTCACTCTCGGGACGTTTATAGAAAATGTTTGTGCTAAGAAGTTTGTACCTAGAGAACTTTTGCCAAAGATTAAGGAGTTACTGCAAATGACAGGTGTGGGAAAGGATTTAGTGGAACCTCAGTTCTGGAACTTAATACAGTCCGGAAGGCTGTTGGAGAAGCGATTTGTTCGAAAACTGAATCATTTTTCCCCATTAGAAATAATGTAAATTTGAATTATTCTGTTCCCGACCCACAAATGATTCCCTGTTTTAACTTTTCTGATATAGTGCTGGAAAACAAATCAGTTTCACTAAAAAAGAGATGTTCACAGGAAGCCAGGAAGCCTGATCAACAACCTTATTTGCTCTAATCTTTAGTTGAGATATTGTTAGCTGAAGCAAAATCTACCTTGTTTGTCCCGTGAGTTTCTGTTATTTCCTGCCTAAGGGCTACATGTAAATTTCTGTTGCCTAAGATGTTTTCCCCAAAGCCTCAATAAAAGGGGATGGCAGGGCCAGAGCAGGGAGTAGTTCTCCCACTAGAGTTGGACTGCCGGCCGGGCCCCCTATATCGCCAAGTTGAATTTCTTCAAGTCTCTTTTCATTTGTGTGCAGCCCTTCTCCAGAACCTGAACCCTGAATTGGAATTCTTTCTACGCGGGCCGTGAAAGAGAGTCCTATAATATAGAGTAATGTCTAACGTACTGTTTAATCTATAAATAAACACTTATTTTCTTCAATTTGTCAAACCACTTGTTACTAGCCTTAAAGGAGTCACTTTCAACACTGTTCCAGGAATGTCTTTCAGCATCTTCGCTTTTGCACATATCATTGCCTCTGAAATGCTATCACAAGCTGCTTTTCATTTATCCAAATTAGCAACGCCTTTTCTACCTCTACAATTGCCTGTGATTTTTGTTTTGTGAGCACTTTCAACACCCTTGCCAACATTAACATGCTTGATGACCTCTTTATGTTTTAAAATTGTCCTAATCATTGATTTCACCAGCAACAAAAGCATTCTGTCCTTTGCTGCCTTAGGGATGCTTTTTGTCATGCTGAGGTATCAACATAAAAGTGTTGCCGGTTGGAGAACTGAAAATTTTTTTTCTTGACACTTTTTCCCTTGAGTAACTTGGTCTAGAACCTAAGTGTTTGAGATGGAAAATGTTTGAGAACTGAGGTTTGACTGTATTTATTTTGTTAGAATTCTGCCAGTTCCGAAACTCTCAGAGGCCACTGCCTCATTCTTATCTCTGCCAGGATATGAACTTGTATGGAGTGGGGAATATGCAGGAAGGCAATGAAAAATTTTCTTTCCCTCTTTGTAGTAGACAGAATGGAATAGAACTTCGATTAAATGGCTGGTTGTGCTTGATGTTGTATAAATCTACTCTTCAAGTACTACATAATTATAGGAAAATAATGGCCATGAAGCTGTGAGCATATAAGTGAAGTTGTGGTTGCTACTTGATGCTATGCATTTTGATTCCTTTGTGTCTAATACTTGTGTCTTGGAACATGGTAAAGGAAGAGAGAAGAGGAGGAAGCAAAGAGGGATGGTCATAGTGAGAAGTCAGGTGCCTGCTCTGGTCGAGCAAACCAGAAAAGGTCAGATGTTAAACTCCGCAGGTTTACCATTGAAGCTTGCTTTGGTCTCCCTATGGAATCAGGCATTGGGAAATCAATCCACACTATTCAAGTACCTGAGAGAATGACTTGTAAACCAAACAACCCATTTGTTAACCTCTAATGGGAGATCTCACTCCCGTCTACTACTCCGGGCAACCACTTACTAATACCAAGGTCCCTGGAAATCAAATTAGGAACCTGATGTATTTTTCTGAGTTTTGAATCAGAGCAAAGGGAATTTGATGGAGCACACAATTCAGGCTTCAGTAGTTTCAGTGAATAATACCTGGTAAATCACAAGTATCTTTATCTTTATATTTTACTCTTTTCTTCAGATACAACATATTTTTCTTCTGGCAGTAGTGAGGATATGTTCACAAGATTTTACTGTATTTTTTTTCTGAATCTATGTCTCTTTTTAAAATTGCCTTTATTATTTCCAACAGATTTCTTTTTTTCAGCACATTTCTCAACTTTTTAGAGTTCCTAAATTATTTTTTTCTTATTTATTTTCTGTGCCTTTTTTTTTTTTTTTTTTACTTGCTTTAGGGAACATTCTCTCTGTTCTCTGAATTACTCTTTTTGAACAATGACAACTTTTGGGAAATTTCCTGTAGATAGGGAGATCCAGTCCACATGTAGTGTGCTGATTTGTGTGTGTGTTTTAAATACATGTAAAATATTTATTAACATGAGAATAAGAAAACTAGTTAGAATATAAAGTTCTAAGAGCATTTGAAGAACAGGGCATTTATAAACATTAAAAAAAGACTATTGGCATAAGCTTGCTAGATTAATATAAAGCTGGTTACAGTGCAATGAAACTATAGCCTTTGGAGATAAATTTTCTATCAAAAATAAATATACAAAGTTAACATGCTAGTTCATATAACCCAAACTTAAAATGTTTTTAAAATTATTTTTTTATATTGAGGTATAATTGATATATAGTATTATATTAGTTTCACATGTACAATACAATGATTCAATGTTTGTATATGCCAATCCTCATTTTATTTAACTGAGAGAATAGTGTTTCCTAATCTTGCCCTTAGATTTTATTTTTTTATTTTTTATTTTATTTTAAAAAATATATTTTATTGATTTTTTACAGAGAGGAGGAGAGAGGGATAGAGAGTTAGAAACATCGATGAGAGAGAAACATCGATCAGCTGCCTCCTGCACACCCACTACTGGGGATGTGCCCTCAACCAATGTACATGCCCTTGACTGGAATCGAACCTGGGATCCTTGAGTCCACAGGCCGATGCTCTATCCACTGAGCCAAACTGGTTTCGGCTTGCCCTTAGATTTTAGAACCATCTTAAAGAGAAGGTTGAGAGGAAGGCATGTACAAGTAGCCCTATTTGTAATACTGTTTTTATTAGGTGTGATTTTATTCCAGTTGCAATTAAAGTTTCTTCTATTTATTTCTCTAATGATTTTCTTCCCAATTTAGTTATAAATATTACAGGACAATTTTCTTTTACCTTTTTTCCTATGCCATTACCATTATTATAGATCTCTAGGCATGAAACCTGGGTGAGCACCCCTCTTCTTACTGTGATTCATTGACATACAAGATATGGCTCTGAGATGCCTTAGTTCCTTTCAATAACAAAATAGGAGGTAGGGAGAGAGAGAGAAAAAGAGAGAGAGAAAGAGGGAGAAGAATATGACACAAAGAGAAAGAAACATGGCACTGATGAAACCTCAGTGAACTAGGATGGTATGAACTCACAAAATAATGATGGCATTTTACATCTGTGTAGTGATGATCCTTAGAGGAGTTAAATAACAGAGGAGTCCCATAGCTATAAGTGCAGGAGTAAGCACTACTGCTAGGATTTATGATTTCCAGTCTGGTATTCTTTCTACATTTTACTTAACATTCCTTCCCACAAATAAGCCCAAATAATTTAGTAAATCAGGTTATTTCAGATTGTAAATTGTTAGTTTTAAAAATTCTTTGACAACATTGATTGTTCGTGTGCTGAAGCCATAGCTTTGTCTGTGATCAGAATAATGATTTTAAGAATTTGATGGTTCATTTTGTCAAAGATTCTAATTGCTGCCCTATTTCTAAATCTAGATGTAGTAGAGTTAAGTGCATGTTCTAAAATTAAACACGTTTTGTTATCATTAATCTGTGAAATGGCCCATCTCTTTTCACTGTCACACTGATACATTTTCAAAAAAAGTAGACCATTGCCTGGGGGCTTAGCAGTATTTTCATTTTACAGAGATTGTGAAATTATTGATGCAATATGTTTTTTATTTTTATTTTTAAAATATATTTTATTGATTTTTTTACAGTGAGGAAGGAAGAGGGAGAAAGAATCAGCAACATCGATGGGAGAGAAACACTGATCAGCTGCCTCCTGCATACCTCCTACTGGGATGTGCTTGTAACCAAGGTACATGCCCTTGACCAGAATTGAACCTGGGACCTTTTAGTTCTCAGACCTACTCTCTATCCACTGAGCCAAACCAGTAAGGGCGCAATGTTTTTTAATTGTGATTTTATATCAAACACAAAAGCTTATCTAGTATAAGCATGTTTAAAAATATATGGGAATCATTAGTGGATCACAAAACGACTATAAATCTGTAATGCTGATCATTAAAAATTGTTAGTGACTGATTTGCCTAGGGCATTAGGTACCTTTCCTAATGAGCATACTTGATCCTATTTTGGCTTAATTTTGGTTTCAAATTACATACCTAACTCCAGTCATCCATTTATCAAATGGTCATGAAGAAACTTAAATTTTTTTCTATGTCTTGATAATAAACTCAAAGCACTTCCTTTTAATTTATAAAAAAAAAATCTTAAATATTTAGGACACATATAATCTATTTCCATTTTTTGAATTTTACATAAGACATGAAAATAGTCAACATCATCACAGTCCCAATAAAATAAAACTGAAAATAATCTATAGAGAAGTAATATGTATATATATGTATATATATATATATATAATGAATATATACAAATATACAATAAGATGAGAAAAAATTGAGTTATTAAGTTTGAGCTTCAAATTTCCATTAAAATATAAAACCCTCAGTAGCAATGCAGTTGAACTGTCTGTTTAAATGACACAGAAATCAGATTATAGTTTTACTCACGTCCATTCTTCACATTTTGGGCAGAGAACCTGTGTTACAGGAAGAGGGGACCTACTGACAAGGACCAAACAGCAAGGAGGAAAGATGGAACCGCCACAGAACTCCAAGATATTCTTACCTTTTAAGCAGTGAATGAGCCTGAAGAAAGGTGGCTTTAGAGGAAGATGTAGCCAATCAAAGGCTTGGGGATGTAGTGTTATCCCCATATTATAAGGCTAAATGGTAGCTGCACAGCTAGACTTAGCAGAGCAGGAAAGAAAATTTCTGTGAGAGCAGAAAGAAATATATTGCATAATGAAACAAGAAAAGACATTGAGAGATAAAAATGACTGAGAGGGAAGAAAGCCTTTGCACAGTGTTTGAACCCAACATTCATCGATGTCTGAAACTTACTCCGTGGTCATCTATAATGAGAAATATCTTCCTCTCTTCAGCACCTGTCCACATTAGTGAGCAAGTCCTGTAGGTGACATTTAACTCTGAAAAATGGGATGGGACTTGGTGGGGAGAGGGAGAATCACCTTCATCTGGAGTATCCACAGAAAATCCTTTTGCAATCCAAGAGAAGAGATTTGAAGGTGTTCTTAGGATAATTTCAATGGTTTTGGGTCTCACGGGGTCAGGATAGTTACTGTGAAGAGCTCATGGCAGAAGACCCAGTTGGTCAGTTCTGGCTAAAGGATCAAACTAATGAAACACTTTATTATTTGCCTGCTGAGTTGTAGAAATCCTCTTCCAGTTTCCTTACAAACTGGGGAAAAGAGTCGGGGCTCCCTCTGAAGGCAACTGCTAAGATTGGTCTCCATTGTGTTCTGTTACATCATTTATTTTCCCCAGAGTCAATTAGAATGTGTGAGCTTAGGGAATATTATAATAGCCCCCTTGTTTTTTTTCCTTATTGTTGACACTTACAGATGTTCTCCCTCCCAACTTTGTCCCCTTCCATCCAGCCCCCATCTCTCTCCCCTCTGGCCATCACTATACTGTTGTCTGTGTCTATGGTTTATGCATATGTGATCTTTGGCTAATCCCTTCACCTTTGTTCATCCAGGTCCCCCCACTTCCCTCTGACCTCTGATCAGTCTGTTCCATACATCCATGCTTCTGGTTCTATTTTGTTTGTTTATTTTGTTCATTAGATTCTACATATAAGTGAGATCATATGGTATTTGTCTTTCTCTGTCTGGCTTATTTCACTTAGCATAATAGTCTCCAGGTCCATCCATGTTGTTTCAAAAGGTAAAGTTTCCTTCTTTTTTTATGTCAGTGTAGTATCCCATTGTGTAAATGTATCACAGTTTTGAAATTTTTTTAAAGATTTTAAATTGATTTTTAGAAAGGAAGGGAGAGAGAGAGAGAGAGAGAGAGAGAGAGAGAGAGAGAGAGAGATATTGAGAGGGAGAGAGAGAGAAATATCTGCATACCCCCTACCTGGGATCAAACCCACAACCTAAGTATGTGCCCTGATCGGGAATTGAGCCGGCTTTTGGTGCACGGGATGATGCCCAACCAGCTGAGCCATACTGGCCAGGGCTGTACCACAGCATTTTAACCCAATCATCTGCTGATGGGCATTTGAACTGTTTCAAGGTCTTGGCTGATGTAAACAACACTGCTGTGAACTGAGGGGTGCATATTGGTGCTTTGAGATTCTTAAGGTATATTTCCAGAAGTGGGATCTCTAGATCAAGTGGCAATTCTATTTTAAAAGTTTTTGAGGAAATCCCATACTGTTTCCCATAGTGGCTGCACCAATCTGCATTCCCACCAATAGTGCACTAAGGTTCCCTTTCTCCACACCCTTGCCATCACTTTTTGTAGATTTATTGATGGTAGTCATTCTGGCAGGCGTGAGATGATATCTCATTGTAGTTTTAATTTGCATCTCTCTGATGACTAGTGATGATGAGCACTTTTTCACATGCCTATTAGCCATCTGTATGACCTCTTTGGAGAAGAGTCTATTCAAGTCCTTTGTCAACTTTTTAATTGGGTTTCTTGTCTTCCTGGCGTTGAGTTGTGTAGGTTCTTTATATATTGTGGAGATTAACCTCTTGTCAGATGTATCATTAGTGAATATGTTCTCTCATTCAGTGGGTTCACTTTTATTTTGTTGATGGTTTCTTTTGCCGCACAGAAACTTTATAGTTTGATGTAGTCCCATTTGTTAAATTTTTTCTTTTGTTTCCTTTGCTCTAGGAAACATATTGGCAAAAATATTGCTATGAGAGATGTCTGCCTATGAGCTTTTACTGCCTATGTTTTTTTTTTTTTTTTTTTTTTTTTTTTTTTTACGATTTTTATGGTTTCGTGACTCACATTTAAGTATTTTTTCTATTTTGAGTTTATTCTTTGGATGGTGTAAGCTAGTGATCTAGTTTCATTGTTTTTGCATGTACCTGTCCAATTTTCTTTTAAAAAATGTTTTTATTGCTCTCAGAGAGGAAGGGAGAGGGAGAGATAGAAACATCAATGATGAGAGAGAATTATTGATTGGCAGCCTCCTGCACACCCCCAACAGAGGATTGAGCCCCCAACACAGGTATGTGCCCTGATAAGGAGCCAGCCTTCCTGGTTTACAGGTCAATACTCAGCCACTGAGCCACACTGGCTAGGCTACCTGTCCAATTTTCCAACACCATTTGCTGAAGAGACTGTCTTTCTCTTGCCTGCTTTGTCAAATATTAATTGACCATATAGATGTGGGTTGATTTCTGGGCTCTCTGTACTAGTCCATTGATCCATACATATACCTATTCTTATGCTAGTACCAGGCTCTTTTGATTACTATGGTCTTGTAGTATAGTTTGATAACAAGTATTGTAATATAGTAGCATTAGAGGCCCAGTGCATGAAATTTGTTCATGGGGGGACCCTCAGCCCAGCCCGTGTCTTCTCACAATTTGGGATGCTGCATGGACCAGTGATTACACTTTTCATACAGGTGAAAGGCATCTTGCTGTTATATGGGCAGCAACATGTTTTTGCCCTGATTATAAAAAGTAATATATAACATGATCCTTCTGAGGCAGTAGTACCATTTTCCCCATCTTATGGGTGGAAAAACTGATGTGGAGAGAAGTTAAATAGTTGGCTTTGTCCAATAGTTATAAGTGTCAGAATCAGGGCTGACCACAAAATGTGCCAGCCAGAGCCTATGCATGTCACCATTTCATCATCCTGGTGTTTTTTTTTTCAGTGTTAGAGTAGCCTTGCCAGGTTTTAATTTTAAATCTAAGAGACTGTTCCCAATATATAGGGTAAGATCCCTCAGCTTGGCCGGTGATCAGGGCCATCTGTGGGGTGATTGTCAGATGGGGTGATTGGAGGGCCTCCGCTGGCACCCGCCTTGGCTGGTGGCCTGGTGCTACCCGCTGGCTGGCCCCACTCTCTAATCACCACAGCCAGATGCCTCCCTCTGGGCGGGAAGGGGGCAGACGCTCAATGCAGGAGCTGCCCCCAGTTGGTGGTCAATGTGTGTCATAGCAACTGGTCATTCCATTGGTTATTCTGCCATTCAGTCGATTTGCATATTAGGATTTTATTATACAGGATCTTTGTGATAAGATGAGACCAATATTTATGGCTTATTTTCTGGGAAACTCCCTTATTCATTTTGAATTTTGTAACATCAGACGAAGTCTGTGGAGCTTATCAGGGCTTAGGGATGATTGCATGTCTGGGATTTCTTTTACCTTCCAAAAACAAACTTACAAAAAAAAGAAAGGAAAAGCTAATGTGGTTGTTATCAGTCAAAATATTATTTTATTGGCATATTCACATTTCAGGAAACTCCTATTTCTTTGAATTACTACAGTGCTAACATAGATCTGCACAGACTAGGAGAAACAGAGTGTCAGGGTTAGGGTTAAAGGGACATGAGAAATCATTCAATTCAACTATCATCTACAGTATTTTAAGTCATGCTCCTTGAGTAGTGAATTTTATTAGTATTTCTTAGTTCTGTTTATTTGAGTACCTTGAGATTCATTTGACTTCTTTTCTGCTAGTCTGATCTTTGAAACTGTCTGACCCTTTTCTCAAACTTTCTTCAAACGTCTAGTGATGGTCTATACCTTGAATGTGATCATTCCTCTGCCCCCAAACTTTTGTGGTGTACTCTGTAGCTCCCAAGTCACCTTGGTGTTGAAGTATCTAGCACAGAGATCGGCACATTTTTTTTTCTGTAAAGTGGAGATAATAAATATTTTTGGCCTTGAAGACCATATAGTCTCTGTTGCATCTATAGCTGCCATTGTACATGAAAGCAGCTATAATTAGTACACTTAAAAATGGACATGGCTGCCAGACCAGCATGCTCAGTGGCTGAGCATTGACCTATGAATAGGAGGTCATGGTTAGATTCCTGATCAGGGCACATACCTGGGTTGTGGGCTCAATCTCCATTGGGGGTGTGCAGGAGGCAGCCAATCAATAGTTCTTTCTCATCATTGATGTCTCTCTCTCCCTCTCCCGTTCTCTCAAAAATCAATAAAAATATATTAAAAATGGATAGGCTGTATTATAATAAAACTTTATTTATAGATAGCAAATTTTATATAAATTTTGTGTTTCATAAAAAATTATTATTATTTTTTCTTTTTCCCCCCAACTATTTAAAAAGTGTAAAAACCATTCTTAGCTTGCAGGGTTTACAAAAATCAGTAGCAGGCTAAATTTGGACCACAGGTGAATAGAGGTGACAGGGGAAGAACAAAACTTGTTTGTGACTAATTAGTGAGAACTGGCCAAAAAGTGTATGTGTGGGTGGATGGAGCCAGGTGAAAATGTTTGTCTTACCTTTACACAGCCTGACCTTTTTTATATTTTGCTGCTTCCACTATTCCAGAAAGCATGATTTCAGTTGAAATAGTTTTCAGAAAGGAAACTGTTAAATTTTATGGGTTTGTATATTACAACCAGAATATGTGTGAAGAAGTACTTTGTGAAATAAGGCTGTACAGGTACAGGTTCATAATTTCTTAAATTGTTCACAAGTTAATCTAGTTTCACTGTTTCAATCGACTATTTTCTAGAGCTGTTCCACAAAACTCACTCTTTTCCACAACCGTAGTTGTGTTCATTGATTAAATTAGCAATTGTGAGTGTGAGAACAAGAAAAAAGGCCTCTTTTTCTTTGCTGTTATAGAAGACTGGAGAAAAACCAAACAATGCTTAGGGAAATGGAGTTACACAGCTATATTCCACCAGTGGACTCAGAGGAGGTTGCCTCTCAAATTCTGAGCAAACCAGTATGGTATCCCCTTTTGGTATATTTGTCACCCAAATATGAATTATACTTCTGGGCCTTTCATGGGCTTTGCAAAAAGCCACAGGTGTTGGGGGTCTTGAGACCATACCTAAGGGCCTGGCCTGGCGCTAGTGCTGATAACCCTTCTCTGGGGGCTGTGTCATTTTTTATGGCCTCTGTAAAATGTAAGCATTTAGGTAACAGGTCTTGCAAGACCAGTTTGTGGAGAAAGGGACAATGACTTAATTATAGGTTATCAAGAATGTACACTGGGGGCTTGCTGGCACAGATTCAGGTTGCTAGTACCCCCCCTTCCCCCCCCCCCCCCAAATATCAGGGTCACATTGGAATTAGCTTTTTAGCCTTCTCAGCTGTAGCCTTCTACAATTTATGAGGAGCACCTGATAATTAAGCTTCAAGATTGTTAGCTCCTCTGTTTCAAACAGCCCCTCTGTTCAAACTACAAGACAGGATGAGTTATTCTCAAGGCTACATTCTTGCATATTCTCAAGGCTACAAGCTTCAAGATTGTTAAACAGCCCCTCTGTTCAAACTACAAGACAGGATGAGTTATTCTCAAGGCTACATTCTCCTCGGTGCTGGTTTAACAACTCAAGGATAATTATAGAAAGTTCCCTTCCTCCCTTTTCTTCAAACATTTTGAACTCTTCATGAATTTTACTGTAAGCATGTTTTACAGGCTTGGGTGAAGATATTGACAAAGACACCTCCCTAGGACATCTGCCCAGATTTAAAAAAGCAAACAAACTTTTCACAGACAGCCCCAAATCCTTCTCCCTTCCTTGTCACCTAGCAACAACAGCCATTATCCTTTAAAAGAGCAGGCCAATGTTTATTTCTTGCCCTTGTATTGATTAGCAATGCATCAGACCTTTCCTTTGGGGAAAGTAAAAACAAAACAAAACTTTCTTTCTGCATTTATCTCTTCTTTTAGTTGTGAATTCTTTCATAGCTCCCATCAGCCACCAAAACTATAACAGTAATGATACACATACCTCTAAGAGAGTAGTTAGGTTTTGTGAATTAAATGTGCATATAATTCCAAGATCTCACAGGCTTCACAGCATCTTATCTCCTCTGGTGACAATAATGAGGTCCATGAGGTTAAGTGTTACACAAAAGTTTTATCCATTAACTCTCATTTCTTTCTAACATTATTTTAGTTGTGTCACAATTGACGATTTTATTGCTTCTGATGAGAGAGAGATGCAGATAAAGAGATTGGCAGCCATTGCTGTTGCACCTCCCCCTATGTTTACAAGCTTCTCCGCCAATTGAGGTAACCACCAGGGGATTTAAAGAGCTTGTGTCTTTTTTCTCTTCCTTTATTTTTTGCTTTTTATCTCTTCAGGAGACAGGCATTAAGATATGAATATTAAAAAGCAACTGCAGCCCTGGCTAATGTTGGTTAGTGGTTGGAGCATTGTCCTGAATATTGAAGGGTCAGGGGTTCCATTCCTGGTCAAGGGCATATATCTGGATTGCAGGCTGATCCCCAGCCCCAGACGGGTTGTGTACAGAAGGCAACCAATAGATGTGTCTCTCTCACATCCATGTTTCTCTCTTTCCTCCCCCACCCTCCCTTCCATTTTCTATAAATAAATAAATAAATAAATAAATAAATAAATAAATAAAGCAACTGCACACACAGGGAAAATGAGAAAGTGACCATGTACACCCAGGGAAAGGTTAGAAAAGGCCTCAGAATATCTTAAGTTTACATTTCAGGCTGATCCTCGGCAGAAGTAGACTACATGCGCAACCACCCCTACCAATGAAAAACAGAACCGAAAACCCCACAAAACAAATCAAGCCTTGGGGAAGGAGAATCTTATTTTCAGAGTTGCCACATTAATAGATTCAAATGTCTAGTGTTCAACAAACAAACAAAAAATTCATAAGACATTGCAAGAAATAGAAAATTATGGCCCATTCAAAGAAAAAAAACAAAACAAAACAAAAACCAACAGAAACTGTTCTTGAAAAAGACCTAATGGAAGATATAATAGACAAATATTTTAAGCAAGTGTTTCAAAGACACCCAAAGAACTAAAGGAAGATGTAAATAAAATAAAGGAGAAAATAAATAAAATTATTTGTAAACAAAATGAAAATACCAAAAAAAGATAGAAAACCTAAAAAGAAACAAAAATAATTCTGGTGTTTTGAACCAGAGCATGTGCCCTGACTAGGAATCAAACCTCGACCTCCTAGTTCATAGTTGGATGCTCAACCATTAAGCCACACTGGCCAAATAGGGACAGTCTTTTTGACAGATGATGCTGGGAACACTGGATATCCACATGTAAAGAATGAAGTTGGACCTTACCTAATGCCATATACAGTATAATCCCTCCTTATCTATTGTTTTGCTTTCTGTGATTTCAGTTACCCCAAAATATTAAATGATAAAATTTTAGAAATAAACAATTTAGGTATGTTTTAAATTTCACACTGTTCCAAGTGGCATGATGAAATCTTGTGCCATCCTGCTCCATCCTGGGCTGGGCATAAGTCATCCCTTTGTTCAGCGTGTCCATGCTGCATATACTACCTGCCCCTTAGTTACTTAGTAGCAGTCTTGGTTATCAGATTGGCTATCAGAGAGAGAGAGAGAGAGAGAGAGAGAGAGAGAGAGAGAGAGAGAGAGACCGTATTCACATAACTTTTATTACAATATATTGGTATAATTGTTATATTTTTTTATTAGTTGCTGTTAATCTCTTACAGTGCCTAATTAGAAATTAAACTTTATTACATATATAAAAAAAACCCCTCAGACTATATAGGGGCAGTACTATTTGTGTTTTCAAACACCCATTGGAAGTCTTAGAACATATTTCCCATGAATAAAGGGATACTGTACAAAAGTTAATGCATAACGGATCAAAAACATAAATGCAAGTCTGAAATAATTTAAACTCTTACAAGAAAACATAAGACAAAAACTTTACAAAATTGGATTTGGCAATGATTTTTTGGCTATAACCCCAAAGGCACAGATAACAAAAGAAAAAATAGAGAAACTGGATTTCATAAGCATTAAACATGTTTGTGCATCAAAAGACACTATTAACAGAGCAAAAAGATAATCCTAAGAATGAAAGATAGTATTTGTAAATTACGTATCTGATAAGGGATTAGTAAATACCCAGAACCCTTAAAACTCAATAAAAAACAAATAACCCAATTTATTAAAAAATGGGCAAAGGACTTGGACATTTTTCTAAAGAAGATATGCAAATGGCCAACAAGCCATGAAAAGATTCTCAACATTAGAGCAATGCAAACAAAAACTACAATGAAATACTACTTCATACCTATTAGAATGGTTAGTATTAAAAAAAAACCCAAAATGTCAAGTGTTGGCCAGAATGTGGAGAAATTAGAACTCTTGTACACAGTTAGTGGGAATGTACAAGATACTGCTGCTGTGAAAAACAGTATGCTGTTCCTCAAAAAATTAAAAATAGAATTGCAGAAAACGGTATGGCTCAGTGGATAGAGTGTCGCCTATGGTCTAAGGGGTCCCAGATTCGATTCTGGTCAAGGGCATGTACCTTGGTTGCATGCACATCCCCGGTGGGGGGTGTGCAAGAGGCAGCTGATGGATGATTCTCTCTCATGGATGTTTTTAACTCTCTATACCTCTCTCTTTCTCTCTGTAAAAAATCAAGAAAATATATTTAAAAAATTAAAAGTAGATTTAACACATGATCCAGCAATTCTTCTTCTGGATATATACTGAAAATAACTGAAAGGAGGGTCTCAAAGAGATATTAGAATATCCATATTCATAGTAGCATTATTCACAATACCTAAAATGTAGAAGCAACCCTAGTATCAATCAATGGATGTATAGGTAAAATGTGGTATATACATAAAATAAAATATTTATATTTAAAGAGGAAGAAAATTGCACAATATGTTGTAGCATGAATGAACTTTGAGGCGATTGAAATAGGAATTTTTAGGGGTGAAATAGGTAGACTTAGGGAATTTTTTAAATTAAGGGGGTCCATGGATGAAACATAGGGTTACAGAGCTACAAAGGTTACATTTCCATAAGATAAGGTAACTGGGGGTAGCCAAAGGTCTATATTTACAAAATAAAGGAGGGCCTCACATATCCATGTGAGGTTTGACCTTAGAGGTCAGGAGTTGCAATAGTGACCAAATCACAGGGGAATAGTGGCCAATCAGAGGGGATATCGAAGCACAAAAACTGCAGCCTTTATAAACTTGGGAAAAAAGAAACTCGGTGGGATTCTTTTCCCTTCCTTACGTGAGAGTCTGTACTTGTTTTTCAATTAACTTCCACCTTTGCCTTACCATCTCCTGCTGTGGATTCATTTTTTGATTCCCAAGAACAAAGAATCTGGGGGAGCCATCCTGCCCAGGTGAACACCATGTGTTCCAGTCCAAAATTCCCTTATTATTCTTATGCTTAGTGAAATAAACAATCACAGAAAGGCAAATACTATATGATTCTACTTATATGAGGTACTTAAGAGTAACCAAAGTCATAGAGACAGAAAATATAATGGTGATTGCCAGATGCTGGAGGAAGGGGAGAATGAGGAGTATTATTTAATGGGCATAGAGTTTCAGATTTATGAGATGAAAGGACTTATGGGGATGGATGCTGGTGATGGTTGCACAACAACATGAATGTATTAAATGCAACAGAATTGTACAAAGAGAGAAATGACACATTGAGTCCTATGTTTCAAAAAGGAAAATCTGATAGGAGTATGGATGAGGATGGGGATAACAAAAGGATCAGGAAGGGAGAGAGACATTCCTGAGATGGAGTGAACAGAATTATTGCTGGAAGGAAACACAGACAATCCACAGAGATTCACACCAAGTGCTTGGGAGGATAACTTTGTCTTGATTTAAGCAAAGCAACCCTGAATGCCTAGTGGAATGAAGCAAATGGATGAAGAGTGATGGGATGGCACTCTGCTGGCTTTCCTAAATTTGCCTGAAATAATCCACTCTTCTCCTATATAGATTGAGAATTTATTCCTCATATTTATTTGTGTAGAATGTGCTTTCTTTTGAGAGATGGGTTAGAAAAGTGTAAGACAATTCTGGCCAATATACTGAGGTTAAATATAGCACCAGAAGCTCTTCATAACAGATTTACATCCAATTAAACTGAAACTAACACCTACTTGTTGAATGTTTGCCACATGCAGCAGTAGCTTTAAAGAGTGGCAGCAACAAAGATGAAGGTAGTTCCTTAGTCTATGGTTACTATGGTTACTTATTTTCACTTGCAGCCCCTCGACTTGCTGTTATTCTCTTCAGAGCAGACTTCACTTCCTGGTTCCTCAGTGTATAGATGAGGGGGTTCAGTAATGGGGTGACAACAGTGTAAAACACAGCTACCACTCCATCCAGGGGACTCGTGGAGCCTGGCCTGAGGTAGATGAAAACACAGGGGACATAGTAGACTGTGACCACAGTTATATGGGAGCCACAGGTGGAGAAGGCCCGCCGCCGCCCATCAGCAGTGCGTATCTTCAGGATGGCATGGACTATGTTGGCATAGGAGAGCAGAATCAACATGAAGCAACTGGAAGCCATCATCCCAATGTCCACAAAGGTCACGAGCTCATTGACACTTGTGTCAGCACAGGCCAGTCTCAATACTGCAGGGATGTCACAGAAAAAATAATCCACCTGGTTGGGCCCACAGTAGGGCAGGCGGAAAGTCAAGATGGCTTGGATAGAGCCATGGATGGAGCCAGCCACCCAAGCTCCAGACACAAGGATGGCACATAACTTACCATTCATGAGCATGGGGTAGTGCAGAGGCCGGCATATTGCCAGGAACCTGTCGTAGGCCATCAAGGTGTAGAGGAAGCACTGGGTGCTGCCCAGGAAGTGAAAGGCATATAACTGAGCCACACAACCACCAAATGGGATGGCCTTGCTGGAGGGAGTGAAATTTAGAATAATTCGAGGAACAATGACTGAGGAGAGCCACATGTCCAGGAATGAGAGCACACCCAGGAGGATGTACATGGGGCGAGCATGGAGCTTTGGGTCAGCCCACACGGTGAGCAGAATGAGCAGGTTCCCCAGCTGAGTGAGGATGTAAATGATGGAGAAGACCAGGAAAAGGAAGATCCTCAGATTTTGGGGGTGAGGTAAGCCCAGGAGAATGAAATCTGTCACCATGGTGTTCAGGGATGTGTTTTCGGTGTTTTCCATGTTCTTCCTGCAGTCTGCTAAGATGAATGGTGAAGTCAGACATGGGAAATACAACACAAGGAGGTGGTAAGATGACCCGAGTCTAGGAGGTAAACAAAGGATTTCTATATTTTAAGTGGAAAGCATTTGCCACCAATTATCTAGGTTTGTTTGGCAAGACAAGTCCTTAGAGGCTGCTTACTTTCTAGCTGCCCTGAAAAGCACCTACCATGGGAAACACTACATACAAGTGTTGAAAGCCAAGGCACTATCTATACTAATAAAAGGGTAATATGCTAATTAGACCAGATGTTTTCTGGATATCCATCCGGACGTCATTCCAGACAAAGCCATGGTGGTGGGGGCTGAGGCAGAGGCAGTTAAGGGTGATCAGGTTGGCAGGGGAGGGCAGTTAGGGGTGACCAGACCGGTAGGGGAGGACAGTTAGAGGCAACCAGGCCAGCGGGGTGGGGGCAGTTAGGGGTAATCAGGTCAGCAGGCAGAAGTAGTTAGGGATAACCAGGAAGGTAGGGGAGCAGTTAGGGGCAATCAGAAAGGTGGGGGAGCAGTTAGGGGTGATCATGCTGGCAGGGGAGGGTTGTTAGGGAAAACCAGGCCGGTAGGAGAGGGCAGTTAGGTATAAAGTGACCAGACGTCCCGCTTTTGGTGGGACAGTACCGATTTTTAACAATTTGTCCCGCATCCCATGGCGTTTTAAAACAGTCTCGGTTTTTTTGTTTTAAAAACAGTTCCGATTTTGGAAAATCAGCAGGCAGAGGCAGTTAGGAAGAATCAGGCAGGCAGGGGAGCAGTTAGGGGCAATCAGACAGGCAGGAGAGCAGTTAGGGGTGATCAGGCAGGCAGGTAGTCGAGCGGTTAGGAGCCAGTGGTCCCAGATTGCAAGAGAAATGTCTGACTGCCAGTTTAGGTATCAATCGGACATCCCTCAGGGGTCCCGGATTGAAGAGGGTGCAGGCCAGGCTAAGGGAACCCCCTCCATGTACAAAATATGTGCATGGGGCCTCTAGTCTGTAATAATAAAAGGTTAATATGCTAATTAGACCAGATATCTTCTGGATGTCATTCTGGACTTCCTTCCTGACAAAGCCGGGGTCGGAGGGAAGCCAGCCTGGGTCCTGGGTCCTGGGTGTCGGAGGGAAGCTGGTGCTGGCAGCTGGGGGAAGGAAAGCCCACTCTTGCACAAATTTTCGTGCATTGGGCCTCTAGTTAATAATAACAGTGTTAGTGCATTTGATGGGTCTTTGCCTAAAGGGGAATCACAGAGAAGTGGGCTTTGGTGTCACGGAGCAGTGCCATTTCTAATTATTGGTCTGTGACCTATCCTTAAAATGTCTCCTTTGATGATAAACAAGAATCTTTGTGATTTGACCCTTGCATATTTCTAGTCTTTTTCCTTTGGTTCCCTCAGAGCACCACACCCTCCTTCTTTCTGTACCTGGAGTTTCCTTATTCATCATAACAGCCTCATTCCTCAGGATTCTCTTTGGCTGCCGCCTGCTTTGGGAAGAATTTTCCTTTAGAAAACAGTCTTCTGTGAGATAAGAGTTTATATTATAGAAGTCAGTTACAGTACAGTGTGATAAGAGCTATTTGCTTAAATGCTCATTGGTTTCTTCTACTAGGTTACAAACTCATTTAGAACAAAACTATGGTCTATTTTGTTCTTTTTATGTTTCTGCAGCACCTGCCTTAGTGTTTGGCAATAGTAAGTTAATTAATAAATATTCATTAGCTGATTGACTGAATTTTGCCAGTTCCCATTAATTCTGCATCCTGGTGCCCTCTGTGATCACATTTCTCATGCTTTATGTCACATATATTTCAGCAATTGAGTCTATTCCCAGAGTAAACAAAGTCCAAGGCATTATACATGCTTTTCATTTGCTCTAGAATATTACTTAAATTTATTGAGTGACCAAAGTTGTTTAATAGTTTTGATGTTTTGGATTATAATAACATATATTAGTATCGGGTTTGACCTTTAGTATGCTGTTATTTTAAGATCTTATTTGCCTTCCAACAGATTAAATTCTTAAAAATGCTTTAAAGGTATTAAACATCTGAGTCAGATGTTATTTAAAAACTACCTTTGATTAATAGTTTATCCCAAAAGAAATTTCCATATTAACAGTTTCTTTTGTATTTTTACTTGTTCCTTAAATTAAACCATCTTATAATTCATAAGAAACAATAAAGATTAAAATATATTTAGATTAAACTTTAATTAAACAAATATGAACATTAATAGATCCATGACTAAATATACACTTTTATAAACACTAATCTCAAACATACTTAATCTTCATTATTATTTAACCTTCAAGTAAGTTGACTAAGTGTGGTTATCACTGAGAAAAGAAGGGTGAAGTATGCCATACTTGTGTTTGCTCAGTAATGCTGAGTCTGATGCATCACTTATATCTGTACTTATATTGAATTGGAAATTAAGTCTTTGCTCTTGGCTTTATTTCCTCCCTCAAATTGGGAAAATAAAAAACAAATGTTTAAAATTCAACTCAAAGAAGAAAGTTCCCAACTCTGGAGAGAGCCAATTTAATTAAAAATTAATATGCCTAACTTATTAACTCTGTGAACAGAGGCTCAGTAAGGTAAGGAAGAAGATGGGGGAAAAAGATAGACTAAATACAATTTTTGACAAAGTTACTGAAACTTCTAAAGACTAGAAATGAAGTCTTTTCTCCTGTTGAGAATTGACCTGGCTTTAGGAATGCTTCCTTTCTTGGACTCACATGAACACAGCAGCCAAACCTTGGAGGAGATTGTTCTTTCTCAGGTAGAATAGCACAGCAGGCGAAGCAAGTGTCTTTCAGAGCATCTCTAGGCTTGTGATGATGCTGGATCTCTGCTTTGGAGTGGAATTAAAATCTTCCAGGGGATCTACACATAGACTGTTTTAATAATCTATCAGGCCCCTTGCCCTTGGAGGCTCTTTATAGATTGCATTTTCTCTACCTAAGTGGTTTGAATTTTACATCAATTATATTATTGGCTGTATCACCTTTGATAGTCTTTTCTTTAAAAAAAAAAAAAAAAACATTGCCAAGAGATTTATGAAAAACTATTTACCTCTTGAGAGTTCTACCCTGAAACATTTCCCCATGAGACATTCATTCCCTTGATCCTCATTATATTTTGTTTTGACAGTAAGCGGAATAATATTTACGTATCTAGAAAGTATATCCTGAAGAACAACATGATCTTGTTGAATGACCTCCAATTTTTGTGATTCCTTTCTTTAAAATGTTGTGGGATCACATATTTACCCACTTTATTTCCAGAAATACATTGAAAATATACTTAATTTTTGATAATTGAGCTAAACTTCCCCACCATGTTTTGATCTCTCTGAATCTACATAATAAAAGTCTAAGCAAACATTATGGTGAAATGACCAGAACCACCAGTTGCTATGATGCACACTGACCACCAGGGGGAAGATGCTCAATGCAGGAGCTGCCCCCCACAGGGGGAGCACTGCTCAGCCAGAAGCTGGGATCACAGCTTTCCCTACATCTTATTACATATACTTATCTAAATATATAAAAGCCTAAGTGACTGTTCCATTGCTCAACCATTCAACTGTTCCACTGATAGCTATCACATGCACTGACCATCCGGAGGAAGACGCTCAATGCACAGGCATAGAAACATGGAACAGAACAGACTGATGAGTCTTAGGGGGAAGGGAGGAGAGTGAGGGCAGGAAGAGATTAACCAAAGATCTTACACGCATGCTAGAGGCCCAGTGTGGGTCCATTGGCCTGGAGTGCAGGGATTGGGCTGAAACTGAATCTCTGACATCCCCTGAGGGGTCCTGGATTGTAAGTAGGCTCAGGCCAGGCCATGGGACCCCACTGGTTCATGAATCTGTGCACTGGGCCTCAAGTTTCTATATATTTTTTCCCTTTAACTTTGGTTGCTATGGTTTTCTACAAGTTAATTTGGTTCATCCTTTTGGGAAAATAAGAATAAGAGGAACTTAGTGGTAGAAACTAGGAAATAAAGGTAAAGTGAATGATTTTCATGCAAAAATATATTTTATTGAGCATATAATATGTACTAGGCTCTCAGTTTCTGGAGTGCATAACTGAATAAAAGATCTCTGAACTCATGCTAGTGTAGGAGAAATAAACTTGACCCTCATAACTGGACTTCATTGTCTTTAGGAGGAAGAAAACTGAGATGTACCGTGTTTCCCCGAAAATAAGACATCCTCTGAAAATAAGACCTACTTGCAGGTTTCCTTCTGAGTGAAATATAAGGCATCTCCCCGAAAATAAGACCCACCTCCCTCAGGCAAAACATGAGAGATTTGGTCCACTGATTCTGAAAGAAATGGAGTCACAAGAAATTCACCAGGAAATTCAGGATTGGATTGTTATAATGATGTTCCAGAAGATGATGACATGATTGTCATTGAATAAATGAGTAAATTCTTGATACTGTAGGATTCACAGTTTGTCTGGTTTGTGTTGACAACTACCGTACTACCGTACCATATACAGGTAATAAATTTCCTTTATTTTCATTTAACAATAAATGTGTACCGTATTCTTCTTCATGGAAAAATAAGACATCCCCTGAAAATAAGACCAAGCGCATCTTTGGGAGCAAAAATTAATATAAGACACTGTCTTATTTTCAGGGAAATGGTATAAAAACAACGCTGATGTCATGTGGAAGGAGACTTGACTTTGGATGGTGAATGCATAATACAGTATACAGATGATGTATTTTAGAGTTGTACACTTGAAACTTGTATAATTTTATTAACCAATGTCCCCCCAATAAATTAATAAAAAATTTAATAATATGAATTAGTTGTGAGCTGAGTAAGGGCCAGATAATTACAAAACTACAAGTCAAGTTATCCAAAGAATATTTTTAAAAATTATGTTTTTATTGATGTCAGAGAGGAATGTTGAGGGAAAGAAAGATAGAAACATCAATGATGAGAGAGAATCATTGGTCATCTGATCCCTGTATGCCCTGAACTGGGAATCGAACCCACACCCGGGCATGTGTCCTGACCGGGAAGCAAATCGTCACTTCCTGGTTCATAGGTTGATGCTCAAGAACTGAGCCACACCGGCTGGACTATCCAAAGAATCTTAATTTTCAAATTACTCAAAGATATCTGGGTTCATAATGGGAGACTCAGATATAAAAGCAGAATGATACTGAACATTTGAATGGAGAATTTAACACTGAAGCAAATGACTTATGTGCTAAGAGTAAAAATAAAAATTTAAGCACCTCATTGAGATGAGTAGGAAGATAGATTTTAAAAGAGTTCCAGCAAGTAGTAAATGGTCAATGGAAATGAACTATAGAATATCAACTATCTTAAATCAGAAGACATTAAGTTATTGATGTTTTCCTTATTGAGTATGCTATCTTTGTATTTAATTAAATGACTATGAGGAATATTCTTGAGGACTTATGTAGGCTCATTCTGATCTTGTTTTCATACCTATTTCCCCATACAGTTTTAAGTTTTTAAAACCACATGTATTTCAACCACAGAGATTTTCAAGAAGGAGCAACACCTCTCTTTTTTATGTCTGCCAATAGAATTTCTCTCCTCTAGCTGACCTTTTCCCATTTCCACCTTGGTGCTAGAGTTGGAGCAAGTCATTATTAGAGGGTAGGATCCAAGGTATTTAGAATTTCTGTGGTTCAGACTGGGAAGTCAGCTCAACTGTCACATTCAAAGAGCAGTAGTTGTGTAAAGACTCAGGAGTCAGAAACTTCTGAGTTCAACCGTGGCTTCACAGGTGCTCAGGTAAAATCTCAGAGGATAGAAGAAAGGTAGGTTCTCAAGATTAGGAGGAAAGTGTAGTGCATCTGATTCAATGATCTACTGTGTTTAAAGTGAAGCTTCCTGAGCTCTGATTTTTGAACATCTCTCCACCTTGTTCCCTTGGGTATGTAGGAATGAATCTAGCTTTAGTGTCCTTTGACTTGAGACGTTTGGTGCTCTCTGTTATCCTCAGTGTGAGCAAGATAGAACATCCTTGTCCAGTTATTTTCTAGTCCTTGCGGTGTATGTCGAGTTTCCAGAGCCATACTTAGATGTCTGGGGCATGTTCTCACTGTGGCAGTTTAATTCTCTTTAGATCTAGTTCCTGGAAAAAATAACCAAAAGAGTGGTGGTAGAAGATACTCTCATCAACAAGAGTATACCCTATCTCAGGGGTAATTGTTCACTGTTACATATGTAGCTCAGGAAAACCTAGACATCTATAGGGCTGTAGATAAATGTGTCATTACTCTGGAGGAGAGGACTTGGGAAAGTTATGCATCCCTTTTTCTCCTGGCTCTCCTAATTTTCCCCTCTTTTGTCTTATCTGGTCTAGGGGTGGTAAACAGTTTAACTATCAGTAAACCCCAGATTACTCAACTTTTTTGTTGTTGTTCTTGTTTGTTTGTTTGTTTTGTGTGATTCCCCTACTCCTGTATCTTTGTAAATAAAAACCCTCCTCAAATTATCTTGTTTTGAGTGTGCCATATATTTTCTTTTGGGAAATCAGAACCATCCATATGCCTTAAGAGTTATTTGCATGTGTACTCTGGGGTTCAGGGCATTGAAGGAGATCAGTTGGAAGAAATGTAAAGGCCAAGATCCTCATTAAAAAGTTTTTTTCTCTTTGTAAAGAAATTATGAAGGCATAGTTTGACATCTTTTAAGAAAAGTCCTTAAGAAGTTAGACAATATGGATTTATTCCACATAGAGGAGAGAGCTTGGCAGGCAAGTAATGGATCGTAAAGCAGTGAGGATGGAAGAGGAAAGGACAGTAGATATGTCTTGGGAAATAAGGTTTGTTGGGTCCAGATATTTTTTGGACTTTAAATTCCAGATTAAGGAGTCTGGCTTTATTTTACATTCATTGGAGAGTCCTAAAAATTGTATGTTTCAGAAGGATACTTTTGACTGTGATGTGGATGAGAAGGGAAAAGGACAAATGATTATTTAGGAATTAAGAGAGACATTCTAAAAGTAAAGGGGACAGATTTTGATGTCTGAACTCATGGGAAGAGTGAGGGACAGGAAGGGAACATAAATGATCCAGTATTTCAACTTCAAGTACTTTTAAATGTTTATGCCATGCACAAAAAAGAAACAGACTTTATAGAAGTCTAGGGTTTAGGGACAGAAATAATGAAAAAAGGCTAGGCCAAACATTATGTCATTTTTTCCTCTTTTGCATTTTCTGGCATAATATAACTCTGAAGAGGTTGACACATCCTCATTCTATTCAAGCTTTGATAAGGCATTTTGTTATACCACAAAAAAAGGTGGTAGAAGTAACATATTCATATTTCTAAACAAATAATGTAAAACAATTTGAACCAGTTTAATGAGATGAAAAGATTATGAATCCAAAGAGTTCAGAAGTTTCTTCTGAATAGAATTAAATTGAGTTTAATTCCTTAACAGTTTATTGAAGGTTTGCCACATGCTACAGTAGCTCAAAACAGTGGTCCTGACAGTGATGTAGGTAGTTCCTGAGCCTATGGTTACTTATTTTCACTTGCAGCCCCTCGACCTGCTGTTATTCTCTTCAGAGCAGACTTCACTTCCTGGTTCCTCAGTGTATAGATGAGGGGGTTCAGTAATGGGGTGACAACAGTGTAAAACACAGCCACCGCTCCATCCAGGGGACTCGTGGAGCCTGGCCTGAGGTAGATGAAAACACAGGGGACATAGTAGACTGTGACCACGGTTATATGGGAGCCACAGGTGGAGAAGGCCCGCCGCCGCCCATCAGCAGTGCGTATCTTCAGGATGGCATGGACTATGTTGGCATAGGAGAGCAGAATCAACATGAAGCAACTGGAAGCCATCATCCCAATGTCCACAAAGGTCACGAGCTCATTGACACTTGTGTCAGCACAGGCCAGTCTCAATACTGCAGGGATGTCACAGAAAAAATAATCCACCTGGTTGGGCCCACAGTAGGGCAGGCGGAAAGTCAAGATGGCTTGGATAGAGCCATGGATGGAGCCAGCCACCCAAGCTCCAGACACAAGGATGGCACATAACTTACCATTCATGAGCATGGGGTAGTGCAGAGGCCGGCATATTGCCAGGAACCTGTCGTAGGCCATCAAGGTGTAGAGGAAGCACTGGGTGCTGCCCAGGAAGTGAAAGGCATATAACTGAGCCACACAACCACCAAATGGGATGGCCTTGCTGGAGGGAGTGAAATTTAGAATAATTCGAGGAACAATGACTGAGGAGAGCCACATGTCCAGGAATGAGAGCACACCCAGGAGGATGTACATGGGGCGAGCATGGAGCTTTGGGTCAGCCCACACGGTGAGCAGAATGAGCAGGTTCCCCAGCTGAGTGAGGATGTAAATGATGGAGAAGACCAGGAAAAGGAAGATCCTCAGATTTTGGGGGTGAGGTAAGCCCAGGAGAATGAAATCTGTCACCATGGTGTTCAGGGATGTGTTTTCGGTGTTTTCCATGTTCTTCCTGCAGTCTGCTAAGATGAATGGTGAAGTCAGACATGGGAAATACAACACAAGGAGGTGGTAAGATGACCCGAGTCTAGGAGGTAAACAAAGGATTTCTATATTTTAAGTGGAAAGCATTTGCCACCAATTATCTAGGTTTGTTTGGCAAGACAAGTCCTTAGAGGCTGCTTACTTTCTAGCTGCCCTGAAAAGCACCTACCATGGGAAACACTACATACAAGTGTTGAAAGCCAAGGCACTATCTATACTAATAAAAGGGTAATATGCTAATTAGACCAGATGTTTTCTGGATATCCATCCGGACGTCATTCCAGACAAAGCCATGGTGGTGGGGGCTGAGGCAGAGGCAGTTAAGGGTGATCAGGTTGGCAGGGGAGGGCAGTTAGGGGTGACCAGACCGGTAGGGGAGGACAGTTAGAGGCAACCAGGCCAGCGGGGTGGGGGCAGTTAGGGGTAATCAGGTCAGCAGGCAGAAGTAGTTAGGGATAACCAGGAAGGTAGGGGAGCAGTTAGGGGCAATCAGAAAGGTGGGGGAGCAGTTAGGGGTGATCATGCTGGCAGGGGAGGGTTGTTAGGGAAAACCAGGCCGGTAGGAGAGGGCAGTTAGGTATAAAGTGACCAGACGTCCCGCTTTTGGTGGGACAGTACCGATTTTTAACAATTTGTCCCGCATCCCATGGCGTTTTAAAACAGTCTCGGTTTTTTTGTTTTAAAAACAGTTCCGATTTTGGAAAATCAGCAGGCAGAGGCAGTTAGGAAGAATCAGGCAGGCAGGGGAGCAGTTAGGGGCAATCAGACAGGCAGGAGAGCAGTTAGGGGTGATCAGGCAGGCAGGTAGTCGAGCGGTTAGGAGCCAGTGGTCCCAGATTGCAAGAGAAATGTCTGACTGCCAGTTTAGGTATCAATCGGACATCCCTCAGGGGTCCCGGATTGAAGAGGGTGCAGGCCAGGCTAAGGGAACCCCCTCCATGTACAAAATATGTGCATGGGGCCTCTAGTCTGTAATAATAAAAGGTTAATATGCTAATTAGACCAGATATCTTCTGGATGTCATTCTGGACTTCCTTCCTGACAAAGCCGGGGTCGGAGGGAAGCCAGCCTGGGTCCTGGGTCCTGGGTGTCGGAGGGAAGCTGGTGCTGGCAGCTGGGGGAAGGAAAGCCCACTCTTGCACAAATTTTCGTGCATTGGGCCTCTAGTTAATAATAACAGTGTTAGTGCATTTGATGGGTCTTTGCCTAAAGGGGAATCACAGAGAAGTGGGCTTTGGTGTCACGGAGCAGTGCCATTTCTAATTATTGGTCTGTGACCTATCCTTAAAATGTCTCCTTTGATGATAAACAAGAATCTTTGTGATTTGACCCTTGCATATTTCTAGTCTTTTTCCTTTGGTTCCCTCAGAGCACCACACCCTCCTTCTTTCTGTACCTGGAGTTTCCTTATTCATCATAACAGCCTCATTCCTCAGGATTCTCTTTGGCTGCCGCCTGCTTTGGGAAGAATTTTCCTTTAGAAAACAGTCTTCTGTGAGATAAGAGTTTATATTATAGAAGTCAGTTACAGTACAGTGTGATAAGAGCTATTTGCTTAAATGCTCATTGGTTTCTTCTACTAGGTTACAAACTCATTTAGAACAAAACTATGGTCTATTTTGTTCTTTTTATGTTTCTGCAGCACCTGCCTTAGTGTTTGGCAATAGTAAGTTAATTAATAAATATTCATTAGCTGATTGACTGAATTTTGCCAGTTCCCATTAATTCTGCATCCTGGTGCCCTCTGTGATCACATTTCTCATGCTTTATGTCACATATATTTCAGCAATTGAGTCTATTCCCAGAGTAAACAAAGTCCAAGGCATTATACATGCTTTTCATTTGCTCTAGAATATTACTTAAATTTATTGAGTGACCAAAGTTGTTTAATAGTTTTGATGTTTTGGATTATAATAACATATATTAGTATCGGGTTTGACCTTTAGTATGCTGTTATTTTAAGATCTTATTTGCCTTCCAACAGATTAAATTCTTAAAAATGCTTTAAAGGTATTAAACATCTGAGTCAGATGTTATTTAAAAACTACCTTTGATTAATAGTTTATCCCAAAAGAAATTTCCATATTAACAGTTTCTTTTGTATTTTTACTTGTTCCTTAAATTAAACCATCTTATAATTCATAAGAAACAATAAAGATTAAAATATATTTAGATTAAACTTTAATTAAACAAATATGAACATTAATAGATCCATGACTAAATATACACTTTTATAAACACTAATCTCAAACATACTTAATCTTCATTATTATTTAACCTTCAAGTAAGTTGACTAAGTGTGGTTATCACTGAGAAAAGAAGGGTGAAGTATGCCATACTTGTGTTTGCTCAGTAATGCTGAGTCTGATGCATCACTTATATCTGTACTTATATTGAATTGGAAATTAAGTCTTTGCTCTTGGCTTTATTTCCTCCCTCAAATTGGGAAAATAAAAAACAAATGTTTAAAATTCAACTCAAAGAAGAAAGTTCCCAACTCTGGAGAGAGCCAATTTAATTAAAAATTAATATGCCTAACTTATTAACTCTGAACAGAGGCTCAGTAAGGTAAGGAAGAAGATGGGGGAAAAAGATAGACTAAATACAATTTTTGACAAAGTTACTGAAACTTCTAAAGACTAGAAATGAAGTCTTTTCTCCTGTTGAGAATTGACCTGGCTTTAGGAATGCTTCCTTTCTTGGACTCACATGAACACAGCAGCCAAACCTTGGAGGAGATTGTTCTTTCTCAGGTAGAATAGCACAGCAGGCGAAGCAAGTGTCTTTCAGAGCATCTCTAGGCTTGTGATGATGCTGGATCTCTGCTTTGGAGTGGAATTAAAATCTTCCAGGGGATCTACACATAGACTGTTTTAATAATCTATCAGGCCCCTTGCCCTTGGAGGCTCTTTATAGATTGCATTTTCTCTACCTAAGTGGTTTGAATTTTACATCAATTATATTATTGGCTGTATCACCTTTGATAGTCTTTTCTTTAAAAAAAAAAAAAAAAACATTGCCAAGAGATTTATGAAAAACTATTTACCTCTTGAGAGTTCTACCCTGAAACATTTCCCCATGAGACATTCATTCCCTTGATCCTCATTATATTTTGTTTTGACAGTAAGCGGAATAATATTTACGTATCTAGAAAGTATATCCTGAAGAACAACATGATCTTGTTGAATGACCTCCAATTTTTGTGATTCCTTTCTTTAAAATGTTGTGGGATCACATATTTACCCACTTTATTTCCAGAAATACATTGAAAATATACTTAATTTTTGATAATTGAGCTAAACTTCCCCACCATGTTTTGATCTCTCTGAATCTACATAATAAAAGTCTAAGCAAACATTATGGTGAAATGACCAGAACCACCAGTTGCTATGATGCACACTGACCACCAGGGGGAAGATGCTCAATGCAGGAGCTGCCCCCCACAGGGGGAGCACTGCTCAGCCAGAAGCTGGGATCACAGCTTTCCCTACATCTTATTACATATACTTATCTAAATATATAAAAGCCTAAGTGACTGTTCCATTGCTCAACCATTCAACTGTTCCACTGATAGCTATCACATGCACTGACCATCCGGAGGAAGACGCTCAATGCACAGGCATAGAAACATGGAACAGAACAGACTGATGAGTCTTAGGGGGAAGGGAGGAGAGTGAGGGCAGGAAGAGATTAACCAAAGATCTTACACGCATGCTAGAGGCCCAGTGTGGGTCCATTGGCCTGGAGTGCAGGGATTGGGCTGAAACTGAATCTCTGACATCCCCTGAGGGGTCCTGGATTGTAAGTAGGCTCAGGCCAGGCCATGGGACCCCACTGGTTCATGAATCTGTGCACTGGGCCTCAAGTTTCTATATATTTTTTCCCTTTAACTTTGGTTGCTATGGTTTTCTACAAGTTAATTTGGTTCATCCTTTTGGGAAAATAAGAATAAGAGGAACTTAGTGGTAGAAACTAGGAAATAAAGGTAAAGTGAATGATTTTCATGCAAAAATATATTTTATTGAGCATATAATATGTACTAGGCTCTCAGTTTCTGGAGTGCATAACTGAATAAAAGATCTCTGAACTCATGCTAGTGTAGGAGAAATAAACTTGACCCTCATAACTGGACTTCATTGTCTTTAGGAGGAAGAAAACTGAGATGTACCGTGTTTCCCCGAAAATAAGACATCCTCTGAAAATAAGACCTACTTGCAGGTTTCCTTCTGAGTGAAATATAAGGCATCTCCCCGAAAATAAGACCCACCTCCCTCAGGCAAAACATGAGAGATTTGGTCCACTGATTCTGAAAGAAATGGAGTCACAAGAAATTCACCAGGAAATTCAGGATTGGATTGTTATAATGATGTTCCAGAAGATGATGACATGATTGTCATTGAATAAATGAGTAAATTCTTGATACTGTAGGATTCACAGTTTGTCTGGTTTGTGTTGACAACTACCGTACTACCGTACCATATACAGGTAATAAATTTCCTTTATTTTCATTTAACAATAAATGTGTACCGTATTCTTCTTCATGGAAAAATAAGACATCCCCTGAAAATAAGACCAAGCGCATCTTTGGGAGCAAAAATTAATATAAGACACTGTCTTATTTTCAGGGAAATGGTATAAAAACAACGCTGATGTCATGTGGAAGGAGACTTGACTTTGGATGGTGAATGCATAATACAGTATACAGATGATGTATTTTAGAGTTGTACACTTGAAACTTGTATAATTTTATTAACCAATGTCCCCCCAATAAATTAATAAAAAATTTAATAATATGAATTAGTTGTGAGCTGAGTAAGGGCCAGATAATTACAAAACTACAAGTCAAGTTATCCAAAGAATATTTTTAAAAATTATGTTTTTATTGATGTCAGAGAGGAATGTTGAGGGAAAGAAAGATAGAAACATCAATGATGAGAGAGAATCATTGGTCATCTGATCCCTGTATGCCCTGAACTGGGAATCGAACCCACACCCGGGCATGTGTCCTGACCGGGAAGCAAATCGTCACTTCCTGGTTCATAGGTTGATGCTCAAGAACTGAGCCACACCGGCTGGACTATCCAAAGAATCTTAATTTTCAAATTACTCAAAGATATCTGGGTTCATAATGGGAGACTCAGATATAAAAGCAGAATGATACTGAACATTTGAATGGAGAATTTAACACTGAAGCAAATGACTTATGTGCTAAGAGTAAAAATAAAAATTTAAGCACCTCATTGAGATGAGTAGGAAGATAGATTTTAAAAGAGTTCCAGCAAGTAGTAAATGGTCAATGGAAATGAACTATAGAATATCAACTATCTTAAATCAGAAGACATTAAGTTATTGATGTTTTCCTTATTGAGTATGCTATCTTTGTATTTAATTAAATGACTATGAGGAATATTCTTGAGGACTTATGTAGGCTCATTCTGATCTTGTTTTCATACCTATTTCCCCATACAGTTTTAAGTTTTTAAAACCACATGTATTTCAACCACAGAGATTTTCAAGAAGGAGCAACACCTCTCTTTTTTATGTCTGCCAATAGAATTTCTCTCCTCTAGCTGACCTTTTCCCATTTCCACCTTGGTGCTAGAGTTGGAGCAAGTCATTATTAGAGGGTAGGATCCAAGGTATTTAGAATTTCTGTGGTTCAGACTGGGAAGTCAGCTCAACTGTCACATTCAAAGAGCAGTAGTTGTGTAAAGACTCAGGAGTCAGAAACTTCTGAGTTCAACCGTGGCTTCACAGGTGCTCAGGTAAAATCTCAGAGGATAGAAGAAAGGTAGGTTCTCAAGATTAGGAGGAAAGTGTAGTGCATCTGATTCAATGATCTACTGTGTTTAAAGTGAAGCTTCCTGAGCTCTGATTTTTGAACATCTCTCCACCTTGTTCCCTTGGGTATGTAGGAATGAATCTAGCTTTAGTGTCCTTTGACTTGAGACGTTTGGTGCTCTCTGTTATCCTCAGTGTGAGCAAGATAGAACATCCTTGTCCAGTTATTTTCTAGTCCTTGCGGTGTATGTCGAGTTTCCAGAGCCATACTTAGATGTCTGGGGCATGTTCTCACTGTGGCAGTTTAATTCTCTTTAGATCTAGTTCCTGGAAAAAATAACCAAAAGAGTGGTGGTAGAAGATACTCTCATCAACAAGAGTATACCCTATCTCAGGGGTAATTGTTCACTGTTACATATGTAGCTCAGGAAAACCTAGACATCTATAGGGCTGTAGATAAATGTGTCATTACTCTGGAGGAGAGGACTTGGGAAAGTTATGCATCCCTTTTTCTCCTGGCTCTCCTAATTTTCCCCTCTTTTGTCTTATCTGGTCTAGGGGTGGTAAACAGTTTAACTATCAGTAAACCCCAGATTACTCAACTTTTTTGTTGTTGTTCTTGTTTGTTTGTTTGTTTTGTGTGATTCCCCTACTCCTGTATCTTTGTAAATAAAAACCCTCCTCAAATTATCTTGTTTTGAGTGTGCCATATATTTTCTTTTGGGAAATCAGAACCATCCATATGCCTTAAGAGTTATTTGCATGTGTACTCTGGGGTTCAGGGCATTGAAGGAGATCAGTTGGAAGAAATGTAAAGGCCAAGATCCTCATTAAAAAGTTTTTTTCTCTTTGTAAAGAAATTATGAAGGCATAGTTTGACATCTTTTAAGAAAAGTCCTTAAGAAGTTAGACAATATGGATTTATTCCACATAGAGGAGAGAGCTTGGCAGGCAAGTAATGGATCGTAAAGCAGTGAGGATGGAAGAGGAAAGGACAGTAGATATGTCTTGGGAAATAAGGTTTGTTGGGTCCAGATATTTTTTGGACTTTAAATTCCAGATTAAGGAGTCTGGCTTTATTTTACATTCATTGGAGAGTCCTAAAAATTGTATGTTTCAGAAGGATACTTTTGACTGTGATGTGGATGAGAAGGGAAAAGGACAAATGATTATTTAGGAATTAAGAGAGACATTCTAAAAGTAAAGGGGACAGATTTTGATGTCTGAACTCATGGGAAGAGTGAGGGACAGGAAGGGAACATAAATGATCCAGTATTTCAACTTCAAGTACTTTTAAATGTTTATGCCATGCACAAAAAAGAAACAGACTTTATAGAAGTCTAGGGTTTAGGGACAGAAATAATGAAAAAAGGCTAGGCCAAACATTATGTCATTTTTTCCTCTTTTGCATTTTCTGGCATAATATAACTCTGAAGAGGTTGACACATCCTCATTCTATTCAAGCTTTGATAAGGCATTTTGTTATACCACAAAAAAAGGTGGTAGAAGTAACATATTCATATTTCTAAACAAATAATGTAAAACAATTTGAACCAGTTTAATGAGATGAAAAGATTATGAATCCAAAGAGTTCAGAAGTTTCTTCTGAATAGAATTAAATTGAGTTTAATTCCTTAACAGTTTATTGAAGGTTTGCCACATGCTACAGTAGCTCAAAACAGTGGTCCTGACAGTGATGTAGGTAGTTCCTGAGCCTATGGTTACTTATTTTCACTTGCAGCCCCTCGACCTGCTGTTATTCTCTTCAGAGCAGACTTCACTTCCTGGTTCCTCAGTGTATAGATGAGGGGGTTCAGTAATGGAGTGACAACAGTGTAAAACACAGCCACCGCTCCATCCAGGGGACTCGTGGAGCCTGGCCTGAGGTAGATGAAAATACAGGGGACATAGTAGACTGTGACCACGGTTAGATGGGAGCCACAGGTGGAGAAGGCCCGTCGTCGCCCATCAGCAGTGCGTATCTTCAGGATGGCATGGACTATGTTGGCATAGGAGAGCAGAATCAACATGAAGCAACTGGCAGCCACCACCCCAATGTCCACAAAGGTCACGAGCTCATTGACACTTGTGTCAGCACAGGCCAGTCTCAATACTGCAGGGATGTCACAGAAAAAATAATCCACCTGGTTGGGCCCACAGTAGGGCAGGCGGAAAGTCAAGATGGCTTGGATAGAGCCATGGATGGAGCCAGCCACCCAAGCTCCAGACACAAGGATGGCACATAACTCACCATTCATGAGCATGGGGTAGTGCAGAGGCCGGCATATTGCCAGGAACCTGTCGTAGGCCATCAAGGTGTAGAGGAAGCACTGGGTGCTGCCCAGGAAGTGAAAGGCATATAACTGAGCCACACAACCACCAAATGGGATGGCCTTGCTGGAGGGAGTGAAATTTAGAATAATTCGAGGAACAATGACTGAGGAGAGCCACATGTCCAGGAATGAGAGCACACCCAGGAGGATGTACATGGGGCGAGCATGGAGCTTTGGGTCAGCCCACATGGTGAGCAGAATGAGCAGGTTCCCCAGCTGAGTGAGGATGTAAATGATGAAGAAGATCAGGAAGAGGAGGATCCTCAGATTTTGGGGGTGAGGTAAGCCCAGGAGAATGAAATCTGTCACCACGGTGTTCAGGGATGTGTTTTCGGTGTTTTCCATGTTCTTCCTGCAGTCTGCTAAGATGAATGGTGAAGTCAGACATGGGAAATACAACACAAGGAGATGGTAAGATGACCAGAGTCTAGGAGGTAAACAAAGGATTTCTATATTTTAAGTGAAAAGCATTTGCCACCAATCATCTAGGTTTGTTTGGCAAGACAAGTCCTCAGAGGCTGCTTACTTTCTAGCTGCCCTGAAATTCACCTTCCATGGGAAACACTACATACAGGTGTTGAAAGCTAAAGCACTATCTATACTAATAAAAGGGTAATATGCTAATTAGACCAGAGGTCTTCGGGACATCCTTCCCGAAGTCCTTCCAGACAAAGCCATGGTGGCAGGGGCTAAGCAGAGGCAGTTAGGGACGATCAGGCTGGCAGGGGAAGGCAGTTAGGGACAACTAGGCCAGTAGGAGTGGGCAGTTAGGGGCAACAAAGTCAGCAGGCAGAGGCAGTTAGGGACCATCAAGCAGGCAGGGGAGCAGTTAGGGGTGACCAGGCAGGCAGAGGTGGTTAGGGGTGATCAGGCAGGCAGGAGAGCAGTTAGGGGAATCAGAGAGGCTTGCAGAGTGGTTAGGGATGATCGGGCAGGCAGGTAGTTGAGCGGTTAGGAGCCAGCAAGAGGAATGTCTGGCTGCCAGTTTAGGCATCAATTGGACATCCCTCAGGGGCCCCGGATTGAAGAGGGTGAAGGCTAGGCTGAGGGACCCCCTCGGTGCACAAATTTTGTGCACCTGGCCTCTAGTCTGTAATAATAAAAGGTTAATATGCTAATTAGACCAGATAGCTTCTGGATGTCATTCTGCACGCCCTTCCTGACAAAGCCGGGGTCGGAGGGAAGCCAGCCTGGGTCCTGGGTGTCGGAGGGAAGCTGGTGCTGGCAGCTGGGGGAAGGAAAGCCCACTCTTGCACAGATTTTCGTGCATTGGGCCTCTAGTTAATAATAACAGTGTTAGTGCATTTGATGGGTCTTTGCCTAAAGAGGAATCACAGAGAAGTGGGTTTTGGTGTCACGGAGCAGTGCCATCCCAAATTATTGGTCTCTGACCTATCCTTAAAACGTCTCCTTTGATGGTATACAAGAATCTTTGTGATTTGACCCTTGCATATTTCTAGTCTTTTTTCCTTTGGTTCCCTCAGAGCACCACATCCTCCTTCTTTCTGTACCTGGAGTTTCCTTATTCATCCTAACAGCCTCATTCCTCAGGATTCTCTTTGGCTGCCGCCTGCTTTGGGAAGAGTTTTCCTTTAGAAAACAGTCTTCTGTGAGATAAGAGTTTATATTATAGAATTCAGTTGCAGTATATATAGTGTGATAAGAGCTATTTGCTTACATGCTCATTGGTTTCTTCTACTAGGTTACAAACTTCTTTAGAACAAAACCATGGTCCATTTTGTTCTTTTTATGTTTCTGCAGCACCTGCCTTAGTGTTTGGCAATAGTAAGTTAATTAATAAATATTTATTAGCTGATTAATTGACTGGATTTTGCCAGTTCCCATTAATTCTGCATCCTGGTGCCCTCTGTGATCACATTTCTCATGCTTTATGTCACATATACTTCAGCAATTGAGTCTATTCCCAGAGTAAACAAAGTCCAAGGCATTATACATGCTTTTCATTTGCTCTAGAATATTACTTAAATTTATTGAGTGACCAAAGTTGTTTAATAGTTTTGATATTTTGGATTATAATGGTATTGATTAGTATTGGATTTGACCTTTAGTATGCTGTTATTTTAAGATCTTATTTGCCTTCCAACAGATTAAATTCTTAAAAATGCTTTAAAGGTATTAAACATCTGAGTCAGGTGTTATTTAAAAACTAACTTTGATGAATAGTTTGTCCCAAAAGAAATTTTCATATTAACAGTTTCTTTTGTATTTTTACTTGTTCCTTAAATTAAACCATCTTATAATTCATAAGAAACAATAAAAATTAAAATATATTTAGATTAAACTTTAATTAAACAAGTATGAACATTAATAGATTCATGACTAAATATACGCTTTTATAAACACTAATCTCAAATATACTTAATCTTCATTATTATTTAACCTTCAAGTAAGATGACTAAGTGTGGTCATCACTGGGAAAAGAAGGGTGAAGTATGCCATACTTGTGTTTACTCAGTAATGCTGAGTCTGATGCATCACTTATATCTGTACTCATATTGAACTGGAAATTAAGTCTTCACTCTTGACTTTATTTCCTCCCTCAAATTGGAAAAAGAAAATACAAATGTTTAAAATTCAACTCAAAGAAGAAATTTCCCAACTCTTCAGAGAGGCTAATTTAATTAAAAATTAATATGCCTAACTTATTAACTCTGTGAATAGAGGCTCAGTGAGGTAAGGAAGAAGATGGGGGAAAAAGATAGACTAAATACAATTTTTGACAAAGTTACTGAAACTTTTAAAGACTAGAAATGAAGTCTTTTCTCCTGTTGTGAATTGACCTGGCTTTAGGAATGCTTTCCTTCTTGGACTCACATGAACACGGCAGCCAAACCTTGGAGGAGACTGTTCTTTCTCAGGTAGAATAGCGCAGCAGGTGAAGCAAGTGTCTTTCAGAGCATCTCTAGGCTTGTGATGATGCTGGATCTCTGCTTTGGAGTGGAATTAAAATCTTCCAGGGGATCGACACATTGACTATTTCAATAATCTATCAGGCCCCTTGCCCTTGGAGGCTCTTTATAAATTGCATCTTCTCTACCTAAGTGGTTTGAATTTTACATCAATTATATTATTGGCTGTATCACCTTTGACAGTATTTTCTTTAAAAAAAAAAGAAATGAAAAGAAAAAACATTGTCAAGAGATTTATGAAAAACTATTTACCTCTTGAGAGTTCTACCCTGAAACATTTCCCCGTGAGACATTCATTCCCTTGATCCTCATTATATTTTGTTTTGACAGCAAGTCGGAATCATTTCTTTTCTTTTCTTTTTTTTTTTTTTATATATTTTATTGATTTTCTACAGAGAGGAAGAGAGAGGGATAGAGAGTTAGAAACATTGATGAGAGAGAATAATCGATCAGCTGCCTCTTGCACATGCTCTACTGGGGATGTGCCCACAACCAAGGTACATGCCCTTGATTGGAATAGAACCTGGGACCTTTCAGTCCACAGGCCAATGCTGTATCCACTGAGCCAAACCTGTTTTGACAACCTGGAATCATTTCTACGTATCTAGAAAGTACACTCTGAAGAACAACATGATCTTGTTGAATGACCTCCAATTTTTGTGATTCCTTTCTTTAAAATGTTGTGGGATCACATATTTACCCACTTAATTACCAGAAACACATTGAAAATGTACTTAATTTTTAATAATTGAGCTAAACTCCCCTCTGCCCCCCCCATGTTTTGATATCCCTGAATCTACATAATAAAAGTCTAAGCAAACATGGTGAAATGACCAGAACCACCAGTTGCTATGATGCACACTGACCATGGGGAGTAGAGGAGGGGAAGAGCTCAGTGCAGGAGCTGCCCCCCACAGGGGGAGCACTGCTCAGCCAGAAGCTGGGATCACAGCTTTCCCTACATCTTATTACATATACTTATCTAAATATATAAAAGCCTAAGTGACTGTTCCATCGCTCAACCATTCAACTGTTCCACTGATAGCTATCACATGCACTGACCATCCGGAGGAAGACGCTCAATGCACAGGCATAGAAACATGGAACAGAACAGACTGATGAGTCTTAGGGGGAAGGGAGGAGAGTGAGGGCAGGAAGAGATTAACCAAAGATCTTACACGCATGCTAGAGGCCCAGTGTGGGTCCATTGGCCTGGCTTGCAGGGATTGGGCTGAAACTGAATCTCTGACATCCCCTGAGGGGTCCTGGATTGTAAGTAGGCTCAGGCCAGGCCATGGGACCCCACTGGTTCATGAATCTGTGCACTGGGCCTCAAGTTTCTATATATTTTTTCCCTTTAACTTTGGTTGCTATGGTTTTCTACAAGTTAATTTGGTTCATCCTTTTGGGAAAATTAGAATAAGAAGAACTTAGTGGTAGAAACTAGGAAATAAAGGTAAAGTGAATGATTTTCATGAAAAAAATATTTTGTTAAGCATCTAATATGTAATAGGCTCTCAGTTTCTGGAGTGCATAACTGAATAAAAGATCTCTGAACTCATGCTAGTATAGGAGAAATAAACTTGACCCTGATAACTGGACTTCATTGTCTTTAGGAGGAAGAAAACTGAGATGTATAAAAACAATGCTGATGTCATGTGGAAGGAGACTTGACTTTGGATGGTGAATGCATAATACAGTATACAGATGATGTATTTTAGAGTTGTACACTTGAAACATGTATAATTTTATTAACCAATATCTCCCCCCCAGTAAATTCAATAAAAAATTTAATAATATGAATTTGTTGTGAGCTGAGTAAGGGCCAGATAATTACAAAACTACAAGTCAAGTTATCCAAAGAATATTTTTAAAAATTATGTTTTTATTGATGTCAGAGAGGAATGTAGAGGAAAAGAGAGATAGAAACATCATTGATGAGAGAGAATCATTGGTCATCTGCCCCCTTTATGCCCTGCACTGGGAATTGAACCCACAACCCAGGCATGTGTCCTGACCGGGAATCAAATCATGACTTTCTGGTTCATAGGTTGATACTCAACAACTGAGCCACACTGGCTGGACTATCCAAAGAATCTTAATTTTCATATTACTCAAGATATCTGGGTTCATAATGGGAGACTCTAAGATATAAAAGCAGAATGATACTGAACATTTGAATGGCGAATTCAACACTGAAGCAAATGACTACGTGCTATTAGTAAAAATAAAAAATAAAAATTTAAGCACCTCATTGAGATGAGTAGGAAGATAGATTCTAAAAGAGTTCCAGCAAGTAGTAAATGGTCAATGGAAATGAACTATAGAATATCAACTATCTTAAATTTGAAAACATGTAAGTTATTGATATTTTCCGTACTCAACATGCTATCCTTGTATTTAATTAAATGACTATGAGGAATATTCGAATATTCTTGAGGACTTATGTAGGCTCATTCTGATCTTGTTTTCATACCTATTTCCTCCTAAAGTTTTAAGTTTTTAAAACCACATGTATTTCAACCACTGAGATTTTCAAGAAGGAGCAACACCTCTCTTTTTTATGTCTGCCAATAGAATTTATCTCCTCTAGCTGACCTTTTCTCATTTCTACCTGAGTGCTAGAGTTGGAGCAAGTCATTATTAGAGGGTAGGATCCAAGGTATTTAGAATTTCTGTGGTTCAGACTGGGGAGTCTTTACATAGCTACTGCTTCAAAGAGCAGTATCTGTGTAAAGACTCAGGAGTCAGAAACTTCTAAGTTCAACCCTGGCTTCACAGGTGCTCAGGTAAAATCTCAGAGCATAGAAGAAAGGTAGGTTCTCAAGATTAGGAGGAATGTGTAGTGCATCTAATTCAGTGATCTACTATGCTTAGAGTGAAGCTTCTTGAGCTCTGATTTTTGAACATCTCTCCACCTTGTTCCCTTGGGTATGTAGGAATGAATCTAGCTTTAGTGTCCTTTGACCTGAGACGTTTGGTGCTCTCTGTTCTCAGTGTGAGCAAGATAGAACATCATTGTCCAGTTATTTTCTAGTCTTTGTGGTGACTGTGGAGTTTCCAGAGCCATATTGATACTTGGATATCTGGAGCATGTTCTCACTGTGGCAGTTTAATTCTCTTTAGATCTAGTTCCTGAAAAAAATAACCAAGAGAGTGGTGGTAGAAGATACTCTCATCAACAAAAGTATATCCTATCTAAGGGTAATTGTTCACTGTTACATATGTAGCTCAGGAAAACCTAGACATCTATAGGGTTGTATATAAATGTGTCATTACTCTGGAGGAGAGGACTTGGGAAAGTTATGCATCCCTTTTTCTCCTGGCTCTCCTAATTTCCCCCCCTCCTTTGTCTTATCTGGTCTAGGGGTGGTAAACAGTTTGAATGTCACTAAGCCCCAGGTTACTCAACAATTTTTGTGTGATTCCCCTACTCCAACATCTTTGTAAATAGAAACCCTCCTGAAATTATCTTGTTTTGCGTGTGCCATATATCTTCTTTTGGGTAATCAGATGCCATCCATATGCCTTAAGAGTTACTTGCATGTTTACTCTGCGGTTCAGGGCATTGAAGGAGATCAGTTGGAAGAAATGTAAAGGCCAAGATCCTCATTAAAAAGTTTTTTTTTTTAAAAGAAATTATGAAGGCATAGTTTGACATCTTTTAAAAAAAGTCCTTAAGAAGTTAGACAATATGGATTTATTCCACATAGAGGAGAGAGCTTGGCAGGCAAATAATGGGTCGTAAAGCAGTGAGGATGGAAGAGGAAAGCACAGTAGATATGTCTTGGGAAATAAGGTTTGTTGGGTCCAGATATGTTTTGGACTTTAAATTCCAGATTAAGGAGTCTGGCTTTATTTTACATTCATTGGAGAGTCCTAAAAATTGTATGTTTCAGAAGGATAGTTTTGACTGTGATGTGGATGAGAAGGGAAAAGGACAAATGATTATTTAGGAATTTAGAGAGACATTCTAAAAGTAAAGGGGAAAGATTTTGATGTCTGAACTCATGGGAAGAGTGAGGGACAAAAAGGAAACATAAATGATCCAGTATTTTCAAGTTCAAGTGCTTTTAAATGTTTATGCCATGCACAAAGAACAGAATTTATAGAAGTCTTTTGAAGTCTAGTGTTTAGGGACAGAAGTAATGAAAAGGGGCTAGGCCAAACATTATGCTATTTTTTCCTCTTTTGCATTTTCTGGCATAATATAACTCTTAAGAGGTTGACACATCTTCATTCTATTCAAGCTTTGATAAGGCAATTGCTTATACCACAAAAGTGGTAGAATTAATATATCCATATTTCTAAACAAATAATGTAAAACAATTTGAACCAGTTTAATAAGATGAAAAGATTATGAATTCAAAGAGTTCAGAAGTTTCTTCTAAATAGAATTAAATTGAGTTTAATTCATTAAGAGTTTATTGAAGGTTTGCCACATGCTACAGTAGCTCAAAAGAGTGGTCATGACAGTGATGTAGGTAGTTCCTGAGCCTATGGTTACTTATTTTCACTTGCAGCCCCTCTACCTGCTGTTATTCTCTTCAGAGCAGACTTCACTTCCTGGTTCCTCAGTGTATAGATGAGGGGGTTCAGTAATGGGGTGACAACAGTGTAAAACACAGCCACTACCCCATCCAGAGGACTCTTGGATCCAGCCCGAAGGTAGATGAAAATACAGGGGACATAGTAGACTGTGACCACGGTTAGATGGGAGCCACAGGTGGAGAAGGCCCGTCGTCGCCCATCAGCAGTGCGTATCTTCAGGATGGCATGGACTATGTTGGCATAGGAGAGCAGAATCAACATGAAGCAACTGGCAGCCACCACCCCAATGTCCACAAAGGTCACGAGCTCATTGACACTTGTGTCAGCACAGGCCAGTCTCAATACTGCAGGGATGTCACAGATAAAGTAATCCACCTGGTTGGGCCCACAGTAGGGCAGGCGGAAAGTCAAGGTGGCTTGGATAGAGCCATGGATGGAGCCAGCCACCCAAGCTCCAGCCACAAGGATGGCACATAACTTACCATTCATGAGCATGGGGTAGCGCAGAGGCCGGCATATTGCCAGGAACCTGTCATAGGCCATCAAGGTGTAGAGGAAGCACTGGGTGCTTCCCAGGAAATGAAAGAAATACAACTGAGCCACACAACCACCAAATGGTATTGCCTTGTTGGCAGGAGTAAAGTCCAATATTAGACGCGGAACAATGACTGAGGAGAGCCACATGTCCAGGAATGAGAGCACACTCAGGAGGATGTACATGGGGCGAGCATGCAGCTTTGGGTCAGCCCACACGGTGAGCAGAATGAGCAGGTTCCCCAGCTGAGTGAGGATGTAAATGAAGAAGAAGACCAGGAAAAGGAAGATCCTCAGATTTTGGGGGTGAGGTAAGCCCAGGAGAATGAAATCCGTCACCACGTTGTCCAGCGATGTGTTTTTGGTCTTTCTCATGTCTTTCTGTAGTCTGCTAAGACGAATGGTGAAGTCAGGCAAGGGAAATACAACACACGAAGGTGATTAAGAGTGCTTTTGTCTGATGCATAATGCCTATGAGTTGTGAGGGAAATGGAATATTTAAAAATTTTGTTTTTTTGTTTTTTAAATAAAAGATAGTGTTGCCATTAGTTATTTTCATTTACTTGACAAGAGAAATCATCCAGAGGTTGTTTAGTTTCCTAGAAGAATGGAAACTTATCTGTTGGGAGATACTGTGAAGCAGTGTTTGACAGATCAAGGAACAAAGTAACTTGTGACTGATAGGGAAGGACTAATAACTCCAACCAAAAATGGTTCAACAAAGAGGGGCTAATGTTGAGGCTGAGCAGTGTGGAATGTGTATGCTGCAATCTACTGCTCCCTCCATTTACCATTATTGCAATGCCTCCTCTTTGTGCCCAGCTAAAATCCCATCTCCTCACAATAGCATGCAGAAATATTCATTATCTAGCCCTTACCACTGTATCACACCCCCCTTACAAGTCCTTGTTGTTCAGATGCTTAGGACACCTTGCACATGCTGCCTTCTCTGTCCCTTCACCTACATAATGCTCCCTTCATCACTTTTCCTTTAAGAAGGCTTTCTTGGTTCCCAGGGACCATGCTTCCACTTTTCAGTGCACGAAACCCATTATATTGCTATTGCCAAATTTCTTAAGTAGTCTCCATTAATTGTCCCATCTAGTACAGTACAGGTGATAATTATTTTCTGAATGACTGATTGGCTGATTGAATGGATGTTGACAAATCCCACTCATCTGATACAGTGCTTCTTTCTCTCCTGGATCTTGTTCGCCTGTTCCTTGGCTCACTTGGCTGGCTAGGGACCTTCTCATTCTAATGCAATATGGGTCTAGTTTTATTATAACAAACTCCATGGATCATTTATGGTTTTTATTGCTCCTGGACATTGCTTATATTGATTGATATATTTATGTGGTCCATTGGTTTGGGATTGGATTTTTTGCTACAGAGGAATTATTATTGCTTATTATTAATGGAGGACTTGATCTTTACTTTATATATATATAACTAGAAGTACCTAATTCAAATGATAAGAAAAGATAGAGGGATAAAATGTGTTTGTTCCACTCCTTCTGTTGAATATCCCTACACTAGAGAGTTTGGGATACATTCATCTATCATTTAACCATAAAATATCTTGTAATTTAATGACTATTTTTAGGAAGCAATTAAAATTGTAAAAGAGTTTTACTCATTTAATCTCCATTAGAAGATTATATTGGCTATTTTTCTAAAATAACTTAATTCCTATATTAACATTTAAGGTCTATCAATAGTAATAATAATAATTATTATAACTGGCTCTTCAGGATCCATAGAAAATGTTAAGCATGCCCTTTGCCACAATGGAAGAAGAAATACCAGATGTTTACTGCTTGGGTTTCAGAAGGACACCTTGGTTTATCTGAAAATGGATGAGGCCCTGACCAGGTAGTTCACTTGGTTAGAACATCTTTCTATCGTTCTTGGTTAGAACGTCCTTGGTTAGGGCAAAGAGAAGAAGCAATCACTACATGCATAAATAAGGGGAACAACACCCACCCCCCCTTTCTCCCTCTCTCTCAAATAAATAAATACAAATTAAAAAAAAAGAAAATTAATGGGAAGACTATTTCATTAGTGAGGGTATAGAAAAGAGACAGAAAGAGTTAAGATTAAGGTTAGACATAAAATACTACTAATGGGGGAAAGTAACATTTTTGTCAATACAGATATTTAATGTCAATGTGTTTCTACTTAGGCAAATTATATATTCCTAAAACGTTTCATAAAAATTAATTGTATATCAAATCAGATAAAACTACCATTTGGGGGATTATTTGAAGGATTTCCATAATGCAGATTGATGTATGGTGAAAAAACTCTCCCTAATTTATTTGCTTTGCCAGTCTTATGTTTCCCACTTGTGGTGCATACATCCTATTCCACTTCTCCCAGTGCCCTGTTGGAAGAAAGCTCCTTTACCTTCTCAGTTCTGAGTGCCCTGTCTCGGTGGGACCAGGAAATAGAGGTGGTTACAGCTGGTGGGTGCGAGGATAGATTACCTTTGTGGGCTGGACTGGGCAGAAGATGGAGGTTTTGATGTGGGGCATGGTATTTAGGGGTTGCAGAGGGGGGCAGTCTGGTGCAGTGAGGTGAGCACAGTGGATATCCAGACGATGGGTTTTTGGAGAGAACAGTCTCCTCCCCACAGTCCCTGCTGTTCTCCCTTCTCCTTCTGGTAGATTCTTGTGTCCACCGTGTAAACAATTTTAGTCTATCTGTCCTTAGGCAGCCAAAGTATTTACAATTTTACAGATTTCAGACTATTTTATGTTGCTAAAACCATGTAAAAATAGTTGAAATTTAAATATGAAAGCACATAAAAATGCCACGAGGTTAAAATTCAATACAAAAACTATCTGCAAATAAGGGCCTAGTGACATTAGAGGATAAACCATACCTGTTTAAAAAGCAATTATCCTGGAAACTCCAGGGAAAGGCTGTGGGGACAGGGTGAAAGAACGGTATTGAGAAGGTAAGGATGGATTGGGCAGTTGCCAAGAGCACTTTTTTGAGAACTCTGTGGAGCCCTGGGATCATGAGATAGGCTGCTTTCTGTGCTCTCTGTCCACAACCCCCCATCCCCGCCCACCCCTGCCCAATTAGGCCAGTTGGATGTGAGCATATCCAGCTATTTTAAACTTTTGATTTCTATAGTGAATGTTGGGATCTGGGCCATTAGGGAACAGTTATGAGATCCCAAAGATGAGGAATGAAGGCTGGTCCAGTGTTGTGTTAAGACATTCTAGGATCAAAGGACTTCTCTTTAGCCTTGGTAGAAGACCCAGCCCAAATCTGTTTCTGGAAAAATTTCCCTTCCTTCACTTTCATTCAGTAAGAGATCCTGGTAGAGCTAGAGCAGAGTAAGGGAAATGGATAGAGTTTGGGGTATCCTAGGTATGTTTTATTTCTCTCCATAAGAGGATATTCTTGCCCTTCTACCAAAAGCTTTAAAAAACAAGCTTGCTGAAAGAAAGGCACATTGTTTCCCCATCACTGGAAACAGAAAAAGTTACCAGTTTGCCCTGTGTTTACAGAATTACCATAGACTCTTCATCACAACGTCTATGAATTTATCACTGCCCAACTTGCCTTTTATCATTGTGTGCGTGTGCGCGCGTGCACACACACACACACACGAAAAAAAAAATAAAATAGAGTTAAGATTTATTTTCTCAACATAAAAAAGAAATTCCCTCCATTTGGAAAGAAGAAACTTAATTCTAGCAGTTTGATAAAGAGGCGGTGAGAATATGGAGAAAAGAAACTGGCTAAATGTACATTTGAATACAGTAACAGAAAAATTTAAAGTTTCAGAATCAATGGCCTTATTCTGAGCTGGTTTCAGGCTGGCTTTTCCATCCTCATAGACTCACATGCACAGAGCTGCGGAATCGTGGGGGAGGCAGGCTGTCCGTGAGTGGACGGTCCAGCAGGGGGAGAGATGTCCTTCAGAGGTTCAGTTGAGCCTGCTGCAAAGGGCTCCTGGGCCTGTGTTGGGAAGGCTGTAGAATCCTTCCAGCAGTTTACCTGGCAAACAAGTACTCAGGATCTCGGCGAGCACCTGCCTTCCAGGGCTCTTCGAAGAGTGTGATTTCTATATCGCTTGAGTCGTATTTTACATTTGTTTTCATCAGCTGTTGGCTCTCTTGCTCCGAATTATAATAATTAAAAATAAAAAAACACAAAACCAACAGACATTGTCAAGAGAGTTGAAGAAAAATTATAACCTCAGGGGAAATTCTACTCTAAAGTAATATTTCCCTAATGAGATCTTCCCTACCCAAATCTTTATTATTTTGTTTTGAGAGAGAACAGCAGCAAACATCTCTAGTAGGTCCCTGGAAGGGGGGCTGTGGGGAATAACCTTGTCCATATAGTTTTGGATAGCTTCCAGTTTCTTAGAGGTGATGTGAAGTCTCAATTGATCCCTGCCTCCCCCCAATATTTATCAGGGGTCCTCCATCATTCCTTCTGGTTTCTGTTTAGATGTCACCTAATTAGTGAGTTCTCTCTCTCTCTCTTTAATCCTCCCCCAAGGATATGTTTTACATTGATTTTTAGAAAGAAAGGGGAAGAGATAGATGGAGTGATAGATAGATAGATAGATAGATGAGATACAGAGATATCAATGTGACCGGGAATTGAACCCAAACCTTTTTAATGTAAGGGATGATATTCCAACCAACTGAGCCACCTGGCCAGGGCAATGAGATCTCTCTTGACCTTCCTCTTTTTCTTTCCCTGTGTTATTTTTCTCAGAAGCACTTAACACCATCTAACATATTATATTTGCTCATATACTTGTTTATTGTTTGCCTCCCTTCACTAGAATGTAGACACATTCCCTGAAACATAGTAGGGTCTCAAAGAAACCCCACACTTCTGCATACATGAATAAGAGAAACTGCTACACATATTAAATGCTGTGACAGAAAAAAGATCTGTGCTCTTAAATATGAACTTCCAATTTAAAGTTACCAGGTGTTGATTTGATAGCAAATTGATTCTCACATTCACTGCAGGTCTAGGTAGTATTTACAGTACAAGTAGCTTTGGGTATTCATTTGTTCCTTTTACAAAAGTTGTTAAGTAGTGGGGAATTGGCTAGCAAGGAAGAAATGAAGCCTGGAGTGTGATATAAAAGGATGTACCGGTAACTGGACAAAGACTAGCTGATTACTAAGATTTTTTTAAATTTTAAATTATTAAAGATGTTTAGCATTTTGTGTATGTACATTGCAAAGCTACATCTGGCCACAAGATGACAGTATTATCTGTGTTAAAACCAAGTACTGTACTGTGACTGCTATGTGGAGTAAATCCAGAGGAATCATGAGAGATATAAATTCCTTTAGCAAAAATACTGTATGTGAGGGGTACATACATTAGCTTGGGAAAACTAAGTATCAAAGAAATATTGTTTTTTGGTAAAAATTGGGAAATAGTTTGAAATATTCCTTCCTCCCTCCCTCCCTTCATCCCTCCCTCCCTCCCTTTCTCCCTCTCTTCCTTCTTTCCTTCATTCCCTTCCTTCTAGTTCTTTTCTTTCTTTCCTTCCATTTCTTTTTTTCAAATTTTCTTTTTATTACATAAAAAATGACAGGTCAAATGAGACAGATGTAAAAGAAAATATTAATATTCTCACCATTTCCTTTAAATCTCAACCTTCTGAAGTAAGTAAAGTTAATAGTTTCTTTTCTTGCTTCACATTTCTTTCTCTATGCACATGTACAGACAGATATATTGTATTCTTTTAGCTATTTAAAAAAAATCTCATTAACTGTTGGGAGATACATTTAGATGGTAGAAAAACTCTCCCATCGCTTCTGTACTGTCACAAATAACACCACTGCACCACACACACACACACACACACACACACACACACACCTCGCAAATAAAGTGTGCATAACCCCCCTCTTCCAGCACCTTTTCCCACTTTCTCCAGTTTGAGAAAGAGAAACTTGGTATAGAGAAATTGACCACTTCTGCCTTAGCTTTTTTCTCCTCCCCCTCCCCCACAATTTCTTATCTCTTTTCTTTACTACACAATTCTAATGTTCAATGTTCACAGAATCACCTGGACTAAAACCTGTGGATTCAAACATAGAAAATTTTCATGTGAATACATTCTGACAAGGGAACACCCCCCCCCCCGCCCCCCCCCCCCCCCAGCAGCTTGAATGGAAGCTTAACTCCACCCCTTCAGGAAAAAGGAGCTCCTCCCCTTGTTTTTTTTTTCTTCTCTTTTCTTTCTGGGTTTTGCATGCAGATTGAACTTTTTCCCTCACCCACAGGGAGGGGGCGGGAGTGGACCTTCTGCAGGCTCCGGGGATGCAGTGCCTGGCTCATGGTGTCCTGCAGCAGCTGTGGGGAACTTCCCTTCTTTGTGCTTTTCTGACAACGGGAGGTAAGTCTCTAGTTAATAGGAATCACTGTTGGAAATGTCTGAAATAGCGGTCTTACAGCTAAATTAAGTGGTTGCCACTCCTACACTTGTCATAGGAGAGTCTTTCCTGATACACATTTTCCTTAGGCGGTGTTAATTGTCCCTGTTCTCTTCCTTGCCCTTCTCCTCCTCCTTTTACCATAGTTTGCTTCGGGGATTACATGGAAACGAAGCGTTTTAATAATGATGTGGCTTCCAGGAGTGATGCCCTGGCAATGGTCATGTGTCTTCTCCTAGGCACCATGGGACAAGGCGTTCAGCAGCCCGCCGAGCTGACAGCTATGGAAGGAGCTTCTGTCCAGGTCAACTGCACGTACCAGACACCTGGGTTCAATGGGCTGTTCTGGTACCAACAGCGTGATGGAGGAGCACCCGTATTTCTCTCTTACAACGTTCTGGATGGTTTGGACACGAAAGGTCGTTTTCCCTCATTCCTTAGTCGCTCTGATACTTACAGCTACCTCCTTCTGAGGGAGCTCCAGCATACAGACTCTGCCTCCTACCTCTGTGCTGTGATAGACACATCGACTCTGAGGCCCCTGCAGCTGCACCAAAATTCAAAAGGCAGCCGTGGCAGTGGGAAGTTATGCTTCCTAAGCAGGTACCTTCTGTGAGTTAAGACGAAATTTTAGAACCAGACTGCCTGGATTTGCAGTCCATTTTAAGATTTTCCTTCCCTGCTTTGTAATTCTTTTATATTGTCTTCAAATTTTTAATGAAGTTTGTTACATCTTAGAGCCTACTACTATCCGCTAGATTTAAGCAGGGGTGAGGAATATTTGTTCTGGCCCTGCCAAGGCAACATTCAATAAATCTAGGTGTTTATTCATAGCAACATACATTTGGTAGAGAATAAGTAATTATTTCTTTAAAAAAATATATTTTATTGATTTTTTTTTACAGAGAGGAAGGGAGAGAGATAGTTAGAAACATCGATGAGAGAGAAACATCGATTAGCTGCCTCCTGTACATCCCTTACTGGGGATGTGCCCGCAACCAAGACATGCCCTTGACTGGAATTGAACCTGGGACCCTTCAGTCCGAGGGCTGACACTTTATTCACTGAGCCAAACCAGTTTCGGCAAGTAATTATTTTTGTGGCTTTGTCCTTATATGAGACAAAGCTGATCAAAGCTTTGATGGTCAAATTGTAGGTTATTTGGCTATCAAAAGTGAAGATCGCTTAAGTTAAAATAAGGTATAGTCAGTCATATGTTACATAATTTATTGGAATCATAGATTAAGCAAAATTCTCTTTGAGTGAACTTTTGAGTTGGAACTTGGATGGACATGATTGTGTTGTAAAGCAATTTAACGTTATGAATCAAGATCGATAAAATGCCTCTATTTCTTTTACTAGATAATTCCATTTTTGAGCTCTCACTTAAAGAGAGGCAGTTAGAAAAGAGAATTAGGTTTAGAGGCTTTAGACTTTGGTATGTTTATTTTTAAAAAATATATTTTGTATTGATTTTTTTACAGAGAGGAAGGGAGAGGGATAGTTAGAAATATTGATGAGAGAGAAACATCAATCAGCTGCCTCCTGCACACCTCCTATTGGGTTGTGCCCGTAAACAAGGTACATGGCCCTGAGGGCAGCAATAAAGAGGAGAAGGAAAATCAAGGAGATGAGACCCAAGGTCAGCATATTACCTTTCAGTCTGCAGGCTGAAGCTGGCTTATTTATTTATTTAAAAAAATATATTTTATTGATTTTCTTACAAAGAGGAAGGGAGAGAGATAGAGAGCCAGAAACATCGATGAGAGAGAAACATTGACCAGCTGCCTCTTGCACAACCCCCACTGGGGATGTACCTGTAACCAATGTACATGCCCTTGGCTGGAATTGAACCTGGGACCCTTCAGTCCGCAGACCGACGCTCTACCGCTGAGCCAAACTGGTTTCGGTGCGAAGCTGACTTATTTATATTGCAGCATTATTCATTAGGGCACAATATGGGCAACAATCTTAAGTAAGTTATGATCAATGGAATGTTTTTCTTTCATTTTTATTTATTGATTTGAGAGAGAGAGAGAGAGAGAGAGAGAGAGAGAGAGAGAGAGAGAGAGAGAATTCTGTTCCTGTGTTTATATGACCGAGTCCTTATTTTCTTGCTGTTTGTGGGTTGAGGGCATCTTCTGCTCCTTAAGGGTACTGCATTCCTTCTCACACAATCCCCTACATCTTTAAACCAGCAACAGCACTTCTCATGTTTGGAATCTTTGGACTTCATCTTCTGCCTTCTTCCTCTGCCACCAGACAGAGCAAATTCATGTACTTTTTAAGGCTCATGTGATTGAGGCCTACTTAGATATCTTCCTTTTTATTTTATTTCATTTTTTAAATCTATTTTTAATTGATTTTAGAGAGGAAGGGAGAGGGAGAGGGAGAGGTAGATAGAAACATCAATGATGAGAGAGAATCATTGATAGGCTGCCTCCTGCAGACCCCCTACTTGGGATCAAGCCTGCAACCTGGCATTTGCCCTTGGCTGGAATCGAACCTGGAACCTTTCAGTCCTTAGGCAGATGCTCTATCCACTGAACCAAACCAGCTAGGGCGATATCTCCCTTTTTAAAGGTCAGCTGTGTTATGTGACACAACACAATAGAGTGATATTTCATTACATTCAAGGGTCTGGGGATTAAGGCATGGAGTCTTGGACCATTCCTTGAAATTTTACCTACCATACAAGCCAATAAAAGACATTTATAAAGACTATAAAAACTCTGAGTTACCAGAAAAGGGGACAAAGCCCAAATACACATTTATTACTATAAATCATAACATCATGGTTGACTTAAAAACACACACAACAGTTATAAACTTTTATTACAAATTAAAAATGAGGTTTTTAAAAATCTCAACTTGACCAGATATGAAACAATTGAAAACCTTTAAAGGTGTATTGAGAAACATCAGTTAAAGAAAACAACTCACTATTTGTCTTTACCCTAACAGATGTGGATAATGTAAAACCCCCCAAACTGACTGGATAATGCAGATATTTTTACTTATCTGGTCAATGGACAAAAAAGCAAGAACGTATGGTCTTTAGCTCCAATCTTTTGTTCATTTCCTATTGCTGGAATTGTATATTCATTTCTTCTTTTTGGACAACTGAACTGGATGATGGTAAAGGCAGTAAGCTGACCTTTACTTAGGCTGGGCCCTGCTCAGCCTCAGAAAAACAAATTCTCAGCTAGTGAATCAGCTGCTTTTGTCTCTTTGCCATGCTGTGTTTTAGGTTTTTCTGGGCATCTGTAGAAGTAATTCAAGTTGAGGTGGTACTGATACTGGGTTGGATGCTGACTTCTCCTCTTCATTGCTGTCCTCAGTGCTGTCTTTGGTGAGGAGGGTCCCTGAGGAATCATGATCTATGACCCCTATACATATTCTGTCTCACTGGCCTACCTTGTTCTCCTGCATCCTGGTTGTCAGCCCCCTCCATCACTTCTTCCTGCACAGGAGAGCTGGGGTAATGTGTTCAGTGCTCAGAGGGTTTTCACAGGTAGTAAAGTGAGAACTGTGGTCTGAGGTAGGCTGACACTATTGGGCCTGGACTTCACAATAATTTTTCCATTTCTCATTTTTTTTTTTTCATATTCTGGTAATTCTAGTAATTGCATGAAGGATCCCTACCATGAGGTTAGCATATAATGGATGCAGTCTACTGTATATTTACTGCCTTCCACTGGGGGAACTCCACCAGGGCATGTCACATTTTCTTCCCCATATCTTTTTCTCCTCAACAACTTCAAACTCTATGATGGTCTCTCCATCTCTCACACTGCAAAGGTGGATACATGTTGTATCATGTATTAGTACTCATTTCTTTTTATTACTAAACTAGTGGCCTGGTGCACAAATTTGTGCACATTGAAAGGACATTAATTAGAAGAGATATTTTAATATCGCTATTTGCCATTTCTCTGTAATGGAAGTGTCAACCAAATTCACAATCAACAATGACAGATCGAAACACATGTGTGTGATTGGTGCCAGTGAGAGCTTTATATGTATCACACATGCACGAGTCAACATTTATTTTTAAATTGCCAGTGCGCGTCATATGTACTGCCAGTCAGTTGGATGATCAGACATACATACAGTTGGTCACTTAGCCTTTTACATATATAGTTATACCACATTTTGTTTAACCATTTGCCAATTAATAGACATTTTGATTATTTATACTTTTTGGCTATTATGAATAATGCTGCAATAAATATTTGTGTACAAATTTTTATGTGGACAAGTTTTCAATTCTCTTGGGTATATGAGTGAATTTGCTGGGTTATGATAACTCTGTATTTAACTGTTACGCCCAGACTTCGTGATCCCCAAGTACCACCAGGGAGCCAAGTCCGATGTAATAAACAAAAGAGCCTTTTCCATGCTAGCATGGGCTCTGTCCCACTCATGCCGGCAGCATGGCGGAAGAGAGGGAATTTCGCCCAGTCCAGGGGTTTTACTCAGGTCGGTGGTGATGTCACTGCCTCGGCTAACCCTGATTGGTTGGGTGAGGGGTAGGGTCCAGTTACAGAATGGAGGATAACTCCACCCTGCCCCACAGTGGAGTCAGGAGCCCATCCTCGCCCTGCCCTGCCCTGCCCTCTCATAATATTCCGAGGAGTGGCCAAATTATATCTAAAATTGTCTGCACCATTTTACATTCCTGCTAGTAATATTTGAAGATTCTAATTTTTCCATACCCTTTTGACACTTGTAATGGTCTGTTTTTCCCCCCAATTATAACCATTATAGCGAATGTGCAGTGGTACCTCATTGTGGTTTTGATTTTCATTTCCTTGAAGGCTAATTATGTTGAAAATATGTTCATGGGTTTATTGACCATTTGTATATCTTCTTTGGAGAAATGTCTATTTAAATTTTATACCAAAGAACTTATATACTTACATGCATAGCCTGTGGACCTGGGCAATAAGGTGGTGAAGACCTGAGGGGGGCGGGTGTCTTGGTAGAGTCCAGGGGTGGGGGGGAGGGAGACATCTGTAATACTATCAGCAATAAAAAATAAAAAATGTATTAAAAAAACAAATTACTGCCCTGACTGGTTTGGCTCAGTAGATAGAGCATCAGACTGCTGACGTAAAGGTCCCAGGTTCAATTCCAGTTAAGGGCATGTACCTTGGTTGCGGGCACATCCCCAGTAGGAAGTGTGCAGGAGGCAGTTGATTGATGTTTCTCTCTCATCAGTGTTTCTAACTCTCTATCCCTCTCCCTTCCTCTCTGTAAAAAACCAATAAAATATATTTAAAAAACAAAAAACAGAAAACAAATTACTTGCTCATTTTTTAAGTTAGGTTGTCTTTTTATTGTTGAGTTATGAGAGTTCTTCATATACTCTGAATACAAGTTACACTATTTATATTTAATGTAATTATTGATGGGGTTTGGTTTAAATTCACCATTTTGCTATTTGTTTCTTATCTTCATTTTTCTATGCTCTTTTTTGAATTTGGATTGAGTTTTAAAAAATATTTCATTTTATCTCTACTATTACCTTATTAGCTATACCACATTGTTTTAACTTAGCTATTTCTTTAGCATTTACAATACACTAGAGGTCTGGTGCATGAAGTTCATGCACTGGGGAGGGTGTCTCTCAGCCCAGCCTGCACCCTCTCTAATCTGGGACCCTTTGGGGGGTGTCAGACTACAAGTTTAGGTTCAATCCCAGTGCACAAATTTTATCGGGCCCAAACCTGCAGTTGGACATCCCTCTCACAATCTGGGACCGCTGACTCCTAACCACTCACCTGCCTGCCTGATTGCCCCCTAACTGCTCCCTTGCTGGCCTGATTGACACCTAACTGCTCCTCTGCCAGCCTGATTGCTCCCAAATACTCTCCCCTGCTGTCCTGATCACTCCAAGGCTTTTATTAGTATAGATATGACCCTTCACAGAAAATTTCACGAACCCTGCTTTACAATAAGGGCTTGACAATTGAATCATTGAGACCAGACACCAAGATTTCCTTTCTTTGAATAGTAAAGGGAATAATTATCTTGTCTTTAAGGTGCCCTGAAAAGATAATGACTTAGAAAAGTATAAACGCACCAAATAAGACAACTGTCTTTTTCATGTACTGAAAAGACAAGACAGTGGTAAAATGAAAAACCCTATTTTTATTTTCCTCCTTCCTTCCTTTACAGCCTGTATTTAAACTCTGAAATTTATAAAAATTTCACTCCAATTTTCATGTTTTTTTACATTCAATATTATTTTGTATTGGTTTCAGGTTTTATATTAGTTACAGAATAGTGGCTAGACAATCATATACTTTACAAAGTGTTCCCTGACATTTCCAGTACCCACCTGGCATCATACCATCATTATAACACTATTGACTATATTCCCTCTCTAAGTGACAATGGGTTTACAGGTTCCTTCCAGTCTTTCTTTTGTGTTGCTTTTCCTTCCTTTTCTCTCTCACTTCTTCCCTCATTTCCCTTATATAGTATCTCAATTGGCCATCAAAGCTCAGTGAAGGCACTGGGACACACTTAATCCATTTTACAGACCAGGAAACTGAGTTGGCTGTGGAACTTGACTCAGTGCACAGGGAGCCCTCAGAGCCATGCTCTCTGCCCTTCCTAAGGGGCAGCCGCGGGGCAAACAGAACAAACCTTCCAGTCAGGCGTCCGCGCCTCTTTCTAAAGCCCTCTTCATTGCCGATGCTTCTCCACATCCTTTCCTCTCTCCGGTCCCCTGCCCCCATTCTTTACCGTCCCTCCTTCTCCGGAGCAGGTGGTAGGCCTCCCACTCACCAGCAAGGCATGTTCTGTTGTGGGGCAGGGCGGCTCCGGTTTGCTTTTGGGTCCAGGCGGGAGCAGCAGTCACCGCCTCTGAAGTGAGAATGCTGCCTGGGCAAGGCCGGTTAGCACTGGGAGCTCCTCTGAATCACGACAGTCAGTCCGGTACCCTGCAGTGCAGCACCCGTCCACTGAGGTGGTACGGCCCCTCAACCCCTGCCTCAGGGCTGCGGGTCCTTGACCCTCCACCTGGGCCTCCTTCCATGCCCCTTGATCCCTGGCGGGGCCCACCCGCATCTTGGGGCCACTGCAGAACCTCTTTCTCTGCAGGTGAGGCAGATCCCTGCCCTCCTCTCTGCGAAGCTGTGAATTTGTGGCCAGAGGCTCTGTCTGGGTCTCAGCAACCGCATGCCTGTTCCCAGGGCCCCACGGGAGTGGCTAAGCAGGCCTTCCGTGGACCCAGACCCCTCAGGTGGCGTCTGGCACTGCCCACCCCACCTCCCCAGGCCCTGATGGACTGGTACATTGTGGGCGGTGTCTGATGCTACCTGCTGGGCCTCCCCCGCCCCTGATGGACCTGGACCTCAGGAGTGGGCCATGGCACTGCCTGCCCCGCCTGTGTATGCAAATTAACCACTATCTTTGTTGGGTTAATTTGCATACTCATGCTTATTGGCTGTGGGCATAACAGAGGTACGTCAATTTACATGTTTGTCTATTATTAGGTAAGATATCTTTTAAAAAAATACATTTTATTGATTTTTTATAGAGAAGAAGAGAGAGGGATAGAGAGTTAGAAACATCGATGAGAGAGAATCATCCATAAGCTGCCTCCTGCACACCCCCAACAAGGGATGTGCCTGCAACCAAGGTACATGCCCTTGACTGGAATCAAACCCGGGACCTTTCAGTCCACAGGTTGATGCTCTATCCACTGAGCCAAACCAGTTTTGGCAAGATATCTTTAATGTATTAAAATATTATACTATTGCCTATCTATACTAATGAAGGGTATTATGCTAATTAGACCAGACGTCTCCCAGACAGAACCAGGAACTTGGCCATACTGCAAACTACTCTATGCCCCTCACCCAAGCTGTCCCCACCTCCCAAGGGTCTGGAACCCCCTTCAGAGCAGACCAGCTGGCCCTAACCCATGCTCCAGGCCTCTATCTATACTAATAAAAGGGTAATATGCTAATTAGACCGATGTCCTTCTGGACAAAGCCATGGTGGTGGGGTTGAGACAGAGGTGGTTAGGGGTAATCAGGCTGGCAGGGGAGGGAAGTTAGGGGGATCAGGCCAGTAGGCTGGCTAGCAGTTAGGAATCAGTGGTCCTGGATTAGGAGAATGGGTCCTGGATTGGAGAGGGTGCAGGCTGGGCTAAGGGACCCCTGCCCCCCATGCATGAATTTTGTGCACAGGGCCTCTAGTATAAGATAAGAATCTTTCAAACTACTATTTTCCTTTTCCAAACCTTTTTGTTATTATTTCCATATATTTTATTCCTGCATGTTATAAATTCCGCAATGTATTATTACTGTTATTATTTTGCTTTAAGTGGTCAAAATTCTTTTAATGAGATTTAAAAATTGACTGGTTACAAATTTCTAGATATTTTTGCGTCATTACTGACATTCATTCTATTAAGTGTGGATTATATAGTTTTTGCTTTTAACTTTTTTTTCAATATATTTTATTGATTCTTTACAGAAAGGAAAGGAGAGGGTTAGAGATTTGCCCGCAACCCAGGGGACATGCCCTTGACCGAATCGAACCTGGGACCTTTCAGTCTGCAGGCTGACGCTCTATCCACTGAGCCAAACGGTTTTGGCTGCTTTTAACTTTTATTCAATCAGTAGAAAAGACAAATAAGGTGTTGAGTCAGATACTTCTGGAAGTTAAGTTAGTTCTAGGCTATATATTGGATATTTTTGGGGTCCATGGGTTGGAACCAATTTACTTAGTAGTCATGGGTGAGGAGGTTTCACTTGCCATTGGCCTTTGATTCCCTGGTGTGTATTGCAGTGGTTAGTTCAGAGGCTAACCATAACTGATATGACGCTAATTGCCAAAGTTTGGAACTCTTCCATATTTAGAAGCTGCTGGTTTTATCGCCCAGGTATTAAATTGCCAAATGAATGAGATGAATTACCAGAAATTAATTGAAATGGAAAACTTTTAATAATACTCCTGAGTATTGATTGATGGCAAGTTCAGTTATAGTTATTCAGTGATCACTTCAAAAATCCTACCTCAGATAAATAAAAATCCCAAAGCTTTCATGCTTGAAATCCACCATGTGCAGAATTTTGTGCTTTGTATTTCACAGCCTAAGCTTCTGTTACACAGGATAAGAGAAGAAATGAATCATTAGAAGATGCACAGGAGATTATGGTAAGTGCTTGATGTTAGTGGAAAACCTATTTTCAACAAGTAAGTGAAGTCCATAAATGTTACTGAGTATATATCGAAGAATATTGCTTTGGCCTTTAAAAGAGACCTAGACTTTAATAGAGTTACTAGTTTTATTGAGTTGATTGGATTAAAGTGACTTTTTTTCTAACCTCTTGCTGCCTCACCTTTATAAGGTGATAATAATTATTGTAAATTATTTAAGGTGGATGTTGAGGGAGGAAGAGAAGAGATAATGAGATTTTCAAAGGAACTTTATTCCTTGAGAGTGATAAATATACCTAACCTTTCCTAACCCTAAACCATACCCCTCTTTACCAGTAATACTATTGCAAAAAAGGTAATTGTATTAGTCAGGGTTCTCCAGAGAAACATAACTAATAGGATCAACCTATCTATCATCTAACTCTATTTATCTATCTATCTATCTATCTATCTATATTTATATATCTATCTCTATCATCTCTCTATCTATCTTTCTATCTATCACCTATATATCAACAAATTACATTTATATGGAAAGAAAAAGATTGTGAGGTCTGGTTAATCTGAAGTTTGCAGGCCCGACAGCAGGATGAAAATCTGGCAGGAGTCAGTCGTATAGTCTTGAGTTGGAAGACAGTCTGTAGGCAGAATTATTTCTTCTGGGGACCTCAGTCTTTTAAGGCCCTCTACTGATTGTATTAGGCTTATACACAATATGGAGGGTTAATCTGGTTTACTCTAAGTCTACTGATTTAAATGTTAATTACATTTGAAAAACACCTTCATAATAACATCTAAACTGGTATTTGGCAACATAACTGGGTGCCATGGCCTAGCCAAGTTGACAGATAAAATAAACCATCACAATAATTAAAGGAATAAAATTATTATTTACTTTCCAAATAATGAAAATCAAATAAAATGACTTGCCCAAGAAACAGAATCTAAATTTCTAGATGTATTAGCTCACAAAATAGATCTTTATTCAATACTGTTTATTATTTCAGCAATAGAATCAAATACTAACTTGTTCTGACTTGACACAATTGCTTAAAAACCTTTATATTTTCTTTTCTCCCCAGCTTTAATGAGGTCATGATTTTATATATAGAGTGACATGATTACCACAATCAAAACACTCCGATATTTTCTTGATAAAAAATTTTAATTTTAAAGTTAATTTCAAATAATATCCCTTAAAATAGTCATTTGTTTATTAAAAATAATTACTTTTATTCTATAGTAAATGTTTGTTGGAACCAGTGTAAATATAATTCTATAATGCCATAGTAGTTACTCATTAAAGTGCAAATGGCAAGTGGGCTTATTTCTTCCTCACTTGGCCAGAGGAAGACAAAGCTATTGAAAAAGACAAATGCAAAATTAACAGAAAATGAAAAGGTTTAAAAAAAAAATCCAGGGGCCCACATTGAAAGGGAGGAACTATTTAAACAGAAAACAAGTTACTAATGTCCAAATCAGAGTGTTTTTATTTGGTATTTAAAAAATATTTTTGTATTCTGTTTTATTTCATAAGGAATTATGAAATAAGTGGATTAAAGATTATTATAACAATCAGCCAAATCACCCCTGCTTAATTGGAGAGAATTGGTAATCTTTGCCACCTCTTTTTTTTAAAAAAAATATTTTTTAAATTGATTTTTCACAGAGAGGAAGAGAGAGGGATAGAGAGTTAGAAACATCAATGAGAAAGAATCATCGATCAGCTGCCTCCTGCACACCCCCCACCGGGGATGTGCGTGCAATCAAGGTACATGCCCTTGACCGGAATCAAACCCGGGACTCTTCAGTCCACAGGCCGATGCTCTATCCACTGAGCAAAACCGGTTTCGGCAGCTTTGCCACCTCTTTACCTGCCGTGCTTATTGTGGGTATGCACATATGCACATGGTGCTGAGCAACACCCCATCTCAATCACTTGTCTGATATGTTGCATAAGTGTGTGGTGTTTAGCAGTTCAATAGGTTTTCACTTATGAGAATTCTTTTAACTTCCTTCTATCTCAGGGCTCAATGCATTTTCTCATTGTGTTGTTTTCTATGAGGGCACCTACACACACACCACAAATACACACATTCTTCAAGGTTTCTCAAAATGCCTGGCATTATGACTTGTCATCTTTTAGGTTTTGCCATGGCACCTGTTTTTTTAAATTTAGTTATAAAAAAAATAATAGAATTGTGAAGTTTGGGGGTTGGGAGGGATTGAGGCCATAAAACATCTCAGATCCTCAACTACACGACATTTAAAAAAATGTATTTTATTGATTTTTTTTTTACAGAGAGGAAGGGAGAGGGATAGAGAGCTAGAAACATCGATGAGAGAGAAACATCAAACAGCTGCCTCCTGCACCCCCCCCCACCGGGGATGTGCCCACAACCAAGGTTCATGCCCTTGACCGGAATCAAACCTGGAACCCTTCAGTCCAGAGACTGATGCTCTATTCACTGAGCCAATCTGGTTTCGGGTACCTGACATTTTATTAGAGAGATAAATGCTTAAGAGCTTCAATCTTTAATGATAATTTTCTGAACCACTAATGAAGCCAGAGATCCTTCCTATTCCCTGGCTTTTCTCTTAAGCTTTCAATAGAAAACCTAGACTGTGCTACACCTCATTACGGAGAAGAGCTGCATCTAGCTCCCATTTCAAAGCTCAGAAAACTGAGGCTTGGGGAGGTGAAACTGAAGGTCACAGTGACTTGAATTCATTGAATGTGCTCTTATGAGGAGCCTCTGTCTCTCCTTTCTTTGTGAAAGCAAAGCAGTTCTTGGTTCTCTGCTGCTGATGCATTGCTGACTAGCAGTTTATAGGAAAAATATTCCCCATCTTCAGTATATTGCTTTATAGGAAATACAACCATATTATAAACTTTCAGACATGGATGAGTAAAATTGTACTCATGATCCCATGAAGTTGGCATTTTAGTTTTCTTTTTGTTTTTCTCCTCCTACAAATGCTTTTTTTTTCTTTTTTTTCTTTTTTAAATCCTCACTCGAGGATATTTTTCCATTGATTTTAGAGAGAGGGGAAGACAGAGAGAAACATCAATATGAAAGAAACACATCAGTTGGTTACCGCCTGTACAAGTTCTGACCAGGGCTCAGGCCAGGGAGGAGCCTGCAATTGAGATATGTGCCTTGACCGGAATCAAACCCAGGACCCTTGGGTCCACAGGCCGACACTCTGTTCACTGAGCCAAACCGGCTACATATGCTTTTTAATACTTTGTTTTTAAACAAAGTAACCTATGCTTATTATACCAATTTAAACAACACAGAGATTAATATAAACATTAATAAAATCCTACTATCCCTTTCAATTCTTTCTTTCACAGGTAACCAATGTTACAATAAATGTGTATTCTTCAACACCTATCTTTTATCCTTTTAGGAATAAATACTACATGCAAACATAAGTCATCAATATGTATATATATTTGAGTATGTATAAATATATTTAAGCATACATGCATATATATATGTGCATATCTACACATAAAAATCTCTCTTCTTTTTTTTCTATGTGTCTTTGTTTGTTTGTTCCTTCTTTCTTCCCCACCTTTCTCTCTCTCTCTCTCTTCCTCCCTTTCTACCTTCCTGGTTCACAGCATATTTATAGTATTTTTTTTTTCACCAAAAAGTTAATAATCCTTGAAGTTAATAGTATGCAATCTTGGCTGTTTGGAATCAACAAAGAGCTTTAAAAGTACTGGTGGGCCTGAATTAATTGTCCGAGATGAGGCCTGGGCAGCAAAATTTATATCCCCCACCCTAGGCATTGTGAATCACTGCTTCCCTATACTTAGACCTGACTCATTCTTATTAGTGACTTTATACTAAAATTTATTTACCTATTCCTCTATTGATATACATTCAGTTTATTTCCAGTACTTTGTTTTGATAAAAATGTTTAAATAAACATATATCCTTAATTACTGATTCCTTTATATCTATGAAATACAAGGTAGGGGAAAAAGTAGGTTTACAGTTGTTTGAATGGAAAATAATTTACAATAATTGTAAATAAATAATACAATAAAAAGAACAATTATTTTATCTCAATTTTTATTCTTCATAATATTTCAATATTTTTTCATATTGAAAATTCTTTATTACTTCCATTCCTAACAGCTGCACACAATTCTATTCAAGTTCCACTATATTTATTCAGCCTTCAAAAACAAATGCCATTGGGATTTTGATGGGGGAAAAAAGCCCCATGACTGCTATATTAAATAATGCTGTAATTAATATTTCTTGTTTTTAGTTTTTATCATAGTTTGGATGCTTAAGAGATTCCTACAAGTGAAATAATTGAATAAAGAATATAAGTATTTTTTATGATTTGTGGTAATTATTTCCTAAACCCTGTTACAGTTTTTGGCCAGCTCATCAGTATAGGAAATTACGGATAATATAATGTTAGTATTTATAAAATAATATGTCCTCAGGGACAAATAATATTGAGAAATTAAAAAAATTATGTTTTAGTCACTTATTAGTTCTACTGTGAAGGAAGGGTTGGATTCTTTTACAGGTTACTTCAGTCAAATAAAAGCATTTTTGCATATCTACTGTGTGCAAGTAACCATCCTAAGGGCTACAAGGGATAAGTCATATGTGGTTATTTCTTTTAAAGAAAATGCCTACTTGTCCAGTCCTTGTGGCTCAGTGGTTGAGCATTGACCTATAATCCAGGAGGCTGTAGTCCCGGTCAGGGCATATGCCTGGGTTGCGGGTTCGTGTAGAAGGCAGCCGAACAATGACTCTCTCTCATTATTGATGTTTCCATCTCTCTCTCTCCCCTCCCTTCCTTTCTAAAATCAATTAAAAAAATATAAAAAAGAAAATGCCAACTTAATGGGGAGCAAAACCAAATATTTTCTTTTCTTTTGCAGTTAAATTCCATATAAAAAATATGAAAAGGAAGAGATAAGATTTGATTGTGTCAGGAAAGTTTCATGAAAGGTATTGGTCTTTGAAAGACTTGAAAAATGAATAATACTTAAATAGTCAGTGATGAGGTGAAGAGAGTACATTTGATTAGAGGGTATGTTTTTTTTGAGCAAAGGAAACAATAAATAGAGACAAAGATTTTGAAAGTAAGTAGGTGGAGGTAGCATGGCTGAAGCATAGTAACTTGCTTGGCTGGAGAAAAGAATGCATAGGGGGAAAGAAGGGATGCCATCATGGGAAAATTAATGTGCAGCAGACTGTTGCAGGCTTTGAAGGTACATTTAACTTGATAGGAAGAGTGAAACAATGAATAATTTTATCTGGCAGTTGTGTTTTTAATATTAATTTGGTGGTATCTGCGGATTAGACTAAATGAACAGAACTAGCTAACTAGTGGCTAGGGCTTTTGGACAACTTATTTATTCTTGTAAAGCTCACTTATCTCATCCACAAGACAGGACAGTCATGCCTATGCCAGGGTGTGGTTGTGATTAAATAGAATGGTGGATATAAAGTGTCTGGAATGGCTCCTGATACATGGTGGGTATATTGTAACAATTATTATTAAATTGGTCTCAATTATAAATGCTCTAAAAAGAAATAAGCAATTCAGATAGGAATGCAGAATCACTTCAGTTAGTTCCACTCCTATAACAGTGAAGCTAAATTAGATTTTATTCTACCTTCTTCCCACCAAGGTCCCTTGGAAACCTCAGTGGATGGATGCACTAAACCAAACAAGAGTGACTGAATTTGTCTTCTTGGGACTTACTGATGACTGGGTACTGAAGGTATTCTTTTTCATGGCATTCTCAGCCATCTATGTGCTAACTCTTTGGGGGAACATTCTCATCATGGTCACCATAATCTTTACTGAACATCTCCGTAACCCTATGTATTTCTTCCTGAGCAACCTGTCGTTTATTGACGTCTGCCACTCATCTGTCACTGTGCCCAAGATGCTGGAGGGTTTCCTTTTAAAGAGAAAGACCATTTCCTTTGACAACTGCATCGCACAGCTCTTCTTCCTCCATCTGTTTGCCTGTGCTGAGATCTTTCTGCTGACCATTATGGCCTATGATCGTTACATAGCCATCTGCAGGCCATTACACTACACCAATGTGATGAATATGAGGGTCTGCATACAGCTTGTCATTGCTCTCTGGTTGGGGGGTACTGTTCACTCTCTGGTGCAGACCTTCTTAACCATCCGTCTGCCTTACTGTGGCCCCAACATTATTGACAGCTACTTCTGTGATGTGCCTCCTGTCATCAAGCTGGCCTGTGCAGACACATATCTCACAGGAGTGCTGATGGTGTCCAACAGTGGAATCATCTCCCTCACCTGTTTCCTGGCTTTGGTCACCTCCTACACAGTCATCTTGGTTTCTCTTAGAAAACAGTCAGCTGAAGGGCGCTGGAAAGCCCTGTCTACCTGCTCAGCTCACTTCATGGTGGTTGCCCTCTTCTTTGGACCATGCATCTTCATCTATACTCGGCCTGATACCAGCTTCTCCCTTGACAAGGTGGTATCTGTCTTTTACACGGTGATCACCCCTTTGCTGAATCCCCTCATTTACAGTTTGAGGAATGAGGAAGTAAAAAGTGCCATCAAGCATCTCAGACACAGACAAGTTTTTTTCGTGAAATCGTGTACATGATGGTCTTGGGATTGCACATGTAACTATGGCCAAATCTTCAATGAGAGAACAAAAAATAAACAAGATCATTAGGTGAAATGGCATGCAGCAGTTCAGATTTGTGCATGAAAGAGAGGGAATTGTTAACTATTACTCAAATAAAGAAAAAGATCATGGTGGAACATGTAAGGAAAAAGAACGTGGAAAAGATTAGAGAAGGTTTCTGATTTCACCAGTAAAAGAACATAATTTGGGCACAGACTCATTTTTAGGAACAGGTTATAGTTGAGAGTGAACTTACTTTCGTGATTTGTACTGTTCTGTGGGTTACTGGCTCTGGGAAGCCATATACCACACTGTGTTTTATACATTTCACTGGTTTCAATCTTGCTCTCAAATGCAGGGTGTTCCAAAAAATGTATACTCATGTTAATAGCTGATAGCTCAAATTTATTGAAAATGAAATTTATTTTTACCAAACACTGCTTTTATAATTATTCAAAGTGTGTGTATATATATTTTTGGGCACCCTATTTATTTTCAGTGTGTTTAAGCCTTTACTTATTTACATTGAATTAAATTTTGCTACTTTTAAAGGTGATTCTCTACCAAACTTATGGACCTTCGTCGTAGAGAACATTTTGTAACTTGACCACAAAAGCAAGGGAAATAAAGGCAAAAACAAATGAATGGGATTAGATAAAACTAAAAAGTTTCTGTACAGCAAAAGAAACTGACAAGAAAACAGAGAGCAGCCAACCAAATGGAACATATTTGCAAACAGTAGCTCTGACAAAGGTTTAATTTCCTAAGTATATAAAGAACTCATAAAACTCCACACCAAACAAACAAACAAACAATCCAATCAAAAAATGGGTAGAGGACCTGAAAATACACTTCTCTCAAGAAAACACAAGAACAGCCAATAGATATGTGAAAAGATGTTCAATCTCACTAGCAATTAGGGAAATGTAAATTAAAACTACAATGAGATACCATCTCACACTTGTTAGTGGCTATTATCAACAAGACAAGTAATCACAAGTGTTGGAGAGGTTGTGGAAAGAAGGGAACCCTCGTGCATTGCTGGTGGGAATGTAGACTGGTATAACCACTTTGGAAGGCAGTCTGGCAATTCCTCAAAAAACTAAGAATAGAGCAACCATATGACCCAGCAATCCCTCTCCTGGGTATATACCCAAAAACATCGAAAACATCCTATATAATAAAGATGTAATATGCAAATGGTTGTTATGCTATGAAACGTAACGACTGACCACTTAGTGACAGGATCACGGATCAGCAGGAGGGTGGGGCATTGAGCTACAAATGGAAGGTGGAGAGCTACAGGAGGGGGCAGGGCAGCAAGCTAAGAGGGGAGGGGGTGGGAGGAGGGGGTGGAGAATTACAGGAGAGTGGAGCAGCAGGTGGAGAGCTACTGGAGGGTGGTAGTGAGCTACTGGTGCACGGATTTGTGTGCAGGGCTACTAGTGTATTCATGAAGATACATATACTCCTATGTTCATTACAGCATTATTCATGATGGTCAAGACATGGAAACAAACAGAATGTCCTGTAATAGAGGACTGGATACAGAAGATGTGGTACATATACAGAATGGAATACTACTCAGCCATAAGAAAGGATGAAATAGTGCCATGTGCAACAACATGGATGGACCTTGACAGCATTATGCTAAGTGAAATAAGTCAGTCAGAAAAAGCTAAGAACTATGATTTCACTCATGTAGAATATAAAACTGAAACTTAGGAACACAAACAGCAGTGTGGTGGTTGCCAGAGGGAAGGGGGTCCTAATATATGGACTCTGGGTCCATATTTGACTTTGGGTGATGGGCACACAGTATAATATACAGGTCTTGCAACATAGAAACCCACACCTGAAACCTATATGGTCACATTAACCAATGTCATCCCAATAAATTAAAAAATAACAACAACCCAGCTCTTAGGGAAAAAAGTGATTTTCTTATTATTTCTAATATTCTTTGTATTTTTATTTTGACAACATCAAGGTGGATATGTTTAAAGTACATATTTTAAATTTAAACATTATCAAGGTAAATTTAGTTACATAAAAGACATCCATTTTAATTGTAAATTTTGACCAATTTTTACAAAGGCACAAATACACCAATGTCACCACCATTCTAATTAAGATATAGCATATTTCCAACATCTCCAAAAGTTTCTTCAGCCTCTTTCCAGCCAATCCCTTTATCCCCAGGTAAGCATCCAAGGATCTGATTTTTATCACTATTCTAGAGTTTCATATAAATTACATCATACGGTATGTACTCTTCTGTTCCTTTACTTTTTGCTTTGCATATTGTTTCTGAGGCCAATCCATGTCTTTATGGTATCAGTAGTTTGTTCCTTTTTGTAGTTGAGTAAACATTCTTCTTTTTTTTTTTTAACTGATTTTTTAACAGAGAGGAAGGGAGAGAAAGAGTTAGAAACATTGATGGGAGAGAAACATTGATCAGTTACCTCTTGCACACCTCCCACTAGGGATGTGCCTACAACCAAGGTACATACCCTTGACTGGAATCGAACCTGGGACCCTTTAGTCCGTAGGCCAATGCCCTATCCACCGAGTCAAACTGGCTAGGGCAACATTATTCTTTTTAAATTAAAGTTGATGTACAATATTATATTAGCTTCAGGTGTATAGCTCTATGGAAGGCAGCTATGCTCACCACTATACCACCAACGCCTTTGTATAGCCCTATGATTAGACATTTACATAACTTATGAAGTGATCACCCCGATAAATCTAGTACCCCAATAACTCTGATACTATGTATCAGATTTAAATGTTATTGACTATACTAGAGGCCTGGTGCATGAAATTCATGCATGGAGTGTGTGTGTGTCCCTCAGCCCAGCCTGTACTCTCTCAAATCTGGAATCCCTCTCATAATTAAGGACTGCTGGCTCCCAACCGCTCACTTGTCTGCCAGCCTGATTGCCCCTAACCTCTTCTGCCCAGCAGCCTGATCACTTCCTAACCATTCCCCTGCCAGCATGATAGATGCCTAAGTGCTCCGCTGCTGGCCCAATTGCCCCTAACTGCCCTCCTCTGCTGGCCCAGTAACCCCTAACTGCCCTCCCTTGCCAGCCCGGTTGCTCCCAACTGCTATCCCCTGCATGCATGGCTGTCCCTAACTGCCCTCTCCTGCAGGCCTGGTCCCCCCTAACTGCCCTCCCCTGCAGGCCTGGTCCCTCCCAACTGCCCTCTCCTGAAGGCCTGGGTCCTCCCCAAATGCCCTTCTTTGCCAGCTCAGTCACCCCTAATTGCCCCCTCTATGCCAACCATCTTGTGGTGGCCATCTTGTGTTCACATGGGGGTGGCCATCTTTGACCACATGGGGGCAACCATCTTGTGTGTTGGAGTGATGGTCAATTTGCATATTACTCTTTTATTAGATGGGATTCCCTATGGTATACTTTACATCCTCATGACTATTCTACCGATTTATACTTCTAAATCCCTTTGCCTTTTTCACCCATCCTCCAACTCCTCTTCTATCTCAAAACCATCAAAATGTTCTCTGTATCTGTGAATCTGTTTCTGTTCCACTTGCTTATTTTGTGTTTTAGATTTCAAATATAAGTTAAATCAACTGGTATTTATCTTTCTGACTTATTTCACATATCATAACATCCTCGAGGTATATCTATGTTGTTGCAGATAGCAAGATTTCATTCTTTTTTAAATGAATCATATTCCATTGTATATATGCACCACTTCTTTTTAAAAAAAATATATTTTATTGATTTTGTACAGAGAGGAAGAGAGAGAGATACAGAGTTAGAAACATCGATGAGAGAGAGTCATCGACCAGCTGCCTCTTGCACACCCCCTACTGGGGATATGCCCGCAACCAAGGTACATGCCCTTGACCGAAATCGAACCCAGGACCTTTCAGTCCCCAAGCCGACACTCTATCCATTGAGCCGAACTGGTTTCAGCACCACTTCTTCTTTATTCATTCATTTATTGATGGAAACTTAGGTTGCTTCCATGTCTTGGCTATTGCAAATAATGTCACAATAAACAAATGGATGTATATGTCTTATCAATTTAGCATTTTGGGTTTCTTTGGATAAATGCCCAGAAGTGTAGTTGCTGGATCCTTCTTTGGATCTTGTTATAGCTTTTGTCTTAAAGTCTATTTGTCTGCTATATGTATTATTACCCCAGCTTTTTGTTATGTTTTATTTCCATCTTCATGATATATTTTTACCCATCCCTTTACGTTCAGTCTGTGTGCATCTTTCCATCTGAAGTGAGTCTTGTAGACAGCATATGTAAGAGTCTTGTTTTGTGATCCATCACTCACCATATGTATTTTGATCGAAACATTTAATGCATCATTTGCATTTAAAGAAATTGTTGCTCAGCTCCAGCCGATTAAACTCAGTGGATAGAGTGTCAGCCCTTGGACTGAAGGATCTCGGGTTCAATTCCAGAAAAGGGTACATACCTCGGTTGCAAGCTTGATTCCTGACCTGAGTCACTGTGCCTTGGGAGGCAAACAATGAATGTGTCTCTCTCACACTGATATTTCTCCCTCTCTGTTTCTCCCCTGCCCTTTCATTATCTCTAAAAATCAATGGAAATATTCTAGCCAGTTTGGCTCAGTGGATAGAGAATCAGCCTGCAGACTGAAGGGCCCTGAGTTCAATTCCAGTTAAGGACACATATCTGGGTTGTAGGCTCCTCCCTGGCCTGGGCCCCTGATCAGGGCTTGGGTTTCTTTTATATCAATATTTCTCTCTGTCTTTCCCTCTCTCTTCCACTCTCTCTAAAAATTACTAGAAAAATATCCTCAGGTGAGGAGTAAAACAAAAAAAAATATGGAAAAATATCTCTGGGTGAGGATTAATAGTAACAACAAAAAAGTAATTCTTGCCTGGCTGGTGTGGCTCAGTGGTTGAGTGTCGACCATGAACCAAAAGATCTCATTTCAATCCCACGTCAGGGCACATGCCTGGGTTGTGGACTCAATCTTCAGTAGAGGGCATGTAAGAGACAGCTGATTGATGTTTTTCTCTCATCAATGTTTCTATATCTTTAACCCTCTCCTTTTTTCTTTCCATTTCTTCCTTCATTGATAGATATGTATTTGTTGCCATTTTATTACACTAGAGGCCTTGTGCACAGATTTGTGCACCGGTGGGGTTCCTCATCCTGGCCTGCACATCTTGCAATCTGGGACCCCTCGGGGGATGTTAGACTGCCTGTGTTGGCCTAGCCTGTGGGGATTGAGCAAAAATAAGCAATCTGACATCCCCCGAAGGATGTAGTAGTGCACAAATGGCAGGAGCTGGGGAGTATCCCGAGCCAGGGCTGAGTGCTGATCTTGCTCATCCTGGCCCCACTGCACCTACCATCACTGGGTAGCACTGCCATGAAGGCAGAAGAGGCTTGTGCCTGGTGTCTGGTGCTGACTCATCAACTGAGCAGCGCTTGTGCTGTGGGAGCTCACTTACCACCAGGGGGCAGCTCCTGCATTGAGAGTCTGCCCCTGCTGGTCAGTTGGCATCATAGCGACCAGTTGACTGGTTGTTTGAGCGTACAGTCATTTGGTCAATTGGTCTTTTATATAAATAGATTATTTATTTATTTTTTCTTCTTTTTAAAGAAGACTTTGTAACATGTCTTGTAATACTGGTTTGGTAGTGATGAACTTCTTTACCTTTATCTTGTTTGGGAAGCTCTTTATCTGTCCTTTGATTAGGAATGATAGCTTTTCTGAGTAGAGTAATCTTGGTTGTAGATCCTTGCTTTCATCACTTTGAACATTTTGTGCCAATCTTTTTTGGCCTGCAAATTTTTCTTTGAGAAATTGGCTGATAGTTTTATGGGAGTCCCTTTGTAGGTAATTAATTGCATTTCTTATGCTTCTTTTAAGATTCTTTCTTTGTCTTTAACCTTTTGCATTTTAATTTTGATATGTCGTGGTGTGGGCCTCTTTGGGTTTATCCTATTTGGGACTCTCTGCTCTTCCTGGATTTGTATGTTTGTTTTCTTTATCAGGTTAAGAAAGTTTTCAATTTTTTGCTTCTCCTTCTGGCACCCCCATTATGTGACTTTTGGTGTGTTTAAAGTTTTTGGATATTCATTTTCCTTTTCTTTTTTTCTGATTTAATTGAGTGTTTTCTACTTCCCTATATTTTAAATCACTGATCTGGTTCTTTATTTCACTATCCTATTCTTGATTCTCTGTAATTTAGTCTTCATTTTTGTGTATCCTTAATTTCTGACTGGTTCTTTTTTATAGTTTCCATATTCTTTTTATGCTGTTGAAATTCTCACTAAGTTCCCTGAGTGTGCTTATAACCATTGTTTTGAACTCTGTTTCTTTGCCTCCATTTAATTTAATTTTATTCTGGAGATTTCTTCTGTTCTTTCATTTGAGACTAGTTTCTTGGTCTCCTCATTTTTGGCTGCTTCATTGTGATTGTTTCTATGTATTGGGTGGAGCTGTTATATATCCTGGACTTATGTAGTAGGTATCCTGTAGGGCTAAGTGACCTAGCTTCCCTGGTCACCTAAGCTGAGCACTTTAGGTATGCATCTGTGTGGGCTGTGTGCATTGTTCTGTGGTAGTTGAACCTTGATTGCTGTTGGTGCATTACTGGCCAATAGGCTTTGAGGACTGGCTGAGATTACAGTGGAGGAGCTGCTGTGCAGGGACAACCCAATGGAGCAGAACTCACTTTAGTGGGGCTTTGGTGTCTGCTGAGTCTTCCCTTTGCGTGTGTTGCATTTGGAGATGGTTGTGTTATAATCCAGTGTGGTTGAAGTTGACCACTAGTGGCACTGGCTCTGTGGCCTTACAGGGGGTACAGGTCAGTTACTACCAGTGCGATGTCTGAGACCACCTGGCATGAGCCAGAGAAACTGCTTGGGTGGGCCAGCAAGTTGGGTGGGGCATGGTCTCAGGGAATCACCAGGGCAGATTGAACAGTGTTAGCTACATTGAAGGAGACTTAGATATGGCATCAGCCTCCCTGTTCTCTCTCTGTGTATGTGTATGGGATGGAGGTGTGCGTGTGTGTGTGTGTGTGTGTGTGTGTGTGTGTGTGTGTGTGTGTGGGAAAGCTTAGCAAAGGAACAATGGACTCTGCCAGCACTTCTGTCTGGGAGAAAGCTGCCTTTCCAGTAGTTGTCCTGAAGCCAGAAAGTTCAGTTCTCCCTGGTGCCCTTTGACTGTGGCTCCAATGCTGGAGCCCAGGGCAAGTGAGTCCAAGTAAGACTGTGCTTGGACCCTGTAAGAGGAATGCCAGAAACTTCAGGAGCCCTCCATCTCACTTAGCCACTGTCCCTGCTGGTTTTCACAGCTAGAAGTTGTGGAGACTTCTTTCTCTGGCCCTGGAAACCTGGGCTGGGGATTCTTTTGTGGGGCCAGGACCTCTTTCTCCTTAGGGGGAACCTCTGCAGCTGAGATATTCCTCTCAGTTGAGATATTTTAACCACCACAGATGGGTGTAGGACCAGCCCAACTACATCTCACCTCCTCCTACCAGTCTCTATCTATGTGGTTTCTTATTTATATCCTTAGTTATAGGACTTCTGTTCAACAGAACACATTTCAGGTGTTCTGTTATTGAGTTGTAATTTTGATGTGGTTATGGGAGGTTCTAAGTACTAGTTTGTTTGTTTGTTTGTTTGTTAATCCTCACCAGAGAATATTTTTAGAGAGAGTGAAAGTGACAGAGAGAGACACAGAAAGAAAAACACTGATGTGAGAGAGACACATCAGTTGGTTGCCTCTCACATGCACCTGGCCAGGGCCAGGGTTTGAGCCTGCAACTGAGGTACGTGCCCTTGACTGGAATTGAACCCATTACTCTTCAGTCCATGGCTAATGATCTAACCACTGAGCAAAACCAGCTAGTGCCTAAGTACTGCTTTTACTTATAAACACTCCATTTTGACCAGAATTGGGTTGTTCCAGTTTTTGATAATTATGAAAAAAGTAGTTATGAACATTTATATAGGTTATTTTGGACGCATTTTAATTTCTTTTAAGTAGATTTATTGGGTTACAAGAGAAATGTGTGTTTAATTTTGTAAGAAAGTACAAGACTTTATCAAAGCAGTTGTATGTTTTTATACTTTCATCAGAAGTATGAGTTCAATATTCAACAATTGGTATTGTCAATTTTTAATTTTAGGTTTTCTAGTGAGTATGTAGTTTTATTCTTCATTTTTAAAATGGCTGATAATGTTGAGCATCTTTTCATTTTCTTATTATCTTTTTATATATCTTGTTTTGTGTCCATTCAAATATTTTGCTCACTTATTATTTTTTGTCTTCTTGTCATTGTGTTGTCAGAATTCTTTGTATTTTCTGGATACGAGACCTTTGTTGAATAGATGTGTTGCCAATATTTTTTTTTTCTCACTCTCTGGCTTGCAGTTTTACTTTCTGAATAATATATTTTGAAGAGCAGACATATTTTGATTAAGCCCAAATTTATTAATTTTTTACTTTTAGAGTTGATGTTTTTTTGTGTCCCAAGAAATCTTTGCTTACCCTAAATTCTCAAAGATTTTCTCCTATTTTATTCTTGAAATTTTATAGCTTCAGCTTTAAATTTTAGTTCTGTGATCCATTTTGATATATGGTGTGAGATAAGGGTGGCAATAAATTTTTCTTATCTGTATGGTTGATTCGGCACCATTTGAAAAGAGTCCCCCTACCCCAACTCTCTACCATTGAGTTACCTGGGCACCTTTGTTTAAAGTCAGTTGACTTCTTAAATGTGAATTTATTTTTGGATTTCTTATTCTGTTCCATTAACCTATCTGAATTCTGATCTTATTAAATATGTGAGCATAATAAAAAGTTGTTATTTTCACTACTGAGTTAAGAGTAGCTTAGGATATAGTAAAAGTAACCTGAAGAGAAGGTATCCAGGATCCAAATTTTCTTTGTAGAAAAGTTTTAAATTGTAAATTATATTTCTTTAATAAATATAGGATTATTTACATTTTCTGTTTCTTCTTGTGTCAGTTATAGAAATTTATGTTGATCAAGGAATTTGTAATACTAACTTCTTTATTGGGTAAATGGTACTGCCATTAACTGAAATAGAAATGACTGAGGAAGAAGTTTTTCTTTTCTTAGGGTGGGAATTTAAAGTTCTTATTTGGTCGTGATACATTGAGATTTCTATTAGACATTTAAGTAGAGGTGATATATGAAATCTGGTATTTGAGACAGAAGTCATGTCTGAAGACACAAACACAGTACTAGCAGTATATACAGAGAATATTTAAAGTCTTGAGACTGGATGAGGTCGTTAGGAAATACTGAATAATGACTTTAGTTAATAATACTTTATTGTATACTTAAAAGTTGCTAAGAGAGTAGATGTTAATTAAGTGTCCTTGACCACACAGTCATGAAAGATAACTACCGTATTTTTCGGACCATAAGACGCACTTTTTTCCCCCCAGAAGTGGGGGGAAAAAGTCCCTGCGTCTTATGGTCCAAATATAGCCTACACATATACTGTAAAAAAAAAGTTTTTTTACTTGCCCAGCTCTGTGTGGTCTCTGTGTGCTTGCCTGGCTCTAAAATGGTTCTAAATGCTGCTGTTTACTTTACAGGGTTGATTACATGTGTTTATGACTGTGATGTTGGGTTTTAATGCACATAAAATATTTTAGGACACTATTTGTTTCAGAATCTTTTTTTCTTCATTTCCCTTCTCTAAAAACTGGTGCGTCTTATGGTCCGGTGCATCTTATGGTCCGAAAAATACGGTATGTGAGGTAGTAGATGTGTTAATTAGCTTGATAGTGGTAATACTTTCATAATATTTACATATATCAAATCATCATGTTGTATACTTTTAATGTGCACAATTTTTGTCAATTATACCTCAATAATGCTGTTTAAAAAAGAACTAGAAAATAATGTGAAACTAGAAAATAATGTTGACACCCCTGAGATTCATACTTATTTTCTTATTTGTAGAACTGTAAGATAATAAATTTATGTTGCTTTAAGCTTCTAAGTTTCTGATATGTATTAGAGTTGCAATAGAAAATTAATACAGATATTTTTATATGTTTTTTTTGTCCAATAAAGAAATCATATGCGCTGAATGAAAAAACAAACAAACAAAAACTGCAAAGATCTACTGAGAAAATGTGAAGATACAGTGATTTATACATATTCCTACTCTAGAGGCCTGGTGCATGAAAATTCATGCACTCAGGGGGGATTCCTCAGCCAGGCCTGTGCCCTCTCACAGTCCCAGACCCCTTGGGGGATGTCCACCTGCCAGCTTAGGCCCACTCTCTGAGTCGGACATCCTTAGTGCTGCCAAGGAGGTGGGAGAGGCTCCTGCCAACCACCGCTGTACTCACAGAAGTCAGCCCGGCTTGTGACTGAGCCAAGCTCCCCCTGTGGGAGCGCAGTGACCACCAGGGGGCAGCTCCTGCATCGAGCATCTGCCCCCTGGTAGTCCGTGCTGGTCATAGCAACTGACCATTCCAGGTTGTTCCACCATTCCGGTCAATTTGCATATTGCCCTTTTATTCGTGCACGGGGAGGGGGAGGGTTGTCCCTCAGCTCAGCCTGCACCCTCTCCAATCTGGAACATCCCTCTCACAATCCAGGACGTCTGGTTCCCAACTGCTTGCCTGCCTGCCTTCCTGATTGCCCCAAACCACTTCTGCCTGCCAGCCTGATCACCCCCTAACCACTCCCATGCCAGCCTAATTGATGTTTAACTGCTCCCCTGCCAGCCCATTTGCTCCCAACTTCCCTCCTCTGCCAGCCTGGTCACCCCTAACTGCCTTTACCTGCAGGGTTGATCACCTTCAACTGTCCTCCTTTGCAGGCCTGGTCCCTCCCAACTGCCCTCCCCTGTTGGCCATCTTGTGGTGGTCATCTTGTGTCCACGTAGGGGCAGGATCTTTGACCACATAGAGACAGCCATATTGTGCATTGGAGTGATGGTCAATCTGCATATTACTCTTTTATTAGATAGGATAGGAATAAAATATACTGTTAAAGGGAATGGGAGGAGGTTGAAGAGGATATGGGAGGATAAATGGTGATGAAAGGAGACTTGACTTGGGATGTTGAACACATAAGGTATATACAGATAACGAATTATAGAGTTGCACACTTGAAAACTATATAATTTTATTAACCAATTTTATCCCAATAAGTTCAATAAAAAATAAAACTTTATTAAAATATTAAAACATTATTAATATAATATACCTTCTTACAGTGGTTTATAAATTTAACTAGTGACCTGTTGCAGGAATATTCCTGCAAGACTTCTGGCTCACCACCACCACCTCTCCCACCCTGCAACTTTCCTGCAGTGGTGGGCAGGGCATCCCACCCACCCCACCATGCTCACGGCCACCACAGCCACCTTCGCTGCGGTTGCACATGCACTGCCACCACTGCTGCGCGCCTCACCCTGAAAGCCTGACCTGCTGCGCCTGCTGCCACCGCCTCTGGGGCCACATGGGCCACTGCTGCATGCCCCACCCTGCCCACCCAACCCACCACCCCTGCTGCCCCCACTGCCTCCTGCAGCCACTGCCTCTGTGGCCATGCGCTGCTGCTTCCCGCCTTGCTCCACCCCACCCCACATGTGCTGCCAGTGCTTTCCCTTCAGCAGCTGCAGCTGCCTTACTTTCCACTTTTCCTCCCTCTTCCTTCTATGCTGTCTTCAGTCTTCACTCATCCCTCCTTCCATGTATGCAAATTAACAGCCATCTTTGTTGGGTTAATTTGCATACTTGCTCTGATTGGCTAGCGAGCATGGGTGGTGGGCGTGGCTTCTGGGTGTAGTGGAGTGATGGTTAATTTGCATACAGCTCTATTATTAGGTAGGATATACTTATAAAAACTCACCGATGTTTTTGAGTAAGTTTTGCAATAATACTATAAAGTTTATTTGAAGAAATAAACAGCTGAGTATAGTTAAGAGGATGATTGGATTTGCATAAATTTTGAGCTGTTGATTTATGAATTAACTGGTATCACTCACTAGACTAAAATATATCAGTTTTTGTGGAATGGACAAGTCTAACCAAGAAGACTGTGTGACACACTCCTTAGGTAAAGAGGATGATGCTATACTGTGGTTGAAAGGAGTAGGATTAGAGATCAGAGAGGTGCTCTATGAAATTAATATAATGTCAATTTTAATGGAGTGATGAAATGGTATACAATACACTCAATACTAAAACTATGTCTGATCTTTCTTTGCTTATTCTGAATGGAATTTAGAATTGGTTGGGGCCTTTGGATAATGATTCTACCAATCATTTTCTAAACTTGTAGAACTAATGCTTATGAGTACTCTAGAGAATTGGCTGCCAGACAATACGAACATTTGTATATATAATAGAGAATTAGCCTAGGTCTTCGCCCCTGCCATTTTCTCTGCCTAGGATGTTCATCACCTCTTTTTTCTTATGGTTGGCTTCTTTCTATCTTTTAGATCTTAGTTTAATTGTCATTTCCTCAGAGAGGCTCTTCCCGATTACCCAATGTCGAGACACTCTCTTCTCTAACTAACAGCATCCTGCTGCCTTCTTTCACAATATTTGTCACCATCTGCAATTAAAATTTGTTTATATTTTTGTTTTCTACTTTCACTAGACTCTAAACTACAGGAAGAAGGGACTATATGTATATTTTATTTATGACTATAATCCTAGTACTCACTCACAATAGGTGCTAAGTATGTAAATATAAGTCAAATGAATGAATAATAAGACATCCCCATTCCATTGCTCTGATAGCAGACGTTTCCTGGGCACTTGAAAAATATCAATAATTTCAGTGGTTCAAAGTGTTCTTTCTTTCCTCCTTTATTTTATTTTTATTTAAATTCTTTATTGTTGAAAGTATTACATATGTCTTCTTTTCCCCCACATTGACCTCTCCCCACCCATTCCTGCCCCCCAGCACAGGCCCTCACGCCACTACTGTCTGTGTTCATTGGTTATGCTAATATGCATGCATACAAGTCCTTTGGTTGATCTCTTATCCCCTCACCCCCACCCTCCCCTGCCTTCCTTATGAGGTTTGTTGGTCTGTTCGATGCTCCTGTGTCTCTATATCTATTTTTATTCATCAGTTTATGTTGTTCATTATATTCCACAAATGAGTGAGATCCCGTGATATTTATCTTTCTCTGACTGGCTTATTTCGCTTAGCATAATGCTCTCCAGGTCCATTCATGCTGTTGCAAGTGGTACCAGTTCTTTCTTTTTTTTACATTGGTGTAATATTCAATTGTATAGATGTACCACAGTTTTTTAATCCACTCATCTGCTGATGGGCACTTAGGCTATTTCCAAATCTTAGCAATTGTAAATTGTGGTGCTATGAATATAGGGGTGCATATATTCTTTCGGATTGGTGTTTTTGATTTCTTGGAATATATTCTTAGAAGTGGGATTATTGGGTCAAATGGGAGTCTCATTTTTAACCTTTGGAAGGAACTCCATACTGTTTTCCACAGTAGCTGCACTATTCTGCACTATTCCTACCAGAGGTATACGAGGGTTCCTTTTTCTCCACATCCTTGTCAGCTCTTGTCATTTATTGACTTGTTGCAAAGTCTTTTTTATAAGTCACCAACATTGTTTGAAAATTCAATTTGTCTTATTTACCAGTGTTTGAGACCACTGTCATATATGCAGCCCATCTTTGGTCCAAGTTTCAATATAGCATATGACTGTAGTCTGATAGATATGGTATGTAAATTATTCTTAACAAGGCATTTCTTTGATTTGGAGCACAAAACATCTTAAGGACTTAGACATTTTTTTTTCTTTCCTCTTCTTTCTATACATTAACTTTTTCTTTATGTCTTCTTTCCTTAGGGTATAGATGATAGGATTCAGCAGGGGAATGACAACAATGAAAAAACAGGCACCATCTTGTCCTCTGGAAGGCTGATGGATAGATGAGAGTCGATGAAAATACAATATCCAGGAACAGTGTGACTATGGTGAAGTGGGCTGCACAGGTAGATAGGGCCTTCTACCAGATCTGCTGTTTCAAATTCACCAGGATGATTGTTTAGGGCACCACAAGGACCACAAACACACCACAGCATTTAGTCCACTGTTGGAGACGATGAGAAACTCCATGGCGTGGGTATCAGTGCAGGCCAGTTTGGTCACCTGAGGTACATCGCAAAAGAAGTTGTCACTCTCATCAGGATCACAGTAGGGCTCTGTCATGATGCCCTAAGACAATAATTTCAGAGTCAACATTCCTTCCTCTGCGCGCAATGTGCGCGACTCCTGGGGCTCCGCTTTTCGCCGCTCCCCTGGGACTCCGCCTCACAGCCCCGTCTCCCCCTGCCTGAGCCTGGGCCCCCAGGGTCTGGCCCATAACTGGGACTCAGCACTGTCGGTTCTGGGGTTCAGCCCCTGCCGGGGCTTTTATTTCCTTCCTGCTAGGGAACGCCAGGCAGGTACCCAGCCTTCTCCTCCTCTCTGGCTGCGTTCTCTCCGCGTGTGCGCAGCATGTCTCCGTACCTTAGGCTTTTTCAGCTCTTCTGATTTTCCTTCTGGTTTTCTCTTTCCTTCTTGTTGTAGAATTTTCAGTCAGTCGACTACCTGTAGCTCTGGGCAATGTCCATTTTATATTTTAGTTGTATTCCATTGAAATTGTTGTGCACGGCTGCAGTTAGGTGTTTACCTGAGCAGCCATGTTGGATCCCTCAAGACAGTAATTTCAATGACCTAGTTTCCAGAAGGCAGAAGCTTTTCACCAAGCTACTAGACAACTGGCAATGTGGCTGAGCATTTTTAAAAACAATTCTTTTGATTAAGTTAGATAAAACCCTGGAAACTTTTAAAAGTCTGGAGAGGGTGAGGGAAGCTTACTTCTTTTCCATCCCTCAGTTGAGGGCTTACTTGCTCATTCTTAAGCTAGAGATTAAGATTGCAGCCTCATGTCCTCACTATCTTGATTAGATTATCCTTAGCTCTTTTTAAAGTTTGATTCTGTTGCATGGCCCACAAATAAAACAAAGTACTTGTTTTATTTCATTTTAAACTAGTGTAATTTTAAAATTTAAATATATTTTTTATTGATTTCAGAAAGAAGAAGGGAGAGGGAAAGAGAATTATTGACCGGTTGCCTCCTGCACGCCCCCTACTGGGGACCGAGCCACAACCTGGGCATGTTCCCTGACCTGGTTCATGGGTCAATGCTCAACCGTTGATCCACACTGGTTAGGCTAAATTAACTTACACTTGACCCAAATCTCATTATTTTTTAATAAGAAATGTATATATTATATCGATCACAAGATCTTAGCCCTTAAAGGGACTTGAGAGTTTACCTACTCTATTTCTTATTTTCACTCACAAATAGAGAAAATGGGCCTCAGTGAGGTAAAGCAATTGGCCCAAGTTCACAGAGAATTGGAGTAATAACTGAGTCTAAAGCTCAAGTCTCGCCCTAACTGGTTTGGCTCAGTGGATAGAGCGTCAGCCTGCAGACTGAAGGGTCCCTGGTTTGATTCCAGTCAAGGGCATGTACCTTGGTTGTGGGCACATTCCCAGTGGGGGGCGTGCAGGAGGCAGCTGATTTATTTTTTTTTAAAGCAATAAAAATATATTTTTTTTAAAAAAAAGAAAGGTCATGTCTCCTAATTCCACTCTACCAGCACTCTGACCTGCCTTTTGGTGATGATAGGCTTAATCTGGCTTTTGTTTTTTTGTAAAATACTGTTGCAGAAGGATGAGGAAGAAAAGGAGTGTTTTACATATTCTTTCAATTTTTAATCAAGGTATTATAATCTGTTCTAAGCTTTCAAAAAATGGGCTTCAGAAGCAATGTAAACATACTTAGGAGTATCTCTGTATTCTTCCTTCTCTCCACAGCAGTAAAATAGAGGGAATAGGCTCTGTGATACACAATCAGGACCAATTTCAAAACCACAGACTCACTATGTTCTGCAGGAATTGGCTCAGTTTGGAATTTTTCTCACCCATGGATAGAGTGAGCCAAAGAGCCTGGGGGAGGGATCATTTTTCTCCTTTTCTAGTACAAATAAAAAAAGGCTTTGTATCTGTGGAGTCACTGTCCATAGCTGGCTTCCCATGATGAAGGAGTCTGTCTCATCCAGATTGAAACGGATGAGAACCAAATTTGGGAGGAGATAATGTAATGGGGATGCTTCCTGTAGGGTGCTGGTGCTAAATGAGTTCAGTTGTTAGATGTTCAGAATGAAATATGCTAAAATTCTCACATTTAATTAGGCTATTTTTCAAGTCTTGATAATTCTTTTGTATGAAAGTGACATGCTAATTTTTTCATTATTCCACACATCTTAACTGTTTCTTCCATCAGTGGTGTGCAGCCCTGTTATCTCTCAGGTTCTATTGCTTTCCTTGATGATACTTCAGGAAAAGGAAACCTTCTACATCTCCTGCAGCTAGAGTTTCATCATCAATGACACCATGTGTTTTTTAAAAAATATATTTTATTGAATTTTTACAGAGAGGAAGGGAGAGGAATAGAGAGTTAGAAACATCGATGAGAGAGAATCATCAACCAGCTGTCTCCTGCACACCCCCTTCTGGGGATGTGCCCATCGAACCCAGGACCTTTCAGTCTGCAGGCCAACGCTCTATCCACTGAGCCAAACCGGTTTCAGCAATCACACCATGTTTTGATACCAGTGGTCCAAAGAAAGTTAGGGGACAGTGTTCCATTTTCTAAAGAATTCAACTAATGGACTTGTAGTAGTTGGACTTTTTCTAACCAAAAGTGGAATGTCCCCTAATACATCTAATCTGTCCAAGAGGAGCAGAATAGAGTCAGAGTGGCCCACATTTCTGTGCTGTAACAGATACTATGAGAAGAACTCAGAGACCAGGGTACACCAAAACCCTTTGCTTCAGAGTGCAGAGCAAGGGAAAATGACATTAGCAAAGCAGGACTTATATCAGAGAAAATTTGACATGCTTTTAAATTAAATTTATGGTCACTGTTGATCAGTTGCCCTTGCCAGAATTGTTGAATTTGATGTAGATGGACAGAATGCATTGTTTCTCGGTCTGACTTCTTTCACTCAGCATAATTATTTTAAGATCCATGTATTTTATTTCTTGTTTCAGTGGTTTACTTCTTTTTAGTGCTGAGTAGTATTCAATTGTGTGACTATATCACAGTTTGTTTTTCCAATTTATACTGATATGGTTGTCAAAGAAAGGTGGATCATATATAATTAACCGAAAGATGCATGGAACATCTATAACAAAAAGCCCAGAAATAAAGGGTGCTATATTTAAAAGTCTAATATGTTACTAAAATGCATGTCAATGAATTACATAAATTTAACTCAATTACTTGGAGTCACTGAATAGAAATTTGGAATAAAAAACATAATTAGATTCCCCTTCACCTGATATAGCATGGCAAGAGATATAAAGATCATACAACTTATTCTATTAAATAGTTTGGGTCGTGATCTTTTTTTAGGAAGACTATTTGGCAGTGATATTCAGTATAGATTAGAAATAAGTGACCTGTATATGAAAGCCAAAGCAAGGGGGCTATGATATCATTAGGGGCATGAGTTAATAACAACAATGGTAATAAATATGAAGAGGAAATGGAAACTATTAGAGAGATTCCAAAATTTCAAAGGAAGAAATAATAGGGTATAGGCTTTTATATTTTCCTAACCAAAATTAAATGAAAGCAATCTCTTTTTCCCCCCTTCGATATTTCTCTTCAGGTGGCAGACACTCTTTACAATTTTTCTTAGAACACTGAATATGAGACGATAGTTTTAGGTCTGGTTCAATCACAAACTTCCTGGGTACTCTTAAGCAAGCTGTGTAAGTTTCTGAAAGGCCTGCTTTTCTCTCCTATAAAACGAACGGGCTTTGGCAGGTAGACTCTAAGACTTTGTCCAGTTCCAAGTTTCTTAGAGGATAAGAATTTATTATTTTGAACCTCATCCCAGGTGGGCCCAAGAAGACAGACTAATTCAGCTGGGAAAGGAAAAGAATGAGTGAATTGTATGGACTAACTACCCACACAGGGCCCTAGTCAAGTAGTTAACCACAATCTGGATTAAAAATCCTCTCTGCATAATGTTTCCTTTTAATGATGAAGGTAGCTATGCACAAAGGAGCAGGGTTGTAGGGGTGTAAATTGCTTCTGCTCTGTTGCGGTCAAATGGCACTCAAGAGGCTAGGTGTTTGTCACTGGAACACACACAAAGTTCAGGCGAGGAAGAAGTCTAGAGTTTAGTTACTTTTGGCAAATTACAGTTCAATAGGGACTAACTGTTAAAGTGATCCAGAGGGAAATCCAACTTTTAAATTAATCTCCTGTGTTTTCTGGGCATGCCAACATCACAGATAAGAGGCTACCTCTAGCGGTTCATTATAACTCTTGCTCTCACTGATTACTCCCTGGTTTCTAAATGCTTCTCTGTGGTGAGAATAACAGTTGATAAAGGGGATTGGGTTCCCAAGTGGACCTTGTTAAAAATGTTGTGGTTATGAGGTGATTAACTTATGGAAACGACTTAATGCTCAATGCACCACGCGATGTACACAGAGCACATTGAGGGGTCATAGAATCACAAAATCTAGTCACACTCCAGAGAACGGTTTAGCATTTAAATGGGAATTTGGGGACAACAACAATATCCCTGAGAATTACTGCTTTGATGTTAGAGTCCTGTCAGGTTAGAGAGTTATTTAAAAATAAATGTTTCACCTACTTCCCTAAAGTTTTGTCTTTGAAATGACTACCAGAGAGATACAGGTATGGCAGAAAGATAAAGAGTAGGAGATAAAGGTCTGGAAATGGAACCTTATAGGATACCCAAGTAAAAGGAGAAAACTAAGGGAAGAAGAAAAGAAGTGATCTCAGAAGTTATAGGAGAATTAGGCTTGGGAAGAATCATGAACGTTCTCAGCACTGTTCTCTTATAATTGTAAGATGAAAAGTGGTCCCTCCTGTTCTGTTTTGGAAGTTTGTGTAGGATTGGGGTTCATTCTTTAAGCATTCAGTACAATTTACCAATGAAGCCATCTAGGCCCGAGCTCTGTATGAGATTTAAAAAAATTCAATTGCTTTTACATTCAGTATTATTTTGTACTAGAGGCCCAGTGCATGGATTTGTGCACTGGTGGTGTCCCTCGGCCTAGCCTGTGGGGATTGGGCTGAAACCAGCTCTCTGACATCCCCTCAGGGGTCCCGGATTGCGAGAGGGCACAGGCCAAGCTGAGGAACCCCACTGGTGCACGGTCGGGGCTGGGGAGGGTTGCAGAGGGCACTAGGTTGTGTTTGGCCCATCTCACCCAGTCCCAATTGGCTGGACCCCAGCAGCAAGCTAACCTGTTGGTCAGAGCATCTGCCCCCTGGTGGTCAGTGTGTGTCATAGTGATTGGTCAAGAGTCGAACAAATGGTTGGACACTTAGCATATTAAGCTTTTATTAAAAAGAATTGGTTTCAGGTGTACAGCATACTGATTAAACAATCATGTACTTTATAAAATGCTCCCCCTGATATTTCCAGTATCCATCTGGCACCATGCATAGTTATTATGATATTATTGTCTATATTTCCTATGCCATATTTTATATCCTCCTGAGTATAGTGAGTACCAATTTATGCTGCTTAATCCCTTCACCTTTTCCACCCAGCCCTCAACCCCTCCTTCCCTTCTGGCCACCAGATTGACCTCTGAATCAATGAGTGCTTTTATTTTCTTTCTTTGGCTCTTTTAGCTTCCACATATAAGTAAAATCATATGGTATTTGTCTTTCTCTGATTTCTTTAACTTAGCATAATACCTTCTAGGTCCACCCATGCTATAACAAATGGTAATAGCACATTTTTTAAAATTTTGTTAATCCTCACCTGAGGATATTTTTCTCCCATTGCTTTTACAGAGAGAGTGAAAGGAGGGAGGGAAGGGGGGGAAGAGAGAGAGAGAGAGAGAGAGAGAGAGAGAGAGAGAGAGAGAGAGAGAGAGAGAGAGAGAGAGAGAGAAAGAGAAAAAGAGAAAGAAACATTGACATGAAAGAGACATATCAACTGGGTGCCTTCCAAAACCTAGGTATATGCCCTTGACTGGGAATTGAACCTGTGACTAGCTCATAATTGGACAGAGATTTCCTTAAATGTTTGGAATGAATAGATCTCCTGCCCCTAGCCACTGGTTTTGTGTGCAGGTTTGGGCAGTTTACAACTCTGCCTTAGTTCTCACTTCTTTCCTTCACAGCTTTCAGGTCAGCCCTCAGTGAAAGATTAGGGCCTTCTTAGCTGGGCAAATCATTTGAATAGGTAATATTGGAAAGGAGAGCACGGCTCAGTTTCACTAATAGTAAGGTAATACAAATTGAAATGAGACTCCACACTCAGCATATTGATTAAATTTAGGCAGTTTTACAATACCGATTGTTGTTGAGCATTGATGAGCCTGGAATGCTCATGCCCTGCTGGTAGAAGTGTATGTCGCTATCGCTAGTTTGAATGTTTAATTAGTGAAATTAGTATGTATATGTAGTATGACTGGACAATCCTTGCTGAAAATTCTAATTTTAATAAGGGGAAATATAAAAATATGTTCACTGCTGTGTTGGAGGGGGTTGGAGGCAGCCTGCGAGTCTGCATAATAAATGCAGGGCACTGCATAATAAATGTAGAGGAAGCACATGCTAAACTATTTTGCAGTGGTTAGAAACTTTGAACCAGCCCTGACCGGTTTGGATCAGTGATAGAGCATTGGCCTGCAGACTGAAGGGTCCCAGGTTCGATTCCAGTTAAGAGCATGTACTGAAATCGAAAAAAAAGTGTATGTCATTGGTTGCAGGCACATTCCCAGTAATAGGTGTGTAGGAGATGGCTGATTGATGTTTCACTCTCATCGATGTTTCTAACTCTCCCTCTCCCATCCTCTCTGTAAAAAATCAATAAAAAATATTTTAAAAAAAGAAACTTTGAATCAGATGTTAACCAGTAATCTAAAAAAGAATTCCAAGTCATCTATAGCTATATACCCCTCCGCTGCAGGAGGAAGCTGCTTGCACATTTAATCAGCTCATTTGTATAATTGTATTCCCTTTGTGTTTCCTTTTTATGCTTCAGTTGTCAGAAGTTTCAGAGCTCATTTTAATCACAGAGGCTACATTAGTCCTTCCACTAAAGAAATATGTGCCTACTTTCTTTGATTTTTTTTTCCATTCTAATTTAATAGCCACATTGCAATTTTGTATTTTTTGGAAGCTTTTGTGGGTTATAAATAGAAATAAAAGTGTCTTGAATCTAAACAATAATCTTATTATAATTAAGGAATATACCAGTGAAAAAAGAGAAAAGATTTGGGAAAAATCTGATTTCTCCTGACTTGTGAGATTATTAAAAAAAGAAAAAAAAAGAAAGAGGAAATAAAATGAATCAAGCAACCACCTTAGGATGAGAAAGACATATTTAATTCCGTGCAAGTACGTGTTTAAATAATCTCTCACCCGAGTGAAGAACATCTTTTGGTAACCAGAGGTTTCTAAGAAGGCACATATTTCCTGTAGATAACCTTCATTTCTCTATGGAAATTGAATAAGAATGAGCAGTTTGAACAAAAGCAAAAGGAATGAAATCTCTTCAAGCTGCCAGGTCCCTCAGAGGCTGTTTCGGGAAATTATTTTCCGTCAGTTCCCAGGTAGTCCACTAGGTGGTGCTACACATTAAAAACTGCTGCATAAACTCTTGAATTGTCACAAAACGTACTCTTCTTTTTTCAAATAAAATGCCAAGAAAATCTGTTTAAAACAATAAAATCCAAGGGAGAACTATTAATACCTGTATTAATAAGAAAGTGGATAATCTCAGGCTACAAAATGAGGGTAGGTACCATCCAAAAAAGATAATTTTCAAATGCAGCCTTTGGGGCTTCCTTGACCCAGGCCCTTTTGGCTACAGAAAAGTATAATCAGATTTTTCTTTCTATATTTTTTCCAGAGACCAACGTTGGATGCAAGGAGTAAAATTTTGATGAGTATGTTTACAAAGTAATTTTTGTGCCTTAAAAATATCTCAACTTTTACCTTCCAGTTACTAAAATTTCATAATCATTATTTTTAACATGTTAGTATGTCATCATATCACAGGTGAAAAGTTCAGTATACTGTTGGTGTGAATACATCACTTTAATATGAGTAATGAAGTAGTCTCTCATCAATTAGGTAACTTCTTTTGTTACTGTTAGAGAATGAAGCAAGCTTCTTCAGTGATTAAATTTGCACAACTGTGGTGACCTCTGAAAAGCTACATTCCCTTGTAAGATCAGAACAAAGCATAAGTGAAACCACTCTTAAGCAGCCTCACAGCTGAAGTCACAGATTCTGGCTGATGATGTCATTGACACAAGGAAGAAAATGTAAAATAGGAGGCCTTCAATCGGCTTGCTGGTGAGCATCACACATACAGCAGAGGCCCGAGACCAGCTGAGGTATGGCTATCGCTCTGCAGAGCACCCTGGAAGTGGTGTGGTTGGGGCTCCTCTTTAGCGAGCTCTGGAAGGGTGAGTAGGCTTTTTTCTTCACTCTCTGTTCTTAGAAAAGTGTATGCCATTATTTTAAAATTTGGACAATTTAAAAAAAAATTAGATTTATTAATATTCACTGTACCTAAAAGGCTATTAACAAGCGAGTAGCAGCATCAGTCTCACAGCCTTCTTTGTTTGTTTCCTGCAGTTGCAGAGAGCAAAGACCAGGTATTTCAGCACTCCACCATGGTGTCTTCGGAGGGAGCTGTGGTGGAAATCTCCTGTAATCACTCGATATCCAATGCATATGACTTCTTCTGGTACCTCCATTCCCCAGGATGTGCACCAAGACTCCTTGTAAAGGGGTCAAGGCCTTCTCAGAAGGGACGCTACAACATGACATATGAGCGATTCTCTTCTTCACTGCTCATCCTCCAGGTGCAGGTGGCAGATGCTGCCACTTACTACTGTGCTGTGGAGGACACAGAGGCAGAGAACCCACGGAGTGCTGAACAGAAACAGGGAGAGAGCACAGCCTTTGCAGGAGGTAGACAAGAGAGCAGCAATAACTGCTTCCCCCTTAACTCAGTGTTCCCCAAGTTTTTCTATTTGGCACTGCTATTAAAATGTATTTTGAGTTCAGACACACTCTATATCATTAAGCTCTCAGTTCAGTGGTGACAAGGAGAGAAAAATTCCCTTTACACTCAAATCCAAGAATTTGTTTATATATAGAGATTCCCCTCTCTATTGTACACTTTGAACAGTTCCTCACTAGCTTATATTTCTCTAAAAATGTAATTCCCAGAATGTAACAGCACACCTCAGATGTAGCTTGACACATTATTAGACTACATGGAAACAATGAGAAAACTGGGTCAGGATGAGGATAGGAATTAAACTGAAAAACTAAACAATCTCTTGAGTTCACTGAGATATGAGGATCATTGATTTATTGTCTCTTATTTGGAGTAACAGAGCAGTAAATCAAAACATGGATTTCCCCATTTTTTTGAGATTTCCCTAATTTATGTAAAAAATTTGATTTTTCTTTTAGTTGGACTGTTTTCTGTGTTAAAGTTTCATATAAAAAAACATTGATTTTTCTCCTTGTTCCAACTTTATTTTGTGTTGAATTTTCTCTGATGCTTCTGAGAAATGTATTCCATAGTCTGATGTTTGCAAAAGGCTTTTCATGATTTTACATGAATCATTCCTTGTTGTCTCCTGGAAAATCATTGACATTACTAGAGTTCTGGTGTTTATAAATAATAGTTTCTTGGGAAGGAAGCAGGCAGTCCTAGAGAAGTACCTGGAGTCTCTCAGGTTGAAGCTCCTTTGGTGCCCTTGTGTTGTGATGTGCATGTCTCAATGGAGTCAAATAAGAAGGAGTGAATAGCAGTACCTCTTGGAGGGCAGGAACCCCATAAGAGAGTAGAGACCTTCACCTGCACCATTTTGGGAATATTCCCAGTTAGCTCACCTATCTCACATTTGACAGATCTCCAAATGGACATCACTGTGCCTCGTCTACAATGGTTTGGTGGAACAGTTCATGTTTATTTTCTGTGAACTTGAAGATTATTTCAGTATAAATTGAAGAGTTGGGTAGAATAGTCAGAATGTAGTTCAGATGGGGTGCGTATAGTAACTTGATCAGAAAAATAATTATTTGGACATAAATCTGTAAGGGCATGGAAATGAGCAAGAAGTGCTAGAGAAAGTGGATGACCATTGTGTGTTCAAGGTGGTTTAGAAGCAATTATCTTCAGAACTTTTCACCTCAAAGCAGCAGAGTATACATTCTTTTCAAGTGCCCACGGAACATTTTCTAGGATAGGCTACAAGTTAGGACACACATAACATCTCAATAAATTTAAGAAGATTGAAATCATATCAAGCCTCTTCTCTGACCATAATGGTAGGAAACTGGAAGTCAATAACAAGACCATGGAGGCTATGTAACATGTTATTAAACAATGAATGGCTTAACAATGAGATCAAGGAAGAAATTAAAAGATACTTTGAAATAAATGAAAATGAGAACACAACAACCCAAAATCTATGGGATACAGTGAAAGCCCTCCCCTGCTGGCCATCTTGTGGTGGCCATCTTGTGTCCACATGGGGGCAGGATCTTTGACCACATGGGGGCAGCCATCTTGTGTGTTGGAGTGATGGTCAATTTGCATATTACTCTTTTATTAGATAGATATATACTGAGTGGCCTGATTATTATGCGTTTGGAGATCATAATAATCTGACCACTTAGTGTATAAATTACCAACAGATATATGAAAAGATGTTCAATTTTACTAGCTATTATGAAAATTGCTTCATACCTGTTAGAATGACTATTATTGACAAGATAAGTAATAAATGTTGGAGAGGTTGTAGAGGAAAAAGGAACCTTCATTCACTGCTGGTGGGAATGTAAACTGGTACATTCACTGTGGAAAATAGTAAGGAAGTTCCTCAAAAAGTGGGAATAGAGTTAACTTAGCATAATATTCTCAAGGCCTATCTATGTTGTTGCCAATGGCAGTTTATCATTCTTTCTTATGGTCGAGTAGTATCCCATTATATATATGAGAACATTATTCTAAGTGAAATAAGTCAATCAGAAAAAACTAAGAACCATATGATTTTACTCATTTGTGGATATAAAACCGAAACTTGTGGATACAAACAAGAGTATGGTGGTTGCCAAAGGGAAGGGGGGAGGTAGTGCAAGGGGTCTAATATAAGGTGATGGGAGAAGATTTGACTTTGAGTGGTGTGCACACAGTGTAATATACAGATCTTATAACACAGAAAACCATACCTGAAACCTTTATAATCATATTAACCAATGCCATTCCAATAAATTTAATAAAATAAATAAATAAAATGTAAGCTGATAACAAAAAAATACATGTAAGATAAAAATTTATAAATACACTTTTTAATAATGAAAAAAATGAATAAGAGTTACCATATGACCCAGGAACCTCTCTTCTTGGCATCTATCCCCAAAATTTGATACGTTTATTTTCAAAGCTATCTGTACTCCTATGCTTATTGCAGCATTAGTCACAGTGGCCAAGATGGAAACAACTTAAGTGTCCTTTGATAGATGATTGGATAGAAGAAGATGCAGTACTGTACATATACACAATGGGATACTACTCAGTCATAAGAAAGATGAAATACTGCTCTTTTCGACAATATGGATGGATCTTGAGAATATCATGCTAAGTGAAATGAGTCAGGCAGAAAAAGTCAAGAACCATATGATTTCACTCATATGTGGGATATAAAACTGAAAGCAACAAATGAACAAACAAGAAACACAAACAAAAAATCATAGACACAGACAACAGTATGGTGGTTACCAGAGGGGAGAAGGTGGGGAATGGTAAAGGATAAAGTGGGTCAAATATATAGTGACAGAAGAAGGTTTGACTTTGAGTTGGGCACACAATGCAATATACAGATGATGTATCATAGAATTATTTACTTGAAACCTATATAATTTCATTAATCAATTTAACTCAATAAATTTAATTAAAAAGCAATATGTAACTTCTATGTTCATTGAAGTATTATTTACAACTAGTTGCCCTGCACATGAATTCATGTGCCAGTAGTTCTCTGTGGTGCCTAGCCACTCTGTGCCCGCTGCCCAGAGGCTCTCTGCGGCTGGGGTGGAATACTTGCTTCGTTGCTATGGTGATGAAGCAAGCATCCTGCCAGGCCACTCATGCTACCTGCTCTCAGTGGCTACTTCCCCCAGGACTGGGGGACTCTGGTGGGACTGAGAGGACTGGGTGCTGCCATTTTGTGACTATGGGCGCCTCCATCTTTGTGATGGAGTGGCAGTTAATTTGCATATTACCATTTTATTAGATAGGATAGTTAAAATTTTGAAGCAGCCCAAGAGTCTCTCAGTAGATGAGTGGATTAAAAAGTTGTGGTACATTTACACAATGGAATATGATGCAGTAGTAAAAAAAAGGAAATCTTACCCTTTGCAACAACATAGGTGGACCTGGAGAGCATTACTAGTGTGCTAAGTGAAATAAGCTAGTCAGAGAAACACCATATGATTTTACTCATACGTGGAATGAAATGAATACAATGAACTAACAAGCAGAATAGGGACAAACTCATAGACAGTCTGATGATAACTGTTGGGTGAGTGGGAAACTGTGGGTGGTAGAGGGATTGAGCAAAAAAAGGAAATATTAAGAGAAAAAACGCACAGCAGAGGGCTGATTGCCTGAGGGAGGAAGAGGTGTCAGGGGAGATGTAGGAGGGTATAAGGTGGATAAATGGTGATGGACAGAGACTTCACTTGGGCTGATGAGCACAGTGTACAGATTTGTGCCCCTAAAACCTGTATAACTTTGTTAACCAGTGTCACCCCAATAAGTTCAATAAAAAGAAAACAAAAAGGCAGAGTTGGAGAAAGGAAGGTTTATTGATTAAGAAGGCACCATCTCAAGATGGAGGGTGCATTAATGCTTCTGCAAATTCATCTTCAGAGAGTCTAGAATTCAGGGGACTTTATGTTAAGGAAGGGAGGAGGGACAGGGTAATGGGTGGGTGCCACAACCTTCGAGGTGGGGTTCAGGATTTGAAGGAGGGGCCGATGCACAAATAAAAATACTATATAAGCGCCGAAACCAGTTTGGCTCAGTGGATAGAGCATCAGCCTGTGGACTGAAAGGTCCCGGGTTCGATTCCAGTCAAGGGCATGTACCTTGGTTGCGGGCACATCCCCAGTGGGGGCTGTGCAAGAGGCAGCTGGTTGATGTTTCTCTCTCATTGACGTTTCTAACTCTCTATCCCTCTCAATTCATCTCTGTGTAAAATCAATTAAAAAATACTATATAAGAAATATGAATTTAGAAAGCATTGGGGGCCAGGTGGTGCCTCTTTCTTAAGGAGCCACACCATGACCTGGCCTTGTCCGCTTTTTATTTAGTTTTAGATACATATCTTGCCCTCAATTAAACATGGCAAACAGGTAGCAGACAGACCATCTCTAAGGTCAGTAAAGACGAGTAAGGTCCAGTAAACGTTTACTTGGAGGCTATCAGGTCAGGAAATTGCTTTGAGCCACTGCAATCTCAACACGAACAATCGGTGCCTAGCGTCAGCCCTGCTAACACTCAAGGTCCATTGGCTTCCCTTGATGCATTTTCATGACAGTACTGGCAAGCGGTGGCTTCCCACAGGTGGGTGAAGGCTGTAGAGAGCTAACAGCCAACAGGGATCAAGGATAAGCTCAAAATCTCTAAATGTTTTTATTTTGTTGATTCCTTTTGATCTGAGTCTGGTACTGAGGGTCCTGTCAAGCTTTAATACACAGTCATTATTTTATATGTATATCCCCATCTGTTTAGGAGAGGCACCTTCTGACTAGGCGTTGTTCTTGCAAAAACTCAAACCTCAAACCCAATTCCTCTAGCTCAGTGGTGGGTAAACTCATTAGTTAACAGAGCCCCAAATCAACAGCACAACTATTGAAATTTCTTTTGAGAGCCACATTTTTTTAAACTTAAACTTAATGTCACCTCTTCAAAATAGACTTGCCCAGGCTGTGGTATTTTGTGGAAGAGCCACACTCAAGAGGCCAAAGAGCCGCATGTGGCTTGAGAGCAGCAGTTTGCCGACCATGGCTCTATTTAATTAGCATATTTTTAGCTTTGGGAGAAATGCTGGCTAGAATTAAGAGTCAAAAAGAGCAAGTATTTCAATCTGTATTACACCACCATCATGGGAACCATTTTACGGTACTCAGTCACCCCTGATCTTTTTCAGATCATATAGTGAGTTTAACTGGGTTCTCTGAGAATCTAGAAGTAGCTCAAATTAAATGGTACAAAGCTTAGTGCTTAGCTCTTCATCTTCTCTTTTTTCCAAAACAAAATGACACAAAACAAGTCAAACCTGCTCCTCATTTTTTTGTTTTCTCTATCAGTGTTGCCGCCATTTATCCCAGAGCCATCTCCTGTTGCTTTCAGGTCTGCTCCTTCTGCGTCTTCCTGCTAGGTCCAGTCTTTACCGGGGCCATTCCTCCTCTTCCCTTAGATTTATTTTATTTTATTTTTTTTCTTTTAACACCTTTTTCTTTTTTATTTATTTATTTATTTATTTATTTATTTATTTATTTATTTATTTATTTTAAATATATTTTATTGATTTTTTTTGCCCCCCCCCCTTCCTCTCAACATACCCTCCCTTCCCAGAGTTTTGTGTCCATTGGTTGTACTTATATGCATGTATAATATACAAGTCCTTCGGTTGATCTATTATCTCCCCACTCAGATCTTCCTCCCCTCTCCACTGTAATTTGACAGTCTGCTTGTTGCTTTACTGTCTCTATATCTATCTTTTGGTTCATCAGTTTATAATGTTCTTTATTATCCATAAATGAGTGAGGTCATGTGGTGTTTTTCTTTCATTGATTGGCTTAGAAACACGAATCAGAAAGGATATATGCACCCCTATGTTCATAGCAGCACAATCTACAATAGCCAGAATTTGGAAACATCCTAGGTGCCCGTCAGCAGATGACTGGATCCAAAAACTATGGTACATCTACACAATGGAATACTATGCTGCCATAAAAAGAAGGAATTCTCATCATTTGCAGCAACCTGGATGGAATTGGAGAACATCATGCTGAGTGAAATAAGCCAATCTTCCCTTAGATTTAAACCCAAGTGTCACTCCTGCTGGAAGTCTTCCTGGAGACCCACAACCACAGCAGTTTCACTTCCTGTATATTCCTATAGGACTCTGTACTTTCCCATTCATAGCAATTATCACAAGGACTATGGCTGCTTTTAAAATTCTGTTTCTTCTCCCTAGACCACTGGGTCTTATCCTTGAGTAACTAGTGTGTAGCTCAGTTCTTGATCCTGTTGTAGTGTTGCCAGTGGGAGCAAGTTCTCTTGCAGTGTCAAGAGAAAAGAATTTCAAACAGAAGACAAGTGAAGAAGTTTAAACCCAATGGCAAGATTTTATTGGGGATTCAGGGAATGAATACACCCTTGAGGATGAATAAGGTGGGCAGGCTCTATCAGCAATTGCCAAGAGGCTCCTATTAATTCAATGTAAAGGACAGGTATCATTCAAATTATTCAACGACTTTCTGATTCTTCCTGGGCTGGAGTCAGACACTTCTCAACCAATCCCTTTTCTGGACCTACTTGGGTTCCTCTATTCAATTTGATTACCTTTTCAGTTCTTCCCAGGCGAGGCTCTGCCCCTATATGTCATCACCCTGGCTCTTACTGTGCGTGCCCAAAAGTTCTGTTATATCATCTGGTTTCTACTGGGCATGAGCCCAGCAGAGAAATGTCCCCTTCTCCTCCCCCTGAGAATTTGGTACCAAGCTGGCAGCACCCCTGGGATCTTCCTCTCCACTCTGCGGAGTAAGTGTCCTCGTTGGCAGTCTCTGGAGTGTCTGAATGAGTCTGTTTATGCTATAGCTTCCCAGCAAACTTGATGTGATGCTCTCCTGATATTTGCTTCAGCTCTCTAGCTTATTAAGCTTATTAAAAAAAACAACAACACAGATGTTTTTATTGATTCCAGAGAGAGGAAGAGAGGAGAGATAGAAACATCAATGATGAGAGAGAGTCATTGATCAGCTGCCTGCTGCATGCCCCCTACTGGGGATCAAGTTTGAAACCATGGCATGTGCCCTGACTGGAAATCAAACTATGACCTCCTGGTTCATGGGTTAATGCTCAACCACTGAGCCACACTGGCTGGGCTAAGCTTATTTTTTTTTATTCCATTGTCCTTCCTTCCATCCTTATATTAATAACTAGCTACCTATACTAACATATCTAGTTTTGGCTTCTTATTACGGAAAAACTAAAAAAAAACCCCCACACATCTGAATCTGCTAATAAAAATGTTCTTTGCTTTGTTGTCAGCAGCTTCCCTCTGGTGGGGGTTTTAGTTCCTGAACAACAACTCAAGACATGAATTAGCTGTTAAGGAAGAATTACCAGTCTCGAGACCCTGCATCATATCTCAGATTAATGTTTAAACTACCATTAATTATTGCTTAATTGGTTTTTTTGTTGTGTTTCTGTGCATCCGTAACCTTTAATTAGTACCTTCAGAGCTTGTTGCCTGCTTTCAGGACTCAAGTGACGCTTCTCTTGTTGAGGAGCTGGGGTGGGGGAGCCCAAAGAGGAGTGCCTTCTGGGTTTTAATTTAAGTAGGGATCCCACAAATACTGTTTGACTGAGTAAATTAATGCTTAAAATAATTTTACTCTTTAATCCAGGAAATCCCCTCTATAGAAGCTAGTTAAAAGAAATAATTAGATACTATATTAACTATGTATGGTGCTAGTTTGGTACTAGAAATATTGGGGAGGACATTTTGTATATGATTGTCTAACCACTATGTCATACATCTGAAATTAATACAAAATAATATTGACTGTAAAGTGTACTATATTACACTGTAAAGGTTAAGCGACTGTCTGACCATTCAACCAGCCGCTGGTAGGTATGACGCACACTGACCACTAGGGATCAGACCCTCAATGCAGGAGCTGCCCAGTGACAGCAACTTTGCAGAGTGCCCTCTCACAGCTTGGACCCTTTGGGGGATGTCAAAGAGCCGGTTTCGGCCCAATCCTCCCAGGCCAGGCCAAGGGACCCCACGTGCTAGCAGCTAGAGGGACTCCGCTCACTCGGCAGATGCCCTTCGAGCTATGGCACTGCCCCAGGGGTGGTTGGCCAGGGGGCGACTGTGGGAAGTTGGCTCCAGGGCGTGTCCAGCCCATCTCATCCAGTCCTGTCCCGCCAGCCACCTTCTAATTAATTTCCTTTCAATGTGCATGAATGCATCCACTGGACCACTAGTTAAAAATAAAATTAAGCCGAAACCGGTTTGGCTCAATGGATAGAGCGTCGGCTTGGGGACTGAAGGGACCCGGGTTCGATTCTGGTCAAGGGCATGTACCTTGGTTGCGGGCATATCCCCAGAGGCAAGAGGCAGCTGATCAATGACTCTCTCTCTCATCAATGTTTCTAACTCTCTATCTTTCTCCCTTCCTCTCTGTACAAAAATTAATACAAAAATCAATGAAATATATTAAAAAAAATAAAAATAAAATTAAGTCTTAGCTGTTTGACTCAGTGGATAGTGTTGGCCCGCAGACTGAAGGGTCCTGAGTTTGATTCCAGTCAAGGGTACATGCCTGGGTTGCAGACTCAATCTCCAGTAGGGGGCATGCAGGAGGCAGCCAGTTCATGATTCTCTTTCATCATTGATGTTTCTCTCTCTCCCTCTCTCTTCCTCTCTGAAATAAAGAAAAAGTATATATTTAAAAAAATGTTCAAGAGCAAGTGGGTCCTCACCTTCTAGTTTCTGGGAGGAACAAAATAAAAAAAAGAAAAGAAAAAAAATTAAATTTAAAAAATTAAGAAAGAAAGAAATAATTGCAAGTTTAAATAAAGATTTATTTACAAAGGTATTTATTATAGTATTTTTTTATTTTATAAAATCCAAACATTTAATACTAGGAAAGTTGATTAATAAATTATAGTGCATTTCTATCATGGAATAATCTGAGGTCATTATAATTGAAATTTTATGTATATTTATTAACAAGCAAAAATATTTGGGAAATAACATATATTGAAAACCTCAGAAGTACCCAAATATGTGCAATATATGTGTGTGCGTGCATGTATGTGTCTCTGTGTGTGTCAGTGTGTGGGTGTGTGTTATGGTGGTTCAGAATGAGACACCCCAAGATGTGCTTCAGTGGTATATAGATTACTTTAGCTAAAGGCAATTTTATTTACTGGAAGGCTGTTCTTATTATCCTGCCATGACTGTTTGAAGCCCACACTGTGTATTACCTTATCCCTAACTCAGGTTGTCTTATTTATTTACTTATTACAATAAAAGCAATAGTATTGAATAATTTATTGTCAAATATTTGAAAATGCAAGGGACATCCAGTCTTGGCATAAATAGTCATAATTTCTTGCCTGAATGTGTTTATAATTTAAAAAAATGAGAGCGATAATTGATAGTGTATCTAAGTACCTCTGTTTTTTGTATGTTTTACTATTTAAAATTTTATTTGTGAAATAACTTATGTAAATTTTTAAATTAAATTTACTGGGATGACATTGGTTAAGATGTTCATAAAGATTTCAAGTGTACATCTCTATGATATATGATCTGTCTATTACATTGTGTGCCCACCACCCAAAGTCATATCGTCTTCCATCACCATACAGAGTATTTGGCCTCTTTACCAGATACTATCTCCCCACAGCCTCTTCTCTGGTAATCACCACGCTCTGTGTCTATGAGTTTCAGGTTTTTTTTTTTTTCCTCTCCTGAGGATATTTATTATTTATTTTAGCCCTCATCCAAGGATATTTTTTCCATTGATCTTCAGAGAGAGAGAGAGTGGAAGGCATTGGAGGAAGGGAGAGTTAGATGGAAGAGAGGAGAGAGAGAGGGAGAGGGAGAAGGATAAGAAGAGGGAGAGGGAGAGGGGAGAGAGAGAGAAACATTTATGTGAGAAAGACTCATCTACTAGTTGCCTGCCTATCGAGCACCCACCGGGCCGGGGAGTGAACTTGCAATCCAAGTATGTGCCCTTGACTGAGAATCAAATCTGAGACCCTTTAGTCCATGGGTTGACCCTCTAACCACTGGGAAAACCCAGCATATGTTCTGACTGGGGATCCAATCTTGACCTCCTAGTTTAGGGGTGTCGAACTCAATCAGAGAAGGGGCCAAAATCTAAAATCCAGCCAAAATCGCGGGCCGAATGGTTTACTGAACAGTCATAAACTGACAATGTCATAAACTGACAGTGGAGTGCAGTGATGACAGCGCAGTGCGGGCCACATTGCAAGGCCTGGCGGGCTGGATTTGGCCCGCGGGCCTTGTGTTTGACACATGTGTCCTAGTTCATAGGTCAATGCTCAACTAGTGAGCCATGACAGCCAGGGGCTAATTCATTCTTACTCTCTTTTATTGAGTTCTTCGTCTCCAGAATTTCTGTTTGGTTCTTTTTTCTAAAGTTTCAGTCCTTTGGGTAAAGTTCCCATTTTGTTAGTTGTTTTGTTTGTTTTTGTTAATCCTCACCCTGAGGATATTTTCCCATTTATTTCTTTTTAGAGAGTGGAAGGTAGGGAGGGGGGAGAGAGAGAAAGAGAGTGGGAGAGAGAAACCTCAATGTGAGAGATACACATGGTTGCCTCCCCTACCTGCCCCCACCCGGCTGGGGTTTAGCTTTCAACCCAGGTATATATTCTTGACCAGGAACCGAACCCATGACCCTTTGGTGCATGGCACGATGCTCCAACTACTGAGCAACATTGGCCAGGGCTTGTTTGTTGATTTGTTTTCTGGGCACAATAAATTGCCTGTCTGTATTTCTTGCATCTTGTTGAATATTTTCAGAACTGCAATCTTGAACTTCCTGTCATTTATATTACATAATTCCATCTTTAAATTTGTTTTCTGGATTTTTTTTTCCTTTTGATCTGCCTTGCTACCGTGGTGATTCATGGTACTCGATGGATTCCTTCTCCATCTAGGCATCTAGACAAAAACATTAAGTTCCATTGTTGGCCGGAAAAGAAAAGGTATGAGTGGCACTTCTCTAGCAGATTAACACAATGATGTCTTTCTCTTATTTTCCAGTAGATGGCGCTGAACCACCAGTGTTTTAGCTCTGAAATTCCAGTACCATCTACCTTCCCACCTTCCCCGGCCCCTCAGCCAGGCATTGCTATCCGTGTAGGTGCAGTGCATGAGGGTGGGGCTGGCTGGGGGAACTGCCCGCTCCTTTTGTTTTGTCCTCCAGTAATGGTGACCTCAGAGCTCCACAGGCTCCCACCTGTGCCGCTGTCCTGGGACGGATCTCAGAGTGCACCCTTTGCCCAGGGAAAATAGCGATTCTGTAGTACCAGTTCCTGGGGTTGCAGATAATGTGTTCTGCAACCCAATACCCAGGGTGAAGCGAGGTGAACTCGGGGCAGCTAAGGGAGAGCAGATCTCCGTGGAGTCGTTTCTCTGCCTGTCATGCCACCGACAACTGCAGCTGCACTCTTGTGCTATGTCCTTCCTTCCCAAGTCTCTGGGCTCAGCTGCCCTCATACTGTGCACTGCTGCAGGAATGCCCACCGAGTCTCTGCTCCTCCGGGCGGGGCTGAAGGGAGCACTAGCCACACTGGATTCTTCCTGAGGGCTGTGAGGGAAGCATCTGTTCCAGGCCTCTCTCCTGGGCTTGTAGATGGCCATCTACCCTCCGTGGGTCCAAACATCGTTTCCGTGTTCAAATATCTCTTTTTTATAAGGACAGCAGTCTTACTGGATTATGGTCTAGCCAAATAACCTCGTTTTAACTTGATTACTTCTGTGTAGATCTTTGTCTAAGTAAGGACATATTTTGAGGTACCATGGTTTAAGATTCGAACACATATATATATTTTCTTTTCTGGTTGGGGGAAAGGACAAAATTCAACCCAAGTTGCACACAAGAACCATTAATGATTACTTTCATTCCAAAGGCTGGGGCATAGAAAAACCTCTAGCATTTCTTTCTCTAGTTACTTGCTACCCAGTAGTAATATTTTCCTAAGTAGATAATAGATGACAACACAGAAAATTTAAGTTCCATTTGCTGGCCTGAAAAGATAAGATCATTTGATTTTGTGATTAATATAGCTTGCTATGTTAAACACATGTTAACAGAGGTTGTGTTTGTGTAGAACACTATAGTTTAGAAAGAACTTTCTTATGCTCATTTAATCGATCCCTATAATCTTCCTTTTAAAAATATTTTTTATTGATTTTATAGAGGAAGAAAGTGGGAGAGACAGACACATCAATGATGAGAAAGAATTATGAATCTCCTGCTTCCTGCATGCCCCACATTGGGGACTGAACACATAACCCAAGTTGTGCCCTGACCTGTAATTGAACTGTGACTTTCTGATTCATAGGTTGATACTCGATCACTGAGCCACACGGCCAGGCCCTGTAATATTTTTAGAGAGATAAAGAAACTGCTTCTCAGAGGATAAGTGATTGGCACAAAATTGCACAACTAGCAATTCCAGAGGATTGCTTACGATCCAATTAGTCTAACTCCTCATTAAATGTTTATTCCATTGCAAAAAATAGATTCTATGGTCCGCCTGATTGAGCCAAGCTACTGGCCACTGCATTTAACAAAAGAATAGGATGTTCCATAAGTTGCACGGGTCTGATATAATACTTACTGACTTTTGTGAAACATTCCTCCTATCTAAGTATATTGGCTGCACGGGATCACTATTGCAATGAATAGATTCTAGAGGGGAAGCCTTTGATGTTTTATGTCTGTATGAGGTGTTCTAGCTTCTTTAGTTCCTAATACTTCTCAAATACTTCTTTTCCTCTTCCCTTCTGTACTGAGGGAAGCGGGTTACTTATCCCATGCCCTTTGATATCTACTCTTAAACTGTTGCTAGAAGTTATCAGCCCTCACCAAACTTTTGCACGGGAAAATGGAAAAATTCTCACTCAGAATACATTGAGATACTTCCCAAACATTTCCCAGAGAGTTTTCTTTCCCATATTATATGAGCAAAGAACTCAAAACACTACTGTCTTTTCCATATTAATGTATCTAATATGTTTTGATTACTGCAATTGGGTGTTTCAATTAACATGATTCTTCTTGAATGGCTGTTTTTTAATTTTTGTGTTACTGTTATTAAATTTATATTGTATCTTTCTTAAAAGAAGAATGAATTACAATGTAATAAATTATATGTTGTATATAATTATATATATATAAATTATATATTATATTATAAACTACATATATGAATTATATATAAAATATGATAATAATAATACAAACATACATACATATGTACGCTATACAATGCTTCCTATTGGCCATGGTACTTTGTATGTCACTTAGGTGGAAAGGAAGGAGATGAGAAGGAACTATAATTTACAGTTGACTATATGCCTTAGGCTGACTCTGAAGTAAGTATTATTGCCCTTATTTTACAGATGAAGAGACCGAGGCTTGGAGGTGTGAGTTGTCCAAGGTCACAAAGTGGCAGAGCTGGGACTTGGATTTAGGTCTGTCTGTCTGGCGAATAATTCCACATCATATGTCCTACCCTAGCTGGCCAGAAGGGACTAGTAAAAGGTTCACTTCCTTGTTTAACATTTGTTAAGTGAGATCTGAGAAGAAGATGTTGTGAACTTGGTTTGTAAGAAGATACCAGGGTGCCGGGCACAAAGGGTCCAGTTCAAATTGCAATTGTTCTTTTGTTGACTAAGATTAAGATTAAAAAAAAAATCAGAATAAGATTAAGATTCACTGTTTCATCTGATTGCATGGGGATCCATGGGAGATTTCTGGGCATAAAGTCCCAGGTCCGAGGGTTATTCTCAGAGCTGCATGGGGTGTCAAACTGACTACAATTGATGGTCACCCTCTGGGCCTGTGGAAAGGTGATGGGGAATAAGGAGTCTGATGGAATCTACCTTCTGGTGTAGTTGCTTCACTCAGACCAAATCTGTAAGTGGTTAGATCTCAGAAAAGATCTGTAAGGAAATCCAGCCTGCTATGTTGTTGTGCTATAAGTTTTTACCTCCCCTTCTTCCTGAGTGCTCAGTGGAATCCCCTTCTGAGGAGCTGTGGCCCTGCTATTGGCTGCTCCTGGGGACAGTTCTCAGTGAGAGTAGCTCATGTGGGCTCCGGCTGTTGCTGCCTGTTCCCTGGCTCAAACTCAGCAACAGAACCTAGTCCAGCCCTGGGTCGTGGTTTACATCTAGAATATGAAGCAGGTGACAAGAGTGACGGTGCTCTTGATCTTGGGTGAGTTATTTTGGGATTAAGAAGCGTTGGGATCTGGGTTTAGACAGCAATCTACCACGTTGCCTGTGACCATTCTTTATCCAGGATGTTGAGGAGTGGCTTTGGAGTCCTATTTTTTCTCAGCATTTATTTGAGGTGTGTCTTATTTTTTCTCAGCATTTATTTGAGGGCAATAAGATGTTCTGTTACTAAACCCCAGGTCCATCCAGGAGGCAGAGAAATTAGACCTTCTGCCTCTGAACAGTTTTCCTGGGATTCCCTCAGAATAAATAAAAAATGTCCTGGAACCCAGTGAGAAGTAAATGGTAGTGAAGTAGAGGTGGAGGTGGATTGACTGTGGGAGAGAACATGGAGGGTGCATAGCTGGGCCTTCAACTCAACTTGGTTTCAGGGTAAGAGCTAGTATTGTGTTTTTACTCCCACAGGTACTTTGAGCCTTGCTAAGACCACCCAGCCCACCTTCATGCTCTCAGATGAAGGACAAGAAGTGAACATACCCTGTAACCACACCAAGATTGCTACAAATGAGTATATATTCTGGTACCAACAGATCCACAACCAGGGGCCACAATTTGTTATTCAAGGATATAATACGGACATGGCAAATGAAGTGGCATCTCTGTTGATCGCTGCTGACAGGAAGTCTAGCGTGCTGAGGCTGCCCTGGGCTTCCCTGAAAGACACTGCTGTGTACTACTGCATTGTAATTGGGGCACAGTGAGGCCGACAGGGCTGCACCTGTGCAGTATTCCCCTGTGGGTGGGAGTGTAGCCCAGAAGGCAGCCCAAGAGTAGTGCTTGCAAAAATGTTTACTTTATTTCATTATTTTCCAAAGGTATTAGCAAATCCAGGTGTTACTTTGCTACTAAAATTTTGTTGATCTTATTTTTTAAATAGGTATTCCATTTACATGGTCTGAAATTCAAAAGTACAAATGGAATACAATGCAGTGTCTTCATCCCACCGTCCCATCAGCTCATCCCTGAGCTACTCAATATACAAAACAAGGCAATCTGTGGTAGTTACACTATTGTTGCTTAGCTCAATGATGCTCCTCAGTTCATGTATAAAGACACACACACACACACACACACACACACACACACTATGCACATACACACTACATACCTTTACATACACTCTGTACATAGTCAATGGGGACAACTTGCTTCTCAGCTTTAAAAAAATTTAGCCTCAGTGTCAGATTATTATTTATTGTCACACAAAGTTTCAACATTTCTTTGGCCTCTTGCATCCATGAGATGATTTCCAAGACTCTTCTGAGTTCACACCACTCTGTTGCCCCTCTATCTGTTTTCCTTTGTCCCATTCCCCTGCTGTGAATGGCATGGCGAGGAGAAGGGAGATGACAGTGGAGAGGAGGGTGGGGAGAAATTTTGTTTGTATTTGGTGTGATAGATTATTTTGGGGGATATCTGTAGTAGACACAGAGATTCCAGGTCATTATCACATTTCAAAGTTGAGTCCTTTGGGTGGGGGAAGGGAAACAGGAATAATGGCTAAGTTTCTGGGAATTTTGCTAGTATTTCTGTGGCTTTATCAGGATGGCGAGGGATTATTATTATTATTAATGTTTTAAAATTGATTTTAGAGAGAAAGGAATGGAGAAGGAGAGAGAGAGACAGAATCATTGATCCGCTGACTCATGCATGGCCCCCACTGGGGATTGAGCCCGCAACCCGGGCCTGTGCTTGACCAGGAATGGAACTGTGACCTCTTGAATGGGATAATGCTCAAACCACTGAACACACCAGCCAGGCTATCATTATCATCATTATTTTTTGGGGAGGGGATTGTCTCTAATTTTGGAAGAAGGGAAAGTAATATTTGATGATATTTTCTATTTGATGATATATATTCTCTTTCTGTCCTCCGTATGAGTCAATGAAACAAAAGGAAAAGACCATGGGATGCAAGAGTGTTTCCATTCAGCTCATCTTAAAGTCTGATAGGGAAGTTTTCCAATATTATGGAAAAACCAAATAATTATAGAGCTTTAGTGCATATTCTTCTCCCCCTTAATCCCTTATATTTATGGTGAAAGGCAATATTTTTCTGAACTCAGATGTATCAGGGCCCAGGGCAGGCTGCCTCAAGATATCCCACAATAGAATGTTGATTTTTTGGAATTTAAAATCACTTGAGAAACAGCAGGACCTGGAGGAGCTCTTTTCTGTTCCTTTAAAAGCAAGAAATAAATCTCCATGACAGGTGTTCTCCCTGGTGGCTGAGAGACTGAGAGACAAACTTCTCACAAGGGTAATAAAACCCAGAGTTGAAAGTGAATATAAATAAAACTTGTAATGAATATCTTTACTAATTTACTACCCAAGCCCAAACTTTTAGATTACTCACTAATAAATAACCAAATCTGCTTAGACTCCTAATGAGTACTATCTTTATCCTGTCAATTTCTCAACAAATTTATTATTTCTTTGTCTAAAAAGTATAAAAAGGTACCTACATAGTTTGATCACTTCTTTGAGCTTCATTTTATGATCTAAGCATCATATTATGATTCTCCCATATATGTGTATTAAGTTCCTCCCCCTCCTGTTAAACTAATTTTGTGTCAATTTTATTATTTTACAACTAGTTCAGCCATAAGAACTAAAGAAGGGTAGATTGGGAGACTTCTCTTCTGCTCTCCAATAGATATTATCCTTTAAACTATAGGCCGAATGCACATAAATTTGTGCACTCAAGGGGGTGGGTCTCTCAGCCCAGCCTGGGCCCTCTCCACAGTCCGGGACCTCTTGGGGGATGTCCACCTGCTGGCCTAGGCTCACTCCCCTAGGGATTGAGCCTAAGCTGGCAGTCAGACATCCCTCTGGCAGCCTGGGAGCCCTCGGAGTATATCTGACTGTGGCTTAAGCCTGCTCCCTGCTGTAGTGGGACATTCTTAGCACTCCTGAGGAGGCTGGAGAGGCTCCTATCACTGCCGCTGGGTTCGCAGGAGTCAGTCTGGCTTGTGGCTGAGCAGAGCTCCCCCTGTGGGAGCATACTGACCACAAGGGGGCAACTTCTGCATTGAGCGTCTTCCTCCTGGTATCCAGTGTGTGTTATAGTGACCAGTCATCCCTGGTCATTCTGCAGTTAGGGTCAATTTGCATATTACCCTTTGATTATATAGGACTAGAGGCCCGGTGCATGAAATTCGTGCATGGGGCAGGTGTCCCTCAGCCTGGCCTGCACCCTTTTCAATCCAGGACCCTTTGGGCTTAAACCAGCAGTCAGACATTCTTCTTGCAATCTGGGACCACTGGCTCCTAACCACTCACCTGCCTGATCGCCCCTAACACCTCTGCCTGCCTGCTTGATGCCTCTAACTGCTCCCCTGCCTCCCTGATTGCCCCTAATCATTCTATCTGCCTGTCTGATCACCCCTAACTCCTTTGCCTGCTGGTCTGATCACCCCTAACCTCTCTGTTTGCCTGCCTGATGGCCCTTAACCACTCTGCCTGCCAGCCTAATTGTCCCTAACTGCTTGATGGGGGGCGGGGGCCAATCCTGGGAGGGGCCATCTGCCTACCTGATTACCCCTAACCACTCTGCCTGTCTACCAGATCACCCCTAACTTCTGATCTGCCTACCTGACCACCTCTCAACACTCTGCCTGCCTGATCACCCCTAAACGCCTCTGCCTTGCCCCTGCCACCCTGGCTTTACCCAGAAGGACGCCCAGATGCTCATCCAGAAGACATCTGGTCTAATTAACATATTACCCTTTTATTAGTATAATTTTTATTATTTTATTAAAAAAACCATGTTATTGATTTTTGAAAGAGTGAGAAAGGAAGACGGATATAGAGATGGAAACATCAACAGAGAGAAACATCAATTGGCTGCCTCCTGCATGTCCCCTACTAGGCATCAAGCCTGCAACTTGGGCATGTACCCTGACCAGGAATTTGAATTGTTTGATACTCAACCACTGAGCCGCACTGGGCAGGCTAAATAGATAGCTTTTAAAATGGCGGCAGCCAATCACAGTAATAAAAAAAAAGTAAAGAAGCAAGGAACAAACTCAAGTAAAAGAGAATTTAAATAAAATAAAAGAGGAGTTCTAAATTAATGAGGAAGAACAGAATTATTCCTCAAATGTTTTTGTATAAAAAAAAAAAAAAAAAGAGAAAGAAAAAACATTTTTGTATCAATTGCTTGGGTCAGAGTTCTTGGACTATATCCTGAAGCATTCCCACAGAGCAGGGAGAATGAACGTGAAACCTGCCTGATGAGGGCACAGAAGTTCACAGCAGTCTGCTTTAAGTACAAACAGCCTCAAGTTTACTAAAAAAGATGGAGGGATTATTTTTATTTTACTGCATAACATATCCATATTGATTTTGATGCACCATAATCTTTTAAATAATTCACCAGTTGGCACATTTTCTAACTTTCCAATAATAATAGTGCTCTCAGCCATAGCCAGTTTTGCTCAGTAGATAGAGCATTGCCCTGCAGATTAAAAGGTCCTGGGTTCAATTTTGACCAAGGACACATGCCCGGGTTGTGGGCTTGATTCCCCAGTAGGGGGCATGCAGGAGGCAGCTGAACATTGAAGATTCTATCTCTGAAAAAAAGAAAATAAAAAAATAATATTTTTTTCAGATGATTTATCAGATTTATTTCATATTTTGTCTTGAGGGCAAGAGTATACTAATTTGAGAAGCACAAAGTTGAATATTTAAAAAAAGTGTTGCAAGATCATCAAGTAATCAATAAATATTGGCTGAATAAAGAAATGAAATACTGTACATAATGAAATTCCAGAGAGAGAAAGAGTAGTTACTAAATCACAAAGTTATCAGTAAAAAAATATTTTTATGCTAATTAAGTAATTAAATGGGGAATAACTTTTTAAACTTAAAAACAATGGAAGAAATAAAAAATAGAATTTAATTACATAAATATTAAAAGCTAATGTATTCTATGAAAAATGACCAAAATTACATTCAAACTGCAGTATACTATTAATATGCTGCTAATATGACAACGATTAATAATTTTTATAAATTTATATATGTGCATAAAAATAAAAACATTAATATCTAAATATGCAAATATATAGAAGATATTAGGCAATTTACACGAGAAAAAATAACATGGTTCACAAACATGTGGAAAATGTAAACCTACTGGTAGTCATAAAACTTAAAAAACCCTATTAAGGAATTACAGGAATAGTTTAACAGCAATAAAAAAGAGAACTTGGACAGGATGCAGCAAAATAGAGATATTCTAGTGGAAGAGTAAATGAGTAAGCTATTTTGGAAAATAATTAAAAAAATATGACAATCTATAAACATTAATTTTCTTTGCTATAATTTTCTCTGAGGAATCTGTCTTCTGGAGACCCTCAGTGCATAATAAATAATTATTTACAAATATATTTGAAAGTTATTTATGTGAAAATAAAAATGTAGAATCTTAAAGGGAAAGACTTAATAACTCAAGTAAAATATTATATAGCAAATTAATGATATTTATAATAAGAATCTGTAATGATTATTTAAAAGTAGAAATTGAAAAGATTCAAGATATTAACTGGTATGATTGCTACTTAGTAAAAATATGAATTGTGTAAAGGTTGGAAAGTAATACACCAAGATATTGATAAATAGAGGAGCAGAATATGTCACCCCGCCATGTCCCACTTTGACTTGTGGATTATTTCGAACTGAAGACAACTAGGACCCAAGAGACTCAGGAAGCTTATTTGCACGCCATGGCAAAGATTTGTTTACCAAACATTTGCTCTTCTCATCTTCTTGTGAGTTACTTTTCTTCCTTTTGAAGCTCCAGATCCTTATCCCCTTCTTCTCGGCTCAGATTGGTATATAAGTTACTGTTACCTGATCGCCAGGGAATCTCATATTTTTATGGGGGTTCCATTCATACAGAATTTGTTTTTCTCCTGTTAATCTGTCTATTTCAATTTATTTATTTATTTTATTTATTTATTTTTAAATTAGTCATGCTTTCATTTTTTAAAAATGTATTTTATTGATTTTTTACAGAGAGGAAAGGAGAGGGATAGAGAGTTAGAAACATCGATGAGAGAGAATCATCAATCAGCTGCCTCTTGCACACCTCCTACTGGGGATGTGTCCGCAACCCTGGTACATGCCCTTGACTGGAATTGAACCTGGGACCTTTCAGTCCGTAGGCTGATGCTCTAGCCACTGAGCCAAACCGGTTTTGGCTGTCTATGTCAATTTAAATATTAGGCCAGCCAAAGAACCTAGAAGAGAAGAAGGAAAGTTTTCCATCCCTACAATAATGTAGATACTTACTTGATAGAATAAGTAGTGATTGTTCTCTTTCTTAATATATTTTTTTATTGATTTTACATAGAGAGGAATTGAGAGGGATAGAGAGTTAGAAACATCGATGAGAGAGAAACATCGACCAGCTGCCTCTTGCACACCCCCTACTGGGAATGTGCCCGCAACCAAGGTACATGTCCTTGACCAGAATCGAACCCGGGACCTTTCAGTCCGCAGGCCGACGCTCTATCCACTGAGCCAAACCTGTTTCGGCTGATTGTTCTCTTTTTAAACTATTTCATATATTTTACAAAATATAAACCTTATTTGACTTATACTCTATGCATCATTTTCTCTACATTCTCTAAAATTCCTCCTAGCTCTGAAGTTCATGACCCTGATTTAGTCACCTATACCTCAGCAATGACCTCCTAACTGGTGCAGTTTCCATTGTATTCTTTTTGCTATATTAATAGTTCAAATTTTGAGTATGAAATTTTGTATGCTATACATACAAAGCACTTTGTATATAGTAGTCTGTGTATTCCTCTTAATAATATCCTGATGGTGTCCCTATTTTACAGATAAGGAAATTGGTACTTGAAGACATTAAATAACTTGCTCAAGCTCAGTGAGAGAGATTAAGTGGAAGAGCTAGATTGCAAAACCAGGTCAGTTAGAGGCCGGAGCACAACCTTTTAAAGATTACTCTAGCCGTGGCTAGTATGATCATTTGGTATACACCAAAAGTTCATGTGTTTTATTCTGGGTCAGGGCATTTACCCAGGTTGCAGGTTTGGTACTTGGTTGGGGTGTGTATCTATATATGGGAGGCAACTGATCGATGTTTCTTACATTGCTCACTCTCTCTCTCCCTCTCCCTTTGTCTCTCTCTCAAAAAACAACAAAAACAAAACCCCTCCAAAAACAAACAAAACCCCCCACCAAAACAAAACAAAACAAAACAAATGGGTGAAGACTAAAAAAAAGATCACTACACAATGCCTATCAACCTATCATCCCAAATTACTCTTATGGACAAGTAGCCAGCTTAAATGTGTAGAGTTCTATTTTCATAATATCACTCACTTGCTCAAAAGTATCAGTAGTATTTTTTGCTAATAAATAATCTACAAATTCAGGCATTCACAATCTTCTCCTCCAGCTCTATTTTTCATTATACTTTAGCCCATTCTCTTCTCCCTCTCTTCCATATATTCATGTATGTCCCTAGATGACTGTCATTTAGCTATCCTCTATTATTTGGTCAGAGAAAGGCCTGAATATATTTGAGGAGATGACTACATTACATCCATCTTGGTATCAGCAAAGTAGAAAAAAAAATTCTGATATAAGCAATCAGAGAACTGTTGTATTTAAGAAACAATTTACAGGGCATCTCAGAGAGCATTTTAAATGAAGTGCTGATTTAAGTCCTTGTTGGATTTAAAGAGAATATTTACTGTGCTAGCCCAATAAGATAAAGAAGAAAGACCTTTTGAAAGATAATTTTTCTACTTGTGGGGAGGCTAATGGTAGTGAAGAGAGGAGGTTCTCTCCTTGGATCTGAGAAAATTTCCTAGAATTCAACCAGGTGTTCTCCTGTACTTTACATTATCTACTGCTCATGATATCCTCAGGCAACTGTTGTGGGAACAATGAAATAATTTGACTGGGCATTGTAATGGACATCTTGAAATACTTGATTATTTGCCCTGTATCAAACCTTAATACTGCCAGTTCCCTTTCCATGTACTATTGAGACTCAACAAGCATTCTTCTACAATTACTACTGAAAGTATGACCTGAGAACCAGTGGCACCAACATTTCCAGTAAGCTTGCTGGAAATATAAACTATCCAGCCCCACTCAGACCTAAAGAAACAAAATCTGCGTTTTAGCACAATCCCTACGTGATTCATCTGCACATTAAGACTGAGAAGCATTGCTCTACAGCAAGCACGTCAAACTCACGGTCCATGGGCCATATGAGGTCCACAATGAATATTTTTGCAACCTAGCCAATGTAGTGGTATGTAAGAAATGTTTTAATAAAAAATTTTGTAACTTAATTTTACAACATCTTGTTATACATAATCTATATATATAAAAGCCTAAGTGACCATTATGACCAGTCAACTGAACAATCGATTGCTTTGACACACACTGACCACCAGGGGGCAGGTGCTTAATGAAGGAGCTGTCCCCTGGTGGTCAGTGTGCTCCCACAGCCAATCTCCTGCAGTTCCTCCCCTTGGCTGGCTGGCCCTAATTGGCCCCAAACGGCCCCAGTTGGGACTGGGTGAGATAGCTTGAATCAGCCCTGATCGCTGGCCTGGCTGAGGGACGCCACCCATGCAGGAATCTGTGCATCGGGTCTCTAGTTATTAATAACGAATTACAACGTTCGCTAATGACTGATTACTATAATTGTGTTGCATTCGTTTCCCTTATAGGCCTTATGCACAGGCACACCACTTCTTTCCACTAATACTAGCAGCAAATATTTTAGCAGCCGATTGCCATGCCATTAGTCTTGGACTGACTTGTTTGGTGTGCGTAATGGGAAATATTTCGCTTTCAGGGAACAAGAAAAACAGGTTTACTTGCATTGCACTTATTAATTTGGGCAGTTATTCAGTGTCTGGTAAGTTAATGTTCAAGAAAAAATATTAATTTTTATTAAAATGTTCTATTATTTCATGTTAAGGATTACTCATTTATTTCAGCCCTTTGTATTCAGCATGTCTCTATCAAAATAAACCTGTTTCTATGAAAATTTAAGCTTTTGTTTTTTTTGCAGCTCACATAAACTTAAACCTTGTTTATTCGGCCCAAGTTAGCCTTTGTGTTTGACAGGCTTGCTCTACACTGTTTCCCAAAGTGTGGTATGGGAAGAGTTTGGTGGGGGTACGTGTTGCACCGGAATTTGGTGGGGATAGGCACTGCACCGTGCTTAGCTGCGCCTGATTCTACGTTCTCATGAGTATGAGGGGTACTCGGCATTACGAAAATTATAGAGGGGGTACACATATGTCAAAAGTTTGGGAAACACTGCTACAGCATATTCCATTACTGTACTTTAAGAACCTTCTGAACACAAGATGGCAGTGTTTCCTATCTCTTCAGATCCTTCCTCAGATTTGAAGCGAAGCTCACTTTGAAGTGTGTGGGAGAGTGAACAGGCTTGTCGCTGATTGGACAGGTAGGAACAGAGACGTCCTCCCCTGGAAGAATAACCAGAGTAACACCCTCCACAGGAGAGAGAACCGCTTTTTGATTGAGGGGCTGCGTTCACCTGTTAGGTCCTAGCTGGGGAGAGAATGGGGCTGTTTCTGCGAGTTCTTTTGGTGATTTTGTGGCTTTCAGTGGACTGTGAGTTGGAGGCTCCCGGTGATGAGGACGGAGGGATCCGGGGACATAGCCCATAGGATGGAGGGGAAAGGGCCAGGATCCATTCCGCTGACTCTTTGGTTATCTCTGGGGTTGTGGGAAGAAAAAAAATGACTCAGTGTAGTGACCAAACCTTTTTTATTTTTTCTTCTTTTGGCATTGTGTTTCTACCTAGGGTTGAGCAGCCAAAAAGTGGAACAGAATCCTCAGACCTTGAGCATCCAGGAGAGTGAAAAGGCGGTTCTGACCTGTAGTTATGCAAATTTTTCTCCAGCGTTCATTCAGTGGTACCGACAAGATCCAGGAAGAGGCCCCATCTTCTTGCTATTAATACGTGAAAACGAGCCATCGAAACTAGCGGGAAGATGGAGGGCCACCTTTGATACCACCGTCAAACAGAGCTCCTTTTATATCACAGCCTCTCACCCGGCAGACTCAGCCACCTACCTCTGCGCTGCAGACACACAGCAGGGCCCTGCCGCCCGCTTCCTGCACCCAAACCCTGCTAACCATCCACAGTTCACCAGAGCTGCTGCTTGTGCAGTCCCTCAAAAGCTTGCGACGGCTCCTGGAAAAATAAAGTGGGGGTTAATGTATTTGAAAGGGATAAAGATGCAAGACAGCACTGGCTGACTGGGAGTGGGGATCCATCTAACAGTCACAGTGATCCAAAACTAACTGTATGGCTGAGCAACTCATGAGATTTACAGGGCTCATGCCTCGGTTGAGAATGGACTCCCAGTAGGGGGCGTGCTGGAGGCAGCAGATCAATGATTCTCATCGCTGATGTTTCTATTCCTCTCTCCCTCTTCCTTCCTATCTCTGAAATAAATATAAATTATATATATCTGAGAAAATGAAAATGATGGGCTTAAACATGTGATTCTCAAGCTTCTGCCAGCTATGAAATTCAGAGTATAATTTTTCAAAAATAAAACAGGCAGCTCAGTTTGTTGGAGCATCGTTCAGTACACCAAAAGGCTATGGGTTTGATTCCCATTCAGGGCGCATACTTAGGTTTCGGGGTTGATCCCAGGCTGGGAGGCAACCAATCAATGTTTCTCTCTCACAACAATGTCTCTCCCTTTTTCTTTCTCCCCTCTCCGCTCTTTCAATTTTTATTTATTTGTGGTTGTTGTTTTCTCTCTCTGAAAAAAATCAATAAAAATATCCTCAGGTGAGGATTAGAAAAAACAAACAAACAAACAAACAAACAAAAAAGAAATAAACCAAAACAAAATGCCTTGAAGAATGCCCGAGCCCAGGGAAAGAGGATTTGCTTTATTTATTATTATTGTTTTCTGAGACAGTTAATGCTGTCCAGTTTTTGTGACTAGGTCAGAACAGCATGAGAAATATAGAGCTAATCACATTCCTCTTAAACAATTACATAAAAATAACCCCATATTCTTTGAGATCCTTTTAAACAGCACCAAATAATGATGATGATAATAATGATGATGATAAGGATAGGATAAAAAAATGACCTGTAATCTTTAATGATTAAGGCATTATATATGTGTCCTTATCTCCCCATATCTCCCCTCAACTCATGCCCTCCCCCCCTAGTGTCTGTGGCCATTGGTTAGGCTTATATGCATGCATACAAGTGCTTTGGTTGATCTACCCCTTACCCCCAACCTCCCCTACCTTCCCTCTGAGGTTTGATGGTCTGATCAATGCTTCTCTGGATCTGTTTTTGTTCATCAATTTATGTTGTTTATTATATTCCATAAATGAGTAAGATCATGTGATATTTATCTTTCTCTGACTGGCTTATTTCACTTAGCACAATGCTCTCCAGTTCCATCCATACTGTTGCAAATGGTAAGAATTCCTTTTTTTTTTTTTTTTAAGAAAATAGGTTATTTAATATTTACACATATTTTTTTTTGTTTTACAAAATAAAGATATATTACAATGGTTTATATAGACTTATATTCTTAACATCTTTACTAAACTTAATCTCTATGTACATATACAACTTTTGATACTCAATTTAGGGAGATATTGGTACAATCTGCATTGGGCTGGATTCAAAATTGTAAAGTTAAGAACTCATTTGCGGAATCTAGTGAACAAAATAAACTGATGAACAAAAATAGACCCAGAGACATAGAAGCATTGCATATGATTGGTTGGCAAACTCATTAATCAACAGAGCCAAATATCAACAGTACAATGATTGAAATTTCCTTTGAGAGCCAAAAACTGACTTCTGCACATGGGCCACCAAGTTTCAATTGCACTGTACATTTCAATAGCACAGATATTTTGTGGAAGAGCCATACTCAAGGGGCCAAAGAGCAGCTTGTGACTCTCGAGCCGCAGTTTACCGACCATTGGCATAGACTGTCAAACCTCAGAGGGAAGGCAGGGGAAGGAGGGTAGAAAGAGATCAACCAATGAACATGTATGCATGCATATTAGCATTACCCAAGGACACAGACAATGGGTGGTGAAGGCCTGGGGTGGGGGCTGGAGTGGGCTGGAAGTAGTTAATGGGGGAAGAATGGGGACTTTTGTAATACTCTCAATACTAAAGATTAAATAAATAAATGAATTTAAACTATTATAAAATAAAATAACATTAAAAATAAAAAAGAAATGCTTTGTCAATAATACCTTGCATTTGCAAATCTTTTAAAACATTTTTTTATTAAATTATTATCTGGGTACATATACCATTGCCTCCCCTCCCATACATACTCCCCTCCCCAGAGTTTTGTGTCCATTGGTTGTACTTATATGCATGTATACAAGTCCTTCGGTTGATCTCTTATCTACCCCAGGTCCCCCTATCCTCCCCGCTGTAATTTGACAGTCTGCTTGTTGCTTTACTGTCTCTATATCTATCTTTAGGTTATTCAGTTTATAATGTTCTTTATCATCCACAAATGAGTGAGGTCATGTGGTGTTTCTCTTTCAGAGACTGGCTTATTTCACTCAGCATGATATTCTCCAATTCCATCCAGGTTGCTGCAAATGGTGAGAATTTCTTCTTTTTTATGGCAGCATAATATTCCATTGTGTAGATGTACCATAGTTTTTGGATCCAATCATCTGCTGATGCGCACCTAGGCTGTTTCCAAATCCTAGCTATTGTAAATTGTGCTGCTATGAACATAGGGGTGCATATATCCTTTCTGATTGGTATTTCTAGCTTCTTGGGATATATTCCTAGGAGTGAGATTACTGGTTCAAATGGGAGTTCCATTTTCAGTTTTTTGAGGAAGCTCCACACTGTTCTCCACAGTGGCTGCACCAGTCTGCATTCCCACCAGCAGTGCACGAGGGTTCCTTTTTATCTGCAACCTTGCCAACACTTGTCATTTGTTGATTTGTTGATTTTGGCCATTCTGACAGGTGTGAGAAGGTACCGCATCGTTGTTTTGATTTGCATCTCTCAGATAATTAGACCATAGTTTTTTGATCCAATCATCTGCTGATGGGCACCTAGGCTGTTTCCAAATCCTAGCTATTGTAAACTGTGCTGCTATGAACATAGGGGTGCATATATCCTTTATGATTGGTGTTTCTAGTTTCTTGGGATATATTCCTAGAAGTAGGATCACTGGGTCAAATGGGAGTTCCATTTTTAGTTTTTTGAGGAAACTCCATACTGTTCTCCACAGAGGCTGCACCAGTCTGCATTCCCACCAGCAGTGCACGAGGGTTCCTTTTTCTCTGCATCCTTGCCAGCACTTGTCTTTTGTTTATTTGTTGATGATAGCCATTCTGACAGGTGTGAGATGGTATCGCATTGTCATTTTGATTTGCATCTCTCAGATAATTAGTGATTTGAGCATGTTTTCATATGTCTCTTAGCCTTCCTAATGTCTTCTTCGAAAAGTATCTATTTAGGTCCTTTGCCCATTTTTTGATTGGGTTATTTATCTTCCTTTTGTTAAGTTGTATGAGTTCCCTGTAAATGTTGGAGATTAATCCCTTACTGGTGATAACATTGGCAAATATGTTCTCCCATGCAGTGGTCTTTCTTGCTGTTTTGTTGATGGTTTCTTTTATTGTGCAAAAGCTTTTTATTTTGATGTAGTTCCATTGACCTGTATTTTTTGTTATTAGTCATCTTGTGAACAGATAAGCATGCCATATTGGCCAACATGCCATAAGTCATAAGCATCACAGATAGATTTAGAGCCTTTGTTCACAATGCGAGTGGTATCAGTTGAGTGTGTCTACATATAACTTTTGAAAAGAGGGAACTTGCACCTTCTCATTTTAGGGGATAAGTTCTGAGTTGATAAAAATTTTTGTAACCCCACAATGTCATTTCTATAGGACTGGAGCAGAATGTGCCACCCAAAATTTCTCTCTTTGACACAAGGATTATTTTGAGCTGATTATTTTTAAGAATCAGCAGACATGGAAGCTCTGAAAACTGAGTAGAAGTTAGCTTTTTTAAGAGACATTTTCATTTACTGTATAAAGGTAATATTCATTTGTAAATGTGTCTGGAAGAGGAGGATGACAGTCTCTAAAAACACTTAAGAACAGAGAAGGGGAGAGGTCTTAACTTAAATCTGCACAACAACTATTGATATATCCTTGTTTATTGTGCTTTGTCTGAAAACCTCCCATAAATGGCTCCCCTCCCCCCAACATCTTTTCATTTTTTGGTCTTGAGATGAAGATAGTGCTTAAGATGATAACTTGGGTGATTTTTAGGAGTTACTTGGTTTTCCTGGGTCTCTTCTATAATAGAAGGTATACATGTTATTAAATTTCTGTTTGCTTTTCTACTGTTAATCTGTCTTTAATTACAGGGATCTTAGCCAAGAACCTTGAAGGATAGAGGGAAAAATATCCCCCCGCTCCAGTCCCACACTCATATTCCCTGAAATGGATCTCCTGGTTGGTTACTTTTTCAGCTGAAGTGGGTGGAAGAAAAAGCTTTTTTTTTTTTCCTTTTCTTTTTTTTTTTTTTCTTTTCAGAATTACACTTGCTATTTGGCCATAATCCAATACTACCCTCATTATATAAGACCTGACTTTCATTTATATAAAATAGTTGGGTGTTTATCTATATTAGATTTCATTGGAAGAAAATTGCTTCCATATCTTATTCCTCTCAGAAGTTTTTCTTAGCTCTGGTCTGCTATTGGCACTCTAGGATTCCAGGTAATTCTTCCTAATAAAAGAGTAATATGCTGCCAAAACCGATTTGGCTCAGTGGATAGAGCGTCGGCCTGCGGACTGAAAGGTCCCAGGTTCGATTCCAGTCAAGGGCATGTACAATGGTTGTGGTCATATCCCTTGTAGGGGGTGTGCAGGAGGCAGCTGATTGATGTCTCTCTCTCATCGATATTTCTAACTCTCTATCCCTCTCCCTTCCTCTCTGTAAAAAAAAAAAATCAATAAAATATATGTTAAAAAAAGAGTAATATGCAAATTAACCATCACTCTGCTATACCCACCAGCCACACCCACCAGCCATGCCCACCAGCCAATCAGAGAGATTATGCAAATAAACCCAACCAAGATGGCTACTGCCACAGAGAGCAGAAGGGAGGCTTGGGTTTCCCAGGCAATGGAGGAAGCCAAGCTTTCTGCCTGTTCCTGCTGGTCTAAGCCTCCACTCAAGGCCACAAAGTTTCAATTATAGAAGGTAAACAAATCCAAACAGAAATGGTGGCAACCACGGAGCTGGAGAGAGCAGGAGGCTAGGGTTGCCCCCGGCAATGGGAGGAGCAAAGCTTTCTACACACCCTGGCCAGCGCAGGCCTCCACTCCAGGCTACAAAGTTTCAATTATAGAAGTTAAATAAATTCCAATAGAAATGGCTGATGGCCACAGAGTGAGCAGGAGGCTTGGCTCCGTTCCAGGTTACGAAGTTTCAATTGTAGAAGTAAATTCCAGATACTAGGGCCTCCACTTGGGTCACCAGGGGCATAGCTGGCCTGCAAACCACCACAGACCCATCACTCAGGCCGCCACATGCCCCAAGGGAACCCCCACCCTGATCCAGAACACTCTTCAGGGCAAACCAGCTGGCTGGCCCCCACCCATGCACCAGGCCTCTATCCTATCTAATAAAAGAATAATATACAGATTGACCATCACTCCAACACACAATATGGCTGCCCCCATGTGGTCAAAGATCCTGCCCCCATGCGGACACAAGATGGCCATCACAAGATGGCCAGCAGGGGAGGGCAGTTGGGAGGGACCAGGCCTGCAAGGGAGGCAGTTGGGGGCGATCAAGCCTTCAGGGGAGGGCAGTTAGGGGTGACCAGGCTGGCAGAGGAGGGAAGTTGGGGGCAAACAGGCTGTCAGGGGAGTAGTAGGCATCAATCAGGCTGGCATGGGAGCGGTTAGGGGGTGATCATGCTGGCAAGCAGAAGTGGTTAGGAACAATCAGGAAGGCAGGCAGGCGAGCAGTTGGAAGCCAGTAGTCCTGGATTGTGAGAGGGATGTCCGATTGCTTGGTTAGGCCCGATCCTGGCTGGGATCAAGCCTAAATGGGCAGTCAGACATCCCTCGAGGGGTCCCAGGTTGGAGAGGGTGCAGGCTGAGCTGAGGGAAACCCTCCCGCCCCTGTGCACGAATCTCCTGCAGATATATTTTTACTGTGCCCTTAATTATTTCCAAAATTACTTATGTTTTCACTGTGCAGTGACTTCATCATTTTACTGTTTTGTCTGTAGATATTCAAGTCTATCACTATTGTCTTAATAATGTGATACCCAGAATTGGGGGGTAATATTCCAGTCATTCTAAACAGATACTAATGGGATTTTACTTTTTTATCTGAATATTATATTATTATTGTTAATCAAAAGCCACCATATCCTCATAATTCTGCTTGAATTAGACAAAGATATTCTTACTTCATTTTTATAGGTGAGGGCTTGTGCTCTAATCTTTTTTTTTTTTTTTGTGTGTGTGTGTGTCTGTACATTACTTTTATTTTTAATTTCATCATCCAAGGCAAATATCTTCACATCCTAGCATGTATTTCTCTCAATCTGATGCTTACTGCCAGCAAGGCCATCCAAAGCACAGCCTAGTGAGCTTGATCTTATTATATCTGCCTAAAGAATGGCTCCATTGCTTTTACATAAAGGCACTAATGTACTCAAAAGTCTGATAGACTTACTGTATAAGTCAGTTTCTTTGTAAAGTAAACTACTCCTCTATTTTATAAGCCCCATTTTTCATTGAGCCAAGGATTAATAAAATCTACAGAGAGTGATATATCATATTGAAATCGGGCAACCAGTAGGTCTGGGCTGCTTGTCACTACTTGAGCCAATTAAGCAGAGACAAGGTTAAATCATACATGAGCGTTTATTCCAATACTGCCGGCAGTATGGGAGAGCAGCAGGTCATCCACGAAAATCTGCTTTTCCTTCCTCATAAGCCAGCTGCTTATATTAGGTAGAAGGACAAAGGTTACATGGGAAAATAGAAATTACAGGGAGTAGGCAAGGTATAATGGTTACAGGTTACAGGCAATGAGAGCTTTGGCGGGCACCTTTGGGACCAAATAGTTTCAGCAACAGGATTGTTAATCTTTCCATGATGATAGGTAGTTCTCAGATAACGAGAATGGACTGACTGCATTCCGAGGTTAATTCCCATGTTCCAAAGCGTACAACTCTCAGCCAGGTTAGAATGTGCTTTCTCTAATCCGAACAGAACAATCGCAGTTAACAGAGCATGATTACTATTTCTTATAATTATAGCTAGTCCCCACTATTCTATTTCCGACCCTAACAATATATTTTGTAAGAAAGAAACATATTCATGGAACTTTTAATCTATCTCTAAATGGAAAGAAAAGGTTAGTTTCCTGTGGAGGGTCTGGATCTTTGGTCCTGTGTCTGGTCTCCAGGGGGCGATGTTGCACAAAGGAGAGATCCCTGTGTCTCTAAGATCAGCATCTTCCCCTCAGCTCCTCCTTCCTGCAGCTGGCCTATTGAGTTCTTTGAAGACAGAGACAAGTGAGAAGAATCAGAGATTAGAAAGCACGCGAGATAATCTAGTATTTTTTTGTGTTTTCACCTGAACCAGGGATTTATAGCCTAATCTTCCTCACACCTCTTATTTCTGAGAGTTGAATTCCACAGCTGCTTTCCTGCATGCTGAAGGGAGATCTTCCAGAAAGAAGCTGGCAACATTTCCACTGCTCAGACATGCTCTTGCTGCTCGTCCCAGTCCTGGGGATGCTTTTTACCCCGAGTGAGTAGTAGTCTATTTTGGTCTCTAGTTCCACTGAAGTAACTGTTTTCTTGTTTGAATTTTAGCAGAAGTACTTTTCAGAGTCAAGTCTGTGCTGCTTTCACTGATATAATATTGATTTTTGCAGGAGACGCCAGAGCCCAGTCAGTGACCCAGCCTGACAACCACATCAGTGTTTCTGAAGGAGCCTCACTGGAGCTGAGGTGCAAGTATACTGGAGCCTTGTATTTCTACTGGTATGTCCAAGACCGCAGCCAAGGCCTCCAGCTTCTACTCAAGTACCTTTCAGGGGACACCTTGGTTAAAGGCATTAAGAATTTTGAGGCTGAACTTAGGAAGAATGAGTCGTCCTTCAACCTGAGGAAACACTTTGCTCATTGGAGTGACTCAGCTGAGTACTTCTGTGCTGTGAGTGCCACAGTGCTGGGAACTGCATGAGGAGCTGAACACAAACTCTGTGAGACACGAGGGAAGAGAACTGCACCGGGAATGTTTTGGATTCTGACATAGTAGAAGCCACGGTGTTCTTATTACATATTTTAGAGATGCTCAGGGGCGTGCTGAGCCAAGATGAGGTGGACACAGTTTAATGATTGGATCTGAGAGTTGGGACGTGGTACTGGAGGGATTTACTTTTCATTCATCATTTTATCTTTTAATAATTCAAAACAAAAGTGAAGTCCTTTGGATGACTTACTTCATTCTCACAAACTTACTACCTTTCCAACTTGGTAATTTTAAGATACTTTCTTGGAATCTTTTCTGCTCCATCCCATGACAGTTACTTTCCTTCATTTTTAAATGTCCCATTTAGGAAGGAGGACATAATTAGGATGGCGCATAGCTTAGAATACTCTATGCTTGTGCAGATTTTAGTAACTTATTAGAAATATTGCAGAAGGAAGAGTGAATAACTCAACATTTTTAGTATTTCTCCAAGGACTATAAAAAGAGAGGGGACGCTAAATATACATGTCAAATTCTATGTTTTAAATTAGAGATCATTTTATTTTTTCCAAATTATAACAATAGATTCCTATTTTTTGATATCTGAAATTCTGTAAATTTACACCAGAACTCTTCAAAATTGGTGGGATAGTAACTTTTGTCAATTTCTCACAAAGGCCATCATTGTTTCTTTTGTACTTGTATTCTTTTTTTCATATAATTTCACTGTTAAAATATCAGAAGTTGCTTCTCATCTGTTTTGCATTGAAACTACAAGGTGTAAAGGCTAGCAAAGTCTGGCCCTTGAAAATATACTGATTAAGAATTTCAGTGGGCCCTAGCTAAGTTGGCTCAGTGGATAGAGCATCGGCCTGTGGACCAAAGGCTCCCAGATTCAATTTTGGTCATGTATCTTGGTTGCAGGCTCCACCCCAGCCAGGCTTTGGTCCGGGCTTGTGCAGGAGACAACCAATCGATGTGTTTCTCTCACTCCAATGTTTCTCTCTTTGTCTTTCCCTGTCTTCCACTCTCCCTAAAAATCACTGAAAAAATATCTTTGGGTGAGGATTAACAACAATAATAACAAATAATAATAAAAAATTAAAAAAAGAACATTATAAAAAAGAATTTCAGTGGGAAGTAAAATGTTGAAGGCATGTGATCATTCCTTGACTAGAATGAAAAAACTCTATGACAAGAATTTGTATTAAGTACAGTACCTAAAGTCTTGGAAGTTAATGACTTCAAAGGAGAGTAAAGGAAAGTGGACGGAGATTGGGCTTTTTAGTTGTATACATCTTGATGCTGTAATGGCTAAGAGATTAAGATTATAGAAATTTAAAGATATAGAGAATAATAATAGTGGATTGTGGTTAGTGATTTACCTCAGTGAAGGGGGACACCAGTAGGAATCAGAATTATTTTTCAAATCATATGTTATATGTATTTGAAAGCTTTTAGAAAATGAAGCTACTTGTGTTATATGTATTTGAAAGCTTTTTGAAAATGAAGGTAAGTGTCATAAACACATTCATAATAATTATTGCTAATTTAATGTTTTATTTTTGAGAGGCTGATTAACTTTATGACACTTATAGTAACCAACTGAATTCCATAACCCAAAATGATCATAAGTGGGTATTTTCTAAGTATGTATCAGAAGAAGAAATGCCAATTTCACTCTTTTTCAAATTATTTTACTTTTTTTCTTTTTTTAAAAAAATATATTTTATTGATTTTTGTACAGAGAAGAAGGGAGAGAGATAGAGAGTTAGAAACATCAATGAGAGTCATCGATCAGCTGCCTCTTGCACACCCCCTACTGGGGATATGCCCACAACCAAGGTACATGCTCTTGACCGGAATCGAACCCGGGGCCCTTTAGTCCCCAAGCCGACGCTCTGTCCATTGAGCCAAACCGGTCCCGGCAATTTTACTTTTTTTCATTAGATAATTTTTATTTTTTAATTAGAGTTGACATACATTATTATATTATATTATATCACTTAATTATATTTCTTAATTTACTAAGTGATCATCCTCATAAATCTCACACCAATCAAATATCACACCTAGTAATTCGAATACTAGAGGCCTTTGCGTGTGGGGGGTGTACCTCAGCCTGGCCTCTTGCAGTCCAGGAGCCCTCGGGGGATGTCCATTGGAGCGGGCCTAAACTGGCAGTTGGACATCCTTAGTGCTGCTGCGGAGGCAGCAGAGGCTCCCACCACCGCCACTGCTCTCACCAGCTGTGAACCCATCTTCTGGCTGAGTGGTGTGCACTTCCAGTGGGAGTGCACTTACCACTATGGGGCAGCTCCTACGTTGAGTGGGATCGGGCCCAAATGAGCTCATTGACATCCCCGGAGGGGTCCCATATTGCACGAGGGTGTAGGCCAGGCCAAGGGACCCCTCTGGTGCATAATCACCAGGCCCAGGAGGGATGCAGAAAGTTGGCCAGCTGGGGAGGAACTGCAGGAGGGCTCCAGGGCATGTCCGCCCTGTGTGGCTCAGTCTTGATTGGTTAGACTCCAGCAGCAAGCTAAGCTACTGGTTGGAACATCTTCTCCCTGGTGGTCAGTGCACGTTATAGCAAGTGGTTGAGTGGCCTTAGCATATCATTAGCATATTATGCTTTGATTGGTTGAATGGATGACCGGACAACTGGGCGACTGGAGACTTAGCATATGAGGCTTTTATTATGTAGACTAGAGGCGTGGTGCACAAAATTCATACACGGGGGAAGAAGGGGTCTCTCAGCCGTGCCTGCATCCTCTCCAATCTGGGACCCCTTGGGATTGGGCCTAAACTGGCAGTTAGACATCCCTCTTGCAATACAGGACCATTAGATCCTAACCGCTCACCTGCCTGCCTATCTGATTGCCCCTAACTACCTCTGCCTGCCAGCTTGATCGCCCCTAATTCCTTCCCTCCTGGCCTGATTCCCCCCCCCCCCCCACTTCTTTCCTGCCAGCCTGATTGCCCCTTAACTGCTCTCTGATGGCCTGATTACCCCTAACTGCTCCCCTGTTGGTCTGATCGCCCCTAACTGCCCTCCCCTGCCAGACTGATCACCCCCCCCCCCAAATTGTCCTCCTCTGTAGGCCTGGTCCCTCCCAACTGCCCTCCTCTGCTGGCCTGATTGCCCACAACTGCCCTCCCCTGCTGACCATCTTATGTTCACATGGGGGTGGCCATCTTGCGTTTTAGAGTGATGGTCAATTTGCATATTACTCTTTTATTAGATAAGATTCCCAAGTTATAGGACTTCCACTTAGTGAGATTTCAGGCAGTTCTGAATAATAGTTGTTCTGTAGTTTTAGTTGTAATTTTGATGAGGTTGTGGGAGGGCAAGTACCAGGTTTATCTATCCTGACATCTTGACTATAAGTTCACCAATTACTTTCAATTCCAAACTGAGGTTGACTACAGAGGAGATATAACTTGTGGTACTAAGGACCTCAAGTACTTTCCATACTTGACAGCAGCAACCTTGTCTGAGATATCAAAGTTTGTTTCATTTATATAATTATTCTATCATTGTGAAAAACTTTCACATAATACATAATATATTGTATTAAGGAGAAAAATGAAACCCTTAGTTACTTGAACATAATTATATATATTTGCTATGTGAAAAAATGGTAACATATTTTGAAAACATATTATCTATATCTTTCATATTAATAGATATAGTCACCAAAACCAGTTTGGCTCAGTGGATAGAGCATCAGCCTGCAAACTGAAAGGTCCCAGGGCATGTACCTTGGTTACGGGCACATCCCCAGTGGGGGTTGTGCAGGAGGCAGCTGATCGATGTTTCTCATCAATGTTTCTAAGTCTCTATCTCTCACCCTTCCTCTCTGTAAAAAATAAATAAAATATATTAAAAAAATAGATATGGTTATCTCTAATTATAAAGTTTCAACTTTTTAAAAAGAAATAAAACATTTTTATTTTTCTTCTCAGTTTCTCTCTTTCCCAAGACAAACTTACAAACTTTGTTTCTCACATCCATGTTTTATATTGCTGATACATATGTTTTGTTTTGTGCTAAAAAATGTGTAGTGATGTGTTTTTAAAATTTACATGAATCCAATCCCACTGTATGTGCAATTGTAAAACTTGTATTTTTCATTAAAAGTATTTTTGAGAAAAAGAAAAACTTATGCATATGGATATATTTTATTACTTTAACAGCTATGTAGTATCCCATTTTAAAATATATGTCCCTTTAAAAAATATATATATTTTATTGATTTTTCACAGAGAATAAGGGAGAGGGATAGAGAGCTAGAAACATTGATGGGAGAGAAACATCAGTCAGCTGCCTCCTGCACACCTCCTACTGGGGATGTGCCTGCAACCAAGGTACATGCCCTTGACCAGAATAGAACCCGGGACCCCTCAGTTCGCACTTCGTATATGTTCCTTTTTGATGAACATTTGTATATTGCAAAAATCATCAGTGATGATCTTAAGCTCATCTGGACAATCATTTACAAAGCTTAATAGGCCACATAAGTTTGAGTGTTTATAAGGGGAATTCCTTCAGCTATCTACATAAGAGTTCAAGGACTATTTTATTTGCAACTCACCCTCCCCTTCTCCCTTATCAAGTACTCAGGTGTGAGGAAATAAGACCAAATAATCCATTCAGACTTAGAAGCCTCATGCTCCAAAAGAAACCAATATCTTCTGCAACAGTTACAAAATCAGTGCCCCAAAGCTATGGCTTCCTACCAAGCAGTCATAATTTATTTACAGTCTAGAAGTAATTTACCAGAAAGAGACCATTTGGCCATAGCAATGTTATCTGTAATGCATCTGATATTCCACATTTTTCAGATTTCCAGATGAAAAAAGGTAGAAAGTGAATAAAAATTTCTCATTTAGGAGAAAGGATCTGGTTAATCCTTTACTCAGGGGTGGTTTGAAATTTTTATTACCATAAAAATTCTATAAGGAATGGAATTATACATGTTTCCTTAGATAGAGGTGCAGAATGTTCTATGTCATATACCTAGAAGTGGTACTGCTGGGTTATATGATTTATATTTTAAAAAACTTACTGGTATTCCAATATTTACCTTGAAAATGTTCTTACCAGTTTCAAGTCCTCAGGAGCATAAAAGGATTCCCCTTTCTTCACATTCATGTACTTGATATTCTCTGTGTCCCATCTCCTCTTCCCTACCCGTGTTTCTTGCATTTCCCAAATAAACTACTTGCACTCAAATATCCTTTTCAAGGTTAGCTCTGGTGATACTCAATCTAAGGATTTTGGTACAGAAGTGGTCTTAACAAGCAAATAGAATGCGAATCTGGAATTAAATTATTCATGGTCCAAATGCAACAACAATCCCAGTATTAGAGGTAAGTGGGATGGTGCTAAGTCCTGACAGGTTGCAGCAAGACTATGGCTAATTACTTGTGTTAAATCAGCATGGGATTCAGGTAGAAGTTGTTACAGTAGTTTATGTGATAACTTTAGCATTTGATAGGTATTTTGTTAATGGTAATTTTATGTCCTGTGGTGTTGGTTAGTAGTTGATAGTTTTCAGCAGGGAAGAGCAAGAGCAAAATGGAACCAACAGCACAGTGTTTGCTTTTTGCTATCATTAACTAACAATGATCTTTAGAAGGTAATGGCTACTGCTTCCTATCTGCTTCCCACATCTTGTGAAAATTCACTTTTGTACTTAAAGCCATTAAAAAAAGGGGATTTATAGTTTCATACACAACCAAAATGACAATAGAATAACCCAGAATAAGAACTGAAAGCCACTATCGACAAAAAAAGAATCTTAAGCTCCGCATATTCTTTTTTTTTTTTTTTTTTTTTTTTTTTTTTGTAATCCTTACCTGAGGATATTTTCCCATTGATTTTAAAGGGAGTGGAAGAGAGAGGGAAAGACAGAGAGAAACATTGATGTGAAAGAAACACATCGATTGGTTGCCTCCTGCATGCCATGACCAGGGCCTGGGCCGGAGAGGAGCCTGCAACCTAGGTATGAGCCCTTGACTGGAACTGAACCTTAGACCCTTCAGTCTGCAGGCTCTCTATCCACAGAGCCAGACCATCCAGGGCTCTCATACTCTTCTAATCCAGATATTACTAAAATTTTCTTTTATTATAGTCAGTGGGCCTTACTGAGAACTCATTACAAATATCTAAGCAGATGCAATGATGACAGCTCCAGCTTTAGGCAATGGAGGATTGTTATTAGAAACAGAAGACCTTAGTTAAGAGAAGTGGGGATACGATCAGAAAGCAGAATTTAAAAAAAAAAAAATTAATTGTGAAATGGTAGTCATAGGTGCATGATGTCAGGTTCTCAATCTTCATCTTAGTGACAAAGCAAATTTCTTGTATGATTTATTTCACACACCTTCAAAAGCACTTGTTGAACAATTTACTAAGAATTATGTAACACATCTTAAAGCTCACGGTGAGGTATTAATATAAGCATAAAACTTTTAAATTTAATCCCTTGTCAGAGCTATTGTTTGCAAATATCTCCAATTTGAAAACAACCACAGGCCCCTTGCCCAGGCCACCCCACACCTCAAGGGAACCCCCATCCTGATCTGAGACACCTTTCAGGGCAAACCAGCTGATTGGCCCCCACCTATGCTCCAGGCCTCCATCCTATCTAATAAAAGAGTAATATGCAGATTGACCATCACTCCAACACATAAGATGGCTGCCCCCATGTGCTTAAAGATCCTGCCCCTATGTGGTTATAAGATGGTCACCACAAGATGGCCAGCAAGGGAGGGCATTTGGGAGGGACCAGGCCTGCAAGGGAGTTAGTTGGGGGCAATCAGGCCAGCAGGCAGTGAGGGGTGACAAGGCTGGGAGAGGAGGGAAGTTAGGGGTGACCGGGCCTGCAGGGAAGGGCAGTTGGGGGTGATCAGGCCTGCAGGGGAGGGCAGGTAGGGGCAAACAGGTTGGCAGGGGAGTAGTTAGGCATCAATCAGGCTGGCAAGGGAGTAGTTAGGGGGTGATCAGGCTGGCAGGCAGAAGTGGTTAGGGGCAATCAGGAAGGCAGGCAGGCGAACAGTTGGGAGCAAGCAGTCCTGGATTGTGAGAGGGATCCCAGGTTGGAGAGGGTGCAGGCTGCGCTGAGAGACTCCCCCCCCCCCCCTTGCTGTGCATGAATTTTGTGCAGCAGGCCTCTAGTATTCATATAAACTTTATAATGTTTTGGGGGGAAAAAACACAACAACAACAACAAAAATGATGACCAAGAGAATGCTGTAATCAACATCTGGAATCCAGCTCAGAAGAATGAAGAGAAGGGAGAATTCCATAATTTGGCTGATGCAAAGATATTTCTGACTGTCTAGTGTGTGACAGTTGTGTGACCACAGAGGAAGGAGTCCAAGTTTCTCAGCAGAACACCAGGACTTCTGTGTTCTGAACCTTTGCTTTGGTTTTCAGAATTCCCTACATCCCATCTGTCGGATCCCTCCCTCTGAGGGGCACTGTAATTGTCACATGGGTGCAACTGGAATATTATATCTTGAGAGGATTGCCCCAATGTACATATCCTTTTATTCAATAATGAAAAAATCCCAAAGAACAAGAATGGAGACAGACAATTGTCCTTTAGGCTTAAAAAACCCCCGGAAGTGTCGTGAGAAGAGCCGAGACTTGGTTCTGTCCATGTGCCTCAAAGATATTGGGAGGAAATGGCCCAGTTTGGCCCTGACTTTACCCATTTATGTTACTCCTGAAGGTGTCTTTGTCACAATGTGAATAAGCTGCCATCTTTTGGAAGAGGGGCTCATATGAAAGTCTGCATTCCCAACTTTTCTTGAAACAGATCTATGTTCTGTGGCCACCATCCTGAGACCAGTTCCTGTGGTCCAGTTCCTGTCGCTGGGATTCAGGGGCACTAGAGTGGATCCTCCTTTACCCCATGCCCCACATGCCCCTTCACATTCAGGAATTGAGCTGAACTTACTTTGGGGGAGGCCTTTCAAGGGTGACAGGTGTCACAGATGGAAGGATGGAGAATGGAGAGGCACACACCCTGCTCGGTCCCTCCCTGTGTGGGTCAGGCAGATGAAGGCCGGCCAGCCTACCCCACAATTGGGTGAGATAGTGTCCTCTGTTTCCACCTCTCACCCCATGGACCTGGCCACTCCCCTCAGCTCTGGCAGCCCTCTGCGTTCCATGACAGTATGCTCTGCCCTCTCATGCTGCTTGTCCTAAATCAGAAGGAAGAGAGCAGCTGGCCCACAGACAACTACACAGAAAGATAGGGCTCATGGCTGGTGAACGCAGTGGTGGGGGCAGGAGCCTCTCCTGCCTCTGTGGCAGCGCTAAGGAGCAGCAAGCCAAGTGGTAAGGAGCAGTGAGCAGGTGCTGGTAAGGAGTGAGGGGTCCCGGCCTGTGAGAGGGATTTCCAACTGTTGGCTTAGGCTTGTTTCCCAAGCTGGCAGGCAGACACCCCCTGAGGGTTTCTGGACTGTGAGAGGGTGCAGGCCAGGCTGAGGGACCCCCTCCCAGTGCACAAATTTCATGCATCAGGCCTCTAGTAGTCTAATAAATAAGTATGTTGTCAGATGGGTATAGAATTATTGGGATGATCTCTTAGAAAGTTATATCATGTTTAATCACTGAGGAGTATACCTGAAAAAATATTATATGTCAACTGTAATTGAAAAATAAAAAATGATTTTAAAAAATCTACTGCTACAATTCATCAATGACATTTATGTTCTTTTGAGCTCATGGTGTGGATGATAGATTCCCTCAGAGGAATGAAGTGTTGCTGTAACACAATGGACAAGGTTGCCTTGAAAATGTAAGGATATCATGGATAGTGAGACGGTTCACTTGGTTTATTTCTTTTTTTCAAATGTTTTTTTAAAAAAAATTGATTTCAGAGAGAGAAAGGAAGATGGAGAGATAGAAACATCAATGATGAGAGAGAATCATTAATTGGCTGCCTCCTGTTCAATGGCGCAACCTAGACATTTGCCCCAACCTCCTGGTTAATGGGTAGATACTCAACCATTGAGCTGAGCAACACCGGCCAGGCTCACTCTGTTTATTTCTACTCTGACTTCAGGTTGAGAAGGTTAGAGCAGTGGTTGGGAAACTCATTAGTCAACAGAGCCAAACATCAACAGTACAACAATTGCAATTTCTTTTGAGAGCCAAATTTTTAAACTTAAACTATATAGGCAGGTACATGGTAATTAACTTAATTAGGGTACTCCTAAGCTGGCCTTTGCTAAAAACTCAAGGGGTCAAAGAACGCATATGACCACAGGGTTAGAGGAATGCTCCATTAACCACCCCCCAAAACACACACACACACACACACACACACACACACACACACACACAAACAAACAAAAAAATACAACAACATAGGTAAAAGGAGGAAGACACCACCTGCTCACAGAGATTAGACATGGGGTAGAAGGGAAAGGAAGAGAAATAAGTGATTATGAACCTAAACAGTATCTGGACCCAAATGTTCTACCCACGCCTGAAGCTTGTTACTATCTACACGTTGATGCAGGACCATGTCATCGCCTTTTCTGAATTCATGGAGAGTGAGTCTTCCAAGAGGCACCCTGGGAAAGATGTCCTTGTTCAAAGATACACCAGTAAAGCTTAGTAAAGGCATACTTTTTTCTAAGTTTGTCCTGTGAACTTTTAGCATTTAAAAATATATTTGTATTTATTTCAGAGATGAAGGGAGAGGGAGAGAGAAAGGGAAATATCAATGATGAGAAAGAATCATCCTGCATGCCTCCTACTGAGGATTGAGCTTGCAACCCAGGCATGTGCCCTGACCAGGAATTGAACCATGACCTCCTGGTTCACAATTCGATGCTCAACTACTGAGCCATGCCAACTGAGTAAGAAATATTTTTTGACCACTGCTGCAGAGTGTCCAATATTGTTTATTTGTGGGGAAAAAAGTTTCTTCTAACTTCCCGAATTATCTACTAATGATTAAATACATGTTATTGATATTCCTCTGATTTTTATTTTAAAAATTGCTTATGTAATACTTCTGTGAATCAGAAGGAGGCTAAAAATGGCTTAATAAGAATAAGTAAAATTGAACTCCTCACAAAAATATGGCATAAAGCTTCCAAGTCAGGCGTTGTACTGAGAAAAAAAATAAGCTTATGAAAAAATACTAAGCATTCTTTCGATTTACAAAGGACCATCTTGACAGTTAACAGGTGTCATTAAAAAAATGCCAGAGGTGAAAGTATAAGACTGACTTTTGAGGAGGTTAACATGCCTGCCAATTTAGTAACTTGTCCACAAGGGGGTGGATTTTCTCAACACATGTACATTTCCTGCTTAAATTCTGAGCTCACATTCATCCTTTCACTCTGACCTTAATCTTACACTTAGAAGCCCAAACCCAAGGACACCAGAAAAGCTAAGAATGAACTCTTTTTCAGGATCAGTGATTGTGTTATTGTTAATGTTTGGTAAGTAATAGTAAATGTAAATGTAAGTAAATGTAAATGTTAGTAAATAGTAAGTAAATGTAAGTAAAATGTAAATGTAAGTAAATGTAAATGTTAGTCTTTTGTTCCATTATGTTGTATATGTTTAAGCACAATTTTCTTAAGTAGTAAGGCCCCAGATCATGCCCAAAGTAGCATTATTGTTATTATTATTATTTTTTTCCAGGAAGAAGTAATGGTGGTAATTCAGTGACCCAAACAAAAGGCCAAGTGACCCTCTCAGAAGGGGCTCCCCTGACTGTGAACTGCTCCTATGAAACCACATGGTACTCCACGCTTTTCTGGTATGTTCAGAAACCGGGAAAAGGTCCACAGCTCCTCCTGAAAGCTGAGAAGGTCAATGATAAGGGAAGCAACAAAGGATTTGTAGCCACATACCGAAAACAACCAAATACCTTCCACTTGGAGAAAGCCTCAGTCCACCAGTCAGATTCTGCCATGTACTACTGTGTGCTGAGTGACACAGTGACAGACACTGCAGGGGGAGCTGAGCACAAACTCTGAGTAGCAAGGAGAAGCGTAGCACTGAGGGTCTGACTTCATGATCCACTCTAGTTTAAGGACTAGGATCTAGTCTACTATTGTTGTCGTCCAACACTCTACCCTGGGCACTCATGATGGTATAAAAATCACCCACATCAAGTCTAAGAACATTGCGAGCGGAGGAAAAGTAAACATGCCTCGTATGAGGTGCCTTACTAGTGAGACTGAAAGCATTCTGTCACCATAGGTTCTTAATCACAGTTGAAATTTGTGATTTTTCAAAGTATAAGGCTTGAATAAAGGAAATGGTCTATGTGTTCATCTTTGCATAAAATTGTAGCTCCTGAACTGTCCCAAGTCATCCAAGGAGGTATTGAATTTAGAGGCACATAACACACGAGGTAGCAAACGTTTCCCTGACGAGCTGTGGCAAGAATGGATCATTTCTGTGGAAACTTTAGCGTAAGAAACAATAGTTTCTTAAAAGAAGAATTACAAGAAAGGAAGGAGGAAGTAGAGAGAGTGTTGCACATAACCGTGCATATGGAAACAGGAGACGGAACGTGTCTCATTTTCTTTATGGGGAAATTACACGGCAGGCAAAGGGCAGTTTTCTCCATGCACATCAAAGCAACGTTATTATATTCTCTGCTATTAGAATAGTGTTTGCATCACAGTAAAATCTCTTCTGATATTTATTAAATTACTAAACAAGTAGGAAAACTTATTATTGCTACCAAAAAAGATGCCATCTTTTTCATTAAACAAATTTATTCAACAAAAATTATTTGTATCAGGTAATAATCTAAGAGACAGTACAGAGAACAAACAAAATTTGCTGCCTGAATAGAGCTCAAATTCTAATACAGGCCTTATTCCATGTTACTGCTATTCTTTTTTTTTTTTTTAAATATATTTTATTGATTTTTTTACAGAGAGGAGGAGAGAGTGATAGAGAGCTAGAAACATCGATGAGAGAGAAACATCGACCAGCTGCCTCTTGCACACCTCCTACTGGGGATGTGCCGCAACCAATGTACATGCCCTTGACAGGAATCAAACCTGGGACCTTTCAGTCCGCAGACAGACGCTCTATCCACTGAGCCAAACTGGTTTCGGCATGTTATTGCTATTCTAATCTTTAATGTACATTAGGTCATTTAATGCAGATCCCATTGCCAGTAGTACTGAACCAGAAAATTTTTTTAAACTTCTTTTTACTTTAAAAAAATATTTTTATTGATTTTTTTACAGAGAAGAAGAGAGAGGGATAGAGAGTTAGAAACATCGATGAGAGAAAAACATCAATCAGCTGTCTTGTACAACCCCTCCTAGGGATGTGCCCACAACCAAAGTACATGCCCTTGACCGGAATCGAACCTGGGACCTTTCAGTCCGCAGGCTGACACTCTATCCACTGAGCCAAACCGGTTTCGGCTAACTTCTTTTTACTTTTGTATAAATTCTTTATTGTTGAAAGTATTACATATGTCTTTCCCCCCCTTCCCCAATTAACCTCTCCCTGCCATTCCCACCCCCCAGCACATACCCTCAACCCCCCACTCTCTGTGTCCATGGGTTATGTTAATATGCATGCATACAACTCATTTGATCTCTTAGCCCCACCCTCCCTGGCCTTCCCCCTGAGGTTTGATGGTCTGTTTGATACTTCTCTGTCTCTGTATCTATTTTTGTTCACTAGTTGATGTTGTTCATTATATTCCACAAATGAGTTAGATTATGTGATATTTATGTTTCCCCAACTGGCTTATTTCCCTTAGTACAATGCTATCTAGGTACATCCATGCTATTGCAAATGGTAAGAGTCCTTTCCTTTTCACAGCAGCATAGTATTCCATTGCTTAGATGTAATACAGTTTTCTAATCCACCCATCAACTGTGGGCACTTAGGCTGTTTCCAAATTTTAGCTATTGCAAATTGAGGCTACTAATCAATGATTTTCTCTCATCATTGATGTCTTTAGCTTTCTGCTGGAAGCCGATCATTGTTTTTTTTTTTTTTTTGTTTGTTTGTTTTAAACTTAGAATTAGTTTATTTCTGGGACATGCTCAGTTCATTTGCTAAAACCCTCCACAACAAAAACCCATCTTACTTTGTCCATGGAAACAAACATCATTAGATAGGTTTCATGGAGATCATTGTTTTAATAATAGAGAACTGTAGACAGGAAATTCAGAGGGCTAGTCAACCTTAATTGCTCTAAGCAGTGTTTCCCACGACAGAGCACTAAGTTAAGTATACAATTTTACCTATATGCTCCCAAAAATTCTAGTTTAGCACTTCTTAGTTGGGATTCAGGATTCTGTATTTTAACAACTCCGCCAGGTGATTCTCATCATGAGAGAAGTTTGGGAAATACTGCAAAGGGTCAGAGATAATTACTAGACATTGGTAGTTAAAGAAACCCCCACCTGTTAGTACTAAATTCACTGATTGGCTTTTATTGGAGTTTCCTGCCTAGGGGATATGGGTGTATCCTATACTTTTAATCTTAATAAAAGGGATGGAAAAGTCATAGCAAGTAGTAATCCTCACACTAGAGTTGGACTACCACTTGGCCCCCATTTTCCAAATTAAATCTTTTCTAAGTCTCTTTTTCATTTGTATGCGGCCATCTCCAAAACCCAAACCCTAAACCAGAACCCTGAATCATGCGGGACGTGAAAGGGGTTCCTACAGCTCTCTTTCTCTCTTCCTTCCTCTCTGAAATCAATAAAAATATACTAAAAACACTTTGTTGCTTATTTTTCTTGTTTTTTGAGGTATGCCTTTAGTGCTATTAACTTCCTTCTCAGGACTGCTTTTGCTGCATCTCAGAGTTTTTGTGTGTTTATTTTCACTTGTTTCCAGGAAAATTTTATTTCTTTCTTGATCTCCTTAGAAACCCATTAATCTATAATAACAAAAGCATAATATGCAAATCAACTGAACAACCAAACAGCAGAACGACGATCTGGATGACCTTCCAGATGACCATGCTATGAAACACACTGGTGCCAGGCTAGCCAAGGCAGGTGCGATGAGATTGGTTGGGGGTTCTGCCATTGCCTAATAATCGCCCTGCAGAGGGAGGCCCAGGCCACCGGCCAGCGATACTGTGGAGGGTGTGCGGGGCCAGGCAGTGATGGCTCCTCAGGGGGAGGCCCAGGCCAGCCAAGTGATCACACCCCATGCCTTTTGCCTGTAGGGAGGCAACTGGTGGTTGGGGGGTGGGGGGGTGGGGAGGCTGGGCGGCACAGATGTCAAGCAGTGGCATTAACAGGGGCAGGGCCAACTGCTGGCAGCCGGGGAAAGGAAAGCCCTCATAGGCCCTGATTGCCAGCCAGGCCTAAAGAATTCTACTTGAGATGTCCTGGATTGTGAGAGGGTGCAGGCTGGGCTGAGGGACACTCTCCCTCCTCCCCGCACACGTGAATTTTGTGCACCCAGCCTCTAGTTGTTTAATAACATGTTATTTAGCTTCCATGTGTTTGAATGTTTCTGAATGTTTTTAATGTAGTTGATTTCTAATTTCATTCCACTGTGATCTGAGAAGATGCTTGATATGATTTCAATCTTCTTGAACTTTCCAGGAATAACTTTTTCATCTACTTTTATATGACATCTCATTTATAGGGGACTCTAGGACTAATACACCATTCCAGATTTGAGAAGGAAGAAACGTATTATGTAAAAATTGTAGTATATCTCAGAGAAAAAAAAAAAAGAAAAAAAAAAAAAAGAAAAAAAAAAAGCCCTAAAATTAGTTCTAGGGAACTTTGGTTCTCCACCTGACCTCCAGAGGGCGATGTTGCACAAACTAGAAATCCTGTGAACTAGTGTCTGCTCAGCTCCTCCTCCCTGTAGTTGGCTGAGTTCTTTGCAGACAGGGCAGGTGACTGAAATTATATAGTAGAAAGCCACAGGCTCATTTCAGCAGGTTTTGTATTTTTTATCTAAGCAAGAAACTTGCTCAGCCTACCCTTTCATAAAGCTCCTACTTCCAAGCACTTGGTTTCTGTAGCCACTTTCCTGCCTGCTCAGAGATTTTCCAGAAAGGAGCCCACAGCATTTCTACTGCTCAGCCATGTTCCCGTTGTTTATTACAATACTGGGGATATTTGTCTTGAGTGAGTAAACTTTCACAATGGTCTGTAGTTCTATTGATTCTGTCTAGAAATATGTTTCATAGCAAAATCTGTACTTCTTTAACTGATATAACATTGATTTTTGCAGGAGACGCCAGAGCCCAGTCAGTGACCCAGCCTGACAACCACATCAGTGTTTCTGAAGGAGCCTCACTGGAGCTGAGGTGCAAGTATACTGGAGCCGTGTCTTTCTACTGGTATGTCCAAGACCGCACCAAAGGCCTCCAGCTTCTACTCAAGTACCTTTCAGGGGACACCTTGGTTAAAGGCATTAAGAATTTTGAGGCTGAATTTAGGAGGAACGAGTCGTCCTTCAACCTGAGAAAACACTTTGCTCACTGGAGTGACTCAGCTGAGTACTTCTGTGCTGTGAGTGCCACAGTGCTGGGAACTGCATGAGGAGCTGAGCACAAACTCTGTGAGACACGAGGGAAGAGAACTGCATCGAAAAGATTTTGGATTCTGACATAGTAGAAGCCACGGTGTTCTTATTACATATTGTAGAGCTGCTCAGGGACATGCTGAGCCAGGTAAGCTGGACATTTAATGATTGGATCGAAGAGTTTGAACATGGTACAGGAGAGATATATTATATTATATTATATTATATTATTTTATTTATTTATTTATTTATTTGTGAGAATAGAGGGAAGGGAGGAGGGTGGGTCGTAGGAGAGAGAAACATGCATGTGAAAGAGACATGCCAATTGGTTACTTCCCCAATGCATCATAATTGGGACTGGGGATCGAGCCTGGAACCAAGGCATATATGAAACCTGAAACCCTTCTGTCCATGGTTTGATGCTCTAACCACTGAGAAAAACTGGCCAGGGCCAAAAGAATTTTACTTTTTATTCATAATTTTATCTTTCAACTAGAGGCCTGGTACACAAAATTTGTACACTCCAGGGGGTTTCTCAGCCCATCCTGCACCCTCTCGTGGTCCTGATACCTTGGGGGATGTCTGACTGATGGCTTAGGCCCACTCCCTAAGCTGACTGTAGGGCACCTTTAGTGCTGCTGTGGAGGCGGGACAGGCTCCTGCCACTGTTGCTGTGCTTGCCAGCCTTGAGTTCAGCTTCTGGCTGAGCAGTGCTCCCACTGTGGAAGCACACTGACCACCAGGGGGCAGCTCCTGAATTGAGCATCTGCTCCCTGGTGGTCAGTGCACATCACAGCGACTGGTCATTCTGCCGTCGGACTGAAACCAGTTCTCTGAGATCCCCTGAGCAGTCCTGGATTGCAAGAGGGCACAGGCCAGGCCAAGGGACCCCACCTGGCATGATTGGGGCCAGGGAGGTATGGGAGGTTGGCCAGCTGCGGAAGGACTGTGGGAGGGCTCCAGGGCATGTCTGGCCCATCTCACTCAGTCCTGATTGGCTGGATCCCAGCAGCAAGCTAACCTACCAGTCCAAGTGTCTGTCCCCTGGTGTTCAGTGCATGTCATAGTGACTGGTTTTCCCCAGTGGTCAGTGCATATTTTAGTGAGCGGTTGAGTGGCCTTAGCATATCATTAGCATATTACTCTTTGATTGGTTGAATAGATGAGTGGATGCCTGGACAATTAGCATATTAGGCTTTTATTATATAGGATAATCAAAAACAAAAGTGAAATCCTTTGATTTCCTTTCTTCTTATAAACTTACTACCTTCCCAACTTGGTAATTTTAAGATAGTTTTCTTGGAGTCTTTCTTCCTGGCTCCATTATGTGCTTCATGTTTAGGTGCCCCATCTAAGAAGGAGGAAATGATTGATGAATAGCTTAGAATATGGCATGCTCATACATATTTTAATAACATTATAAATATTGCAGAAAGAAGCATGAATAACTCAAAAATTTTAGTATTTCTTCAGGGACTGCTAAAAACAGAAAATTCTCATCTAGATGTCAAATTCCATTTGTTTTAAAGTAAAGTTTGCTTTATGTTTCCCAATTATAGCAATAAATTTCCATTGTTTTGATATCTGAATTTCTGCAAATTCATACCAGAAATCTTCAAAATTGGTGGGTTAGTAACTTTTGTCAGTTTCTCACAAATACTGTCATTGTTTTCTACTCTTACTCTATTTTTATATGATTTTACTGTTGGAATATGAAATTGTTTCTCATTTGTTTCACATGATAATTAACCTATATAATAAAAGCCTATGTGTCATCACTCCCTCACACGACATCATCACAAGATAGCCATCACAAGATGGCCGGCAGGGGAGGGCAGTTGGGTGCGATGAGGCCAGAGGGGGAAGGCTTTTAGTGGTAACCAGGCCAGCAGGGGAGGGCAGTTGGGTTCGATGAGGCCAGAAGGGGAAGGCAGGGGAGGGCAGTTGGGGCCCATCAGGCCAGCAGGGGAGATCAATTGGGAGTGAGATCAGGCCAGCAGTGGAGGGCAGTTGGGGGTGCTCAGGCTGGCAGGGGAGCAGTTACACATCAATCAGGCTGGCAGGGGAGTGTTTAGGAGGCTATCAGGCTGGCAGGCATAAGCACTTAGGACAGTCACCCAGGCACACAATTGAGTGGTTAAGAGCCAACAGTCCCGGATTATGAGAAGGATGTCTGACTGCTGATTTAGGACCGATCCTTTTGGGGTGGGACCTAAACCGGCAGTCGGACATACTTCAAGGGGTCCCAGGTTGGAGAGGGTGCAGATCCAAGATTGGAGAGGGTGTAGGGCTGAGGGACATTGGTGAATTTCATGCACCAGGTCTCTAGTCTATATTAATAAAAGGGTAGTATGCTAATCAGACCAGATCAATTGGACATCTTCCAGATGTCTGACTTTTTTATGGACAAAGCCACCGTGGTGGGGGCTGAGGTAGAGGCGGTTAGGGGAGATCAGGCCAGCAGGGGAGAAAGCAGATAGGGGTGATCAGGTCGGCAGCGGAACAAGCAGTTAGGGGTGAGATAAGGCCAGTGTGGGGGAGCAAGCAGTTAGGGGGCAATGAGGTTGGCAGGAGAGGGCAGTTGGGGGTGATCAGGCCAGCAGGGGAGCAGTTAGGGGTGATCAGGCAGGCAGTCAGAGGCAGTTAGGAGCCAGTGGTCCCAGATTGTGAGTGAGATGTCCAACTGCCAGTAGTAGTTGGACATTCCCCGATGGGTCCCAGATTGGAGAGGGTAAAGGCCGGGGTGAGGGACACCCCCCACCCTGTGCACTGGGCCTCTAGTAAGAAATAAAGATTAGCAATGCCTGACTACTGAAAATATACTGATTAAGAATTTCAGTGGGGCCCTTGTCGGTTTGGCTCAGTGAATAGTGTTAGCTTACAGACTAAAGGGTCCTGGGTTTGATTCTGGTCAAGGGCACTTCAGTGGGAAATAAAAGGTCAAAGGAGTTGTGATAAATGTATGATTCCCTTGGCTAGAGTGAAAAACTCTATGAGAAGACATTGTATTTGCAAGGACTTGAAGCCTTAAAAGTTAACGATGACTTTGAAGGAAAGTAAAAGAGGGTAATGGGAAAGAAGGTTGGGATTTTTAATTATGTACTTCCTGATGCTATGATTGATAAATGATTAAGATTATAGAAATTCAAAGGTATTGAAAATAATAGTGGATTGTTTTCAATTATTTATGTTAGCCAAAGGGGATACCAGTAGGAATCAGCATTATTTTTCAATTATATTGTTACTAGAGGCCCAGTGCATGAAATTCGTGCACAGGGGGTGTGTGTCCCTCAGCCCAGCCTCCATCCTCTCCAATCTGGGATCCCTCTCACAATCTAGGACTGTTGGTTCCCAACTGCTCACCTGCCTACCTTCCTGATTGCCCCTAACTGCTTCTGCCTGCCAGCCTGATCACCTCCTAACTATTCCCCTGTCAGACTGATTGATGCTTAACTGCTCCCCTGCCAGTCTGTTTGCCCCTAACTGCCCTCCACTGAAGGCCTGATCACCCCTAACTGCCCTCCCCTGCAGGCCTGGTCCCTCCAACTGCTCTTTCCTGTAGGCCTGGGTCTCCCCCAACTGCCCTTTCCTGCAGGCCTGGTCTCCCCCAACTTCTCTCCTCTGCCAGCCTGATTGCCCATAACTGCCCTCCCTTGCAGGCCTGGTCCCTCCCAACTGCCCTCCCCTGCTTGCCATCTTGTGGCAGCCATCTTGTGTTCACATGGGGTCAGTCATCTTGGACCACGTGGGGGCAGCCATCTTGTGTTTTGGAGTGATGGTTAATTTGCATATTACTCTTATTAGATAGGATAGAGGCCTGATGCATGGGTGGAGGCCAGCTGGTTTGCCCTGAAGGGTGTCCCAGATCAGGGTTGGGTTCATTTGGGGTATTGGGTGGCCTGGGAAAGGGTCCTGTGGTGGCCCTCCAACCCCCTCCAACGCCCTCCCCCAAGTGGAGGCCCTGGTATATGAGATTTATTTATCTTCTATAATTGAAACTTTGTAGCCTTCATCAGAGCCAAGCCTCTTGCTTGCTCTGTAGCCACAGCAATTTTTGTTGGGATTTATTTATCTTCTATACTTGAAACTTTGTAGCAGAGGCCAAGGCAGGCCAGGGCTGCAGGAACTTGACTTTCTCCATTGCAGGAGGCAGCCCAAGCCGCCTGCTCTCTCCAGCTCCATGGCTGCTGCCATTTTTGTTGGATTTATTTATCTTCTATAATTGAAACTTTGTAGCCATGAGTGGAGGCCTGGGCTAGCCAGGGTGTGTGGAAAGCTTGGTTTCCTCCATTTCCTCCTGCTTGTTCCATGGCTGCAGCCATCTTGGTTGGGTTAATTTGCATACTTGCTACTGATTGGCTGGTGGGCATAGCTGGTGAGTATAGCAGAGTGATGGTTAATTTGCATATTATTTTTTTATTAGATAGGCTAGCCACCAGAAACACCAGAAAACGTGTTCTTAGCCTCCTGAATTGAAAGGTGAGGGCTGTCTCTTCCTGGTTCATGTCAGTCTCATAGGAAAGAATTCAAATGAGTGACCACAAACGATTGTGTTGTAGTAAAGCCAATTTATTAAATTAATAAAGCAAATACATTTATTAAAGAAGTAAGGCAAGCAAATACATCATAATACATCTTGCATATGAAACAGAGATAGACTTCCCAGGTAGTCTGAGAAGTGCTGCGTGGTCGAAATTTGGCTTTTTATACTTCTTTGTTTATAGGTTTTAAAATTCCTCTGCTGTATATCTTGGTACAACTTAGCTCTCAAAGTCTCTCTTTTACTTTGTATGGTTTCCCAGAATTTATGAGAAGCATCTGGTAATTTTATCTTTAACCGGTACTGAGACTGCTGGCTTCTCTGTTTAAACCATGAGATAAAAACTTTCTCCTTTTCCAAAACAGCTGACTTTGTTTATTTGGTGAAATAAACTCTCTCTTCTTTTATTTCCTCCTCCTGTCTCCTGCCTTAGCAGTTCCAGGGTGATTTACACTTTCTATTCTCTGGTTAGGGAAAAGAGGCATTAAATATCCCCCTTCTTTTCTGAATTCTTTGGTTAGTGAGGAGAGGTATTAACCATTTGTTCTCAAGATAAGGTTTTGCTGCAAATTTGCTACAAACTGTCTAAACTGTTTTGCTTTTTTAAAATTTTCTTGTCTCAATTTCCCTATTCCTCCTTCCCTGGACATTTTCTCACTGTCTCGTAACAATATTGTTAAGGGTAGTTGTTTTATATGTATTTGAAAGGTTTTGGGGTAATAGACATAAAATTATTCATAACAAATTTATGATTATTTAATCTATTTTGTTTTGAGAGGCTGATTATGAGACTTACCAGAGACCCAGTGCATGAATTTGTGCACCAGTGGGGTTCCTGGGCCTGGCCTGTGGGATTGGGCCAAAACTGGCTCTCCAACATCCCTGAAGGGGTCCTGGATTGCAAGAGGGTGCAGGCCAGGCTGAGGGACCCCACCAGTGCTTGATAGAGGCTGTGGAGGGACACGGGAGTTTGTCAGCTGGGGCGGGATCCCAGGAGGGCTCCAGGGCATGTCCAGCCAATCTCGCTCAGTCCTGATCAGGTGGACCCCAGCAGCAAGCTAACCTACTGGTTGGAGCATCTGCCCCCTGATGGTCAGTGCACATCATAGCAACTGGTAAACTGTCTGCCCCCTGGTGACATCATAGCGAGCATCTGAACTGCCTTAGCATATCATTAGCATATTATGCTTTGATTGGTTGAACAGCTGGCCAGACAATTAGCATATTAGTCTTTTATTATATAAGATTGCACCAGCTCAGTTCCAATAACTAAGATGACCACAAGTGAGTACTTTCTCGGTATGTATGAGAAGAAATGCCAATTTCTTTAAATTTCAAACTGAAGCTGAGTACTGAGGACATACAACTCCTGGCACCAAGGAGTTCAAGTATCTGGGAAAACATTTTTCATCCTGACAGCAACAACCCTGTTTGAGATATCAAAGTTTGTTTTATTTCGATAATTACTTTATAATTGTGAAAATCTTTATATGATACATAAATATGTGAAGGAGATAGAAGAAATTTCCAATTATTTAAATATAATTCTATTTGCAATATTAAAAATTATAACATTATTTTATTATTTTTATCTCTTTATATTAATATAGTTATACTCATATTGTTTCAATTTTTAAAAAATAAATAAAACAACATGAAAAAATGCTAAAAATCACTAAACATCTGAGAGATACAAATCAAACAATGAGGTACCACCTCACACCAGTCAGAATGGCTATCATCAACAAATTAACAAATGACAAGTGCTGGAGAGGATGTGGAGAAAGGGAACCCTCGTATACTTCTGGTGGGAATGCAGACTGGTGCAGTCTCTATGGAAAACAGTATGAATGTCCTCAAAAAGTTAAAAATGGAAGTTTTATTTGACCCAGTAATCTCACTTCTAGGAATATATCCAAAAAAATCAGAAACACCAATTTAAAAGAATATATGCACCCCTATGTCCATGGCAGCACAATTTATAATAGCTAAGATTGGGAAACAGACTAAGTGCCCATCAGCATATGAGTGTATTAAAAAATGGTGGTACATCTACATAATAGAATACACAGCTGTGAAAACAAAGGTACTCTTACCATTTGCAATAGCATGGATGGAGCTGGAGAGCATTATGCTAAGTGAAATAAGGCAATCAAAGAAAGATAAGTTTCACATGATCTCACTCATTTGTGGAATATAATGAACAACATAAACTGATGAACAAAAATAGATCCAGAGGCACAGAATCATCTAAATAGTGTTTCCCAAAGTGTGATACGTGTACCCCCAGGGGTATGGGAAGAGTTTGGTGAGGGTACGTGTTGCACCGGAGTTCGGTGGGGATATGCACTGTACCATGCTTAGCTGTGCCTAATTCTACGTTCTCATGAGTACGAGGGGTATTCAGCGTTACAAAAATCATAGAAGGGGTACACATATGTCTAAAGTTTGGGAAACACTGATCTAATTGACCATCAAAACTCATTGGGAAAGTGGAGGAGGGTGGACTGGGGTTTGGGGTGTGTATGTGGATAAGAGATCAACCAAAGAGCTTGTATGCATATAAGCATAACAGACAATGGGGGAGGGTGAAGGCTGGGGCTGGATGGAGGGGCAGGCTGGGAGAGGACAATGGTGGGGAGAAAGGGGACATATGTAATAGTTTTAACAATAAAGATCTTTTAAAAAGTTTATCTGGAACCCCTTATAATTACTTTTTAAAACTTTTTAATTGAATTTATTGGGGTGACATTGCAACAGATTAGCCTGGGTGTCAATACCTCCTAGTGATGCCAATATCAGTCAAGCCTCCTCTATAATAGGACAGTGCACACAGTTCACACAGGGGCTCAATTGTAGTGTCCAGCTCAGGGTACTGAGGAGGCTGTGCCACTGGGCCCCACAAGACACTTACTACATAAGGTGACTCTAACAAGTCTGGAGACCTAGCAGATCTACCTAATAAATAGAACCAAACATAAGGAAGCAGCCAAGATGGGAAACAGAGAAGAAACATGTCACAAATAAAAGAACAAGAGAAATTTCCATAAAAACACACACACCTAAATGAAATGGAAACAAGAAAACTATCAGACACAGAGTTCCAAACAATGGTTTATAAGGTTCCACAAGGAACTTACTGAGAACTTCAAGGAACTTAATGAGAATTTCAAAGAAATTAGTGAGAACATCAACAACATAAAAAAGGACCAGTTAAGAATGAAGCATACACTAACTGAAATAAAGGATAATTTACATGGGCCAACAGTAGAGTAGAGAAGGATGAGAATAAAATCAAGAATTTGGAATATAAGGAATCAAAAACCCAATCAGAACAACAAAAGGAATAAAAGAATCCAAAAATCTGAAGATGATATAAGGAGTCTTGGGATAAATTCAAGTGTATGAATATTAGCATCATATGAATAGCAGAAGGAGAAGAGAAGGAGCAAGAAATCAAAAACTTACTTGAAAAAACAATGACAGAAAACTTCCTTCACCTAGTGAAAGAAATAGATTTACAAGTCCAGGAAGCACAGTGAGTCCCAAACAAGAGGAACCCAAAGAGGCCTACACAAACACACATCACAATTAAAATGTCAAAGATTAAAGACCAAGAGAGAATCTTAAAAGAGAAAAGCAGTTAATTACCTACAAGGCAAGAGGAGTGGCAAGAAATATTCAAAGTGATGAAAAGCAAGGGCCTATAACCATGATTACTCTACACAGCAAAGGTATCTATATACATAAAAGGCTAATATGCTAAGGGTCTGACTGTCTGGGTAATGACGTCACATAGCAATGCCCAGCTTTCTCTCCCAAGAGACTGGCCTCCTTGCAGTTTCTTCAGTCCAGGAACATGACTTGCTTTATAGCAAGATGGAAACATTTCACACTGTAACCAAATGTTTGTGAAGCATTTTCATGTGCCTCATCTCATTTTATCCTCACAGAAGTCCTGGAGTAGGTAGATAGGAGACTTGGTGGAATCCTATTTTCTTTTCATTAGACAGAAAACAGATTTAGAGAGCTTAGAAACGTGACCCAACTGAAAAGAAGTAAGAAATGGTAGACCTTGAAAATGACTTCAGGTTTTCTCACTGTGCAGAATATAGCCAAACACTGCTGCAGTTAAATATTTTACCCTTTGTTCTCCCTGGGTGATCTACAATAATAATCTGCTTTGTGTTGATATTTACTACTGCATTGCTGACAATTACCTGAAAGAGAAGTTGGGGTGCTTCACTGGGCTGGAAAAAGTTTAACTAAATCAGAAAATAGGTCTAATTAAGCAAGTTTCTAAGTTTACTCACACATGCCCAATACATATAAAGTTCTTGCTGGCGCCAATCACACATGAGTGTTTTGATCTGTCATTGTTGATTGTGAATTTGGTTGACACTTCTATTATAGAGAAAGGGTGAATAATGATATTAAAATATTTCTTTTAATTAATTTCCTTTCTATGTGCATGAATTAATGCACCAGGCCACTAGACATTTAGAACTGAAGGTTAGATAAAAAGCTTCACAGACAAGAAAAAGCTAAAGGAGCTCATCACCATCAAACCAGTATTACATGAAATATTAAAAGGTTTTCTTTAAGAAGAAGGGGGAAAAAGGAAGAAGAAGAAGATAATGATGATATGAAGAAAAAGAAGAAGAAAAAGAAGAAGAAGAAATAAAAGATAAAAAGTATGAACAATAAAATGTCAATAAATATATATCTATCAATAATTGAATTTAAAAATCAAAATAAATAAACAAGGAATCTAATGAACAAAATAAACTGATGAATAAAAGAACCAGAGGTATGGAAACATGGAACAGACTGATAAATCTTAGAGTGAAGTGAGAGGGTTTTGGGGAAGAGATTAACCAAAGAACCCATATGCATATATGCATTACCTATGAACACAGACGATAGGGTGCTGAAGGCCTGGGGTGGGGTGGGAACTGGTTGGAGGAGAACAATGGGGGATAAAGGGTGGTCTATCTGTAATACTCTCAACAATAAATGATTTGTATTTTTTTTTTTTTTTTAAAAGAGCTTCCCTAAAAAGGAAAAACTAAAGGAGTTTATCACCACAAAGTCAGTATTATATGAAATGTTAAAGGGTCTTCTTTAAGAAGAAAAAAATATATAAAAAATTTGAACAATAATATGGCAATCAATACATATCTATCAATAATTGAATCTTAAAAACACAATAAATAAGCAGAACAGAAACAGACTCCTAGATGGAGAGAACATTTCGATGATTGCCAGATGGGAGAGGGGTTGAGGGTATGAGTGGAAAAGGTTGAGGGATTAAGAAGTACAAATTGGCGGTTAGAGAATGGTCATGGGAATGTAAAGTGCAACAAAGGGAATATAGTCAATAAAGTCTTTCTTCCCATTATGTTAGAAATCTTTAACCATGATTTTCTCTAAGGGGTAAAGCTGCAGATCTTGTTCAAGATAAGCAGAACCATTATTATTATTATTATTATTGTTATTATTATTATTTTTTTTTCTAGGAAGAAGCAATGGTGGTCATTCAGTGACCCAGACAAAAGGCCAAGTGACCCTCTCAGAAGGGGCTCCCCTGACTGTGAATTGCTCCTATGAAACCACAGGGTACCCCACTCTTTTCTGGTATGTTCAGTATCCCGGAGAAGGTCCACAGCTTCTCTTGAAAGCTGCCACGGCCAATGAGAAAGGAAGCAGCAAAGGATTTGTGGCCACATATCGAAAACAACCAAATGCCTTTCACTTGGAGAAAGCCTCAGTCCACCAGTCAGATTCGGCAATGTACTACTGTGCGCTGAGTGACACAGTGACAGACACTGCAGGGGGAGCTGAGCACAAACTCTGAGCAGCAAGGAGAAGCATGGGCCTTTAGAGACTAAGATTTAGTTTACTGTTGTTTTCACCCACCATTCCACCCAGGCACTCTTGTTGGTATGAAAGTCAGCCACATCAACTCTAAGAACACAGCAGGAGAACAAGAAGTGACCATGCCTCGCCCTAACCAGTTTGGCTCAGTGGATGAAGTGTTGGCCTGCAGACTAAGGGGTCCAGAGTTCCATTCTAGTCAAGGGCACGTACTTGGTTGCGGGCTCCTCTAGGGCCCATGCCCTGATTGCATATAAGCTGGTATATGACATGATTGCATATAAACCAATCAATGTGTTGCTCTCATATGATGTTTCTCTCTCTTTCCCTCTCTCTTCCACTCTCTTTAAAAAATAATTAATGGAAAAATATCCTCGGGTGAGGATTAACAACAACAACAACAACAACAACAACAGAAAAGTAACCATGCCTTACATGAGGTGCTTTAATGGTGAGAGTGAAAACAGAGTCTGTCACCATAGTTTCTTAATCACAGCTCAAATTTATGATTTTGAATGTCTAAATCTTGAATGAAAGAAATAACCCATGGGTTGTCCTTGCATAAAACTCCAGCTCACTGACTTATCCCAAATCATTCAGGAAAACACTGTGTTTAGAGACACACCTGCAACAGATGAGGTTTCAAGTGTCTCTTTGACAAGCTGGGACATGCAGGCCTGATTTCTAGGGCAACATCAGCCCAAGAAGCAATAGATTCTTAAAGGAAGAAAGAAATACAAGAATGAAAGGAGGAGATAGTGTAACATGACCACTCATATGCAAAGAGAAGATGGGACATTTCTCAGTTTCTTTTTGGGCAAATTACACGTTAGGCATGGGGCTGTGTTCTCCAGGCACATTAAAGCAAAATTTTGCCCCGGCTAGGTAGCTTAGTTGCTTAGAGCATCATCCCAATACACCAAGGTTTTGGGTTAGATCTCTGGTTAGGGCACATATAAGAAATCAATCAATGAATGAATAAATAAGAGGAATAACAAATCAGTCTCTTTCTCTCTCAAAAAATAATAAAATTTTTAAAAGTAAAATTTTATATCTCTGTAATAAGAATAGTCTCTGCATCACAGTAAAGTCTCTTCAAATGTTTGTTAAATTAATAAATAAATAGGAAATTTATTACTGCTACCACAAAAAAGCTACCAATATTTTCATTAAAAAATTCATTCAATAAAAATTATTTGTATCTACTCTGTGCCAGATCATAATCTAAGATACAGTACACAGAACAAACCAAATTTGCTGTCCTAATAGAGCTCATATCTTAATACAGGCCTTCCTCCATGTTTCCATTATTCTAGTCTTTCATGTATATCAGATCATTTAATTCTCTCAAAAATTGTTTTATAGCCTTCACTGGTTTGGCTCAGTGAGTAGAGCATTGGGCCTCATGGAGAGAGGAATAAAATTATAAAAAAATAATTGTTTTATAACCCTATCTGGTGGATAGTGTATCTGCCAGGGACTGAAGAGTCCCAGGTTCTATTCCGGTCAAGGGCACATGCCAGGGGTTTCAGGCTTGATCCCCAATAGGGGGCACACAGGAGACAGCCAATCAATGATTCTCTCTCATCACTGATGTTTCTATCTCTCTCCCTCTTCCTTCCTCTCTGAAATCAATAAAAATATATTTAAAAATTGTTTTATATTACTAGACCCATTGTGAATACACAGATAATGAGGCACTAAGAGTTCAAGTCACTTATTCATGGTCACATAGGTAGTAGCAGAGCCAGGACTCAAATGCAGGTTCACCACAGGTGTCTTAAGTATTAACATAGAGCAGTTATACAAATGTATATACAGATCCCATTGCCAGCAAGAAAGAGGATTCTGAACCAGAAGTTAATCCGAAGTAGATGTGACTGTGAGATGGTCTTTCTGCTCTCACATACAGAATGACTCTTTGAGTAGGTATAAATGTATCTATAAGAGCCTAGTCTGGTGTCTGATGAGCCAGGCAGTAAACTTGAGTCTGCCTTTCATGTGGCACAAGAGAATATAGGAGAGAAGATTTTGATGTAGCCCTGGGCAGTGAACTTGATAGAGAAAGTATGGAGATGCATCTGAGAGCCTTCTGTATTTTATGGCTTCATTTTTTAATGGGATAGGGAGAATTTTGGTGAGGATAATTCAAAAAGTGCAAGATACATTTTCCTTAGGATTTGAGACATCTGAATAGGAAACATGAAGAAAAGAAAGTTATATTTCAGTTCAGCTGGGATAATTATTGGAGATTGTAGAAGGGCTACAAGTTGGTGAGCATAGATACTTGTTGACCAATCTCTTGGATGTGGCATTTGCTTTTAATTAATTTACTAGAGGTTTGATGCATGAAGATTCGTGCAAGAATTGGCCTTTCTTCCCCTAGCTGCTAGCACTGCTTTCGCTCTGTCTGGAGCTACCTTTCCACCTTCCCACGATGCCCAGAGGCCCAGAGTGGCTGGGGTGGTATAGAATGCCTGTGTTGTTGCCATGGTGATGATGTAAGCATCCTGCCCTACCCCAGCCACTCAGTGCCTGCATATGCAAATTAACCTACCACCTTTGTTGGGTTAATTTGCATACCCACTCTTGATTGGCTGGTGGGAATCATGAAGGTAGGGTCAATTTGCATCTTACTCTTTTATTAGTGTAGATAATTGCAGTGCAATAAACTGAACATATTTAGAGTATACAATTTGACCAATGTTAATATATTTATACAAGAGACCTGGTGCATGAAAATCTGTGCACTGGAGATTGGTTTCCTCAGCCCAGCCTGCACCCTTTTGCAGTTTGGGACCACGTGGGGGATGTCCACCTGTTGGCTTAGGCCCATTCCCCAGAGGATTGGACCTAAGCTGGCAGTCAGACATCCCTCTGGCAGCCTGGGAGCCCTTGAGGATGTCTGACTGATGGGGAGTGGGTCTAAGTCACAGTTGGACATCCTTAGTGCTGTGAAGGATGTGGGAGAGGCTCCTGCCACTGTTGCTGCGCTCGCAGTCATCAGCCAGGCTTGTGGCCCAGTGGAGCTCCCTCTGTAGGAGCTGACGGTCCACCATGGGGCAGATCCTGCATTAAGCGTCTGCCCCCTGGTGGTCAGTGTGTATCAGAGCGACCAATTGCTCCACTGTTAGGGTCAATTTTTCATATTACTCTTTTATTATATAGGCTGTCACAATCAAGGTAATGAACATTTCCATCACCCCCAAAAGGTTTCTTTTGCTGTTTATAATCCCCCTCCCTCTACTTTGGACCTGAGAAAATAATTTTCTATCTGTTGCAATAGTTTAGGTATATTGTTTCATTATTGTTTTTCTGTTTGACTCATCTTTAATTTTTGCTTTCTTATCCCTTTTTTACTGAATGTTTTGTATTCCTGGGATACATTTTAATATTCCATTTTAGATATATTGGCTTTTTGGCTGTATCTCTTTGCACTGTTTTGTGCAATTGTTCTAGAATTTCCAACATACATGTGTACTATACAGAGTCTTCTGAGAATTAATATTGTACTATTTAATGTAAAATGTTGAAATCTTGCACAGTATGTGTCTTTATCCACCAGTACTGAGATTTGTTATAGCTGTTCATATATATTATATCTACATATTATACATTGAAACACTGCCACAATTAGTTGTATGCATTTTAAAACTTAGAGGAAGAATAAGAAGTCTTTTCTACTTGTTAGCTATTTATCATGTGTTGTATTCTTCCTTCATTCCTGAAGATTTAAACTTTTCTGTGACACTGGGGATGTGTCTAAAATGTTGCATTTCCCATTAACCTTGAAACACTTCCGTTAGCATTTTGTTTGAATAGGCCTATATTTTTAAGTTGCATTCAAATGTAAATGTCTTTATTTCACTGTTATTTTGGAAAGATTTCCACTGAATCTGAAATATTGTATTTTGTTGACAGTACTTTTTTTCATCTTATTTTAGTTAATTCATTAAATTTTTATTGCAGTAACATTGGTTAATACTATTTTATAGCTTTCAAGTGGACAGTTGATATCTTAATACATTATATTGTACTCCCTACCAAAATCTAGTTTCCATCTGCCATCATACATTTGACCCATTTTGCCTATTTTGCCTTCTTATTACACCCCCTTATTTCTGGTAAACTAGGAATATGTTGTCTATATTATTGAGTTTGTATTTGTTTTGTTTGTGTGTTTGTTTATGTATATAAGAGTGACCTAGCGCATGCCCTTCCTCCTCTCCTCTCCTCCCTGGAAGGCGGCCAGACAGTTGAGGGGAAAGGCAGGCAGCCGCTGGTGAGGCGGGATGTGGGCTTGCGGGGGTGGGGAGCAGGAGGCACGGGCTTCAGCGGTGAATGGGCACTTCTTCCCTGGCTTTTGGAGGGTGTTGGCGACCAGGACACGCCCCAGCCTCTGAGCTGGGATGGGGCCTGGAAACGAGGAAAGCTGTCCCCTCCCCCACAGCTGGGTGGAACATTGCGGGGAAGGAGCTGTGGATATCTAGCCCAGACCCACCATCCCAGGGGCAGGCTTCCAGTTCAGGTGCTGCTGAGGCCGCTGGACCCTTGGGGGTGGGAAGCAGTGTCTGGCCGGAGTAGGTGAAGAAACTGTCCCTGGCCCAGCTAGATGAGGTGTGCAGGTGCGCAATGCTGAGGCTGCGGGGTTGTGGCAAATAACAAAGTGTTGGCATCCATGACCTCGATGCTGGCAGGTGGGGTCTGATGCACCTTTCCTGCCTCGGCCTGGCACGACTCCCCTGATGCACCTCCTGGTCAAGTCCCCGCTGGCATCCAGGGGGATGCAGCATCAAGTCCCCGAACACCTGTGCGCTCCTCGCTGAGCACGCAGCCCCGCCCACCCACACAAGCCTGCCACAAACACAGCCTACCGGTGATTGTTCCTTATAGCGTGATAACCACAGGCTTTTTATAATATAGGATATATTTATGTAATATACATATACATCCACATGTGAGTTAAATCATGCAATTTTTATCTTTCTTGTCTGACTTATTTCACTTTTCATAATACCATTAAGGCCCATCCATATTATCACAATAATAATATTTCATCTTTTTATGGCTGAATAATATTCCATTGTGTGTGTATAAATATCTCATTTCTACCTATTCATTGGTTGACGGGCACTTAGACTGTTTCTATATCTTGGCTACTGTAAATAATGCTGCACTAAGCATAGGGCTGAGCTTTTAAAATTAGTGTTTTTTTATTCTTTAGATAAATATATAGAAATGTTATACAGACAGTCCTTGAATTACATTGGACTCGATGTAGGTCATTTTCGTGGTTATATCGGCATCTTCCATTTATTTATTAAAAAAAAAGTTCCAACATTTTGATGTATGTACACATGTGCTTGATGTTTATTTTTTTTATTATTTATTTACCATGAGTAAAGGTCAGGAATTTTTAAATTTAAAAATTGTTTTTTACTGTTTCACTTCATTACTGCTGTGTATGCTCCATGTGAGTGATGTATGTGCATATGTAGGTGGGTTCTAATTTATGGCGAAAGTTACGTTATGCCACACCATAGGAATGGATCTCTGATGTAACTCGAGGAACTACTGCATTTCTTTGCAGTAGGATCATATGGTGGTCTTATTCTTAAATTTTTAAGGAATTTCCATACTGTTTCCCATAGTGGCTGTACCAATTAATAAGTCCATATTTTTTTACTTTAAAGATGCTATTTTTAGTGTCTATATTTTCACTTTCTCCATTTTTGTGATAAGAAATCCATGATTATTAAATAATTGCTCACACACACATTTATTTTTTCAGTCTATAAATTTATATATATACACACACACATATATATATACATATGCATTATTTTACATATATTATATACTATCTAATAAAAGAGAAACATGCAAATGTATCACTCTGCTATACCCACAGTCAATCAGAGTATGCAAATTAACCCAACTAAGATGGCTGCGGCCATAGAGCTGGAGTGAGCAGGAGGCTTGGTTGCCCCCCGGTGATGGAGGAAGCCAAGCTTCCCGCTGCCCTGGCCTGCCTTGACCTCCACTCAAGGCTACAAAGTTTCAATTATAAAAGATAAATAAATCCCAAATACCTGCTTCCAGCCAGCCCTGACCTATGCTTGGGTTGCCAGGGGGTGTGGTCAGAAGCAGGTTCCACAACAGGCTCCTCACCCAGGCTTCCCCACGCCCCAAGGGAACGCCCACCCAGATCCCGGACACCCTTTAGAGCAAACCAGTTGGCCCCCACCCATGCACCAGGCCTCTATCCTATCTATTAAAAGAGTAATATGCAAATTGACCATCACTCCAACACACAAGATGTGTGGTCAAAGATGGCTGCCTTCATGTGGACACAAGATGGCCATCACAAGATGGCCAGCAGGGAAGGGCAGTTGGCATGAACCAGGCCTGCAAGGAGGGCAGTTAGGGGCGATGAGGTTGTCAGGGGAGGGCAGTTAGGGGTGACTGGCTCAGTAGGGGAAGGAAGTTGGGGGCAACCGGGTCTGCAGGGGAGGGCAGTTAGGGGCAAACAGGCTGGCAGGGTAGCAGTTAGGCATCAATCAGGCTGGCAGTGGAGTGGTTAGGGGTAACCAGGCTGGGAGGCAGAAGCAGTTTGGGAAAATTGGGAAGGTAGGCAGGTGAGAAGTTGGGAGCCAGAAGTTGGCAGTGAGAGGGATGTCCAACTGCTTTTTTAGGCTTGATCCTCCTTGGGATCAGGCTTAAATGGGCAGTCAGAGATCCCTCAAGGAGTCCCAGATTAGAAAGCATGTAGGCTGGGCTGAAGGCACCCCCTCACTCCCCCGTGCACAAATTTTGTACATTGGGCCTCTATATTAGTATATAAACTTTAGCTGACAATAGTTTAATTATGATAGGTTTAAGTATAATTTTCTTTGATTTTTATCCTGTTTTAGTTTTGCCAATATTCTTGAATTTGTAAATTTGTGTCTTTCATCAAATTAGTCATGTTTTTGTCCATTCCTTTTTTTAACGCATGAAAGACATTTTATTATTACTATTTTATTTTTATTTTATCTTTATTGTTGAAAGTATTACAGATGTCCCCTTTGTTTTTTTTCTTCCCATTGACCTGTCTTTACTCTGAACCAGGCCCTCCCATACCTTCACCACACTATTGTCTGTGTCCCTCGAATATGCATATATGGATATAAGTTCCCCAGTTAATCTCTCACCACCCCACCCCCTTATCCCCACCTTCCCTCTGAAATTCATCTGTTCCATGCTTCTATGTCTCTGGATCTATTTTGTTCATCACTTATTTTGTTCATTAGATTCCACATATGAGTGAAATTATGTGATACTTATCTTTCTCTGTCAATTCTTTTTAAAAATATGTTTTAGGCTCCAATTTCTTTCTCCTTCTTTCTGGGATTCTAATTACATATATTTTAGACTTTTGTTATATTTTCACATGTCTCAGGGGCTCTGTCCATTTTTTTGCTTCAGGTTTTTTTCTTCTTGTTCTTAAGTTTGATCTTAACTTTGGCATTATTAACATTTTGGGCTAAATAAATTTTTACTGGTGGGAGGCTGTTCTATAAAATGAGGAATTTTGGGAAGTACCAGGCCTTCAAGGGAGGGCAGTTAGGGGTGATGAGGTTAGCAGGGGAGGGCAATTAAAAAAGATCCCAGGGTTCCTACTCTCTAGGTGCCAGTACTCTGCCCTTAAGTTGTGGTAAACAAATGTGTCTAGAGTTGGGAAATGTCTTCCTGGGGACAAGCAGAGTCATACTTGGGTGATAACTGCTGAATTAGATAATTTATACCGATTTATTTTGAAGTTCACATACTCTTTTCTCTATCATCTTTATTCTACTATTGAGCCCTTACTGTAAGATTTTATTTCATTTATTGTATTTTTAGTCCTAAAATTTCAATGTGCTTCTTTTTGTAGGTTCTATTTCTTTGTCAAGAATTCTTTTATCATTAATTTTATTAACATAAAATAAAAGGCCTTCCAAAGTGAGAGGTAATAAGCATTTATTTAATATCAATAAAAATAGCTACTAGGAATACACTGATTCAGGCAGAAGCCCAAATAGTGTTTCAATTAGAAGCCGAAGTCAATGGGTATTTATGGGAATGGGAAGCGCAAACAACTATAATACATCATGGAAGGAAGCAATTGCTATTGGTGTAGATGACATAACATAGTGAAATTAATTCTAAACAATTAAAAAACTTTTTTCAGGCCTGTAGTCACCAGCCTAGTAGTCATAAATAACTATTTGCTTGTTATTTTTGTAAAAAAAATCATTGGGAAACAGGGTGACTTTACTAATTTACCCAGTTTAAAAGTTATTTTACCCGTTTTAACATTCTGAAGATTTGAGGCATAATATGTGCAAAGCAGTTCCTCTGAGATGACAAATTTGGCTCCACTTTATATTATTTTGATAATTTCAAGTGTGCTTCCTTTTACTTCATGGACTATAATTAAAAGGGTTGCTTTTACTCTTTTCTATTAGTTTTAGTTCTATGAGTTTTATCTTAATCATCTTGACAATTGCATCTGTTGACTATATATATATATATATATATATATATATATATATATATATGTTTTTTTTAATTTTATTTATTTAAAAAAATATATTTTATTGATTTTTTCACAGAGAGGAAGAGAGAGGGATAGAGAGTTAGAAACATCGATGAGAGAGAATCATCGGTCAGTTGCCTCCTGCACACCCCCTACTGGGGATGTGCCCGAAACCAAGGTACATGCCCTTGACTGGAATCGAATCCGGGACCTTCCAATTTGCAGGCCGATGCTCTATCCACTAAGTCAAACCGGTTTCGGCCTGTTGACTATATTATACTTAGATACATATTAGTCATTTTTTTCTGGTTCTTTGTGTTAAAAGAAACAGCAGGTAAAAAGTGAAGTTGCTTGCCCCCAGGACTACAAACTAAAACTTAATTGTAATTTCAACTTCTCCCTGGAGTGTTACATTGAATCAATCAGTCTGGAATCTCCTAATCAATACTACTGAGGAGCTTTGCATGATAGGACCCTTGCACCTCCTGCTACTCAAGAAAGCTGACTCTGCAGGAAACATTTATTTCTTCTTTTGCCACTTCATTTCTTTTCTTTCTCTGTTTATTCCTATAAAAAGCTCCCATTTTGTACAAGTCTTAGCATACCTCTCTCTCAATTTGCCTCATTAGATGCTTCTCAATTCATGAATTGATTGATAAAACCAATTAATTCTTCAAACTTACTTAATTGAATTTTGTTTTTTTAATATTTATATGTTGAATAATTTTGGAATTCATTTTAAACCTTTTAAATGTTATGTAGTATAAAATTTTTTTTATTAAAAAATATCATCTGGAGATTTTTGTTTTAACAGGAAATCAAACTAGTTCAGAAGGAGGAGGAGGAGGAGAAAGAGGGAGAAGAAGAAGAAGAAGAAGAAGAAGAAGAAGAAGAAGAAGAAGAAGAAGAAGAAGAAGAAGAAAAAGAAGAAGAAGAAGAAAGAAGAAAGAAGTTGTGTCTCTCCTTTTGCGAGTGGTTGCTCAAATCTCAGTTCAGTTCTCTAACCTTTTGTTATGTTGGTTTGGGTCTTTCTCCATCATGTGTAGTTCAGTGATTAGTAAGAAACTTGTTTGGGTGAGGGGGTCTAACCTCAGGTCAGTTTCTGAAACTGCTACTACATTGGTTTGAGTCTATCCTGCACATGTCCACTCAGAAGTTACTAGTAGTCTGAGACTTGGACAGTGGTTCACATCGAAGATTTGTTCTCCTGCTGTGTCCAATTTTGGGATTAGCCTGGCACTTAACCTGTTCTCCATGTTATTCATTAGTATGTTTCTTTCAATTTTAGCTTTGTGTTTTGTCACCTTGCCATCTGCAGTCTGACATCACAGAAAAGCCCCCGCCCCCCAAGTGTGAAATTTATCCTTCGGTAGGTTGCTTTTCCAATTTTTGACTCCCCTCCACAATATGCCTGCTTTTGTATAATTTTTTTAGAGTCCACTTGAAAATGAGAATGCTTAACTGTTTTTGCACATGCCTTAAGTACTAAATTGTTTTTTGAATAATGCATCAACTTCTAAGAGCATGATAGATATGCTATGACTGGTCAAAGACTATGTCTTTTCAGTGCCTAAAACAGTTTTGTTTAAATTTTCCCCTCTATCTGTTTTTAAAAATTTAAAAATATTTTCTTGTTTTTAATGGACCATGGTTTATGGTGTTCTAGGCTGTCTGTGGAGACTCTTTAATGTTTCTGGCAATCAATATACAGTATGCATTTCTTATAATCCTGTCAAAATCTTTACCTGAGGATATTTTTTTATTGATTTTTTTTTTAAGATAGAGAAAGCGACATCGATGTGAGAAACATTAACTAATTGCCCAACTGGGGACTGAACCCTTAACCTGGGTATATGCCCTGACTGGGAATCGAACCTGCTACCTTTAGGTCCAGTCAACTGAGCCACACCATGTAAGGTCCTGTCAAAATTCTTAAAGGAGAACATTCCATTTATGATGTTATTCTTTTTCAACTATAAGGTGCATCTTTTACCGCCATTAAAAACTGGAAAGTTCCTTTGCATTCTTACAGTTCAGAGGAAACAGCACTGTGCCAAGGCACCAAAAAACCCTGTGGCCTTTGACTGTGTACATGCTGGAGTTTGCCAATGCCCAGCAACACTGACAGGAGTTGAAATGACCACCACCCTGAAAACCAGCAGGGATGACTCCTCATAGTTTTTTTTATTGTTTCTTTTCTGTCTTACTTTAGTTTTCAACATGAGCCCATCTACTTTCTGTGTTCTAAAAAGAGGTATAAATATTTCCTCTTCAGATGATCCACTCTTTTTACTTATGAATTTGGGTATATTCCCTTTTACATGTTTAATCTTTAAGTTAGGAAGACAACTAGAAGAGATGGGAGTGAATATATAGCCCTAGGATGCAGAAGTTCACATGTACATACTACAAACTAAAAAACTGACAGCATTACTAAAGCTTTATGTAGAAGGCAATCTTAACAGGAACAAATAAGTGAATGAAGAACCCCTAACGTGGGCTGGGCTCATGCTCCTGGAATCAAAGAAAATAAATATTTCGATGTTTGCCAAAGAGCCCTATTAGCCTCAGAGAAAGCAGAGAATTTCTCTATTCTCAGGTTTTCAGAGACAGCTTTCTTGGTGTGGAAGTGTGTCCTTCAGGACATGTCTTTCCACCCAGAGCTACTCCTTGCCACATAGCAGCACTGCTCTCCTGTTACAGGCTCACTCTCTGTTTTCCTCCAGGGTTTCACGAGCATCTTGGTGCATGAGCACCAGGCAAGGGAAGTACCTCTGCCATCTTCCATCACCACATGCAGCACTGGGCCATCCAAAACTCAGTCTGAGGTAATTGGTCTGATTCCGAAGATTCTCATGAACTTGAATTTCACATCAGATAAGCTTTTCAGATCCTGATTTCTCATTGAAGTAGCTTGTTAGTTTACTCTTATGTGGCACCTCATTTGCAGAGGACTCTAGGACTAATGCACCACCACAATTTAGGAAGGACAAAACATGTTGTGTGGAAGTTTTGATAATAGTTCAGAAAACAGAAGGAAAACACTAATTAGTTCTCTGGGCCTTTCGTTCTGAAGGCGACCTCCAGAGGGCGGTGCTGTGCAAACTTTGAGAGCTTGTGCATCAGTATCATCTGCTCAGTTCCCCTCCCTGCAGCTGGCTGAGAACTTTACAGACAGAGACAGGTGACTAGAATCAGACATCAGAAAGCTCCAAGCTTATCTAAGCCTGCCCTTCCCTACACCTCTAACTTCCAAGGGCTTGGTTTCTGCAGCCACTTTCCTGCCTGCTCTGAGGAGATTTCCCCAGAAAATAGCCCACAGCGTTTCTACGGCTCAGCCATGCTCCCATTGCTTTTCTCAATACTGGGGATGATACTTGTCATGAGTGAGTAAAATTTCATCATAGTCTGTAGTTCTACAGATTCTGACTAGAAGTACTTACTTCTCATAGCAAAGTCGGCACTGCTTTTGCTAATAAAACATTGATTTGCAGGAAGTGTCAGAGCCCAGACAGTGAGCCAGCCGGACCACCACATCAGTGTCTCTGAAAGAGCCTCACTGGAGCTGAGGTGCCAGTATGTCTATGCTGCAACTCCTTCTCTCTTCTGGTACGTCCAATACCCCAGGCAAGGCCTCCGGCTTCTCCTCAAGAACCTCTCAGGAAAGACGCTGGTTCAAGGCATTCAAGGCTTTGAGGCTGAATTTAAGAAGAATGAGTCTTCCTTCAACCTGAGGAAATCCTCAGCCCATTTGAGCGACTCGGCTGTGTACTTCTGTGCTCTGAGTGACACAGTGCCTAAGGCTGCAGGGGGAGCTGAGCACAAACCAGAGTGGAGTTTTCAGAGACTTAAGATCTGTTCCTGTGGTATCTTTAAAGATCTTATGCTATATGATAGCAAATGAGGCAAGGAGAGTTGTGCAGACCCAGGTACTTTAAATAATTCCACAACCCCATGACTGAGAAACATTATTTCAAAAGCTTCCTGCTCTTTATAGAACCTACATAATTATAGTGTTCTAGAATGATGAGGGAGACAGTGTTCCTATCACGTCATAATTTTATTTGCCTTGAGGTTGACGGCTTTAAGGGATTTACTCTGTGGGTTTTTATTCATTATTTTCTCTTTTTCTCAACCCAGAAAACAAAAGGTAAACCCCTCAAGTTATTTTCTTGTAAGTTTGCCTCTACTTGGTCATTCTCAGGTAATTTTTTTGGGGGTAATATTTTCCCCTGGGTCTCTCTATGCCAGTCACAATGTGTCAGAATATTTTCTCTGAGTGTAAGTACATCTAGTCAGGGATTTTGAAAAATTATTGATCAACAGTAAGAGATTGATAACATGTGTGAAGGGTTTTGAAAACTGTCATGGTCATTTTAATTCTGGCAACTATTTAAGAACAGAGTGGAAAGGGAATAAAGATATAGAGGTCATCATTATTTGTCCAAACACTTTTTTCTCGGTTATATATTAATACATAGCTTTCCAGACTTTTAATATCTTAAATTCTATAAATTTACACCAGAAATTTGTGGGTATAATTCATTTTGCTGCTTTCTTCCAGCTATAGACATTTTTTTCCTCTTGCTTTCATGCTAATTTTGCATGATTTCACTGTTGGAATATTAGAGGAGGATTCTGATATGTTAACATTGTCAGAATTAATCACATAGTAAGTTTAGCATTGCCAAACTCTGCTAGAAATATCGATTAAAATTGCAGTGAATAGTAGGTGTTCAATGGACCCAATTTAAATTTATTGTCCAGTTTAAACATTTTTTGTCTAGTATGGAAAGAACTGAATAAGAAGCTGCTAAAGTCCTTGTGTTCTTAAAGCCTTCAGAGTAACAAATAATTTGGAGGAAGAGGAAGAGGAGGAGGAGGAGGATCTACTATTTAGCTTACACTGTAATGTAATGCATAGGAGACCCCTAAATATAAAGATATTAAGTAGATTGTGACCAACAGGTCATCTTAGCCAAATGACAAAGCAGGAGATGAAGAGTAATTTTTAAGGCATAGTGATATGGTTATATGTAATTGTGGGAACCCTATTCAGAGTACGTTGGATGTTCAAGGCCATTTTGAGTGTGGGGGCCCTGTTCAGAGTACACAGGATGCTCAAGGCTAATCTGAGCGTGGGAATCCTAATCAAGGCTAATTTCCCAGGTGCAGGTGCAAAAGCAAGGATGTAGCAAACTATACATTGACCCAAAAGACTGCTGTCACTATTTTGGCAAAGGCCTCTTTCGTCTAAATTAGGTATGTTACTGGCCAGCCAGTGCAGGGCTGTGGGAAAGATGTATTACTGACCAGCTGATGTTGGCTGTTTTTACTAGAATGGCTCCTGTGTTTGCTTCTGTATTAGTAAGAGCTGCCTTTGTAAGGTTACTTTGAAGAACTGCTTTGTCTAGTGGCTCCTTAGTAGCAATGGCTACTTGGACTGCAATAAAGACTCTCTTATATGCCTATGACTTCTTATGTCTTCTCTGTCCAATGTCCGGTGTCCAAGGAGATCCAGCCCCTGGCAGAGGGACTCAGACACAACAGTAATACATGTGTTTGTGTCATTCTATAAGGTTATAAGCATGCAAAAGGGATGTTAGAAACATAGAATTATGCATAAGAAGTGTGTATTCAATTAATGTTTCTTTCCCTTCTTCCTTTCTATTTTTGGACCAGACTCTCTGCTACATCTGGCTATTTCCAGGTGACTCACTGTCATTGGCTCAGCTAGTTGCCCAAAGGGACTATGTTGGACGCTTTATATAATAGATTGCTATGAGGAGAACTGGCAGTCTCTTTTGATTTTGAACTCAAGAAGAGTGTGAAAAATAAGTTCTACACCAAGGACCTGAAGCAGCAGAGGGATCATATCCTTACTCTCATACCTAGCTCTGCCTGAGAAATCCAAATAGTTTTCTGTTTTCCCTCCATTTTCTTCTTCCTTTTATTAAAAATTTGTTATTTATATAACAATTTTTATGAGATGATGTCTACAATAAAATTTTATAAGAATAAAGTGAAGATACTGAGTTATTTATTATTGAAATGAATAATTCTTACTTCTCATGTGATTAACTGGTCTTACTGAATACCCCTCCACTCTGAAGCATCTGGCCTAATTGAAAGGTGGAAGAGCTTACTGGTGAGTGAGTTACAGTGTCAGTTGGGAGACAATATCCTGCCAGGAAGGGACTTTGTTAACAGGATTCAGCATGTGCTTTGAATCAGAGACCTTTATATGTACAACAAAGCCATCAAACATGGGCCTGGAAATCAAAAGGTGGATGTGGAGTGGTTCCTCTCATTATCCCTCCTTTCCTTTCACTCTCACTCTCTAAAAATCTATTGAATGGAATGATTGATCCAGATTAACAAGTGGAAATTGTTTTGCTTATACATAATGAAAGTAAGGTATACTCTGAGGCCAATGGTAAAGCTAATAGAGAATGTGGCAACCAAAATGGAAATAGGACAATTAAATACAGGTCTTTTTGAAATAAAAGTTTGTGTCATCAATTATGCAATGAGCCCAGACCAACACAGGTTTGCTTGAAGGTAGTGGAAATATGAAGTTGGAGTGGCTGCAGGAAGCCATTGTGATCCATGACAAAAACAAAAACTGTTGTACTTTTGCATATTTTTAATTTGCTTATTTGCTTGTTATATATGTACGTGCCAAACATTTCTTCTCCCCTTTATATTTTTATTTTATATACTATCAATAGTTATTGGAAAATAATCTTAAGGTAACAGAATTTTCAGAGGGAATTTGAATTTGAAAGAGTTATATATATAGTCAGTGATGGCACAATTGTAACTGTGCATTTTGTCACTTTGGGGAAAGGGTGAGAAGTTCTTGTAAGAAGGGTAGCTGTATCCATATGTGTTTCATATGTGTGTAAAAGATTGTATATAGAACCTGAGTAGTCAAATTGACTTATTGACACTTAGCTCCCAATTAACCATTTGCTTGTTCTATGACAATAGACATAGACCCTTCAAGTATTTTCGTTGGCCAGTGGCACAATGCTAAACTTCGTTAGTAGAGGGTACAGAAGGAAAGGTTTTCCCCCCCTGATTTCTGTTTAGCCTCTTGGCAGGATTGTGCAGCATGGGAGACTTTGCCAGTGAGCAGCTCACACAGTACACCTGCACCAGGTTCCTGCAGCTTCCCCCAGCATCCCATGCTTATGGTTTTGTTGAAAAGTGCCTCCAGTGAGACATCTTTTCCAAACTCAGGGAGGATGGTTTTGTGGTGTAGCGGTGGAACAAAGGTATCTCTATCTTAAGGTTCTTGTAGCTGTTCTAACATCAGATAGACATGAGACACACTAACAAGAGTAAATAACTAAATGTAATATACACATATGTAAGAGAACCTTACATATATGAGAGTCAGAGATCCCACATGCAGGAGAGGTTCAGACAACAAAAGGGAACATGAGCATATAAGACTTTGGAACTAGGGATGAGGTTAAATGCGTTAGGTGCTTCAAAATGTCCTGTAGGATGATAAATAAAGTGAACTTCTATTTAGTAAACAGAAGTTTGTCCTGCCCTATACTGTACATAGGTCAAAAGAGATTATCTCTGTTAATTTGAGTTCTCCTAGGTAGTTAAAGGGAGGGTCAGAAGTTTCTCATGAGCCTGAAGCTAAATTATCTTTAGAAAAGGTATCTTTTCCTCTTTATAATCAACTAGAGGCCCAGTGCATTAAATTTGTGCACAGAGGGGAGGTGTCCCTCAGCCCAGCCTGCACCCTCTCCAATCTGGAACCCCTTGAGGGATGTCCAACTGCCCATTTAGGCCTGATCCTAATGGGATCTGGCTGCAATGGGCAGTTGGACATCCCTCTCACAATCCAGGACTGCTAGCTCCCAACTGCTTGCCTGCCTGCCTTCCTGATTACCCCTAACTGCTTCTGCCTGCCAGCCTGATCATCCCCTAAGCACTCCACTGCCAGCCTGATTAATGCCTAACTGCTCCCCTGCCAGCCTGTTTGCCCCTAACTTCCTTCCCCTGATCACCCCTAACTGCCCTCCCCTGCAGACCTGGTCACCCCTAACTGCCTTCCCCTGCAGGCTTGATTTTTCCCAACTGCCCTACCTTATAGGCCTGGTGCCTCCCAACTGCCCTCCCTTGCTTGCCTGATCACCCACAACTGCCCTCCCTTGCAGGCCTAGTCCCTCCCAACTGCCCTCCCCTATTACCCAGCTTGTGATGGCCATCTTGTGTCCAGATGGGGGCAGGATCTTTGACCACATGGGAGCAGCCATCTTGTGTGTTGGAGTGATGGTCAATCTGCATATTACTCTTTTATTAGATAGGATAGAGGCCTAGTGCATGAGTGCGGGCCAACTGGTTTGCCCTGAAGGGTGTCCTGGATCAGGGTGGAGTTCCCTTGGGGTATGGGGTGGCCTGGGAGAGGGGTTTGTGGTAGTTTGCAGGCTGGCCATGCCCCCTGGCAACCCAAGAAGAGGTCCTGGTATCTGGGATTTATGTATCTTCTACAATTGAAACTTTGTAGCCTGCAGCAGAGCCAAGCCTCCTGCTTGCTCCATGGCTGCTGCCATTTCTGTTTGGATTTGTTTATCTTCTATAATTGAAACTTTGTAGCATTGAGTGGAGGCCTAGGTTGGTAAGGGCAGGTGGAAAGCTTGGCTTCCTCCATTACTGGGGAAACCCAAGCCTCCCTCCTGCTCTCTGTGGCTGTAGCCATCTTGGTTGGGTTTATTTGCATACTCGCTCTGATTAGCTGGAGGGCATGGCTGGAGGGCGTGGCTGGAGGGCATGGCTTGTGGGTGTAGCAGAGGTATGGTCAATTTTCATATTACTCTTTTATTAGATAGGTTTCTTGAGGTTCAGTACTCTGTTATAATCAATAATTATTTATATTAAGCTTCTCCTATTCAATTTATTGTGTAATTTCTCTCTCCAGTTTTCATCAAATTCATTACTTTATCAAGGAACTCAATCAAGTTAGGGAACATCCTCCATTTCTCCACCTCCAACTCTATTTGGGAAAATAAAGCAGATTTATTATTTAATGTTTTTTATTAATATAATTATAAAACTTCATATAATAAAACTGATATTAAGAGGAATTTGAAAATATATCAATGAACAATTTTTCATATTTTGTGCTTATTTGACAAAAAATTTCATTATAGAAGGCAAATTGTAATTAACTTAAAGAGATTATTTTAACTTAAATACAAATGAGCATTCATTTCCTAATGAGAATGTGTTTGAAGACTATAGTTCCAAGTCATCTTTTTTTATGTAATTCTCTTAATATCTCTTTATTTCTGATTTTTAAGGTCTTTTAAAAAATATACATATTTATTGATTTCAGAGAGGAATGGAGAGGGAGAGATAGAAACATCAATGACGAGAGAGAATCATCAATTGGCTGCCTTCTGCAGGCTCCACACTGGGGCTTGAGTCCTCAACCTGCATGTGCCCTGACTATGAATCAAACCGTGACCTCCTGGATCACAGGTAGATGCTCAACCACTGAGCCATGTCAGCAAGGCTAGGTCTTTAAAATGGGTTGAAAGGCAAAAGTAGTTTGTTTTTTTTTTGGTAATATATATTATATTGATTTTTTTACAGAGAGGAAGAGAGAGGGATAGTTAGAAACATTGATAAGAGAGAATCATCGGTCAGCTGCCTCTTGCACACCTCCCACTGAGAATGTGCCCGCAACCAAGGTACATGCCCTTGACCGGAATCGAACCCGGGACCTTTCAGTCCACAGGCTGACGCTCTATCTATTGATCCAAACCGGTTTCAGCCAAAAGTAGTTGTAAAATAGTCTGAAGACAAAGTACTTGAATCACTTGTACAAAATTTCATGTGTCCCTTTTTAGTCAACCCACCTTCTGAACACAATGGCTATTCTTTTTTTTCTAAGCCAATGGCACCGTAATATTTTATTATTAACATTACTTAGATATAACATACCTTAATAAAATACATACATCTTCATTATATTCCCTATGTCACTGACACTCATGTCAAGAAGGCATTGAATTTCTACCTGGTTAAACCACCTCCATCTTAACATTACTTTGACTTTTGTCTTTGAATATTAGTTTAGTTTGTTCTTGAACTTCATGTATATAGAATAATACAGTGTGCACTCTTTTGTGTCTGCTTCTTTCACTAATCATTATGCCAGTGAGAGTCATCTATGTAGTTGAATGTAACAATAATTCATTTTCATTGATTCTTTGTTTTTCTGTGTAGTAATCTATACTAATAAAAAGGAAATATGCTAATTAACCTTTCAGGAGACCATCCAACATCCTTCTGGACAAAGCCATGGTGGCGGGGCCAAGGCAGAGGTGGTTAGGGGCAATCAGGCCTGCAGGGGAGGGCAGTTGGGGGCAAGCGGGCCAGTTTCGGGGTGATGAGGCTGGAAGGGGGGAAGTTGGGAGCGAGCAGGCTGGCAGGGGAGTGCAGTTGGGGGTGAGCAGGTTGGCAGGAGGGGCAGTGGGGGCAAGAAGACTAGTGGAGGGTTGGCAGTTGGGGGTGAGCATGCTGGTGGTGGTGGGCAGTTGGGGACGAGTAGGCCTGCAAGGTGGGAAGTTGGGGGTGAATAAATAGGGATGCTCAAGAAGTTTTATTATGGGTTGTATTTCATAAATAAAAAATCAACAGCTTTACTGTTCATCAATATGGAAAGGGCTTTATATACAACAGTATATCCATCATACAGTGCAACAGAAAGACATACAAGATTTATTGAGTTTATAAAGCAAGTTACAGAAAGTTATGTACTATATGTATATTTGTGTGAACTAGAACACTGTAAATGAAACACTACGTATTTTTTGTTGATTTATATATTTGGTATACACATGTAACTCTATAGTAAAACACCTGGAAGCATCAACTCCAAATTGAGGAATGATGAAAAGGTCAAAATTGGGAGTGATATTCAAAGTAGATTTTAGTCTATGTGTAAATTGTTATTATTTTAATAATTTAAAGAGTCATGAGTTCTTAGTGTTAAAATTGATAAAAAGTCATACAAGCCATTGTAAAGACATATCCATAGTTTTCACTCTTCTTAGGGTCCTACTCTTTGACTGTAATATAGTATGTATAATTTTGTCTTCCCCAGTAGCCTGTAAATACTTTCTAGTTTCTTGCATATATCCTTAAGACATAGGAAATTGCCTCATTTATGATAAAACTTCAGCAAATGCTTATGGATTTATTTTGAACTAAGTAAAAGATATTGAATAGCATAAGATGAGAAATGCCACATTATTTAAAGATATTTATTTAATGAAATGACATTTTAAAAGAATAAAGTCATTCATTTTAATCCCACTTAATCTAATGATGTATTTTGTTTCATGACTATTGCATTTCCTTCAGGAAACGGAGTGAATGGGGTTGGGGTGGTGTAACAGTTGAATTAGCTGGGCTGAGGTCCTCTTTATTTACAGTTTTAGTCCACTAGGGGACACTGTAAGCTTTACAAGAAATGACTTTTTCTGATGGTTCCAGAAAATTGAACAGTTAAGAGAAGAGACCAGAGAGCATGTGAGCTAGTCATATTATAGACAGAAAGGGTGGGGAGAGGAGGAACAGTGTTTATATAAAACTCATCTCAATTTTCAGTTCTGCCACTAGGAAAACTTCAGAAAGCTGAAGTCCATACTCTATAATTTCGTTATGAGAATGAGTCTCTCAGCTGAGTTAAGAGAATAGGAATGTCACTGTGAACATGAAAGCTCAACAGTAAACATCTGTATAACTTGATTTCAATTTTTATGATTAAAGTTTCTGAAATCTATAGGCAGTAATTATTCCAATACCCAGATATCTTTTTTAAAAATTTGTTTTTATTAATTTTTAGAAAGAGAGAGAGAGAAAGAGAGAGAGAAACATTGATTTGTTGTTCCACTTGTTTAAGCATTCATTGGTTGATTCTTGTATGTGCCCTGACTGGGGATTGAACTTGCAACCTTTGGGACAATACTGTAACCAACTGAGTAACCTGGCCAGGATTTCTTCCTTTTGATATATCTCCCCTGAGACTAGAAGAAGCAAGAACAACAAGGAAAGTAGAAGAAATAAATAAAAATATCAATAGAGAGAGGAAAGAGAAAGGACAATATTTAATTGATTACCAATTCGTGGGTCTGCAGGGTGTCCAAGATTGGACAGAAGAAGAGAAAAGTGGAAATTAAGTCGGAGTGACCATTATACACATACTTATGTATCACCAACTGAACTTCTTTTGGAGTAATTATTTATGTTTGTGTTGATTGTGGGTCCTGGGTTTGTAAAACTTCGGATTTCAGGATAATATATTTACTTCTTCAGTACACAATGCACGTTATCATATCATTTTTCTCTATCAGAATTCTTCTTTAACTGGATCCTTAAATTCTATGTCAAACTATGCAATTTGAAAATGAGGTCATTCTTCCAGGCTCTACTTCAAAGCTTCATGATTCTCCAAGGCTCTCCTTAACCCAGCTGACACTCTGATTTTGCTCAAAAGTATCATCCACCCTTCCTCACACACTAACAGGAACTTCTCCTCCATAAAGTACTTTTAAAAAGCACCTTATAACTTCATATATTGCAAACACTGACTGCTCCTCTTCTGCACCATGTACTACAATTGTGCCTTTCCACTAGGCCACTGTGGGTGGTTTCCTGTTAACATGAATGACAGACTTGGGTGTGATTGGTGCTCAGTGACTTTGGTGGAACATATTGACTGTTAGACAAAATTTGCCTTCGTCCAGGACTTTACACCCTCCAGAGCAGTGGCAAAGGCACCACAGCAATTGGGCACGAAATAATGGAAAGACACCTGGGAGCTCTGCTGGGACTTCTGTGGGCCCAGGTTTGCTGTGAGTTGGGGTGTTCCAGATGGGAAGCTGGGGAGTGTTCCACAGCTGACAACAGAAGGGGGAAGGCAGAGCTGACACAGAGCTCCTATTTGGGTGTTTCTTGGGATATTGTACAGGTTTAGAAACTCTACCAATCACCCCCAGTGACATTATATTTGTTTGTTTTTCTCTTTCCAAGCAGGGGTGAGAGGGATGAAGGTGGAGCAGAGTTCAGCTCTGAGCTTCCAGGAGGGAACCAGCTTTACTCTGAGGTGCAATTTTTCTACCACATGGCTCTATATGCAGTGGTTCCGACAGAATCCTGGGGGCGGCCTCATCAATCTATTTTACGTGACTTCACGGACAAAGCACAAGGGAAGGTTAAGTGCCACAGTGGATGCCCAGGACCTGTACGGTGTCCTGTACATCACAGCCTCCCGACTGGAGGACTCAGCCACCTACCTCTGTGCAGCATGTGCACAGTGCTGCCAGGTGATCTGCAGTCTGTACCTAAACTGCAGCTGGGCCTGCAGCCTCACCCCTTCCATGGGCAGGCATGTTGCCCCACAATAGCCTTTGCACAGTAAGGTTGGGGCAATCTTGGGCTCTATAGGGCCCCCAAAGACAGTGGCAGTAAAACTTGTTTGTAAATTATCTATATATATAAAAACCTAAGCAACCAAACGACCAGGATGACTGGAGCGACCAGTTGACCAGCCACTATGAGGTGTAATGACCACCAGAAGGCAGGTGCTAAAAGCAGGAGCTGACGCTGGTTGTCAGTGTGCTCTCACACCCAACCTTCCCTGGCTGGCCAACTTTCTGCAGTCCCTCTCCCCTGACCCATTGGCTCTGATTGCCCATATTATAGCCTGCTGGCTAACCTCCCATGGCTTCTTCCTTTCCCTCCTCCCCGCCCACTAACCCTGATTGGCTCCTCCCCCTAACCCTAACATGAACCCTAACCCCCATGGCCAGCCCCAATTACCCCAATTTGGACTGAGCGAGTCTGCCCCAATTGGCCCTGATTGCCTGCCAGGCCGAGGGACCCCACCTGTGCACAAATTCATGCACTAGGCCTCCAGTTACAAAATAAAAATGTATATGTTATCATTGTAATAAAGCATATCAGAAAGGTATAATTTTCAAAAAGTTTAGAGACTATTGCTTTATAAATTGCTGAAAAATTGGAAATCAAATATTCACAGACGTAGATATAGAAATTAAATGTAAAGATAACGTCTTCAAGGAAAAGTAGCATTTCCATGTGAAGTTTCAAACTACTTCAACAAACCATTAACACAGAAGATAATTAAAAATTATTTTTTATAATTAAAGAGACAGTCCTGAGATGCATAAACAAGCATTCTGAATTATTATTACAAATAGTTAAGCCACTTTATAGTTTCTTATAAATCCTCCACAATTATAGAAAATGTTAGAGAAAACATTATAATGCCACTGTATAAATTTACATTTAAAATTAATTCTGACTTACATGAAGCTGATTGGTCTGAAGAGTTAAATATTTAAAAAAATGTATTTTATTGATTTTTTACAGAGAGGAAGTGAGAGCGATAGAGAGTTAGAAACATCGATGAGAGGAACATCAATCAGCTGCCTCCTGCACACCTCCTAAGTGTGCCCTCAACTAAGGTACATGCCCTAGACTGGAATTGAACCTGGGACCCTTCAGTCCGCAGGCTGATGCTCTATCCACTGAGCCAAACCAGTTAGGGCAAGAGTTAAAAATATTATAGAAAAACTGGCCCACTAGAGACATCAGCTGTAGATTTACTAGAATTTATATTTAAAATTCACTTAGCAGACATTTATGCTAATGTTGAAAAGCATAGAAAATATTCCTAAAATCTCTAGTATCGTTTGCATCAACAGAAATATCCTTCTCAAAATTAAAAACCATCAAACATTTTGTTTGCAATCTTGCATTTGGCAACTGCAATTGACATTTCATTTAATTATATTGAAATGTGTTACTAAAAGTATAAATTTTAATAGCTTATTAAATTAATTTGCAGAATAGCAAGCTAGGGACTCCCCCCCCCCACACACACACAAAAAAGCCTTTTGGGGGTGTGTCTGAATTCTTTAACAAACAAACAAACAAAAAAGAATAGCAAGCCAGAAAAGTCTTATATTGAAAGATATCACATTAATAAAGCATTCTTAGTTATTGTACTACTTACAATTATAATCCCCATTTTTTGCAATGTAAATTTATGTTGTTTTATATCATGCTTACCATTTGCAACAGCATGGATGGAATTGGAGAGCATTATGCTAAGTGAAATTAGCAAGTCAGAGAAAGATAAATATCCCATGATCTCACTCATTTATGGAATATAATGAACAAGAAATTGATGAACAAAAACACATTAAGAGACAGAGAAACATTTATCAGATCATAAAACTTCAGAGAGAAGGTAGAGGAGGGTGGAGATAAGGGGGAAAGAAAAACCAAAGGACTTGTATGCATTCATATAAGCCTAACCAATGGACACAGACACCAGGGGGGGGAGGGCATGGGTAGGGGAAATGGTCATTGCATTTAGAATATACCATCCTTTTGACATCCAAAAATAAAACCACCTGTAGAATAAATTTACACATAGATACATTTTCTGAATCTGCAGCCTGATGTTTTCTGAGAATTTGTATTCTTTCTCTCAATACTTTATATAACCCACATAGCAAGGAATAGGTTTCTTGAAGCTTGTCAGATTTACCATTGCAAATCAAACCAATCTATGGCTCAAACTGTTTCCCAACTCATGGGACTTCCACCACCTGCTCCTTTATCACTGAGTTCCCATCCTCTACCTCTTATAGCAGTTATCTTATTGCAACATTTTAACTGTTGGTGCTTTCAGTATTTTTGGTATAGCAAGATCATGGGCAAGACCAGCTCAGAGAAACTGAGTCTGAGATAATAGCTATTTGAAATCTTCAATGATTTTTCTCTCTCTTATTCTGATCTTTGACTTATATGTTAATTTTAGAAAGAGTTTTTTTCTCCACAACAGACAAATGAGAATGGTATATTTAGCTGAAAAGGTAGGTTTCATATTTTCTTTGTTTCAGAGAGTGATTATGGCACTTTCCTAATTTCAAATATGTAAACCCAGGTGTGGGAACCATGCCAGAGATGCCTGATAGTGAAGGCCAATTAAAGCATAGAAGCCTTGTCGTCAAAGCACCGAATGTCCAAGGCCACTCTATGCTTGACTAAGATGCCATAAGCAGGTGCAAGGCCATAGCAATCTCATGGTATGCTGGGCCTTCCCATACCCAAAATAATTGATGTCATTGTTGGCACAAAAATTCTTTTGTGTAAGTAATATTAAAAGTATGTTACTAAGACTAGAGAGAGTTCAGACAGAGCTGAAAGCTGGCACTGCTACAATGTAAAACTGAGAGTTCATAGAGAGCTCATATATAGCTACCATGTTAACCAGCTAGAGTGTGCTGAACAGGAGAGAGAGGAGAAGCTGCTGAGCCAGAGAGCTCAGATACTACTCTGATGTAAGGCGGTGAGTTTAGAGGCAGCATGGGACTGCTCAGATAACAGCTGTAGGTACAGAGGCTATTAAGGGTGCTATTGCTTTGTGGGAAAGATGTCTTTTTGATCAACCAGTGCATGGCTGCAGGTATAGGATTGTTATAAAAGGACTGTTTGTCTGGTGACATATGGCCACTGGCTTCTACAAGAAAGACTCATCCGTATACACCCACAACCTCTTATGGCTTCTCTGTCTAAGACCCAGCATTCAAGAAGTGTAGCCCAGGCAGAGGGGCATGAAATCAGCACCTGTACCTAGTGAGCAGAGGATAAAGGAGGAACTTGGACTAAGTTCCCAACAGTTAGTACAGTGAGTGGGGTTTGAGAAGGAACCTGCCCTGGTGTAGTAGGGAAGAATTTAGAAGAATATATGGACTCAGAGCAATGCAGAACACCAGAGCTCTGGCTGTTTCTGGCACCAGGCCATCTATACTAAGAAAAGGGTAATATGCTAATTAGACCGGGTCAACCAGACATCTTCTGGACATCCAACTTCCTTCCAGACAAAGCCATGGTGGTGGGGCCCAGGCAGAGGCAGTTAGTGGTGATCAGGTCAGCAGGGGAACAAGCACAGGCTGGCGAGGGGGAGCAAGCAGTTAGGGGTGAGATCAGTTCAGCATGGGTGAACAAGCAGTTAGGGGCAATCAGACCAGCAGGGGAGAGCAGTTAGCAGTTAGGGGGTGATCAGGCTAGCCGGGGAGGGCAGTGGGGGCAATCGGGTGAGCAAGGGAGCTGTTAGGGGGAGACCAGGCAGGCAGAGGTGGTTAGGGGTGATCAGGCAGGCAAGCAGGCAAGCAGTTAGGAGCCAGCAGTCTCAGATTGTGAGAGGCCTGTCCAGCTGCTTGTTTAGGCAGGAATTGGGCCTAAACTGGCAGTCAGACATCCCCTGAGGGGTCCCAATTTGGAGAGGGTGCAGGCCGGGCTGAGGGACACCCCCTTCCCCAAGCACGAATCTTGTGCACTGGGCCTCTAATCTATACTAATAAAAGAGAAATATGTAAATTGACCGTCACTTCATGATGCCCATAGACCATCAGGAGTGAGTATGCAAATTAACCTGACAAAGATGGCTGCGGTCCTGCCCCTCAGCCTCCCTGAGCCTCTGGGCAGTGTGCCTTCTCAGGGCCTCCCTGCCGCACTTCACACCTGTCAACCATCCTTGCAGCCTCCCTGTGGCCCAGCCCCCAGCCTCAGAGGCAACCTCCTGGTGCCTGAGGTCGTAGCTTCTGTTATCTGGCATCTCCCTCTACCCCAACCCTGCCCTGCTGCTCTGATAAACAAAACTCTAGTGTTGGAGCAGCCCCGTGGGTGTGGAAGCATGTGGGAGCTCTCTTGGTGCCCAGTTAGTGCACCACGGGAGCCCTGGGCCAACCAAGGGGTGATGGTGGTGGCCAGGGTGGGCTCAGCTTTGTTTTGAATAAATGAAAGAGGCCACCTACACAGTAACCCAAATTATCAGATCTCCCTCCTTCCTATCTCAACAAATCAAGAGGGGAGAGGCGATGGGCATGAAGGGAGGGTGGACAGGCAGGGTGCAGAGGGCGGAGGAGGAAGAGGATGAGGAGGGGGCCAGTTGCATCCCACTTTCCCAATGGGAGAGTGAAATGCACTAGTGCACCCAACCTCTCCAGTCCTCCCCGCCTGCCTCGCTCTCCTCACCTCTTCCCCTCCGTGCCTTCCCTGGAACACCAGTGCTGCACAGAGGAACTCTCTGGAGAAAGAGGACAAGGAGGAAGTGGCACCGGAGCACACAGGGCTTGCCACTATCGCTGCCACTGCACAGGCTGCTGGAGTGAGCCCGCCGTGTGCTGGCAGCCAGGGGAAGGAAGGCCTATTCTTGCATGAATCCTTGTGCATCAGGCTCTAGTTTTATATAATAAAAGGCCAATATGCAAATTTCTGGGACGACAGAACAACTGGTTGTTATGACCACCAGGGGGGCAGACACTCAACACAGGAGCTGCCCCCTGGTGGTCAGTGCACTCCCACAAGGGGAGTGCTGCTCAGCTAGAAGTCAGGATCACAGCTGGCAAGTGCAGCGGCAGTGGCGGGAGCCTCTCCCACCTCCGTGGCAGTTGGACATCCTCCGAGGGCTCCTGGACTACAAGAGGGTGCAGTCTGGGCTGAGGGATCTCCCCAAATGCACGAATTTTGTGCACCGGGCCTCTAGCTGTTGAATAAATACCAGCAGCATTTACCACTTTCCAACTTAACAATGACTCAGTAGTGTGCAGGGATGTAAGTCTTTTCTTTTTCAGAGATGTAAATCTTGATGTCTACATTCTCATTGTGCATGCAGCCTCTGACTAAGACCTGATTTGTTTGACCTATTGCTGCTTTCATACGGCTGAGTTCCTTATAGGCACAAGGTAAGAGCAATACATTTAACCAGTGAGTTCTGTAGTTAGAGATGTGACCACAAGATGACAGTGCACCTCTGTTGATGCTGAATATGTTCATTTCAGAGGATTCTGAATAGGCTATGGCAGAAGCAGAGCCTTTTTCTTATTGGCTGGGTAGACAATGTGAGAAACCATTATGAGTGTTTGAGGAAAAGAAGGGGCAGCCTGATAACAGAAGCAGTTCTGTTGACTGGAGATTGCAAGTCTATAATTGGTCTTAATTAGGAGGAACAATGAAGTCACCCATTGGAGCTTTATTTATGTTCTTGTGGCTGCAGCTGAACTGTGAGTTGAGGGATTTGGGGATAGTATATTAGTAAAAATTTCTTTGAAGCCAAGGAATAAATGGGCTTTATGCAGGGTTCTTCTAGTTACTACAGAAAAGGAAAAGGAAATTCTGGACTGTAATTATCAGGAAAAACTTCCCTTTTCTCTGACTCTTTCTTTCTGCATAGGGGTCAGCCATGGAGAGAAAGTGGATCAGCATCGTTCCACCCTGAGTGTCCAGGAGGGAAACACCGCTGTTATCACCTGTACTTATTCAGACAGCGTCTCAGCTTACTTTCCTTGGTATAAGCAAGAACCTGGAAGAGGTCCCCAGCTCATTATAGACATTCTTGCAAATAAGGACACAAACCGAGCTGGAAGACTCACTGCTTTCTTGAATAAGTCGGCCAAACATCTCTCCCTGCACATCGCAGACACCCAACCTGGAGACTCAGCCGTCTACTTCTGTGCAGCGAGTGCACATTGCTTCCCAGGCACCTGCATCCTGTACACAAACCTGCGAGTGGGGCAGCCCCCTCTGCCTGGGACAGACCTTCAGCACAGCATTTGTGAAATTGTCTGCAAGTGGAAACTAATGTATGTTAAAAACACATAATAAGAAGGTTAGTTTCAAGATGACCCAGAAAGTGTGAAAATATTTTGTTGGAGGACCATTCCTTAATGGATTTTCATTTTGGAATGTAAAGCTCTTTTATTTTATTTATTTTAAAAAATATATTTTGATTGATTTCAGAGAGGAAGGGAGAGGGAGAGATAGGAACATCAGTGATGAGAGAGAATCACTGGTGGGCTGCCTCCTGAGAGCCCCCCACAGGGATTGAGCCTGTAACCCAGGCACATGCCTGTCCAGAAATTGAACTGTGACCTACTGGATCATAGGTTGATGTTCAACCATTTAGCCACACCAGGCCATTTTATTTAAAAATATTTCTAGTTAATCCTCCCTTTCGGGTAGTTTAGATTTTCCATTGCTTTTTTCTTTCTTTCTTTCTTTTTTTTTAAATTCTAAACTTTTTATTTCAAGAAAAACGATTTCAAATATAATAATGTCACATGCAATAAACATTAATATCTCCAAAAATGATTTAAAATATAATGTTACATCAATAAACACCAATTATTTATGAAAAATTGTCTTAAATATAACAATATTACATATAATGAACATTAATATTTCAAGAAAAAGGATTTTAAGTATAATAATATTACCAAAACTATACTAACATACTAGTAGTCTTATATCACAAAAATTGTAGGAAATATTAAAACCTGCTAGATAACAGGATTACTTCTATATATTTTAAAATATTTTTTCCCTCTGGCTCTATTTTTGCTCATCAGTTAATGTTGTTCACTATATTCCACAAATGTGTGAGATCATGCGATATTTATCTTTCTCTGACTGGCTTATTTCACTTAGCATAATGCTCTCCAGTTCCATCCATGCTGTTGCAAAGGGTAAGAGTTCCTTCTTTTTTATAGCAGTGTAGTATTTCATGGTGTACATGTACCACAGTTTTCTAATCCACACTTCTGCTGATGGACACTTAGGCTGTTTCCAAATCTTAGCTATTGTAAATTGTGCTGCTATGAACACAGGGGTGCCTATATCCTTTCTGAGTGGTGTTTCTGATTTCTTGGGGTATATTCCTAGAAGTGGGATTACTGGGTCGAATGAGAGTTCATGCTTAATTTTTCGAGGAAACTCCATACTGTTCTCCACAGTGGCTGCACAAGTCTGCACTTCCACCAGCAGTGCAGTGCACGAGGGTTCCTTTTTCTCCACATCCTCACCAGCACCTGTTGTTTGTCCATTGGTTTTTAGAAAGAGTGGAAGGGAGGGAGGGAAGGACAGGGAGAAGAAGAGAGGCAGAGAGAAACAGAAAGGCATGATGTGAGAGAGATACATTTATTTTTTCCTGAAGTGCTCAGGTAAGGGCAGAAAACACCCTCCCTTCCAAATGCACGGATTTTGTGCACCTGGCCTCTAGTATGTCATAAGGCCAGTGCATCCTTGTTGATTTTGTCTATGCCTATCCATTAATATAAATGGGGTATTTAATTATTATATTACTGTCAATCTCTCCCTTTGTGTCTGTGAATATTTGCTGTATGTATTTAGGTAAGCCTATCATGGGTGCATAGATGCTTTATATCCTCTTGTTGGATTGACCTTTATCATTATGTCATACTCCTGTGTCTTGTTAGAGTCTTTGTTTTAAAGTCTATTTTATCTAAGTCTTGCTGCCCCAGCTTTCATGGCATTTCTGTTGGATGCAATATCTTTTTCTGTCCATTCACTTTCAGTCTGTATCTTTAGATCTGAAGTGAGCCTCTTGTAGGCAGCACACGTGTGGATCTTGTTTCTTTTAACCCATTTGTCAGAAGGACTGCACTTGCTCCAGAAGCTCTAGGGAAGAATTTGTTCCTTGACTCTTCCAACTGTGGTGGGTGCCAGCGTTTCTTGACTTGTGGATGCATCACTCCAATCTCTGCCTCCATAGTCTCCTGCCATCAAATCTCCCTCTGTCTCTGTCTTAACAGTACACATCTGATTGCATTTAGGCTCCTATAATCCAGAATTATCTTTCCATGTCAAGGAAAGATAATTAAAAAGACAAAAATATAAAAGAACAAACCAAGGTTTGCAAGTGGATAGTCATGGGGAATGTATAATTACAAAATGACAGCACAAGGGAGTTTCAGGGGGTAATTAAACTCTTCTGAGTCATGATTGTGTGATAGCTACATGATCCATTAAAATTCATAACTACAGTTATAACTGTACAGAAAAATAGTCAATTTTATTTGACTTTTTTAAAAAAATGTCAAGATCCTTAATTATATCTTCAAAGGTTTTTGTTGTTGTTTTTGTGCATGCGCGCGCGCGCGCGCGCGCGCGCGTATGTGTGTGTGTGTGTGTTTTCCATATAAAGCAATATTCACAGATTCCAGGGATTAGGACCTGATTTTTTTTTAAGCCATATTTTTGCTATCATAGTTGACATGGCTGGTGATTTTCTTTTCTAAGTTGAGAAAAGAACATACTTATTTATCAGAGTACAGTCATGAAAATAAAAACCACATCAATTATTTTTTTCTCAGTGTTTAACATTTCAAATCTATCTTTCTTTCTTTCTTTCTTTCTTTCTTTCTTTCTTTCTTTCTTTCTTTCTTTCTCTCTCTCTCTCTCTCTCTCTCTCTCTCTCTCTCTCTCTCTCTCTCTCTCTCTCTCTCTCTCTCTCTCTCTCTCTTCTCCCTCCCTCCCTCCCTCCTTCCCTCCTTCCCTCCCTCCCTCCCTCCCTTTTCTTTCTTTCTTTCTTTCTTTCTTTCTTTCTTTCTTTCTTTCTTTCTTTCTTTCTTTCTTTCTTTCTTTCTTTCTTTCTTTCTTTCTTTCTTTCTTTCTTCCTCTCTCTCTCTCTCTCTCTCTCTCTCTTTCTTTCTTTTTGTTAATCCTCACCTGAGAATATTTTCCCATTGGTTTTTAAAGAGAATAGAAAGGAGAGGGAGAGACAAAAAGAAACATTGATGTGAGAGAGACACATGGATTGATTGCCTCCTGCATGCACCCAACCAGGGCTTGGGAAATCTGCAACTGAAGTATATTCCCTTGACTGGAATTGAACCTGGGGCACTTCAGTCCATGGGCCAATGCTCTAACCACTGAGCCAAACCAGCTAGAGCCATCGATCTTCCGGTTTTTTTTCTTCTTTTATTGTCTAAAGTTTTACATATGTCTCCTTTTCCCCCAGTTGACACCTCCATCCCCAGCCATTCCCATTCAGGGCAAGCACCCTCCGCCCCAGTGTCTGTGTCCATTGGTTATGCTAATATGCATGCATACAAGTCCTTTGGTTGCTCTCTAACCCCTTCCCCTCAATCTTCAATATAAAATTATACCATGTTTATCTTCAGTATAATTGTTACCATTATTAATGCAAAAGGAAGTTTGGGTTGGGTGAGCTTTCAGCCAGTACACAGAGAGTTTGACGTGACCCACAGCAACGTGCTGCACCAGAAACCCCGTTTCCTGTTCTGGGGCAGCAGCAGCTCATAGCTCAGCATTTCTCCTCTCCATCTGTCAGTCACCTCACCTTGCAGAGCCCTGAAGCGGAAGCTTAGTGGAAGAACTTGAACATGTTGCTCTCCGGCCTTATGAGAGTGGTCATAACTTTGATGTGGCTAGGTAAGGATGCCCCAGTGGGAATGGGTCTTCTCTGTGACCTAACAGCAGGGGTTTTTTATGAGTACCCTGGGAAGGAAAGCTGGCCAAGTGTAAAAAAAAATTCTTTTTGTCCCACACCACTTATCTCATAACCTTCTGTTTGCATTTTTTTCTTTCAGGATTCAGTATTGCCCAGAAGGTAACTCAAGGCCAACAAGCAATACTGGTGCAGGAGAAGGAGGCTGTGAGCCTGGATTGCACATATGAAACCAGCGTTACAAGTTATAGTCTCCTCTGGTACAAGAAGCTCAGCAGTGGGGCAATGATTTTCCTTATTCGTCAGGACTCTTACAGCCAGCAAAATGCCACAGGAGGCCGCTACTCACTGAATTTTCAGAAAGCAAAGAGTTCTGCCAACCTTGTCATCTCAGCTTCACAGCTGGAGGACTCAGCAGTGTATTTCTGTGCCCTGAATGATCCCACAGTGAGAGGCGTGTTAGAAGGAGGTGTACCAAAACCCCAGGGCTCTGCTTCAAGGTGGGGAATTGTAATGACAGACAGGAAGTGGTCAGAGCTGTGGCAGCACAGGTGTAGGTAGGGTTAGAGGGAAAACACTCTATGAAATTATCTCTCTGAGTTCATAGACTATGTATAGAGTTATCATTAATTTAAAAATATCCATATTCTTAAAATTTGGGGTTGAAAATATTTATAATGACAAAGAACAGCCTCAATTAATAGCTTGCCATTTTGTGATAGATTGACCTAGAACTGACTAAGGAAATTCAGAAACATCTGACTCAGAAGTCAATAAAAGTATGTGTGAAAAGTTCAATTTTCAGATCAATTTGTTCAGTAAGTATTTGCTGGGTATATATCAATATAATACAGGGGAGGAAAAATTCTCCTCTATCCTCTTTGGATCACTGCCTAGGCCTAAGAATTAAACTGACACATAGCCCGGCCGATGTGGCTCAGGGGTTGAGTGTTGACCTATGAACCAGAAGGTTACATTTTGATTCCTGGTCAGGGCACATGTTCAGGTTGTGGGCTCTATCCGGGGTGGGGACATGCAGCAGGCAGCCAATTAATAATTCTCTCTCATCATTGACGTTTCTATCCTTTTCCCCTCCTCTCTGAAATCAATAAACATATTTTTAAAAACTGACATAAAATATATACCCATTTTATTAAAATTTTTTACTTGTACATGGAAGCCCTTACAAGAAAATGAAGATATGAAGACATGACCAGGGCAGGAAGCTTTAAAACCTTTTAGATAAGAAACAATAAATTCATGTAGAATTGACAAGACCAATGTGTATGAGCTAGCGGAAGTCTAAACTAAGTAGTCCTTATCTTCCTTAACCAGGAAGATGAAAATTAGTTTAAGAAAGTTTGTAGATTCTTCTGGTTTATCTCTTGGTTGTTGTGTCTCTCTCCAATAAAATATTTTATTTTCTGTGTTTATACTGAGAAGGAGATCTTTTTTTGTTTGTTTTCTGTTTCTTTTTTTTTTTTTTTGCTACCATGCAACAAAACTTTTATTAACATTTGAACAGATTCAATTATTACTCAACTGGTAATTTCCAAACTTAAATTGGGGCAAGTGGTTAGAATGCAGAGCAGTGCCATCATTGGGCACTATGAATGCAAAAATGAAGAATTAAAAGCCACCCTTCAGCTGGAGAACCAGGTTCAGGGTGGACTCTTTCTGGATGTTTAAGTCAGAAAGAGTGCGGCCATCTTCCAGCTGCTTGCCTGCAAAGATGAGCCTCTGCTGGTCAGGAGGGATGCCTTCCTTGTCTTGGATCTTGGCCTTCACATTCTCAATGGTATTACTGGGCTCCACCTCCAGGGTGATTGTGTCTTCACAAAGATTTGCATTTTGACCTGTTAGCGAGTGCGAAAATACCGCAAGGCCAATCCCATTGAGTCTCCTCAATAACAACAGAGCCCCTACAATGCCTGGCACTTCTCTGTTTCTTTTTTTTTTTTATGTCTCTTTTTTTTAAATGTTTCAATTAAAGTTGATAATCAATATCATTTTATATTAGTTTAGGTATACAGCATAGTGGTTATATAATCATATTCTTTGTAAAATGATTCCCCTGATATTTCAAGTACCCATCTGACACCAGTTATTGCAACATTACTGACTATATTACTTATGCTTTACTTTATATCCCTATGACTATTTTATATCTACCAATTTGTTATTATTATTATTTTTTGTAAGCCTTATTTATTTATTTATTTATTTGGGAGAGTGGAAGGGAATGAGAGAGAGAGAGAGAGAGAGAGAGAGAGAGAGAGAGAGAGAGAGAGGTGAGAGAAACACATTGATTGGTTGCCTCCTGCACATGCCCCAGTGGGGACTGGGAATCAAACCCACTACCCTTGATTAGGGCTGATGCTATAATCACTTAGCAATGCTAGCCAGGGCATATCTACCAATTTGTATTTCTTAATACCTTCACCTTTCCCCCTCAACTCTCTAATGCCCCTACTATCTGGCAATCCTCAGTTAGTTCTGTGTATCTACAAGTCTGTTTTTGTTTTGTTCATTTATTTTGTTCTTTAGATTCCACATATAAATGAAATCATATGGAATTTGTCTTTTTCTCTCTGATTTATTGCATTTAACACAACACCCTCTAGGTTCATCCATATTGTTGCAAATGGTAAAGTTTTTGCTATTTTTATAGTTGAGTAATATTCTGTTGTAGATATGTACGACCTCTTTTTTTTATCCACTCATCTATAGATGGGCATGTAGGTTGCATCTATTATCTTTGTTGTAGTAAATAATGCTGCAATGAACATATGGGTGCAATCTATAGATTCAATGCAATCCTTATCAAAATAGCAATGGCATTTTTCAAAAAACTAGAACAATATGCCCTAAATTTTATAAGAAACCACTAAAGAACTCCAATAGTCACAGCAATCTGGAGAAAGAAGAACAGTTTGTGGTATCATGCTACTTGATATTAAACTATACTTCGAGGCTATAGTAATCAAAACAGCACGATACTGCCCAGCCGGTGTTGTTCAGTGGTTGAGCATTGACCTATGAACCAGGTTGGTTCTCAGTCAGGGCACATGCCTGGATTTTGGGCTCAATCTCCAGTGTGGGGCTTGTAGGAGACAGCTGATCAATGATTCTCTATCATCATTGGTGTTTCTATATCTCTCTCCCTCTCCCTTCCTCTCTGAAATCAATAAAAAGTATTTAAATTAGTGTTTTGGATTTCTTTGAATAAATACCCCAAAAATGGAATTGTTGGGTCATGAGGTAGTTCCATTTTTAATTTTTTGAGGAACCTCCGTTCTGTTTTCTATAGTGGGCCGCACCAATTTGCTGTCCCATTAACAAAGCATGAGGGTTCCCTTTTCTCTATATCCTTGCTAATACTTGTTGAGGATTTATTGATGATAGTTATTCTGACAGTGTGAGGTGATCTCATTGTGATTTTATTTAGCATTTCTGATGGTTAATGATGTTGAGCATCTTTTCAAATGTCTATTTGCCAACTGTATATCTCTTTGGAGAAATGTCTGTTAGGTCCTCTGCCCATTTTTAAATTGGATTGTTTGAGGTTTTTTGGTGTTGAATTGTATGAGTGCTCTATAAATTTTGGATATTAACCCTTTATCAGATGTAACACTGGCGATTATCTTCTCCTGATCACTTGGCTATATTTTCATGTGATTGATGGTTTCCTTTGCTGTGCAAAAACTTTTTAGTTTGATGTAGTCCCCTGTTTTAATTTGTTGTTTCCTTTCTTCAAGGTGACATATCTGAAAAAATATTACTAAGGGCAATGTCAGAGAACTTACAGTCTATGTTTTTTCCTAGGAATATTATGGCTTTGGGTCTTACATTTAAATCTGAGCTTATTCTTGTATATCGTGTAAGAAGGTCATCTAGTTTTATTTTTTTTTTTGCATGTATATGTTCAATTTTCCCAGCATCATTTATTGAATAAACTGTCTTTATCCCATTGTATATTTTTGTTTCTTTTGTCACAGATTAATTGACAATTTAGGCATGGGTTTATTTTGGGGCTCCCTATTCTGTTTCATTGATTTATGTCTATTTTTATGTCAGTACCATGCTTTTAAAAAAAACCAAACCTTTTATTTTAAAATATATTTCTATTGATTTTAGAGAGGAAGGGAGAGGGAGAGAGATATAGAAACATCAATGATGATAGAGAATCATTGGTCAGCTGCCTCCTGCAAGCCCCACACTGGGGATTGAGCCCAAAATCCAGGCATGTGCCCTGACTGAGAACCAACCTGGTTCATAGGTCAATGCTCAACCACTGCACAACACCAGCTGGGCAGTACCATGCTGTTTTGATTACTATAGCCTCGAAGTATAGTTTGATATCAAGTAGCATGATACCACAAACATTGTTCTTCTTTCTCGAGATTGTTGTAGCTATTGGAGTTCTTTAGTGGTTTCTTTTAAAAGTTAGGGCATTTTGTTCTAGTTTTTTGAAAAATGCCATTGCTATTTTGATAAGGATTGCATTGAATCTATAGATTGGTTAGGGTAGTATGGATATTTTAACAATGTTAATTCTTTCTATCAATGAGCATCCTATATTCTTTCATTTATTTATATCATTTTTAATTTCTTACACTTTTTTTGAGTATAGATCCTTTACCTCCTTGGTTAAATTTATTACTAGGTATTTTGTTTATTTTTAATGCAATTTTATATGGAATTGTTTTCTTAATTTCTCTTTCTGATAGCTTATGTTTGGTGTATCAGAATGCAACCAATTTCTGCATACTAATTGTATATCTGCTACTTTACTGAACTAATTTACAGTTCTAATAGATTTTTAGTGGAATCTTTAGGGTTCTCTCTCTATATGCAGTACCATGTCATCTGCAAATAATGATAGTTTTATTTACTTCTTTCCGATTTGATGCCTGTAATTTCTTCTTCTCATCTGATGACTTTGGGTAGGACTTCTAATATTATGCTGAATAAGAGTGGTGAAAGTGGATATCCCTGTCATGTTCTTGATCTTAAGGGAAACACTTAAGCTTTCCCCTGTTGAGTGTGATGTTACCTGTATGTTTGTCATATATGTAGCCTTTAATATTTTGAAGTATTTTTTTCTCTATTTCCACTTTGCTGAGAATCTTTATCATAAATGGGTGCTGGATTTTGTTAAATGTTTTTGTTCTGCATCCATTAATATCCTATGTAATAAAAGGGTAATATGCAAGTAGACTGAACAGCAGAATGACCAAAAGCCTCGGAAGCCAATGAGAAAGGAAGCAGCAAATGATCTGAAGCCACAGCCCATAAACAACAAAATACCATCCATTTGGAGAAAGCCTTAGTCCACGAGTAAGATTCTGCAATGTACTACTATGCATTGAGTGTCACAGTGACAGACACTGCAGGAGGAGTTGAGCACAAACTCTGAGCAGTAATGAAAAGGCTGGCTATTGAGGGTCTATGACTGTTTTATCCACTATGATGAATTTTATTATTTAACATCAAATACACAGTACATTTAATTCAAATTTCTGACCTTTTAAGCAAATTAATAGAGTAGGATAACTGGCTCTCTATGCACAATTATCTATGGGTGTATCTAAAACAAAGGAACACTTTTATTTAATAAACTACAGGCCTGGTGCATGGATTCATGCACCAGAGGGGTCCCTTGGCCTGGCTTGCACCCTTTTGCAATCTGGGACCCCGTGGAGGATGTTAGATAGTTGGTTTCAGCCTGATCTCCACAGGCCAGTCCAAGGGACCCCACCAGTGCATGAATCCATGCACCAGGCCTCTAGTATGCATATAAGATCTTTGGTTAATTTCCTCCCCCCTTCCCTTTGAGACTCATCAGTCTGTTCCATGTTTCCATGCCTATACATTGAGCATCTGTCCATGGTGGTCATTGCGCATCATAGCTAACAGTCAAATGGTTGGATGGTGGCTTAGCCTTTTATATATATAGATAATGCACTAAAACATGGCTATAAAAAAGAGATAAATTGTTTAAATGTTTAAGATATTTTATATATATTGGTATGACTCCAAATTTTTTATATGCTATATATTCTTTTTTTTTTAAAACTTTATTTTTATTGTTAAAAGTATTACAGATGCCTCCCAGCCCCCTTTTCGCCATTGAGCTCTTCTATTCTGAAACAGCTCCTCCCAGGCCTTCCCCACATTATTGCCTCTGTCCACGGGTTAAGCATATATGCATATTCATTCCCTGGTTAACTTCTCCCCACCTGCCCTCTCACCTCTGAGATTTGTCCAAATTTCTTTTTGTGATATATTTCACATAATAGAATACGAAAATTGACTCTTTTAGTTAATAAATGTGAAGTTTATACAAAAAGTTAATACCTCCTTTGATTCAAATTTCCACTAATTACTTGTGCACAGAATAATTATATGCAATTTTAATATTGAGCGTTTTCCACCTTCTCTTAATCTGTTTTTAGAGGGTTTAGAATGTATTTTTCTAAATAGTTCATAAAAAATTCCAAGTTGTAAAAGAATGAAGCTTGATGGACCATTGAAAAAATGTAAAAGTTGTTATTAACACTTTGCTTCTTTATTCTCTGCTATATCAAGTATGGAATTTTCTTAATTTTATTTCATCCACTTCTGTAAATCTTATTTTCTACTTGGTGTTTCATCTCTACCAGTTTTCCTTCATTTCTCTTCCCTTCTCTATCTGATTATTAATTTAAAAGTACTTTTAGCATTCAATTACACTTGAAATTCAATATTATATTAGTGTCAGGTGTATGGCATAGTGAATAAACATTTATAGAACTAATAAAGTGACCCCCACAGTAAGTCTAGTGCCCACCTAGCACTATACAGAGTATTTCAATATTATTGACTATATTCTCTATGCTGTACTTTACATCCCTGTGAAGATTTTGTAATCGACAATTTGTAATTCTAATCTTTTTACCTTTTCCACCCATCCCCCAAACCACCATCCCTTTGGCAACTATCAGTTTGTTCTCTGTTTTGTTTGCTCATTTATTTCATTTTTTTTAGATTACACATATAAGTGAAATAATATGTATTTGTCTTGTTCTCTGATTTATTTCACTTAGCATAATGCTCTCTTTGTCAACACATGTTGAATATTAATTTTTTGAATTGACCCCTTCACTGATCTTGCCTATGTAGGAGTTAACTTAGTTCACTGACTTGGTGTTTTCTTGGATTCCCTCATGACTGTCTTCAGCAGAACAGATCTTTCTTTGGGCTATCTCTTTGGTGGGTGTGGTGGGTGAGGGTGGGGTCTCAGTTTTTGCACAAAAAGAAATAATCCCATCCTATCTTCTCGGTTTTAATGGTTATTTTCTTTTAAGATTGCATCTTAAATAATATGTAGCAAAATTTTTAATTTCAATTCAATCAAATAATCTCTTGTTATATATTTTCAATTACTGATTGTATTTGGATTCATTTCTAATATTTTGGTTTTGCATTGCATGCTCTTTTTTTTCTTTTTCTTTTCTCTTGTAGTCTCTTTGCTGTTGCATTATTAAGATATTCATTTTTTCTTTCTGCTGACTTAGGAAATGTAAGGTGTCTCTGTTCTTATACCAGCATTTGTATATATAAAAGCCTAAGCGACCGAACGACTGAACTACCGAATGATCAGTTGACAGGTCACTATGATGCACACTGACCACCAGGGGGCAGACACTCAATGCATAGGATCAGGCTCCCTCCTGTCTGGATAGGGCCTGTGGGGATCCAACTGAAACCGGCTATCTGACATCTCCCAAGGGGTCTCAGATTGTGAGAGTGTGCAGGCTAGGCCGAGGGACCCCAGTAGTGCACAAATCCATGCACTAGGCCTCTACTCCTTAAATAAATGTGTATGTGCTATTCTACAACATATCCCCCTTCTATATTGCACTCCTAGTCCTTGGATTACTTTTTATCTTGCTGATTTACTATATTTAGAATGACTCCAGCAGCTAGTTGAACAAATTACAAACCAGTTATATACTAGTATATATATCAGTACAATAATTTCAGAGCGAGTTTATCAAATCAACTCAACTACAGTTCCACTGCACATGAAGGAGAATAAAATTAAATTTGATTTTACACAATAATCAGAACAATATTTACTCCATTTTTTCTTAGAGCTTTTGTCCCTAATCTTCTCTCTGCCTGGAGTGATTTTCACCTACTGTCCTCATGACTTGTTCCTTCACTTCTTCTGAGTCTCTGCTCTTAAGAAACATGTGCACAGCCGAGACTGGTTTGGCTCAGTGGATAGAGCGTCGGCCTGCGGACTGAAAGGTCCCAGGTTCGATTCCGGTCAAGGGCATGCACCTTGGTTGCGGGCACATCCCCAGTAGGAGGTGTGCAAGAGGCAGCTGATTGATGATTCTCTCTCATCGATGTTTCTGACTCTCTATCCTTCTCTCTTCCTCTCTGTGAAAAATCAATAAAATATATTTAAAAAAAAAGAAACATGTGCACATGTGAATATAAACTAATGTTCAAAAAAGTTTATTGTAGTGTCATGCTTCATAGATGAAAAAATCAACATCCTAACTATTCATCAATATGGGGAGGGCTGTATACACAGTAGTATATCCATGATATAGGATATACACTGAATGGCCAGATTATTATGATCTCTGAATGCATAATAATCTGGCCACTCAGTATATATCCTATATGATAAAAGGCTAATATGCAAATTGTCCCCTTGATGAGGAGTTCAACCAGCAGGCAGGCCAGCCAACTGCCCATATCCCCTCTCCCTGGCCAGGCTGGTCGGACCCCACCCATGCACAAATTCATGCACCAGGCCTCTAATATATATACTATATATACACTGAGCTGCCCGATTATTATGCATTCAGAGATCATAATAGTCTGGCCACTCAGTGTAATGCAGCAGAAAGACCTATGTGCATTAACGTGAGACCCATAAGATTTATTAATGAATTAATAAAGCAAGTCATAGAAAAGTATGCACAATATGTATCAATTTTTCATTTAATAGAAAAACTGTAAATAAAATACTATATATTTTCTCTTAAATAATATATTTGGTATATATTTGTAAATCTATAGTAAAACAGATTTACAAAACATGAAGAAAGAATTAGGATAATAGCCGAAACTGGTTTGGCTCAGTGGATAGAACATCGGCCTGTGGACTGAAAGGTCCCAGGTTCGATTCTGGTCAAGGGCATGTACCTTGGTTGCAGGCACATCCCCAGTGGGGGGTGTGCAGGAGGCAGCTGATTGATGTATCTCTCTCATCGATGTTTCTAACCCTCTATCTCTCTCCCTTCCTCTCTGTAAAAAATCAATAAAATATGTTAAAAAAAAAGAATTAGGGTAATAAGTGATGGAAGAGTTAGAATTGGAAGTACTAGTTTCAAAGGGAATTTTAGCCTATATGCAATGTTTTATTATTTATATATTCATGAATTCATTTGTTAAAATTAATAAAAAGTCATAAGCAATTATAAAAGTTATCTATATTCTCTATTCTTCTCACAAAAAAAGGGGGAGAGGAGAAAATGATTACCTTCTTCATAAGATTTTTGTTCACCATCCCAAGCACAAGTCGTTTTTCTTCCTCTGGGATTCCATAGCTTTTTGTACGCAATCCTTTTATGGTTCTACTTTTTGACTATATTATAGTTATGTATATTTTTGTCTCCCCCTTGAGGCTGTAAACTAGTATGTTATCTTCTTTTACATATTTTTAAGATCTAGTAAATCACTTTAAATACACTAAAACTTCAATAAATGTTTATGGGTTTGTTCTCAAATCAAGTAAATAGCCCAAGATGAGAGTTACCAAATAATTTAAGATAACATTTTTCACTAAATGATATTTTAAAAGTAGGATTTTTTAAAATTTCTACTCACCATTTAATCAAGACAATTAATTTGTTTTCTGATAATCTGTAATTCCTTCATCAGGAAAATTGGAATGAATGGGGTTGGGGTTGTGTGACAGCTAAGTTGGTCTGATCATCTTCATTGATGGTTTCAGTCGACCAAGGGACACTGTAGTCTTTATAAGAAATGATTTTTTTTCTGATGGTCCCAGAAAACTAAACAGTTAAGTGAGGAGACCAGAGAGCATATGAGCTAGTCATATTATAGACAGAAAGGGCATGGAGAGAAGAAACAGTGTTTATGTAAAATTCATCTCAATTTTCAGCTCGGCCACTCTATGTAAACTTCACAGTGCTAAAGTCCAGAATCTATAAATTCATTGTGAATGACTCTTTGAGCACAGGTACAGGAGTAAGAATATTACTGGTCATTGTGAACAAGGGAGCTCAACAGTAAACATCTCCATAACCTGTTTCAGAGGAGAAAATGTTTTTAATTGTTATGACTAAAATTCCCTTACCCCTATGATCTAGAAATTATTTCCATTCCCCAGATATTGTTCCTTTTTATACTAAGTCTTTGAAAATAGAAGAAACAAAAATAAAGAGAAAAAGATAGTAGGAAACATAAGGAACAAAAATAGAAAACAGAAAGGACAATGTTTAATCAGACCAGCAAAGTGTGGTTGGATCAGAATCATCTGTGTGGGTCAGCAGGGTGACCAAGAGTTGGGTAGGAGAAGGGGAGAAATAAAAATTAAGTCAAAGTGAAAAGTATATACATATCTAAATTATCCCAAACAAATTTTGTTGGAATCATTTTGTATGAAGTTGGTTTCTACAACTTGCCTGATTTCAAGGAAACCAGTTACTTCTGCAATAAACAGTACATGCTATCATATAGTTTCTTTTTATCAGAATTTTCATGTAACTGAATTCAAAAAATTCTTTGTCAAACTATGCAATTTAGGAACTGGGTCACATTTCCTAGGATTCTTCGTTTCTACATAACCTATTGGAACACTGATAATCCAGAAAAACCATCCACCCTTCCTTATACAGAAACTTCACGTATACAATGTGTTTTTAAAAAATCAGCCGAAACCGGTTTTGCAGGGGTCTTCAAACTACGGCCCGTGGGCCACATGTGGCCCGCAGAGGAGTCTGATCCGGCCCACCAGGTTTTTTGGGCAGTGAGCGCAGCCGAGGTGTTACAGTGGGAATTAGTAGTTCATATAGTCTGGCCCTCCAGCTCTCTGAGGGACCGTGATCTGGCCCCCACTTTAAAAAGTTTGAGGACCCCTGGGATAGAGCGTTGGTCTGAGGACTGAGGGGTCCCAGGTTCGATTCCGGTCAAGGGCATGTACATTGGTTACGGGCACATCCCCTGTGGGGAGTGTGCAGGAGGCAGCTAGTCAATGTTTCTCTCTCATCAATGTTTCTAGCTCTCTATCCCTCTCCTTTCCTCTCTGTAAAAAATTCAATAAAATATATTAAAAAAAGAAAGAAAAATCACCAGCTGATACCTTAATCTATTGGAAGCATTGACTGCTAAAGTCCTGCACTGTTTTTACCCAGAATTTTGGAGACATCTCAATAGGCCAATGTGGGTGGAGTTTGCAGTTAAGATAAATGACAGAGCTGAGATGTGATTGGTCTTCAGTGAGTTTGGTGAAATGTATTTAGTGTAGGAACAAATTTGCCTTAGTCCAAGACTCTACTCCCTCCAGAGCAGGGACAAAGGCACCACAGCACCTTGGCAAGAAGGCATGGAGAGACACCTGGTGGTTCTGCTGGGGCTTCTGTGGGCCCAGGTTTGCTGTGAGTTGGGGTGTCCCAGATGGGGAGCTGGGGAGTGTTCCACATCTGACAGTGGGAGTGAGGGGAAGGGAGAACTGACACAGAGCTCCTATACAGTCCCATTTGGGTGTTTCTTGAGATATTTTACAGGTCTAGAAACTGCATCCTTTATCCCAGTGACCTCATATGTGTCTGTTTTTCTCTTTCCATGCAGGGGTTAGAGGGATGAAGGTGGAGCAGAGTCCTTCAACCCTGAACCTCCAGGAGGGAACCAGCTCTACTCTGAGATGCAATTTTTCAATCTTAGTGACCTATGTGCAGTGGTTTCGACAGAATCCCCAAGGAGACCTCACCAGTCTATTTTATGTAGCTTCAGGGACGAAGCACAATGGAAGGTTAAGTGCCACACTGCATTCTAAGGACCTGTACAGTACCTTGAACATCACAGCCTCCCAACTGGAGGACTCAGCCACCTACCTCTGTGCAGCGGATGCACAGTGCTGCCAGGTGATCTGCAGCCTGTACCCAAACTGCAGCTGGGCCTGCAGCCCCAGCCTTTCCACGGGCAGGCACTGTGCCCCCACCTTAGGCTTTGCACATCTTTGGGTTTTCAAATTTATGTTCCAAACTTCTTTTCTGTCTTAAAATTAGACTCTTCAGCTCTGTCATTTACCTTTTTTTGCCTTATTTCTTCTCTGAAATCACTTTATAGGTAAAGAACTCTAATATGGAACCACTAAGATAACTGATAAAAATGCCAAATCCATGCAGGCAGCACATAAATGACTCTGCTGGAAAAGGCTTGGAGAAATATAGAGTGGTCAAGAAGTTGGAAGAGCCTTGGCAGGTTTTGCTCAGTGGTTAGAGTGTCAGCAGTTGGATTCCTGGTCAAGAGTTGCAGGCTCCATTCCTGACCCTAGTGGGGGATACGTGTGGGAGGCAACCAATTAATAAGTCTCATATGAATGTTTCTCTATCTTTCTCCTGCCCCTTCCTAGCTCCCCTCCACTCTTCAAAAAAAAAAAAAAAAAAATCAATGGAAAAATATCCTCCAGTGAAGGGGGGAAAAAAAGAAGAAAAAAAAAAGAAGTAGGAAGAAATTATTCTCCTTTTCTCAATTAACTGAAGACGGTTCTACTTTCAAGGAAAAAGGAAGAGAGCTTGTGACATGTTTTTTAATTTGTATTAGGCTTATTCACTCCTAGAAATAACAAATATAAGAAAAACAAGTTTAGTGAGTGGCAAACACTCTATCTAGCTTATTGCATATATTATCTAATTAGTACAAATAACACCCTGTAAATATGCACATTCTCATTTTATGTATTGATAAAGTGAAGGTTGTTGAGTATAGGTGACTTGTTTAAACTAACATTATTATTAAACTAGAGGCCTGGCGCACCAAATTTGTTCACGAATAGGGTCCCTAGTCCTGCCTGGTGATCAGGACCGATCTGCAGGCTGACCAGTGGGGTGATTGTGGGGCCCCCACTGGCACCCTCCTTGGCTGGCCTGGCACCGCCTGCTCACCTGCCCTGCCCCTTGCCACCACTGCAGGTTGGGGCCTGTGGGCTGGTGGCAGCTCCTGAGTTGAATGTCTGCCCCTTACTTGGCAGTGAGCATCATAGGGATCAGTCGTTCCACTGGTCGTTCTGCGTTTGGTCTATTTGCATATTAGGCTTTTATTATATAGGATAATTAAAGCCGGGTAACACGAGAGCTTATACTTTGAGTTACCTGTTTACTGATATAGAACAGTCTTTAAAACCACCTATTTCAAGTGATTTAAAAAAAAAAAATTTGTACAATGTGTTTATATACATCACTGACAAAATATCATTTTTAGGTCATTTAAAATTAAATTTATTAGGGTGACATTGGTTAATAACATTATATAAGTTTCATGTTTGCAATTTTATAATACATCATCTATCTATTGGATTGTGCTCACCTCCAAAAGTGTAGTCTACCTCCATCACCATATATTTGATTTCCTTTACCTTCTTCAATCTCCCCTTAACTCCCTTCACTTCTGTTAACCATCATACTGTTTTCAGGATCTCTGAACTTTTTGTTTGTCTTGTTTGTGCATTTGTTGCTTTTTGTTTTAGGTCTCACATATGAATAAAGTCATGTGGTTCTTGTCCTTTTCTGTCTGACTCATTTTATGAAGCATGATAATGTCAAGATCCATCCATATTGTTGCATATGGCACTATTTCATCCTCTTTTATGTCTGAATGGTACTTCATTATGGTATAAATGTACCCCAAATATTTAGCCAATCACTCAAAGAAGAAACTAAGGATTTTTTTTTCATGTCTTGGCTTTGGTGAATAACACTGAATTGAACCGAGAGTGATAAACATCTTTATGAATAAGCATTTTCATATTTTTTAAGTGTATACCCAGAAGAGGGATTGCTGGGTCATATGGTAGCTCTATTCTAACTTTTTTGAGGAACCTCCATAATGTTTCCATAGAGGCTGCACCAATTTACATTCTTACCAGTAGTGTACCAGGATTACATTTAGGGCGTTCCTAAATAGCACCTTGTATGGGAGAGCTCATGAAAATTTTCATTCTGCTCCATTAAACTCCATCAGTCTTCCCTGCATTGCTAATGAATCTATTACTCATGATTTTCTAACATCGTTCACAGTTTTGGAAAGGGGGCAGAAAGCTTCCAGCATTAACCTAAAAATCCTTCTGTTGTTGCCAGAGATAAAGACTTCTGACCACTAAACCCGAGGCATAAATTTACACGTGGAATAATTGCAATGCAAACTGAATTACAAACTGTTCTGTCCTTATGATAATATAAAGGCATGGATAGGAATGATGGGGACCCTGAAAATTAAGATGAAGACAAATGGGGATATTTCAGTGAAGCTGGGAGCAGGACCAGCTCCCTGGGAATGTGACCCATGCGGCTGCAGAAGGAACCCTGCCCTTGGTATAAGGCTCTGTTATCACTGTCTTGAAATTCTTGATAATTTTATCTTTGCTCTTGCAAATGAGATGCATGAGGCAAGAAGACACAGGATAGGAACACACGCAGGCTCAGGTTCACAGTCTCAGCAGGGAGAATGTCTGAGCTAAGCAGTTGTCAGGACCACCTGTTGGGCCTGTGCATGCTCTCACCATCTGGGGCTTTGACATGCAGCAAAGGGGAGCAGTAAGCTTTGCTGGTCAATGACTACAAAATGGAAGTGTATACATGGACACTTCAATAAAGCAGTGTGGCAGTATCTTACAAAACTACACATACTCTTACCTTATGATCCAATCATGGTACTCCTGGGTTTGCACCCAATAGAGTTGAAAAGTTGTGTTCACACAAAATCCTGCCCACAGGTGTTTATAGCAGTTTTATTTACAATGGTCAAAAAGTTGAAAGCAACTAGAACGCCTTTCGATAAGTGAATGGATAAATAAATGGTGGTCTATCCAAACAGCGGAATATTATTCAGTACTAAAAAGAAATGAGCTATTAAGCCATGAAAAACGAAGGAAAAGTTAAATTTATCTTACTAAATAGAAGAAGCCAGTCTGAAAAGGCTATATACTGCATGATTCTAACCACATGCTTTATGGAAAAGGCAAAACTATGGAGACAGTGAAAAGACCAGTGGTTGCCAGGGGTGAGAGGAGCCAGAGAAATGAGTAGGAAAAGGACAAAGGGTGTTTTGGGTGGTAAAATTAGCCTTGATGATGTTAAAATGATGGACACATGCCATTGTACATTTGTGTAAATGCACAGAATGTACAGCACAAAGAGTAAACCTGCTGAAACTGGTTTGGCTCATGGATAGAGCATCAGCCTGCGGACAGGAAGGTCCCAAGCTCAATTCCAGTCAAGGGTATGTATCTTGGTTGTGGGCACATCCCCAGTAGCAGGTATGCAGGAGGCAGCTGATCGATGATTCTCTCTCATCGATGTTTTTAACTTTCTATCCCTCTTTCTCTCTGTGAAAAATCAATAAAATATGTTAAAAAAAAAAGAATAAATCTTAAAGTACACTTTAATGATAATGTTGTGTCAATGTGGGTTTATCAATTTTAAGAAATATACCACTCTCATGAGGAAATTCATAATGGGGGAAGCTATCCATGTGTGATGGAGGGGATAAATTGGAAATTATGTACCTCCTTCATTTTTCTGTGACCCTAAAATGTCTGAAATAAATAAATTCTTTTAAAAATTAAACTAGACTTAAACAAAACTGTATGAAGAGTTCAAGTGTTTTAGATAAGTGGCTCCTCTAAAAACATGACTAATGACACATTTCCTCCGCGTTTTTGAATAAGGGATCCCAAATTTTCATTTTGCATTAGATCTCAAAAATAATATAGCCAGGCCTGGCTGAGTATTTTGAAACTCCGAACTCCCTTTGCAAAGAGAAAATCTAAAGACAGAAAGCAATTACATTGTTTTAGGAAGTGTTTCTTGCTTGCATATTAGTAAGCTCATCCTCCTCTAGGTTCTCCCAGTTGAGGAGATTTTCTTTATTATTTTCTAACAAGATCTATATCGTAAGTTATATCTATAATAATACAAGCGTAACATGCTAATTAGAATAGATGTTTTTCTGGACGTCCTTCTGGACGACCCTCTGGATGAAGCCAGGGCTATGAGGGAAGCCCGGGTCCCAGATGCCAGAGGGAAGCCGGTGCCAGCAGCTGAGGGAAGGAAGTACTACTCTTGCATGAATTTTGTGCACCAGGCCTCTAGTATATATAAGTCTTCAGAAGAATATCCTGCTTACTCATGGCTCAGCCATGGAGCCCCCTCAATTTCTCTGCCTGTGAGTAAATTTATTTATACTACATGGTAAAGTCCCATTTTATTCCATTTTACTATGGCCTTAGGTTCTCCTTCATCCATTACTGATCTTATAGGAGAAATTAAAACATAGATAGGAACTTATCCAGAGGATCAAGTCTCTGCCACTGAAGAGGCCCCACTTAGGGGCAACATTAAACCCACTGGATTGCATGAGGATGTGAACTGGTCTTGGGGTTCCAGGATACAAGATAATATCTCACTACTCTAACATGAATCTACATTGTACACAATGAGCCCTCAATTATTATTTTCTGTTAAACAGTGTAAGAGAATTTTTCAGCTCTAAGAGCCCTTAGAAATCTTTTTGATCAACGTCATATTATAAAGATAGAGACTAAATTCAAGATGCAAGTATGAAACAATTAGATAGTAAATAGGCTTGAAATATGAATACACTGGACTTCATCACTTCCTCTTTAGCATTTTCCCTCTACTTCATTCCCATGGGACCATACTGTTGAGCAAAGATAAACCATGTAATGGAAGTGCAGATACTTAGATCTCTGCAGTCTGGGCCTGGGAAAGCCATGGTCAATCATTTGTAACACCTGGATATAGAATTTTAAATACACACACACACACACACACACACACACACATATATATACATATATATACACACACATACACATATACACATATACACATATATACATATATACATATATACATATATACATATATACATATATATATATTTCAGAGAAGAAGGGAGAGGGAGAAAGAGATAGAAACATCAATGATAAGAGAAAATCACTGACTGGTTGCTTCCTGCATGCCCCCTACTGGGGATTGAGCCTGCAACCCAGGCATGTGCCCTTGACCGGGGACCCTTCAGTCAGCAGGCTGATGCTCTCTATTCACAGAGACAAACCAGCTAGGGCTGGATATAGAGTTTTAATTTTTGTGAATATTTGTCACGCTGGGTGAGCCCCTGTACCTGTATCAGTAACTAGACCATCACTCACTGGATTCTGTAAGAGGAAGCCAAAGATGATGGTGCCATCTTCAACACACAGATGTATTTCTAAGGACTTTCCTGGAAGTAGCAAATATATTCATTATCCCAAGTGGACATTTCCTGAAGGCAGAATATGAGTATAATGTACATTAAACCACATGTTGTCAGCAAAAATGATCATTGGAATTGGAAGTCTCATACAGCTGGAAGTTTATGAAGATGCTAGATCAAGGTTTTCCAGGCCAACACATAGACAGTAAGTAAAACAATATTATATAAGTAACTAGAGGCCTGGTGCACAAAATTTGTGCATGGTGTGTGTGTGTGTGTGTGTGTGTGTGTCCCTCAGCCCAGCCTGCATTCTCTCCAAACTGGGACCCCTCAAGGGATGCCTGACTACTCATTAAGGCACAATCTCACAATCCAGGACTACTGGCTCCCAACTGTTCTCCTGTCTGCCTGCCTGATTGCCCCTAACCACTTTTGCCTGCCACCTGCCAGCCTGATCATCCCTAACCACTCTTCTGCCAGCCTGATCGATGCCTAACTGCCCACCAAATTGCCTTTAACTGCCCTCCCCTGCCAGCCTGGTCATCCCCAACTTCCCTACCCTCCAGGCCTGGTTCCCCCTAACTGTCCTCCCCTGCAGGCTATCTTGTGGTGGTCATCTTGCGTCCACATGGGGGCAGCCATCTTGTGTGTTGGAGTGATGGTCAATTTGCATATTATTCTTTTTTAGATATGATCATGGAACTGAAAACTTTGCCCAAGGGATGGCTATGTTTGTTCTATAGTTAATACATCAAACACTGTTTTTCATATAGCTGTTCACATTCACACCACTTCGTTCAGTTCTGCATATCATACTGCAAAAGAGCAAGTAATTGAGCTAAGTATTTGTCTCCAAAAAGAGGAAAATCTGACCAGAGAAGGGTTTGGGAATTGTGTGTGTGTGTGTGTGTGTGTGTGTGTGTGTGTGTGTGTGTAAATCCTCACCCAAGGATATTTTTTCCTTTGATTTTTAGAGAGAGTAGAAGGAAGGGGGAGAGAAACATAGAGAGAAAAATTAAGGTGATTGGTTGCCTCTTGCACATGCTGAGGTATGTGTCCTTGACTGGAATTGAACTTGAGATCCTTCAGTTTGAGGGCTGATGCTCCAATCACTGACTAAGGCTTGGAAAACTTGTCTGATGGAGAATGAGTGAAAGAATTAAAGACCCTCAAAATCAGGAAGTTTTACATAAATTAAAGCAGATATTAATTTCTGAGTTGATGTTCTTCACCATAGCTGTTTTTAAATCTTTAAGGGTGTGAGATGTGGAAGAGAGATCAGATTTATTCTTTGTAATTCCCAAGGACCAGTGAGTTCAAATCATAGGAAAGGAGTCCCCATTTCTGAAAATGAGGTAGTCTTGGTTTATGATCACTTTCTGTTTGTATTATTCCCTTAGCAGACACAGGCAATATTTAGTTTCCCCTAGATTTATTCTCAGAGGCAATCAGAAAATTCCAAGAAATTCAAATGGATAAGAAAGTTGTCTCTCCCCCCGCACCCCCCCAGCAAAAGATAATTCTGGAAACTCATAGGACTGAGGAATGTTATCACTGTCTTGGGAAAAGAACATTGTAGTGGAGTTTGGGAGAAAAGTGACAGAATATGGAATCTGATCCAGCAATAGCCAGGGAGGCAGGAATCCATGCTAGGAGGGTTGGCTTATATTTTAGAAGAATTTCCACTAAGGATATGAGTCAGTAATTGCATTTTAGAATATGCCATCCATTTGATATAAGAAAAAGAAACCACCTCAAGAATAAATTTAAATTTACACGTGTTTATATTTTCTGAATCTGCAGATTTCATTTTTTTCTTTGTGTAAGAGAGTGAATCATGGTACTTTCTGATTTCAAACATGTAAACCCAGGCTATCATTGAACAAATACCAACAGCTTCTGCCTCTTTACAACATATTAACAACTACTCAGTAGTGTGCAGGGATAGAAGTCTTAATCTCTACATTCTTGCTTAATCTCTGGTCTAAAAACTAATTTGTTTCACTTATGGCTGCCTTTGCATGCCTGAGTCTCTCATAGGAAACAGGGTAAGAACATTGAACAGCAAGCTCAGTAGTTGTAAATGGAACCACAAGATGGCAGTGCATCTCTGCTGATGCAGGACACATGGAGGGTGCAGCTTAGTGGATTCTGCATGACAGGCTTTGGCAGAAGCACAGTCTTTTTCTTATTGGCTGGGTAGAATGTGAGAAAGCCTCTGGCTGTCAGAGGAAAGGAGGGATAACTTGACAACAGCAGTAGCTCCGCTGGCTGTGACTGCAGGTCCACAATTGACCCTGAGTGGGAAGAACGATGAAGACGTCCATTGGAGCTTTGTTCATGTTCCTGTGGCTGCAGCTGGACTGTGAGTTGAGGGTTTATGGGAAACAGAACATATTAGTGGATACTCTTTAGAAGCAACATTGCCTTTATTCAGGATTCCTTAGTTACTGTGGAAAAATAAAATTCTGAAGCATAATGATCTGCTTACTCTTTCTCTGACTCTTTCTTTCTGCATAGGGGTCAGCCATGGAGAGAAAGTGGATCAGCATCATTCCACCCTGAGTGTCCAGGAGGGAAACACTGCTGTTATCACCTGTTCTTATTCAGACAGCGTCTCAAACTACTTTCCTTGGTATAAACAAGAACTTGGAAAAGGCCCCCAGCTCATTATAGACATTCGTTCAAATAAGGACACAAACCCAGTTGGAAGACTCACTGCTTTCTTGAATAAGTCAGCCAAACATCTCTCCCTGCACATCGCAGACACCCAACCTGGAGACTCAGCCATCTACTTCTGTGCAGCGAGTACACATTGCTTCCCAGGCACCTGCATCCTGTACACAAACCTGCGAGTGGGGCAGCCCCCTCTGCCTGGGACAGACCTTCAAGCACAGTATTTGTGAAATTGTCTGCAAGTGGAAACTAATGTGTTGCATGTTAAAAATACATAATAGGACATTTAATTTTCAAGATGACCCAGGAAGTGTTAGAACATTTGTTGAATGGCTATTGCATATGGATTCTTGAAAGGAGTTAGTAATATTTTATGTTGAAATTGAGGCTTTAAAGATGAATTTACATTTGATATTTAGATACCACTCCTATAAGAAGCTTCTAACCATCAATATCATAATCCTTATTATGGTTAGATGATTAAGTATTTTATTTTAAAAATAGTATTTATTTATTTTATTTTAAAACATTGTATGTTAAACATTGAAAATATCTACAGTATAAAACCACAAAATTGATAATTCTGTAAGAGATAATATTAAGTATTATTTGGATCACTCTTTTAATCAATTTTTATTGTAATTAGTAGTATCATTTTTCACTGACTATTATACATTGGTAGGGCATTTCCATTTTATCAAGTATTTCAAACATCTGCTTTTTAATAGCTGTGTGAGGGCTTTTAATAACTTATAATTTTACTTGTGGCCTGGTGCACGAATTCATGCACATTGAAAGAAAATTAATTAAAATAAATATTATAATATTGCTATTCACCCTTTCTCTGTAATAGAAGTATCAGAGATGAAAGAAAATTAGTAAAATGTATATGAAAATAATACATAAATTGATTAATAAATAAACAATAACAACATGACATAACAACAACAATGACATGATATAAAAACAACAACATGATATGAATACAACATTGATAAAAACAATGAATGATAAATTGATTAAACTTATTCTAACACCAAAGCCAGTGTCAGATGGGGACAAATAAATTGTTGCAATCAGAACAACCTCTCCTCTGCAGATTCTGTTAATACTTCAGTTTTAATTATGTTAGATCACAATATTTTGATAATAAATCTAATACATTGCAAAGACCTCATTTACCATTAAGATTTCTCAGTAGCATGATGATTGCACCTACTTTCAATTGTAATTTATGACACGGCATTCCCAAAGGGAGTAATACTTTTAAGAAAGTATTCAATGGGAATTTTTTATTTTCAGCCTCATCTGTTGAATCTGGTATTATTGTCAATTACACTGTAGTCCCTTAGTCTTAGTGCAATATCCATTCCCCAGCCTTTTTCACCACGTGGGAAAAGAATAGGCTACGTCATTGCATCTAATGTAGGAAACAGGATACTGATTTGTTTCATTTTAGTGGCATTTGGGTTATTGGGATCTGGTTTACAATGAATGAGCAAGTCCCTTTCAAAAGGAGGTCCTTCATCTTCATTTCTGAAAATGACAGCAACTTTGGTTACACAGGGATACTTATATCTACCTGGATCACTATTACGGTCATATTTAATTGTCATTGTTACTTCTGTGCAACAACTCCACTTTCTTTCAGCACCAGAACATCAACAAAAATAACCACATTCATGATCGACAATGACAGATCGAAACACATGCATGCAGTTGGCACCAGCAAGAGCTTTATATGTATCACGCATGTGCGAGTCAACTTAGCCTTTTATAAATATAGAATAAAGTTGCTTAATTAGACCTGCTTTCTGATTTAGCTAAACTTTTTCCAGCCCAGTGAAGCACCCCAACTTCTCTTTCAGGTAATTGTCAGAAACACAGCAATAAATATCAACACGAAGCAGATTATTATTGTAGATCACGTACGGAGAAAAAAGGGTAGAATATTAAATATATATATATATATATATATATATATATATATATATATATATATATATATAATTGATTTTTCACAGAGAAGAAGAGAGAGGGATAGAGAGTTAGAAACATCAATGAGAAACATCTATTAGCTGCCTCTTGCACATCTCCTACTGGGGATGTGCCCACAACAAAGGTACATGCCCTTGACCGGAATTGAACCTGGGACCCCTGAGTCTGAAGGACGATGCTCTATCCACTGAGACAAACTGGTTTTGGCAAGGATAAAATATTTAACTGCAGCAGTGTATGACTGTATTCTGCACAGTGAGAAAACCTGAAGTCATTTTCAAGGTCCACCATTTCTTACTTCTTTTCAGTCAGGTCAAGTTTCTAAACTTTCTAAATCTCCATTTTCTGGCTAATGAAAAGAAAATAGTGTTCTACTGAGTCTTCTGTCTACCTACTCCAGGACTTCTGTGAGGATCAAATGAGGTGAGGCATGTGAAAATGCTTCACACACATGTGGTTACAGTGTAAAGTGTTTCCACCTGAGGCTACTTGTGCGAGGGAGAGGAAGCCAGGTGTTGCTACTTGACATCATTATCCTTAGCATATTAGCCTTTTATATAGGTAGACTAGAGCCCTGGTGCACAAAATTCCTGCACGGGTAGGGTCCCTAGGCCTGGCTGGCAAACAGGGCTGATTGGGGCCTTCCTTCTCTCGGCTGCTGGCTGCTAGCAGGGACCTTCCTTTGTTCTGAGCCACCCCCTGATGGCACACGTCATAGTCAGCAGTTGAACTCCTGGTCAGTTGAACTCCTGAGGGGACAATTGACATATTAGCATTTTATTATAGGAAGCTCTGTTGTTGTGACATAATTAAATTTACTCTTAGACTTGTAATTTTTTTGTTCCCATTATGACTTAAACCATTCTTTCTGTGCTACATAGGATTTTTTAAAATAGAAAGTTGATTTATTGGTGGGTGTAAGGTGGAGGGGAGGGCAGCATTGAGACTCTCATGAGTTCAGGGCCAACCATTTGTCCAGGGGACCGCGATTTGGGATATATTTGACCCCACAGCCATGTGGGATGAAGTGCTTCTCGGCCACCATGTCTTCAAACTCATTCTCCTTAAATTTAGTAAAGCCCCACTTCTTGGAGGCGTGGATCTTCTGGCGCCAGGGAACTTGAACTTGGCTCTGCGTAGGGCCTCAATCACATGCTCCTTGTTCTGCAGCTTGGTGGGAATGGACACGATGACTTGGCCAATGTGGACTCTGGCCACTATGCCCTGGGGCTTTCCAAGGGCATCCGCGCACCTGTCTGGAGCCTGCCGGCCCCAGCACAGGACAGCAGCTGGTTGATGCGGATGCCGTGGGAGGTGTGCAGCCGCACTCGGATGTGAAAGCCATCTTTGCCACAGCTTTTCACCACAGAGCCTAGCGGCCCCCAGGGCTTCGGAGGAGAGCTGCTCATGTTCATCTGACATCATGTGGCTGTAGAGTGGTCTCTTCCACCCCAGGTCACAGATGCGGATCTTGGCATCAGGGACACCGAGGCAGAAGCGAGACTTTGGGTAAGGTTTGTTCTTACAATACTGGCGACCCATGGAGCACCAGGCACGCCGAGGGGAAAGAGCAGGATATTTTTTATATATTGATCAGCCACCTTATTATTAGTGTATTGCATAAAGGCATTGGACCAATTTAAAGATAGCTTGCTACAAATGTCCCTGCCTAATCTACATGTTTTGTTTTGGCTGAATGAAACATTACTGACCACAATCTTCTTCTTTTAAAAAAAAGTTTTTATTGATTTCAGAGGGTAAGGGAGAGGGAAAGAGAGATAAAAACATCAACGTGAGAGAGAATCATCCATTGTCTGCCTCCCATACACCCAAACTAGGCGTGTGCCCTGACAGGGAACCAAACTGCAACCTCCTGATGAAGATTCACTCTAACAGTACTAATTGGAGTACAGTTATTATTTGGATTTTCCAGGATTAACATTGAATGACCCATCCAACAATTCTTTACTTTGTTGCACTAGCAATGGCTTTATAGAGCTGAACTTAGCATTAGAGTGAGTATTATCTCAAATAAAGGCTCTAAGAAAGTTGTTTTATTAGCAAGAAAACAAAATCAGGTAAACCAGAAATATAAAACCTTCTACTATTAAAGTGGGGATATTTCTCTAAAAGGATTAAAAACAAAAGAATGCAAAGGAGAGTGTGACAATCAGTGGTTTCTATTATCAAGGAGAAATCTCTTCTAGTGGTTTTGAATAGAGATGCTTACTTTATGAAATTACATGTTTGTTTCTGTGGTCTCATATTGGTACTCATCTTCTGCGAAATGTCTACTTTTGATGATCTCTGAAAAACCTCATTCATGTCATTTAAGAATATGTAATGTCATTCTAGTTGGTAGATGTGTAACAAAGGATCTATTTCTTGTATTTTATCTGCTGAGCTGGTAATAAATTGTACCTGATAAGGTCATTTCTCAAGTCCTAATGGCAATCTATCACTGGGATTATTTTAGTGTACCCACTAGAAATAAACATGAGTAAAATTGTATATTGAAAAGGAAATTGATGATTTTACCAACTGCTATGTTCATTCATTGCATCTGTGATGAAACTGGGTGTTGGCACTTATTTAAAAAATACTGCATGTAATGGATTATGGAAATAACCAAAAATATAATAAGCATGTTTCCTCAGAACTGTGTGTACTGTTGTTTCACCTAAGATAGAAATAAATAACTTTATTATAAGAAGGCTAGGCTATTTAATCAGTGTAGCTTTCAATCTATCAATTATTATGTCAATATTCCCCCTCACTATCATTGTCTGTTCCATTATCTATCTTGTTCCAAATAGCAGGGATAAACTAGTCTCCTTCTACTGAAGATTAGAATGAAGCCCAAAGACATGCAGTCCTGTCCCAAAGGTTCCCTTCTCCTCTCTGTTTAGGGTGATACCTCAGTGGTGTTTAGAAAGACCAGATTAGACATTAGAGTTAGGTTATTAGGTGATCAAGCTGTTAAGTGTATGTGTTAACCATTACCTCGGTTAGCACCATAAATGAGCTACAACAGGCCTCTATATTCTGTATGACCAGCTGTAAAACTAATATATATATATATATATATATATATATATATATATATATATATATATCTACATTAATAAAAGAAAGATGCAAATTCACCTACCTTCGTGACTCCCACCAGCCAATGAGGAGCGAGTATGCAAATTAACCCAACAAATATGGTGGGTTAATTTGCATATACAGTTGCCCAGGGTGGAGCAAAGGCAGAAAGGCAGCTCTGGATGGAGCAAAGGCTATGCTGGCAGCCAGAGTAAGGAAGGCCCATTCTGCATGAATCTTCATGCATCAGGCTTCTAATACACACACACACACACACACACACACACACACACACACTTCATGGGTGAGCTGATTACAATAAATTGTTGTGTATGAAGATAAAAGGATGATCCCCAGTGTGGGGCATGCAGGAGGCAGCCAATCAATGATTCTCTCTCATCATTGATATTTCTATCTCTCTCTCCCTCTCCCTTCTTCTCTGACATCAATAAAAATATATTTAAAAAAAAGAAAAAAAAGATAAAAGGAAAGCCATGCCTACAGATATTTTTCAATAATGTGGCAAACGACAAAGACCCATAGCCTATCATTGCCTAAGTGGCCATCAGCAGATGAGTGGATTAGAAAACTATGGTACATCTACACAATGGGATACTACACTGCAGTAAAAAGGAAGGAGTTCTTACCATTTGCAGCAGCATGGATGGAACTGGAGAGCATTATGCTAAGTGAAATAAGCCAGTCAGAGAAAGATAAATATTGCACAATCTCACTCATTTTGGAATGTAATGAACAACATAAACTGACGAACAAAAGCAGATCCAGAGACAGAGAAGCATCAATCAGATTGTCAAACCTCAGAGGGAAAGTAGGGGAGGGTGAGGGTGAAAGGGAGAGATCAACCAAAGGACTTGTATGTATGCGTATAAGCTTAACCAATGGACACAGACACCGGGTGGGGGGGGGTGTTTGGGGGGGAGGGGTGAGGCATGATTGGGGGTGAGTGGGTGAGGGGGCAATGGGGGGATAAGGACACATATGTAATACCTTAATCAATAAAGAAAGAAACTAAAATAAAAAAGAATTCCTTTCTAGCATAGTTTTGTGGCAGGTTTTGACATAATTATCTGGGCCTGAATTTTTTTTTTTTTTTAATATATATTTTATTGATTTTTTACAGAGAGGAAGGGAGAGAGATAGAGAGTTAGAAACATCGATGAGAGTCATCGATCAGCTGCCTCTTGCACGCCCCCTACTGGGGATGTGCCCGCAACCAAGGTACATGCCCTTGATGGGAATCGAACCTGGGACCTTTCAGTCCGCAGGCCAACGCTCTATCCACTGAGCCAAACCAGTTTCCGCTGGGCCTGAATTTCTTAAGTTCACATCTGGGAGACTATTCACACATTCACTTAGAGGACTCATGAAGGCCCCTGTTCTGAATCTGTTTAGAAAGAACTACAGGAAACAGACTGAACTAAGCTTCCATACCTGTGTCTAAGGATAAATGTTTGCAAGGCCTTACAGAAAGATGGATTCTTCTCCAGAACTTTATTCTGATTATACGCAAATGTTTTTTTTTTTTTTTGTTTTATAAAACAAATGAATGGTCATAAAAAGGGAACTAAAAGAGTGCTTGCTTTTGCACTTCATAAAAAATAACTAGTTTTTAAAAACTTTTGTAGTCATAGGGACATTTCCTCATGCTGATCACAGAGCTTTCTCCTTGATGTTTGAGAACCACCTTGGTCTAGGACAGTTACAACAAATGAAATCTTATAAATGGATATCAGGCTCACTGTAACAAAAACAACTTGGGGGAACTTTAAAAAAAATTCAAACTAGTAAGTTTCAAACCTAAAATATATGTTTTATAAAATTAGTGTTGTAGAGTCTATGTTTTTAAATTACTCACACATTGATTCTTCTATCCGCTGTTGTATGAATATCAGCTGGTATATCTTTAACAATTGATAACAGATAAACAAAGAGAGCTCTTACTTACGCTCCAGGTTTTGGAGGCAAATCGACATCTCCTGGGTTCTCTGTCCTGTGGGGGAATATTATTTTATTCAAGTTTGGCCAGGATATGTGGCAAATAGATAAATGTAGAAAGCATTTTTGTTACTAAATCTGCATTAAGGCTATAGGACTAGTATTCCTTGCCTGACTCACATTGGTTAGCTATCTTAGAATGAATAAAACAGAGTAAGATTAAGATGTTGATCTAAGATCACTCTTTATTGATTTGGTAACTTCAAATATGATGTTTCTTCTTTTAAAAAGCGATAAAGAAATTCAGAAATATTTGACTATTGGTAAAATAGGTATTTTTTTTCCTGAAAAAATTTATTTAAAAAAATAGCAGTAAATAAATGTGAAGGTTATAAGCAAGACAGTTAACCATGCCTTTATTCAACTTTTTACTGTCTTTGTGCACAAAATTATTACACACAATTTTGATGATGAGGGTTTTCCACCTTCTCCTAATGTGTTTTTAGAGTATCTACTAGTAGAAATGTGTGTTTACAAATAGTTCATACAAGATTCTGAATTGTAAAAGAATGAAGGTTGAGGAGCCATTGATAAAAAATATAAAGGCTGTTATTATAACTCTTTTATTGTCTGCTATAAAGGTATAACATTTTAAAAATTTTAGTTCAATCCTTTTTTATAAATCTTAATTTCTCCTTAATGTTTCAACTCTACCAGTTTTCTTTTTTTTTTTCTATTTACTTTTTTCCCCTGAATATTAATTTTTTATATATTTTTTCTTATTTCTTAGATTTCACCTTATAGGATTTAACTTAGTTCACTAACTTGGTGTTCTCTCAGAGTTTCCTTTGACTGGCCCTTCAGCAGCATTGGCCTTCCTTTGGGATATCTCTTTGGTGGGTGTGGTGGATTCAGTGGGTGGGCAGGTGGGAGGGCTTCAGTCTGTGTACAGGGCAGCAGGAAGAATCAGATCCTGTGTGTTCAGTTTTCTCGTTTTGTTTTGTTTTTAGAATTTTCTCTTAAGCAAAATGTAGCAAGAATTTTTATTTCAATTTAATAAAATAATTTTTGTATATGTTTTGAGTACTGGTATATTTAGATTCATTTCTAATATTTTGGTTTTGTTCCATAGGCTCTTCTTTCTTTTCTTTTCTAGTCTGTCTTCTGTGGTATTGATGAAATTTTCTCACATATTCTTTTTATTTTTAAAAAAATTATTTTATTGCCAGGACCGGTTTGGCTCAATGGATAGAGCGTCGGCTTGGGGACTGAAGGGCCCCGGGTTAGATTCCGGTCAAGGGCATGTACCTTGGTTGCGGGCATATCCCCAGTAGGGGGTGTGCAAGAGGCAGCTGATCGATGACTCTCTCTCATTGATGTTTCGAACTCTCTATCTCTCTCCCTTCCACTCTGTACAAAAATCAATAAAATATATATTAAAAAAATTATTTTATTGTTGACAGTATTACAGATGTCTCCCACTTTCTCCATTTCCCCTCTCCACCCAACCCACAACTTTCCATGCCATTGTCTTGTTCATGGGTTATGCATATATCTATAAATGTTCTTTGGTTAATTTCTTCCTGTTCTCTTCCCCCGCAAAACCGCCTCCACTGAGACCTGCTATTCTATTTCATGCATCCATACCTCTGGCCCTGATTTGTTCATTTTATTTTGTTCTTTAGATTCCACTTATAAGTGAGATCACGTGATATTTATCTTTTTCTACTGGCTTACTTAACTTAGCATTGTAGTCTGACCTATTGTCTCAAAGGGTAGGAGATTCTTTTCTTTCACAGCTGCATAGTATGCCATTCTGTAAATGTATTACAGCTTTAACAAAATATATAGTTTTGGTTTCAGAGAGGAAGGGAGAGGGAGAGAGAAATAGAAACATCAATGATGAGAGAGAATCATTGATTGGCTGCTTCTTGCAAACCCCGGACTGGAGATTGAGTCCACAACCCCGGCATGTGCTCTTGACCAGAATTGAACTCGGGACCCTTCAGTCCAAAGGCTGACGCTCTACCCACTGAGCCAAACCAGCTAGGGCTGTACCACAGCTTTTCATCCACTCATCTGCTGATGGACACTTGGGCTGTTTCTAAATCTTAGCTATTGTAAATAATGCTGCTTTATTTACATAGGGGTGCATATATTCTTTCTGACTGGTGTTTTGAGATTCCTAGGATATGTTCCCAAAAATGGGATCTCTGGGTCAAAAGGCAGTTCCAGTTTTAATTTTTGGAAGAACATTTATACTCTTTTCCACATTGGCTGCATTCCCACCAACAGTGCACTAGGGTTCCCTTTTCTTCACATTCTCTCCAGTACTTGTTGTTTGTTAATATATTGATGGTAGCCCTTCCGGCAGGTGAGGTGAAACCTCATTGTAGTGTTAATTTGCATCTCTCTGATGATTAGTGTTATTTGAGAATTTTTTCATGGGTCTAATTTGCCATCTGTATGTCCTGTTTTTGCCCTTAAGTATGAAGTTGGCTGCAAGTTTGTCATATATAGAGGAACGCTGGTATAAGTCAATGTCAAACGCTGACTGTAACCAGCCTTGGGATGCCTGTCTAGAGCTACCAAGTGACCCACAGTTTGTGATTGCCTCTGGTGGTGTAGGTGTGTGTGGGAGGGGCCAAGCTGTGTATCAAGGTCAGCTTCCACCAGCTCCAAGCCCAGGGTCATGTCAGCAAAAGGCCTAAGACATACCCAGATCACTTACACCTGAGGGTTTCCCTGCCACCCCCATGGCTGCCTGGACTTTCCTGAGAATCTTCCAAAGTCTCTAGATTAAGTTTAGGTTGCCTCATTTCATTATCTCTCTCTCTCTTTTAAACTTATTTATTTTTTGCCTTTTATTATATAGGATTTTATTGGGTTGACATTAGTCTACATGAAAATATAGGTTACATGTGTGGATTTCTAATTTACAAAATCTGATGCCCATTACCCAAAGTCAAATCTTCTCCTGTCACCTCATATCAGGACCTCTTTCTTTCCCCACCCCCCTGCCCTCTGGAAACCACCACACTGCTGTTTGTGTACATAAGTTTCAGTTTTATATACCACAGATGAGTTAAATCATATAGTTCTTAGCTTTCTCTGCTTGACTTATTTCACTTCATATAATGTTCTCAAGGTCCATCCATGTTGTTGTAAATAACACCATTTCATCGTTTCTTATGGCTGGGTAGCATTCCACTGTGTATATGTACCACATCTTCTTATCCAATCCTCTATCGTAGGGCGCTTTAGCTGTTTCTAACTCTTGGCCACCGTGAATAATGCTGCAATGAACATAGGAATGCATATCTCTTTGCATATAAATGATTCCGAGTTTTTTGAGTATATACCCAAAAGAGGGATTGCTGGATCATATGGTAGCTCTATTTTTAATTTTTTGAGGAATCGCCAGACTGCTTTCCATAATGGTTATTTCAGTCTACATTTCCTCCAGCAGTGAATGAGGGTTTTTTTTTTTCTTTTTTTTTTTTTCCCCCACAACCTCTCCAGCACTTGTTGCTTGGCTTGTTGATAATGGCCACTCTAACTGATAAAAGGTGGTATCTCATTGTAGTTTTAATTTGCATTTCCCTGATTGCCAGTGAGATTGAACATCATTATATATATCTATTGGCTGTTTGTATGTCTTCTTGGGAGAGGTGTATTTTCAGGTCCTCTGCCCACTTTTTGATTGGGTTGTTTATTTGTCTGGTGTTGGAGTTTTATGAGTTCTTTATATATTTTGGAAATAAAACCTTTGTCGGAGCTACTGTTTGCAAATATCATCTCCCATCTGTATGTCTGTCTGTTTTGTTGTTTACTTCTTTTGCTGTGTAGAAGCTCTTCAGTTTGATATACTAGTAGTCCTATTCATTTATTTTTTAGGTCAAGTCCATAAAATGTTATTTACCACCCAGATCCATAAGTTTACTACCTATATTTTTTTCTATGTGACCTATACTTTTGGGTCTTATGTCAAAGTCTTTGACCCATTTTGAATTAATTTTTGTACAGGGGGAAAAACTGCAACCCAGTTTCATTCGTTTGCATGTGGCTTTCCAGTTTTCCTAGCCAGTGGTCTATGTGTCTGTTTCTCTGCCACTACCATGCTGTGTTTTTTTTTTTTTTTATTATTATTATTTTTTTTAATTTTTATTATTGTAGCTTTGTAGTATATTTTGAAGTTAGGTAGCATGATACCTCCAGCCTTGTTCTTTTTTTTTTTTTTTTTTTTTTTTTTTTTTGGATTGCTTTGGCTATTTTGGATCTTTTGTGGTTTCATATAAATCTGATGATTTCTTGTTCTATTTCTTTAAAAAATGACATTGGGATTTTGATGGGAATTGTATTAAATCTGTATATTACTTTGGGTAAAATGGCCATTTTAACTATGTTGATTTTTCCAAACCATGAACACGGGATATTTTTCCATTTCATTGTGTCTTTTTCAATCTCTTTTAATAATGTTTTGTAATTTTCAGTACATAGGTTTTTTCACATTCTTTGTTAAGTTTATTTCTAGGTATTTTATTCTTTTGGTTGTAATTGCAAAAGGAATTGTTTTCTCCATTTCTTTTTCTGAAGTTTTGTTGTAGGTAATACAGGAAGGCAACGGATTTTGTACATTGATTTTGTATCCTGCAACTTGACTGTACTTAGTTATTGTTTCTAGTAGTTGTTTTTGGTAGAGTCTTTAGAGTTTTTTATATACAGCACCAATGTCACTCACAAAAAGTGACAGTTTGACTTCTTCCTTTTCAATTTGGATGCCTTTTATTTATTTATTTTGCTTTATTGCTCTGGCTAGAACTTACAGTACTATGTTGAATAAGAGTAGTGAGAGAGGACATCCTTGTCTTGTTCCTGATCTTTGGGGGAAAGCTTTCAGTATTTCACCATTGAGTATGATATGGCTGAGGGTTTATTATATATGGCCTTTATTAAGTTGAGGTATTTTTCTCCTATTCTTATTTTATTGAGCATTTTAATCATAAATGGATATTGTATCTTATCAAATGCTTTTTCTGCATCTATGGACAAGATCACAGGATTTTTATCATTTCCTCTGTTAATGTTGTGTATTAAGTTGATTATTTGCAAATGTTGAACCATCCTGTGCCCCTGGAATGAATCCCACTTGATTGTGATGTATTATTTTTTGGATGTACTATTATATTCGATTATATAGTATTTTGGTTAGGATTTTTGAATCTGTATTTATCAGGGATATTGGTCTGTAGTTTTCTTTTTTTGTGTTAATCTTTGCCAGGTTTTGGTATTAGGGTCATATTGGCATGGTAGAATGTATTAGGAAGTATTGCCTCTTTTAATGTTTTAGAAGAGTTTGCAAAAATAGGCTTTTTTTTTTTTTAACATTTGGTAGAACTAATCTGGTCCTGGACTTTTGTATTTTGGGAGTTTTTTAGTGGTTGTTTCAATTTCCTCATTGTTGATCAGTCTATTTAGATTTTCCAGTTCTTCATGATTTAGTTTAGGAAGGCTATATGTTTCTAGGAACTTATCCATTTCTTCTAGATTACTGAATTTGGTAGCATAAAGACTTTCATAATATCTAATAAGATCCTTTGTATATCTGTGATGTCTGAGGTGATTTCTCCTCTCTCATTTCTGATTTTATTTATATGGATCTTCCCCTTTTTTTCCTTAGTGAGTATAACAAGGAGTCTATCAATTTTATTAATTTTTTCTAAGAACCAGCTCTTTGTTTTATTCATTTTTTCTACAATATTTTTGTTCTCTATTTCATTTAATTCTTCTCTGACTTTTATTATTTCCTTTCTTCTGTTAACTTTGTGTTGCTTTTGTTCTTCTTTTCTAGTCTTTTTAGGTGTGATGTCAGGTTGTTTATTTGGAATTTCTCTTGTTTCTTAAGATAGGCCCATAGTGATATAAACTTCCCTCTTATTACAGCTTTTGCTGCATCCCAGAGGTTTTGATATGTTGTGTTATCATTCTTGTTTGTCTATATATCCTTTAATCTCATTTTTATTTTTTTTAATTTTTATTTATTTATTTATTTATTTATTTATTTATATCATCAACATTGCCACTTTATTTATTTTTTTAAATATATTTTATTGATTTTTTTTGACCCCCTCCCTCCCACACATCCCCTCCCTCCCCAGAGTTTTGTGACCATTGGTTGCACTTATATGCATGTATACAAGTCCTTCGTTGATCTATTATCTCCCCCAGATCTTCCTCCCCTCCCCGCTGTAATTTGACAGTCTACTTGTTGATATACTGTCACTATATCTATCTTATGGTTCATCAGTTTATAATGTTCTTTATTATGCACAAATGAGTGAGGTCATGTGGTGTTTCTCTTTCATTGATTGGCTTGTTTCACTCAGCATGATGTTCTCCAATTCCATCCAGGTTGCTGCAAATGATGAGAAATCCTTCTTTTTTATGGCAGCATAGTATTCCATTGTGTAGATGTACCATGGTTTTTGGATCCAATCATCTGCTGACGGACACTTCGGCTGTTTCGAAATTCTGGCTATTGTAGATTGTGCTGCTATGAACATAGGGGTGCATATATCCTTTCTGATTGGTGTTTCTAGTTTCTTGGGATATATTCCTAGAAGTGGGATTACTGGGTCGAATGGGAGTTCCATTTTCAGTTTTTTGAGGAAACTCCACACTGTTCTCCACAGTGGTTGCACCAGTCTGCACTCCCACCAGCAGTGCACTAGGGTTCCTTTTTCTCCGCAACCTCGCCAACACTTGTCGTTTGTTGATTTGTTGATGTTGGCCATTCTGACAGGTGTGAGATGGTACCGCATTGTTGTTTTGATTTGCTTCTCTCAGATAATTAGTGACTTTGAGCATGTTTTCATGTGCCTTTTGGCCTTCCTTCTGTCTTCTTTTGAAAATATTCTATTTAGGTCCATTGCCCATTTTTTAATTGGATCATTCATCTTCCTTTTATTTAGTTGTATAAGCTGTTTGTAGATGTTGGAGATTAAACCTTTATCAGTGGTAACATTTGCAAATATGTTCTCCCACACAGTGGGCTTTCTTGTTGTTTTGTTGATGGTTTCTTTTGCTGTAAAAAAGCTTTTTATTTTGATGTAGTCCCATTTGTTTATTTTCTCTTTAGCTTCCATTGCGCTAGGGGTAGTATCAGTGAAGAAGTTCTTTTGGCATACGTCTGAGATTTTGTTGCCTGTGGATGCTTCTAGTATTTTTATGGTTTCCCGTCTGATGTTTAAGTCCTGTATCCATTTTGAGTTTATTTTTGTGTATGGTGTAAGTTGGTGACCTAGTTTCATTCTTTTGCATGTATCTGTCCAATTTTCCCAACACCATTTATTGAAGAGACTGTCTTGACTCCATTGTATATTTGTGCCTCCTTTGTCAAATATTAATTGAGCATAGTGATTTGGGTTGATATCTGGGTTCTCGATTCGATTCCATTGATCTATATGTCTGTTTTTGTGCCAGTACCAGGCTGTTTTGAGAACAGTGGCTTTGTAATACAGTTTGAAGTCTTGTATTGAGATACCTCCTACTTTACTCTTCTTTCTCAGGATTGCTGTGGCTATTCGGGGTCTTCTATTGTTCCAAATGAACTTTTGGAGAGTTCTTTCTAGGTCAGTGAAATATGCCGTTGGTATTTTAATGGGGAGTGCATTGAACCTATAGATTGCTTTAGGAAGTATGGACATTTTGATGATGTTGATTCTACCAATCCATGAACATGGTATGTTCTTCCATCTGTTTACATCTTCCTCTATCTCTTTTTTCAGTGTCGTGTAGTTTTCCGCATATAGGTCCTTTACTTCCTTAGTTAAGTTTATTCCTAGGTATCTTAATTTTTTTGGTGCTATGGTAAATGGAATTGCTTTTTTAGTCTCTGTTTCTATAAACTCACTGTTGGTGTATAGAAATGCCATAGATTTCTTGGTGTTAATTTTGTATCCTGCTACATTGCCAAATTCATTTATTAAGCCAATTAGTTTTTTAATGGAGTCTTTTGGGTTTTTTATATACAATATCATGTCGTCTGCAAATAAGGATAACTTTACTTCTTCTTTTCCAATTTGGATGCCTTTTATTTCCTCCTCTTGTCTAATTGCAATGGCTAGTACTTCCAGTACTATGTCAAAGAGGAGTGGCGATAGTGGGCATCCCTGTCTTGTTCCTGTTCTTAGAGGGAATGGTTTTAGTTTTTGCCCATTGAGTATGATGTTGGCTGTGGGTTTATCATATATAGCTTTTATTACGTTGAGGTATGATCCTTGTACTCCCACCTTGTTAAGAGTTTTTATCAGGAAAGGGTGTTGGATTTTATCAAATGCTTTTTCTGCATCAATTGATATGACTATATGATTTTTATCTTTCAACTTGTTTATGTGATGTATCACGTTTATTGATTTGCGGATATTGTACCAACCTTGCATTCCTGGAATAAATCCTACTTGGTCATGGTGTATGATCTTTGTGATGCTCTGCTGGAGCCGATTTGCTAGAATTTTGTTGAGGATTTTGGCATCTATGTTCATGAGGGATATTGGTCTGTAATTCTCTTTCATTGAGTTGTCTTTATCAGGTTTTGGTATTAGGGTGATGCTGGCTTCATAGAAGGAGTTTGGAAGTGTTCCTTCCTCTTGAATTTTTTGGAATAGTCTGAGGAGGATAGGTTTTAGTTCTTCCTTGAATGTTTGGTAAAACTCTCCTGTGAAGCCATCTGGCCCTGGGCTTTTGTTTGCTGGAAGCTTTTTGATGACTGTTTCAATTTCTTCCCAAGTCACTGGTCTATTGAGATTTTTAGATTCTTCCTGATTGAGTTTTGGAAGTTTGTATTTTTCTAGGAATATGTCCTTTTCCTCCAGGTTGTTCAGTTTGTTGGAATAGAGTTGTTCATAGTATTTTGTAACAATCCGTTGTATTTCGGTGGGGTCTGTTGTTATTTCACCTCTTTCATTTCTGATTTTGTTTATTTGGGTCCTCTCTCTTTGTTTCTTTGTTAGCCTGGCTAGAGGTCCATCTATCTTGTTTATTCTTTCAAAGAACCAGCTCTTGGTTTTGTTGATCTTATGTATTGTTTTTTTTGGTCTCTATGTCGTTTATCTCTGCTCTGATTTTTGTTATTTCCTTCCTTCTGCTTACACTGGGCTTTTCTTGTTGCTCCTTTTCTAACTCTTTGAGTTGTAGAGTTAGATCATCTGTTACTATTTTTTCTAGTTTTTTGCAATAGGCTTGTAAGGATATGAACTTCCCTCTCAAAACTGCTTTTGCTGTGTCCCATAGATTTTGGATTGTTGTGTTTTCATTGTCATTTGTTTCCAGGATGTTTTTAATTTCTTCCTTGATTTCTCTGGTAACCCAGTCCTTGTTTAATAGCAAGCTGTTTAGTCTCCATGTGTTTGATTTCTTTGGATTATTTTTATTGTAGTTAATTTCCAGTTTTATGCCATTATGGTCTGAGAAGATACTTGACATGATTTCTATCTTCTTGAATTTGAAGAGACTTTGCCTATGACCCAAAATGTGGTCTATCTTTGAGAATGTCCCATGTGCACTTGAGAAGAATATATATTCTGTGGCTTTGGGGTGGAGTGTCCTGAAGATGTCAATTAATTCCAACTGGTCTAGTGAGTCATTTAGGATTGATATTTCTTTGCTGTTTTTTTGTTTAGATGATTTGTCGAAGGGTGACAGTGGGGTATTAAAATCTCCTACTATGATTGTATTGCTATTAATCTCTCCCTTAATGTGCTCCAGCAGTTTTTTAATGTATTTGGTTGCTCCTGTATTGGGTGCATATATATTTACCAGTGAAATAATGACAGAAAACTTTCCTTATTTCTGGGTTATTTCTTCTTGTTGGATTGTTCCCTTTATTATTATGAAGTGGCCATCATTATCTCTTGTTATGTCCTTCACTCTGAGATCTAATTTGTCAGATATAAGTATTGCTACCCCAGCTTTTTTTTCATTTCCATTTGCCTGGAAAACTTTTTTCATCCCTTCACCCTCAGTCTGTGTGCATCTCTTTTTCTGAGGTGGGTTTCTTGTAGACAACAGATGTATGGGTCTTGTTTTCTTATCCAATCTGTTACCCTATGACTTTTGATTGGAGCATTTAATCCATTTACATTTAAGGTTATTATTGATAGGTACTCATTTGACGGCCTTTTTATTCTATACCCGTGTTCCTTCTTCACTTCTTATTTCTTTATTTTTACAGTAGACCCTTTAGCATTTCTTGCATTGCTGGTTTGGTGGAGATAAAATCCTTCAGTCTTTTTTTGTCTGTGAAGCTCCTGATTTCCCCTTCAATTTTGATTGATAGTCTTGCTGGGTACAGTATTCTTGGATTCAAACCCTTCCTTTGCATGACTTTGTATATTTCGTCCCATTCCCTTCTGGCCTGATAAGTTTCTGTTGAGAAATCAGTTGCTAGTCTGATGGGGGTTCCTTTGTATGTAACTTTCTGTCTCTCTCTGGCTGCTTTTAAGATTCTTACTTTGTCGTTGTTGTTTGCCAATTTAATTATAATGTGCCTTGGAGTCTGTCTTCTGGGATTCATTTTGCTTGGGACTCTGCGGGCATCTTGGATTTGTGTGGTTTTTTTCTTTTCTATTTCAGGAAAGTTTTCTGTCATTATTTCTTGAAATACTTTTTCCATGTCTACCTCAGTTTCCTTTCCTTCTGGAACCCCTATTATTCGAATATTATTTTGTTTTGTTTTGTCCCAAAACTCCCGTAGGCTCTCCTCCTGCTTTTTAATCTTTTTTTCTAAAAGTTGCTCTACTTGGGTATTTTTTTCCATCTTATCTTCTAGCTCACTGATGCGGTCCTCTGCTTCATCTAGTCTACTCTTGATGCTTTCTATTGAGTTCTTCATGGTAGCGATGTCACTTTTCATTTCTTCTTGGTTCTTTTTCAGTTCCTCATGGCTCTTCTTCATTTCCTCATGGTTCTTCCTCATTTCTTCTTGGCTATTGTCAAATTTCTCTTCCATTCTTTTTAGCCATGCTATGATCATTACTCTGAATTCTTGCTCTGGTAGGCTGCTTACCTCTGACTCGTTTACTTCCTTTTCTGGTGATGCCTGCTTTTCTTTCACGTGCGGACTATGTTTTTGTCTCCCCATAGCCTCTCTTTTCAGGAAGTCTGGTTATGTGGTATTCCTTCTCCTGCGTTGATTTTTGAGGTACAAAATACAACACTACCAGGTACAACACAAGAGGCACTTAACAGGAATGTATTTACAATATTAATAACCTCTAATAAAGGTGACCACTAGAGAAAGGCAACTTAGGGGATAGTTGAGAAGGAATAAAGGTAAAAATAAAATAAAGAAAAATTAAAAAAAAATTAAAATTAAAATTAAAGAAAAATTAAGTAAATTAAAAAAAAAGAGGGATAAAGAGAAAAGAAGAAGATGAAAAAAATAATGACAAAATGAAGTTGGAAAACAGGGAAAAAAAGAAGAGGGAGAGAGAGGGAGAGAGAGAGAGAGAGAGAAAGAGAGAGAAGAAGCAAACTAAAAGAGAAATGAGAAACAAACTATATATATATGTGGAGAAAATTGCCATAGAACAACCTCTGAACCCCGCCAATGCCAGTAACAATATTTGGAGATTAATACAAACTACAATATCCACTATTATTAAGTAAGGCTATGATATACAGAAGTAAAAGAAACAAACAAAAACAGAGGATTTAAAAAAAAAATACAAAGCAACAATAACAATACAGGAATAAGCATAACAATTTCACTAAAAAGCATAAAAATTCACAATAATCAACCTTCACACAAACAATGCGAAAGGAGAGAGGGGAGAACAGATTTTTTTTTTTAACTAGTTAATATAGTGCAGAGATTGGTATTTATACACTTGGATCAGGGGTTGGAACTTAGGTCTATAAGTATAGTGAGAGCTTTAGCAGGGGGTATACAGAGAGAATAGAGGAAAAACTAAAGCTGGAAAGGGATAGGATAAACTGTAGACTAAAGGGTAAAGTTTAGTAAGAGAGTGATAGTGTAAAGGTTGAGTTGAGATAGGGTTGAATGATGCTATAGTAGAGATTAAAATAGAATGAAGGTTACTCCCAATGTAAAATAAAGAAAAAATAAAATGGTACTAGAGAGAGAGAAAAAAAAATAAATAAAAATTAAAAAAATTTGCAAAATAGCAGTAGTAATAGTGATGATAGAGATTGAAAAATGTAATAATTGAAAAGGTAAAATCAAATAAGGAAAAAAGAAAAAAATTGTTTCTTAAGTAAAAGATATGAAAAATGAAAATTAAATAAAAGATGTAAAAAATGAAAATAAAATAAAGAATAGCAAAATTAGCATAAAAATGACCAGTAGTGGTCCCTTACTTCCTCAGTTAATGTATTTGGCACTTCTGATTCTCGGACCAGACAGTCTTGCAGTTCCCAGCTTTCCACTGCACCTCAGTTTTGTAAGGTAATCCTTAATTTTAAGTAGGCTATATCTTAGTTATTTGTGTCCATTTATTTTTGATTAATTAAAAGACAAAAGAAAAGAAAAGAAAAAGAAAAAGAAAAAAAAAGAAAAAAAGGGCAGTTTGTAATTCAGCTCTTAGGTGTCAGTGTTTCTGGTTTGACCTCCCAGTCTTTTTGGTTGCTCTGGCCTTCTTTCTCTATGGCTCTAGCTGGCAGGGTGCTAGCTGGCTCCCAGACTATCTCTTCTGGCTCCGATCCCTTGTTTCCAGGAAGGGAATTTCTCCCTGCAAATTCCCCGGATATGCCCAACTAGGCAGTCCTTCCCTAGTATTCCGAAGCTAGGGGTTGAAGGGGATCAGGCGCCGAGGTGTCCAGATGTTCCGCCCTTGGCGGGACAGCCGCGATTCTTAACACTCTGTCCCGTGTCCCCTGGCGTTTTTTTTAAAATAAAATAAAAAATTCCCGCTTCTGGGGAAGCTTAGGCCAAACCCAGCACTAGATGTCGCTGTAGCCTTCTTAGGGCTCAGCTTTGCGGGCTCTCCATGGAGGCGGGGCCGGAACTCTCCGGCTACCAAAGCTGGTCGTGCCGCAGGACCGCGATCTCTCAGGCTTTCCCCGCAAACTCTGACCTTTCCGTGGGTGACCGAAGAACTCCTTTGAATCCACGCGCCTGCGCCAACTCGGGCTTCTCAGCTACTGGATGGACCTCTCTGCTGTGGGCTTTCCAGGCCTCAGAGAAGCACTCCTTTCTCGCAACGCCGCCGCCACCGCCGCCACTGCCGCTGCCGCGGCAGTGCTGGCACCCGGCCAGGAAATTCTGTCCAGAGGATCGCTCCCTAGCTTCCTAGAGACCTCGGCTGCCCCTCAGCTGCTAATCAACCCTCCCTGAGCGACTCAGATGCCACTTTTATCTGTTCTCTAATCTCATTTTTAATTTCTTCTTTGACCCAGTCATTTTTTAGTAGTATGTTGTTTAATCTCACATATTTGTAGTTTTTTCTTTTTTTTTAATCTCCTTTTTGTAGTTGATTTCTAATTTCATGGCATCGTGGTCAGAAAATATACTTGGAATAATTTCAATCTTTTTGAATTTGTTGATGCTTGTTCTGTGACCAAAAACATGGTCTATTCTTGAGAATGCTCCATGTGCACCAGAGGAGAATGTATATTCTGATGTTTTGGGATGAAATGTTCTGTAAATGTTGATTATATCCATTTGGCCTAGGATTTCATTTAAGGCTGATATTTCTTTATTGATTTTTTTTGTTTGGCTGATCTGTCTAGAGCTGTCAATAAGGTATTAAGGTCTCCAACTATAATTGTGTTTTGATCTGTTTCTCCCTTTAGTTCTGTGAGTAGCTGTTTAAAATATTTTGGTGTTCCCTGGTTGGGTGCATGTATATTAAGAAGTGTTATGTTTTCTTGATGTAGTGTCCTTTTATCATTATAAAGTGTCCATCTTTGTCTCTTGTTATCTTGAGATTTATTTTATCAGATATAAGTATGGCTACACCTATTTTTTTGTGTAGCTGTTATTTGTTTGGACAACCATTTTCCACCCTTTTTCTTTGAATCTACCTTTGTCTCTGCTGTTTAGGTGTGTCTTTTGTAGGCAGCATAATGTTGGGTTTTGTATTTTGATCCACTCTGCTACTCTGTGCGTTTTTACTGATGGATTTAGACCATATACATTTAGGGTAATTGTTGATGTCCAAGGATTTCCTATAGACATTTTATCTTTTGTTTTCTGGTAACTCTGTGCTTCCATTGCTTCTTTTCTTCCATGCTTCTATCTGTTGTTTTTGTTCGGTGGTATTTCATAGATCTTTCCTCTTTTTTTTTTTTTTTTTAAAAGCTATATGTCTTATCTGGGGAATTTCTGTGTGTGTTTGCCATTAGTTTTATAAAAAGTGAAATATCATATATACAATAGTATTTTTCCCTTTTGAGTTTCTTTGATCTTCATCTTCCTTTGCCTGTCCATTCCTCTCCTTCTTCCCCTTGCATGTTTTTATTGTCACAAATTATCGCTGTTTATGCTTCAAGTTTTTGGCAATCTTATTGGTAGTGAAAGACCTTATGTTCTTTGTTTCAGGTATAATAATTCCCTTGAGTATTTCATGCAATGGAGGTTTTCTAGTGATGAAACCCCTCAGCTTCTGTATGTCTGGGAATGTTCTTATTTCTCCTTCATATTTAAAGGATAATTTTGCTGGACATAACAGGCATGACTGGTAATTTCTCTCTTTCAGATATTTGAATATTTGGTTCCACCCTCTTCTGGCTTGTAGAGTTTCTGCTGAGAAGTCAGGTGAAATTTTGATGGGTTTTTCTTTGTTGGTCACTTCTTTTCTCTGGATGCTTTGAGGGTTATTTTGTTTGTTTGTTTGTTTGTTATGTTACTAATTTTTGACAGCTTCATTACAAAGTCTCTTGGAGAGAGCCTCTTTAGATTGAAGTAACTAGGTGTTCTGTTTGCTTCTTGGATTCATGGATCTAGTTCTTTCCATAGATTTGGGAAGTCTAATCCACTATTTGTTTTAATAGACTCTCCATTCCATATTCTCTCTCTTCCTCCTCTGCTATGCCTGTGATTCTGATGTTATTTTTTTTCCTTTTATGGATTCAGAGAGGTCTTGTAGGGCTATTTTGTATTTTTTTATTCTCAGGTCTTTCTCTTCCATCTGCATCATTTCTTGATTCCTATCTTCAATAGCACTAGTTCTTTTTTCTAACTGATTGGTCTGTTTTCTATGCTCATCAGTTCATTCTTAATTTCTTTGTGTGCTTCATTTCCAGGATTTCTGTTATATTCTTTTTGAATAATTCATTTTCTTTGGAGAAATATTCATTTTATTCATTGATTTGTTTTCAATGAATGAGCTGAGTTGCCTGTCAGTATTTCCTCCTATCTTATTGAGTATTTTCAGAACTGCAATCTTGAAATCTCTGTCATTCAATTTACTTAATTCCGTTTGTTCCAGCCTACTTTCTGTTTTTTGTCCCCCCCGCCCCCCAATTTCTTTCTGATCATCGTTGTTGTGATTATTCATATTGTTCCTTATTCTCCTTTGTTTTCTCCTTATCTTGGAGGAGATCTTTCTATTCTGTTCCAGTAGATGGCACTGAATTGCAAGATTTTTTTTTTTCTTTCTTTTTTTTTCCCCCCTCTGGCCTCACAGTTTTGGGCCTATGTGGTTTACATATGGTTGTACTACCTTTGCTGCTTGGGAGTGAGGTTTGTTCTTCCCTGACAGAAATGGCAGTCTCTGACCTCCAAGAGTCTAGCCCAAGCACTCCTCCTGGGATTCAGTCACACAACAAATTGTGTTTTTACTGCAACCGCTCTTGGCCTATAGATAATATACTCCTGGAAACAATCCAAGGGCAACAGGAGGTGAAACCTGGGAGTCTAATCAGTGGCAGAGCTCTGTGATCTACTTTCTTTGCCTGAAAGCGGGCAGCCAGGTCCAGCCCTGGAGAGTGATTCTGTAGAGCAGGTGTCTACTGACTCTCAGTTTTGGGTCTCCTGTGGGCGGCAGCCCTCGTGGCCCCCAGAGGGTAGAGAAATGGCATCTGTTCCAGAGCCACACCGAGTCTCCAATAATAACTGGGTTCACCTGAATCTCCTTAATTGTTCCCTAAGGCAGCCCACACTGGGCCCAAGCTGTAGCAGACTTTTCTGAAGGCTGAGAGCTTGACAAGGTGTGGCCACAGGAAGTCAGGAGGACCGGGTTCATGCACTCCCTCAGGATGGTGCTATAAGGAAAGGAGTTCTCCACCTAGGAAGATGGCATCTGTGGGTGGTGTAGAATAAGGATTTAACACAGGCACCTTTGGGGCTGACCCTCCTCCAGGTCTCTCCTCTGGCCACCCAACCTAGTTCTCTCTGTATGAATCTGCTTGTTCCGAGTCGCCTTCCCTTCGCAAAGCCCTGTGGGTGGCTGAGAACAAGATCCCATGCACTGGCCCTTTCAGAGAGCACCTGGGTCTCTAGCTGACTCCCACCTTTTCCTGGCGGAAAGAACCCCCACTGATTTTCACAGCCAGCTCCTCTTCCTGGCTCTGCTGCTCTGACCAGGAGATCCTGGCATGGGGTTGGGAACCTTTGCTCCTCATGGTGACCTTTGCAGCTAGATAGCTCTCCAGATTCTCAACTGCTGCACATGGGTGTGGAACCAGCCCTTTGTGCATCTCTGGTTTTCTTACCCATAAATCCTTCTGTAAATCCTTGGTTATAAGATTTCCACTCAGCTGATCTTCAGTGGGTCTTCACGTCGATTGATCTATAATTTAGTTGTGAATCTGGTTTAGTACTGGGGGGAGAATAATGTAATAAGCACTATGATGTAGCCATCTTGGATTCACTATATATTCTTAAGATCTGGTAAATTATCCCCTTCACACTAAAACTTTAGTTGAATGTTTATGGATTTATTTCAAATTAAAGAAAATAAGGAGCACACCAGGAGTCTTACTGAAGTATTTTAAGATATAAATTTTCATAAAATGAAAATTTTAAAAGTAGGATATGGTTCATTAATTATCTCCATTCAATCTAGTTAGTTACTTTGTTTTCTGTCTGCATTTTCTTCATCAGTTAACATGGAGTGAATGGTGCTGGGTTGTGTGACTGCTGAGTTAGCCGGTCTGAAGTCCTCTATATTGATGATTTTAGCCCACTAGGGGGCACTGTAGGCTTTTTATTAGTGACTTATGGTCCCAGTAGGTTAAACAGTTAAGAGAGGAGAAAGATGAGCATGTGAGCCAAATTATAGACAGCATAAAGGAGGATGGGTGGGGCGGAGAGAGAAACAGTGTTTGTGTAAAGTTCACCTTAGTTTTTCAGCTCTGCCACTTTATGTAAACATCAGAGAGCTGGAGTCCTTACTTTATAAATCCATGTGAGAATGATTCTCTGAGCAGAAATATAGGAGTAAGAATGTTACTGGTCATTGTGAGCATGGAAGCTTAACAGTAAATATCTCTGTAACCTGTTTTCATTTTTTAATTGTTAGGACTAATGTACCAAAAACCACTAACCAGAAAAGTATTGCATTATCACAGATATACTACCATTTTATGTATCTTCATGTTTTGTTTTCCAGAACTTTCCTGATGTCAAGAAAGTAATTTATTTCTGCAATACATGCTGAGATAGTTTTTCTTTATCAGAATTTTCATATAACTGAATTCTCAAATTCTTCATCAAACTATGTAATTTGGGAAATGGGGTTATACTTCCTAGGTCTCTTCAAGGTTCTTCATAACCTACTGAGAAATTGAGTATTTCAGAAACATCACACACTGTTCCTCAAACACTAACCACAAACTTCTTATACATAAGTGCTTTAAGGGGAAAAAAACTTTATGTCTCTATAAATTGTATATATTGCCTCTTAACATCATGCACTGTTTTTTACCCAGAATTTTGGAGACATCTCACTAGGCCAATGTGGGTGGAGTTTGCAGTTAAAATGAATGACAGAGCTGAGATGTGATTGGTCTTCAGTGAGTTTGGTGAAATGTATTGAGTGTAGGGACAAATTCGCCTTGGTCCAGGACTCTACTCCCTCCAGAGCAGGGACAAAGGCACCAGGGCACCTTGGCAAGAAGGCATGGAGAGACACCCGGGGGTTCTGCTGGGGCTTCTGTGGGCCCAGGTTTGCTGTGAGTTAGGGTGTCCCAGATGGGGAGCTGGGGAGTGTTCCACATCTGACAGTGGGAGTGAGGGGAAGGGAGAACTGACACAGAGCTCCTATACAGTCCCATTTGGGTGTTTCTTGAGATATTTTACAGGTCTAGAAACTGCATTCTTTATCCCAGTGACCTCATATGTATTTGTTTTTGTCTTTCCAAGCAGGGGTGAGAGGGATGAAGGTGGAGCAGAGTCCTTCAGCCCTGAACCTCCAGGAGGGAACCAGCTCTACTCTGAGGTGCACCTTTTCTAGTACTATGTACAAAGTTCTGTGGTTCCGACAGAATCCTGGGGGAGACCTCATCACTCTATTTCACATGAGTCCAGGGACGAAGCACAATGGAAGGTTAAGTGCCACAGTGGATACCCAGGACCTGTACAGTACCCTGAACATCACAGCCTCCACACTGGAGGACTCAGCCACCTACCTCTGTGCAGCGGATGCACAGTGCTGCCAGGTGATCTGCAGCCTGTACCCAAACTGCAGCTGGGCCTGCAGCCCCACCCATTCCACAGGCAGGCATTGTGGCCTCACATTTGGCTCTGCACATCTTTGGGTTTTCAAAAATATGATCCAAAACTTGTCTCTGTCCTAAAATTGGACTCTTCAGCTCTGTCATTCACCTTTTTTGGGGGCCTTATTTCTTCTCTGAAATCACTTTTTAGGTAAAAAGCTCTAATATGGAATAACAAAACAACTGATAAAGATATCAGTAACTAATTTCTTGGCAAAGCAGGTCCCCTTGCAAGTAGTACAGAAGTGACATATAAATTACTCTGCTGAAAAAGGTTTTGAAAAATACACGATGGTGAACAAGCAGAAGGAGACGAGTCAGTTTCTCAGTTAACTGCAGGTGGTTCTACTTTCAAGGCAAAAGGAAGGAGCCTGTGTAATGGTTTTTAAAGTTTTTATTAGACTTATTCTCCTGGAAATACCAAATATAAGAAAAAGTTTTATTGAATGATGGTCACTCAATCAAGCTTATTACATATATTAGTATTATATTTTAATACTGAATAACACTGTAAATAAGTACTCTCATTTCACACATGGATAAAGTGAGAATTGTAGTATATAAATGACTGGTTTGAACTCAAATTATTAATAAATTTTTGAAGACGGTATGACATGAGAGGTTATAATTTGAGTGACCTGGTATAGAACAGTCTATCATTATCTATTATTTCGATCAATTAATTTGTACAATGTGTTTATGTATATTACTTACAAAGTATCCATTTAGGTCATTTCTTTTTTTTAAAAAAATCTTCATCTGAGGAAATTTTTATTGATCTCAGAAAGAGAGGAAAGGAGAGAGAAACATCAGTGTAAGAGAGAAACATAATCAGTTGTCTCCCATATATGCCCTGACCTGGGATCAAACCTGCATCCTTTTGGTGTATCGGATGACTCTCCAACCAACTGAGGTACCTGGCCAGCGCAGGTTATTTCATATCTTTAATTATACTTATCAAGGTGACATTAGTTATTCACATTACATAAATTTCAGGTGTACAATTTTATAATATACTAGAGGTATGTTGGGGTGTCCATCAGCCTGGCCAGCACCCTCTCACAATCTGGGACCCTTCAGGGGATGTCCAACTGCCTGTTTAGGTCCAATCCTGCAGGAATCCTTAAAATGGTAGTCAGATATCCCTCTTGCAATCTGGGACCGCTGGCTCCTAACCATTTGCCTGCCTGCCTGCCTGATTGCCCCAAAAACCTATGCCTGCATGCCTGATCTCCCCTAGCTGCTTGCCTGCCTGCCTGATCACCCCTAAACACTCTGCCTGTCTGTTTGATGCCCCAACTGCTCACTGCCTGCCCGATCACCTCTAAACCCTCTGCCTGCCTGCCTAATCTCCCATAGCTGTTTGCCTGCCTGCCTGATCACCCCAAACCACTCTGCCTGCCTGCCTGATCACCCCAAACCACTCTGCCTGCCTGCCTGATCACCCCTAACTGCCTCTGCCTTGCCCCTTGCCCCCACCACCGTGGTTTCATCCAGAAGGTTGTCTGGAATGGCATCCGGAATGGTGTCTGAAAGGTTGTTTGGCTGTCTGGTCTAATTAGTAGCATATTACACTTTTATTATTTTAGATCATATATATATATATATATATTTCCCCAGTATATTAGTCATGGTGTATGGTATCTTAATAAATATCTGCTTCAAGAAAGCCTAAGCAATAAAATTTGGGGGAAAAAACTGCCCTAAAAAAATGGTCCTACCATATTTAGCAATTCAGGTTGTATTGGCTGCCTGTGTAAGACTCACTTTTAATCATGTTCACATCATTGGTCCCCCGTAGGTTTGTATCATCTGTATATGGCATTGTGTTCTAACCTTTCATCTATCATACATAGAGGGAAGGTGGGGTGGGGGTGGGAGGTAATCAAGCAAAGACCTTGTATGCAAAAATGCATAACCCATGGACACAAGCAATAAGGTGCTGAAGGCCTGGGGCTGGGGGCAGTGGCGGGCTGGAGGGGGTCAGTGAAGGAAAAAAGAGAACATATGCAGAACTTTCAACAATAAGGAATTATTTTTTTTAAGTATATACATGGACACCTCAATAAAGCATTTTAGAAGTTTCTTACAACAGTGAATGCACTCTTACCATACAACCCAGTAATGGTGTTCCTAGGTTTTACCCAAAGGAGTTGAAAAGTTATGTCCACACAAAAACTTTCCCATCAGTGTTTTTAGCCTCTTTATTCTAAGTTTGCCAAAACTTGGAAGCCTCCAATATGTCCATCAATAGGTGAATAGGTTAATAAATGGTGGTCCATTCAAATAATGTAGTATCATTTAATAATAAAAAGAAAGAAATAAACTATCAAGCCATGAAAAAAGAGGGAAAAGTAAAATGGATTTTACTAAATAAAGAAGCCAGCTGGAAAAGGCCATGTACTATATGATTTCATTCTGGAAAAGGTAAAACTATGGGTACAGTAAAAAGACCAGTGGTTGCCAGGGGCTGAGGGAAGCTGGAGGGATGACTTGGAAGAGCACACATAATTTATAAGTTGGTGAAATTAGCCTCTATGATACTATAATAATGGATACATGTTATTACACACTAGAGGCCCAGTGCATGAAATTTGTGCACCAGTAGGGTCCATAGCCGGGGCCTGCCTTCCCCTGGTTGGCCAGCGGGCCCCACCCCCTGGTTGAACCCCCAGTGGAACATCCTGTCCAGGGGACAATTTGCATCCACAGAACATACAACACAAAGAGTAAACCTCTTGATGGTACACTATGAACTTTGGGTGATCATAAATGTGTCAATGTAGGCTTATCAATTGTAAGAATTATACCACTCTGTGGGGAAGTTCATAATGAGGGATGCTATATGTATGTGGAGGGAGGTGGTACATTGGAAAAATCTGTACTTTTTTCTTAATTTTTCTCTGACCCTAATGACTGGGGGAAGAAAAAAAAAAAAGTCTCCACTCACTGTTGGAAGCTTCTGCCCTAGCTTGCCTACATTGTCTGCAGCAGAACCTGCATCATATCTTTATCTCTACCTTCCCTTAGGTCTTAATGACCCTGACACTTAATGTGGACTTCGGACTTGGTGGAACTGCAATCATGACGGTGGGGAAGAGCAGCAAGATGCTGTAGCACATTGACTACCACATGTGCTGCAACCTGCAGGACAGACACATCTTCATCAGCACCTTTAAGGCCTTTGACAAGCACATGAACTTGATCCTCTGTGATTGTGATGAGTTCAGGAAGATGAAGCCAGAGAATGAGAAGCAGCCTGAGTGAGAAGAGAAGTGGGCTTTGGGTCTGGTGTTGCTGCTCGGGAGAACCTGGTGTTCATGACTGTGGAGGAACCTCCCGCCAAGATACTGGGATCTCTTGTGAACCCCTTGTGGAGCTGCAAGAGGTCCTGGGGTTGGCAGGGCAGCTGGCAGAGGAGTACTAGGTGGTGTTCCTATTCCACAGGCTCCTGCAGGATTAGCAGGCTCTGTCCAAGGGGTTGGGGAAACCTCCCACAGGTAACGACTCCCCAGGGATGAGGCACTGTTGCAGCTGCCACTGTTGCGGTCATTGCTGAAGCCCCAACTCAGAAGCACCAGGTTGGGCAACTCCCTCCTCCAGGCATTATGACTCCTCCACCTGGTATGAGACCACCCATAGGCCCACCCATTGGGCTTCCTCCAACTCAAGGGACACCGATAGGCATGCCTCCTCCATGAATGAGTCTCCCTGCCCTCCTTTCTCCTGCTTCCCCCTTCCTCCCTATGCCAGGGATCAGAGGTCCATCTCCTCCAAGAATGCATCCACCAAGACCCTAGGATGCTGTTGTCCTTAGCCTCTCTTTTCCTGCAATGCATCTCCTGAAACTGTACAGAGTGTTTGTGAGCTTCTGTTCTCTTTTTGCTACATTAATATTCTCTCATAAATGCATAGAGCAACAACAACAAAAACACCCCAAAACATATTAAACTCAAACTTACATGAAACTGATTTGCATGAAGAGTTAAAGCAGTTAAAAAAACTGGATCCACAAAAAATATAACCTAATGGTGCTTTTTCCATTCTTTATTTTATTTTTAATTGAATTTATTGGGGTTACATAGATCAATAAAAGTATGCCAACTGATTTATCCTGAAGGATGTCCCAGATCAGGGTGGGGGTTCCCTTGGGGCGTGGGGCGGCCTGGGTGAGGGGCCTGTGGTGGTTTGCAGGCTGGCCACGCCCCCTGGTGACCCAAGCGGAGGCCCTGGTATCTGGAATTTATTTACCTTCTACTATTGAAACGTTGTAGACTGCAGCAGAGCCAAGCCTCCTGCTTGCTGTGTGGCTGCCGCCATTTCTGTTTGGATTTGTTTACCTTCTATAATTGAAACTTTGTAGCTTGAAGTGGAGGCCTAGGTCTGTAAGAACAGGTGGAAAGCTTGGCTTCCTCCATTGCCTGGGAAACCCAAGCCTCCTCCTGCTCTCTGTGGCTGTAGCCATCTTGGTTGGGTTTATTTGCATACTTGCTCTGATTGGCTTGTGGGTATAGCAGAGGTATGGTCAATTTTCATATTACTCTTTTATTAGATAGGATATTCAGTTGATATTCTTTAACATAGTTGTCTTTAAATCTTTAAGGGTGTGAGATATGGAAGAGAAATCAGATTTATTCTTTGTAATTCCAGAGAAACAGTGAGTTCAAATAATCAGAAAAGAGCTCCCACTTGGAAATGAGGTAGTCTTGGTATCCCAGGGACCATTTAGGGTTAGTTCCTGTTTGTACTATTCCCTTAGCAGATACAGGCAATCAAGAAGTAAAAGTGGATAAGAAATGGTTTTTGGTAGAGAAAGATAATTCTGGAAACTCATAGGACTGAAGGACTTTATCAGTGTCTTGGGGAAAGAATAGTGTAGTGGAGTTTGGGAGAAAAATGATAGTGTGAAATCTGAGACAGCGATGGCCAGAGAGGCAGGATCCTTGGATTATACTTTAGATAAAATTCTGCTAAGGATCTGAGTTAGTAATTGTATTTTAGGACATGTTATCCATCTTGATAAGCAAATTAAACCATGCCAAAAATAAACTTACATGTAGTTTGATTTTCTCAGAAGCTGTACTTTTTAAAATACTTTGAGGAATATAAGACACACAGCATTGAAATAGATTTCTTTTTAAATTTATTTATTGATTTGAAAGATAGAGAGAAATATTGACTTGTTGTTCCACTTATTTATGCATTCATTGGTTTGTTTTTGCATGTGCCCAGCCCAGGGATCAGACTCACCATTTTGGAGTCGGGATAAAGCTCTACCCAACTGAACTGCTCAGCCAGGGCCGCAAATAGGTTTCTCAATGTGTGTCAGATTTCTCACTGTAATTCAACCCAACCTGTGGGTCAAATTGTTTCTATGGCTGAAATATTATTAACTCATGGAAGATATCCCCTGCTCCCTTATCATGGAGATTTAATCCATTACTTTTAATCACAGTCATCTTAATTGAGGAAAGATTCCTAATATTCACTTGGGTACTGTCAGTTCTCTGGGAATAGCAAGGTCACAGGCAAGATCAGCTTAGAGGAGCGGACTTTGAGATAGTAGGGACTTGAAATATCCAATGATCTTCTCCCTCAAACTCTAATCTTTTCCTTACATATTCCTTTTAGAAAGAGCTTTTCTTCATAACAAACAAATGAGGATGGCAGTTTTAGCTAAAAAGGAAGGGATTTTATTTATTTATTTATTTATTTATTTATTTATTTATTTATTTTGATTGATTTATTTATTTTTTAAAAATAAGTTTTTATTGTTCATATTATTACAAATGTTCCTTCCCCTCCCCCCCCCATTGCTCTCCTCCACCAGGTTCCCACCCCACCCTCTGCCCTTTCCCCACTCCCCATTGTCCTCATCCATAGGTGCACAGTTTATGTTCAGTCTCTTCCCACATCCCTCTCTCCCCTTTTCCCCAAGAATCGTCAGTTCACTCCCCTTCCATACCTCTGATTCTATTATATTCAACAGTTAATATTGTTCATCAGATTTTTTAAATTTCCTTGGTTTTTAGATTCACTTGTTGGTAGTTACGTATTTGTTGTTCATAATTTTTATCTTTATTTACTTTCTCTTCTGAAAGAATCCCCTTCAGCAATTCATATAATTCTGGTTTGGTGTTGATGAACTCCTTTAGCTTTTTTTTATTAGTGAAGCTCTTTATCTGATCTTCGATTCTGAGTGATAGCTTTGCTGGATATATTATCTTTGGCTGTAGGTTCTTACTATTCATCACCTTGAATATTTCTTGCCATTCCTGTCTGCCCTGCATGGTTTCTGTTGAGAAATCAGCTGAAAATCATATAGGTGCTCCTTTATAGGTAACTACCTGCTTTGCTCTTGCTGCTTTTAATATTCTCTCTTTGTCTTTTGCTCTTGGAATTTTAATTATGATGTGTCTTGGTGTGGTCCTCTTTGGATTCCTTTTGTTTGGAGTTCTGTGCACTTCCTGGACTTGTAAGTCTAATTCTTTCACCAGGTGGGGGAAGTTTTCTGTCACTATTTCTTTCAGTATGTTTTCAATATCTTGCTCTCTCTCATCTTCTGGGACCCCCATAATTCTGATGTTGGTTCGCTTGAAGTTGTCCCAGAGGTTTCTTACATTATCTTCAATTTTCTGGATTCTCTTGCCTTCTGGCTTCTGTGGAGGAGTGTCTTCTGGTTCTTTATGTTCCAAATCTTTGACTTGATTCTTGCGATCTTCCATTCTGTTTTTAGGACTCTGTATAATATTTTTTATTTCAGACAATGTATTCTTTATTTCTTGTTGATCCCTTATCATTTCTTGTTGACTCCTTATTAATTCTAGTTGATCTCTTCTCATATCCTCATAGGTCTTACCCATCTTTTCTAGGAAATTCTTGAAAAACCTTATAAGAGTAGATTTGAACTCTTCACTTTTTGTCCTCCATTTCTTTCGTTTGTGATCTATTTCATTGTCGCATTTCGCAGCTACAGATAGGTTGGGGTTTCAGGGTGGAGCCTACAGCCTTGGCTTCCGTCAGCCCCGCCCTATGCGGCTCCTGCATCTCAGGGTCCTTCAGTACTCGCTGCAAAGCGCCTCTGAGAGATAGGTGCCCTCGATTTTCATCTGCTGCCAAACAGTCTATGCTCTCCCCCAATGAGCCCAGTATTGGGGTTCAGTTCAGTTGAAAGTGGAGTTGGAGGTGGCGTTCAGAGCAGACTGGAGCCCCAGTTTCTTTCCCACCAGGGCAATCCTGTGGCACAGCTGACCGTCCTTTCTCTGTGCACAATGTGCGCGCTGCCGGGACCTCCTTTGCCGCTCCCCCGGGGTTCCGCCTTACAGCCCAGCTCCCTATGGATGAGCCTGGGTCCCCGGGGTCTGGCCTAGAACTGGGGTTCAGAGCAGTCAGAACTGGGGCCCAACACAGTTGGAGTTTTATCTCCTTCCCGCTAGGGAACGCCAGCCAGGCACTCAGCCTCCCTCCTCTTCGTCTCCGTCCTCTCCGCGCGCCGTGTGTCTCCGTACCTTGGGCTTTTACAGCTCCTCCGCGCTTCCTTCTGGTTTTCTCCTCGCTTCTCGTTGTAGAATTTCCAGTCAGTCGACTTTCCTGTAGTTCTGGGTAATATCCATTTTATATTTTAGTTGTATTTTATTGAAATTGTTGTGTGCAGCTGCGGCTAGGTGTTTACCTGGGCGCAGCCATCTTGGATCCCTAAGGAAGGGATTTTAAACTTAAAAAAAATTTCAATTACATATTACATTCCATATTATTTTGTATTAATTTCAGAAGTACAGCAAAGGGCTTAGAAAATCATGTACTTTATAGAGTGGTCCTCATGCTGCTTTAAGGGCTCACCAGGTCCCATACATAGTTATCACGATATTATTGACTATATTCCCTATGCTGTAATCTTTATGATTAATCTGTAACTACTATTTTGTACTGCTTAAGCCCTTCGCTTTTTTTTCTTCTTCTTCTTCTTCTTCTTCTTCTTCTTCTTCTTCTTCTTCTTCTTCTTCTTCTTCTTCTTCTTTTTTTTACTTAGCCTGTCTGTTTAAATCTATGGGTCTGTTTCTACTTTGTTTGTTTCTTTTATTCATTAGATTCCACACGTAAATGAAATCATATAGTATTTGTCTTTCTCTGTCTGACTTATTTCACTTAGCAGTATACACTCTAAGTCTATCCAGATTTTTGTAAAAGTAAGATTTAATTTATTTTTATGGCTGAGTTGTATTCCATTGTGTTTGTGTATGACAGCTTGAAGAGGAAGATTTTATATTTCTTTTGCTTAAGAGAGTGAACCATTGCATTTTCCAGATTTCAAACATGTAAACCCAGGCCATTGTAGAATAAATACCAACAGCATCTGACTCCACAATATTAACAAGGACTCAATAGTGTGCAGAGTAACAAACCTTGATCTCTCTATTCTTCCTTATTCTCTTATCTGACTTAATTTATTTGTCCAATTGCGGTTTTGAGTCCCTCAGAGGTACTGGGTAAGAGAACATTGAACAGCAAGCTCAGTAGTTGTGAACGGAACCACAAGATGGCAGTGCATCTCTGCTGATGCAGGACACACGGAGGGTGCAGCTTAGTGGATTCTGAATGAATAGGCTTTGGCAGAAGCAGAGTGTTTTTCTTATTGGCTGGGTAGAATGTGAGAAAGCCTCTTACTGTCAGAGGAAAGGAGGGATAACTTGACAACAGCAGTAGCTCCGCTGGCTGTGATTGCAGGTCCACAATTGACCCTGAGTGGGAAGAACGATGAAGACGTCCATTGGAGCTTTGTTCATGTTCCTGTGGCTGCAGCTGGACTGTGAGTTGAGGGTTTATGGGAAACAGAACATATTAGTGGATATTCTGTAGAAGCAACACTAGCTTTATTCAGGTTTCCTTAGTTATTGTGGAAAAATAAAATAATAAAGTTTAATGATCTGGTCAACCTTCTTTCTCTGACTCTTTCTTTCTGCATAGGGGTCAGCCATGGAGAGAAAGTGGACCAGCATCGTTCCACCCTGAGTGTCCAGGAGGGAAACACCACTGTTATCACCTGTTCTTATTCGGACAGTGGCTCAGACTACTTTCCTTGGTATAAGCAAGAACCTGGAAAAGGTCCCCAGCTCATTATATACATTCGTTCAACTATGGACAAAAACCCAGCTGGAAGACTCACTGCTTTCTTGAATAAGACGGCCAAACATCTCTCCCTGCACATCGCAGACACCCAACCTGGAGACTCAGCCGTCTACTTCTGTGCAGCGAGTACACATTGCTTCCCAGGCACCTGCATCCTGTACACAAACCTGCGAGTGGGGCAGCCCCCTCTGCCTGGGATAGACCTTCAAGCATAGCATTTTTCATGTTGCATATTTGCAAATGGAAAACAATGTGTTGGTATAAAAACACTTAATAAGAGGTACGTTTCAAGATGACCCAGAAAGAGTTAGAACATACAGTAGGGTGATTGTTGCATAATGGATTTTTGAAGTGAATTATTAATGTTTAATTTTGAAACTTAGGCCTTAAAGATGACTTTATATTTGCTATTCAATCTCCTGTCCTATAAAAAAAAAAAGCCCTTATCATCAATATAGCAATCTTTATTACGACTGGACTTTTAAATGTTGTATTTTGAGAAAAGCATTTGTTATGTTTTTCTGATTATAAATTATTACATGCCAATTAAAGAAAATATATATCATACAAAATGAGAAATTGATAACTATGTAAGCAGATAATATTGCCAACAGTTAAATTACATTTCCATCAATTTTTAGTGTATTTTTTTTATTGAATTGTATATCTTGAGCATTTTCATTTCATCAAGCCTTCTCCTGTAACACCTGCTATTTAATAGATCTCTGAAAAATTTTAGTAAATTACAGATTTCTATTAATTTTCTTCTACATTTGTGACAAAAATGTGACATTTTTTTATATGTTCTATATATTCTGACCACTTTATTGTTAAAAAATGTGACATGGTTTTTCAGAGCCCAGTGGTGTTTGAGGAAATTAGAATAGGACATTATTTTAGAAAGTGAGCTTCTGATTAAACACAAAGCAATTCTCTTTTTACCAAATTCTGTACATATTTGTTCACATTTATATTCTCAAAGAATTTAAAAGATTGAGTTGTAAATTATTCACTGCTATAGCCTCAGTACTCAATACTAACTTTCCCACATAGTTGATAATTAGTAGATGTTTGTTTTAAAGATAGAAGGTGCTGAAGCCGATTTGGCTCAGTGGTAGAGCATTAGTCTGTGGACTGGAAGGTCCCAGGTTCGATTCCGCTCAAGGGCATGTACATTGGTTGTGGGCACAACCCCCGGTAGGGGGTGTGCAGGAGGCAGCTGGTCAATGCTTCTCTCTCATCGACATTTCTAGCTGTCTATCTCTCTCCCTTCCTCTCTGTAAAAAAACAATAATATATATATATTAAAAAAATAAATAAAGATGGAAAGGTGAGTTCTGGTATTTACTCATAATTTTAATTTAAGCTTTGTGATATAATTAAATTTATATAATGGTTTGTGAGGATCAAAACTCCTAATGTATTTGGTTATTTCATTATTTAAGAACATGTAGTTTCCTGCTTTTTATACTATGTGTCTTTCTCAATAAAACTCTGTTATTTTAAGACAATTAAATCTATCCCTAGACTTGTCATTTTTTGTTTCCATTATGATTCAAACCTTTCTTTTTTCTGGGATATATAGGAAAATATTTGGAAGTATTTATTAGTTACCTTAGTGTTATTAGTGGAGTGCACAAAAGCATTAGAGGAATGGATAATTTACAGATAGCTTGTGACAAATCTCCTTGCCTCATCTTCATGTTTCAACTGAATAAACATTACTAACCCCAACCTTTTTAAAAAGTTACTTCTTTTAATGTTAAGGATAAATAAATGGAATGAAAAATGTTGCATTAATCATTAATTTCCTAATTATTCCACATGTGGTCCTGGATATGCTATTTTCAAGATCTCTTATATTCTTCTTAACAAATTGGTGACTGGTGTGGTGAGATAATTGCTCTGGGCTAAGTTATGGTTGTCAGTTATTAGTTAATTGTTTCTTTTTCTTATAAGGAAAGGCATCACATTAAATCAGATGCACAATAAGGGAACAACAAAGGCCAGTATTGTAGCCCAACACCTCATTGACTTTCATTATCTCCTCCCTATAACCACTAGCTCCAGTCCAGTAAAAGCAAGGTGCCTGTTGATTTGTCCACTTCCTGGGAGACAGGGAGAGGGATGCATGATGCATGGTTTTTATTTTATTGGTTTATTTTTCCTAAGCCCAGTCTGAAGTGAGGGAGAGAGGGCACAATTACTATGGACTTAACTGTTTTAGCACATACACATGGGAATTGTTTTATGAAAGAATGGACCCTCTGGTCAGAGATGCAGAGTCAGTACATACTTAGACTAATTTAAACATTAAACCTTCCCAGCAGAGGTTTTCTCTCTTTTCTAGACAAATAACTGCAAACATCATGGCCTTTTTTTCTATCTGCAAAACCAGACTGTGTGTTGACAGCTTCCCTATTGCTTGCTTTCTTTCCCTAGCCTGGTGCTGACTGCTCAAATTTGTGTGGTGTCACCCAGTCCTGCAGAATGGGACCTTTTCTGAGCCTACAAAGGACTCATCTGCAGAGGCTGACTCTTGTTGCCCTCCTGTGTGCACTGGTAGCTGCCCACCAAGTGGCATGGTGTGTGGGTGAGGCATTGAGCATTGGGGGTGCTCATGGACCAGTAGTGGGAATCTGCAGGCAAGGTGTGTCCAGCATCTCGTGAGCAGGTTCCTGATGTCTGTCTGTCTGTCTGTGCTGCAGGTAATGGGATCTGTGTTCCTTTAATACTCACTGAGAACCTTGGATGCTGTTCCTGTGTGCAGTGGTAACTGTCCACTTCCCAGCTGGGCACCTCACCTCAGTACTGAATGGGGCAAGAATCTCTTTGATGAGGCGAGCCTCTTTGGCAGCTTCTCCTAAAGTTGGGAGAGCCAGGAGCTCACTCACACACTCTCACTGTCTGCTCTGGGAAAATCAAGGCCCAGGAGATTTCTATTGGCATGCACTATGCTGCACAGGGGAAGGCGTGACTAGGGAAAAATGAAATATGTCCTCTTACCCTTTAACATACTACCAATCTCAGATATTTCTGTTCTCACAATGTGCTTCTCATACAGTGTAACTTCTGTGCTAGATTCCTGAGCTTCTCCACAAGCACTCTGTTTGGTGTATAATTGAGAACACTGTTTTTTTGGGGGGAGGGGAGGAGAGAGGACAGAAGATGGTAGAAAATTCCCATTTAAATCTTTTTACATCAATATTTAAAACACATTTTAAATCCTTACCCAGGATATGTTTTTATTGATTTGAGAGAGAGGGAGAGATAGATAGATAGGGAGAAACATAGATGTAAGAGAGAAACATCAACCAGTTGCCTTTGTAGGGACTGCATCGTGGATCAAAACAACAACCTAGGAATGTGCCAGAGAGGAGCATGGTTGCAGACCCAGGTGGGAAAAAAAAAAAAGAAAATAAAAAGGGATAAAGAAGTACAAATAGGTAGCTATAAAATAGTCACTAGGATGTAAATTACAGCACAAAGAATATAGTAAAAAATTTGTAATAATTATGTATGGTACCCGGTTGGTACTGAAAGTATCCAAGAGAACACTTTGTAAAGTGTATGACTGTCTAACCACTATACTATAAAACTGAAATAAAAACAAAATAATAGTGAACATAAAGGGCAACTGAAAAATAAAATTAGAAGAGAGTTAGTTAATGCAAAAGGGAGTTTGGGTTGGGTGAGCTCTCAGCCAGTACACAGAAAGTGTGACGTGACCCACAGCAACGTGCTACACCAGAAACCCTGTTTCCTGTTCTGGGGCAGCAGCAGCTCATAGCTCAGCATTTCTCCTCTCCATCTGTCAGTCACCTCACCTTGCAGAGCCCTGTCACTGAAGAAGGAAAAGAAGATATTTTCCACCTAGAAGGAGAACTTGAACATGTTGGTCTCCAGTCTTCTGAGGGTGGTCTTAACTTCAATGTGGCTAGGTAAGATGCCCTAAGGGGAATGGGTCTTCTCTGTGGCCTAACAACAGGGGTATAGGCAGTCTTTTAAGAGTACCCTGGGAAGGAAAGCTGGCTGGGTATAAAAAACATTCTTTCTGTGTGGTACATCTACACAATGGAATACTACTCCACTATAAAAAAGAAGGAACTTTTACCATTTGCAACAGCATGGATGTTACTGGAAAGCATTATGCTAAGCCCAATAAGCCAGTCAGAGAAAGATAAGCATCTCATATGTGGATATAATGATCAACATAATTTGATGAACAAAAATAGATGCAGAGACAAATGGTAGAGGAAATGTGTGTGTGTGTGTGAGTGGGGGAAGTATTAGAGAACAATGAAAGGACTTGTATGCATGTATATTAGCCTAACCAATGGACACTGACACCTGGCAGCAGGGGCATGCCCGGAGTGGGGGTCAATTGGGGCAAAAGGAGATATCTATCTATCTATCTATCTATCTATCTATCTATCTATCTAATTTTCTGTCCCACATTACTTATGCTAATAACATTGTTTTTTTTTCTTTGTTTTTTTTCTTTCAGGATCCAGTATTGCTCAGAAGGTAACTCAAGGCCAACAAGCATTACTGGTGCAGGAGAAGGAGGCTGTGAGCCTGGATTGCACATATGAAACCAGCCAAACAAGTTATAGTCTATTCTGGTACAAGCAGCTCAGCAGTGGGGCAATGATTTTCCTTATTCGTCAGGACTCTTACAGCCAGCAAAATGCCACAGGAGGCCGCTACTCACTGAATTTTCAGAAAGCAAAGAGATCTGCTAACCTTGTCATCTCAGCTTCACAGCTGGAGGACTCAGCAGTGTATTTCTGTGCCCTGAATGAGCCCACAGTGAGAGGCGTGTTAGAAGGAGGTGTACCAAAATCCCAGGGCTCTGCTTCAGACATCCACCTGCTGTAGGGAACAAGGCGTGGAATGGTAATCACAGAGAGGAAGTGGTAAGGGCTGTGGCAGCACAGGTGTAGGTAGGGTTAGAAGGAAAAGATCATGGACCATGTATAGAGTTATCATTTATCAAAAACATCAATATCTTTGAAAGTTTGGGTTGAAATAGTTTATTGGACACAAAGAAGAACCACAATAAACAACTTACCATTTGGTGACAGATTTAGCTAGAATTGACTAAGGAAATTCAGAAACATCTCACTCAAAAATCAGTAAAATTATGTAAAATTGTCAGATTCATCGTATATATTTGTTCAATAAATATTTATTGAGTATATTTTATTTTAAAGGCATTGATTTTAAAAATGAAGGCTATGAAATTTTTCTGTTTTTTGTTTTTTTATATTATGCTTTTTTATATTTTTCAATGAGTTAGTTTAATTTATATTTGTTAGCTGAGGTAAGGTACCCTCATTTACTTTCTAAGGTGCCTACTATGTGACAAACTTTATGTTCTTCCATCTTATTAATAGTCTAGCATAGAAGTGCTCTAGATTTATCTGCTTCCATCCAGTCCTACTCATAAAATGATCAATCATTAGTAGGTCTAGGGAAACATTGTGAAGAAGCAGAGTGTGAGTTATTTTTTCTACTCTTGTCCTTAACCTTACCACACTTCTAAAAGCTTTTGCCATCATGTTGCACATTTGCACACTTTCTTCCCCTCTTCCTTTGTCTTATCAGTGCTCCACAATCCACAAATCTTCATTCTCTAATATTTATTCCTTCTATGTCTAACCCCAGGTCTTACTGCCTTATAGCTTGAATGATAATGGGTGTTTCATAAGTGACGTTATATTGTACTCACTCTTATGTTTACACTAGACGCCCAGTGCATAAATTCATGCCTGGGTAGGGTCCGGCCAGTCTGTCTTGATTGGGCCTATCAGGCTGGGCCCACTGGGGGGTGGGGCTAAGGGCAGTTGGCAGGTCAGCCCCTTCTCTGGTGGAACTCAGGTCAAAGAGGCAATTTGCATATTAACCTTTTATTATATAGGATTTGAAAGCAGATGTGTGCAGTAGAAATCAGAAAACGTGTGTCTTTAAAATGTTTCAGTTATTAACATTTTGCCATTTTAATGTAAATTTTTACCATTTTAGGTGTACAATTGAGTCATATCAAGTATGCTTACATTGTTGATCAAGAAGCACCACTATCTTATCTCTAGAACTCTATTCATCTTGAAAAACTGTAAATTTCTACTCCTTAAACAGTAACACTTGATTCCCCCTATCCCTCCAGCCCCTGGCAACTACCATTTGAGTTCTCATTCTATGAGTTTACTATTTCAAATGCCTCATAAAGGGGACTAATGCACTCTTGGTCATAGGATAACTTATTTCATCTAGTATTATATCCTAGTATCATGTTCACCCATGTTGCAGCATGTGTCAGAATTTCTTTCCTTTCCTTCTTAAGGCTAATATTCCAAGGTCTGTATATACCACATTTGTTTATCCATTCATCAGTTGACTGACATTTGTGTTGCTTCCAACTTTTGGTGGAAACATGTATTCATATATCAACACTTAGGGTTAAATTTTTTTTTTTTTTTAGAAATTTATACTGAATAATTTGAAGAACTATGGTCCATACTGCTTTATTATAAGCAAATTTATTAGAACAGAAGAGAGTGATAGCTAGCCATGCAGGATATTTCCATTTCCTGTAGATTCACAAAAGTCTGGAAGAGTGGAACACTTTTGCTGCAGTGATTGTTTAATCAAGTGTCTACTACTTGGTCTAAAAGGAATTGTCAAGACACAACCTAGTGGTTTGCCCCTGAATTGCAGTTTTTGTCCTTGTTTTTTCTCATCTCTCTCTTTTTTTCCTGTGGGTGTGTGTGACAAAGCCAAAGCTATAATTATTTAATTCTTTGTTGTTAGTTCCTTTTGCATAAATAAAGAACCTGTTAACATACTGTCTTAAGATATTTCAAAGGCTGAAGAAATAATTTTCTATCCTCTAGACTTTCTCTCAAATTTTCTCTGAAAATAATTAGTGGTGAAAAAGCCAGGAAACAGATTGTTGCTATCAGAGGAAACTGTATTAAAAACTGCATTCTATGCAAGTGGAAACTTTGTCTCATTATTTGTTGAATAGAAGAAGTTAAATCTTCTTTAATACTTTGTTGTGACAATTTATGAATAATGCATACAAAGAGATTGATAATCAATAGTTGATCAATTAGTGAGAGTAATTTCAGTAGGTACAGGAAAAGCATTTGAAAATTCCAGCCTCTGTTCCTCATTACAAATTCCAAGTGAATCCAGAATCCAAGGCAATTTCTCCAACTTCATTAAAGGCCTCTACAAAAACCTACAACAAATGTCATACTTGATGGTGAAAGACTGAATGCTTCCCCCTAAGCTCAAGAATTTTGGCTCATAACTCATGAATTTAAGAGGTACTAGAGGTTCTCGCTAGTGCAATAAGGCAGGAGAAAAATATAAAAGACATATAATTAGAAAAGAAAGAAGTGAACCTATCTTAGTTCACAGACATCACAATTATCCAGTAGACAATCCAATGGTATCTACAAAAATGTTACTAAAAACAAACAAGTTAAACAAAATCAAACGTACACCTTTCATATGATGTAGTCATTCCACTCTCAGATATTGACCACAGAGAAATGAAAGCATATGTTTTCAAGAATATTGTATACACAAATGTTCATAGGAACTTTATTTGTGACAACCCAAACAGAGGCTAATGAAAATGTACATCAATAGGTGAATAAATAAACAAATTGTTTTATCTTTATGTGATGGAATACTTTTTACTCAGCAACAAAATGGAATGCAAGATTGATACTCATGAGATCATGGAAGAATTTCAAAATAATTATTTTGAGAGAAAGAAGCCAGACAAAATAGTACAAATGATTCCAGTTATACAAAATTATAAAATATGCAAACTAATATGTGACAGAGATGTTGCCTGAAAACAGGAATAGATAGTGGGAACAAGGTTGAGGGAAGGATTACAAAGAAACATGGGGAAACCTTGGGGGAGATGCGTATGTTCATTATCTTGGTTGTGGTAATGGATTCACAGTATCTATAAATGTATAATCTTATAAAATTGTTTACATTAAATGGGTGAAATTTGTTTTTATGAAAATAATGCATTTAAAAAGCCATTAAAATAAAAATGTAACAAATATCTCCCCTTAATGTTGTTTTAAATTTTCTCGTGTGACACAAAATGCAAAATAAATCTCCAATAAGTTCTCATTTGCTTTAAAATACTTTTTAAAAAATAAATATACATGACAGCTTTCTATATCCATGTGCTGCACTGTTTACTTTCAACCCAACATCTTCTCAACTTATTTTGTTTTTCTCCTTGTATATCAGAATAGAAGTTTGCTGCTGTTTTTTCAAATTCCTTTCAAGCATAGTTTCGTGGCAGGTTCTGACATTATATCTTAGAAGGTGGAGAACAATTTATGTATCTGGATCTGAATATTTTAAAATTGATTTATTGATTAATGATTGGGGTGTGTGTGTGTGTGTGTGAGAGAGAGAGAGAGAGAGAGAGAGAAAGAGAGAGAGAGAGAGAGAGAGGGAGAGAGAGAGAGAGAGAAAGAGAGAGAGGGAGAGAGAGAGAAAGAGAGAGAGAGAGAGAGAGAGAGAGAGAGAGAGAGAGAGAGAGAGAGAGATCAATTTGTTGTTCCACTAATTTATGCATTCATTTGTTAATGCTTGCCTGTGCGCTGATGGGGATGAGATCTGCAAACTCAGTTTATCAGGAGGAGGCTCTAACTAACTGATTACCTGGCAGGGATGTTCTTGAATTGGTTAAGTCCACATCTGGGAGACTATTCACATGTTCACTCAGAAGACTCATGAAGCCCCTTGACCTGAATCTGTGCAGAGGGAATTCCAGGAAACAGCTTGAACTAAACTTCCATCTACATGTCCACAGATAAATGTTTGCAGGGCCTTGCAGAAAGATGTGGCTTTCTCTCTAGAACATTATCCTAATAACTTTCAGAAGTTTTTTTCTTTTGTTATAAAATGAATGGTCATAAATAGAGAACAAGAAAAGTTCTTGCTTTTGCTGCTGGCACTTCATAAAAATGCCTAGTTATTTATTTGTTTAAAAAATATTTTTATTGATTTCAGAGAGAGGAAGAGAGAAATAGAAATAGAAACATCTATGAAGGAGAAACATTGATTGACTGCCTCCTGCATGTTCCCTAGAGGGTACTGTATTCAGTCTGAAACCTGAGCATGTGTCCTGACTGGGGATTGAACAGAGGACGTCCTGGTGCATGGGACAAGGCTCAACCAACCGAGCCTCACTGGCCAGACAAAAATGACTAGTTAAAAAAAAAAAAACTTGTGTAGTCATAGGGACATTTCCCCATACTGATCCCAGAGCTTTCTCTCTGGTCTTTGAGAACCACCTTGGCCTAGGACATTTACCACAAACGAAATCTTAGAAATAGGTATCAGGCTGGCTGCAGCAAAACCACCTGCGGGAGCTTTAAATTTTTCATATCAGTGGGTCTCAGTCCTGGAAATGTTTCATGAAATTAGCGTTGAGATTGATCCTACAATCTTCCATGTTAAATCGCTCACACATAGATCCTATTATCAGCTATTGTATGAATATCAGCTGGTATATCTTCCACATTTTGATAGCTGATAAAGAGGAGAATTCAAACCTGTGCTCCAAGGTTTTGCTATAAATCCTCAGCTCCAGGTCTACCTGTGGGGGAACATTATTTGATTAAAGTTAAAGTCCACAGAATGTGTCAGATAAATGGTAGTAGAAAGCATTTTTTCGATTTCATTTTATTTAATTGTTGACAGTATTACAGATGTCCTCCAATTCCCACCCTCCTTAGTCCCCCTCCTCTAAGCCCCCACCTCACCCCAGGCCTCCCCCACACTATTGTGTGTGTCCGTTGGTTATGTATATATGTACAAAAGTTCTTTGGTTAGTCTCTTCCCATCTCCCAGCCCCCAACCCGCCTCAGAAATACATTAGCCTGTTCCATTAATCCATGCTTCTGGGCTTGTTTTGTTAGTCAATATATTATGCTTATTAGACTCCACAAATGAGTGAGATCATGTGATAAGTGTCCTTCTCTGACTGGCTTATTTCATTCAGCATAATATTCTCCAGCCCCATCCATGCTGCATACTATGAAGCAATAAAAAAGTAAGAAATCCTTTTTTATTGCTTCATAGTATTCCATGGTGTAAATGTATCACAACTTTTTTATCCACTCATTCACTGATGTTCACTTGGGCTGTTTCCAGATTTTAGGTATTGTAAGTAATGCTGCTATGAACATAGAGGTGCATATATTCTTTCTGATTGGTGTTTTCGGTTTCTTAGGATATATTCTCAGAAGTGGGATCATTGGTTAAATGGCAGTTCCATATTTAATTTTTTGAGGAAACTCTAGACTGCTTTCCACAGTGGTTGTACCATTCTGTATTCCCACCAGCAGTGTACTAGGGTTCCCTTTTTCCTCCATCCTCATCAGCATTGGTGTTTGTTGATTTATTGATGGTAGGTAGCCATTCTGACAGGTGTGAGGTGATACCTCATGGTAGTTTTAATTTACATCTCTCTGATGACTAGTGACTTTGAGAATTTTTTCATATTTCTATTGGTCATCTGTATGTTTTTTTGAGGAAGTGTCTATTCAGGTCTGTTGCAGATTTTTTAATTGAATTGTTTGTTTCTTATTAAGTTGTATTATATTCAAGTTGGAGAGATCACAATTCTGGATATCAAATTATACTATAAAGCTTTTGTAATCAAAACAGCCTGGTTTCGGCACTTGAACAGGCATATAAACCATTGCAACAGAATAGGAACCCCAGAAATAAACCCATGCCAATATGATCAATTAATATTTGACAAAGGAGGCAAATGCATATAATAAAGACAGTCTGTTCAATAAATGGTGTTGGGAAAAATGGACAGATACATGCAAAAAAAAAAAAAAAAGAAAGAAAGAAAATAAAATAGATTACCATCTCATGTTATACAGAAGAATAAACTCAAAATGGATGAAATACTTAAATGTAAGACACAGAACCATAACAATTCTAAAAGAAAACATAGGCCAGAAAACTGCAGACATCTCACTTAGCTGAAATTTTGTTGATGCATCTTCTAGGGCAAAATAAACAAAGAAAAAAATAAATGGTGCTACATCAAACTCAAAAGCTTCTACACAGCAAAAGAAGCCATCCTCAAAATGCAAAGGGAACCTGTGTAGAGGAAAACATTCACCAAGATTACATCTGATAAGGGGTTAATTTCCAAAGTAGAAAGCCTTTTTTATGCCAGATCCGCATCAAGGCTAAAGGGTTAGTACTCTTGGCCTGACTCTCATTGCTTAGTTATCTTCTCTTGGAATGAACAAAATAGGAGGACATTAAGATATTGATCTGAGTTCACTCTTTATTGATTTTCTAACTTCAATTATGATGTTTCTTCTGTCTAGGATTCATACTTAATAAATGATTCTGAAATTCATTTGATTTTTTTCTCCTGAAAATTTTTATTAAAAAGATAGCATATCTTACATTTGTTTATATCTTAAGACTGAGGAAATATTGTATGTGATGTAGTGTTGAACTTTCAATGAAAGACTGCTTTTTTCAGTTCAATTTAGCAAATATTTAGTTGTCACATAATAAATGCCAGTCATTGTTCTATATTGGGCTATAGTACTGAAAGGTGAAGACTCATTCAACAAAGACTTTGTATTACTTCCTCTGATTTCAACCCCAAATCCTTTCTGATTCAGTGGATTCTAGGCAGGCCCACAACAGTTACGTGAGAATATATAGTACTGTATTAAAATGCTAAAAAAAAATAAAAATTGCTGTCTTCCAACTGCAGGAATACCCTGCATGCTCTGTTAAAGTACTTCCATGTCAGGTATTGTCCTAAGGAAGAAAAAGAAGAAAAAAAAAAAAAGACCTGAGAGCTTAGGATTGTTTAGATTTCTAATCACTGTTGAAAACTGATATGTGCCTCTTAAAGTCACAGATGAGAACTGCTATTTGAGCAGTAACCTAACAAATATTTCAGTCCCTGTCCACCAGGGGGTGAGGCTTCCCAACACAAACACATTTCCTGTGTGAAATGCAGGTTTAGATTTATAATTTCGCTGTGACTTCAGCATTTCTTCATGTTAAGAGTCAAGAGCATTATTCAGATGACACTGTAGAGATGAACTCTTCCCTGGGCTTAGTGGCTGTGGTACTCTTAGTGCTTGGTAAGTAACACACCTCTTAAAATATGGGTTGTTTCTTCTATTATGTCAGCAAATTCTTTAACTTTAATTTTAGTGAAGAGCTTCATGCCCAAGGTGACAGAGTTCTGTTTTATTTTTCTTCAGGACGAACCCATGGAGACTCGGTGACCCAGACAATAGGCCAAGTGACCCTCTCAGAAGGGGCTCCCCTGACTGTGAACTGCTCATATGAAACCAGAGAGTACCCCACTCTTCTCTGGTATGTTCAGTATCCCGGAGAAGGTCCACAGCTCCTCCTGAAAGCCTCAAGGGACAATGAGAATGGAAGCAGCAAAGGATTTGTAGCCACATACCGAAAACAACCAAATGCCTTCCACTTGGAGAAAGCCTCAGTTTGCCAGTCAGATTCTGCCATGTACTACTGTGCGCTGAGTGACACAGTGACAGACACTGCAGGGGGATCTGAGCACAAACTCTGAGCAGCAAGGAGGAGCCTGGTTGCTGAGTTCTGTGATGGTTTGATCCACTATGCAAAGTACATTTAATAAAATTTTTCAATATTTGATGCACATTAATAGAGTTGTTAGGATAATTAGACTTTCATATGTACAAGGACATCTAATAAAAGGAAGTTTTTTATTTAGAAAACAACGCACTAAAACCTGGAAATAAAAATAATAAATTATTTAAAGGTTTAATATATATTAAACGTATTGGTATGGCTCTGCATTTCTTTTTATGATACAGTTAGTATAATAGGATTTTAAAAATGGCCCTCATAATAAATAAATGGGAAGTTTATAAGCAAGACAGTTAAAGACTACCTTGACTCAACTTTTTACTAAGTCATTGAGCACAAAATTATTACACATAGGTTTTAAAAAAATGTTTTTTTATTGATTTCAGAGAGGAGGGGAAAAGGAGAGATAGATAGAAACATCAATGATGAGAATCATTAATCAGCTGCCGCCTGCACACCTTTTACTGGAGATCAAATCCACAACCTGGGACTGGAATAGAATCTGGGACCTTTCAGTTCACAGGCTTATGCTCTATTCACTGAGCCAAACAGGCTAGGGCAGTAGTCAGCAAACTAATTAGTTAACAGAGCCAAATATCAACAGTATGATTGAAATTTCTTTTGAGAGCCAAAATTTTTAAACTTAAACTTCTTCTAATGTCACTTTTTCAAAATAGACTCGCCCAGGCCATGGTATTTTGTGGAAGAGCCACATTCAAGGGGCCAAAGAGCCACATGTGGCTCCTCGGCCTCAGTTTGCCCACCTCAGGCTAGGCTGGGGCAACACACAGTTTTGATGATGAGTGTTTCCCATCTTCTTTTAATGTGTTTTTAGAGGGTTTAGATATGAACTTTTACAAATAATTTATAAAAGATTCTGAGCTATAAAAGAATGAAGGTTGAGAGACAACTGATAAAAATGTAAAAGTTATTAACAGTTGGCTTCCTTATGCTCTGCTATATAAGGTATAGAATTATCTTAATTTTAGTTTCATCCCTTTCTATAAATCTTAGTTTCTCCTTAATGGGTGTGGTGGATTCAGTCGGCAGGGGGTGGGGCTTCAGTCTTTGTGCACAGGGCAGTTGGAAGAATCCCATCCAATGTGCTCAACTTTCTTGGTTGTTTTCTTTTTGGATTTTCTCTTAAGTGATATGTAGCAAGATTTTAAAAATTTGATTCAATCAAATAATTGTGTTTTATATATGTTTTGATTACTGATATATTTGGACTTATTTCTAATATTTTGGTTTTGTTCTACACGCTCTTGGTATTTTCTTTATATCTGTCTTCTGTGGCATTGAAAAAAATTTTCTCTCTGCTGCTTTGAAAAATGTGAGATGTTTTTTCTCCAGTAACCTTAAATTATTTGTGTGTTTGTATGTGTGTGTGTTATTCTATAGTATTTCCCCCTTCTATATCTCACTCCTGCTATATCTCATTCCTTGTCCTTCAGAGGACTTTTTTCTCTTGCTAATTTACTATCTTTATAATGACCTCACTGTCTGGTTGAATAAATGTCATACTAGCAGCATTTTAGGGTAATAATTTCAGATAAAGTTTATCAAATCAGCCCATAAATTATAGTTCCAATGCAAATTAATAAGAATAAAATAGAAAAACATCCAGTATGATATTCAGAACAGAATTCACTCCATTCTCCATCAGAACTTTTGTCCCTGATATTCAGACTGCCTAGAGTGATTTTCACCTACTATCCTCAGAGCCTGTCCCTTCACTCTTCCTACTCTTTGTTCCTAGAGAAACATGTGTGCATGTGAGTGAAGATGAATGTTAAAAAAGATTTGTTGTATTAGATAGATAGAAAAACCAACATATTAACTGTTTGTTCTTAGGAAAAGTATGTCCATAGGACTGTTTGGACTGTAATATATCCATAGTATGGGATATAATTCAGCAGAAGGACCTATGTGTGTTAACATAAGACTTAAATTTATTATTGAGTTTAGAAAACAAGTTAAAGAAAGGTATTCACAATGTGTCTATTTGTATTACAATAAAATATAAATGAAACACTCTACTATATATTTTCCATTGATTTAAACCTATACTACAAAACTGCCAAACCAACTACTGCAAATTGATCAGGATGAAGAACCAATTGGAGGACTAAGTGATGGAAGAGTGCAAATTTGGAGCAGTATTCAAAGGGGATTTTAGTCTATATGCAATGGTTTATTACTTTTCATAACTCATATATTCATGAATTCCCCCTATTGTTAAAATTACTAGTCATTGTCATTATAAACATTTATTCATATTCTTTATTCTTCTCACCAATAAAGGAGAAAATAAGAAAATGACATCTTCTGATTTTATTCAACCACTCCAAGTATAGGCAGTGTTCTTCCTCTGGTATCATGTAAGTTTTAGTTTTCACTCTTCTTAGGCTCCTATTCTGACTGTATTATAATTATGTATATTTTTGTCTGCCCCAGTAGCCTGTAAATTATTATGTCTCTTTTGTGTGTTCTTAAGATTTAGTGAATCACCTCATTTACACTAAAACTTCAATAATTTTTTATGGATTTACTACAATCAAAGGTAAATAAATCAAATAAATAGCACAAGATGAGACTTATCAAATTATTTTAAGATAATTATTTTCATGAAATGACACTTTGAAAGTAGAAGTTGGTTCCTTTTTATTCTATTTATTGGGGTAACATTGGTTAATAAGACCAAGTAGGTAAATTTGGTTCATTTTTAATCTCCATTTGGCCTTGGCAGTCACTTTGTTTTCTAACAATCTGCATTTATTGATAGTTAACCAGTAAACAGAGGGAATGGGCCTGGGTTGTGTGACTGCTGAGTTAGCTGTTCTAAAGTCATCTTTATTTTTTTATTTTATTTATTTATTTATTTTTATTATAAATCTTTATTGTTCAGTTTATTACAGGTGCTCCTCTTTCCCTCTTCTTCCCTCATAGTTCCACTCCACCTGATTCCCAACTCCACACCATGCCCTTACCCTCGCCTCTGTCTTCATCCATAGGTGTAAGATTTTTGTCCAATCTCTTCCCTCACCCCTCAGACTCCCTTCCCCCTGAGAATTGTTAGTCCAATCCCTTTCTATGTCCCTGATTCTATTATGTTTACCAGTCCATTTTGTTCTTCAGATTTTTTATTCACTTGATTTTTAGATTCACTTGTTGGTAGGTATGTATTTTATGTCTTTTTGTTGTTCATAATTTTTACCTTTACTTTTCTTCTTCTTCTTCTTTGTCTCCTTAAAGAATACCTTTCAGTATTTCATGTAATCCTGGTTTGGTGTTGATGAACTCCTTTAACTTTTTCTTGTCTGTGAAGCTTTTTATCTGACCTTCAATTCTGAATGATAGCTTTGCTGGATAGAGTAATCTTGGTTGTAGGTACTTGTTCATCATTTTGAATATTTCTTGCCACTCCCTTCTGGCCTCCATAGTTTCTGTTGAGAAATCAGCTGACAGTCTTATGGGTACTCCCTTGTAGGTAACTAGCTGTTTTCCTCTTGCTGCTTGTAAGATTCTCTCTTTGTCTTTTGCCCTTGGCATTTTAATTATGATGTTTCTTGGTGTGTTCCTCCTTGGATTCCTCTTGTTTGGGGTTCTGTATGCTTCCTGAACTTGTAAGTCTATTTCTTTCACCAGATAGGGAAAGTTTTCTGTCATTATTTCTTCCATTAAGCCTTCAATATCCTGCTCACTCTCCTCTGGCACCCCAAAAATCCGGATGTTGGTATGCTTTAAGCAGTCCCGGAGGTTCCTTACACTATCCTCACACTTCTGGATTCTTCTTTCTTTCTGCTTCTCTGGTTGGGTGATTTTTTCTTCCTTATATTCCCGATCTTTGGTTTGATTCTTGGGGTACGTTGATCTATAGTTGAGTTTCTGTGTATTCTTTATTTCAGACAATGTATGCTTAATTTCTGACTGGTCCTTTTCCATTATTTTGGTATTCTCTTTAAGGTTCTTGGAGGTCTCACCAAGCTTCTTGGAGGTCTCATCAAGATTCTCAAAGGTTTTTAGAAGATTCTTGAGTAATCTTATAAATGTGATTCTGAACTCTGTGTCATCCAGTAGTTTACTTTCCTCCATCTCTCCCATTTGTGACATGGTTCTGTGTCTCCTCCCTCTGTTGATGGAGTGGCTTTGTGTGGTAGGTGACCTATCAGCTTCCCCATCACCTGGGGTGGTTGCTTTTGGTATATCCCTTTGTGGGCTGAGTGCAAAGTCTTGGTATAATTAAGCCTTGTTTGCTGTTGGTACTCTGGGAGGAATTGATCTCCAGGCCAATTGTCTGTGAGGACCTGCTCTGTCTATAAAGGAAGAACTGCTGTGCTGGAGACTTGGTTTGTTTCAGTGGGGTTTTGGTGCTCAGAGTGGGTCTCCCGAATGTGTCACTTATGGGTGTGAGTGGTTGAAATTGACCTCTAGGAATACTGGCTTTTGGGTCTCCAATAGGATTTGTTTCAGGAGCTACAGTTTTCTCCTGCTTGCTTGGGTCTTGGGGGGTGGTGGTGGTGGTGGTGGTGCTGGTGGTCATGGTGGTGTTTATATATGGTTAAGCTGCCTCAATACAGGCCATTCATATGTAAAATTAGCTTTGTGATGCCTGGGCAGGTCTGTAGAATCTGCGGGGCCTCAGGGCAGGGTCTCAGGGCGGGGCAGGGCCTCAGGATGGGGCAGGTTCTCAGGATGTTACTAGGTTGGGGCATGGCTAACAGCAATGGCGGTCCCAGCCCCTCATGTTTCCAAGTCCCCACTTCCCTGAGATCCAGCTCAGTATACAATGATTGCTGCAAGCATCTCTGCAAGAGCCGCCCTCACTTCGGCCCCAATGGCTCAGCTTCTCCCCGTAGGCCTCTGGGTCCCCTACGTGACCCCAGAAACTGGATTTCAAAGAGATAGGGAGCTTGTTTCCTTTTGGGTTGAAAAGAAAAGCCACACCACTGGCCCAGTAGCTCGCCACCAGCCCGTTTCGCTACCAGCCAGATTCGCGTGCCTCAGTACCTAGGCTCCTCAGCTTTTCAGCATTTGAGATCCCCTCTCTTTCAGCCAGCCTTCCCGTGGTTTTGGATGATAGATGTCCTTTGTATTAGTTTTAATTAGTGTGTGAGCGGCAGACCAGCTGTTCACTTATGCCGCCAGCCATCTTGGTCTTCTACCCTAAAGTCCTCTTTATTGATGGTTTTGGCCACTAAGGGGCAAGGTAGGCTCAAAAGAAGATGTCTTTCTTGGTTCTGAGCATTGAGCAGTTAAGTAAGGAGAGCAATAGCATGTGAACAAGTCAAAGCGCAGACAACAAAAATGAGGAGATAGTTAACAGTGTTTGAGAAAAGTTCACCTCAGTTTTTGGCTCTGCCATGCTATTTAAACTTCATAAAGAATTTGGAGTTAATACTCTAAAAATCTACTGTGAGAATGATTCTCTGAGCAGAGCAGAGGTACAGGAATAAGACTATTACTGGTTATTGTGAGCATGGAAGCTCAACAGTAAACATCACCATAATCTGTTTTTCAATTGTTTTGACTAAAATTCCAAAACCTACTGACCCATAAATTATTCCCATACTCCAAATTACCTACTTTTTCATACATCTCTGTGAAAGTAAAAGGAATAAAAATAAAAGGGAAAGAAGAAAACAGAAGGAAACAAGGAACAAAAAAAAAAATAGCAGAAAAGAAAGAGGACATTATTTAATTTGACCAGCAATATGTGGTTGGATCAGAATCAGCTATGAGGATCAGCAGGATGCCCAAGAGTTGGACAGGAGAAGGGGAGAGTTGGAAATTAAGTCAGAGTGGAAATTATATACAAATTCTATTTTTCGCCAAGAAGATTTTGTCGAAGTTATTTTCTCTGCACATGTTGACTGTATGTCCTGGCTTGTAGAACTCTCCTGATTTCAAGGAAATCATTTACTTCTGCAGTGCACTGTACTGAACCTATCTTGCCCCCTAGATATGCTATCATTTTCCTTGATCAGAATTTTCATATAACTGAATTCAAAAATTTTTCTGTTAAACTTTGCAATCTAGGAACTGGATCATTCTTCCTAGGATTCTTTAAGTTTCTACATAATTCATTGAAACACTGATAACATAGGAAAACCATCCACCCTTCCTCATACACTCTGCCACAAACTTCTCCTATATACCTTGTTATAAGAAAAATCACCAGCTTATACCTTCACCTATTGGAAGCATTGACTGCTGCAGTCCTGCACTGTTTGTATTCACGATTTTGGAGAGGTGACTGTGCCATCTCACTGGGCCAATGTGGGTGGAGTTTGCTGTTAAGATGAGTGACAGAGCTGAGAAACGATTGTTCCTCAGGAGTTTGGTGAAATGTATTGAGTGTAGGAACAAATTTGCCTTAGTCCAAGATTCTAGTCCTTCCAGCGCAGGGACAAAGGCACCACAGCACCTTGGCAAGAAGTCATGAAGAGACACCTGGGGGTTCTGCTGGGACTTCTGTGGGCCCAGGTTTGCTGTGAGTTGGGTGTCCAAGATGGGGAGCTGGGGAATGTTCCACAGCTGCCAGGGGTGGGGGTGGTTGGCCAGGGGAAGAGGAGGGCTAGAAGGAGCTGACACAGAGCTCCCACTTTGGTGTTTCTTGGGACACTGCACAGGTTTGAAAACTATATCAGTCACTCCAGTGACCTCATATGTGTTTGTTTTTCTCTTTCCAAGCAGGGGTGAGAGGGATGAAGGTGGAGCAGAGTCCTTCAACCCTGAGCTTCCAGGAGGGAACCAGCTCTAATCTGAACTGCACTTTTTCTAGTTCTATATATGATACAAAGTGCAGTGGTTCCGACAGAATCCTGGGGGAGACCTCATCACTCTATTTCACATGAGTCCAGGGACGGAGTACAATGGAAGGTTAAGTGCCACACTGCATTCTAAGGACCTGTACAGTACCTTGAACATCACAGCCTCCCAACTGGAGGACTCAGCTATTACCTCTGTGCAGCGGATGCACAGTGCTGCCAGGTGATCTGCAGCCTGTACCCAAACTGCAGCTGGGCCTGCAGCCTGTGCCCCCACATTAGGCTTTGCACATTTTGGGTTTTCAAATTTATGTTCCAGAATTTTTTTTCTCTTAAAATTAGACTCTTCAGTACTATCATTTCATTTTATTTCCTGCCCCCTTTCTTCCCAAAAATATCTTTCCAGGAAGAAAGCTTTAATTTGTAGCATTTAAAATAATTGATAATGACACCAACATCCAATGTCCTCATAAAATAGATTCCCTTGCAGGTAATATATATAACACATAAATTACTCTGCTGGAAAAGACTTGGAAAAATATAACATCATTAAAAAATAGAAAAAAAGGACTTTTTTTTTTTGTTTTTGTTTTTTTTTTTGTTGACAGATTATTCTTTCAAGGAAAAAAAAAGAAACCTATGTAATAGTTTTTAAAGTTTATATCAAGCAGACTGTCAAATTACAATGGGGAGGTTGGGGAGATCTGGGGAGATAAATGATCAACCGAAGGACTTGTATACATGCATATAAGTACAACCAATGGACACAAAACTCTGGGGAGGGAGGGTAAGTGTGGGAGGGGTGGGACATTGGTATATAAAAAAGGAAAATAAAATTAAAAAAAAGAACACCTACAAAAAAAATAAAGTTTATATTAGGCTTATTGACTCTTGAAAGTAACAAATTAAAAAATTAATAAAAGAGTAATATTGAAATTAACCATCACTCTGCTACACTCACTAGCCATGTCCAAAAGCCATGCCCACCAGCCAATCGTAGCGAGTATGCAAATAAACCCAAACAACATGGCTAACAGTCACAGAGAGCAGGAGGGTGGCTTGGGTTTCCCAGGCAATGGAGGAAGCCAAGCTTTCCGCCTGCCCTTGTCTGCCTAGGCCTCCACTCAGCTCCAAGCTACAAAGTTTCAATTGTAGAAGGCAAATAAATCCCAGATACCAGGGCTTCCACTTGGGGTGCCATGGGGTGTGGCCAGCCTGCAAACCACCATAGGCCCCTCACCCAGGCCACACCATGCCCTGTAGGGGTGTCGAACTCAATCAGAGAAGGGGCCAAAATCTAAAATCCAGCCTAAATCGCCGGCCGAATGGTTTACTGAACAGTCATAAACTGACAATGTCATAAACTGACAGCGGAGTGCAGTGATGTCAGCGTGGTGCCGGCCACATTGCAAGGCCTGGCGGGCTGGATTTGGCCCGCAGGCCTTGTATTTGACACATGTGCCCTAAGGGAACCCCTACCCTAATCTGGGACACCCTTCATGGCAAATCAGCTGGCCCCCACGTGTGCACCAGGCCTTAGCTGTCCCATGTGGTCAAAGATCCTGCCCCCATGTGGACACAAGATGGCCACCATAAGATGGCCAGCAGGGGAGGGCAGTTGAGAGGGACCAGGCATGCAAGAAAGGGCAGTTGGAGGCGATCAACCTTGCAGGGGAGGACAGTTAGGGGTGACTAGGCCGGCAGACGAGGGAAGTTGGGGGCAATTAGGCTGGCAGGGGAGAAGTTAGACATCAATCAGGCTGGCATAGGAGTGGTGAGGGGGTGATCAGGCTGGCAGGCAGAAGCTGTTAGGGGGAATCAGGCAGGCAGGCAGGCAGGTGAACAGTTGGGAGCCAGTAGTCCTGGATTGTGAGAGGGATGTCTGATTGCCCGTTTAGGCTCGATCCCACCAGGATCAGGCCTAAATGGGCAGTGGGACATCCCTTGAAGGGTCCCAGATTGGAGAGGGTGCAGGCTGGGCTGAGGGACATCCCTCTCCACAGCTTCGTGCACAAATTTCGTGGATCGGGCATCTATTAAGAAAAATAATTTGTTTGAAGATGAGGAACTCAATTTAGATGATCATATATTATCTATTTCAGGACTGATAACACCCTGTGAATAAGTATTTGTTTTCCTTTGATGCCTGAATACAGTTAGGATTGTAGAGCACAAATGAATTATATGAACTCACAATATTCCTAAATTAGTGAAGTTTGGGTGACCTGAGAACTTATATCCTGAGCTACCTGATATGGAACACTGTTTTGCATCACCTAATTGATAGGATTTCTATGGATACATTTGCACAATATGTTTATATACATCACTAACAAAAATATCCGTTTAGGTAATTTCTATTTTTGAAAATTAAATTTACTGGGGTAATATTGATTACTTTATACTAATAGAAGAGAAAAATTTTAATTGACTGTACTTTCACTATGCCCACAGCTAATCAGAATGAGTATGCAAATTAACCCAACAAAGATGGCAGTTAATTTGCATATGCTGAGGGAGGGAGGAGTGAAGACTGAAGACAGCATAGAAGGAAGAGGGAGGGAAAGTGGAAAGCAAGGTGGCTGCTTGAGGGAAAGCCTGGCCAGCGTGCTTGGCCGCAGAGGCCATGGAGGCAGCCGAGGTGGTGTGGGGCGGGGTGGGGCAGGCGGATTGGGCTTGTAGGAATCATTTTGCAATGGGCCCCTAGATTATAAAAGTTTTAGGGGTACAATTCTATATACATTGTCTGTATATTGTATTGCATGTTCACCATCCAGACTCTAGTCTCCTTTTGTCACCATATATTTGACTCTCTTTACCCTGTTCATCTTCCCCACAACCTCCTTCCTTTCTGGTAACCACCATTGTATTGTCTGTGTCTATAAGTTCGTTTGTTTTCTTTGTTCATTTGTTGCTTTCTGTTTTATGCCCCACTTATAAATGAATTCATATGGTTTTTGTCCTTTTCCATCTGACATTTTCACTTAACACAACACTCTAAACATCATCCATGATATTTCAAAAAGCAATATTTTATCCTTATTATGGCTGAGTAGTATTCCATTTTATCTATGTACCAGGACTTCTTTATCCAGTCATCTGTTGATGGGCATTTAGGTTGTTCCATGTCTTGTAATGCTGAAATGAATATAGGGGTACAGTACAATGTGATTTCACCATGTGGAATCTAATGAACAAAACGAACTAATAAGCAACATAGAGATAGAATCATAAAGAGAGGCTATACTGAAAACTGTGGGAGGGGATTGGTGGGCTGGTTTGGGTTGGAGAAATTAAGCAAAAAAGAAAAAAGAGAAAATGACAATTTATGGACATGGACAACAGTGTAGTGATTATGGGGGAGGGGAAGTGGGGAAAGATGGAGGATGGTATGGGTGGGATAAATGGTGATGAACAGAACTTGGAGTGGTGAACGCACAATACAGAGTACAGATGAGTGGTGGAATTGTGTACTTGAAACTTGTATAATTTTGTTAGCCAGTGTCACCGCAGTATATTCAAATAAAGGAAAAAGTAGGTCCTACTGAGGAAAACTATAAAAATCATATAAAAAATTTTAGAGGTTCAAGAATGCTTAAATATCTGCTGGCCCAATCTTATTTTACAAAGACAAAGATGAAATCCAAGATGCAAATATGAAACAATTAGTAAATGAGTTGGGAGTAGAAAGAAATTAGATTATCTCACTTCCTCTTCAGCATTCTTTATTTTGCTTCCATCTTGCAGGCCCATATTTCTGAGCAAAGGGAAACTGTATAATGCAAGTCCAGCTACTTAGATCTCTGCCGTCTGGGTGTGGGAAACCATGGCCAATCATTTGAAAATTGGAATAGAGAATTCCAATTTGTGTAGCTGTTTGATAACTTGGGCAGGAAAGAAGACTAAGGCTGAGCCCCTGTTACTGTATCAATAACCAGACCATCACTCACTGGCTTCTGTAAGAGGAAGCCAAAGATGATGGTGCCATCTTCGACACACAGATATATTTCTAAGGACTTTCCTGGAAATAGCTCATATCAATATATTCATTATCCCAACTGGACATTCCCTGAAGACAGGATATGAGGATAATAAGAATAAGCTAAAAAGGAATGTTTTATATTTTCTTTGTTGAATAGAGTGCTTCCCTGATTTCAAACATATACAATAAAACCAGGCCATTGTTGAAGAAATACTGATCAGCATCTGCCTCCTTACAACATATTAATGACTCATTAGTATTCAATAATGACTCATTGATCTCTGTATTCTTAGTTAATCTCTGGTCTAAAAACTAATTTGTTTCACTTATTGCTGCCTTTGCATGCCCTAGTCTCTCATAGGAAACAGGGTAAGAACATTGAACAGCAAGCTCAGTAGTTGTGAATGGAACCACAAGATGGCAGTGCACCTCTGCTGATGCAGGACACATGGAGGGTGCAGCTTGGTGGATTCTGCATGATAGACTTTGGCAGAAGCACAGTCTTTCTTATTGGCAGGGTAGAATGTGAGAAAGCCTCTGCCTGTCAGAGGAAAGGAGGGGTAACTTGACAAAAGCAGTAGCTCCGCTGGCTGTGATTTCAGGTCCACAATTGGCCCTGAGTGGGAAGAACGATGAAGACGTCCATTGGAGCTTTGTTCATGTTCCTGTGGCTGCAGCTGGACTGTGAGTTGAGGGTTTATGGGAAACAGAACAGATTAGTGGATATTCTGCAGAAGCAACACTGGTTTTATTCAGGATTCCTTAGTTATTGTGGAAAAATAAAATTCTGAAGCATAATGATCTGGTTACTCTTTCTCTGACTCTTTCTTTCTGCATAGGGGTCAGCCATGGAGAGAAAGTGGATCAGCATCATTCCACCCTGAGTGTCCAGGAGGGAAACACTGCTGTTATCACCTGTTCTTATTCCGACAGCGCCTCAAACTACTTTCCTTGGTATAAACAAGAACCTGAAAAAGGTCCCCAGCTCATTATATATATTCTTTCAACTATGGACAAAAACCCAGCTGGAAGACTCACTGCTTTCTTGAATAAGACGGCCAAACATCTCTCCCTGCACATCGCAGACACCCAACCTGGAGACTCAGCCGTCTACTTCTGTGCAGCGAGTACACATTGCTTCCCAGGCACCTGCATCCTGTACACAAACCTGCGAGTGGGGCAGCCCCCTCTGCCTGGGACAGACCTTCAGGCACAGCATTTGTCTTATTGCTTATTTGCAAATGGAAAACAATATGTTGGTAAAAAAACATTTAATAAGAGGTACGTTTCAAGATGACCCAGGAAAGGTTAGAACACATGGTTGGGTGATTGTTGCATAATGGATTCTTGAAGTGAGTTAGTAATATTTAATTTTGAAAAGTAGGCTTTAAAGATGACTTTATATTTGCTATTCAATCTCCTATACTATAAAAAAACCCATCAATATCACAATCTTTATTATGATTGGGCTTTTAAATGTTGTGTTTTGAAAACAGCATTTGTTAATTTTTTTCTGATTATAAATTGTTACATGCCACTTAAAGAAAATATGTATAATACAAAAATAATAATTATGTAAGCAGATAATATTGCTAACAGTCAAATTACATTTTCATCCATTTTAAGTGTATTTTTTCATTGAATTGTATATCTTGAATTGATCATTTTCATTTCATCAAGTCTTCTCCTGCAACACCTGCTATTTAATAGATCTGTGAGAAATTTTAGTAAATTACAGATTTCTATTAATTTTCTTCTACATTTGTGACAAAAATGTGACAGTTTTTCTTTGTGTTCTGACCACTTTATTGTTAAAAAAATGTGACACGTTTTTTCAGAGCCCAGTGGCGGTATGTACTGTGTGTGTTTGAGGAAATCAGGATAGGACACGATTTTAGAAAGTGAGCTTCTGATTAAACACAAAGCAATTATCTTTTTACAAAATTCTGTACATATTTGTTCACACATATACTCTCATAGAATTTAAAAGATTGAGTTGTATATTATTCACTGCTATAGTCTCATTACTGAACACTAACTTTCCCACATAGTTGCTAATTCTTAGATGTTTGTTAACGATAGAAAGGTGAGTCCTGGTATTTACTCATAATTTTAATTTAAACTTCTTGATAGAATTAAATTTATATATTGATTTGTGAGGATCAAGAATCCTAATGTGCCAAAACTGGTTTGGCTCAGCGATAGAACTGTTGGTCTGCGGACTGAAAGGTTCCAGGTTTGATTCTGGTCAAGGTCATATACATTGGTTGCGGGCACATCCCCAGTGGGGTGTGCGCAAGAGGTAGCTGGTCGATGTTTCTCTCTCATCGACTTTTCTAGCTATCTATCTCTCTCCCTTCCTCTCTGCAAAAAAATCATTAATATATATATATTTTTAAAAAAGACTCCTAATGTGTGTATTTGAGTATTTCATTATTTAAGAAAATATAGTTTTTTTCTATTTATACTACATGTCTTTCTCATTTAAGACAATTAAATCTGTTCCTAGACTTGTCATTTTTGCTTCCATTATAATTTAAATCTTTCTTTCTAGGCTATATAGGAAATTTTTTATGAGTATTATTAGCTACTTTACTATTATTAGTGGAGTGCACAAAAGCATTAGATGAATGGATAATTTATAGATAGCTTGTGACAAATCTCCTTGCCTCATCTTCACGTTTCAACTGAATAAACATTACTAACCACAACCTTTTTAAAAAGTTACTTCTTTTAATGTTATGGAAAAATGAATGGAATGAAAAATGTTGCATTAATCATTAATTTCCTAATTATTCCACCTGTGGTCCGGGATATGTTATTTTCAAGATCTCTTATATTCTTCTTAACAAATTGGTGACTGGTGTGGTGAGATAATTGCTCTGGGCTAAGTTATGGTTGTCAGTTATTAGTTAATTGTTTTTTTTTCTTATAAGGAAAGGCATCACATTAAATCAGATGCACAACAAGGGAACAACAAAGGCCAGTATTGTAGCCCAACACCTCATTGACTTTCATTATCTCCTCCCTATAACCACTAGCTCCAGTCCAGTAAAAGCAAGGTGCCTGTTGATTGGTCCATTTCCTGGGGAACAGGGAAAGGGATGCCTGTTGCATGGCTTTTATTTTATTGGTTTATTCTTCCTAAATCAAGTCAGAAGTGAGGGAGAGAGGCCACAATTACTATAGACTTAACTGTTTTAGCACATACACATGGGAATTGTTTTATGAAAGAATGGACCCTCTGGTCAGAGATGCAGAGTCAGTACATACTTAGACTCATTTAAACATTAAACCTTCCCAGCAGAGGTTTTCTCTCTTTCTAGACAATTAACTGCAAAAATTATGGCCTTTTTTTTCCCATCTGCAAAACCAGACTGTGTTTTGATAGCTTCCCTATTGCTTGTTTTCTTTCCCTAGCCTGGTGCTGACTGCTCAAATTTGTGTGGTGTCACCCAGGCCTGCAGAGTGGGACCCTTTCTGAGCCTACAAAGGACTCATCTGCAGAGGCTGACTCTTGTTGCCCTCCTGTGTGCACTGGTAGCTGCCCACCAAGTAGAATGGTGTGGGGGTGAGGCATTGAGCATTGGGGTGCTCATGGACCAGTAGTGGAAATCTGCAGGCAAGGTGTGTCCAGCATCTCGTGAGCAGGTTCCTGATGTCTGTCTGTCTGTCTGTCTGTGCTGCAGTTAATGGGATCTGTGTCCCTTTAATACTCACTGAGATCCTTGGATGCTGTTCCTGTGTGCACTGGTAACTGTCCACTTCCCAGCTGGGCAGCTCTCCTCAGTACTGAATGGGGCAAGAATCTCTTTGATGAGGCGAGCCTCTTTGGCAGGTTCCCCAAAAGTTGGGAGAGCCAGGGGCTCACTCACACACTCTCACTGTTCGCTCTGGGAAAATCAAGGCCCAGGAGATTTCTATTGGCATGCACTATGCTGCACAGGGGAAGGCGTGACTAGGGAAAAATGAAATCGGTCCTCTTACCCTTTAACATGCTACCAATCTCAGATATTTCTGTTCTCACAATGTGCTTCTCACAGTGTAACTTTTGTGCTAGATTCATGAGCTTCTCCACAGGCACTCTGTTTAGTGTATAATTGAGAACATTGGTTTTTTTTTTGCGGGGGTAGGGGGAGGAGAGAGGAGAGAAGATGGTAGAAAATTCCCATTTAACTCTTTTGACATCAATATTTAAAACACATTTTAAATCCTTACCCATGATATGTTTTTATTGATTTGAGAGAGAGGGAGAGATAGACAGATAGGGAGAAACATAGATGTACGAGAGAAATACCAACCAGTTGCCTTTGTAGGGACTGCATTGTAGATCAAAACTGCAACCTAGGAATGTGCCAGAAAGGAGCATGGTTGCAGACCCAGGTGGGAAAAAAAAAGAAAATAAGAAGGGATAAAGAAGTACAAATTGGTAGCTATAAAACAGTCACTAGCATGTAAAGTACAGCATCAAGAATAAAAAATTTGTAATAACTATGCATGGTACCCAGTTGGTACTGAAAGTATCCAAGAGAACACTTTGTAAAGTGTATGATTGTCTAACCACTATACTATAAATACCACCCCAATGCTCAATGCCTCACCCCCACACCATTCTACTTGGTGGGCAGCTACCAGTGCACACAGGAGGGCAACAAGAGTCACTATTATTTTGTTTTTAACTGAAATAAAAACAAAATAATAGTGAACATAATGGGCAACTGAAAAATAAAATTAGAAGAGAGTTAGTTAATGCAAAAGGAAGTTTGGGTTGGGTGAGCTCTCAGCCAGTACACAGAGAGTGTGACGTGACCCACAGCAACGTGCTGCACCAGAAACCCTGTTTCCTGTTCTGGGGCAGCAGCAGCTCATAGCTCAGCATCTCTTCTCTCCATCTGTCAGTCACCTCACCTTGCAGAGCCCTGACACTGAAGAAGGAAAAGAAGATATTTTCCACCTAGCGGGAGAACTTGAACATGTTGGTCTCCAGTCTTCTGAGGGTGGTCTTAACTTCAATGTGGCTAGGTAAGAATGCCCCAGTGGGAATTAGTCTTCTCTGTGGCCTAACAACAGGGGTATAGGCAGTCTTTTAAGAGTGCACTGGGAAGGAAAGCTGGCTGGGTATAAAAAACATTCTTTCTGTGTGGTATATCTACACAATGGAATACTACTCCACTATAAAAAAGAAGGAACTTTTACCATTTGCAACAGCATAGATATTACTGGGGAGCATTATGCTAAGCCAAATAAGCCAGTCAGAGAAAGATAAGCATCTCATATGTGGATATAATGATCAATATAATTTTATGAACAAAAATAGATCCAGAGACAAATGATAGAGGAAGTTTGTGTGTGTGTGCGTGTGTGTGTGTGTGTGTGTGTGTGGCAGGGGGGAGGGAGAGTATTAGAGAACAGTGGAAGGACTTGTATGCATGTATATTAGCTTAACCAATGGACACTGTCACCTGGCAGCAGGGGCATGCCCGGAGTGGGGGTCAATTGGGGCAAAAGGATATATATATATATATATATATATATATATATATATATATATATATATATATATATATATATATATATATATATATATAATTTTCTGTCCCACATTACTTATCCTGATAACATTGGGTTTTTTTTGTTTTTTTTTCTTTTTTCTTTCAGGATCCAGTATTGCTCAGAAGGTAACTCAAGGCCAACAAGCATTACTGGTGCAGGAGAAGGAGGCTGTGAGCCTGGATTGCACATATGAAACCAGCGTTACAGGTTATAATCTATTCTGGTACAAGCAGCTCAGCAGTGGGGCAATGATTTTCCTTATTCGTCAGGACTCTTACAGCCAGCAAAATGCCACAGGAGGCCGCTACTCACTGAATTTTCAGAAAGCAAAGAGTTCTGCCAACCTTGTCATCTCAGCTTCACAGCTGGAGGACTCAGCAGTGTATTTCTGTGCCCTGAGTGAGCCCACAGTGAGAGGCGTGTTAGAAGGAGGTGTACCAAAACCCCAGGGCTCTGCTTCAGGCATCCACCTGCTGTAGGGAACAAGGCGCGGAATGGTAATCACAGACAGGAAGTGGTCAGGGCTGTGGCAGCACAGGTGTAGGTAGGGTTAGAGGGAAAAGTTCATGGACTATGTAAAGAGTTATCATTCATCAAAAACATCAATATTTTTGAAAGTTTGGGTTGAAATAGTTTATTGGACACAAAGAAGAACCACAATAAACAACTTACCATTTGGTGGCAGTTTGAGCTAAAAGAGTTGACTAAGGAAATTCAGAAACATCTCACTCAAAAATCAGTAAAATTATGTAAAATTGTCAGATTCATCATATCAATTTGTTCAACAAATATTTATTGAGTATATTTTATTTTAAAGGCATTGATTTTAAAAATGAAGGCTATGAAATTTTTCTGTTTTTTGTTTTTTTATATTATGCTTTTTTATATTTTTCAATGAGTTAGTTTAATTTATATTTGTTAACTGAGGTAAGGTACCCTCATTTACTTTCTAAGGTGCCTACTATGTGACAAACTTTATGTTCTTCCATCTTATTAATAGTCTAGCATAGAAGTGCTCAGAATTTATCTGCCTCCCACAAGTCCTACTCATAAAATGATCAATCATTAGTGGGTCTAGGGAAACATTGTGAAGAAGCAGAGTGTGAGTTATTTTTTCTACTCTTGTCCTTAACCTTACCACACTTCTAAAAGCTTTTTGCCATCATGTTGCACATTTGCACACTTCCTTCCCCTCTTCCTTTCTTATCAGTGCTCCACAATCCACAAATCTTCATTCTCTAATATTTATTCCTTCTATGTCTTACCCCAGGTTCTTACTGCCTTATAGCTTGAATGGTAATGGGTGTTTCATAAGTGACCTTGTATTGTACTCACTCTTATATTTACACTAGACGCCCAGTGCATGAATTCATGCCTGGGTAGGGTCTGGCCAGTCTGCCTTGATTGGGCCTATCAGGCTAGGCCCACTGGGGGGTGGGGCTAAGGGCAGTTGGCAGATCAGCCCCTTCTCTGGTGGAACTCAGGTCAAAGAGACAATTTGCATATTAACCTTTTATTATATAGGATTTGGAAAGCAGATGTGCGCAGTAGAAATCAGAAAAGGAGTGTCTTTAAAATGTTTCAGTTATTAACATTTTGCCATTTTAATGTAAATTTTTACCATTTTAGGTGTACAATTGAGTCATATCAAGTATGCTTACATTGTGGATCAAGAAGCACCACTATCTTATCTCTAGAACTCTATTCATCTTGAAAAACTGTAAATTTCTACTCCTTAAACAGTAACACTTGATTCCCCCTATCCCTCCAGCCCCTGGCAACTACCATTTGAGTTCTCATTCTATGAGTTTACTATTTCAAATGCCTCATAAGGTGGACTAATGCACTCTTGGTCATAGGATAACTTAATTCATCTAGTATTATATCCTACTATCATGTTCACCCATGTTGCAGCATGTGTCAGAATTTCTTTCCTTTCCTTCTTAAGGCTAATATTCCAAGGTCTGTATATACCACATTTGTTTATCCTTTCATCAGTTGACAGGCATTTGTGTTGCTTCCAACTTTTGGTGGAAACATGTATACATATATCAACACTTAGGGTTAAATTTTTTTTTTTTTTTTTTTTTTTAGAAATTTATACTGAATAATTTGAAGAACTACGGTCCATACTGCTTTATTACAAGCAAATTTATAAGAACAGAAGAAGAGAGTGATAACTAGTCATGCAGGATATTTCCATTTCCTGTAGATTCACAAAAGTCTGGAAGAGTGGAACACTTTTGCTGCAGTGATTGCTTAATCAAGTGTCTACTACTACTTGGTCTAAAAGGAATTGTCAAGACACAACCTAGTGGTTTGCCCCTGAATTGCAGTTTTTGTCCTTGTTTTTTCTCATCTCTCTCCTTTTTTCCTGTGGGTGTGTGTGACAAAGCCAAAGCTATAATTATTTAATTCTTTGTTGTTAGTTCCGTTTGCATAAATAAAGAACCTGTTAACATACTGTCTTAAGATATTTCAAAGGCTGAAGAAATAATTTTTCTATCCTCTAGACTTTCTCTCAAATTTTCTCTGAAAATAATTAGTGGTGAAAAAGCCAGGAAACAGATTGTTGCTATCAGAGGAAACTGTATTAAAAACTGCATTCTATGCAATTGGGAATTTTGTCTCATTATTTGTTGAATAGAAGAAGTTAAATCTTCTTTAATACTTTGTTGTGACAATTTATGAATAATGTATACAAAGAGATTGATAATCAATAGTTGATCAATTAGTGAGAGTAATTTCAGTAGGTACAGGAAAAGCATTTGAAAATTCCAGCCTCTGTTCCTCATTACAAATTCCAAGTGAATCCAGAATCCAAGGCAATTTTTCCAATTTCATAAAAGGCCTCTACAAAAACCTACATCAAATGTCATACTTGATGGTGAAAGCCTGAATGCTTTCCCCTAAGCTCAAGAATTTTGGCTCATAACTCATGAATTTAAGAGGTACTAGAGGTTCTCGCTAGTGCAATAAGGCAGGAGAAAAATATAAAAGACATATAATTGGAAAAGAAAGAAGTGAACCTATCTTAGTTCACAGACATCACAATTATCCAGTAGACAATCCAATGGTATCTACAAAAATGTTACTAAAAACAAACAAGTTAAACAAAATCAAACGTACACCTTTCATATGATGTAGTCATTCCACTCTCAGATATTGACCACAGAGAAATGAAAGCATATGTTTTCAAAAATATTGTATACACAAATGTTCATAGGAACTTTATTTGTGACAACCCAAACAGAGGCTAATGAAAATGTACATCAATAGGTGAATAAGTAAACTAATTGTTTTATCTTTATGTGATGGAATACTTTTTACTCAGCAACAAAATGGAATGCAAGATTGATACTCATGAGATCATGGAAGAATTTCAAAATAATTATGTTGAGAGATAGAAGCCAGACAAAATAGTACAAATGATTCCAGTTATACAAAATTATAAAATATGCAAACTAACATGTGACAGAGATGTTGCCTAAAAACAGGAATAGATAGTGGGAACAAGGTTGAGGGAAGGATTGCAAAGAAACATGGGGAAACTCTGGGGGAGATGCGTATGCTCATTATCTTGGTTGTGGTAATGGATTCACAGTATCTATAAATGTATAATGTTATAAAATTGTTTACATTAAATAGGTGAAATTTGTTTTAATGAAAATAATGCATTTAAAAAGCCATTAAAATAAAAATGTAACAAATATCTCCCCTTAATGTTGTTTTAAATTTTCTTGTGTGACACAAAATGCAAAATAAATCTCCAATAAGTTCTCATTTGCTTTAAAATACTTTTTAAAAAATGAATATACATGACAGCTTTCTATATCCATGTGCTGCACTGTTTACTTTCAACCAAACAACTTCTCAACTTATTTTGTTTTTCCCCTTGTATATCAGAATAGAAGTTTGCTGCTGTTTTTTCAAATTCCTTTCAAGCATAGTTTTGTGGCAGGTTCTGACATTATATCTTAGAAGGTGGAGAAGAATTTATGTATCTGGATCTGAATTTTTTAAAATTGATTTATTGATTAATGATTGGTGTGTGTGTGTGTGTGTGTGTGTGTGTGTGTGTGTGTGTGTGTGTTTGTGTTTGAGAGAGAGAGAGAGAGAGAAAGAGAGAGAGAGAGAGAGAGAGGGAGAGAGAGAAAGAGATCAATTTGTTGTTCCACTAATTTATGCATTCATTTGTTAATGCTTGCATGTGCCCTGATGGGGATGAGATCTGCAAACTCAGTTTATCAGGAGGAGGCTCTAACTAACTGATTACCTGGCAGGGATGTTCTTGAATTGGTTAAGTCCACATCTGGGAGACTATTCACATGTTCACTCAGATGACTCATGAAGCCCTTTGACCTGAATCTGTGCAGAGGGAATTCCAGGAAACAGCTTGAACTAAACTTCCATCTACATGTCCACAGATAAATGTTTGCAGGGCCTTGCAGAAAGATGTGGCTTTCTCTAGAACATTATCCTAATAACTTTCAGAAGTTTTTTTCTTTTGTGTTATAAAATGAATGGTCATAAATAGAGAACAAGAAAAGTTCTTGCTTTTGCTGCTGGCACTTCATAAAAATGACTAGTTATTTATTTGTTTAAAAAATATTTTTATTGATTTCAGAGAGAGGAAGAGAGAAATAGAAATGGAAACATCTATGAAGGAGAAACATTGATTGACTGCCTCCTGCATGTTCCCTAGAGGGTATTCAGCCTGAAACCTGAGCATGTGTCCTGACTGGGGATTGAACAGAGGACGTCCTGGTGCATGGGACAAGGCTCAACTAATGGAGCCCCACTGGCCGGACAAAAATGACCAGTTTTAAACAAACTTGTGTAGTCATAGGGACATTTCCCCATGCTGATCCCAGAGCTTTCTCTCTGGTTTTGAGAACCACCTTGGTCTGGGACATTTACCACAAATGAAATCTTACAAATAGGTATCAGGCTGGTTGCAGCAAAACCACCTGCAGGAGCTTTAAAATTTTCATATCAGTGGGTCTCAGTCCTGGAAATGTTTCATGAAATTAGTGTTGAGATTGATCCTACAATCTTCCATTTTAAATCGCTCACACATAGATCCTATTATCAGCTGTTGTATGAATATCAGCCGGTATATCTTCCACATTTTGATAGCTGATAAAGAGGAGAATTCAAACCTGTGCTCCAAGGTTTTGCTATAAATCCTCAGCTCCAGGTCTACCTGTGGGGGAACATTATTTGATTAAAGTTAAAGTCCACAGAATGTGGCAGATAAATGGTAGTAGAAAGCATTTTTTCCATTTCATTTTATTTAATTGTTGACAGTATTACAGATGTCCTCCAATTCCCACCTTCCTTAGTTACCCTTCTCTAAGCCCCCACCTCACCCCAGGCCTCCCCCACACTATTGTCTGTGTCTGTTGGTTATGTATATATGTACAAAAGTTCTTTGGTTAGTCTCTTCCCATCTCCCAGCCCCCAACCCGCCTCAGAAATACATTAGCCTGTTCCATTAATCCATGCTTCTGGGCTTGTTTTGTTAGTCAATATATTATGCTTATTAGACTCCACAAATGAGTGAGATCATGTGATAAGTGTCCTTCTCTGACTGGCTTATTTCATTCAGCATAATATTCTCCAGCCCCATCCATGCTGCATACTATGAAGCAATAAAAAAGTAAGAAATTCTTTTTTATTGCTTCATAGTATTCCATGGTGTAAATGTATCACAACTTTTTTATCCACTCATTCACTGATGTTCACTTGGGCTGTTTCCAGATTTTAGGTATTGTAAATAATGCTGCTATGAACATAGAGGTGCATATATTCTTTCTGATTGGTGTTTTCGGTTTCTTAGGATATATTCTCAGAAGTGGGATCCTTGGTTAAATGGCAGTTCCATTTTTAATTTTTTGAGGAAACTCTAGACTGCTTTCCACAGTGGTTGTATCATTCTGTATTCCCACCAGCAGTGTACTAGGGTTCCCTTTTTCCTCCATCCTCATCAGCATTGGTGTTTGTTGATTTATTGATGGTAGGTAGCCATTCTGACAGGTGTGAGGTGATACCTCATGGTAGTTTTAATTTACATCTCTCTGATGACTAGTGACTTTGAGAATTTTTTCATATTTCTATTGGTCATCTGTATGTTTTTTTGAGGAAGTGTCTATTCAGGTCTGTTGCAGATTTTTTAATTGAATTGTTTGTTTCTTATTAAGTTGTATTATATTCAAGTTGGAGAGATCACAATTCTGGATAACAAATTATACTATAAAGCTTTTGTAATCAAAACAGCCTGGTTTCGGCACTTGAACAGGCATATAAACCATTGCAACAGAATAGGAACCCCAGAAATAAACCCATGCCAATATGATCAATTAATATTTGACAAAGGAGGCAAATGCATATAATAAAGACAGTCTGTTCAATAAATGGTGTTGGGAAAAATGGACAGATACATGCAAAAAAAAAAAAAAAAGAAAGAAAGAAAATAAAATAGATTACCATCTCATGTTATACAGAAGAATAAACTCAAAATGGATGAAATACTTAAATGTAAGACACAGAACCATAACAATTCTAAAAGAAAACATAGGCCAGAAAAGTGCAGACATCTCACTTAGCTGAAATTTTGTTGATGCATCTTCTAGGGCAAAATAAACAAAGAAAAAAATAAATGGTGCTACATCAAACTCAAAAGATTCTACACAGCAAAAGAAGCCATCCTCAAAATGCAAAGGGAACCTGTGTAGGGGAAAACATTCACCATATTTCATCTGATAAGGGGTTAATTTCCAAAGTAGAAAGCCTTTTTTATGCCAGATCCGCATCAAGGCTAAAGGGTTAGTACTCTTGGACTGACTCTCATTGCTTAGTTATCTTATCTTGGAATGAACAAAATAGGAGGACATTAAGATATTGATCTGAGTTCACTCTTTATTGATTTTCTAACTTCAATTATGATGTTTCTTCTGTCTAGGATTCATGCTTAATAAATGATTCTGAAATTCATTTGATTTTTTTCTCTTGAAAAATTTTATTAAAAAGATAGCATATCTTACATTTGTTTATATCTTAAGACTGAGGAAATATTGTATGTGATGTAGTGTTGAACTTTCAATGAAAGACTGCTTTTTTCAGTTCAATTTAGCAAATATTTAGTTGTCACATAATAAATGCCAGTCATTGTTCTATATTGGGCTATAGTACTGAAAGGTGAAGACTCATTCAACAAAGACTTTGTATTACTTCCTCTGATTTCAACCCCAAATCCTTTCTGATTCAGTGGATTCTAGGCAGGCCCACAACAGTTACGTGAGAATATATAGTACTGTATTAAAATGCTAAAAAAAAAAATAAAAATTGCTGTCTTCCAACTGCAGGAATACCCTGCATGACAATTCCATGTCAGGTATTGTCCTAAGGAAGAAAAAGAAGAAAAAAAAAAGACCTGAGAGCTTAGGATTGTTTAGATTTCTAATCACTGTTGAAAACTGATATGTGCCTCTTAAAGTCACAGATGAGAACTGCTATTTGAGCAGTAACCTAACAAATATTTCAGTTCCTGTCCACCAGGGGGTGCGGCTTCCCAACACAAACACATTTCCTGTGTGAAATGCAGGTTTAGATTTGTAATTTCGAGGTGACTTCAGCATTTCTTCATGTTAAGAGTCAAGAGCATTATTCAGATGACACTGTAGAGATGAACTCTTCCCTGGGCTTAGTGGCTGTGGTACTCTTAGTGCTTGGTAAGTAACACACCTCTTAAAATATGGGTTGTTTCTTCTATTATGTCAGCAAATTCTTTAACTTTAATTTTAGTGAAGAGCTTCATGCCCAAGGTGACAGAGTTCTGTTTTATTTTTCTTCAGGACGAACCCATGGAGACTCGGTGACCCAGACAATAGGCCAAGTGACCCTCTCAGAAGGGGCTCCCCTGACTGTGAACTGCTCATATGAAACCAGAGAGTACCCCACTCTTCTCTGGTATGTTCAGTATCCCGGAGAAGGTCCACAGCTCCTCCTGAAAGCCTCAAGGGACAATGAGAATGGAAGCAGCAAAGGATTTGTAGCCACATACCGAAAACAACCAAATGCCTTCCACTTGGAGAAAGCCTCAGTTTGCCAGTCAGATTCTGCCATGTACTACTGTGCGCTGAGTGACACAGTGACAGACACTGCAGGGGGATCTGAGCACAAACTCTGAGCAGCAAGGAGGAGCCTGGTTGCTGAGTTCTGTGATGGTTTGATCCACTATGCAAAGTACATTTAATAAAATTTTTCAATATTTGATGCACATTAATAGAGTTGTTAGGATAATTAGACTTTCATATGTACAAGGACATCTAATAAAAGGAAGTTTTTTATTTAGAAAACAACGCACTAAAACCTGGAAATAAAAATAATAAATTATTTAAAGGTTTAATATATATTAAACGTATTGGTATGGCTCTGCATTTCTTTTTATGATACAGTTAGTATAATAGGATTTTAAAAATGGCCCTCATAATAAATAAATGGGAAGTTTATAAGCAAGACAGTTAAAGACTACCTTGACTCAACTTTTTACTAAGTCATTGAGCACAAAATTATTACACATAGGTTTTAAAAAAATGTTTTTTATTGATTTCAGAGAGGAGGGGAAAAGGAGAGATAGATAGAAACATCAATGATGAGAATCATTAATCAGCTGCCGCCTGCACACCTTTTACTGGAGATCAAATCCACAACCTGGGACTGGAATAGAATCTGAAACCTTTCAGTTCACAGGCTTATGCTCTATTCACTGAGCCAAACAGGCTAGGGCAGTAGTCAGCAAACTAATTAGTTAACAGAGCCAAATATCAACAGTATGATTGAAATTTCTTTTGAGAGCCAAAATTTTTAAACTTAAACTTCTTCTAATGTCACTTCTTCAAAATAGACTCGCCCAGGCCATGGTATTTTGTGGAAGAGCCACATTCAAGGGGCCAAAGAGCCACATGTGGCTCCTCGGCCTCAGTTTGCCCACCTCAGGCTAGGCTGGGGCAACACACAGTTTTGATGATGAGTGTTTCCCATCTTCTTTTAATGTGTTTTTAGAGGGTTTAGATATGAACTTTTACAAATAATTTATAAAAGATTCTGAGCTATAAAAGAATGAAGGTTGAGAGACAACTGATAAAAATGTAAAAGTTATTAACAGTTGGCTTCCTTATGCTCTGCTATGTAAGGTATAGAATTATCTTAATTTTAGTTTCATCCCTTTCTATAAATCTTAGTTTCTCCTTAATGGGTGTGGTAGATTCAGTCGGCAGGGGGTGGGGCTTCAGTCTTTGTGCACAGGGCAGTTGGAGGAATCCCATCCAATGTGCTCAACTTTCTTGGTTGTTTTCTTTTAGGATTTTCTCTTAAGTGATATGTAGCAAGATTTTAAAAATTTGATTCAATCAAATAATTGTGTTTTATATATGTTTTGATTACTGATATATTTGGACTTATTTCTAATATTTTGGTTTTGTTCTACACGCTCTTGGTGTTTTCTTTATATCTGTCTTCTGTGGCATTGAAAAAAATTTTCTCTCTGCTGCTTTGAAAAATGTGAGATGTTTTTTCTCCAGTAACCTTAAATTATTTGTGTGTTTGTATGTGTGTGTGTTATTCTATAGTATTTCCCCCTTCTATATCTCACTCCTGCTATATCTCATTCCTTGTCCTTCAGAGGACTTTTTTCTCTTGCTAATTTACTATCTTTATAATGACCTCACTGTCTGGTTGAATAAATGTCATACTAGCAGCATTTTAGGGTAATAATTTCAGATAAAGTTTATCAAATCAGCCCATAAATTATAGTTCCAATGCAAATTAATAAGAATAAAATAGAAAAACATCCAGTATGATATTCAGAACAGAATTCACTCCATTCTCCATCAGAACTTTTGTCCCTGATATTCAGACTGCCTAGAGTGATTTTCACCTACTATCCTCAGAGCCTGTCCCTTCACTCTTCCTACTCTTTGTTCCTAGAGAAACATGTGTGCATGTGAGTGAAGATGAATGTTAAAAAAGATTTGTTGTATTAGATAGATAGAAAAACCAACATATTAACTATTTGTTCTTATGAAAAGTATGTCCACAGGACTGTTTGGACTGTAGTATATCCATAGTATGGGATATAATTCAGCAGAAGGACCTATGTGTGTTAACATAAGATTTAAATTTATTATTGAGTTTATAAAACAAGTTAAAGAAAGGTATTCACAATGTGTCTATTTGTATTACAATAAAATATAAATGAAACACTCTACTATATATTTTCCATTGATTTAAACCTATACTACAAAACTGCCAAACCAACTACTGCAAATTGATCAGGATGAAGAACCAATTGGAGGACTAAGTGATGGAAGAGTGCAAATTTGGAGCAGTATTCAAAGGGGATTTTAGTCTATATGCAATGGTTTATTACTTTTCATAACTCATATATTCATGAATTCCCCCTATTGTTAAAATTACTAGTCATTGTCATTATAAACATTTATTCATATTCTTTATTCTTCTCACCAATAAAGGAGAAAATAAGAAAATGACATCTTCTGATTTTATTCAACCACTCCAAGTATAGGCAGTGTTCTTCCTCTGGTATCATGTAAGTTTTAGTTTTCACTCTTCTTAGGCTCCTATTCTGACTGTATTATAATTATGTATATTTTTGTCTGCCCCAGTAGCCTGTAAATTATTATGTCTCTTTTGTGTGTTCTTAAGATTTAGTGAATCACCTCATTTACACTAAAACTTCAATAATTTTTTATGGATTTACTACAATCAAAGGTAAATAAATCAAATAAATAGCACAAGATGAGACTTATCAAATTATTTTAAGATAATTATTTTCATGAAATGACACTTTGAAAGTAGAAGTTGGTTCCTTTTAATTCTATTTATTGGGGTAACATTGGTTAATAAGACCAAGTAGGTAAATTTGGTTCATTTTTAATCTCCATTTGGCCTTGGCAGTCACTTTGTTTTCTAACAATCTGCATTTAGTTAACCATAAACAGAGGGAAGGGGCTGGGTTGTGTGACTGCTGAGTTAGCTGTTCTAAAGTAATCTTTATTTTTTAATTTTATTTATTTATTTATTTTTATCATAAATCTTTATTGTTCAGTTTATTACAGGTGCTCCTCTTTCCCTCTTCTTCCCCCATAGTTCCACTCCACTTGATTCCCAACTCCACACCATGCCCTTATCCTCGCCTCTGTCTTCATCCATAGGTGTAAGATTTTTGTCCAATCTCTTCCCTCACCCCTCAGACTCCCTTCCCCCTGAGAATTGTTAGTCCAATCCCTTTCTATGTCCCTGATTCTATTATGTTTACCAGTCCATTTTGTTCTTCAGATTTTTTATTCACTTGATTTTTAGATTCACTTGTTGGTAGGTATGTATTTTATGTCTTTTTGTTGTTCATAACTTTTACCTATACTTTTCGTCTTTTTCTTCTTCGTCTCCTTAAAGAATACCCTTCAATATTTCATGTAATCTGGTTTGGTGTTGATGAACTCCTTTAACTTTTTCTTGTCTGTGAAGCTTTTTATCTGACCTTAAATTCTGAATGATAGCTTTGCTGGGTAGAGTAATCTTGGTTGTAGGTACTTGCTATTCATCATTTTGAATATTTCTTGCCACTCCCTTCTGGCCTGCATAGTTTCTGTTGAGAAATCAGCCGACAGTCTTATGGGTGCTCCCTTGTAGGTAACTAGCTGTTTTCCTCTTGCTGCTTGTAAGATTCTCTCTTTGTCTTTTGCCCTTGGCATTTTAATTATGATGTTTCTTGGAGTGTTCCTTTTTGGATTCCTCTTGTTTGGGGTTCTGTATGCTTCCTGAACTTGTAAGTCTATTTCTTTCACCAGGTAGGGAAAGTTTTCTGTCATTATTTCTTCCATTAAGCCTTCAATATCCTGCTCGCTCTCCTCTGGCACCCCAAACATCCGGATGTTGGTATGCTTTAAGTAGTCCCGGAGGCTCCTTACACTATCCTCACACTTCTGGATTCTTCTTTCTTTCTGCTTCTCTGGTTGGATGATTTTTTCTTCCTTATATTCCCGATCTTTGGTTTGATTCTTGGGGTACGTTGATCTATAGTTGAGTTTCTGTATATTCTTTATTTCAGACAACGTATGCTTAATTTCTGACTGGTCCTTTTCCATTTTTTTGATATTCTCTTTAAGGTTCTTGGAGGTCTCACCAAGCTTCTTGGAGGTCTCATCAAGATTCTCAAAGGTTTTTAGAAGATTCTTGAGTAATCTTATAAATGTGATTCTGAACTCTGTGTCATCCAGTAGTTTACTTTCCTCCATCTCTCCCATTTGTGACATGTTTCTGTGTCTCTTTCCTCTGTTGATGGAGTGGCTTTGTGTGGTAGGTGACCTATCAGCTTCCCCATCACCTGGGGTGGTTGCTTTTGGTATATCCCTTTGTGGGTTGAGTGCAAAGTCTTGGTATAATCAAGCCTTGTTTGCTGTTGGTACTCTGGGAGGAATTGATCTCCAGGCCAATTGTCTGTGAGGACCCGCTCTGTCTATACAGGAAGAACTGCTGTGCTGGAGACTCAGTTTGTTTCAGTGGGGTTTTGGTTTTGGTGCTCAGAGTGGGTCTCCCGAATGTGTCACTTATGGGTGTGAGTGGTTGAAATTGACCTCTAGGAATACTGGCTTTTGGATCTCTAATGGGATTCAGTTCAGGAGCTACAGCGAGAACTACAGTTTTCTCCTGCTTGCTTGGGTCTTGGGGGGTGGTGGTGGTGGGGTGGTGGTGGTGGTGGTGGTGGTGTTGGTGTTTATATATGGTTAAGCTGCCTCAATACAGGCCATTCATATGTAAAATTAGCTTTTGATGCCTGGGCAGGTCTGTAGAATCTGCTGGCGAGGCCTCAGGGAAGGGTCTCAGGGCGGGATAGGGCCTCAGGATGGGGCAGGGTCTCAGGATGTCACTAGGTTGGGGCATGGCTAACAGCAATGGCTGTCCCAGCCCCTCACGTTTCCAAGTCCCCACTTCCCTGAATCCAGGGCAGTATACAATGATTGCTGCACTCACCTCTGCAAGAGCCGCCCTCACTTCGGCCCTGATGGCCCAGCTTCTCCCCGTAGGCCTCTGGGTCCCCTACATGACCCCAGAAACTGGATTTCAAAGAGTTAGGGAGCTTGTTTCCTTTTGGGTTGAAAAGAAAAGCCACGCAGCACGCCCAGTCGCCGACCACCAGCCCGTTTCACCACTAGCCAGATTCGCGTGCCTCAGTACCTAGGCTCCTCAGCTTTTCAGCGTGGCTTTGGATGATAGATGTCCTTTGTATTAGTTTTAATTAGTGTGTGAGCGGCAGACCAGCTGTTCACTTATGTCGCCATCTTGGTCTTCTACCCTAAAATCCTCTTTATTGATGGTTTTGGCCACTAGGGGGCAAGGTAGGCTCAAAAGAAAATGCCTTTCTTGGTTCTGAGCATTGAGCAGTTAAGTAAGGAGAGCAATAGCATGCGAACAAGTCAAAGTGCAGACAACAAAAATGAGGAGATAGTTAACAGTGTTTGTGTAGAGCTCACCTCAGTTTTTTGGCTCTGCCACGCTACTTAAACTTCAGAAAGAATTTGGAGTTAATACTCTAAAAATCTACTGTGAGAATGATTCTCTGAGCAGAGCAGAGGTACAGGAGTAAGACTATTACTGGTTATTGTGAGCATGGAAGCTCAACAGTAAACATCACCATAACCTGTTTTTCAATTGTTTTGACTAAAATTCCAAAACCTACTGACCCATAAATTATTCCCATATTCCAAATTACCTACTTTTTCATACATCTCTGTTAAAGTAGAAGGAATAAAAATAAAAGGGAAAGAAGAAAACAGAAGGAAACAAGGAACAAAAAAAAAATAGCAGAAAAGAAAGAGGACATTATTTAATTTGACCAGCACTATGTGGTTGGATCAGAATCAGCTATGAGGATCAGCAGGGTGCCCAAGAGTTGGACAGAAGGGGAGAGGTGGAAATTAAGTCAGAGTGGAAATTATATACAAATTCTATTTTTCGCCAAGAAGATTTTGTCGAAGTTATTTTCTCTGCAGTTGGTGACTGTATGTCCTGGCTTGTAGAACTCTCCTGATTTCAAGGAAATCATTTACTTCTGCAATACACAGTACTGAGCCTATCTTGCCCCCTAGATATGCTATCATTTTCCTTGATCAGAATTTTCATATAACTGAATTCAAAAATTTTTCTGTTAAACTTTGCAATCTAGGAACTGGATCATTATTCCTAGGATTCTTTAAGTTTCTACATAATTCATTGAAACACTGATAATATAGGAACACCATCCACCCTTCCTCATACACTCTGCCACAAACTTCTCTTACTATATACCGTGTTATAAGAAAAATCACCAGCTTATACCTTCACCTATTGGAAGCATTGACTGCTACAGTCCTGCACTGTTTGTATTCACGATTTTGGAGAGGTGACTGTGCCATCTCACTGGGCCAATGTGGGTGGAGTTTGCTGTTAAGATGAATGAGAGATGAGATGTGATTGGTCCTAAGTGAGTCTAGTGAAACACACTGAGTGAAGGAACTAAATTTGCCTTAGTCCAGGAGTCTACTCCCTCCAGAGCAGGAACAAAGGCACCACAGCACCTTGGCAAGAAGTCATGGAGAGACACCTGGGGGTTCTGCTGGGGCTTCTGTGGGCCCAGGTTTGCTGTGAGTTGGGGTGTCCCAGATGGGGAACTGGGGAGCGTTCCACAGCTACCAGGGGCTGGGGTAGTTAGCCAGGGGAAGAAGAGGGCTAGGGGGAGCTGACACAGAGCTCCCACTTTGGTGTTTCTTGGGATACTGCACAGGTTTGAAAACTACATCAGTCACCCCAGTGACCTCATATGTGTATGTTTTTCTCTTTCCAAGCAGGGGTGAGAGGGATGAAGGTGGAGCAGAGTCCTTCATCCCTGAGCCTCCAGGAGGGAACCAGCTATTCTCTGAGGTGTACCTTTTCTACCTCAGTGCTCAGTATGCAGTGGTTCCGACAAAATCCCAGGGGCGGCCTCATCAATCTATTTTATTTAGCTTCTGGGACGAAGCACAATGGAAGGTTAAGCGCCACACTGCATTCTAAGGACCTGTACAGTACCCTGAACATCACAGCCTCCCGAATGGAGGACTCAGCTATCTATCTCTGTGCAGCGGATGCACAGTGCTGCCAGGTGATCTGCAGCCTGTACCCAAACTGCAGCTGAGGCTGCAGCCCCACCCCTTATACGGGCAGGCATGTTGCCCCACTTTAGGCTTTGCACATTTTGGGTTTTCAAATTTATGTTCCAGATTTTTTTTCCTCCCAAAATAGTACTATCATACTCTTCAGTACTATCATTTCATTTGATTTCTTGCCTCTTTTGTTCCCAGAAATATCCTTCCAGGTAAAAAGCTTTCATGTGTAACAATTAAAACAACTGATAAAGATACCAACATCCAATGTCCTCCTAAAATTGATCCCCTTGCAGGTAATATATATATATAAAACACATAAATTAATTTGCTAGAAAAGACTTGAAAAAATATAACATCATCAAGAAGTAGAAAGAAATGACTCATTTCTTTAGATGAAAGATTTTTCTTTCAAGGAAAAAGAAAGTAGCCTATGTAATAGTTTTTAAAGTTTATATTAGGCTTATTGACTCTTGAAAATAATAAATATAAGAAAAATAATTTGTTTGAAGATCAGAAACTCAATTTAGATTATCACATATATTATCTATCTTAGTTCTGATAACATCCTGTAAATAAGTACACTTTGTCCTTTCATGCCTGAATAAAGTGAGGATTGTAGAGCCCAAATGAATTGTATGAAATCACAATATTCCTAAATTAGTGAAGTTTGGGTGACCTGAGAACTTACATTCTAAGCTACCTGGTATGGAACACTGTTTTGCATCATCTAATTGAAAGAATTTCTATGGATACTTTTGTACAACATGTTTACATTCATCACTAACAAAAAATATTCATTTAGGTAATTTCTATTTAAAAAAATAAATTCACTGGGGTAACATTGATTAATACAATTATAAAAGTTTTAGGGGTACAATTCTATATACATTGTCTGTATATTGAATTGCATGTTCACCACCCAGACTCTAGTCTCCTTCTGTCGCCATATATTTGACCCCCTTTACCCTATTCATCTTCCCTGCAACCTCCTTCTCTTCTGGTAATCCCCATTGTGCTGTCTGTGTCTATAAGGTTATTTATTTGTTTTGTTTGTTCATTTGTTGCTTTCTATTTTATGTCCCACATATAAATGAAGTCATATGGTTTTTGTCCTTTTCCATCTGACATTTTCACTTAACACAACACTCTAAACATCATCCATGATATTGCAAAAAGCAATATTTTATCCTTCTTATGGTTGAGTAGTATTCCATTTTATCTATGTACCAGACTTCTTTATGCAGTCATCCATTGACAGGCATTTAGGTTGTTTCCATGTCTTGTAATGCTGAAATGAATATAGGGGTATAGTACAATGTGATTTCACCATGTGGAATCTAATGAACAAAATGAGCTAATAAGCAACATAGAGATAGAATCATAGAGAGAGGCTATACTGAAAACTGTGGGAGGGAATTGGTGGGCTGGTTTGGGTTGGAGGAATTGAGCAAAAAAGAAAAAAGAGAAAATAACAACTTATGGACATGGACAACAGTGTAGTGATTATGAGGAAGGGGAAGTGGGGAAAGATGGAGTATGGTATGGGTGGGATAAATGGTGATGAACAGAACTTGGGGTGGTGAATGCATAACACAGAGTACAGATGAGTGGTGGAATTGTGTACTTGAAACTTGTACAATTTTGTTAGTCAGTGTCACCGCAGTATATTCAAATAAAGGAAAAAGTAGCTCTTACTGAGGAAAACTATAAAAATTATATAAAAAATTTTAGAGCTTCAAGAATGCTTAAATATCTGCTGGCCCAATCTAATTTTACAAAGACAAAGACAAAAACAAAATCCAAGATGCAAATATGAAACAATTAATAAATGAGTTTTGTGTAGAAAGAAATTAGATTATCTCACTTCTTTTTTAAGCATTATTTATTTTGCTTCCATCTTGCAGGCCCATATTTCTAAGCAAAGGGAAACTGTATAATGCAAGTCCAGCTACTTAGATCTCTGCCGTCTGGGTGTGGGAAACCATGGCCAATCATTTGAAAATTGGAATAGAGAATTCCAATTTGTGTAGCTGTTTGATAACTTGGGCAGGAAAGGAGACTAAGGCTGAGCACCTGTTACTGTATCAGTAACCAGACCATCACTCACTGGCTTCTGTAAGAGGAAGCCAAAGATGATGGTGCCATCTTCAACACACAGATATATTTCTAAGGACTTTCCTGGAAATAGCTCATATATTCATTATCCCAACTGGACATTCCCTGAAGGCAGGATATGAGGATAACAAGAATAAATCACATATTGCCAGCAAGAACAATAATTGGAGTTGGAGCTCTCATGCAGCTTGAAGTCCATGGAAATGCTAGATAAAGGCTTTCCTGGTCAACATGTTAACAATAGTTAAAATGATATCTTATGAAGTAATCCTGAAACTCTGAATATTTTTTTTCATTTTTCTATTAAGGTATTATATGTGTACATATCTTACCATTCCCCCCCCCCCCCAAATCCCATACCTGCCCTCCCTCCCCAGAGTTTTCATCCATTGGTTATGCTTATATGCATGCATACAAGTCCTTCGGTTGATCTCTTATCTTCCCCATATCTCCCTATCCTCCCTGCTATAATTTGACAGTCTGTTTGTTGCTTTACTGTCTCTGTATCTTTTTTTGTTCATCAGTTTATAATGTTCTTTATTATCCATAAATGAGTGAGATCATGTTGTGTTTTTCTTTCATTGACTGACTTATTTCACTCAGCATAATGTTCTCCAATTTCATCCAGGTTGAATTCCTTCTTTTTTATGGCAGCATAGTATTCCATTCTGTAGATGTACCATAGTTTATGCATCCATTCACCTGCTAACAGGCACCTAGGCTGTGTCCAAATCCTAGCTATTGTAAATTGTGCTGCTATGAACATAGGGGTGCATATATCCTTTTTGATTGGTGTTTCTAGTTTCTTAGGATATATTCCTAGGAGTGGGATTACTGGGTCAAATGGGAGTTCCATTTTCAGTTTTTTGAGGAAACTCCACACTGTCCTCAACAGTGGTTGCACCAGTCTGCATTCCCACCAGCAGTGCACGAGGGTTCCTTTTTCTCCGCAACCTCGCCAACACTTGTCGTTTGTTGATTTGTTGATGTTGGCCATTCTGACAGGTGTGAGATGGCACTGCATTGTCATTTTGATTTGCATCTCTCAGATAATTAGTGACTTTTAGCATGTTTTCATGTGCCTCTTGGCCTTCCTTCTGTCTTCTTTTGAAAATATTCTATTTAGGTCCATTGCCCATTTTTTAATTGGATCATTTATCTTCCTTTTATTTAGTTGTACAAGCTGTGTGGAGATTAAACCTTTATCAGTGATAACATTTGCAAATATGTTCTCCCATACAGTGGGCTTTCTTGTTTTGTTGATGGTTTCTTTTGCTGTAAAAAAAGCTTTTTATTTTAAAGTAGTCCCATTTGTTTATTTTCTCTTTAGCTTCCATTGCTCTAGGGGCAGTATCTGTGAAGAAGTTCTTTTGACATATGTCAGAGATTTTGCTACCTATGGATGCCTCTAGTATTTTTATGGTTTCCCATCTTATGTTTAAGTTCTGTATCCATTTTGAGTTTATTTTTCTGTATGGTGTAATTGGTGATCTAGTTTCATTTTTTTGCATGTATCTGTCCAATTTCCCAACACCATTTATTGAAGAAACTGTCTTGATTCCATTGTATGTTCGTGCCTCCTTTGTCAAATATTAATATTGCCCAAGGGATGGCTGTATCTGTGGTATGGTTAATATAAGAAACCCTGGTTTTCATATGAATGGTCACTTTTGCACTATTTTATTTAGTTTTGTATGCCATACTTCAAAAGGGCAAATATTGACCTAAGTATCTGTCTCTAAAAAGAGGGAAATATGCCCAAAGAAGGGTTGAGAAATCATATTGTAGGGCAATGAGTGAGAGAATAGAAGATCTTCAAAACCAGGAAGTTCCTACATAAAAACATACATTGTGTATATTCATTTATATTTATACTAGAGACCCAGTGCATGAAATTCATGCATGGCTAGGGTCCCTAGGCGGGGTGATCTGTGGGGTGACTGGCAGGGTGATTAGGCCCCCCCGCTCATACCTGCTTTGGCCTGGCACTGCCTGCTCACTGGCCCTACCCCCTACAGCCACTCACTGTCTGTGGGGTGACCTGCGGAGAGATCAGGCCTCTGTTTGCACCCACCTTGGCCTGGTGCCTCCCATTCTCCTGCTCTACCATCCTACTATGGTCCTGCTCTCATTGGTGACCACTGGGGCCAGCATTGCCTCTACTGCCTTTCACTGCCAGTGGCCACATCACTGATGCCTACCATGTTCCACACTGCGCCCTGCTGGTCAGCACACATCAAACTCCTGGTTGGTTGAACACCTGCCAGTGGGAACAATTTGCATATTAGATTTTTATTATATAGGATATTGATCTTATATTTTTCACGACAACTATCTTTATAAATCTTTAAAGGTTTGAGATTTGGAAGAAAGATCTGATTTATTTGTAATTCCAGAGGAACAGAGAGTTAAAATCTCAGGAATGGAGCTCCATTCCTGGAAATGAGGCAGTCTTGGTTTTCCAAGGACCATTTCTCATGGCCAGTTCTTTCGGTTAAGTTTCTGTTTGTCCCTTAGTGGACACAGGCGACATTAACTCTCACTGAAGTAATTCATAAAGTTTCAAGAAAATAAAGTGAGCAAGAAGGGGTTTTGGCAGAGAAAGATAATTCTGGAAATTCACAGGACTGAGGGACATTATCAGTGTCTTGGGGAAAGAACATTGTAGTGGAGTTTGGAAATAAAGTGATAGGCTATGGAATTTGAATCAGCAATGGCCAGGGGAGTAGGAATATATGCAGGAAGAGTGGGCCTATACTTTAGAGGAAATTCTATTAACGATATGAGTCAGTAATTGAATTTTAGGATATGGCACCTGTTTTGATATGAGAAAATGAAGCCACTTCGAGAATAGACACACATGGGTTTATATTTTCTGAATTTGCATCCTGATGTTTTCTCAGATGCTATATTATTTCAACATTTTGAAGAATATGAAACAGAGCATTGGAAAAGATTTATTAAAGCATGTCAGATTTCTCATTGCAAAGCAAGTCAATGTATGGGTCAAATTGTTTCCTATGTTTGGAATATAATAACCCATGGAAGATATCCCTCTGCTCCTTTATCATCTAGATTAAATGTTGTACTTTATCACAGTCATTATTGATGGAAGATGCCTCATGTTGACTGTTGGTACTGTCAGTTCTCTGGGAATAGCAAGGTCAGAGGCAAGACCAGCTTAGAGGAGCAGCGTGAGCAAGTGGGCGCTTGAAATATTGGGTGATCTCCTCCCTTGTATTCTGCTGTTTGACTTACATGTTCTTCTTCTTTTAAAAAAAAATATTTTATTGATTTTTCACAGAGAGGAAGGGAAAGGGATAGATTTCCAGAGACATCGATGAGAGAGAATCATGGACCAGCTGCCTCCTGCACAGCCCCACTAGGGATGTGCCCACAACCAATGTACATTCCCTTGACCAGAATTGAATCTGGGACCTTTCAGTCCTCAGACTGACGCTTTATCCACTGCGCCAAAGCGGTTTCAGCTATGTGTTCTTTTTTTTAAAAGAGTTTTTCTTCATAACAGAAAATGGTGATGGTGGATTTAGCTAAAAAGGAATGTTTTATATTTTCTTTGTTGATTTGAGTGCTTCCCTGATTTCAAACATATAAACCCAGGCCATTGTTGAAGAAATACTGATCAGCATCTGCCTCCTTACAACATATTAATGACTCATTATTGTGCAATAATGACTCATTGATCTCTGTATTCTTACTTAATCTCTGGTCTAAAATCTAATTTGTTTCACTTATTGCTGACTTTGCATGCCCGAGTCTCTCATAGGAAGCAGGGTAAGAACATTGAACAGCAACCTCAGTACTTGTGAATGGAACCACAAGATGGCAGTGCACCTCTGCTGATGCAGGACACATGGAGGGTGCAACTTAGTGGATTTTGAATGTTAGACTTTAGCAGAAGCAGAGTGTTTTTCTTATTGGCTGGGTAGAATGTGAGAAAGCCTCTGACTGTCAGAGGAAAGGAGGGATAACTTGACAATAGCAGTAGCTCCCCTGGCTGTGATTGCAGGTCCACAATTGACCCTGAGTGGGAAGAACGATGAAGACGTTCATTGGAGCTTTGTTCATGTTCCTGTGGCTGCAGCTGGACTGTGAGTTGAGGGTTTATGGGAAACAGAATATATTAGTGGATACTCTTTAGAAGCAACACTGGCTTTATTCAGGAGTCCTTAGTTATTGTGGAAAAATAAAATTCTGAAGCATAATGATCTGGTTACTTTCTCTGACTCTTTCTTTCTGCATAGGGGTCAGCCATGGAGAAAAAGTGGATCAGCATCATTCCATCCTGAGTGTCCAGGAGGGAAACACCGCTGTTATCACCTGTTCTTATTCCGACAGCGCCTCAAACTACTTTCCTTGGTATAAACAAGAACCTGGAAAAGGTCCCCAGTTCATTATATACATTCGTTCAACTATGGACACAAACCCAGCTGGAAGACTCACTGCTTTCTTTAACAAGACGGCCAAACACCTCTCCCTGCACATCGCAGACACCCAACCTGGAGACTCAGCCGTCTACTTCTGTGCAGCGAGTACACATTGCTTCCCAGGCACCTGCATCCTGTACACAAACCTGCGAGTGGGGCAGCCCCCTCTGCCTGGGACAGACCTTCAAGCACAGCATTTGTCTTATTGCTTATTTGCAAATGGAAAACAATGTGTTGGTAAAAAACATTTAATAAATGGTACGTTTCAAGATGACCCAAAAAGGGTTAGAACACATGGTTGTGTTATTGTTGCATAATGGTCTTTTGAAGTGAGTTCGTAATGTTTAATTTTGAAAAGTAGGCTTTAAAGGTGACTTTATATTTGTTATTCAATCTTCTATCCTACAAAAAACCCCCCAACAATATCACAATCTTTATTATGATTGGGCTTCTAAATGTTGTGTTTTGAAAACAGCATTTGTTAAATTTTTCTGATTATAAATTATTACATGCCAATTAAAGAAAATATGTACAATACAAAAATACAAAATTGATAATTATGTAAGCAGTTAACATTGCTAACAGTTAAATTACATTTCCATCCATTTGAAGTGTATTTTTTCATTGAATTGTATATCTTGAATTGAGCATTTTCATTTCATCAAGCCTTCTCCTGCAACACCTGCTATTTAATAGATCTCTGAAAAATTTTAGTAAATTACAGATTTCTATTAATTTTCTTCTACATTTGTGACAAAAATGTGACAGGTTTTTTTTTCCATGTTCTGACCACTTTATTGTTAAAAAATGTGACACGTTTTTTCAGAGCTCAGTGGTGGTATGTATTGTGTGTGTTTGAGGAAATCAAGATAAGACATGATTTTAGAAAGTGAGCTTCTGATTAAACACAAAGCAATTATCTTTTACCAAATTCTGTACATATTTGTTTACACATATACTCTCATAGAATTTAAAAGATTGAGTTGTATATTATTCACTGCTATAGTCTCAGTACTCAACACTAACTTTCCCATATAGTTGCTAATTCGTAGATGTTTGTTAAAGGTAGAAAGATGAATCCGGATATTTACTCATAATTTTAATTTAAGCTTTGTGATACAATTAAATTTATATATTAATTGGTGAGGATCAAAACTCCTACTGTGTGTATTTGATTATTTCATTATTTAAGAACATATAGATTTTTCTATTTATACTTCATGTCTTTCTCAATAAAACTTATTTTAAGACAATTAAATCTGTTCCTAGACTTGTCATTTTTTGCTTCCATTATGATTCAAATCTTTCTTTCTGGGCTATATAGTAAAATTTTTATGAGTATTATTAGCTACTTTACTATTATTAGTGGAATGCACAAAACTATTAGATGAATGGATAATTTACAGATAGCTTGTGACAAATCTCCTTGCTCATCTTCATGTTTCAACTGAATAAACAATACTAAACGCAACCTTTTTATAAAGTTACTTCTTTTACTGTTATGGATAAATAAATGGAATAAATAAATGGAATAAAAATGTTGCATTAATCATTAATTTCCCAATTATCCCACCTGTGGTCCTCGGTATGTTATTTTCAAGATCTCTTCTATGATTCCTAAAGAATTGGTGACTGGTATGGTGAGATAACTGCTCTGGGCTGAGTTATGGTTGTCAGTTATTAGTTAATTGTTTTTTTTTCTCATAAGGAAAGGCATCACATTGAACCAGATGCACAACAAGGGAACAACAAAGGCCAGTATTGTAGCCCAACACCTCAATGAGTTTTATTATCTCCTCCCTATAACCACTAGATCCAGTCCAGTAAAAGCAAGGTGCCTGTTGATTGGTCGATTTCCTGGGAGACAGGGAGAGGGAAACATGATGCACGGCTTTTATTTTATTGGTTTATTCTTCTTAAACCAAGTCAGAAGTGAGGGGGAGAGGGCACAATTACTATGGACTTAACTGCTTTATCACATACATATGGGAATTGTTTTATGAAAGAATAAACCCATTGGTCGGAGATGCAAGTCAGTACATACATAAATTCATTCAAACATTAAACCTTCACTGCAGTATTGGTTTTCTTTCTTTTCTGGACAATTCACTACAAACAATATGGCATTCTTTCCATCCTGCAAAACCAGACTGTGTGTTGACAGCAACCCTAATGCTTGCCTTCTTTCCCTAGCGTGGTGCTGACTGCTCAAATTTGTTTGGTGTCACCCAGTCCTGCAGAGTGGGACCCTTTCTGAGCCTACAAATGAGCCATCTATAGGGACTGACTCTTGTTGCCCTCCTGTGTGCACTGGTAGCTGCCCACCAATTAGAATGGTGTGTGGGTGAGGCATTGAGCATTGGGGGTGCTCATGGACCAATAGTGGGAATCTGCAGGCAAGGTGTGTCCAACATCTCATGAGCAGGTTCCTGATGTCTGTCTGTCTGTCTGTGCTGCAGTTAATGGGATCTGTGTCCCTTTAATATCCACTGAGAGCCCTTGATGCTGTTCTAGTTGCCTCCCACTTCCCAGCTAGGCAGCTCACCTCAGTATTGAATGGGGCAAGAATCTCTTTGATGAGGCGAGCCTCTTTGGCAGCTTCTCCTAAAGTTGGGAGAGCCAGGAGCTCACTCACATATGCTCACTGTCCGCTCTGGGAAAAGTCAAGGCCCAGGAGATTTCTATTGGCATGCACTATGCTGCACAGGGGAAGGTGGGACTAGTGAAAAATGAAATCGGTCCTCTTACCCTTTAACATGCTACCAATCTCAGATATTTCTGTTCTTACAAGGTGCTTCTCACACAGTGTAACTTCTGTGCTAGATTCATGAGCTTCTCCACAGGCACTCTATTTAGTATATAATTGTGAGATTTTTTTTGGAGGGGGGGCTGGGGGAGAGATAGGAAGAAGGTAGAAAATTCCATTTAACTCTTTTGATCTCAATATTTAAAACAAATTTTAAATCCTTAGCCAGGATATGTTTTTATTGATTTGAGAGAGAAGGAGAGATAGATAGATAGGGAGAAACATAGATGTAAGAGAGAAACATCAACCAGTTGCCTTTGTAGGATCAAACCTGCAACATAGGAATGTGCCAGAGAGGAGGATGGTTGCAGACCGAAGTGGAAAAAAAATAGAGAAGAGATTAAGATGTACAAATTGGTAGTGATAAAATAGTCACTAAGATGTAAAGTACAGCACAAAGAATATAGTAAAAAATTTGTAAAAACTATGTATAGCACCGGGTTGGTACTGGAAATATTGGAGAGAACACTTTGTAAAGTGCACAATTATCTAACCACTATACTATACACCTGAAATAAAAACAAAATAATAGTGAATATAAAGGGTAATTTGAAAATTAAAATAAAAGAGTTGGCTAATGCAAAAGGAAATTTGGGTTTCGTGAGCTCTCAGCCAGTACACAGAGAGTGTGACGTTCTGCATCTGAAACCCTGTTTCCTGTTCTGGGGCAGCAGCAGCTCATAGCTCAGCATTTCTCCTCTCCATCTGTCAGTCACCTCACCTTGCAGAGCCCTGACACTGAAGAAGGAAAAGAAGATATTTTCCACCTAGCGGGAGAACTTGAACATGTTGGTCTCCATTCTTCTGAGGGTGGTCTTAACTTCAATGTGGCTAGGTAAGGATGCCCTAAGGGGAATGGGTCTTCTCTGTGGCCTACAACAGGGGGTATAGGCTGTCTTTTTACAGTACTATCCTGGGAAGGAAAGATGGCCGGGTATAAAAAACATTCTTTCTGTGTGGTACATCTACACAGTGGAATACTACTCCACTATAAAAAAGAAGGAACTTTTACCATTTGCAACAGCATGGATGTTACTGGAAAGAATTATGCTAAGCCCAATAAGCCAGTCAGAGGAAGATAAATATCACGTGATATCACTCCTATGTGGATATAATGATCAACATAATTTGATGAACAGAAATAGATCCAGAGACAAATGGCAGAGGAAATGTGTGTGTGTGTGTGTGTGTGGGGGGGGGGGGGCGGTGTTTAGAGAGCAACCAAAGGACTTGTATGCATGTATATTAGCATAACCAATGGAAACAGACACCAGGGCAGCCTGGGGTGGGGGTCAATTGGAGAAAAAGGATATATATATATATATATATATATATATATATATATATATATTTTTTTTTTTTTTTTTTTTTTTTTTTTTTTCTTTTTTTTTTTCTGTTCCACATCACTTGTCCTTATAACATTCTGTTTTGTTTTTTTTTCTTTCAGGATCCAGTATTGCTCAGAAGGTAACTCAAGGCCAACAAGCATTACTGGTTCAGGAGAAGGAGGCTGTGAGCCTGGATTGCACATATGAAACCAGAGAAACAAGTTATAGTCTCCTCTGGTACAAGCAGCTCAGCAGTGGGGCGATGATTTTCCTTATTCGTCAGGACTCTTACAGCCAGCAAAATGCCACAGGAGGCCGCTACTCACTGAATTTTCAGAAAGCAAAGAGTTCTGCCAACCTTGTCATCTCAGCTTCACAGCTGGAGGACTCAGCAGTGTATTTCTGTGCCCTGAGTGAGCCCACAGTGAGAGGCGTGTTAGAAGGAGGTGTACCAAAACCCCAGGGCTCTGCTTCAGGCATCCACCTGCTGTAGGGATCAAGGCAGGGAATGGTTATCACAGACAGGAAGTGGTCAGGGCTGTGGCAGCACAGGTGTAGGTAGGGTTAGAGGGAACACTCTATGAAATTGCCTCTCTAGGTTTATGGACCACGTATAGAGCTATCATTCATCAAAAACATCCATATCTTTGAAAGTTAGGGTTGAAATTGTTTCTTGGAGACAAAGAAGAACCACAATAAACATCTTACCATTTGATGACAGTTTGAGATAGAAGAATTGACTAAGGAAATTCAGAAACACCTGACTTAAAAATCAACAAAACTGTAAAATTGTCAGATTCTTTGTATCAATTTGTTCAATAAATATTTGAGTATATTTTAATTTAAAGACATTGATTTTAAAAACGAAGGCTATGAAATCTTTCAGTTTTTTATATTATGCTTTTTATACTGTTTAATGAGTTAGTTTAATTTATATTTGTTAGCTGAGGTAAGGTAACCTCATTTACTTTCTAAGGTGCCTACTATGTGACAAACTTTATGTTCTTCCATCTTATTAATAGTCTAACATAGAAGTGCTCAATATTTATCTACTTCCATCCAGTCCTACTCATAAAATGATCAATCATTAGTGGGTCTAGGGAAACATTGTGAAGAAGCAGAGTGTGAGTTATTTTTTCTACTCTTGTCCTTAAACTTACCACACTTCTAAAAGCTTTTTGCCATCATGTTGCACATTTGCACACTTCCTTTCTCTCTTCCTTTGTCTTATCAATGCTCCACAATCCACAAATCCTCATTCTCTAATATTTCCTCCTTCTATGTCTAACTCCATTGTCTTAGTGCCTTATAGTTTGAATGGTAATGGGTGTTTCATAAGTGACCCATATTGTACTCACTCTTATGTTTACACTAGACGCCCGCTGCATGAATTCCTGCCTGGGTAGGGTTTGCCTGGCCTGCCTTGATCAAGCTGATCAGGCTGGGCTGGCTGGGGTGAGGGGCGGAGGGCTGTTGGCAGTTGTGCCTGCCCCCTGGTTAAACTCCAGGTAAAGAAGACAATTTGCATATTAACCTTTTATTATATGGCACTTGAAAAGCAGATGTGTGCAGTAGAAATCAGAAAAGGAGTGTCTTTAAAATGTTTCAGTTATTAACATTTTACCATTTTAATGTAAATTTTTACCATTTTAGGTGTACAATTGAGTCATATCAAGTATGCTTACATTGTGGATCAAGAAGCACCACTATCTTATCTCTAGAACTCTATTCATCTTGAAAAACTGAAAATTTCTACTCCTTAAACAGTAACACTTGATTCCCCCTATCCCTCCATCCCCTGGCAACTACCATTTGAGTTCTCATTCTATGATTTTACTATTTCAGATGCCTCTTAAAAGTGGAGTAATGCACTCTTGGTCATATGGTAACTTACTTTATCTAGTATTATATCCTAGTTCACCCATGTTGCAGCATGTATCAGAATTACTTTTTTAAGACTAATTTTCCAGGTCTGTATATATCACATTTTGTTTATTCATTCATCTGTTGATGGGCAATTGTGCATTTCTGTTGCTTCCAACACTTAGGGTATAAAATTTTTTTGAAAATTTATACTGGATCATTTGAAGAACTATGGTCTAGGGTGCTTTATTACAAACAAGTTTAAAGGAACAGAAGAAGAGAGCAATAACTAGCCATGTAGGAAGTGTCCATTTCCTGTAGATTCACAAAAGTCTGGAAGAGTGTGACACCTTTGCTACAGTGCATTGCTCAAGTAAAGTCTCTACTACCACAGTTGGTCTAAAAGGAATTGTCAAGACACAACCTAGTGGTCAGCCCCTGAATTGCAGTTTGTGTCCCTGTTTTTTCTTCTCTCTCTCTCTCTCTCTCTCTCTCTCTCTCTCTCTCTCTCTCTCTCTCTCTCTCTCTCGTGTGTGTGTGTGTGTGTGTGTGTGTGTGTGTGTGTGTGTGACAAAGCCAAACCTGCAATTATTTAATTTTTGTTGTTAGTTCCTTTTGTATAAATAAAGAACCTGTTAACATACTGTCTTAAGATATTTCAAAGGCTGAAGAAATAATTTTTTTTATCCTCTAGGCTTTCTCTCAAATTTTCTCTGAAAGTAATTAGTGGTGAAAAAGCCAGGAAATAGATTGTTGCTCTCAGAGGAAACTGCATTAAAAACTACTTTCTAAGCAATTGGGAACTTTGTCTCATTATTTGTTGAATGGAAGAGTTATATCTTCTTTAATACTTTCTTGTGACAATTTATCGATAATGTATACATAGAGATTGATAATCAACAGTTGATCAATTAGTGAGAGTCATCTCAGTAGGTATAGGAAAAGCATTTGACAAATCCACCCTCTGTTCCTCATTACAAATTCCAAGTTAATCTGGAATCCAAGGCAATTTCTCCAAATTCATAAAAGGCCTCTACAAAAACCTACATCAAATGTCATACTTGATGGTGAAAGACTGAGTGCTTCCCCTAAGGTCAAGAATTTTGGCTCATATCTCTTGTATTTAACATTGTACGATGTTCTAGCCAGCACAATAAGGCAAGAGAAAAATATGAAAGACATACACTTAGAAAAGGAAGAAGCAAACCGATCTTATTTCACAGACATCATAATTGTCCGGTAGACAATCCAATGGTATCTACAATAATGCTACTAAAAAAAAGCAAGTTAAACAAAGTCAAATGTACACCTTTCATATGATGTAGTCATTCCACTCTCAGATATTGACCACAGAGAAATGAAAGTATATGTTTTAAAAAATTGTATACAGAAATGTTCATAGCAACTTTATTTATAACAACCCCAAAGAGGGGCTAATGAAAATGTACATCAATAGGTGAATAAATAAACAAATTGTTTATCTTTCTGTGATGGATTACTTATTACTCAGCAACAAAATGGAATGAAAGATTGATACTCCTGAGACCATGGTAGAATTTAAAAATAATTATGCTGAGAAAAAAAAACAGACAAAAGAGTACAAATAATTCCATTTATACAAAATTATAAAATATGCAAATTAACATGTGACAGAGATGTTGCCTGAAAACAGGAATAGGTAGTGGGAACAAGGTTGAGGAAAGGATTACAAAGAAACATGGGGAAACTCTGGGGGAGATGCGTATGCTCATTATCTTGGTTGTGGTAATGAATTCACAGTATCTATAAATGTTTAATCTTATAAAATTGTTTACATTAAATAGGTGAAATTTGTTTTTATGAAAATCATGCATTTAAAAAGCCATTAAAATAAAAATGTAACAAATATCTCCCCTTAATGTTGTTTTTAATTTTCTTGTGTGACACAAAATGCAAAATAAATCTCCAATAAGTTCTCATTTGCTTTAAAATACTTTAAAAAAATATACATAACAGCTTTCTATATCCATGTGCTGCACTGTTTACTTTCAACCCAACATCTTCTCAACTTATTTTGTTTTTCTCCTTGAATATCAGAATAGAAGGTTGCTGCTGCTTTTTCAAATCCCTTTCAAGCATAGTTTTATTACAGGCCCTGACATTATATCTTAGAAGGTGGAGAAGAATTTATGTATCTTTTAAAAAATTGATTTATTGATTAATGATTGGTGTGTGTGTGTGTGTGTGTGTGTGTGTGTGTGTGTGTATGTGTGTCTGAGAGAGAAAGAGAGAGAGAGAGAGAGAGAGAGAGAGAGAGAGAGAGAGAGAGAGAGAGAAAGAGAGATATCAATTTGTTGTTCCACTAATTTATGCATTCATTTGTTAATGCTTGTATGTGCCCTGATGGGGATGAGATCTGCAAACTCAGTTTATCAGGAGGAGGCTCTAACTAACTGATTACCAGGCAGGGATGTTCTTGAATTGGTTAAGTCCACATCTGGGAGACTATTCACATGTTCACTCAGAAGACTCATGAAGCCCCTTGACCTGAATCTGTGCAGAGGGAATTCCAGGAAACAGCTTGAACTAAGCTTCCATCTACATGTCTACAGGTAAATGTTTGCATGGCCTTGCAGAAAGATGTGCCTTTCTCTAGAGCTTTATCCTAATAACCTTCAGATGTTTTTTGTTTTGTTTTATAAAATAAATGGTCATAAATAGAAAACAAAAAAGGTGCTTGCTTTTGCTGCTGGCACTTCATAAAAATGACTAGTTTATTTATTTGTTTAAAAATATTTTTATTGATTTCAAGGAGAGGAAGAGAGAAGGAGAAATAGAAACATCTATGAAGGAGAAACATTGATTGACTGCCTCCTGCATGCCCCCTAGTCGGTATTCATCTTGAAACCTGGGCATGTGTCCTGACTGGGGATTGAACAGAGGACGTCCTGGTGCATGGGACAAGGTTCAACCAACGGAGCCTTGCTGGCCGGACAAAAATGACTAGTTTAAGAAAAAAAAAAAAAAAAACTTGTGTAGTCATAGAGACATTTCCCCATGCTGATCTCAGAGCTTTCTCTCTGGTCTTTGCGAACCACCTTGGTCTAGGAAAGTCACCACAAATGAAATCTTAGAAATAGATATCAGGCTGGCTGTAGCAAAACCACCTGCGGGAGCTTTTAATTTTTCATATTAGTGGGTCTCAGTCCTGGAAATGTTTCATGAAATTAGTGTTGAGATTTATCCCAGAATCTGCCATTTTAAATCACTCTCACATTGGTCCTATTATCAGCTGTTGTATGAATATCAGCTGGTATATCTTCCATAATTTGATAGCTGATAAAAGAGGGGAGTTCTAACCTGTGCTCCAAGCTTTTGATACAAATCCTCAGCTCCAGGTCTACCTGTGTGGGAACATTATTTGATTAAAGTGAAAGTCTACAGAATGTGGCCGATAGATATTTGTAGAAAGCATTTTTTCAATTTTATTTTATTTTATTTTATTTTTTATTTTATTCTATTCTATTCTATTCTATTCTATTCTATTCTATTCTATTTTATTTTATTTTATTTTATTTTATTTTATTTTATTTTATTTTATTTTATTTTATTTTATTTTATTTTATTTTATTGTTGACAGTATTATAGATGTCCTCCAATTCCCACCCTCCTTAGTCCCCCTCCTCTAAGCCCCCACCTCACCCCAGGCCTCCCCCATACTATTGTCTGTGTCCGTTGGTTATGTATATATGTACAAAAGTTCTTTGGTTAGTCTCTTTCCATCTCCCAGCCCCTAACCCGCCTCAGAAATACGTTAGCCTGTTCCATGAATCCATGCTTCTGGGCCTGTTTTGTTAGTTTATTATGATCATTAGACTCCACATATAAGTGAGATCATGTGATATGTGTCCTTCTCTGACTGGCCTATTTCATCCAACATAATATTCTCCAGCCCCATCCATGCTGTCACAAAGGGTAAGAAATCTTTTTTATGACTTCATAGTATTCCCTGGTGTAAATGTATCACAACTTTTTTATCCACTGTTGGGCACTGGGCTGTTTCTAGATTTTAGCTATTGTAAGTAATGGTGCTATGAACATAGAGGTGCATATATTCTTTCTAATTGGTGTTTTGGGATTTTTAGGATATATTTCCAGAAGTGGGATATTGGTCAAATGGCAGTTCCATTTTTAATTTTTTGAGGAAACTCTATAGTGCTTTCCACAGTGGTTGTACCATTCTGTATTCCCACCAGCAGTGTACTAGGGTTCCCTTTTTCCTCCATCCTCATCAGCATTTGCTGTTTGTTGATTTATTGATGGTAGGTAGCCATTCTGGCAGGTGTGAGGTGATACCTGATAGCTATTTTACTTTACATCTCTCTGATGACTAGTGACTTTGAGCATTTTTTCATATGTCTATTGGTCATCTGTATGTTTTTTTTTGAGGAAGTGTCTACTCAAGTTTGTTGCACATTTTTTAATTGGATTGTTTGTATTTTTGTTAAATTGTATGAGTTCAAAGTTGAAGGGATTACAATTCTGGATATCAAATTATACTATAAAGCTTTTGTATTCAAAACAGCCTGGTTTTGGCACTAGAACAGGCATATAAACCATTGCAACAGAATAGGGAGAAATAACCCATGCCAATATGATTAATATTTGACAAAGGAGGCAAGTGCATATAATAAAGATAGTCTCTTCAATAAATGGTGTTGGGAAAAATGGACAGGTACATAAAAAAAAGAAAAGAAAAGGCAAATAGATTACCATCTTACATTATACAGAATAATAAACTCAAAATGAATGAAATACTTAAATGCAAGACCCAGAACCATATAACAATCCTAGAAGAAAACATAGGCCGTAAAACTGAAGACATCTCACTTAGCAGAAATTTTGTCGATGCATCTCCTAGGGCAAAAGAAACAAAGGAAAAAAAAATAAATGGGGCTACATCAAACTAAAAAGCTTCTGCACAGAAAAAGAAGCCATCCTCAAAAATGCAAAGGGAACCCAGTGTAGGGGAAAACATATTCACCAAGGTTACATCTGATGAGGGGTTAATTTCAAATAGAAAGCCTGTTTTATGCCAGATCTGCATCAAGGCTAAAGGGTTAGTACTCCTGGTCTGACTCTCATTGCTTAGTTATCTTCTCTTGGAATGAACAAAATAGGAGGACATTAAGATATTGATCTGAGTTCACTCTTTATTGATTTTCTAACTTCAATTATGATGTTTCTTCTGTCTAGGATTCATGCTTAATAAATGACTCTGAAATTCATTTGATTTTTTTCTCCTGAAATATTTTATTAAAAAGATAACATACCTTACAATTGTTTGTATTTTAAGACTGAGGAAATATTGTATGTGATGTAGTGGTGAATTTCAATGAAAGACTGCATTTTTCAGTTCAATTTAGCAAATATTTAGTTGTCACATAATAAATGCCAGTCATTGTTCTATATTGGGCTATAGTACTGAAAGGTGAAGACTCATTCAAAAAGACTTTGTATTACTTCCTCTGATTTCAACCCCAAATCCTTTCTTATTTAGTGGATTCTAGGCAGGCCCACAACAGGTACGTGAGAATATATAGTACTTTATTAAAATGCTAAATAAAAATTAAAATAAAAAAAAATTGCTGTCTTCCAACTGCAGGAATACCCTGCATGCTCTGTTAAAGTACTTCCATGTCAGGTATTGTCTTAAGGAAGAAGAAAAAGACCTGAGAGCTTAGGATAGTCATTGTTTAGATGACTATCTAAACGCTGCTGAAAACTGAAATGTGCCTCTTAAAATCATAGCTGAGAACTGCTATTTGGGTGGTAACCTGACAAACATTTCAGTCCCTGTCCACCAGGGGGTGCGGCTTCCCAACACAAACACATTTCCTGTGTGAAATGCAGGTTTAGATTTGTAATTTCGCGGTGATTTCAGCATTTCTTCATGTTAAGAGTCAAGAACAATATTCAGATGACACTGTAGAGATGAACTCTTCCCTGGGCTTAGTGGCTGTGGTACTCTTAGTGCTTGGTAAGTAACATACCTCTTTAAATATGGATTATTTCTTCTAGTATGTCAGCAAATTCTTTAACTTTAATTTTAGTTAAGAGCTTCATGCCCAAGGTGACAGAGTTCTGTTTTATTTTTCTTCAGGACGAACCCATGGAGACTCGGTGACCCAGACAAAAGGCCAAGTGACCCTCTCAGAAGGGGCTCCCCTGACTGTGAACTGCTCCTATGAAACCACATGGTACCCTGCTCTTCTCTGGTATGTTCAGTATCCCGGAGAAGGTCCACAGCTCCTCCTGAAAGCCACAAGGATAAATGAGAATGGAAGCAGCAAAGGATTTGTAGCCACATACCGAAAACAACCAAATGCCTTCCACTTGGAGAAAGCCTCAGTTTGCCAGTCAGATTCTGCCATGTACTACTGTGTGCTAAGTAACACAGTGACAGCCACTGCAGGGGTAGCTGAGCACAAACTCTGAGCAAGGAGCCTGGCTGCTGAGTGTCTGTGACGGTTTGATCACTATGGTGGATTTTATTATGAAATATCAAATACAAAGTACATTTAATAAAAATTTCCAATATTTTATGCACATTAATAGAATTGCTAGGATAATTAGACTTCCATATGTACAGGGATATCTAAGAAAAGGAAGTCTTTTATTTAGAAAACAATGCACTAAAACCTGGAAATAAAAGTATTAAATTAGTTAATATATATTAAACGTATTGATATGGCTCTACATTTCTTTTTATGATACAATTAGTATGATAAGTACAACCAATGGACAGAAAACTCTGGGGAGGAAGGGTGGGGGGCAAAAAAAATCAATAAAATATATTTAAAAAAAGATAGGATATTAAAAATGGCCTTCCTAATAAATAAATGGGAGGTTTATAAGCAAGACAGTTAAAGACTGCCTTGACTCAACTTTTTACTAAATCCTTGAGCACAAAATTATTACACACAGTTTTTTTATTGATTTCAGAGAGGAAGGGAAAAGGAGAGATAGATAGACATATCAATGATGAGAATCATTAATCAGCTGCCTCCTGCACACCCCCTACTGGAGATCAAGTCCACAACCTGGACTGGCATAGAATCTGGGACCTTTCAGACCAATGTTCTATTCACTGAGCCAAACCAGCTAAGGCAGTGGTCAGCAAACTCATTAGTCAACAGAGTAAAATATCAACAGTACGATTCAAATTTTTTTTGAGAGACAAATTTTTTAAACTTAAACTTCTTCTAACACCACTTCTTCAAAATAGACTCAGTCAGGTTGTGGTATTTTGTGGAAGAGCCACATTCAAGGGGCCAAAGAGCCACATGTGGCACTTGAGCCTCGGTTTGCCCACCTCGGGGCTAGGGCAACACACAGTTTTGACTGATGAGTGTTCCCCATCTCTTTTAATGTGTTTTTAGGGGGTTTAGAAATGAACTTTTAGAAATAATTCATAAAAGATTCTGAATTGTAAAAGAATGAGGGTTGAGAGACAACTGATAAAAATGTAAAAGTTGTTATTAACAGTTGGCTTCCTTATGCTCTGCTATATCAGGTATAGAATTATCTTAATTTTAGTTTCATCCCTTTCTATAAATCTTAGTTTCTCCTTAATGCTTCATCTCTGATAATTTTCCTTTTTTTTTCTTCCTATGTGAGTATTAATTTTTGAACCTCTGTCTTTTTTCTTAGATCTTACCTTGTAAGAGTTAACTTAATTCCCTGACTTAGTGTTCTCTTGGAGCCCCCTTAGGCTGTCCCTTCAGCAGCACTGACCTTCCTTTGGGATAGCTCCTTGGTGGGTGTGGTGGATTCAGTGAGCAGGCAGATGGGGCTTTAGTCTTTGTGCATGGGGCAGCAGGAAAAATCCCATCCAAGGTGCTCAACTTTCTTGGTTGTTTTCTTTTAGGATTTTCTTTTAAGTAATATGTAGCAAGATTTTAAAACTTTGATTCAATCAAATAATTGTGTTTTATACATGTTTTGATTACTGATATATTTGGACTTATTTCTAATATTTTGGTTTTGTTCCACATGCTCTTGGTGTCTTCTGTGTCATTGAAAATTTTTTTTTCTCTCTGCTGCTTTGAAAAATGTGAGATGTTTTCTTTCCAGTAACCTTAAATTATTTGTGTGTGTGTGTGTGTGTGTGTTTGTGTGTGTGTGTGTTATTCTATAATATTTCCCCTTGCTATATCTTGAAATATGGTAGCAATCATACTTGAGTAAAAACTACTGTTTGAATTTTAACCCTACTATTCTGACTTCAACTTTCACTTACTTGCTTTGTTCATTGTGTGATTGGCTTAGGGAGGATGAGTTCAAGTTCTGGGCAAGGTTACAGGCAGAACTTTCTTTTTCATTAAAGAGCCAGCCCAGGTACACTTAGTAGTTATCTCGATGCTGGCCTCAAAAACAATGCTGTTCTATCCAATTTAAAAAAATGCACCTGGCATGGTATTGAGACTGTGGGTATATCTGGTCTCTGGCCTGCAAGGTCCGACAGCTAAATTTATCTTCATCATTCTTTAAACGGGCTAAAGCAAACTAGAAAGCAACATTTTATGTAGGAAGAACAGCAGAAAATTCCAAACAACAGTTTGTTGTAGAATGGGGGTTTTCCTTCTCAGAACCTTTAAAAATAACTACCTGCCCCTAAAGCCTCGCAGTTGTTTGGAGTCCTTCTGCGTGCGGTACTCTTATGCCTGCCCTGGCCAGTTCAATAAATCCTTGTTTGCTTTTTTAAATAAATTATCAGCCTCCGGTGGTCTTATTTTGAACCCAGGTTCGACCCCACAACATTTGGAGGCCCCCAGCGAGATACCTGAAAGAGAGGAGAGAGGGACCCCCCAGAAGGGGCAGGAGGCTTGTCCTCCACAGGAGGCTCTCCCTCCTTTCGGGGACCTTAGCCGGAGAAGCCGCAAGGATTTATTGAAAAAGAGAAGACCCGTCTTATAAGGTAAGGCGCCCAGGTTATGGTTGAGATCTCAAAAGGGTAAGAGTCCTTGGAGGGCTGGACGTCGCTTAACCTCCAGGCTCTGGCTGGAGGACACGACGGTGTCCTCGGCCCTGGAGGACACTATAGTGTGTGTCCTCGGCCCCAGGTGTCGGGACGGGTTGTCTTATGTTTTGTCATGTTTGTGTCAGGCCTATTTGTTTTGTGTTTTGTGTTTTGGTCTCCATCAAAATGGGTCAAGGTCTTTCAGTGTCTCTGTGTTCCCCTCTACAGTGTTTTTTGAAAAATTTCCAGGACTTCAAGAAACGGGCGGATGACTACGGCTCTGATGTTAATGCTTTTGATTTAACCACTCTTTTTCCCAGGTCAACACTGGTGTGTAGGATAACTTTCCCCTCACGGTTTCTAGAATATTGATCTTGTTTCTTTTGTCCAACATGAGTGCCATTTCTGTTTAGCTGAAACACTGTAATAGTACTTGTTTACTAAAAGGGTATAAGTACAGACGTTTGTTTGATGTTTTATTTGTTTGCTTGGGTATAATTTTTTGTTCATATAAGTGTGAAAATCTGTAAAAAAAAAAAAAAAAAAAGAGAGAGAGAGAGAGAGAGAGAGAAAGAAAGAAACCTTTAATTTGTTTAAAGCTGAGTGCTCTGACGGCTAGCAAACTACCCCGAGTGGCCACTGGGATTCCTTTTTCCCAGGGGTGCTTTGCTTTCTGTCAGAGGGGAATCGGCCCACCTAACAGGATTTATATGTTTATTAATTTGAAGGTATGAAATTATAACAATTGTGGTACAAAAAGTTAAAAGCAGAGACAGAATTCTAAAATTAACTATTTACAAGAAGGAAGCTTGAGCTGGCAAAGTTGCCAAGTCTGCCCAGCAAGCTCAAAAAACTAAATGAATCTTATTTCTGCCACCACCCAGTCTTGATCAGTGGTGGAGGAACTGTTTGTTTCAATCGATCAACTTAAGTTTGATGTGATTAATGATTATAGTACATTGTAAAATCTTTAAAAGAAAAGGAAAATATTTTGAGGGCAGCTTGGTCCTTCTGTGTGTATGTCAACTCTTAAGTTATAGTTTGAAAATCAGTAATATTAATGGAAACACACTCAGAAGAGCTTTTCAAAAAGTTCAGGGAGTCTGATTGCAGTGTAGGGGTCACCAGTTCCCCCACACCACCTTAGTTAGCAAGAGGCAAGCGGCGAAACGCCAGATGAAAACGCCTCGCCTGGGTGGGAGCTCCTCCTTCACCACCTGGGACCCGCGCACTCCCTGCCTCCGCCCACCTCCAGGGGTTGTTTTGAGTATTTGGAAGCTGATGTGGCTAGGAGAGAAATTCCTTTGTGACCCCCTGCACCCCAGTGAGATCCCAAACCCCGGGGTGACTACTTGGACACTTTTCACCGTGTTCTGTTTGGGGGCTTAAAAGCGCAGTTAGAAATTCTCCCATTCCCCCTTTTCAGGCTTATCAGAATCTGAGATCCTCACCCTGGACCACGCCATTTGGGCACAGTTCCTGAACTTTTGGCCTTAATTCAGGCCCTTTGATGGGGACACAGTGCATCCCCTGGGAAAGAGGGTTACCAACTCCAGCCAGAAAGGACATTATTTTAGCCTTATTTGAGGCCATCTGACTCCCAAAGGCAGTTGCAATAGTGCACTACAAAGGACATCAGAAAGGGAAGACAATTAAAGCCAGAGGAAATAGAGCCGCAGACCAAACTGCTAAGGAAGATGTCCAAAAACCAGTGAGGCCTTTACAAGTCTTAGTAACCCTGCCACCAGACCCCCACCTCTACCAAACTAGAGGAGGAATTGGCTGAACAGAAGCAAGCCATCAAAGGACCAAATGGTTGGTGGACCCTACCAGATGACAGACTGTTGGTCCCAGAGGCTCTAGGTCGGACGTTAGTTGCCCAGTTACACCAGGTTACCCACTTAGGTGTCATCAAAACTTCTGAACTTCTGTAAATGTTAAGGTAGGAGGGTCCCCCTGGGAATTTGGGCCCCCAGAGAAATTTCCCAGGAGAGCATTGGGAAGTAGATTTCACAGAGATTAAGCCACCAGCATTGAGGTACAAGTACATACTAGTTTTTATAGACACCACTTCTCAGGTTAGGTTGAAGCATAGGACAGAAACTGCCTCTATAGTAATCAAAAAATTACTCCAGGAGATTATACCTAGATTCGGGCTGCCAGTAGTCATAGGATTAGATAACAACCCAGCCTTTGTCGCAAGATATCTCAAAATATAGCTCAAGCCTTAGGACAGGCATGAGCAAGACTCTAAAAAGTTTAATTAAATTTATCCTAGAAAATGGTGAAAACTGGACCAACCTCCTGCCCTTCGCCCTCTTATAGGCCAGGTATACCCTCTACCGGGAGAGGTCCCCCCCCCCCCTTTTTTTTTGAGATCATGTATGGTAGACCTCCCTCATCCTTCCCAGGGTCAGGGAGAAACTGAAAGCTGAAATTCATAACCATTCCCTTGCTCAAGTCCTTACAGGCTCTTTAGTTTACCCAGAGAGCCACCCATAAACTTGTTTCAGATGCACTGCCAGTGCCCACCGCGGACCCTGTACACCCCTTCCAGCCCGGAGACTCTGTGTGGGTAAAGAAGTTCACTGCCCAAGGACTCACCCCAACACTGTTACCCTGAGCACGCCCAGGACTATTGAAGTAGACGACACCCAGACCTAGCTACACCACTCCCAGTTCCTGCACAGAAAACGGCCTGAATCCTGGCAACCAGCAGCCTCACCAGTAAGATCCCTAGCCTAGGTTCCACACAGGCCAGGAGGAGACTTGATGCCTATAGGAGGGGAACTGGACTTCAGTGAGGACAGTACTGATGGGAACTGTGGTACTAGGGGTTTTGGTAACTGCAAGGCAGACTCAAAAGAAGATGACTTTCTTGGTTCTGAGGGTTGAACAGTTAAGTAAGGAGAGCAATAGCATGTGAGCAAGTCCAACTGCAGACAGGAAAAATGAGGAGATAGTTAATGAAATATGGTAACAATCATACTTGGATAAAAATTGCAGATACTACCAAGCTTAGATAAGAGAATGAAAAGCCTAGTTGCTAGAAATACTGACTGTATACAGGTAAATGTTAAGGTAGGAGGGTTCTCCTGGGAATTCGGGCCCCAGAGAAATTCCCCAGGGGAGCATTGGTAGATGGATTTCGCAGAGATTAAGCCACCAGCATTGAGGTACAAGTACATACTAGTTTTTATAGACACCTTTTCGGGTTAGGTTGAAGCATACCCCACTAGGATAGTAACTGCCTCTATAGTAGTCAAGAAATTACTCCAGGAGATTATACCTAGATTTGGGCTGCCAGTAGTCATAGGATCAGATAACAGCCCAGCCTTTGTAGCAAGGTATCTCAAAGTATAGCTCAAGCCTTAGGACAGACATGATCAGGACTCTAAAAAGTTTAATTAAATTTGTCCTGGAAACTGGTGAAAATTGGACCAACCTCCTGCTCTTCGTCCTCTTATGGGCCAGGTGTACCCTATAATGGGAGAGTCCCCCCTCCCCTTTTTTTGAGATCATATATGGTAGACCTCCCTCCATCCTTTCCCAGGATCAAGGAGAAACTGAAAGCTGGAATTCATAAGCATTCCCTTGCTCAAGTCCTTACAGGCTCTTTAGTTTACCCAGAGAGCCACCCATAAACTTATTCCAGATGCACTGCCAGTACCCACCGTGGGCCCTGTACACTCCTTCCAGCCCAGAGACTCTGTGTGGGTAAAGAAATTCACTGCCCAAGGACTCACCCCAACCTAAAAGGGATGCTACACTGTTACCCTCAGCACGCCTACGGCTGTTGAAGTAGACGGCACCGAGACCTGACTACACCACTCCCAGCTCCTGCACAGAAAACAACCTGGATCCTGGCAACCAGCGGCCTGACCGTGAGATCCCTAGCCTAGGCTTCACGCAGGCCAGGAGGAGACTTGATGCTTGCAGGAGGGTATCTGAACTTCAATGAGGACAGTACTGATGGGAACTGTGGTACTAGGGGCCTTGGTAACTGTAAGATTTTTGTTAACCAGTGAGAAAGTCCGGGGCTAAGTAAGGCTAAATATGCAAGGGGACTGGAGAGCAAGAACCAAACAAAGAATACCCTTAAAGGAAGTAGGATGAGTCAATGATTTCACTCATGCACATAAACCAGTGGGGAATGAAATATGGTAGCAATCATACTTGGATAAAAACTGCTGTTTGAATTTTAACCCTACTATTATGAATTCAAATTCTAAGCAAAGTTACAGGCAGAACTTCCTTTTTTTTTTTTTTTTTTTTTAAATTAAAGAGCCAGCCCTATGTGCATGAGTTATATTGATGCTGGCCTTAACACCTGGTATGGTTTTGAGATTGTAGGCATATCTGGTCTCTGGCCTACAAGGTCAGAAAGTAACATTTTGTCTAGGAAGAACAGCAGAAAATTCCAAACAACAGTTTGTTGCAAAATAGGGGTTTACCTTCTCAGAACCTTTAAAAAGAACTACCTGCCCCTGAAGCAGTGCATTCATGTAGAGTCCGCCTGCATGTGGTGCTCTTGTGGCTATCCTGGCCAGATATTTCAATAAATCTTTGCCCGCTTTTTTTTTTTTTTTAATAAATCATCAGCCTCCCATGGTTTTATTTTGAACCCAGGGTTCGACCCCACAACAGTTAATAGCATTTGTGAAAAGTTCATCTCAGTTTTTTGGCTCTGCCATGCTATGTAAACTTCAGAAAGCTGGAGTTAATACTCTAAAAATCTACTGTGAGACTGATTCTCTGAGCAGAGCAGAGGTAAAGGAGTAAGACTATTACTGGTCATTGTGAGCATGGAAGCTCAAGAGTAAACATCACCATAACCTGTTTCAGTTTTTTAATTGTTATGACTAAAATTCAAAAACCTACTGACCCATAAATTATTCCCATACTCCAAATAACCTACCTTTTCATATATCTCTGTGAAATTAGAAGGAATAAAAATAAATGGAAAAGAAGAAAACAAAAGGAAAATAAGGAACAAAAAATAGCAGAAGAGAGAGGACATTATTTAATTTGACTAGCAAAATGTGGTTGGATCAGAATCAGCTATGAGGATCAGCAGAGTGCCCAGGAGTTGGACAGGATAATGGGAGAGGTGGAAATTATGTACACATTTTATTTTTCACCAAGAAGATTTTGTTGAAGTTATTTTCTCTGCTGATGGTGACTGTATGTCCTGGCTTCTAGAATTCTCCTCATTTCAAGAAAATCATTTACTTCTGTAATACACCATACATACTATGCTATCATTTTCCTTGATCAGAATTTTCATGTAACTGAATTCAAAAATTTCTCTGTCAAACTATGCAACCTAGGAACTGGATCATTCTTCCTAGGATTGTACAAGTTTCTGCATAATTCATTGAAACCCTGATAAACTAGGAATACCATCCACCCTTCCTCATATACTCTACCACAAACTTCTCTTACTATGTACCATGTTATAAGAAAAATCACCAGCTAATACCTTCACCTATTGGAAGCATTGACTGCTACAGTCCTGTACTGTTTGTATTCACGATTTTGGAGAGGTGACTGTGCCATCTCACTGGGCCAATGTGGGTGGAGTTTGCTGTTAAGATGAATGACAGAGCTGAGATGTGATTGGTCCTCAATGAGTCTGGTGAAACACACTGAGTGAAGGACTAAATTTGCCTTGGTCCAGGACTCTACTCCCTCCAGAGCAGGGACAAAGGCACCACAGCACCTTGGCAAGAAGTCATGGAGAGACACCTGGGGGTTCTGCTGGGGCTTCTGTGGGCCCAGGTTTGCTGTGAGTTGGGGTGTCCCAGATGGGGAGCCAGGGAATGTTCCACAGCTGACTGGGGTGGGGGTGGTTGTCCAGGCGAAGAGGAGGGTGGAGGGGGAGCTGACACAGAGCTCCCACTTTGGTGTTTCTTGGGATACTGCACAGGTTTGAAAACTGCATCAGTCACCCCAGTGACCTCATATGTGTTTGTTTTTCTCTTTCCAAGCAGGGGTGAGAGGGATGAAGGTGGAGCAGAGTCCTTCAACCCTGAGCCTCCAGGAGGGAACCAGCTATTCTCTGAGGTGCACCTTTTCTACCTCAGTGCTCAGTATGCAGTGGTTCAGACAGAATCCCAGGGGCGGCCTCATCAATCTATTTTATTTAGCTTCTGGGACGAAGCACAATGGAAGGTTAAGTGCCACACTGCATTCTAAGGACCTGTACAGTACCCTGAACATCACAGCCTCCCGAATGGAGGACTCAGCCTCCTACCTCTGTGCAGCGGATGCACAGTGCTGCCAGGTGATCTGCAGCCTGTACCCAAACTGCAGCTGGGCCTGCAGCCCCACCCCTTCCATGGGCAGGCATGTTGCCCCACTTTTGGCTTTGCACATTTTGGGTTTTCAAATTTATGTTCTAGAATTTTTTTTTCTCCCAAAATTAGACTCTTTAGTACTATCATTTCATTTGATTTCCCGTCCTTTTCTCCCCAGAAATATCTTTCCAGGTAAAAAGCTTTAATGTGTAACAATTAAAACAATTGATAAAGATACCAACATCCAATGTCCTCCTAAAATAGACCCCCTTGCAGGTAATATATATATAAAACACATAAATTACTCTGCTGGAAAAGGTTTGGAAAAGTATAACGTCATCAAGAAGTAGAAAGAAATGAATCATTTTTTTTTTTTTAGATGACAGATTTTTCTTTCAAAGAAAAAAAAAAAGGAGCCTATGTAATAGTTTTTAAAGTTTATATTAGGCTTATTGACTCTTGAAAACAATAAATATAAGAAAAATAATTTGTTTGAAGATCAGGAACTCAATTTAGATTATCACATATATTATCTATCTTAGTTCTGATAACATCCTGTAAATAAGAACACTTTGTCCTTTCATGCCTGAATAAAGTGAGGATTGTAGAGCCCAAATGAGTTGTATGAAATCACAATATTCCTAAATTAGTGAAGTTTGGGTGACCTGAGAACTTACATTCTGAGCTACCTGGTATGGAACACTGTTTCGCATCACCTAATTGAAAGAATTTCTATGGATACTTTTGTACAACATGTTTACATACATCACTAACAAAAAATATTCATTTAGGTAATTTCTATTTTTAAATATATTTTATTGATTTTTTACAGAGAGGAAGGGAGAGAGACAGAGAGCCAGAAACGTCGATGAGAGAGAAACATCGACAAGCTGCCTCTTGCACACCCCCTACCAGGGATGCGCCCGCAACCAATGTACATGCCCTTGGCGGGAATTGAACCTGGGACCTTTCAGTCCGCAGACCGATGCTCTACCGCTGAGCCAAACCGGTTTCGGTGGTAATTTCTATTTTTTAAAAATAAATTTACTGGGGTAACATTGATTAATACAATTATAAAAGTTTTAGGGGTACAATTCTATATACATTGTCTGTATATTGTATTGCATGTTCACCACCCAGACTCTAGTCTCCTTCTGTTGCCATATATTTGACCCCCTTTACCCTATTCATCTTCCCTGCAACCGCCTTCCCTTCTGGTAACCACCATTGTGTTGTCTGTGTCTATAAGGTTATTTATTTGTTTTGTTTGTTCATTTGTTGCTTTCTATTTTATGTCCCACATATAAATGAAGTCATATGGTTTTTGTCCTTTTCCATCTGACATTTTCACTTAACACAACACTCTAAACATCATCCACATTATTGTAAAATGCAATATTTTATCCTTTTTATGGCTGAGTAGTATTCCATTTTAACTATGTACCAGGACATTTAGGTTGTTTACAAGTCTTGTGAGTAATGCTGAAATGAATATAGGGGTACAGCACCATATGATTCCATTCCTTAGATTTCACAATGTGGAATCTAATGAACAAATCAGTGAAATGGTGAAACATACTAAGTGTAGGAACAAAATTTGCCTTGGTCCATGACTCTGCTATAAGGATGAACTAACAAGCAAAATAGAGACAGAATCATAGAGAGATACTATACTGTAAGCTGTGGGAGGGAATTGGCAGGCTGGTTTGGGGTGGAGGAATTGAGCAAAAAAGAAAAAAGAAAAAAAAAAACAACTTATGGACATGGACAACAGTGTATTGATTATGGGGAAGGGAAAGTAAGGAAAGATGGAGCATAGTATGGGTGGGATAAATGGTGATGAACAGAACTTGGGGTGGTGAACACACAATACAGAGTACAGATGATGAGTGATGGAATTGTGTACTTGAAACTTGTATAATTTTGTTAGCCAGTGTCACCCCAGTATATTCAAATAAAGGAAAAAGTAGCTCCTACTGAGGAAGACTATAAAAATTATATTAAAAATTTTAGAGGTTCAAGAATGCTTAAATATCTGCTGGCCCAATCTTATTTTACAAAGACAAAGAAGAAATCCAAGATGCAAATATGAAACAATTAGTAAATGAGTTGGGAGTAGAAAGAAATTAGATTATCTCACTTCCTCTTTAGCATTCTTTATTCTGCTTCCATCTTGCAGGACCATATTTCTGAGCAAGGAGAAATTGTGTAGTGCAAGTCTAACTAGGTAGATCTCTGCAGTCTGGGTGTGGGAAACAATGGTAAATCATTTTAAATTGGAATAGAGAATTCCAATTTGTGTAGCTGTTTGATAACTTGGGCAGGAAAGGAGACTAAGGCTGAGCCCCTGTTACTGTATCAGTAACCAGACCATCACTCACTAGCTTCTGTAAGAGAAAGCTAAGGTGATTGTATCATCTTCCACACACAGATGTATTTCTAAGGACTCTCCTGGAAGTAGCTCATATATTCATTATCCCAAGTGGACATTCCCTAAAGGCAGGATATGAGGATAATAAAAATAAATCACATATTTTCAGCAAGAACATAATTGGAGTTGGAGATCTCATGCAGCTTGAAGTCCTTGGATATGCTAGATAAAGACTTTCCAGGTCAGCACATTAACAATAAGCAAAACAATATCATATGAAGTAATCATGAAACTGTGACTATTGCCCAAGGAATGGCTGTATCTGTGCTGTGGTAAATATAAGAAACCCTGGTTTTCATATGAATGCTCACATTTGCACCATTTCATTTAGTACTGTATGCCATACCTCAAAAGGGCAAACATTGTCCTAAGTATCTGTCTCTGAAAAAGAGGAAAATATGCCAAAAGAAGGGTTGAGAAATCATATTGTAGGGCAGAGAGTGAGAGAATGGAAGATCTTCAAAACCAGGAAATTTTATATACATAAAAACATACATTATGCCTGAAACTAATTTGGCTCAGTGGTAGAGCGTCGGTCTGCTGACTGAAAGGTCCCAGGTTTGATTCTGGTCAGGGGCATGTATGTTGGTTGCGGGCACATCCCCGATAGGGGGTGTGAAAGAGGCAGCTGGTCGATGTTTCTCTCTCATCGACGTTTCTATCTCTCTATCTCTCTCCCTTCCTCTCAGTAAAAAATTAATAAAATATATTTAAACAAATAAACAAACAAAAAACATACATTATGTATATACACTTATATTTATATAATACTAGAGGCCCAGTGTATGAAATTCATACTGGGTATGGTCCCTTGGCAGGTTGATTTGTGTGGCAACCGGCAGGGTGATCAGGGCCCCTGCTCACACTTGCCTTGGCCTAGCAATGCCAGATCACTTGTCCTGCCCCCTACCATCAATCACTGCCTGTGGGGTGACTGATTGGGTGATCAGGGCCACTGCTCACACCCTTCTAGTCCTGGTGCCACCTGCTTACCTGCTCCACCATCATCCTGTGGTTTTGCTCTCATTGATGCCCATTAGGGCCAGTATTGCCTCTATTGCTGTTCACTGCCAGTGGCCACATCACTGATGCCCACCATGTTCCACATTGCCCCCTGCTGGTCAGCGCACATCTAACTCCTGGTTGGTCAAACTCCTGCCTGTGGGGACAATTTGTATATTAGCCTTTTATTATACAGGATATTGATCTTACATTTTCACCACAGCTGTGTTTATAAATCTTTAAAGGTGTGAGATTTGGAAGAAAGATACGATTTATTTGTAATTCTAGAGGAACAGAGTGTTAAAATCTCAGGATAGGAGCTCCACTCCTGGAAATGAGGCAGTCTTGGTTCTCCAAGGACCATTTCTCATGGCCAGTTCTTTCAGTTAAGTTTCTGTTTGTCCCTTAGTGTACACAGGCGACATTAACTCTCCTCTAGATTTATTCTCACAGAAGTAATTCATAAAGTTTCAAGAAAATAAAGTGGGCAAGAAAGGGTTTTGGCAGAGAAAGATAATTCTGGAAATTCACAGGACTAAGGGACGTTTTCAATATCTTGGGGAAAGAATATTTTAGTGGAGTTTGGAAATTAAGTGACAGGCAATGGAATTTGATCCAGCAATGGCCAGGGGAGTAGGATTATATGCTAGAAGAGTCAGCCTATACTTTAGAAGAAATTCCATTAAACATACGAGTCAGTAATTGCATTTTAGGATATGGCACCTGTTTTGATATGAGAAAATGAAGCCACCCTAATAATAGAGATAAATGGGTTTATATTTTCTGAATCTGCATCATGATATATTCTCAGATGCTATATTATTTCAACATTTTGAATAATATAAAATATAGCATTGGAAAAGATTTATTAAAGCATGTCAGATATCTCATTGCAAAGCAACACAATCTATGGGTCAAATTGTTTCCTATGTTTGAAATATAATAACCCATGGAAGGTAACCCTCTGCTCCTTTATCATCTAGATTAAATGTTGTACTTTCATCGCAGTCATTATTGATGGAAGATGCCTCATGTTGACTGTTGGTACTGTCAGTTCTCTAGGGATAGCAAGGTCAGAGGCAAGACCAGCTTAGAGGAGCAGTGTGAGCCAGTAGGCACTTGCAATATTCAGTGATCTCCCCCCCTTGTCCTCTGTTGTTTGAGTTGCATGTTCTTTTTTAACAGTATTTTTCTTCAAAACAGAAAGTGGTGATGACAGATTTAGCTAAAAAGGAATGTTTTATATTTTCTTTGTTGAAGAGAGTGCTTCCCTGATTTCAAACATGTAAACCCAGGACATCGTTGAAGAAATACTCAGCAGCATCTGCCTCCTTACAGCATATTAATGACTCATTATGTGCAGGGATAGCAATCTTGATATCTACATTCTTACTTAATATCTTGTCTAAAAACTAATTTGTTTCACTTATTGCTGACTTTGCATGCCTGAGTCTCTCATAGGAAACAGGGTAAGAACATTGAACAGCAACCTCAGTAGTTGTGAATGGAACCACAAGATGGCAGTGCACCTCTGCTGATGCAGGACATGTGGAGGGTGCAGCTTAGTGGATTCTGCATAATAGGCTTTGGCAGAAGCACAGTCTTTTTCTTATTGGCTGTGTAGAATGTGAGAAAGCCTCTGACTGTCAGAGGAAAGGAGGGATAACTTGACAACAGCAGTAGCTCCCCTGGCTGTGATTGCAGGTCCACAATTGACCCTGAGTGGGAAGAACGATGAAGACGTCCATTGGAGCTTTGTTCATGTTCCTGTGGTTGCAGCTGGACTGTGAGTTGAGGGTTTATGGGAAACAGAATATATTAGTGGATATTCTTTAGAAGCAACTGGCTTTATTCAGGAGTCCTTAGTTATTGTGGAAAAATAAAATTCTGAAGCATAATGATCTGGTTACTCTTTCTCTGACTCTTTCTTTCTGCATAGGGGTCAGCCATGGAGAGAAAGTGGATCAGCATCTTTCCACCCTGAGTGTCCAGGAGGGAAACACAGCTGTTATCACCTGTTCTTATTCGGACAGCCTCTCAGACTACTTTCCTTGGTATAAGCAAGAACCTGGAAAAGGTCTCCAGTTTCTTATATACATTCGTTCAAGGGTAGACACAAACCCAGATGAAAGACTCACTGCTTTCTTGAATAAGACGGCCAAACATCTCTCCCTGCACATCGCAGACACCCAACCTGGAGACTCAGCCGTCTACTTCTGTGCAGCGAGTACACATTGCTTCCCTGGCACCTGCATCCTGTACACAAACCTGCGAGTGGGGCAGCCCCCTCTGCCTGGGACAGACCTTCAAGCACAGCATTTGTCTTATTGCTTATTTGCAATTGGAAAATAATGTATTGATATAAAACACTTAATAAGAGATACATCTGAAGAAAACCCAGAAAAGGTTAGTTCATATGGGTGGGTGATTGTTGCATAATGGATTCTTGAAGTGAGTTATTAATGTTAAATTTTGAAACTTAGGCCTTAAAGATGACTTTATATTTGCTATTCAATGTCCTATCCTATAAAAAAGCCCTTATCAGCAATATCACAATCTTTTAAATGTTGTGTTTTGAAAACAGCATTTTTAATTTTTTTTCCTGATTCTAAATTATTATATGACAAATATAGAAAATATGCATAATATAAAGATGCAAAATTGATAATTATGTAAGCAAATAACATTGCTAACAGTAAAAATACATTTCCATCCATTTTAAATGTATTTTTTCATTGAATTTTATTTCTTGAATTGAGCATTTCCATTTCATCACGACTTGTCCTGCAACACCTGCCATTTAATAGTTCTGTGAGAATTTTTAGTAAATTACAGATTTATATTTTCTTCTACATTTGTTACAAAAATGTGACAGTTTTTTTCTATATGTTCTGACCACTTTATTGCTAAAAAAATGTGACATTATTTTTCAGAGCCCAGTGATTGTATTTACTGTGTGTGTTTGAGGAAATCAGGATAAAACACAATTTTAGAAAGTGAGCTAATGATTAAACACAAAGCACTTCTCTTTCACCAAATTCAGTGCATATTTGTTCACATTTATACCCTCAAAGAATTTAAAAGATTGAATTGTAAATTGTTCACTGCTATAGCCTCAGTACTCAACACTAACATTCCCACATAGTTGGTAATTCGTAGATGTTTGTTAAAGATAGAAAGGTGAGTCCTGGTATTTACTCATAATTTTAATTTAAGATTTGTGATATAATTAAATTTATATATTGGTTTGTAAGGATCAAAACTCCTAATGTGTGTATTTGATTATTTCATTATTTAAGAACATATAATTATTTATATTTGTACTACATGTCTTTCTGAATAAAACATTGTTATTTTAAGACAAATCTAGTTTAGACTTGTCATTTTTTGCTTCCATTATGATTCAAATCTTTCTTTCTGGGCTATATAGGAAAAATTTTATAAGTATTTATTGGCTACGTTCCTGTTATTAGTGGAGTTCACTAAAGCATTAGAGTAATAGATCATTTACAGATAGCTTGTGACAAATCTCCTTGCCTCATCTTCATATTTCAATTGAATAAAAATTGCTAACCACAACCTTTTAAAAAAGTCACCTCTTTTACTGTTATGGATAAATAAATGGAATAAATAAAGGATAAATAAATGGAATGAAAAATGTTGCATTAATCATTAATATCCCAATTATCCCACCTGTAGTCCTGGATATGTTATTTTCAAGATCACTTATATCAGGGGTCCTCAAACTTTTTAAAGTGGGGGCCAGATCACGGTCCTTCAGAGAGCTGTAGGGCCGGACTATATGAACTACTAATTCCTACTGTAACACCTCAGCTGAGCTCACTGCCCAAAAAACCTGGCGGGCCGGATCAGACTCCTCTGCGGGCCGCATGTGGCCCGCGGGCCATAGTTTGAAGACCCCTGACTTATATGCTTCCTAAAGAACTGTTGACTGGTATGATGAGATAATTGCTCTGGGCTGAGTTATGGTTGTCAGTTATTAGTTAATTGATTTATTCTTAGAAGAAAAGGCATCACATTGAACCAGATGCACAACAAGGGAACAACATAGGCCAGTATTGTAGCCCAACACCTCAATGACTTTCATTATCTCCTCCCTATAACCACTAGCTCCAGTCCAGTAAAAGCAAGGTGCCTGTTGATTGGTCCATTTCCTGGGAGATAGGAAGAGGGATGCATGATGCATGGCTTTTATTTTATTGGTTTATTCTTCCTAAGCCCAGTAAGAAGTGAGGGAGAGAGGGCACAATTACTATGGACTTAACTGCTTTATCACGTACACATGGGAATTGTTTTATGAAAGAATAAATCCTCTGGTCGGAGATGCAGAGTCAGTACATACTTAGACTCATTCAAACATTAAACCTTCACTGCAGTATTGGTTTTCTCTCTTTTTTGGACAATTCACTACAAACATCATGGCCTTTTTTCCATCCTGCAAAACCAGACTGTGTGTTGACAGCTACCCTATTGCTTGCTTTCCCTAGCTTGGTGCTGACTGCTCAAATTTGTTTGGTGTCACCCAGTCCTGCAGAGTGGGACCCTTTCTGAGCCTACAAATGAGCCATCTGTAGGGGCTGACTCTTGTTGCCCTCCTGTGTGCACTGGTAGCTGCCCACCAAATGGCATGGTGTGTGGGTGAGGCATTGAGCATTGGGGGTGCTCATGGTCCAATAGTGGGAATCTGCTGGCAAGGTGTGTCCAGCATCTCGTGAGCAGGTTCCTGATGTCTGTCTGTCTGAATGTCTGTCTATCTGTCTGTCTGTGCTGCAGTTAATGAGATCTGTTCCCTTTAATACCTACTGAGAGCCTTCGATGCTATTCCTGTGTGCACTGGTAACTGTCCACTTCCCAGCTGGGCAGCTTACCTCAGTACTGAATGGGGCAAGAATCTCTTTGATGAGGCAAGTCTCTTTGGCAGCTTCCCCTAAAGTTTGGAGAGCCAGGGGCACACACACACACAGTCTCACTGTTTGCTCTGGGAATATCAAGGCCCAGGAAATTTCTATTGACATGCACTATGCTGCACAGGGGAAGGCGTGACTAGGGAAAAATGAAATCGGTCCTTTATCCTTTAACATGATACCAATCTAAGATATTTCTGTTCTTACAAAGTGCTTCTCACACAGTGTAACATCTGTGCTAGATCCCTGAGCTTCTCCACAGGCACTCTGTTTAGTGTATAATTGACAACATTGTTTTTTTTGGAGAGTAGAGGAGAGGAAGGAAGATGGTAGAAAATTCCCATTTAACTCTTTTGACCTCAATATTTAAAACACATTTTAAACCCTTACCCAGGATATGTTTTTATTGATTTGAGAGAGAGGGAGAAGTAGATAGATTGTAGAAACATAGATGTAAGAGAGAAACATCAACCAGTTGCCTTTGTAGGGACCCCAACTTTGATCAAACCTGCAACCTAGGAATGTGCCAGAGAGGAGGGTGGTTGCAGAACCAGGTGAAAAAAAAGAAGGGATTAATAAGTACAAATTGGTAGTTATAAAATAGTCACTAGGATGTAAAGTACAGCATAATGAACATAGTAAAATTTTGTAATAAGTATGTATGGTACCTGGTTGGTACTGAAAATATTGGAGAGAACACTTTGTAAAGTATATGATTGTCTAATATGATTCCCTAGTCACACTATAATATACACCTGAAATATAAAAAAAATAATAGTGAATATAAAGGGTAACTGAAAAATTAAATTAAAAGAGTTAGTTAATGCAAAAGGAAGTTTGGGTCGGGTGAGCTCTCAGCCAGTACACAGAGAGTGTGACGTGACCCACAGCAACGTGCTGCACCAGAAACCCTGTTTCCTGTTCTGGGGCAGCAGCAGCTCATAGCTCAGCATTTCTCCTCTCCATCTGTCAGTCACCCCACCTTGCAGAGCCCTGACACTGAAGAAGGAAAAGAAGATATTTTCCACCTAGCGGGAGAACTTGAACATGTTGGTCTCCATTCTTCTGAGGGTGGTCTTAACTTCAATGTGGCTAGGTAAGGATGCCCCAGTGGGAATTAGTCTTCTCTGTGGCCTAACAACAGGGGTATAGGCAGTCTTTTAAGAGTACCCTGGGAAGGAAAGCTGGCTGGGTATAAAAAACATTCTTTCTGTGTGGTATATCTACACAATGGAATACTACTCTACTATAAAAAAGAAGGAACTTTTACCATTTGCAACAGCATATATATTACTGGGGAGCATTATGCTAAGCCAAATAAGCCAGTCAGAGAAAGATAAGTATCTCATATGTGGATATAATGATCAATATAATTTTATGAATAAAAATAGATCCAGAGACAAATGGCAGAGGAAGTGTGTGTGTGTGTGTGTGTGTGTGTGTGTGTGTGTGTGTGTATGTGTGTGTGTGTGTGTGGCGGGGGGAGGGGGCAGGAGAGAGTATTAGAGAACAGTGGAAGGACTTGTATGCATGTATATTAGCTTAACCAATGGACACAGATACCTGGCAGTAGGGGCATGCCCAGAGTGGGGGTCAATTGGGGAAAAAGGAGCGTATATATATATATATATATATATATATATATATATATATATATAAATTATTTTCTGTCCCACATCACTTATCCTGATAACATTCTGTTTTTTTCTTTTTATCCACTGAGGATCCAGTATTGCTCAGAAGGTAACTCAAGGCCGACAAGCAATACTGGTGCAGGAGAAGGAGGCTGTGAGCCTGGATTGCACATATGAAACCAGCGATACAAGTTATAGTCTCCTCTGGTACAAGCAGCTCAGCAGTGGGGCAATGATTTTCCTTATTCATCAGGACTCTTACAGCCAGCAAAATGCCACAGGAGGCCGCTACTCACTGAATTTTCAGAAAGCAAAGAGTTCTGCCAACCTTGTCATCTCAGCTTCACAGCTGGAGGACTCAGCAGTGTATTTCTGTACTCTGAGTGAGCCCACAGTGAGAGGCGTGTTAGAAGGAGGTGTACCAAAACCCCAGGGCTCTGCTTCAGACATCCACCTGCTGTAGGGAACAAGGCGCGGAATGGTAATCACAGAGAGGAAGTGGTCAGGGCTGTGGCAGCACAGGTGTAGGTAGGGTTAGAGGGAAAAGTTCATGGACCATGTATAGAGTTATAATTCATCAAAAACATCAATATCTTTTAAAGTTTGGGTTGAAATAGTTTATTGGACACAAAGAAGAGCCACAACAAACAACTTACTATTTGGTGGCAGTTTGAGCTAAAAGAGTTGACTAAGGAAATTCCGAAACATCTCACTCAAAAATCAGTAAAAGTATATAAAATTGTCAGATTCTTCGTATCAATTTGTTCAATAAATATTGAGTGTATTTTATTTTAAAGGCATTGATTTTAAAAATGAAGGTTATGAAATCTTTCAGTTTTCTTATATTATGCTTTTTTATATTGCTTAATGAGTTAGTTTAATTTATATTTGTTAGCGAGGTAATGTACCCTCAGTTACTTTCTAAGGTGCCTACTATGTGACAAACTTTATGTTCTTCCATCTTATTAATAGTCTAGCATAGAATTGCTCAAGATTTATATGCCTCCCACAAGTCCTACTCATAAAATGATCAATCATTAGTGGGTCTAGGGAAACATTGTGAAGAAGCAGAGTGTGAGTTATTTTTTCTACTCTTGTCCTTAAACTTACCACACTTCTAAAAGCTTTTTGCCATCATGTTGCACATTTGCACACTTCCTTCCCTTTTTCCTTTGTCTTATCAGTGCTCTACAATCCACAAATATTCAAATTCTAATATTTATTCCTTCTATGTCTAACCTCATTGTCTTAGTGCCTTAGTGCCTTTGAATGGTAATGGGTGTTTCATAAGTGACCTTGTATTGTACTCACTCTTATGTTTACACCAGAGATCCGGTGTATGAATTCATGCCTGGGTAGGGTCTGGCCAGCCTGCCTTGATTGGGCCTATCAGACTGGGCCCATTGGAGGGTGGGGCTAAAGGCAGTTGGCAGGTCAGCCCCACCCTTGGTGGAACTCAGGTCAAGGGGACAATTTGCATATTAACCTTTTATTATATAGGATTTGGAAAGCAGATGTGCGCAGTAGAATAAAGAAAAGAAGTGTCTTTAAAATATTTAAGTTATTAACATTTTGCCATTTTAATGTAAATTTTTACCATTTTAGGTGTACAATTGAGTCATATCAAATATACTTACATTGTGGATCAAGAAGCACCACTGTCTCATCTCTAGAACTCTTTTCATCTTGAAAAACTTAAAATTTCTACTCCTTAAACAGTAACACTTGATTCCCCCTATCCCTCCAGCCCCTGGCAACTACCATTTGAGTTCTCATCCTATGATTTTACTATTTCAGATGCCTCTTAAAATTGGACTATTGCACTCTTGGTCATATGTAACTTATTTCACCTAGTATTATATCCTAGTATTATGTTCACCCATGTTGCAGCATGTGTCAGAATTTCCTTCCTTCTTAAGGCTAATATTCCAAGGTCTGTATATACCACATTTGTTTATAAATTCATCAGTTGACAGGCATTTGTGTTGCTTCCAACTTTTGGTGGAAACGTGTATACATATATCAACACTAAGGGTTAATTTCTTTCTTTCTTTCTTTTTTTTTTTTTTTTTTTGAAATTTATACTGAATAATTTGAAGAACTATGGTCCATACTGCTTTATTACAAGCAAATTTATAAAAACAGAAGAAGAGAGTGATAACTAGCCATGCAGGATGTTTCCATTTCCTGTAGATTCACAAAAGTCTGGAAGAGTGAAACACTTTTGCTGCAGTGATTGCTCAATCAAGTGTCTACTACTTGGTCTAAAAGGAATTGTCAAGACACAACCTAGTGGTTTGCCCCTGAATTGCAGTTTTTGTCCTTGTTTTTTCTCATCTCTCTCCTTTTTTCCTGTGGGTGTGTGTGACAAAGCCAAAACTGCAATTATTTAATTCTTTGTTGTTAGTTCCTTTTGCATAAATAAAGAACCTGTTAACATACCGTCTTAAGATATTTCAAAGGCTGAAGAAATAATTTTTCTATCCTCTAGGCTTTCTCTCAAATTTTCTCTGAAAATAATTAGTGTTGAAAAAGCCAGGAAACAGATTGTTACTATCAGAGGAAACTGTATTAAAAACTGCATCCTATGCAATTGGGAACTTTGTCTCATTATTTTTTGAATAGAAGAAGTTAAATCTTCTTTAATACTTTGTGTGACAATTTATGAATAATGTATACATTGATAATCAACAATTGATCAATTAGTGAGAGTAATAGCAGTAGGTACAGGAAAAGCATTTGACAAATCCAGCCTCTGTTTCTCATTACAAATTCCAAGTGAATCCCAAAACCAAGACAATTTCTCCAACTTCATAAAAGGCAAAAACCTATATCATATGTCATACTTGATGGTGAAAGACTGAATGCTTCCCCCTGAGCTCAAGAATTTTGGCTCATACCTCTTGTATTTAACATTGTACTAGAGGTTCTATCCAGCACAATAATTCAAGAGAAAAATATAAAAGGCATATAATTAGAAAAGAAAGAAGCGAACCTATCTTAGTTCACAGACATCACAATTATCCAGTAGACAATCCAATGGTATCTACAAAAATGTTACTAAAAACAAACAAGTTAAACAAAATCAAATGTACACCTTTCATATGATGTAGTCATTCCACTCTCAGATATTGACCACAAAGAAATGAAAGCATATGTTTTTAAAAATATTGTATACACAAATGTTCATAGGAACTTTATTTGTGACAACCCAGAGGCTAATGAAAATGTACATCAATAGGTGAATAAATAAACAAATTGTTTTATCTTTATGTGATGGAATACTTTTTACTCAGCAACAAAATGGAATGCAAGATTGATACTCATAAGATCATAGAAGAATTTCAAAATAATTATGTTGAGAGAAAGAAGCCAGACAAAATAGTACAAATGATTCCATTTATACAAAATTATAAAATATGCAAACTAATATGTGACAGAGATGTTGCCTGAAAACAGGAATAGGTAGTGGGAACAAGGTTGAGGGAAGGATTACAAAGAAACATGGCGAAACCCTGGGGGAGATGCGTATGCTCATTATCTTGGTTGTGGTAATGGATTCACAGTATCTATAAATGTATAATCATATAAAATTGTTTACATTAAATGGGTGGAATTTGTTTTTATGAAAATCATGCATTTAAAACCATTAAAATAAAAATGTAACAAATATCTCCCCTTAATATTATTTTAGGTTTTCTTATGTGACACAAAATGCAAAATAAATCTCCCTTAGGTTCTCCTTTGCTTTAAAATACTTTTTTTTTTAGGTATACATAACAGCTTTCTATATCCATGTGCTATACTGTTCATTTTCAACCCAACATCTTCTCAACTTATTTTGTTTTTCTCCTTGTATATCAGAATAGAAGGTTGTTGCTGCTTTTTCAAATTCCTTTCAAGCATGGTTTTGTGGCAAGTTCTGACATTATATCTTAGAAGGTGGAGAAGAATTTATGTATCTGGGTCTGAATTTTTAAAATTGATTTATTGATTAATGATTGATGTGTGTGTGTGTGTGTGTGTGTGTGTGTGTGTCTGATATATATATATATATATATATATATATATATATATATATATATATATATATATATATATATATATATATATATATCAATTTGTTGTTCTACTAATTTATGCATTGATTTGTTAATGCTTGTATGTGCCCTGATGGGGATGAGATCTGCAAACTTAGTTTATCAGGAGGAGGCTCTAACTAACTGATAACCAGGCAGGGATGTTCTTGAATTGGTTAAATCCACATCTGGTCGACTATTCACATGTTCACTCAGATGACTCATGAAGCCCCTTGACCTGAATCTGTGCAGAGAGAATTCCAGGAAACAGCTTCAACTAAGCTTCCATCTACTTGTCTACTGATAAATGTTTGCAGGATCTTGCAGAAAGATGTGGCTTTCTCTAGAACTTTATCCTAATAACTTTCAGAGGTTTTTTGTTTTGTTTTGTTTTATAAAATGGAATGGTCATAAATAGAGAACAAAAAAAGTGCTTGCTTTTGCTGCTGGCACTTCATAAAAATGACTAGTTTATTTATTTGTTTAAATATATTTTTATTGATTTCAGAGAGAGGAAGAGAGAAAGAGAAATAGAAACATCTATAAAGGAGAAACATTGATTGACTGCCTCTTACATGCCCCCTAGTGGGAATTGAGCCTGAAACCTGACTGAGGATTGAACAGAAGACCTCCTGGTGCATGGGACAAGGCTCAACCAATGGATCCACACTGGCCAGACAAAAATGACTAGTTTAAAAAAAAAAAACTTGTGTAGTCATAAGACATTTCCCCAGGCTGATCCCAGAGCTTTCTCTCCGGTCTTTGAGAACCACCTTGGTCTAGGAAAGTTACCACAAATGAAATCTTACAAATAGGTATCAGGCTGGCTACAGCAAAACCACCTGCAGGAGCTTTAAAATTTTCATATTAGTGGTTCTCAGTCCTGGAAATGTTTCATGAAATTAGTGTTGAGATTGATCCTACAATCTTCCATTTTAAATCGCTCACACATTGATCCTATTATCAGCTGTTGTATGAATATCAGCTGGTATATCTTCCATAATTTGATAGCTGATAAAAGAGGAGAGTTCTAACTTGTGCTCCAAGCTTTTGATACAAATCCTCAGTTCCAGGTCTACCTATGGGGGAACATTATTTGATTAAAGTGAAAGTCCACAGAATGTGGCCAATAGATGGTTGTAGAAAGCATTTTTTCAATTTTATTTCATTTTGTTTGATTGTTGACAGTATTACAGATGTCCTCCAATTCCCACCCTCCTTAGTCCCCCTTCTCTAAGCCCCCACCTCACCTCAGGCCTCCCCCACACTATTGTGTGTGTCCGTTGATTATGTGTATATGTACAAAAGTTCTTTGGTTAGTCTCTTCCCATCTCCCAGCCCCCAAACGCCCTCAGAAATTCGTTAGCCTGTTCCATTAATCCATGCTTCTGGCCTGTTTTGTTAGTCAGTTTATTATGCTCATTAGATTCCACAAATAAGTGAGATCATGTGATATGTGTCCTTCTCTGACTGGCTTATTTCGTTCAGCATAATATTCTTCAGCTCCATCCATGCTGTCATAAAGGGTAAGAAATCTTTTTTATGGCTTCATAGTATTCCATGGTGTAAATGTATCACAACCTTTTTTATCCACTCATCCACTGATGGGCATTTGGCTGTTTCCAGATTTTAGCTATTGTAAGTAATGCTGCTAGGAACATAGGGGTGCATATATTCTTTGTGATTGGTGTTTTGAGATTCTTAGGATATATTTCCAGAAGTGGGATATTGGTCAAACAGAAGTTTCATTTTTAATTTTGAGGAAACTCTATACTGTTTTCCACAGTGGCTGCACAAGTCTTCATTCCCACAAGCAGTGTCCCTTTTTCCACCATCCTCATCATCACTTGTTGTTTGTTGATTTATTGATGGTAGGTAGCCATTCTGACAGGTGCGAGGTGATACCTCATAGCAGTTTTAATTTACATCTCTCTGATGACTAGTGACTTTGAGAAAAATTTCATATGTCTTTTGATCATCTGTATGTCTTCTTTGAGGAAGTGTCTATTCAGATCTGTTGTAGATTTTTTAATTGAATTGTTTGTTTCTTGTTAAGTTGTATGAGTTCAAAGTTGGAGGGATCACAATTCTGGATATCAAATTATACTACAAAGCTTTTGTAATCAAAACAGCCTGGTTTTGGCACTAGAACAGGCATATAAACCATTGCAACAGAATAGGGAGAAATAACGCATGCCAATATGATTAATTAATATTTGAGAAAGGAGGCAAGGGCATATAATAAAGACAGTCTCTTCAATAAGTAAGTGGTGTTGGGAAAAATGGACAGGTAAATGCAAAAAAAAAAAAGAAAAAAGAAAATAGATTACCATCTTATATTATACAGAATAATAAACTCAAAATGGATGAAATACTTAACCAGAACTATAACAATCGTAGACGAAAACATAGGCAGTAAAACTGAAAACATCTCACTTAGCAGAAATTTTGTCGATGCATCTCCTAAGGCAAAATAAACAAAGGAAAAAATAAATGAGGCTACATCAAACTAAAAAGATTCTGCAGAGCAAAAGAAGCCATCCTCAAAATGCAAAGGGAACCCAGTGTAGGGAAAACATATTCACCAAGGTTACATCTGATAAAGGGTCAATTTCCAAAGTAGAAAGCTTTTTTTTAATGCCAGATCCGCATCAAGGCTAAAGGGTTTGTACTCCTGGCCTGACTCACATTGCTTAGTTATCTTATCTTGGAATGAATATAATAGTAGGAGATTAAACATTGATCTGAGTTCACTCTTTATTGATTTTCTAACTTCAATTATGATGTTTCTTCTGTCTAGGATTCATACTAAAAAATGATTCTGAAATTCATTTGATTTTTTTTCTCCTGAAATATTTTATTAAAAAGATAGCATTCCTTACAATTGTTTGTATTTTAAGACTGAGGAAATATTGTATGTGATGTAGTGGTAAATTTTCAATGAAAGACTGCTTATTTCAGTTCAACTTAGCAAATATTTAGTAGGCTAAATATCAGTCATTGTTCTATATTGGGTTACAGTACTGAAAAGTTAAGACTCATTCAACAAAGACTTTGTATTACTTCCTCTGATTTCAACCCCAAATCCTTTCTCATTTAGTGGATTCTTGGCAGGTCCAAAATAGGTACATGAGAATATATAGCACTGTATTAAAATGCTAAAAAAAAAAAAAAAAAAAAAAAAAAAAAAAAAAAAAAAAATTGCTATCTTCCAACTGCAGGAATATCCTGCATGCTCTGTTAAAGTACTTCCATGTCAGGTATTTTCCTAAGGTAGAAGAAAAAAAAAGACCTGAGAGCTTAGGATAGTCATTGTTTAGATTCTAAATGCTGCTGAAGACTGACAGGTGCCTTTTAATGTCACAAATGAGAACTGCTATTTGGGTGGTAGCCTAACAAACATTTCAGTCCCTGTCCACCAGGGGGTGCGGCTTCCCAACACAAACACATTTCCTGTGTGAAATGCAGGTTTAGATTTATAATTTCGAGATGACTTCAGCATTTCTGCATGTCAAGAGTCAAGAACAATATTAAGATGATACTGGAGAGATGAACTCTTCCTTGGGCTTAGTGGCTGTGGTACTCTTAGTGCTTGGTAAGTAACATCCTCTTTATTTTTTTATTTTATTTTTATTTTTATTTTTTTACATATTTTATTGATTTTTTTATTGCCCCCCTCCCTCCCTCTCACACATCCCCTCCCTCCCCATAGTTTTATGTCCATTGGTTGTACTTATATGTATTTATACAAGTCCTTCGGTTGATCTATTATCTCCCCCAGATCTCCCTACCCTCCCCACTGTAATTTGACAGTCTGCCTGTTGCTTTACTTTCTCTATATCTGTCTCTTGGTTCATCAGTTTATAATGATCTTTATTATCCACCAATATGTGAGGTCATGTGGTGTTTCTCTTTCATTGATTGGCTTATTTCACTCAGCATGATGTTCTCCAATTCCATCCAGGTTGCTGCAAATGATGAGAATTCCTTCTTTTTTATGAAAGCATAGTATTCCATTGTGTAGATGTACCATGGTTTTTGGATCCAATCATCTGCTGACGGGCACCTAGGCTGTTTCCAAATTCTGGCTATTGTAGATTGTGCTGCTATGAACATAGGGGTGCAAATATCCTTTCTGATTGGTGTTTCTAGTTTCTTGGGATATATTCCTAGAAGTGGGATTACTGGGTCAAATGGGAGTTCCATTTTCAGTTTTTTGAGGAAACTCCACACTGTTCTCCACAGTGGTTGCACCAGTCTGCATTCCCACCAGCAGTGCACGAGGGTTCCTTTTTCTCCACAACCTCGCCAACACTTGTCGTTTGTTGATTTGTTGATGTTGACCATTCTGACATGAGTGAGATGGTACGGCATTGTTGTTTTGATTTGCACCTCTCGGACAATGAGTGACTTTCAGCATGTTTTCATGTGCCTTTTGGCCTTCCTTATGTCTTCTTTTGAAAATATTCTATTTAGGTCCATTGCCCGTTTTTTAATTGGATCATTCATCTTCCTTTTATTTAGTTGTATAAGCTGTCTGTAAATGTTGGAAATTAAACCTTTATCAGTGGTAATATTTGCAAATATGATCTCCCACACCATGGGCTTTCTTATTGTTTTATTGATGGTTTCTTTTGCTTTAAAAAAGCTTTTTATTTTGAAGTAGTCCCATTTGTTTATTTTCTCTTTAGCTTCCATTGCCCTAGGGGCAGTATCAGTGAAGTTCTTTTGGCATACGTCTGAGATTTTGCTGCCTGTGGATGCTTCCAGTATTTTTATGGTTTCCCGTCTGATGTTTAAGTCCTGTATCCATTTTGAGTTTATCTTTGTGAATTGTGTAAGTTGGTGATCTAGTTTCATTCTTTTGCATGTGTCTGTCCAATTTTCCCAACACCATTTATTGAAGAGACTGTCTTGACTCCATTGTATATTCGTGCCTCCTTTGTCAAATATTAATTAAGCATAGTGATTTGGGTTGATATCTGGGTTCTCAATTCTATTCCATTGATCTATTTGTCTGTTCTTGTGCCAGTACCAGGCTGTTCTGAGAACAGTGGCTTTGTAATATAGTTTGAAGTCTGCTATTGAGATCCCTCCTACTTTACTCTTCTTTCTCAGGATTGCTGTGGCTATTCGGGGTCTTTTATTGTTCCAAATGAACTTTTGGAGAGTTCTTTCTAGGTCAGTGAAATATGTCGTTGGTATTTTAATGGGGAGTGCATTGAACCTATAGATTGCTTTAGGAAGTATGGACATTGTGATGATGTTGATTCTACCAATCCATGAACATGGTATGTTCTTCCATCTCCTTACATCTTCCTCTATCTCTTTTTTCAGTGTCGTGTAGTTTTCCACAAATAGGTCCTTTACTTCCTTAATTTTTTTTGGTGCGATGGTAAATGGAATTGCTTTTTTAGCCTCTGTTTCTGTAGTTTCACTGTTGGTGTATAGAAATGCCATGGATTTCTTGGCATTAATTTTATATCCTGCTACGTTGCCAAATTCATTTATTAAGTCAATTAGTTTTTTAATGGAGTCTTTTGGTTTTTTTATGTACAATATCATGTCATCTGCAAATAAGGATAACTTTACTTCTTCTTTTCCAATTTGGATGCCTTTTATTTCCTCCTCTTGTCTAATTGCAATGGCCAGTACTTCCAGAACTATGTCAAAGAGGAGTGGCGATAGTGGGCATCCCTGTCTTGTTCCTGTTCTTAGAGGGAATGGTTTTAGTTTTTGCCCATTGAGTATAATGTTGGCTGTGGGTTTATCATATATGGCTTTTATTATGTTGAGGTATGATCCTTGTACTCCCACCTTGTTAAGAGTTTTTATCAGGAAAGGGGGTTGGATTTCATCAAATGCTTTTTCTGCATCAATTGATATGACTATATGATTTTTATCTTTCAATTTGTTTATGTGATGTATCACGTTTATTTATTTGCAGATATTGTACCATCCTTGCATTCCTGGAATAAATCCTACTTGGTCGTGGTGTATGATCTTTGTGATGTTCTTCTGGAGTCGATTTGCTAGAATTTTGTTGAGGATTTTGGCGTCTATGTTCATGAGGGATATTGGCCTGTAATTCTCTTTCATTGAGTTGTCTTTATCTGGTTTTGGTATTAGGGTGATGCTGGCTTCATAGAAGGAATTTGGAAGTGTTCCTTCCTCTTGGATTTTTTGGAATAGTCTGAGGAGGATAGGTTTTAGTTCTTCCTTGAATGTTTGGTAAAACTCTCCTGTGAAGCCATCTGGCCCTGGGCTTTTGTTTGCTGGAAGCTTTTTGATGACTGTTTCAATTTCTTCCCACGTCACTGGTCTATTGAGATTTTTAGATTCTTCCTGATTGAGTTTTGGCAGTTTGTATTTTTCTAGGAATATGTCCATTTCCTCCAGGTTGTTCAGTTTGTTGGAATAGAGTTCTACGTAGTATTTTGCAACAATCTGTTGTATTTATGTGGGGTCTGTTGTTATTTCACCTCTTTCATTTCTGATTTTGTTTATTTGGGTCCTCTCTCTTTGTTTCTTGGTTAGCCTGGCTAGAGGTCCATCAATCTTGTTTATCCTTTCGAAGAACCAGCTCTTGGTTTTGTTGATCTTATGTATTGTTTCTTTGGTCTCTTTGTCGTTTATCTGTGCTCTGATTTTTGTTATTTTCTTCCTTCTGCTTACACTGGGCTTTTCTTGTTGCTCTTTTTCTAACTCTTTGAGTTGTAGAGTTAGATCATCTGTTACCATTTTTTCTAGTTTTTTGCAATAGGCTTGTAATGATATGAACTTCCCTCTCAAAACTGCTTTTGCTGTGTCCCATAGATTTTGGATTGTTGTGTTTTCATTGTCATTTGTTGCCAGGATGTTTTTAATTTCTTCCTTGATTTCTCTGGTAACCCAGTCCTTGTTTAATAGCATGTTGTTTAGCCTCCATGTGTTTGATTTCTTTGGATTATTTTTATTGTAATTAATTTCCAGTTTTATGCCACTATGATCTGAGAAGATGCTTGATATGATTTCTATCTTCTTGAATTTGAAGAGACTTTGCCTATGTCCCAGAATGTGGTCTATCTTTGAGAATGTCCCATGTGCACTTGAGAAGAATGTATATTCTGTGGCTTTGGGGTGGAATGTTCTAAAGATGTCAATTAATTCCATCTGGTCTAGTGAGTCGTTTAGGATTGATATTTCTTTGCTGATTTTTTGTTTAGATGATTTGTCGAAGGGTAACAGTGGGGTATTAAAATCTCCTACTATGGTTGTATTGCTATTAATCTCTCCCTTAATGTCCTCCAGCAGTTTTTTTTATGTATTTGGGTGCTCCTGTATTGGGTGCATATATATTTACCAGGGTTATTTCTTCTTGTTGGATTGTTCCCTTTAGTATTATGAAGTGGCCTTCATTATCTCTTGTTTTGTCCTTCACTCTGAGATCTAATTTGTCAGATATAAGTCTTGCTACCCCAGCTTTTCTTTCCTTTCCATTTGCCTGGAAAACTTTTTTCTATCCCTTCACCCTCAGTCTGTGTGCATTTTTTTTTTTTCTGAGGTGGGTTTCTTGTAGACAACAGATGTAAGGGGCTTGTTTTCTTATCCAATCTGATACCCTATGTCTTTTGATTGGAGCATTTAATCCATTTACATTTAAGGTTATTATTGATAGGTACTCATTTGACGGCATTTTTCTTCTATACCCATGTTCCTTCTTCACTTCCTATTTCTTTATTTTTACAGTAGACCCTTTAGCATTTCTTGCATTGCTGGTTTGGTGGAGATAAATTCCTTCAGTCTTTTTTTGTCTGTGAAGCTCCTGATTTCCCCTTCAATTTTGATTGATAGTCTTGCTGGGTACAGTATTCTTGGATTCAAACCCTTCCTTTGCATGACTTTGTATATTTCATCCCATTCCCTTCTGGCCTGATATGTTTCTGTTGAGAAATCAGTTGCTAATCTGATGGGGGTTCCTTTGTATGTCAGTTTCTGTCTCTCTCTGGCTGCTTTTAAGATTCTTACTTTGTCGTTGTTGTTTGCCACTTTAATTATAATGTGCCTTGGCGTCTGTCTTCTGGGATTCATTTTGCTTGGGACTCTGCGAGCATCTTGGATTTGTGTGGGTTTTTTCTTCTCTATCTCAGGAAAGTTTTCTGTCATTATTTCTTGAAATACTTTTTCCATGTCTACCTCCATTTCCTTTCCTTCTGGACCCCCTATTATTCGAATATTATTTTGTTTTGTATTGTCCCAAAGCTCCCGTAGGCTCTCCTCCTGCTTTTTAATCTTTTTTCTCTAGAAGCTGCTCTAATTGGGTATTTTTTCCATCTTGTCTTCTAGCTCACTGATGCGGTCCTCCGCTTCATCTAGTCTACTCTTGATGCTTTCTATTGAGTTCTTCATGGTAGCGATGTCATTTTTCATTTCTTCTTGGTTCTTCTTCAATTCCTGATGGTTCTTCCTCATTTCTTCTTGGTTATTGTCAAATTTCTCTTCCATTCTTTTTAGCCAACCTATGATCATTATTCTGAACTCTTGCTCTGGTAAGCTGCTTGCCTCTGGCTCGTTTACTTCCTCTTCTGGTGATGCCTGCTTTTTTTTCATGTGCGGGGGTATTTTTTTGTCTTCCCATGGTATCTCTTTTCAGGATGTCTGGTTATGTGGTGTTCTTTCTCTTGCGTTAATTTAAAGGTGCAAAATACGGCACATTTGTAATGCATTTATTCAATCTTCCTTGTGGAGGACAAACACTTTCTGCCACCTGTGGTTTTGATTCCTCTTTTTCTTTATCTTCTCCAGTATTATAATCATTGGGGATCTTTCCCCCCGATGTGCTTTTCCCGGAGGGAACAGCGCGGACGGCAGGGACACCGGCAGCAGCCAGAGAGCGGAGGAGGGGCGCTACAGTGGCCGGCCGTCTAACATACCTCTTTAAATATAAATAGATTATTTCTTCAATTATGTCAGCAAATTCTTTAACTCTAATCTTATTGAAGAGCTTCATGCCCAAGGTGACAGAATTCTGTTTTATTTTTCTTCAGGACGAACCCATGGAGACTCGGTGACCCAGACAAAAGGTTAAGTGACCCTCTCAGAAGGGGCTCCCCTGACTGTGAACTGCTCCTATGAATCCATGAGGTACCCTACTCTTTTCCGGTATGTTCAGTATCCTGGAGAACGTCCACAGCTCCTCCTGAAAGCCACAAGGATCAATGAGAATGGAAGCAGCAAAGGATTTGTGGCCACATACCGAAAACAACCAAATGCCTTCCACTTGGAGAAAGCCTCAGTTTGCCAGTCAGATTCTGCCATATACTACTGTGTGCTGAGTGACACAGTGACAGATACTGCAGGGGGAGCTGAGCACAAACTCTGAGCAGCAATGATGAACCTGGCTGCTGAGTGTCTGTGATGGTTTGATCATTAGGACGGATTTTATTGTAAAATATCAAATACATTTAATAAAAATTTCAAACATTTAATTTTTATTAAAGTACATTTAATAAAAATTTCAAACATTTCATGCACATTCATAGAGTTAGGATAATTAGACTTCCATATGTACAGGGATATCTAAGACAAAGGAAGGCTTTTATTTAGAAAACAATGCACTAAAACCTGGAAATAAAAATAATCATTTAAATGTTTAAAATATATTAAACATATTGGTGTGGCTCTACATTTCTTTTTATGACACAGTTAGTATAATACGATATTAAAAATGGCCCTCCTAATAAATAAATGGGTTACAGTTTATAAGCAAGACAGTTAAAGACTGCCTTGACTCAACTTTTTATTAAGTCATTGAGCACAAAATTATTACACACAGGTTTTTTTTTTTTTTTAATGTTTTTTATTGATTTCAGAGAGTAAGGGAAAGGGAGAGATAGATAAAAACATTGATGATGAGAATCATTAATCAGCTGCCTCCTCACACCCCCTACTGGAGTTCAAGTCCACAAACTGGGACTGGAATAGAATCTAGGACCTTTCAGTCTGCAGACCAAGGCTCTATTCAGTGAGCCAAACCGGCTAGGGCAGTGGTTAGCAAACTCATTAGTCAACAGAGCCAAATATCAACAGTATGATTGAAATTTCATTTGGGACCCAAATTTTTTAAATTTAAACTTCTTCTAATGCCACTTTTTCCAAATAGACTTGCCCAGACAGTGGTATTTTGTGGAAGAGCCACACACAAGGGGCCAAAGAACCACATGTGGCTCCTCAGCCTCAGTTTGCCCACCTCGGGGACAACACACAGTTTTGAATGAGTGTTTCCATCTTCTTTTAATGTGTTTTTAGAGGGTTTAGAAATGAACTTTTAGAAATATTCATAAAAGGTTCTGAATTGTAAAAGAATGAAGGTTGAGGGACAACTGATAAAAATGTAAAATTTGTTATTAACAGTTGGCTTCCTTATGCTCTGCTATATAAGGTATAGAATTTTCTTAATTTTAGTTTCATCCCTTTCTAGAAATCTTAGTTTCTCCTTAATGCTTCATCTCTGACAGTTTTCCTTTTTTTCTTCCTATGTGAGTATTAATTTTTGAACCTCTGTCTTTGTTCTTAGATCTTACCTTGTAGGAGTTACTTAATTCCCTGACTTGGTGTTCTCTTGGAGCCCCCTTAGGCTGTCCCTTCAGCAGCATTGACCTTCCTTTGGGATAGCTCCTTGGTGGGTGTGGTAGATTCAGTGGGCAGGGGGGTGGGGCTTCAGTCTTTGTGCATGGGGCAGAAGAAGAATCCCATCCAATGTGCTCAACTTTCTTGGTTGTTTTCTTTTAGGATTTTCTCTTAAGTGATATGTAGCAAGATTTTAAAAATTTGATTCAATCAAATAACTGCATTTTATATATGTTTTGATTACTGATATATTTGGATTTATTTCTAATATTTTGGTTTTGTTCCACATGCTCTTGGTGTTATCTTTTTATCTGTCTTCTGTGGCATTGAAATTTTTTTTCTGTCTGCTGCTTTGAAAAATGTGTTATGTTTTCTCCCCAGTAACCTTAAATTATTTGTCTCTGTGTGTGTTATTCTACAATATTTCTCCATGCTATATCTCACTCCTTGTCCTTCAGAGGACTTTTTCTCTTGCTAATTTACTATTTTAGAATGACCTCAGTGTCTGGTTGAAAAAATGACATACTAGCAGCATTTTAGGATAATAATTTCAGATAAAGTTTATCAAATCAGACCAAAAATTATAGTTCCAATGCAAGTTAATAAGAATAAAATAGAAAAACATCCAGCATGATAATCAGAACAGAATTCACTCCATTCTCCATCAGAGCTTTTGTCCCTGCTCTTCGATCTGCCTGGAGTGATTTTCACCTACTATCCTCACAGCCTGTTCCTTCACTCTTCCTAGTCTTTGTTCCTACAGAAGCATGTGTACATGTGAGTGAAGCCCAATGTTCAAAAAGGTTTGTTGTATTTTGTAGATAGAAAAACCAATATATTAGCTATTTGTTCATAGGAGAAGGATTGTATGGACAGTAGTATATCCATAGTATGGGATATAATCCAGCAGAAGGACCTATGTGTGTTGTTCTAAGACTTAAATTTATTATTGAGTTTATAAAACAAGTTACAGAAAGGTATGCACAATGTGTCTATTTGTATTACAATAAAATATAAATGAAATGCTCAACTATATATTTACTATAGTACAACCCCCCAAACCCTCTACTGCAAATTGATCAGGATGAAGAATGAATTGGAGGAATAAGTGATGGAAGAGTGCAAATTGGAGCAGTAATTCAAAGGGGATTTTAGTCTATATGCAATGTTTTATTACTTTTCATAACTCATATATTCAGGAATTCCTCCTATTGTTAAAATTAATAAATAGTCATTGTCATTATAAACATTTATTTATATTCTTTATTCTTCTCAACAATAAAGGAGAAAATAGGAAAATGACATCTTCTTCAGATTTTGTTCAACCACCCCAAGTATAAGCAGGTTTCTTCCTCTGGGAATCATGTAAGTTTTAGTTTTCACTCCCCTTAGGCTCCTACTCTGACTGTATTATAGTTATGTATATTTTTATCTTCCCCAGTAGCCTGTAAATTAGTATGTCTCTTTTATGTATTCTTAAGATTTTGTGAATTAGCTCATTTAGACTAAAACTTCAATAAATTTTTTATGGATTTACTACAATAAAAGGTAAGTAAATCAAGTAAATAGCACAAGATGAGATTTATCAAATTATTTTAAGATAATTATTTTCATGAAATGACACTTTGAATGTAGAAATTGGTTTCTTTTTATTCTATTTATTGAGGTAACATTGGTTAACAAGACTATATAGGTGAGTATGGTTCTTTTTTAGTCTCCATTAGGCCTTGGCAGTCATTTTGTTTTCTAACGATCTGCATTTACTTAACCAGTAAACAGAAGGAATGGAACTGGTGTTGTGTGACTGCTGAGTTAGCTGTTCTAAAGTCCTCTTTATTGATGGTTTTGGTCTACTAGGGGCAAGGTAGATTCAACAGAAGATGACTTTCTTGGTTCTGAGGATTGAGGAGTTAACTAAGGAGAGCAATAGCATGTGAGCAAGTCCAAGTGCAGACAGCAAAAGTGAGGAGATAGTTAACAGTGTTTGTGAAAAGTTCACCTCAGTTTTTTGGCACTGCTATGCTACTTAAACTTCAGAAAGCTGGAGTTAATACTCTAAAAATCTACTGTGAGACTGATTCTCTGAGCAGAGCAGAGGTACAGGAGTAAGACTATTACTGGTCATCGTGAGCATGGAAGCTCAAGAGTAAACATCACCATAACCTGTTTCATTTTTTTAATTGTTATGACTAAAATTCAAAAACCTACTGACCCATAAATTATTCCCATATTCCAAATTACCTACTTTTTCATACATCTCTGTGAAAGTAGAAGGGATAAAAATAAATGGAAAAGAAGAAAACAAAGGGAAATAAGGAACAAAAAATAGCAGAAAAAAGAGAGGACATTATTTAATTTGACCAGCAAAATGTGGTTGGATAAGAATCAGCTATGAGGATCAGCAGAGTGCCCAAGAGTTGGACAGGAGAAGAGGAGAGGTGGAAATTACGTCGAGTGGAAATTATGTATACATTTTATTTTTTGCCAAGAAGATTTTGTTGAAGTTATTTTCTCTGCTGACGGTGACTTTATGTCCTGGCTTCTAGAACTCTCCTCATTTCAAGAAAATCATTTACTTCTGCAATACACCATACATACTATCCTATCATTTTCTATGATCAGAATTTTCATGTAACTGAATTCAAAAATTTCTCTGTCAAACTATGCAATCTAGGAACTGGATCATTCTTCCTAGGATTCTTCAAGTTTCTACATAATTCATTGAAACCCTGATAATCTAGAAGCACCATCCACGCTTCCTCATACACTCTGCCACAAACTTCTCTAATGTTATAAGAAAAATCACAAGCTTGTACCTTCACCTATTGGAAGCATTGACTGCTACAGTCCTGCGTCCTGTACTGTTTGTATTCACGATTTTGGAGAGGTGACTGTGCCATCTCACTGGGCCAATGTGGGTGGAGTTTGCTGTTAAGATGAATGATAGAGCTGAGATGTGATTGGTCCTCAATGAGTCTGGTGAAACACACTGAGTGAAGGACTAAATTTGCCTTGGTCCAGGACTCTACTCCCTCCAGAGCAGGAACAAAGGCACCACAGCACCTTGGCAAGAAGTCATGGAAAGACATCTGGTGGTTCTGCTGGGGCTTCTGTGGGCCCAGGTTAGCTGTGAGATGGGGAGCTGGGAAATGGTTCACAGCTGACGGGGGCAAGGGTGGTTGGCCAGGGGAAGAAGAGGGATAGAAAGAGCTGACAAAGAGCTACTACTTTGATGTTTCTTGGGATATTGCACAGGTTTGAAAACTACATCAGTCACCCCAGTGACCTCATATGTGTTGTTTTTCTCTTTCCAAGCAGGGGTGGGAGGGATGAAGGTGGAGCAGAGTCCTTCAACCTGAGCCTCCAGGAGGGAACCAGCTATACTCTGAGGTGCAACTTTTCTACCTCAGTGCTCAGTATGCAGTGGTTCCGACAGAATCCCAGGGGCGGCCTCATCAGTCTATTTTATTTAGCTTCTGGGACGAAGCACAATGGAAGGTTAAGTGCCACACTGCATTCTAAGGACCTGTACAGTACCCTGAACATCACAGCCTCCCGAATGGAGGACTCAGCCTCCTACCTCTGTGCAGCGGATGCACAGTGCTGCCAGGTGATCTGCAGCCTGTACCCAAACTGCAGCTGAGCCTGCAGCCCCACCCCTTATACGGGCAGGCATGTTGCCCCACCTTAGGCTTTGCACATATTTGGGTTTTCAAATTTATGTTCCAGAAATTTTTTTCTACCAAAATTAGACTCTTCAGTACTATCATTTCATTTGATTTCTTGCCTCTTTTGTTCCCAGAAATATCTTTCCAGGTAAAAAGCTTTAATGTGTAACAATTAAAACAACTGATAAAGATACCAACATCCAATGTCCTCCTAAAATTGATCCCCTTGCAGGTAATATATATATATATATATATAACACATAATTAATTTTCTGGAAAAGACTTGAAAAAATATAACATCATCAAGAAGTAGAAAGAGAATGAGGAAGATGGCGACCGAACAGTCGGACTTGTTCTGACTCTGGTCCCAGAACAGATAAAAGTAACATCTGAGTCGCTCAGGGAGGGTTGATTGGCAGCTGAGGGGCAGCAGAGGTTTCAAGGAAGCTAGGCAGCGATCCGCTGGACAGAATTTCCAGCCGGGTGCCCAACACTGCCACAGCGGCGGCCGCGGCGGCTGCGGAGGCAGCAGAGGCAGTGGCGGCGGCGCTGTGAGAAAGGAGTGGCTTCTCTGAGGCCTGGAAAGCCCACTGCGGAGAGGTCCATCCAGTAGCTGAGACGCCCGAGTTGGCGCTGGCGCGTGGATTCAAAGGAGTTCTTCGGTCACCCACGGAAAGGTCAGAATTTGCTGGGAAAGCCTGAGAGATCGCGGTCCCGCGGTGCCAGCAGCCACAGTAGCCGGGGAGTTCCGGCCCCGCCCCCATGCAGCACCCGCAAAGCTGAGCCCTGGGAAGGCTGCAGCGACATCTAGTGCTGGGTTTGGCATAAGCTTCCCCAGAAGCGGGAATTTTTTTTTTTTTTTTTTTTTTTTTTTTTTTTTTTTAAAAAAGCCAGGGGACACGGGACAGAGTGTTAAGAATAGCGGCTGTCCCGCCAAGGGCGGAACATCTGGACACCTCGGCGCCTGATCCCCTTCACCCCCTAGCTTCGGAATACTAGGGAAGAACAGCCTAGTTGGGCATATCCGGGGAATTTGCAGGGAGAAAGTGCCTCCCTGGAAACAAGGGATCGGAGCCAGAAGAGATAGTCTGGGACCCAGCTGGCACCCGGCCAGCTAGAGCCATAGAGAAAGAAGGCCAGAGCAACCAAAAAGACTGGGAGGTCAAACCGGAAACACTGACACCTAAGAGCTGAATTACAAACTGCCCTTTTTTTTTTTTTTTTTTTTTTTTTCCTTTCTTTTCTTTTGTCTTTTAATTAATCAAAAATAAATGGACACAAATATCTAAGATATAGTCTACTAAAAATTAAGGATTACCTTACAAAACTGAGGTGCAGTGGAAAGCTGGGAACTGCAAGACTGTCTGGTCCGAGAATCAGAAGTGCCAAATACATTAACTGAGGAAGTGAGTGACCAGTACTGGTCATTTTTATGCTAATTTTGCTATACTTTATTTTATTTTCATTTTTTACATCTTTTATTTAATTTTCATTTTTCATATCTTTTACTTAAGAAACAATTTTTTTTTCTTTTTTCCTTACTTGATTTTACCTTTTCAATTATTACATTTTTCAATCTCTATCACTATTACTACTGCTATTTTGCAATTTTTTTAAAAAAAATTTTTATTTATTTTTTTTTTTCTTTTCTTTTTTTCTCTCTCTCTAGTACCATTTTATTTTTTCTTTATTTTACATTGGGAGTAACCTTCATTCTATTTTAATCTCTACTATAGCATCATTCAACCCTATCTCAACTCAACCTTTACACTATCACTCTCTTACTAAACTTTACCCTTTAGTCTACAGTTTATCCTATCCCTTTCCGGCTTTAGTTTTTCCTCTATTCTCTCTCTATACCCCCTGCTAAAGCTCTCACTATACTTATAGACTTAAGTTCTAACCCCTGATCCAAGTGTATAAATACGAATCTCTGCACTATATTAACTAGTTAAAAAAAAAAAAAATCCATTCTCCCCTCTATCCTTTTCGCATTGTATGTGTGAAGGTTGATTATTGTGAATTTTTATGCCTTTTAGTGAAATTGTTATGCTTATTCCTGTTATTGTTATTGTTGCTTTGTATTTTTTTTTAAATCCTCTGTTTTTGTTTGTTTCTTTTACTTCTGTATATCATAGCCTTACTTAATAATAGTGGATATTGTAGTTTGTATTAATCTCCAAGTATTGTTACTGGCATTGGCTGGGTCCAGAGGTTTTTCTATGGCAATTTTCTCCACATATATATAGTTTGTTTCCCATTTCTCTTTTAGTTTGCTTCTTCTATCTCTTTCTCTCTCTCTCTCCCTCTTCTTTTTTTCCCCTGTTTTCCAACTTCATTTTGTCATTACTTTTTTTTTTCTTCTTCTTTTTCTATCTCTTTATCCCTCTTTTTTTTTTTAATTTACTTAATTTTTTTTATTTTAATTTTATTTTTTTTTAATTTTTCTTTATTTTATTTTTACCTTTATTCCTTCTCTCCTATCCCCTAAGTTGCCTTTCTCTAGTGGTCACCTTTATTAGAGGTTATTAATATTGTAAATACATTCCTGTTAAGTGCCGCTTGTGTTGTACCTGGTAGTGTTGTATTTTGTACCTCAAAATCAACGAAGGAGAAGGAATACCACATAACCAGACATCCTGAAAAGAGAGGCCATGGGGAGACAAAAACATAGTCCGCACTTGAAAGAAAAGCAGGCATCACCAGAAAAGGAAGTAAACGAGCCAGAGGTAAGCAGCCTGCCAGAGCAAGAATTCAGAGTAATGATCATAGCATGGCTAAAAAGAATGGAAGAGAAATTTGACAAAAGCCAAGAAGAAATGAGAAAGAACCATGAGGAAATGAAGGAGAGCCATGAAGAACTGAAGAAGAACCAAGAAGAAATGAAAAGTGACATCGCTACCATGAAGAACTCAATAGAAAGCATCAAGAGTAGACTAGATGAAGCAGAGGACCGCATCAGTGAGCTAGAAGATAAGATGGAAAAAATACCCAAGTAGAGCAACTTCTAGAAAAAAAGATTAAAAAGCAGGAGGAGAGCCTACGGGAGCTTTGGGACAAAACAAAACAAAATAATATTCGAATAATAGGGGTTCCAGAAGGAAAGGAAACTGAGGTAGACATGGAAAAAGTATTTCAAGAAATAATGACAGAAAACTTTCCTGAAATAGAAAAGAAAAAACCCACACAAATCCAAGATGCCCGCAGAGTCCCAAGCAAAATGAATCCCAGAAGACAGACTCCAAGGCACATTATAATTAAATTGGCAAACAACAATGACAAAGTAAGAATCTTAAAAGCAGCCAGAGAGAGACAGAAAGTTACATACAAAGGAACCCCCATCAGACTAGCAACTGATTTCTCAACAGAAACTTATCAGGCCAGAAGGGAATGGGATGAAATATACAAAGTCATGCAAAGGAAGGGTCTGAATCCAAGAATACTGTACCCAGCAAGGCTATCAATCAAAATTGAAGGGGAAATCAGGAGCTTCACAGACAAAAAAAGACTGAAGGAATTTATCTCCACCAAACCAGCAATGCAAGAAATGCTAAAGGGTCTACTGTAAAAATAAAGAAATAAGAAGTGAAGAAGGAACACGGGTATAGAATAAAAATGGCGTCAAATGAGTACCTATCAATAATAACCTTAAATGTAAATGGATTAAATGCTCCAATCAAAAGACATAGGGTAACAGATTGGATAAGAAAACAAGACCCATACATCTGTTGTCTACAAGAAACCCACCTCAGAAAAAGAGATGCACACAGACTGAGGGTGAAGGGATGGAAAAAAGTTTTCCAGGCAAATGGAAATGAAAAAAAAGCTGGGGTAGCAATACTTATATCTGACAAATTAGATCTCAGAGTGAAGGACATAACAAGAGATAATGAAGGCCACTTCATAATACTAAAGGGAACAATCCAACAAGAAGAAATAACCCTGGTAAATATATATGCACCCAATACAGGAGCAACCAAATACATTAAAAAACTGCTAGAGGACATTAAGGGAGAGATTAACAGCAATACAATCATAGTAGGAGATTTTAATACCCCACTGTCACCCTTCGACAAATCATCTAAACAAAAAATCAGCAAAGAAATATCAATCCTAAATGACTCACTAGACCAGATGGAATTAATTGACATCTTCAGGACACTCCACCCCAAAGCCACAGAATATACATTCTTCTCAAGTGCACATGGGACATTCTCAAAGATAGACCACATTTTGGGACATAGGCAAAGTCTCTTCAAATTCAAGAAGATAGAAATCATATCAAGTATCTTCTCAGACCATAATGGCATAAAACTGGAAATTAACTACAATAAAAATAATCCAAAGAAATCAAACACATGGAGACTAAACAGCTTGCTATTAAACAAGGACTGGGTTACCAGAGAAATCAAGGAAGAAATTAAAAACATCCTGGAAACAAATGACAATGAAAGCACAAATCCAAAATCTTTGGGACACAGCAAAAGCAGTTTTGAGAGGGAAGTTCATATCCTTACAAGCCTATTGCAAAAAACTAGAAAAAATAGTAACAGATGATCTAACTCTACAACTCAAAGAGTTAGAAAAAGAGCAACAAGAAAAGCCCAGTGTAAGCAGAAGGAAGGAAATAACAAAAATCAGAGCAGAGATAAACGACATAGAGACCAAAAAAACAATACATAAGATCAACAAAACCAAGAGCTGGTTCTTTGAAAGAATAAATAAAATAGATGGACCTCTAGCCAGGCTAACCAAGAAACAAAGAGAGAGGACCCAAATAAACAAAATCAGAAATGAAAGAGGTGAAATAACAACAGACCCCACCGAAATACAACGGATTGTTACAAAATACTACGAACAACTCTATTCCAACAAACTGAACAACCTGGAGGAAATGGACATATTCCTAGAAAAATACAAACTTCCAAAACTCAATCAGGAAGAATCTAAAAATCTCAATAGACCAGTGACTTGGGAAGAAATTGAAACAGTCATCAAAAAGCTTCCAGCAAACAAAAGCCCAGGGCCAGATGGCTTCACAGGAGAGTTTTACCAAACATTCAAGGAAGAACTAAAACCTATCCTCCTCAGACTATTCCAAAAAATTCAAGAGGAAGGAACACTTCCAAACTCCTTCTATGAAGCCAGCATCACCCTAATACCAAAACCCGATAAAGACAACTCAATGAAAGAGAATTACAGGCCAATATCCCTCATGAACATAGATGCCAAAATCCTCAACAAAATTCTAGCAAATCGGCTCCAGCAGAGCATCACAAAGATCATACACCATGACCAAGTAGGATTTATACCAGGAATGCAAGGTTGGTACAATATCCGCAAATCAATAAACGTGATACATCACATAAACAAGTTGAAAGATAAAAATCATATAGTCATATCAATTGATGCAGAAAAAGCATTTGATAAAATCCAACCCCCTTTCCTGATAAAAACTCTTAACAAGGTGGGAGTACAAGGATCATACCTCAACGTAATAAAAGCTATATATGATAAACCCACAGCCAACATCACACTCAATGGGCAAAAACTAAAACCATTCCCTCTAAGAACAGGAACAAGACAGGGATGCCCACTATCGCCACTCCTCTTTGACATAGTACTGGAAGTACTAGCCATTGCAATTAGACAAGAGGAGGAAATAAAAGGCATCCAAATTGGAAAAGAAGAAGTAAAGTTATCCTTATTTGCAGACGACATGATATTGTATATAAAAAACCCAAAAGACTCCATTAAAAAACTAATTGGCTTAATAAATGAATTTGGCAATGTAGCAGGATACAAAATTAACACCAAGAAATCTATGGCATTTCTATATACCAACAGTGAGTTTATAGAAACAGAGACTAAAAAAGCAATTCCATTTACGATCGCACCAAAAAAATTAAGATACCTAGGAATAAACTTAACTAAGGAAGTAAAGGACCTATACGGGGAAAAGTACACGACACTGAAAAAAGAAATAGAGGAAGATGTAAACAGATGGAAGAACATACCATGTTCATGGATTGGTAGAATCAACATCATCAAAATGTCCATACTTCCTAAAGCAATCTATAAGTTCAATGCACTCCCCATTAAAATACCAACGGCATATTTCACTGACCTAGAAAGAACTCTTCAAAAGTTCATTTGGAACAATAAAAGACCCCGAATAGCCACAGCAATCCTGAGAAAGAAGGGTAAAGTAGGAGGTATCTCAATACCAGACTTCAAACTGTATTACAAAGCCACTGTTCTCAAAACAGCCTGGTACTGGCACAAAAACAGACATATAGATCAATGGAATCGAATCGAGAACCCAGATATCAACCCAAATCACTATGCTCAATTAATATTTGACAAAGGAGGCACTAATATACAATGGAGTCAAGACAGTCTCTTCAATAAATGGTGTTGGGAAAATTGGACAGATACATGCAAAAGAATGAAACTAGATCACCAACTTACACCATACACAAAAATAAACTCAAAATGGATACAGGACTTAAACATCAGACGGGAAACCATAAAAATACTTGAAGCATCCACAGGCAACAAAATCTCAGACGTATGCCAAAAAAACTTCTTCACTGATACTACCCCTAGTGCAATGGAAGCTAAAGAGAAAATAAACAAATGGGACTACATCAAAATAAAAAGCTTTTTTACAGCAAAAGAAACCATCAACAAAACAACAAGAAAGCCCACTGTGTGGGAGAACATATTTGCAAATGTTACCACTGATAAAGGTTTAATCTCCAACATCTACAAACAGCTTATACAACTAAATAAAAGGAAGATGAATGATCCAATTAAAAAATGGGCAATGGACCTAAATAGAATATTTTCAAAAGAAGACAGAAGGAAGGACAAAAAGCACATGAAAACATGCTCAAAGTCACTAATTATCCGAGAGATGCAAATCAAAACAACAATGCGGTACCATCTCACACCTGTCAGAATGGCCAACATCAACAAATCAACAAACGACAAGTGTTGGCGAGGTTGCGGAGAAAAAGGAACCCTCGTGCACTGCTGGTGGGAATGTAGACTGCTGCAACCACTGTGGAGAACAGTGTGGAGTTTCCTCAAAAAACTGAAAATGGAACTCCCATTTGACCCAGTAATCCCACTTCTAGGAATATATCCCAAGAAACTTGAAACACCAATCAGAAAGGATACATGCACCCCTATGTTCATAGCAGCACAATCTACAATAGCCAGAATTTGGAAACAGCCTAAGTGTCCGTCAGCAGATGATTGGATCCAAAAACCATGGTACATCTACACAATGGAATACTATGCTGCCATAAAAAAGAAGGATTTCTCATCATTTGCAGCATCCTGGATGGAATTGGAGAACATCATGCTGAGTGAAATAAGCCAATCAATGAAAGAGAAACACCACATGACCTCACTCATTTGTGGATAATAAAGAACATTATAAACTGGTGAACCATAAGATAGATATAGAGACAGTATATCAACAAGTAGACTGTCAAGTTACAGCGGGGACGGGAGGAAGATCTGGGGGAGATAATAGATCAACCGAAGGACTTGTATACATGCATATAAGTGCAACCAATGGACACAAAACTCTGGGGAGGGAGGGGATGTGTGGGAGGGAGGGAGGGGGTAAAAAAAAAATCAATAAAATATATTAAAAAAAAAAAAAAAGAAGTAGAAAGAAATGACTCATTTTTTTAGATGACAGATTTTTCTTTCAAGGAAAAAGAAAGTAGCCTATGTAATAGTTTTTAAAGTTTATATTAGGCTTATTGACTCTTGAAAATAATAAATATAAGAAAAATAATTTGTTTGAAGATCAGAAACTCAATTTAGATTATCACATATATTATCTATCTTAGTTCTGATAACATCCTGTAAATAAGTACACTTTGTCCTTTCATGCCTGAATAAAGTGAGGATTGTAGAGCCCAAATGAGTTGTATGAAATCACAATATTCCTAAATTAGTGAAGTTTGGGTGACCTGAGAACTTACATTCTGAGCTACATGGTATGGAACACTGTTTCACATCACCTAATTGAAAGAATTTCAATGGATACTTTTGTACAACTTGTTTACATACATCACTAACAAAAAATATTCATTTAGGTAATTTCTATTTTTAAATATATTTTATTGATTTTTTTTACAGAGAGGAAGGGAGAGAGACAGAGAGCCAGAAACGTCGATGAGAGAGAAACATCGACAAGCTGCCTCTTGCACACCCCCTACCAGGGATGCGCCCGCAACCAACGTACATGCCCTTGGCCAGAATCGAACCTGGGACCTTTCAATCCGCAGACCGACGCTCTACCGCTGAGCCAAACCGGTTTCGGCGGTAATTTCTATTTTTAAAAAATAAATTTACTGGGGTAACATTGATTAATACAATTATAAAAGTTTTAGGGGTACAATTCTATATACATTGTCTGTATATTGAATTGCATGTTCACCACCCAGACTCTAGTCTCCTTCTGTTGCCATATATTTGACCCCCTTTACCATATTCATCTTCCCCGCAACCTCCTTCCCTTCTGGTAACCACCATTGTGTTGTCTGTGTCTATAAGGTTATTTATTTGTTTTGTTTGTTCATTTGTTGCTTTCTATTTTATGTCCCACATATAAATGAAGTCATATGGTTTTTGTCTTTTTCCATCTGACATTTTCACTTAACACAACACTCTAAACGTCATCCACATTATTGTAAAAATAAATATTTTATCCTTTTTATGGCTGAGTAGTATTCCATTTTATCTATGTACCAGGGCATTTAGGTTGTTTACAAGTCTTGTGAGTAATGCTGAAATTAATATAGGGGTACAGTACCATATGATTCCATTCCTTAATTTTCCAATGTCCACAAATGAACAAATGAACAAATCAGTGAAATGGTGAAACATACTAAGTGTAGGAACAAAATTTGCCTTGGTCCAGAACTCTGCTATAGGGGTGAACTAACAAGCAAAATAGAGACAGAATCATAGAGAAAGACCATACTGAAAGCTGTGGGAGGCAATTGGCAGGCTGGTTTGGGGTGGAGAAATTGAGCAATAATGAAAAAAGAGAAAAAACAACAACTTATGGACATGGGCAACAGTGTATTGATTATGGGGAAGGGGAAGTAGGGAAAGATGGTACAGAGTATGGGTGAGATAAATGGTGATGAACAGAACTTGGGGTGGTGAACCCACAATACAGAGTACAGATGATGAGTGATGGAATTGTGTACTTGAAACGTATAATTTTGTTAGCCAGTGTCACCCCAGTATATTCAAATAAAGGAAAAAGTAGCTCCTACTGAGGAAGACTATAAAAATTATATAAAAATTTTTAGAGGTTCAAGAATGCTTAAATATCTGTTGCCCCAATCTTATTTTACAAAGACAAAGAAGAAATCCAAGATGCAAATATGAAACAATTAGTAAATGAGTTGGGAGTAGAAAGAAATTTGATTATCTCACTTCCTCTTTAGCATTCTTTATTCTGCTTCCATCTAACAGGACCATATTTCAGAGCAAAGAGAAATTGTGCCGTGCAAGTCTAACTACGTAGATCTCTGCAGCCTGGCTGTGGGAAACTACGGTAAATCAATAGAAAATTGGAATAGAGAATTCCAATTTGTGTAGTTGTTTGATAACTTGGGCAGGAAAGAAGACTAAGGCTGAGCCCCTGTTACTGTATCAGTAACCAGACCATCACTCACTAGTTTCTGTAAGAGAAAGCTAAGATGATGGTATCATCTTCCACACACAGATGTATTTCTAAGGACTCTCCTGGAAGTAGCTCATATATTCATTATCCCAAGTGGACAATCCCTGAAGGCAGGATATGAGGACAATAAAAATAAATCACATATTTTCAAAAAGAACATAATTGGAGTTGGAGATCTCATGCAGCTTGAAGTCCTTAGATTTGCTAGGTAAAGACTTTCCAGGTCAACACATTAACAATAAGTAAAACAATATCCTATGAAGTAATCATGAAACTGTGACTATTGCCCAAGGAATGGCTGTATCTGTGCTGTGGTAAATATAAGAAACCCTGGTTTTCATACGAATGCTCACTTTTGCACCATTTCATTTATTTCTGTATGCCATACCTCAAAAGCGCAAACATTGTCCTAAGTATCTGTCTCTAAAAAAGAGGAAACTATGCCGAAAGAAGGGTTGAGAAATCATATTGCAGGGCAAAGAGTGAGAGAATGGAAGATCTTCAAAACCAGGAAATTTTATATACATAAAAGCATACATTATGGCCGAAACCGATTTGGCTCAGTGGTAGAGTATCTGTCTGCGGACTGAAAGGTCCCAGGTTTGATTCTGGTCAGTGGCATGTACCTTGGTTGCGGGCACATCCCCTGAAGGGGTTGTGCAAGATGCAGCTGGTCGATGTTTCTCTCTCATCGACGTTTCTATCTCTCTATCTCTCTCCCTTCCTCTCAGTAAAAAATCAACAAAATATATTTAAACAAACAAACAAAAAACATACATTATGTATATACACTTATATTTATACTAGAGGCCCGGTGTATGAAATTCATACTGGGTATGGTCCCTTAGCAGGTTGATCTGTGGGGCAACCGGCAGGATGATCAGGGCCCCTGCTCACACTTTACTTGGCCTAGCAATGCCAGATCACTTGTCCTGCCCCCTACCATCAATCACTGTCTGTGGGGTGACAGGTGGGGTGATCAGGGCCACTGCTCGCACCCTTGTAGTCCTGGTGCCACCTGCTCACCTGCTCCACCATCATCTGAGAAAACATCAGGATGCAGATTCAGAAAATATAAACCCATGTATGTCTATTCTTGAAGTGGCTTCATTTTCTCATATCAAAACAGGTGCCATATCCTTAAATATAATTACTGACTCGTATGTTCAATGGAATTTGGCTCTCATTGTGGTTTTGCTCTCATTGATGCCCATTAGGGCCAGCATTGCCTCTATTGCTGTTCACTGCCAGTGGCCACATCACTGGTGCCCACCATGTTCCACATTGCCCCCTGCCGGTCAGCGCACATCTAACTCCTGGTTGGTCAAACTCCTGCCTGTGGGGACAATGTGTATATTAGCCTTTTATTATATAGGATATTGATCTTACATTTTCACCACAGCTGTCTTTATAAATCTTTAAAGGTATGAGATTTGGAAGAAAGATCTGATTTATTTGTAATTCCAGAGGAATAGAGAGTTAAAATCACAGGAAAGGAGCTCCACTCCTGGAAATGAGGCAGTCTTGGTTTTCCAGTGACCATTTCTCATGGCCAGTTCTTTCGGTTAAGTTTCTTTTTGTCCCTTAGTGGACACAAGCGACATTAACTCTCCACTAGATTTATTCTCACAGAAGTAATTCATAAAGTTTCAGGAAAATAAAGTGGACAAGAAGGGGTTTTGGCAGAGAACGATAATTCTGGAAATTCACAGGACTAAGGGATGTTATCAATATCTTGGGAAAAGAACAGTGTAGTGGAGTTTGGAAATTAAGTGACAGGCTATGGAATTTGAGCTAGCAATGGCTAGGGGAGTAGGAATATATTCTATTATAGAAGAGTCAGCCTATACTTTAGAAGAAATTTCATTTAACATACGAGACAGTAATTACATAAGGATATGGCACCTGTTTTGATATGAGAAAATGAAGCCACTTTAAGAATAGACATACATGGGTTTATATTTTCTGAATCTGAATCCTGATGTTTTCTCAGATGCTATATTATTTCCACATTTTGAAGAATATAAAATATAGCATTGGAAAAGATTTATTAAAGCATGTCAGATATCTCATTGCAAAGCAACTCAATCTATGGGTCAAATTGCTTCCTATGCTTGAAATATAATAACCCATGGAAGACATCCACCGGCTCCCTTACCATCTATATAGATTAAATGTTTTACTTTTCATCATAGTCATTATTGATGGAAGATGCCTCATGTTGACTGTTGGTACTGTAGGTTCTCTGGGAATAGCAAGGTCAGAGGCAAGACCAGCTTAGAGGAGCAGTGTGAGCCAGTAGGCACTTGCAATATTGAGTGATCTCCCCCCTTGTACTCTGCTGTTTGATTTGCATGTTCTTTTTAAAAGAGTTTTTCTTCAAAACAGAAAGTGGTGATGACAGATTTAGCTAAAAAGGAATGTTTTATATTTTCTTTGTTGAAGAGAGTGCTTCCCTGATTTCAAATATGTAAACCCGGGACATCGTTGAAGAAATACTCAGCAGCATCTGCCTCCTTACAACATATTAATGACTCATTACTGTGAAGGGATAGCAATCTTGATATCTACATTCTTACTTAATCTCTTGTCCAAAAACAAATTTGTTTCACTTATTGCTGACTTTGCATGCCTGAGTCTCTCATAGGAAACAGGGTAAGAACATTGAACAGCAAGCTCAGTAGTTGTGAATGGAACCACAAGATGGCAGTGCACCTCTGCTGATGCAGGACACATGGAGGGTGCAACTTAGTGGATTCTGAATGTTAGACTTTGGCAGAAGCGGAGTGTTTTTCTTATTGGCTGGGTAGAATGTGAGAAAGCCTCTGACTGTCAGAGGAAAGGAGGGATAACTTGACAACAGCAGTAGCTCCGCTGGCTGTGACTGCAGGTCCACAATTGACCCTGAGTGGGAAGAACGATGAAGACGTCCATTGGAGCTTTGTTCATGTTCCTGTGGCTGCAGCTGGACTGTGAGTTGAGGGTTTATGGGAAACAGAATATATTAGTGGATATTCTTTAGAAGCAACTGGCTTTATTCAGGTTTCCTTAGTTACTGTGGAAAAATAAAATTCTGAAGCATAATGATCTGGTTACTCTTTCTCTGACTCTTTCTTTCTGCATAGGGGTCAGCCATGGAGAGAAAGTGGATCAGCATCATTCCACCCTGAGTGTCCAGGAGGGAAACACCGCTGTTATCACCTGTTCTTATTCCGACAGCGCCTCAAACTACTTTCCTTGGTATAAGCAAGAACCTGGAAAAGGTCTCCAGTTCATTATATACATACCTTCAAGTATGGGCACAAAACCAGCTGGAAGACTCACTGCTTTCTTGAATAAGATGGCCAAACATCTCTCCCTGCACATCGCAGACACCCAACCTGGAGACTCAGCCGTCTACTTCTGTGCAGCGAGTACACATTGCTTCTCAGGCACCTGCATCCTGTACACAAACCTGCAAGTGGGGCAGCCCCCTCTGCCTGGGACAGACCTTCAAGCACAGCATTTTTCATGTTGCTTATTTGCAATTGGAAAATAATGTGTTGATATAAAACACTTAATAAGAGGCACATTTCAAGAAAACCCAGAAAAGTTTAGTTCACATGGGTGGGTGATTGTTGCATAATGGATTCTTGAAGTGAGTTATTAATGTTAAATTTTGAAACTTAGGCCTTAAAGATGACTTTTTATTTGCTATTCAATGTCCTATCCTATAAAAAAGCCCTTAGCAGCAATATCACAATCTTTTAAATGTTGTGTTTTGAAAACAGCATTTGTTATTTTTTTATGATTCTAAATTATTATATGACAAATATAGAAAATATGCATATATAAAGATGCAAAATTGATAATTATGTAAGCAAATAACATTGCTAACAGTCGAAATACATTTTCATCCATTTTAAGTGTATTTTTTCATTGAATTGTATTTCTTGAATTGAGCATTTCCATTTTATCAAGCCTTATCCTACAACACCTGCCATTCAATAGTTCTGTGAGAATTTGTAAATTACAAATTTATATTAATTTTCTTCTACATTTTTTACAAAAATGTGACAGTTTTTCCCCCCCTATATGTTCTGACCACTTTATTGTTAAAAAATGTGACATGGTTCTTCAGAGCCCAGTGATTGTATTTACTGTGTGTGTTTGAGGAAATCAGGATAGGACACGATTTTAGAAAGTGAGCTAATGATTAAACACAAAGCACTTCTCTTTCACCAAATTCAGTGCATATTTGTTCACATTTATACCCTCAAAGAATTTAAAAGATTGAATTGTAAATTGTTCACTGCTATAGCCTCAGTACTCAACACTAACATTCCCACATAGTTGATAATTCGTAGATGTTTGTTAAAGATAGAAAGGTAAGTCCTGGTATTTACTCATAATATTAATTTAAGCTTTGTGACATAATTAAATTTATATGTTGGTTTGTGAGGATCAAAACTCCTAATGTGTGTATTTGATTATTTCATTATTTAAGAACATATAATTATTTATATTTGTACTACATGTCTTTCTCAATAAAACACTGTTATTTTAAGACAAATCTAGTTTAGACTTGTCATTTTTTGCTTCCATTATGATTCAAATCTTTCTTTCTGGGCTATATAGGAAAATTTTTATAAGTATTTATTAGCTACTTTCCTGTTATTAGTGGAGTTCACAAAAGCATTAGAGGAATGGATCATTTACAGATAGCTTGTGACAAATCTCCTTGCCTCATCTTCATGTTTCAATTGAATAAACATTACTAACTGCAAGTTTTTTATAAAGTTACTGCTTTTACTGTTATCGATAAAAAAATGAAATGAAAAATGTTGCATTAATCATTAATTTCCCAATTATCCCACCTGTGACTTTCAGTATGTTATTTTCAAGATCTCTTATATGCTTCCTAAAGAATTGTTGACTGGTATGGTGAGATAATTGCTTTGGGCTGAGTTATGGTTGTCAGTTATTAGTTAATTGATTTATTCTTAGAAGAAAAGGCATCACATTGAACCAGATGCACAGCAAGGGAACAACAAAGGCCAGTATTGTAGCCCAACACCTCAATGAGTTTCATTATCTCCTCCCTATAACCACTAGCTCCAGTCCAGTAAAAGCAAGGTGCCTGTTGATTGGTCCATTTCCTGGGAGGCAGGAAGAGGGATGCATGATGCATGACTTTTATTTTATTGGTTTATTCTTCCTAAGCCCAGTAAGAAGTGAGGGAGAGAGGGCACAATTACTATGGACTTAACTGCTTTATCACATAGACATGGGAATTGTTTTATGAAAGAATAAACCCTCTGGTTGGAGATGCAGAGTCAGTACATACTTACACTCATTCATACTTTAAACCTTCACTGCAGTATTGGTTTTCTCTCTTTTTTGGACAATTCACTACAAACATCATGGCCTTTTTTCCATCCTGCAAAACCAGACTGTGTGTTGACAGCGTCCCTACTGCCTTCTTTCTTTCCCTAGCCTGGTGCTGACTGCTCAAATTTGTTTGGTGTCACCCAGTCCTGCAGAATGGGACCCTTTCTGAGCCTACAAATGAACCATCTGTAGGGGCTGACTCTTGTTGCCCTCCTGTGTGCACTGGTAGCTGCCCACCAAGTGGAATGGTGTGGGGGTGAGGCATTGAGCATTGGGGGTGCTCATGGACCAGTAGTGGGAATCTGCAGGCAAGGTGTCCCCAGCATTTCGTGAACAGGTTCCTGATGTCTGTCTGTCTGTCTGTGATGCAGGTAATGGGATCTGTGTCCCTTCAATGCCCAGTGAGAGTCCTGGATGCTGTTCCAGGTGCTTCCCACTTCCCAGCTGGGCAGCTTACCCCAGGACTGGATGGGGCAAGAATCTCTTTGATGAGGTGAGTCTCTTTGGCAGCTTTCCCTAAAGTTGGTTCACTCACATACTCTCTCTGTCCGCTATGGGGAAAACCAAGGCCCAGGAGATTTCTTTTGGCATGCACTGTGCTACTCAGGGGAAGGCGCGACTAGGGAAAAATGAAATCGGTCTTCTTACCCATGCTACCAATCTCAGATATTTCTGTTCTTACAAGGTGCTTCTCACACAGTGTAACTTCTTTGCTAGATTTTGAGCTTCTCCACAGGCACTCTATTTAGTGTATAATTGATAAAATTGTTTTTTTTTTTTTTTTGAGGGGTGTAGGGGAAAAGTGGGGAGATGGTAGAAAATTTCCTTTTAACTCATTTGATCTCAATAATTAAAACAAATTTTAAATCCTTACCCAGGATATGTTTTTATTGATTTTAGAGAGAGGAAGAAGTAGGTAGATGGGAGAAACATAGATGTAAGAGAGAAACATCAACTAGTTGACTTTGTAGGGACCCCAACTTGGATCAAACCTGCAACCTAGGAATGTGCCAGAGAGGAGGGTGGTTGCAGATCCAGGTGAAAAAAAGAGAAGGGATTAAGAAGTACAAATTGGTAGTTATAAAATAGTAACTAGGATGTAAAGTACAGCATAAAAATATAGTAAAAAATTTTGTAATAACTATGTATGGTACTAGGTTGGTACTGAAAATATCTGAGAGAACACTTGGTAAAGTATATGATTGCCTAACCACTATACTATACACCTAAAATAAAAACAAAATAATAGTGAACATAAAGGGTAACTAAAAAATAAAATTAAAAAAGAGTTGGCTAATGCAAAAGGAAGTTTGGGTTGGGTGAGACTCTCAGCCAGTACACAGAGAGTGTGACGTGACACACAGCAACATGCTGCACCAGAAACCCTGTTTCCTGTTCTGCGGCAGCAGCAGCTCATAGCTCAGCATTTCTCCTCTCCATCTGTCAGTCGCCTCACCTTGCAGAGCCCTGACACTGAAGAAGGAAAAGAAGATATTTTCCACCTAGTGGGAGAACTTGAACATGTTGGTCTCCAGTCTTCTGAGGGTGGTCTTAACTTCAATGTGGCTAGGTAAGGATGCCCTAAGGGGAATGGGTCTTCTCCGTGGCCTACAACAGGGGGAATGGGCTGTCTTTTTACAGTACTATCCTGGGAAGGAAAGATGGCCGGGTATAAAAAACATTCTATCTGTGTGGTACATCTACACAATGGAATACTACTCCACTATAAAAAAGAAGGAACTTTTACCATTTGCAACAGCATGGATGTTACTGGAGACCATTATGCTAAGTCAAATAAGCCAGTCAGAGAAAGATAAATATCACGTGATCTCACTCATAAGTGGGATATAATGATCAACATAATTTGATGAACAAAAAATAGATCCAGAGACAAATGACAGAGGAAGTGGGGGGCGGGGTGGTAGAGAGCAACCATAGGACTTTTATGCATGTATATTAGCATAACCAATGGACACAGACACCAGGGCAACATGGGGTGGGGGTTAATTAGAGAAAAAGAAATATATATATATAAATTTTTTTCTGTCCCACATCACTTGTCCTTATAAAATTCTTTTTTTTTTCCTTTCAGGATCCAGTGTTGCTCAGAAGGTAACTCAAAGCCAACAAGCAATACTGGTGCAGGAGAAGAAGGCTGTGAGCCTGGATTGCACATATGAAACCAGCGAAATAAGTTATAGTCTATTCTGGTACAAGCAGCTCAGCAGTGGGGCAATGATTTTCCTTATTCGTCAGGACTCTTACAGCCAGCAAAATGCCACAGGAGGCCGCTACTCACTGAATTTTCAGAAAGCAAAGAATTCTGCCAATCTTGTCATCTCAGCTTCACAGCTGGAGGACTTAGCAGTGTATTTCTGTGCTCTGAGGGAGCCCACAGTGAGAGGCGTGTTAGGAGGAGGTGTACCAAAACCCCAGGGCTCTGCTTCAGGCATCCACCTGCTATAGGGACCAAGGCAGGGAATGGTAATCACAGACAGGAAGTGGCCAGGGCTGTGGCAGCACAGGTGTAGGTAGGGTTAGAGAGAAAAGACTCTATGAAATTACATCTCTAGGTTCATGGACCATGTAAAGAGCTATCATTCATTAAAAAACATCCATATCTTTGAAAGTTTGGGTTGTAATTGTTTCTTGGACACAAAGAAGAGCCACAATAAACAAGTTACCATTTGGTAACAGATTGAGCTAGAAGAATTGACTAAGGAAATTCAGAAACATCTGACTCAGAAATAAGTAAAGCTATGTAAAATTGTCAGATTTTTCCTATCAATTTGTTCAATAAATATTTATTGAGTATTTTTATTTTAAAGGCATTGATTTTAAAAACGAAGGCTATGAAATCTTTCTGTTCTTTGTTTTTTATATTATGCTTTTTTATATTGTTTTATGAGTTAGTTTAATTTATATTTGTTAGCTGAGGTAACATAACCTCATTTACTTTCTAAGGTGCCTACTATGTGACAAACTGTATGTTCTTCCATCTTATTAATAGTCTAGCATAGAAGTGCTCAAGATGTATCTGCCTCCCATCAGTCTTACTCATAAAATGATCAATCATTAGTGGGTCTAGGCCCTCAAACTTTTTAAAGTGGGGGCCAGATCACGGTCCCTCAGATAGCTGGAGGGCCGGACTATATGAACTACTAATTCCTACTGTAACACCTCGGCTGCGCTCACTGCCCAAAAAACCTGGCAGGCCAGATCAGACTCCTCTGCGGGCCGCATGTGGCCCGCGGGCCATAGTTTGAAGACCCCTGGCTAGGGAAACATTGTGTAGAAGCAGAGTGTGAGTTATTTTTTCTACTCTTGTCCTTAAACTTACCACACTTCTAAAAGCTTTTTGCCATCATGTTGCACATTTGCACACTTCCTTTCTCTCTTCCTTTGTCTTATCAGTGCTCCACAATCCACAAATCTTCATTCTCTAATATTTCCTCCCCATTGACTTACTCCCTTATAGTTTGAATGGTAATGGGTGTTTCATAAGTGACCTTGTATTGTACTCACTCTTATGTTTACACCAGAGGTCCAGTGCATGAATTCATGCCTGGGTAGGGTCTGGCCAGCCTGCCTGGATTGGGCAGATCAGGCTGGGCTTGCTGGAGGGTGCTGCTAAGGGCAATTGGCAGGTCAGCCTCGCCCCTGGTGGAACTCAGGTCAAGGGGACAATTTACATATTAACCTTTTATTATATAGGATTTGGAAAGCAGATATGTGCAGTAGAATAAAGAAAAGAAGTGTCTTTAAAATGTTTTAATTATTAACATTTTGCCATTTTGATGTAAATTTTTACTATTTTAGGTGTACAATTGAGTCATATCAAGTATGCTTACATTGTCGATCAAGAGGCAACACTGTCTTATCTCTAGAACTCTATTCATCTTGTAAAACTGTAAATTTCTACTCCTTAAACAGTAACACTTGATTCCCCCTATCCCTCCAGCCCCTGGCAACTACCATTTGAGTTCTCATTCTATGATTTTACTATTTCAGATGCCTCTTAAAAGGGGACTAATGCACTCTTGGTCATAGGATAACTTATTTCATCTAGTATTATATCCTAGTATCATGTTCACCCATGTTGTAGCATGTGTCAGAATTTCTTTCCTTCTTAAGGCTAATATTCCAGGGTCTGTATATACCACATTTGTTTATCCATTCATCAGTTGACAGGCATTCGTGTTGCTTCCAACTTTTGGTGGAAACGTGTATACATATATGAACACTTAGGGTTTAAATATTTTTTTAAATTTATACTGAATAATTTGAAGAACTATGGTCTAGGCTGCTTTATTACAAGCAAGTTTAAAGGAACAGAAGAAGAGAGTGATAATTAGCCGTGTAGGATGTTTCCATTTCCTGTAGATTCACAAAAGTCTGGAAGAGTGTGACACCTTTGTGCAATGATTGCTCAATCAAGTGTCTACTACTTGGTCTAAAAGGAATTGTCAAGACACAACCTAGTGGTCTGCCCCAGAATTGCAGTTTGTGTCCCTGTTCCTCCTCCTCCTCCTCCTCCTCCTCCTCCTCCTCCTCCTCCTCCTCCTCCTCCTCCTTCTTCTTCTTCTTCTTCTTCTTCTCTCTCTCTCTCTCTCTCTCTCTCTCTCTCTCTCTCTCTCTCTCTCTCTCTCTCTCTCTCTCTCTTTTGTGTGTGTGTGTGTGTGTGTGTGTGTGTGTGTGTGTGTGATAAAGCCAAACCTGCAGTTATTTAATTCTTTGTTGTTAGTTCCTTTTGCATAAATAAAGAACCTGTTAACATACTGTCTTAAGATATTTCAAAGGCTGAAGAAATAATTTTTTTATCCTCTAGGCTTTCTCTCAAATTTTCTCTAAAAATAATTAGTGGTGAAAAAGCCAGAAAACAGATTATTGCTATCAGAGGAAACTGTATTAAAAACTGCATTCTATATAATTGGGGACTTTGTCTCATTATTTGTTGAATAGAAGAGTTATATCTTTTTTTATTACTTTGTTGTGACAATTTATGAATAATGTATACAAATAGATTGATAATCAACAGTTAATCAATTAATGAGAGTAATCTCAGTAGGTACAGAAAAAGCATTTGACAAATCCAGCCTCTGTTCCTCATTACAAATTCCAAGTGAATCCCGAATCCAAGACAATTTCTCCAAAGTCATAAAAGGCAAAAACCTACATCAAAAGTCATACTTGATGGTGAAAGACTCAATGTTTCCCCCTAAGCTCAAGAATTTTGGTTCATAACTCATGAATTTAACATTGTACTAGAGGTTCTCGCTAGTGCAATAAGGCAAGAGAAAAACATAAAAGACATACAATTAGAAAAGAAAGAAGTGAACCTATTTTAGTTCACAGACATCATAATTATCCAGTAGACAATCCAATGGTATCTACAAAAATACGACTAAAACAAACAAGTTAAGCAAAATCAAATGTACACCTTTCATATGATATAGTCATTCCACTCTCAGATATTGACCACAGAGAAATGAAAGCATATGTTTTTAAAAATATTGTATACACAAATGTTCATAGAAGCTTTATTTGTAACAACCCAAACAGAGGCTAATGAAAATGTACATCAATAGGTGTATAAATAAACAAATTGTTTTATCTTTCTGTGATGGAATACTTATTACTCAGCAACAAAATGGAATGAAAGATTGATACTCATGAGGTCATTGAAGAATTTCAAAATAATTATGTTGAAAGAAAGAAGCCAGACAAAATAGTACAAATGATTCCATTTATACAAAATTATAAAATATGCAAACTAATATGTGACAGAGATGTTGCCTGAAAACAGGAATAGGTAGTGGGAACAAGGTTGAGGGAAAGATTACAAAGAAACATGGGGAAACTCTGGGGGAGATGCATATATTCATTATCTTGGTTGTAATGGATTCACAGTATCTATAAATGTTTAATCTTATAAAATTGTTTACATTAAATGGGTGCAATTTGTTTTTATGAAAATCATGCATTTAAAAAGCCATTAAAATAAAAATGTAACAAATATCTCCCCTTAATGTTGTTTTAAGTTTTCTTGTGTGACACAAAATGCAAAATAAATCTCCCATAGGTTCTCCTTTGCTTTAAAATACTTTTTTTTAAGTATAAGTAACAGCTTTCTATATCTATGTGCTATACTGTTTACTTTCAACCCAGAATCTTCTCAACTTATTTTGTTTTTCTCCTTGTATATCAGAATAGAAGTTTGCTGCTGCTTTTTCAAATTCCTTTCAAGCATAGTTTTGTGGCAGGTTCTGACATTATATCTTAGAAGGTGGAGAAGAATTTATGTATCTGGATCTGAATTTTTTAAAATTGATTTATTGATTAATGATTGGTATGCGTGTGTGTGTGTGTGTGTGTGTGTGTGTCTCAGAGATAGAGAGAGAGAGAGAGAGAGAGAGAGAGAGAGAGAGAGAGAGAGAGAGAGAGAGAGACAGAGAGAGAGAGAGAGAGAGAGAGAGACAGAGAGAGAGAGAGAGAGAGAGAGAGAGAGAGAGAGAGAGAGAGAGAGAGAAGAGAGAGAGATCAATTTGTTGTTCCACTAATTTATGCATTCATTTGTTAATGCTTGCCTGTGCGCTGATGGGGATGAGATCTGCAAACTCAGTTTATCAGGAGGAGGCTCTAACTAACTGATTACCTGGCAGGGATGTTCTTGAATTGGTTAAGTCCACATCTGGGAGACTATTCACATGTTCACTCAGAAGACTCATGAAGCCCCTTGACCTGAATCTGTGCAGAGGGAATTCCAGGAAACAGCTTGAACTAAGCTTCCATCTACATGTCTACAGGTAAATGTTTGCAGGATCTTGCAGAAAGATGTGGATTTCTCTAGAACTTTATCCTAATAACCTTCAGAGGTTTTTTGTTTTGTTTTATAAAATAAATGGTCATAAATAGAGAACAAAAAATGTGCTTGCTTTTGCTGCTGGCACTTCATAAAAATGATTAGTTTATTTATTTGTTTAAAAATATTTTTTATTGATTTTTATTGGAGAAGGAGAAATAGAAACATCTATGAAGGAGAAACATTGATTGACTGCCTCCTGCATGCCCCCTAGTTGGTATTCATCTTGAAACATGAGCATGTGTCCTGACTGGGGATTGAACAGAGGATGTCCTGGTGCATGGGACAAGGCTCAATCAACCGAGCCTCACTAGCCAGACAAAAATGACTAGTTTTAAAAAGAAACTTGTGTAGTCATAGAGACATTTCCCCATGCTGATCCGAGAGCTTTCTCTCTGGTTTTGAGAACCACCTTGGTCTGGGACAGTTACCACAAATGAAATCTTACAAATAGGTATCAGGCTGGCTGCAGCAAAACCACCTGCAGGAGCTTTAAATTTTTCATATTAGTGGGTCTCAGTCCTGGAAATGTTTCATGAAATTAGTGTTGAGATTGATCCTCCAATCTTCCATTTTAAATCGCTCACACATTGATCCTATTATCAGCTGTTGTATGAATATCAGCTGGTATATCTTCCATAATTTGATAGCTGATAAAGAGGAGAATTCAAACTTGTGCTCCAAGATTTTGCTACAAATCCTCAGCTCCAGGTCTACCTGTAGGGGAACATTATTTGATTAAAGTTAAAGTCCACAGAATGTTGCAGATAAATGGTAGTAGAAAGCATTTTTTCCATTTCATTTTATTTGGTTGTTGACAGTATTACAGATGTCCTCCAATTTCCACCCTGCTTAGTTCCCCTCCTCTAAGCCCCCACCTCACCCCAGGCCTCCCCCACACTATTGTCTGTGTCTGTTAATTATGTGTATATGTACAAAAGTTCTTTGGTTAGTCTCTTCCCATCTCCCAGCCCCTAACCTCCCTCAGAAATACGTTAGCCTGTTCCACGACTCCATGCTTCTGGGCCTGTTTTATTAGTCAGTTTATTATGCTCATTAGACTCCACAAATGAGTGAGATCATGTGATAAGTGTCCTTCTCTGACTGGCTTATTTCGTTCAGCATATTATTCTCCAGCTCCATCCATGCTGTCAGAAAGGGTAAGAAATCTTTTTTATGGCTTCATAGTATTCCATGGTGTAAATGTATCACAACTTTTTTATCCACTCATCCACTGATGGGCACTTGGGCTGTTTCCAGATTTTAGCTATTGTAAGTAATGCTGCTATGAACATAGGGGTGCATATATTCTTTGTGATTGGTGTTTTGGGATTCTTAGGATATATTTCCAGAAGTGGGATATTGGTCAAACAGAAGTTCCATTTTTAATTTTTGAGGAAACGCTATACTGTTTTCCACAGTGGCTGCACAAGTCTTCACTCCCACAAGCAGTGTACTAGGGTTCTCTTTTTTCCTCCATCCTCATCATCACTTGTTGTTTGTTGATTTATTGATGGTAGGTAGCCATTCTGGCAGGTGTGAGGTGATACCTCATAGCTGTTTTAATTGACATCTCTCTGATGACTAGTGACTTCGAGAAAATTTTCATATGTCTATTGGTCATATGTATGTCTTCTTTGAGGAAGTGTCTATTCAGGTCTGTTGCAGATTTTTAAATTGAATTGTTTTGTTTCTTGTTAAGTTGTATGAGTTCAAAGTTGGAGGGATCACAATTCTGGATATCAAATTACACTACAAAACTTTTTAAATCAAAACAGCCTGGTTTTGGCCCTAGAAAAGGCATATAAACTATTGCAAAAGAATAGGGACCCCAGACATAGACCCAGACCAATATGATCAATTATAATAATATTTGACAAAGGAGGCAAATGCATATAATAAAGACCATTTCTTCAGTACATGGTGTTGGGAAAAATGGACAGATACATGCAAAAAAAAAAGAAAGAAAAGAAAAGAAAATAGATTACCATCTCATGTTATACAGAATAATAAACTCAAAATGGATAAAATACTTAAATGTATGACCCAGAACCATAGCAATCCTGGAAGAAACATAGGCAGTGAAACTGGAGACATTTCACTTAGCAGAAATTTTGTTGATGCATCTCCTAGGGCAAAAGAAACAAAGGAAAAAAAAATAAATGGGGCTACATCAAACTCAAAAGCTTCTGCACAACAAAAGAAGCCATCCTCAAAATGCAAAGGGAACTCGTGTAGGGGAAAACATTCACCTTGGTTACATCTGATAAGGGGTTAATTTCCAAAGTAGAAAGCCTGTTTTATGCTAGATCTGCAGCAAGGCTATAGGTTAGTAATCCTGGCCTGACTCACAGTGCTTAGTGATCTTATCTTGGAATGAACAAAATAGTGTGAAATTAAGATATTGATCTGAGATCACTCTTTATTGATTTTCTTCAATTACGATGTTTCTTCTGTCTAGGATTCATACTTAAAAAATGATTCTTAAATTCATCTGACTTTTTTTCTCCTGAAAAATTTTATTAAAAAGATAGCATATCTTACATTTATTTATATATTTTTTAAAATATATTTTTATTGATTTTTCACAGAGAGGAAGAGAGAGGGATAGAGAGCTAGAAACGTCGATGAGAGAGAATCATCGACCAGCTGCCTCCTGCACACCCCCCACTGGGGATGTGCCCGCAACCAAGGTACATGCCCTTGACCGGAATCGAACCCGGGACCTTTCAGTCTGCAGACCAACGCTCTACCACTGAGCCAAACCGGTGCTGGCCATTTATTTATATTTTAAGAGTGAGGAAATATTGTATGTGATGTAGTGGTGAAATTTCAGTGAAAGACTGCTTATTTCAGTTCAACTGCGCAAATGTTTAGTAGGCACATAATAAATGTCATTCATTGTTCTATATTGGGCTATAGTACTGAAAAGCGAAGAAGCATTCAACAAAGACTTTGTATTACTTCCTCTGATTTCAACCCCAAATCCTTTCTGATTCAGTGGATTCTAGGCAGGCCCACAACAGGTACGTGAGAATACATAGTACTGTATTAAAATGCTAATAAATAAATAAATAAATAAACAAACAAATAAATAAATAAATAAAATGCTATCTTCCAACTGCAGGAATACCCTGCATGCTCTGTTAAAGTACTTCCATGTCAGGTATTGTCCTAAGGGAGAAGAAAAAGACCTGAGAGCTTAGGATAGTCAGTGTTAAGATTTCTAAATGCTGCTGAAAACTGACATGTGCCTCTTAAAGTCATAGCTGAGAATCGCTATTTGGGCGGTAACCTAACAAACATTTCAGTCCCTGTCCACCAGGGGGTGCGGCTTCCCAACACAAACACATTTCCTGTGTGAAGTGCAGGTTTAGATTTGTAATTTCGCGGTGATTTCAGCATTTCTTCATGTTAAGAGTCAAGAGCATTATTCAGATGACACTGTAGAGATGAACTCTTCCCTGTGCTTAGTGGCTGTGATAGTCTTAGTGCTTGGTAAGTAACACACCCCTTAAAATATGGGTTGTTTCTTCTACTATGTCAGCAAATTCTTTAACTTTAATTTTAGTGAAGAGCTTCATGCCCAAGGTGACAGAGTTCTGTTTTATTTTTCTTCAGGACGAACCCATGGAGACTAGGTGACCCAGACAAAGGGCCAAGTGACCCTCTCAGAAGGGGCTCCCCTGACTGTGAACTGCTCCTATGAATCCACACAGTACCCCACTCTTTTCTGGTATGTTCAGTATCCCGGAGAAGGTCCACAGCTCCTCCTGAAAGCCTCAAGGGACAATGAGAACGGAAGCAGCAAAGGATTTGTAGCCACATACCGAAAACAACCAAATGCCTTCCACTTGGAGAAAGCCTCAGTTTGCCAGTCAGATTCTGCCATGTACTACTGTGCGCTGAGTGACACAGTGACAGACACTGCAGGGGGAGCTGAGCACAAACTCTGAGTAGCAATGATGAGCCTGGCTGCTGAGTGTCTGTGACGGTTTGATCACTAAGATGGATTTTATTGTAAAATATCAAATACAAAGTACATTTAATAAAAATGTCCAATATATTATGCACATTCATAGAGTTGTTAGGATAATTGTCTTCTGTATGTAAGGGATATCTAAGACAAAGGAAAGCTTTTATTTAGGAAACAATGCACTGAAACCTAGAAATAAAAATCACAAAATTATTTAAATGTTCAATATATATTATACATATTGATATGGCTCTACATTTCTTTTTATGATACAGTTAGTATAATAGGATATTAAAAATGGCCCTCCTAACAAATAAATGGGAGGTTTATAAGCAAGACAGTTAAAGCCTGCCTTGATTCAGCTTTTTACTAAGTCCTTGAGCATAAAATTATTACACACAGTTGTTGTTTTTTTTAATGTTTGTGGTTTTTTTTTATTGATTTTAGAGAGGAGGGGAAAAAGAAAGATAGATAGAAACATCGATGATGAGAATTATTAATCAGCTGCCTCCTACTGGAGATCAAGTCCACAACCTGGGACTGGAATAGAATCTGGGACCTTTCAGTTCACAGGCTGATGCTCTAATCACTGAGCCAAATAGGCTAGGGCAGTGGTCAGCAAACTCATTAGTTAACAGAGCCAAATATCAACAGTATGATTGAAATTTATTTTGAGAGCCAAAATTTTTAAACTTAAACTTCTTCTGACGCCTCTTCTTCAAAATAGACTTGCCCAGGCCATGGTATTTTGTGGAAGAGCCACATTCAAGGGGCCACAGTGCGGCATGGTTTGCCCACCTCGGGGCTAGGGCAACACACAGTTTTGATGATGAGTGTTTCCCATCTTCTTTACATGTGTTTTTAGAGGGTTTAGAAATGAACTTTTACAAATAATTTATAAAAGATTCTGAATTGTCAAAGAATGAAGGTTGAGGGACAACTGATAAAAATGTAGAAGTTGTTATTAACAGTTGGCTTCCTTATGCTCTGCTATATAAGGTATGGAATTTTCTTAATTTTAGTTTCATCCCTTTCTATAAATCTTAGTTTCTCCTTAATGCTTCATCTCTGACAGTTTTCCTTTTTTTCTTCCTATGTGAGTATTAATTTTTGAACCTCTGTCTTTGTTCTTAGATCTTACCTTGTAGGAGTTAACTTAATTCCCTGACTTGGTGTTCTCTTCGAGCCCCCTTAGGCTGTCCCTTCAGCAGCATTGACCTTCCTTTGGGATAGCTCCTTGGTGGGTGTGGTGGATTCAGTGGGCAGGGGGGTGGGGCTTCAGTCTTTGTGCATGGGGCAGCAGGAAGAATCCCATCCAATGTGCTCAACTTTCTTGGTTGTTTTCTTTTAGGATTTTCTCTTAAGTGATATGTAGCAAGATTTTAAAAATTTGATTCAATCAAATAACTGCATTTTATATATGTTTTGATTACTGATATATTTGGACTTATTTCTAATATTTTGGTTTTGTTCTACATGCTCTTGGTGATTTCTTTTTATCTTCTGTGGCATTAAAATTTTTTTCTCTCTGCTGCTTTGAATAATGTGAGGTGTTTTCTCTCCAGTACCCTTAAATTATTTGTGTGTGTGTGTGTGTGTGTGTGTGTGTGTTATTCTATAATATTTCCCCCTGCTATATCTCACTCCTTGTCCTTCAGAGGACTTTTTCTCTTGCTAATTTACTATATTTAGAATGACCTCAGTGGCTGGTTGAATAAATGACATACTAGCAGCATTTTAGGATAAAGTTTATCAAATCAGCCCATAAATTATAGTTTCAATGCAAATTAATAAGAATAAAATAGAAAAACATCCAGCAGGATAATCAGAACAGTATTCACTCCATTTTGCATCAGAGCTTTTGTCCCTGCTCTTCGATCTGCCTGGAGTGATTTTCACCTACTATCCTCAGAGCCTGTCCCTTTACTCTTCCTAGTCTTTGTTCCTACAGAAACATATGTGCATGTGAGTGAAGACTAATGTTCAAAAAGGTTTGTTGTATTTTATAGATAGAAAAACCAACATATTAACTGTTTGTCCATAGGAGAAGGACTGTATGGACAGTAGTATATCCATAGTATATATAGCAGAAGGACCTATGTGTGTTGTTCTAAGACTTAAATTTATTATTGAGTTTATAAAACAAGTTACAGAAAGGTATGCTCAATGTGTCTATTTGTATTACAATAAAATATAAATGAAATACTCTATATTTTCCATTGATTTAAACCTATAGTACAAAATCCCCAAACCATCTACAGCAAATTGATCAGAATGAAGAACGAATTGGAGGAATAAGTGATGGAAGAGTGCAAATTTGGAGCATTAATTCAAAGGGGATTTTAGTCTATATGCAATGTTTTATTACTTTTCATAACCCATATATTCAGGAATTCCTCCTATTATTAAAATTAATAAATAGTCATTGTCATTATAAACATTTACTTATATTCTTTGTTCTTCTCTAAAGGAGAAAATAAGAAAATGACATCTTCAGATTTTGTTCAACCACTCCAAGTATAGGCAGTGTTCTTCCTCTGGGAATTATGTAAGTTTTAGTTTTCACTCTCCTTTGGCTCCTACTCTGACTGTATTATAGTTATGTATATTTTTATCTTCCCCAGTAGCCTGTAAATTAGTATGTCTCTTTTGTGTATTCTTAAGATTTAGTGAATTAGCTCATTTACACTAAAACTTCAATACATTTTTACGGATTTACTGCAATCAAAGGTAAGCAAGTAAATAGCACAAGATGAGATTTATCAAATTATTTTAAGATAATTATTTTCATGAAATGACACTTTGAAAGTAGAAGTTGGCTCCTTTTTATTTTATTTATTGAGGTAATATTGGTTAATAAGACCATGTAGGTGAATTTGGTTCACTTTTAGTCTCCATTAGGCCTTGGCAGTCACTTTGTTTTCTAACAATCTGCAATTAGTTAACCAGTAAACAGAGGGAATGGGGCTGGGGTTGTGTGACTGCTGAGTTAGCTTTTCTAAAATCCTCTCTATTGATGGTTTTGACCACTAGGGAGCAAGGTAGGCTCAAAAGAAGATGCCTTTCTTGGCTCTGAGAATTGAACAGTTAAGTAAGGAGAGTAATAGCATGTGAACAAGTCAAAATGTAGACAGCAAAAATGAGGAAATAGTTAACAGTTTTCGTGTAGTTCTCCTCAGATTTTTGGCTCTGCCACACTATGTAAACTTCAGAAAACAAGAGTTAATACTCTAAAAATCTACTGTGAGACTCATTCTCTGAGCAGAGCAGAGGTACAGGAGTAAAACTATTACTGGTCATTGTGAGCATGGAAGCTCAACAGTAAACATCACCATAACCTGTTACAGTTTTTTAATTGTTATGACTAAAATTCCAAAACCTACTGACCCATAAATTATTCCAATGCTCCAAATAACCTACCTTTTCATACATCTCTGTGAAAGTAGAAGGAATAAAAATAAATAGAAAAGAAGAAAACAAAAGGAAAATAAGGAAAAAAAACTCAAACAAAAACAAAATAGAAGAAAAGAGAGAGGACATTATTTAATTTGACCAGCAAAATGTGGTTGGATCAGAATCAGCTATGAGGATCAGCAGAGTGCCCAAGAGTTGGACAGGAGAAGGGGAGAGGTGGAAATTAAGTCAGGGTGGAAATTATATACAAATTCTATTTTTCGCCAAGAAGATTTTGTCGAAGTTATTTTCTCTGCAGATGGTGACTGTATGTCCTGGCTTCTAGAATTCTCCTCATTTCAAGAAAATCATTTACTTCTGCAATACACAATACATACTATCTTATCGTTTTCCTTGATCAGAATTTTCATTTAACTGAATTCAAAAATTTCTGTTAAACCATGCAGTCTAGGTACTGGATCATTCTTCCGAGGATTCTTCAAGTTTCTACATAATTCATTGAAACTCTGATAATCTAGGAATACCATCCACCCTTACTCATACACTCTGCCACAAACTTCTCCTATATATTGTGTTTAAAGAAATCACCAGCTTATACATTCATCTGTTGGAAGCATTGACCGCTACAGTCCTGCACTGTTTGTATTCACGATTTTGGAGAGGTGTCTGTGCCATCTCACTGGGCCAATGTGGGTGGAGTTTGCTGTTAAAATGAATGACAGAGCTGAGATGTGATTGGTCCTCAGTGAGTCTGGTGAAACACACTGAGTGAAGGACTAAATTTGCTTTGGTCCAGGACTCTACTCCCTCCAGAGCAGGAACAAAGGCACCACAGCACCTTTGCAAGAAGTCATGGAGAGACACCTGGTGGTTCTGCTGGGGCTTCTGTGGGCCCAGGTTTGCTGTGAGTTGGGATGTCCCAGATGGGGAGCCAGGGAATGTTCCACAGCTGAAGGGGTGGGAGTGGTTGGCCAGGGGAAGAGGACGGAAGAGGGGGAGCTGACACAGAGCTCCCACTTTGGTGTTTCTTGGGACACTGTACAGGTTTGAAAAGTACATCAGTCACCCCAGTGACCTCATATGTGTTTGTTTTTCTCTTTCCAAACAGGGGTGAGAGGGATGAAGGTGAAGCAGAGTCCTTCATCCCTGAGCCTCCAGGAGGGAACCAGCTATTCTCTGAGGTGCAACTTTTCTACCTCAGTGCTCAGTATGCAGTGGTTCCAACAGAATCCAAGGGGCAGCCTCATCAGTCTATTTTATTTAGCTTCTGGGACGAAGCACAATGGAAGGTTAAGCGCCACACTGCATTCTAAGGACCTGTACAGTACCCTGAACATCACAGCCTCCCGAATGGAGGACTCAGCTATCTATCTCTGTGCAGCGGATGCACAGTGCTGCCAGGTGATCTGCAGCCTGTACCCAAACTGCAGCTGGGCCTGCAGCCCCACCCCTTCCATGGGCAGACATGTTGCCCCACTTTTGGCTTTGCACATTTTGGGTTTTCAAATTTATGTTCTAGAATTTTTTTTTTCTCCCAAAATTAGACTCTTTAGTACTATCATTTCATTTGATTTCCCGTCCTTTTCTCCCCAGAAATATCTTTCCAGGTAAAAAGCTTTAATGTGTAACAATTAAAACAATTGATAAAGATACCAACACCCAATGTCCTCCTAAAATAGACCCCCTTGCAGGTAATATATATATATAAAACACATAAATTACTCTGCTGGAAAAGGTTTGGAAAAGTATAACGTCATCAAGAAGTAGAAAGAAATGAATCATTTTTTTTTTTTAGATGACAGATTTTTCTTTCAAAGAAAAAAAAAGGAGCCTATGTAATAGTTTTTAAAGTTTATATTAGGCTTATTGACTCTTAAAAATAACAAATATGAGAAAAATAATTTGTTTGAAGATCAGGAACTCAATTTAGATTATCACATATATTATCTATTTTAGTCCTGATAACATCCTGTAAATAAGTCCTCTTTGTCCTTTCATACCTGAATAAAATGAGGATTATAGACCCCAAATGAATTGTATGAACTCACAATATTCCTAAATTAGTGAAGTTTGGGTGACTTGAGAACTCACATTCTGAGCTACCTGATATGGAACACTGTTTCGCATCACCTAATTGAAAGGATTTCTATTGATACTTTTGTACAACATGTTTACATACATCACTAACAAAAAATATTCATTTAGGTAATTTCTATTTTTAAAAATTAAATTTACTGAAGTAACATTGATTAATACAATTATAAAAGTTTTAGGGATACAATTCTATCTATATTGTCTGTGTATTGTATTGCATGTTCACCACTCAGACTCTAGTCTCCTTCTGTCACCATATGTTTGACCCCCTTTACCCTGTTCATCTTCCCCCAGCCTCCTTCTCTTCTGGTAACCACCATTCTGTTGTCTGTGTCTATAGGTTGTTTGTTTGTTTTTGTTTGTTTATTTATTTATTTATTTATTTATTATTCATTTGTTGCTTTCTGTTTTATGTCCCACATATAAATAAAGTCATATGGTTTTTGTCCTTTTCCATTTGACATTTTCACTTAACACAACACACTAAACATCATCCATATTATTGCAAAAAACCAATATTTTATCTTTTTTATGGCAGAGTAGTATTGCATTTTATCAATTTACCACAACTTCATTATCCAATCATCTGTTGAAGGACATTTAGGTTATTTATATCTCTTGTGAATAATGCTGAAATGAATAAAGGGGTACGGTACCATATGATTCCATTTCTTAGATGTCACCATGTGGAATCTAATGAACAAATCAGTGAAATGGTGAAACATACTGAGTGTAGGAACAAAATTTGCATTGTTCCAGGACTCTGCTATAGGGGTGAACTAACAAGCAAAATAGAGACAGAATCATAGAGAGAGACTATACTGAAAGCTCTGGGAGGGAATTGGCAGGCTGGTTTGGGGTGGAGGAATTGAGCAAAAGAGAAAAAACAAACAACTCATGGACATGGACAACAGTGTAGTGATTATGGGGGAGGGTAAGTAAGAAAAGATGGAGGATGGTATGGGTGGGATAAATGGTGATGAACAGAACTTGGGGTGGTGAACACATAATACAGAGTACAGACGATGAGTGGTGGAATTGTGTACTTGAAACTTGTATAATTTTGTTAGCCAGTGTCACCCCAGTATATTCAAATAAAGGAAAAAGTAGCTCCTACTGCGGAAGACTATAAAAATCATATAAAACAATTTAGAGGTTAAAGAACGCTTAAATATCTGCTGGCCCAATCTTATTTTACAAAGACAAAATCTAAGATGCTAATATGAAACAATTAGTAAATGAGTTGGGAGTAGAAAGAAATTAGATTATCTTACTTCCTCTTTAGCATTTTTTATTCTGCTACCATCTTGCAGGACCGTATTTCTGAGCAAAGGGAAGCTGTGTAATGCAAGTCCAACTACTTAGATCTCTGCAGTCTTGGTGTGGGCAACCATGGACAATCATTTTAAATTTGGAATAGAGAATTCCAATTTGTGTAGCTGTTTGATAACTTGGGCAGGAAAGGAGACTAACACGGAGCCACTGTCCAGTCCACCACTCACCGGCTTCTGTAAGAGGAAGCCAAAGATGATGGTGCCATCTTCAACACACAGATGTATTTCTAAAGACTTTCCTGGAAGTAGCTCATATATTCATTATCCCAACTGGACATTCCCTGAAGGCAGGATATGAGGATAATAAGAGTAAGTCACATATTGTCAGCAAAAACAATAATTGAAGTTGGAGATCTCATGCAGTTTGAAGTCCATGGAGATTCTAGATAAAGGCTTTCCAGGTCAACATGTTAACGATAAGTAAAACAATATCCTATGAAGTAATCATGAAACTGTGAATATTGCCCAAGGGATGGCTGTATCTGTCCTGTGGTAAATATAAGAAACCCTGGTTTTCACAATAATGGTCACTTTTGCATCATTTCATTTAGTTCTGTATGTCATACCTCAAAAGGGCAAATATTGTCCTAAGTGTCTGTCTCCAAAAAGGAGGAAAATATGTCGAAAGAAGGGCTGAGACATCATATTCTAGGGCAATGAGTGAGAGAATGGAAGATCTTCAAAACCAGGAAGTTTTATATACAGAAAAACATGCATTATATATATTCACTTATATTTATACTAGAGGCCTGGTGCACGAAATTCATACAAGGGTAGGGTCCCTTGGTGGGGTAATCTGTGGGGCGACCAGCAGGGTGATCAGAGCCCCTGCTCACACCTGCCTTGGCCTGGCACTTCCTGATCACTTGCCCTGCTCCCTACCACTGGCCACTGTCTGTGGGGTGACTAGTGGGGCGATAAGGGCCTCAGCTCCCACCCTTCTAGGCCTGGTCCCACCCGCTCACCTGCTCCACCATCATGCTGAGGTCCTGCTCTAGTTGATGACCATTGGTGCCAGCATTGCCTCAATTACCGTTCACTGCCAGTGGCCACATCAATGATGCCCCCCATGTTCCACGCTGCCCCCCCCCCCCCCTACTGGTCTAACTCCTGGTCTAACATCTAACCCTGGTCTCTGAACTCCTGCCTGTGGGGACAATTTGCATATCAGCTTTTTATTATAAAGGATATTGATCTTACATTCTTCACCACAGCTGTATTTATTAATCTTTAAAGGTTTGAAATTAGGAAGAAAGATCTGATTTATTTGTAATTCCAGAGGAACAGAGAGTTAAAATCATAGGAAAGGAGTTCCATTTCTGGAAATGAAGTTTTTCAGGGATAATTTCTCATGGCTAGTTCTTTCGGTTAAGTTTCTTTTTGTCCCTTAGTAGACACAAGTGACATTAACTCTCCACTAGATTTATTCCCATTGAAGTAATTAATAAAGTTTCAAGAAAATAAAGTGAGCAAGAAGGGGTTTTGGAAGAAAGATAATTCCGGAAATTCACAGGACTTAGGGACATTATCAGTGTCTTGGGGAAAGAACATTGTAGTGGACTGTGTAAATAAAGTGACAGGCTATGGAATTTGAATCAGCAATGGCCAGGGGAGTGGGAATATATGCTAGAAGAGTGGGCCTATACTTTAGAAGAAATTTCATTAAAGATATGAGTCAGTAATTGCATTTTAGGATATGCCACCTGTTTTGAAATGAGAGAATGAAGCCACTTCAATAATAAACATACATGGATTTATATTTTCTGAATCTGCATCCTGATGTTTTCTCAGATGCTATATTATTTCAACATTTTGAAGAATATAAAACATAACATTGGAAAAGATTTATTAAAGCATGTCAGATTTCTCATTACAAAGCAACTCAATCTATGGGTCAAATTGTTTCCTATGTTTGAAATGAAATAACCCATGGTAGACACCCCCCCTGCTCCATCATCATCTATTGTAGATTAAATGTTTTACTTTTCATCACAGTCATTATTGATGGAAGATGCCTCATGTTGACTGTCGGTACTGTCAGTTCTCTGGGAATATCAAGGTAAGAGGCAAGACCACCTTAGAGGAGCAGCATGAGCGGGTGGGCAACTGAAATATTGAGTGACCTTCTCTCTTGTACTCTGCTGTTTGACTTATGCGTTATTTTTTTTAAATAATTTTTTCTTCATAACAGAAAATGGTGATGACAGATTTAGCTAAAAAGGAATGTTGTATATTTTTTTTTTGTTGTTGAAGAGAGTGCTTCCCTGATTTCAAACATGTAAACCCAGGCCATCATTGAACAAAAACCAATCAGCATCTGCCTCTTTACAACATATTAATGACTCATTACTGTGAAGGGATAGCAATCTTGATATCTACATTCTTACTTAATCTCTGGTCTAAAAACTAATTTGTTTCACTTATTGCTGCCTTTGCATGTCTGAGTCTCTCATAGGAAACAGGGTAAGAACATTGAACAGCAAGTTCAGTAGTTGTGAATGGAACCACAAGATGGCAGTGCACCTCTGCTGATGCAGGACACATGGAGGGTGCAGCTTACTGGATTCTGAATGACAGGCTTTGGCAGAAGCAGAGTGTTTTTCTTATTGGCTGGGTAGAATGTGAGAAAGCCTCTGACTGTCAGAGGAAAGGAGGGATAACTTGACAACAGCAGTAGCTCCGCTGGCTGTGATTGCAGGTCCACAATTGACCCTGAGTGGGAAGAACGATGAAGACGTCCATTGGAGCTTTGTTCATGTTCCTGTGGCTGCAGCTGGACTGTGAGTTGAGGGTTTATGGGAAACAGGACATATTAGTGGATATTCTGCAGAAGCAACACTGGCTTTATTCAGGTTTCCTTAGTTTCTGCAGAAAAATAAAATGATAAAGTTTAATGATCTGGTTAACCTTCTTTCTCTGACTCTTTCTTTCTGCATAGGGGTCAGTCATGGAGAGAAAGTGGACCAGCATCGTTCCACCCTGAGTGTCCGGGAGGGAAACACCGCTGTTATCACCTGTTCTTATTCTGACAGTGGCTCAACTTATTTTCCTTGGTATAAACAAGAACCTGGAAAAGGTCCCCAGTTCATTATAGACATTCGTTCAAATAAGGACAAAAACCTAGCTGGAAGACTCACTGCTTTCTTGAATAAGACGGCCAAACATCTCTCCCTGCACATCGCAGACACCCAACCTGGAGACTCAGCCGTCTACTTCTGTGCAGCGAGTACACATTGCTTCCCTGGCACCTGCATCCTGTACACAAACCTGCGAGTGGGGCAGCCCCCTCTGCCTGGGACAGACCTTCAAGCACAGCATTTGTGAAATTGTCTACAAGTGGAAATTGTCTGCATAATAGTAAGGTTAATTTCATGATGACCTAAGGTAGTGGTCGGCAAACTCATTAGTCAACAGAGCCAAATATCAACAGTACAATGATTGAAATTTCTTTTGAGAGCCAAATATTTTAAACTTAAACTTCTTCTAATGCCACTTCTTCAAAATAGACTCACCCAGGCCATGGTATATTGTGGAAGAGCCACAGTCAAGAAGCCAAAGAGCCACATGTGGCTTGTGAGCCACAGTGTGCAGATTAGGGACCTAGGGTGTGTTAGAACATTTTATTCTATGAGTCTTGCATAATGTTGAAATTGAGGCTTTATAGTGACTTTACATTTGCTATTTAGATATCTATCCTAATAAAACTCCTTAGTCTCAATATCATAATATTTATTAAAGATAATATTGTGTTTTAAAAATAGCATTTATTTTTCTGAGTCATTCTACAGGGTGGGGTAAAAAGTAGGTTTATAGTCACAAGTACACTAAACAGTTAATTCTTGTATTATAAATTACTAATTATTGTATTATTTATTTGTATTATAATTGCAAACCTACTTTTACCCCTCTCTGTATTTCAAATATAGGAAATATATAAATACAAAATATAAAATTATTAATTCTGTATTTAGATAATGTTGCTAATATTTATATTATTCTATAAATTTTCATTGTTATTAGATTCATGATTTTTTCACCTCTTATATCCTGAGTTAAGCATTCCCTGTTTTATCAAGTCTTTTTAACATCTGCTTTTAAATAGGTCTGTGAGTGATTGTAATAAATTTAATTTTTTATATTAATTTTCTTCTATAATTATGGCCAATTACGACAGTCCTTTCTATGTGCTCTGACCACTTTTTTTGTTAAGAAAATGTGACTTGGTTTTTTTTTAGAGCCCAGAGATTCTATGTTTTGTGTGTGTTTTTGAGGAACCTCGGACCATATGTGATTTTAGAATGTGAGCTTCAGATTAAACTCACAAGTCTATTCTCTTTTATCAAATTCTATATGTATCTGTTCACATTTACTTTCTCATAGAATTTAATGACAGACTGTGTTTTATTCACTGTTATAGCTGTAGTATTTAGCACAAACTTTTTCACATAATTGATTATTAGTAGATGCTTGTTAAGGAAAGGTGAATTCTGTTACTGATGAATAATTTTCACTTAAGCTTTGTGATAGAATTAAATTTGTAAAATGATTGGTGAATAATAAATATTTTTAATGAATATATTTATTTATCCATTGTTTAAGAACAAACTATTTCTTTCCACTGATATCTTTTTAAAAATATATATTTTATTGATTTTTTTTATAGAGAGGAAGGGAGAGAGATAGAGAGCTAGAAACATCGATGAGAGAGAAACATTGATCAGCCGCCTCCTGCACATGCCCTACTGGGGATGTGCCCGCAACCAAGGTACATGCCCTTTACTGGAATTGAACCCGGGACCCTTCAGTCTGCAGGCTGATACTCTATCCACTGAGCCAAACTGGTTTCAGCTCCACTGATATCTTTATCATACTAGATAAAGCTTCATTATTTAAAGATCATTAAATTTATTCCCAGGCTTATAATATCCCCTCATTTTTATTGAAATCTTACTTTCTGAAGCTATGGGAATTTTATTTCTATGTATTGATCAGCCATATTACTATTATTAGTGGACCAAACAAATGCATTGGGCTAATTTAGAGACAGCTTGTTACAAATATCCCTGTCTCATCTTCATGTTTTGACTGAATGAAAATTACTAACCACAACCTTATTTTTTTTTAATTACCCTTCCTAGTGTTTTAGATAAATCAATGGAATGAAAGATATTGCATATATAATCAATTCTCGAATTCGCCCAACCCTGGTCAAGTGTAGGCTATTTTTGAGATCTCTTAAATTATTCATAAGGATGGACATAACTAGCTATTGCTATGTTGAGATGATCCCTCTGACAAATTTATTTTGTTTTAGCTAAACATTTTGTTCTTACAAGGAAAGTCATCAGATTAAATTATGTTTACAACATGTGAACAAAAAAGGCCAGTATAATTGCCCAACACCTCAATGGTTGGGTTTTATTATTTCCCTCACTATAACCACTAGTTCCAGTCTAGTAAAAGTAAGATTTTTTCTTGATTGCTACATTCTCTCTGAGACTGACTGAGGAACAGAGATGTATGGCTTCTATTTTATTGGATTGTTATACTTAAAAAGTTAGAAGAGAAAGAGAGAGGGTGAAATTACTATGGAATAACTTATATGAAAATTTATTTGAAGCAGGGGTGGGGAACCTTTTTTCTGCTAAGGGCCATTTGGGTATTTATAACATTATTCATTTAATATAATTCACTTAATATAAATTTATGTAGCTATGAAAAAAGCTCCTAGATTTATTGAATCTCAAGTCCTGCCTTCAGCTCTTTTGTCAGGGCCAGACCAAATGATTTCCTGGGCCTTATACAGCCTGAGGGTTGGATGTTACTTACCTCTGATTTAAAAGAAGAAAAAGAAATGCTGTAGCCAGAAGTGCAGAGTCAGTACATACTTGGACACACTGAAGCTTTAAAGCTTCACTGTAGTAGGTGTATTTTTTTCTACAATCTCTGGTCAATTTACTACAAACTTGTCTCTCTCTTGATCCTGCAAAGCCAAACTGGGTGCTGACAACCTCCCTTTGCTTGCTTTCCCCAGGCCAGTGTTGATTGCTCAAATTTATGTGGTTTAACCTAGTCCTATAGCATGGAGCCCACTCTGTGTATGCTCACTAGCCATTTGCAAAAGTTCATTTAAAAAATGTATTAAGTTTATTGGAGTGACATTGATTAATAAAATTATATAGGTTTCAAGTGTGCAGCTCTCTATCATCTGTGTATTGCATCGTGTGTTCACCATTCTAAGTCAAGTCTGTTTCAAACACCATATATTTGAACCATGTTACCATCTTCTATTTTCCTTCCACCCCCCCTTTTTTTTTTCATTCCTCCTGGTAAATGCAATACTGTTGTCTGTGTCTATGAGTTGTTGTGGTTTTTGTCTTTTTGTTTTATATTCCAAAGTTTATATCTCATATGAATGAAATTATATGGTTCTTAACTTTTTTTAATCTGACTTATTTTACTTCCCTTGATATTCTCAAGATCAATCCATATTGTCACAAATGGCAGTATTTCATCTTTTCTAATGGCTGAATAGTATATATGTACCTTGTATATATGTACCACATCTTTATCCAATCATCTATCTAAGGATACTTTGTTTGCATGTTATAGCCACTGTGAACAAAACTGCAATGAAAATAGGGGACATAGAGAGAAATGAAAATGGTGGCATATGTAAACACCTAAATTGCTGCCTTGCACAACAATATCAAAACTGCAACTAAAAGACAAAACAGACATCATCCAGAACCACAGGAAAACTGGATGAGTGGACAGTCTACAACTAGAAGGAAAAAGGAAAGCACATTGAGACTCAGAGAAGCTGCAAAAGAGGAGCTGAGGTACGAAGACACTCGTGTGTAGAGAACGGGCGGCTGACTGCATGGACTGCTGAGTATGCAGCTGGATTTCTAAAGCTGGAGGGAGATGGAACCTCCTGACTGCACTGAACTCCAGTCCCGGGTGAGACTCTGGGAAACCAGACTCAATCGGGGGGGAATCTGGACTGTCAGGAAGAGAGAAAGCACACTGAGTCTCAGGGGAGCTGCAGGAGGCACGCGTGTGCAGAGAGGACTGACTGCTGGGAGCATGGTTGGCTGAGTGCGCAGCTGGCTTTCTAAAGCTAGAGGGAGACAGAAGCTCCCGGCTGCGCTAAACTCCAGTTCCAGGAGAGTTTCTGAGAAACCAGACTCATTCAGGGAGAAACTGGACTGTCTGGCAGCAGGTGAAACTTGAGGGTGGCTTTCTCTCAAATATGTTTGCAGTGATTACTGAGGGACACTCAGACCCAAGGACTGAATAGGGCAGGGCTTATGGGAAGCCAAGGCTTTCTGCTCAGCCCTGAAACCCCGCCCCGTTCAAGCTGAGCACAGAGCTTTTTGCAATTTTGCAAGTCTTGTCTCATAAGAGTGTCTCCAGCACAGAAGTTCTCCCAGTGTAGACATAGCTGATCATCACAGCTAATTGGCCTGGAGGTCAATTCCTTTTAATGATACTACAACACTCAAGACTTAACTACAACAAGGCTGTGCACACAGTTTACAAAGGGGTGAGCCAAGAGTGTCCACTTCAGGTAACTGGGGAGGCTGAACCAATGGGTCCTATAGGACATCTACCACACAAAGCTACTCTACCAACTCAGGGAAGCAGCAAAAGTGTGGAGACAAAGAAAGAGGTCACAAGTGAAAGAAATGGAGGAAAGCAAATGACTGGATATAGAGTTAAAAACCATGCTTATAAAGTTTTTCAAAATTTCCTAGAAAATGCCAAAAATTTAGTGAGACCCTTGAGGATATGAAAAAGAGCCAATTAGAAATTAAACATACATTGACTGAAATAAAAAATATTATACAGAGACTTAACAGCAGATTAGAGGACCACAAGAATCAAGTCAAAGATTTGAAACACAAGGAAGCAAAAAACATTCAACCAGAAAATCAAAAGAAAAAAGAATCCAAGAATTTGAAGATGCTGTAAGGAGCCTCTGGGACAACCTCAAGCGCACCAACATCAGAATTATGGCAGTGCCAGAAGAAGAGAGAGAGCAAGATACTGAAAACCTATTTGAAGAAATAATGACACAAAACTTCTCCCACCTGGTGAATAGACTTACAAGTCCAGGCAGTACACAGAACCCCAAACAAAAGGAATACAAAGAGGACCACACCAAGACACATCATAATTAAAATGCCAGGAGCAAAAGACAAAGAGAAAATACTAAAAGCAGCAAGAGAAAAACGGTTAATTACCTACAAGGGAACACCCATACCATTGTCAGCTGATTTCTCAACAGAAACTATGCAGGTGAGACGGGAGTGGCAAGAAATATTTAAAGTGATGAATAGCAAGAATCTACAACCAACATTACTCTACCCAACAAAGCTATCATTCAGAATTGAAGATCAGATAAAGAGCATCACAGATCAGAAAAAGCTAAAGGAATTCATCACCACTAAACCAGTATTATATGGAATGCTAAAAAGGTATTCTTTAAGAAGAGGAAGAAGAAGAAAAAGGTAATGATAAAAATATGAACAACAAGTACATGTCTATAAACAAATGAATCTAAAAATCAAGTGAATAAAAAGTCTGATGACTAGAATAAACTGATGAATATAATAGAATCAGGAGCATAGAAAGGGAGTGGACTGACAGTTCTTGGGGGGAAAGGCGTGTGGGGGTGCGGGAAGAGACTGGACAAAAATTGTACACTATGGATGAGGACAGTGTGGGAGAGGTAAGGGTAGAGGGTGTGGTGGGAATCCAGTGGAGAGGAGCTATGGGGGCGGGGGGGAGAGGAACAATTGTAATAATCTGAACAATAAAGATTTATTAAATTTAAATAAAAAAGAAAATAGGGGGTACATATTTCTTTATTGAATAAATGCTTTCAAATTTTTTAGATAGATACCCAGAAGAGGAATTTCTGGGTCATATAGTCACTGATGGCTTAATTTTCTGAGGATCCTCCATATTGTACGCCATAGTGATTGTATCAATTTGTATTCCCACATTGTATGAGGGTTCCTTTTCTTCAAACTTCTCCAACACTTGTTTTTTGTCTTATTGATAATGGTCATTGTAACAGGTGTGAGGTGGCATCTCAATGTGGTCAGGGGTTCACACCTGTTGCCATCCTGTGTGCACTGGTAGCTGGGTGGATGGTGTGTTGGTGAGGCTCTGTGTTTTGGGGATGCTGGTGGGTCAGTTGTGGGGTTACATGGGCAAGGTGTCCTCAGCAGCTTGTGGGCAGGTTCCTGATGGCATCTGTGTGGTGGTTAATAGGATCTGTGTCCCATTACTGCCCACTGAGAGCCCTGGCTGCTATTCTTGCAGGAGCTTGCCATTTCCTGTTGGGGCAGCACACTCAGTATTCTGGTGAGGCAAGAAAGAGGTGTGTCTTTTTTGCAGTGTCCCCCCCAAACTAGGGGACTTTGATATTTAGTCACATGCTCTTACTTTTCCCATGAGAAAAGTCAAAGACCTAGAATTTGTCTCTTGATACTGAATAGTGCTGCATAGGGTGGATGTTTGACTAGGGCAGAGGTCAGCAAACGATTAGTCAACAGAGCCAAATATCAAAAGTACAACAATTGATATTTCTTTTCAGAGTCAAATTTTTTAAACTTAAACTTCTTCTAATGCCAGTTCTTTAAAATAGACTCACCCACACCGTGGTATTTTGTGGAAGAGCCACACTCAAGGGGCCAAAGAGCCGTATGTGGCTCAAGAGCCACAGTTTGCCAATCACGGGACTAGGGTATTGTGAAATTGGTCTTGTTGTCCTTTAAAATGCTTACAATCGCAGGTATTTTGGCTTCCACACTGTGTTTCTCCCACAGTAGTTTCCCTGCTGAACTCCTGGGCTTTCTCAAAGGCACTCAATTTAGGGTATGATTGTAATATGTGATGTTTTTTGATGATGGAAGATGGTAAAAATTCATATTTTACCATTTTGATCTCAGTGTTTTTAATTTTTATTTTAAATAATCATATTAACATGACTATTTTTGGTGTAGAGTTCTGTGATTATTTGAGAGAGAGAGAGAGAGAGAACATAAATTTGTTGTTCCACTTATTTATGAATTCACTGGTTGATTCTTGCATGTGTCCTGACCGAGTATTGAACCCACAATCTTAGTGTATCTGGACGATGCTCTAACCAACTGAGCTACCCAACCAGGGCTGTTCTGTGAACTTTGGGCACATTGTATAGATCACATAACCATCACATGATTATGATACAAAACAATTGCATGTAGTATTTTAAAATAAGTGCCAACACGCAGTTTCATCATAGATGCAAGAACTGAACATAGCAGTTGATCAAATCATCAGTCTTTTTTTTCAATATACAGTTTTACTCATGCTCATTTTCAGATTTAATTGTTTTTATATCAAGAGTTGGTTAATCCAAAAAGAAATTCATGTTGGCTGCCCACCATGTACTTCTGATTCCTTTTGGTTCTCAGTCCAGTGTGACAACTAGATCATCTGCTTGTGAATCTTCTTAAGGAAGAACAAAGCCTCCAGCATAAGATTACAGTAGTTGGGGTGGGTGGTGTTGGCATGGCCTGTGCCATCAATATCTTAATGAAAGACTTGGCAGATGAGCTTGCTCTTATTGATGTCATGGAAGAAAATTAAATGAAGAGATGATGAACGTGCAGGATAGCAGTCTTTTCCTTAGAACACCAAAAATTGTCTCTGGCAAAGATTATAATGTGACTGCAAACCTGAAGCTGGTTACTGTCACAGGTGGGGTCCATCAACAAGAAGGAGGAAGCCCTCTTAATTTGGCCCAGTGTAACTCGAGCATATTTAAATTCATCATTCTTAATGTTGTAAAATACATTCACAACTGCAATTGCTCATTGTTTCCCAGCCAGTGGAAGTCTTGGCCTATGTGTCTTGTAAGATAAGCGGCTTTCCTCAAAGCCATCCTATTGGAAGCGGTTGCAATCTGATTCAGCCGGATTCTGATACCTGATGGGGGAGAGGCTGGGAGTTCACCCATTGAGCTGTCATGGGTAGGTTCTTGGGGAGCATGGAGACTCCAGTGTACCTGTGTGGAGTGGAGTGAATGTTTCTGGTGTCTCCCTAAAGAATCTGCACCTCGCTTTAAGCACTGATTCAGATAAAAACCAGTGGAAAAAGTTCACAAACAGGTAATTGACAGTGCTTATGAGGTGATCAAACTGAAAGGCTACACATCATTGTCCATTGGACTATCTGTGGCAGATTTAGCAGAGAGTATGATGAAGAATCTTTGGCAGGTGCATCCAATTTCCACCATGATTAAGGTTCTCTATGGAATAAAATAAGTTTTTTAAAAAATATTTTTATTGATTTTTTTTATAGAGAAGAAGGAAGAGAGATAGAGAGTTAGAAACACCAATGAGAGAGAAATATTGATCCGCTTCCCTCTGCACACCTCCTACTGGGGATGTGCCTGCAACCAAGGTACATGCCCTTGACCAGGATCAAACCTGGGACCTTTCAGTCCGCAAGCCAACGCTCTATACACTGAGCCAAACTGGTTAGGACAAAGTCATCCTTTTCAGTGTTCTTTGCATCTTGGGACAGATGTTGTAAAGGTGACTCTGACACACGAGGACGAAGCCCTTTTGAAGAAGGTACCAATACACTTTGGGGGATCCAGAAAGAGCTGCAGTTTTTGTTTTTTTTAAAAATATATTTTTATTGATTTCAGAGAGGAAGGGAGAGGGAGGGAGAAACACAAACATTAATGATGAGAAAGAATCACTGATTGACTGCCTCCTGCACACCCTGCACTGGGGATCGAGTCCACAACCCCGACACGTGCCCTGGACTGAAATAGAACCTGGAACCCTTCAGTCCACAGGCCAATGGGAAAAGCTGCAGTTTTATTTTTTTATAAATATATTTTATTGATTTTTTTACAGAGAGGAAGGGAGAGAGATAAAGAGCTAGAAACGTCAATGAGAGAGAAACATCAACCAGCTGCCTCTTGCACACCCCCTACTGGGGATATGCCCGCAGCCAATGTACATGCCCTTGACCAGAATCGAACCAGGGACCTTTCAGTCTGCAGACAGATGCTCTACCGCTGAGCCAAACCAGTTTCGGCGAAAAGCTGCAGTTTTAAAGCCTTCAGATGTTATACCACCTCATTGTCTAGGCTACAACAGGATTTTAGTTGGAGGTTGTGCATGTTGTCCTTTTCATCTGATCAGTGACTAAAAACATCAATTTCTAAAGATAGAAATAGTCATGGTTCACAAAGCCTGGCATCTGTATGCTGATGCTGGATGGTGTTCATCTTGTAGTCCCAAACTGGCTACTGTGAACTAGTTCCACCTCCTCAGAGCACCACTGCCACTGTAGTTGGCCTTCAATCTAGATGTGTGTCCACTGTGTGTTATATAGCTTGTGGTATCTTTACTCCATTTGCCTATTGCAACCTTTTTTCCTCCAATCAATCACATCCTGGGATCCAATGCATAAATCTAATATTGTGTGTTTTATGTGTAAATGTTCTAAAGGGTCTTATTTTGTGTATTATATGTATTAGAATAGTGTACATTGCCGTGTAATGTAAAAAGAAAATTCTACCTATAAGTAATGCAGCCAACTATCTGTGTCATACCAATTAACACACCAAATAAATCTTCAGCAGTGAAAAAATATTTGTAGTTTAAAATTTTTACCATCTTATCATAAATTTTAACCATTTAAAAATTTAAGTGTATAATTCAGTGGCATTAAGTCCATTTACATTGTTATTCAACCTGTAACACCATCTATCTCTAGAACTCTAATCATGCTGAAAACGGAAAAAAAAATGGACTCATTAAGCAGTAACTCACCATGCCCTGTTCCATCCAACTCCTGGCAACTACCTTTCTACTTTTTCTTTTTATGGTTTGACTATTTTAGATACTTAATAAAGGTGGAATTATGCAATATTGGTTATATTGTAACTTATTTCATCTAGCATAATGTTCTGATGGTTCACCTATATTAAATCACTTGTCAGAATTCCTTTCCTTTTTAAGGTTGAATGACATTCCAGTGTATATATGTACCACATTTTGTTTATTGATTCATGTGTTGATGGACATTTGGGTTGCTTCCATCTTTTAATGGGAACATGTATATATCAATATTTTGGGAATATATCCAAATTCTCTTCTTTCCTTTCTCCCTCTCTCCCTCACTCCCTCTGTCTCTCTCTCTCTTTCTTCCTCTTTGTTTTTTTTTTCTTTCTTTCTTTCTTTCTTTCTTTCTTTCTTTCTTTCTTTCTTTCTTTCCTTCCTTCCTTCCTTCCTTCCTTCCTTCCTTCCTTCCTTCTTTCTTTCTTTCTTTCTTTCTTTCTTTCTTTCTTTCTTTCTTTCTTTCCTTCTTTCCTTCTTCTCTTTCTATCCCCCCTCTCTCTTTCCCTCCCTCCCTCCATCCCCGTTTTTGTTTCTTTGTTTGTTTCTTTGTTTGTCTCTTTCTTTCTCTTTCTTTCTTTCTTTCTTTCTTTCTTTCTTTCTTTCTTTCTTTCTTTCTTTCTTTCTTTCTTCCTTCCTTCCTTCCTTCCTTCCTTCCTTCCTTCCTTCCTTCCTTCCTTCCTTCCTTCCTTCTTTCCTTCTCTTTCTTTCTTTCTTTCTTTCTTTCTTTCTTTCTTTCTTTCTTTCTTTCTTTCTTTCTTTTTCTATGTACCTGGAAGTAGAATTGCTGGATCATATGACAATTCTATTTAAAATGTGAGAAACATGTATATTGATTAGTTTGAAGAACTATAGTCTAGACTGCTTAATCACTAGCAAGTTTACTCACTTGACATAAATGAAGTTTAATTTCCTGGTGTACAAAATTCTGGGAGAGTTTGTCATCCTTGCTACAGTGCATTGCTTAAGTCAGATGCCTAATATAATAATTGATCTGTAAGAAATGATTAAGCCACTGCCTAGCTGTTGGCTCCTGAATTGCAGTTTCTATATCCTTTGTATGTTTCTTGTTTTGGTGAAAGAGTCAAATCTGCAATCATTTAATTATTTCCATAAATAAAGAACTTTTAACATACTTTTTTTCTTTATTGATTAAGGTATTACTTATATATCCTTATGTCCACATTGCCCCTTCACCCCCTTACTCATGCCCTCATCTTCCTTGGTGTCTGTGTCTATTAGTTAGGGTTACACTTATATGCATGCACACAAGTCCTTTGGTTGATCTCTCCCCCTTACCCCCACCCTCCTCTACCTTCCCTATGAGGTTTGATGGTCTGATTGATGCTTCTCTGTCTCTGGATCTGTTTTTGTTCATCAGTTTACATTGTTCATTATCCTATCTAATAAAAGAGTAATATGCAAATTGACCATTCCTCTGCTACACCCACAAGCCATGCCCAGCAGCCAATCAGGAGTAACTATGCAAATTAACTCAACCAAGATGGCTGCAGCCACAGAGTGAGCAGGAGTTTCCCCGGCAATGAAGGAAGCCAAACTTTCTGGTCCACCCAGGCCTCCACTCAAGGCTATAAAATTTCAATTATAGAAGATAAATAAATCCCCCCAAAAATGGCTGGGGCCACAGAGTGAGCAGGAGGTTTGTGTTTCCCCAGTGATGGAGGAAGCCAAGCTTTCCACCCTCCCTAGCCTGCCCTAGCCTCCACTCAAGGCTACAAAGTTTTAATTATAGAAGATAAATAAATCCCAGATACCAGGACCTCCACTTGGGTCACTGGGGTTCATGGTCGGCCTGTAAACCACCATTGGCCTCTTGCCTAGGCTGCCCCATGCTCCAAGGGAACCCCCACCCTGATTAGGGACACCCATCAGGGCAAACCAGCTGGCCCCCACCTGTGCACCAGGACTTTATCTTATCTAATAAAAGAGTAATATGTAAATTGACAATCACTCTAATACAGAAGATAGCTGCCCGATGTGGACACAAGATGGCTGCCACAAGATGGCCAGCAGGGAAGGGACCAGGCCTGCAAGGGAGGGAAGTTGGGGGCAATCAAGCCTGCAGAGGAGAGTAGTTAGGTGTAACCAGGCCAGCAGAGGAGGAAAGTTGGGGGCGACTGGACCTGCAGGGAAGGACAGTTGGGGGTGACCAGACCTTCAGAAGAGGGGAATTAGGGGCAATTGAGCTGTCAGACATCTATCAGGCTGGCAGGGGAGTGGTTCAGGGGTGATCAGGATGGCAAGAAGAAGCGGTTAGGGATTATCAGGAAGGCAGGTAGGCAAGCATTTGGGAGTCTGCCATCTTGGATTGTGAGAGCCATGTCCCACTGCCTGTTTAGGCCCTATCCTACCAGAATTGGGCCTAAATGAGCATTTGGACATCCATCGAAGGGTCCCAGATTGGAAAGGGTGCAGGCTGGGCTCAGGGACACCATTCCCCTTGTGTACGAATTTCATGCACTGAGCCTCTAGAATTTTATAAATGAGTGAGATTATGTGAAATTTATCTTTCTGTGACTGGTTTATTGCACTTCGCATAATGCTCTCCAGGTCATCCATGCTGTTGCAAATGGTAGGAGTTCCTTTCTTTTTACAACAATGTAATATTCCATTGTGTAGATGTACCACAGTTTTTTAATTCACTCATCTGCTGATGGGCACTTAGGCTATTTCCAAATCTTAGCTACTGTAAGATATTTCAAGGACTCAAGAAGTAATTTTGTTATCATCTAGTCTTTCTTTGATATTTTTTCTGAAAATTATAATGAAAAACCAGAAAACAGGTTTTTGCTATTAGAGTTTTGCTATTAAAATTATTAGCTTTGCTATTTGCTTTCTAGACATTTGTGAGCTTTGTTTCACTATTTGTTAAAGAGGAGAGCAATATTGTCTTTAATATTTTACTGTGACAACTTATTGATAAATTGACTGACAAGCAGTACATAATCCCTTAATGATAGTAACCTCAATAGTTTCAGAAAAAGCATTTGACAAATCCAACATCCATTCCTTATTAATAATTCCAGAAAATTAGGAATGGAAGGGAATTTCTTGAACTTAAAAAAGGGTATCTACACAAAATTCACATTAAATGGCATATTTGATGGTGAAAGGCTGAATGCTTTGCAGCTATGATCAGGAATAAGGAAAGAAGTTTGGCTCTCACCTCTTGTATTTAATATTTTACTAGAGGTTTTAGTCAGTGCAATAAGGCAAATAGACAAATTGTTTTATCTCTCTATGATGGAATACTTATTCAGCAAGAACAAAGAATTAACTCTACTTAAGAGACCAAATAAGAATTCCAAAATAATTAAAACTAGACAAAAGAATACATATGGTTCCATTTATATAAAACTAGGAGCCCAGTGCACAAATTCGTTCACCTTGACAGGAACTGTGGGCCACGAGGTGCACTGGGCACAGGGGTGGATCTCAGCCCATCCTCTGAGCCTGCACGTGGCTCAAACCACCACAGCTCCTGGTCCCCTGTCTGCTAACAGCCCTGCTCCTGTTGCCACTGCTTCCATGCACTAACAGTACTAGCCCTGTTCGCACCCGATGATGGTGGGAAGCAATTGGGTCCTGTGCCAGCAGCAGATGTGAGTGGGTATGAGCTTTGGCTGTTGCCCCGATTACCCTTCAGGAGCAGGGGTAGGTGGAGAAGCCCTCTGGGGCGATCAGGGCCAAGAGCCACTGTTTGCATCCGCTGATGGTGCTGAGCCATTGGAACTGGCACCAGGCACTGGCAGTGGGTACAAATGGTGGCTCTGGACTGACAGTGGGTGTGAGAGGTGACTGCTGGTCCTGATCTCCCCTCAGGAGCAGGGGGAGGTGGAGAAGTCCTGACAGTGCTGAGTGATCACGCTGGGCCCTGGCCATGGGTGTGAGCAGGGTCGGTGTCAGCCACAGGTGCAATGGCCTGGCAGGACTGTGGTGGTGGACGGGAGCAAAGAATTTTCAGTAACTACCAGAGGCTTGCCCTGATGACAGTCACCTGTACCCCACCTTGGTCTGGCACCCCCACTCACCTGCTCCACCATCTCATGGTGGCTGATGCCTACCAGGTTCTGTGCTCTGCCTACTGTTGCCAATGCCCACCATGTTGTTCCATGTGCGCCCCCTGGTGGTCAGTGCCCGTCATAGCAACAGGTTGTTGTGGTTGTTTGGTTGTTCAATTATTCCAATGTTCCATCTATTTGCACATTAGGGTTTTATATATATAGATTATAAAATTTGCACACCAATTTATGACAGAGGTGTGCCCTGAAAATGGGAACAGAAGGTAGAGAGAAGGTTAAAGGCAGGATTACCAAGAGACATGGAGGAACTTTTGGAGCGATGCTTATGTTCATTGTCTTGGTTGTGTTAATGATTTCACAAGTATATAAAAACGTTAAACCTGCCCTGGCCAATTTAACTCAGTGGTTAGAGTGTTGGCACAAGGACGGAAATGCTGTAGAACCAATTCCTGGTCAAGGGCAGGTACCTTGGTTGCAGGTTCCCCAGTCCCGTAGGTAGGGGTATGCGCGGGAGGCAGCCAGTCAATGTGTCTCACTTACATGAATGTTTCTTTCTCTTTCTCTCTCCCTTTCCTCCCTTCCTTCCATTCTGGAAATCAATGGGAAAAAAATATCCTTCTGTAAGCATTAAAAAAAGTCAAATCTTAGAAAATTGTTTAAATAAGTGGTTTATTTTAATGAAAATTATGAATTTATAAAACCATTAAAAATCACAATCGAACAAATATTTTCTCTCATTGTTGTACAAAATTTTCCTGTGAACCAAGATGAAAAATCTGTCTCCTCTAGGTTCTCACAGGCCTAAATTATGTTCTCTTTAAAATATATATATATATATATATATATATATATATATATATATATATATATATATGAAACAACTTTTTACACTTATAGGTTAAATAATTTACTTTCAACCCAGCATCAACTGCATTTATTTTTTTTCTCCTCATATATCAGGATAGAAGTTCACAGCTGCCTTTCCAGAATTCCTTCCTAGCATAATTTTGTGGTGGGTTTTGACAATGTCATTTGGAAAGTGGAGGAGAAATTACCTATCTGGGCCTGAATTTCTTAAGAGTACATCTAGGAGACTCTTCACACATTAACTCTGAGGACTAATGAAGCATCTTTATATCTGTATGCCTGGAGAGAGAACCATAGGAAAGAGCTGAGCTTCCATGTACATGTCTATGGATAATCTTTACAGGGCCTTACAGAGAGATGTGTCCTTCTTCAGAACTCTATCCTGATAACCCTTAGAGTTTTATTTTGTTTTATAAATAAACTAGAGGCCTGATACATTAAAATTCATGCACTGGAGTTGAGGGGTCCCTCAGCATGGCCTGTTCCCTCTCACAGACTGGGAGCCCACAGGGATGGGAGTCGACCCAGCGATCAGGAGAAGGCAACACTCCTATCACACCTCTGCTGTTGCCACTGCCGGCAGTGCAACCCTCAGCAGGCTCTGGTTACCTGAGCCTCGATTGGCCCAGGGCTCCTGGGCAGTTGCCATCCAAGGCTTGCCTGCATCTCGGGCCAGCCCTGGGCAGCTGGGGGCTGAGGAGACTGGGGAACTCCAGAGGCAGATGCCCCTGCAGGGCTGAGGGGACTGGGCACAGCCATCTTTGAGGGCAGGGCAGTCAATTAGCATACTCCTCTTTATTGGCTGTGGGCACCACCATCATTGCACCATCATTGAGGGCAGGACTATCAACTAGCATATTTACTCCATATTTGCTGTGGGCATTGCCATCTTTGTGACAACATGAGGGTCAATTAGCATATTCCCTCTTTATTAGATAGGATGGTTGTAAAAGGGGAATTAAAGGAGTGCTTCCTTTTGATGCTGGCACTTCATAGAAAAAGTGTAGTTTTAAAAATTTGTGTAGTCATAGGGACATTTGTCCATGTATCCCAGAGATTTCTCCTTGATCTTTGAAAACTATTAATCTCTAAAACAATGATCACAAATGAGATCTTGTAAACTGATATAAGGTTGACTGCAATAAAACCACGTGGGTGAGGTTCATTAATTACAAATTAGTGGGCTCAACGCTGGAAAATATGATTCATAAAATTAGTGGTGAGGTCCAAGAATCTATAATTTTAAATAATTCACACATATCAGTTATGCATGAATATCACAGATGGCATATCTTTAACAATTTGATAAGTCGGGAATGAAGAGCCCTAACTTATACTCCAGGATTTTTCTGTAAATCCACATCTTTGGGGTTCTCTATGCTGTCAGGAAAAATTGTTTGATTAAAGTTTGGCCACACAATTTGGCAGATGGGTGGTAATAGAAACCATTTTTGAAGCTATGCCTGATCCAGATAGGGTAGCTGCCTTATCTTGGAGTGAGTGAAATAATGAGAGGATAAGATACTGATCTCAGTTCATTTTTCAGTGAGTTGGTAACTTAAATTATGATGTTTCTTCTGTCTAGGATCCATACTTTTTATTTTTAATGATTCTGAAATTCAGAAATATTTGACTATTGATAAGACAGTGTGACTTTCCCCCCCTGAAAAGATTTCATTAGAAAAAATAGCATTCTTTATAATTGATATAGTTTTAAAATCAAGGAATACTGTATCTCATGTATTAGCGAAGCCTCAATAAAAGACTGTTTTTTCTGTTTAATTTTTGAAATATTTAGTAATCATGTAATAAATGTCAGTCACTGTTTTATATTGGGGTATAATGCTAAAATGTGAAGATCACTCAAGAAAGAATTGACTTCTTTTTAGTTCCTCTGATTTCAAGCCCAACCCTTTCTGACATTCAATGAATTGTAGGCAGGCCCATATTGGATACATGAGTATATAAAGTACTGCATTAAAATGCTCAAAAAAAAGTTTATATCTTCCTATGATAGATATAGACCGAGTTGCTCTGTTAAAGGATTCCCATGTCAGGCATTGTCCTAAGAAAATAAATAGACCCAAGAACCTATAATAGTCATCATCCAGATTTTTTTATGAGACATAAATAAAGTCAGAGATGAGAATGTATGATACTTAGGAAGAGCCTAAGAATCATGTATCCCCCTTCTGGCCAGGATATCAGTATAGGTACATGCACTACTCCCATGCTCTCACAACCACATAAAAATTACAACTAAACTACAGAACAACTATCATTCGAAACTGCCTGCAATCTAGCTGAATGTTAGACCTGCAACTAGGCACACAATAACAAAGCCACATTGAGACTGGTGGGAAGGATGGAAATACAGAGTGTGTTGGTCCCACACTCATGTAGAGTGGATAAAAAATGTGAGGGATATATCTTAGCTGCAGAGGTGCTGCTTGAGGAGTGAGGGGTCTCCACACCAGTCCCCCTAGCCCAGTGTTCTAGTTCAGAAAGAGAAGTCTCCATAACTTCTGGCTGTAAAAACCAGCAGGGATTGAGACTGAGTGATATTGATCGGGAGGGAAAGGGAGAAAGGCTTTTGGAGTTCCAGGTTGTTCTTATAGGGCCCATGCATGGACTTACTTGGATTCTCTCTTACCTCTAACACTAGGGCAGCAACTCAAGAGGCACCAGAGACTTATGGAGAGGAACTGAAATGTCTGGCATCAGAGCAAGAGCTGGTTGGCAGCTTTCTCCTGGACAGAGGCCATTGTTTCTCCAGAGTCATATCTGGGACTCCATCAGTCTGGCTATCATTCTTTGACCCATCCTAGTAATTCCTTGAGACGCGCCCAACCCAACCTGTAGACACACTCAAACTGTTTCCAGTGGTTTTTCCACATGAATAGCCTTTCTTGGCTTGTGCTTCAGACTTCTCTCAAATCTTTCCAACAAGCACCATTTGGCATTGGCGTACCCCATACCTTTTTCTAAGCAGCCCCAGACCTGATACTAGCATTAGCCAGCCTTGGTTCATAGCTTGGCCTCTTGACTTTCAAGCCCAGCACAAATAATAGACATCTTCAGGTTGCTTTGTAGCTCAAGCAGGGGGTTCTAGGCAGAACAAAGCAGTGGCTGAACGTGGCCTGCACTTCCTGGGAGGCCCCAAAGCCAATTGAATTCATGGACTGCTTCAGACTACATCGAAGCACCACACTGTCACCCACACAAGTGACAAACTCAAGGGGCAAACTTAACAGCCCCCAAAGGCCCACTAAAGTAAGTCCTGTTCTGTAGGGTGGACCCTTGCACAGCTGATTCTCCATGAGGGTAAATCCCTTGCAGCAGATTGACCTGGGATAAATCCCTCCACTGAGGTGCCAACAACAATTTTCTGGGTTCATTCTATAAGAGGAGGGTGTACAGAGCCTACACAGGGATGAGGACACACCTGGAGTGCCCAGCTCAGGTGAATGGGAGGCTGTGCCACTGGACCCTACAGGATACCTATTACATTAGGCCACTCTACTATGAGATGCAGCAGCTCTGCCTAATGCATAGAAACAGACAAAGTGAGGCTGCCAAAATGAGGAGACAAAGAAATGTGTGCCAAATGAAAGAACAGAACAAAACGCCAGATAAACAACTAAACAAAATTTTTATAAGCAATCTACTAGATGCAGAGTTTAAAACACTGGTTATAGGGATGGTCAATGAACTTAGGGGAAGAATAAATGAATTTACAGAGAACTTCAATAGCGTAAAATGGGACATGGGAACCATAAAAAAGGAGCCAGTCAGAAATAAAGGCTATACTAACTGAAAAGAATATCAATTTAAGTGGAATCAACAGAGTAGATGAAGCTGAGAATCAAATCAGTGATTTGGAATATAGGAAAACAAAATACATCCAATCAGAAAAGCAAAAAGAATTTTAAAAATGAGGATAATGTAAGCATCCTCTGGCACAACTTCAAGTGGTGTCATGGCGTTACCAGAAGGAGAATAGACAGACCAAGCAGTGAAAAACCTATTTGAAAAAAATGATGATTAAAAACTTCCCTAACATCTTGAAGGAAATAGACAATCAAACAAGATGAACTCAAATGGGCCTACACCAAGATACATTTTAATTAAAATGCAACAGTTAAAGATAAAAGGAGAGCATTAAAAGCAGCAAGAAAAAAACAAACAAAAAAAACAACAACAGTTAGTTAAGTACAAGAGAGCTCCTATAACGCTGTCAACTGATTTCTCAATAGAAACTTTGCAGGCCAGAAGGGAGTGGCAAGAAATATTTAAACTAATGAGCAATAAGGGCCTACAATTAAGATTACTCTATCTAACAAAACTATTATTTAGAACCAAAGGACATATAAAGAGCTTCCCAGAAAAGAAAAAACTGAAGGAGTTTTTAATTGCCAAACCAGTATTGCATGAAATATTGTCCTCTTTAAGAAAAAAAAAAAAAAAAGATTAAAAATAGGAACAAAATGATTGCAATAAAGCATATCTATCAGCAATTTAATCTAAATAACAAAATGAATGAACAAGCAGAACAGAAATAGATTCTTAGATATAAGCATCATTTTGATGTTTTCCACATGAGAGGGAAGTTGGGGGAATGGGTGGAAAAGGTGAAGGAAGTAAGAAGTACAAATTGATTGTTAGAATGTTCATGAGCATGTAAAGTAAAGCATAGAGAAAATAGTCAATATTCTAATGACCATGTATGGGTACAAGATTGATCACTTAATAAGGTATATAATGTTTAATCACTGTAGTGTACACCTGAAACTAATATAATATTTATGTCAACTGTAATTGAAAAAAAAATTTAAAAAAAGAGCCATGCATTCCATTTCAGTTCCTCTCCACCAGGGGGTGATGTTCCCAAACACAAACACATTTCCTATGTGAAATGTAGGCTTTGGTTTATCATTTCACTTCATGTTAAGAATCAAGAACATTATTTAAGCGACATTGTAGAAATGAACTCGTCTCTGGGCTTAGTGACTGTGGTATTCTTAGTTTTTGGTAAGTAACATGCCTCTTAAAATATGGATTCTTTCTTCTATTAAATTAGAAAATTCTTTAAGCATAATTTTATTTCCGAGTTCCATACCCAGGGTAATATAGATTTCTTTTCTTTTTCTCAGGACAAACCCGTGGAGACTCGGTGACCCAGATGGAAGGCCAAGTGACTCTGTTAGAAGGTTCTCCCCTGACTGTTAATTGTACTTATTCAGCCACAGGCTACCCGACTCTTTTCTGGTATGTTCAGTATCCCGGAGAAGGTCCACAGCTTCTCCTGAAAGCCTCAAGGGACAATGAGAATGGAAGCAACAAAGGATTTGTAGCCACATACCAAAAACAAGCAAATGCCTTCCACTTGAAGAAAGCCTCAGTCCTCCACTCAGATTCTGCCATGTACTACTGTGTGCTGGATGTCACAGTGACAGACACTGCAGGGGGAGCTGAGCACAAACTTGGGAACCTGGACCTATTGTGAGAAACCACCAAGAAGCACAGTGATGTTTGCTGTACTCTTGTGGAAAGGTTTTGAAATCAGAAGCACTAATAACATTTGAATAATTTAGGTAGATGGTGCTGTGTGTGTGTGTGTGTGTGTGTGTGTGTGTGTATTTTGAGGGCATTTGGGGAATGGAGAATGAAAATAGGAGGACTGGATGAGAAAATATATAAGTAAAAGATTAACCATGCTCTCTACCAGTGCCTTTATCACAAGCAATGACTACTTCTCAAGACCAGCAGTTAATCATTGATGAAACAAAAATAGCAAAAAAAAGTAAGAAAGCCAAAATAATTAAAATTAAAAAACATAGTATCCTTTATAATAAAGAGATAATATGTATATTGATTGTAAAGCCCTTGCACAAATGGTCACACCCATGTGGTTACTAGATGGCCGGCATAGGAGGGCCATTAGGGGTGACTGGGTCAGCAGGGGAGGGCAGTTGGAGGAACCAGGCTGGCAGGAGAGGTCTGTTGGGGGTGATCTGGCCAGCAAAGGAGCAGTTAGGCATTGATCAGACTGGCAGGGAGTGGTTGGAAGTCAGCAGCCCTGGATTGTGAGAGGGATGTCTGACTGTCGGTTTAGGCTTCATCCCTGTGGGATTGGCAGTGAGACATCTCCTGATGGGTCCCAGATTAGACAGGGTGAAGGCTGGGCTGAGGGACTCCCACCCAGTACACAAATTTCATGCACTGGGCTGTTGTGTATTATCTATAAATATTCATTAAATTTTGAATAATATTTTAGGAAAAATATTCAAAAGAATGTACTCACAGTAGTTTATATGGTTCAACCAAACAGTCTCCTAGGTAAGTTTCATCTCTCATTATAAAAGGCTAAGTGTCAGTCCTTCCTTCCAACTGATAGCTATGACATGCACTGACCACCATGGGCAGAACCTCAATGCAGGAGCTGCCATGATGAGCAGTAGCTATCTAAAAAGAAATAATACCAGGTCTGTGGACAAACCAAAACTCAGTTTCCTCCAAGTGGGACATAGGCCCCACCACCACCCTGGAGCAACACCCAACCAAATTGCAGCCAACACTGGCAAGACCCATAGTGTGGCCCATACTCCAGCCCAGATTGGAAGCAGTTGCTATGGGTGTTCGGTAATGACATCATGTTGGAATGCTTGGCTTCCTCTTCCTAGTGACTAGCCTCCTTGGAGTTTCTTCAGCCCAGGAACCTGACTTGCTTTACTAGTATAGCCAGGTGCAAAGATTTTACAGTTCAACCAAATATTTGTAAAGCCCTTTCGAACTATAGAAATGATCCCTGAAAGTATAATCTTTGTAAAGCCTTTTCCCATGCCTCATCTCATTTGATCCTCACAGAAGTTCTGGTATAGGTAAATAGGAGACCCAGTAGAATCCCATGTTCTTTTCATTAGGAAGTCAATGGATATTTAGAAAGTTTAGAAACTTGACCCAACTGAAAAAAAGCAAGAAATGGTGGAACTTGAAAATAACTTTAGGTTTCTCACCATGCAGAATATAGTCAAGCACTGCTACAGTTAAATATTTTACCCTTATTTCTCCCTGCCTATTCTACAATAATAATTTGCTTCTTGTTGATATTTACTGCTGTGTTGCTGAAAATTACCTAAAATAGAAGTTTGGGTACTTCACTGGACTGGAAGAAGTTTAGCTAAATCAGAAAGCAGGTCTAGTTAAGCAAATTTATATATATATATATATATATATATATATATATATATATATATATATATATATAGCTAATTTTTCTCGTGCATGTGTGATACATATAAAGCTCTTTCTGACATCAATTGATCTGCTATTGGCAATCATGAATTTGATTGACACGTTTATCATAGAGAAAGAGTGAATAGCAATATCAAAATATGTATTCTAATTAATTTCCTTCCAATGTGTATGAATCTGTGCATTGGGACTTCAGTAAATGTATAATACTAAAAGAGATGATTGGGCAGAATACCTGTTTTCCTAATATATAGTGTATTACAAAGTGTTTTTTTTATTTTCTCTATCATTTAGGCTTTCTTTTATTTTTAAATGATTTCTTTAATTATCAATGAGACAGTTTCCAATATTTAAAAGTCATTTACATTTTCCTCAATTCTACAGTCATATATTTACCTATTTTCTACTGTTATGTCTTTTAACTATAGTTTATAGAGAGCATCTTCTATATTAATGAGATTGTCATAAGGCTATCACACATATGTGTCTTTAAAAAAGGTTTATTATTAGTTTGATGGTATTTATGGTTCCTTTTCCTTATTTGCCATGCAAAATTTAAAAAATAGATTTTAATATTAGGAAATTTATCAAAATTTCTTTTTGTGGATTCTGAATTACATTATAAATGTAATTTATAAATTTTAAATTTATAATTAGCATTCTAAAATGATAAAAATTTACTTCACATTTACTTTACTTCCTTTTAGATTATTTTTGCTTCAGTATTGTAGTATAGATATTGTTTTTGTGTGAGTGTAATTAGTGAGGTTAGGTTCAAAACTTTATATTTTTCTTTATTTATTTTGAGGCATGTACCCAGGTTCAATATCCATTCTTGAGTAAGTCATTTTTCTTTATTGATTTTAAAGGTTATCTTTGTCTTTCCCCCCCATTTTTCATTGTTATTAAGATTTTCAACCTAAGCATTTTTAACTTACTATTTATTTTATTTTGGAGAGAGAAATGGAGAAAGAGATGGAAACAGCGATGATGAAAGAAACGTCAATGGGCTTCTTCCTGACCCCTTAACCCTCAACTGGGCATCAGTCCTGCAACCCAGGTATGTGCCCTGACCGAGAATCAAACCAATTACCTCTTGGTGTATAGGATGATGCTCAACCCACCGAGCAATACCTGCTGGGCTGTTTTTTCATAGAAAATTTATACTTTAAAATTGGTGTCGCTTCATGCCAACAGCTTACTGGGTCTATAAAGAATATATATCTAGTCAAACTCTAAGACTTCCTAGAAATAAATACAGAGAAAATGATTTGAATGGAAGAGATGCCATTAAAAAAGGAGGGAATAGTAATAAACTATTTCATTATTTTACAAGATGTGTAGTCAGGTGTCATCTCAGGCAAGGTCTACTATTTGCTTGTTTTCCCAATATGGTGAGTTGTTTGGGATGAATAACATCCAGACTAGTAGCTCACAAATACTTCACACCACAATGGGAAGTAAAAAACGAATTTTGAAGATCAAGGATAACGTTGTAACTTCTGAGTTCTCATAGTCAAGGAATCGAATAGAGAAAACTTGGATTTAGAGTTTGGAAGAGTCCTTAGTACTTGAATGCCTTGAAACCTGCTGCTACCTTAGTGATTTGGGTCCTGCCATTGCTTTGGGGAAGAATTGTTGAATTTTTCTGTTACCACATAGATTTATTGGTGAAGTTTGTAAATAGCCATTGCAGTAACTATTATTGCCTCTCTGAAGGTGTTGATAAATGGTTGCATTCATATGTAGTGCTCTTAATGTAAAAAGAATGGGTATGCAGAGTTCTGTTGTACTGATATACTTTCTCATTCTTCCTCTCTTCTACCCTCTCTCAAAACTTTGAGAGTTTTGTCTCTCTCAAATTTTCTGGGCTGATTGTATGGTTTTTACACCTGGGTGTATCTATCTCTGAGAAATCAACCATTTCTATGGGTATAATATTACAATATTATTATTAATACTTAAACAATTTTATTGTGAAATATAACAAATATTTACCAGAGTATGTAAACCTATACAGAATGAATCTATATTATTTATGTGTATACAAATTTAAGGCTATGATTTTTTGAATATAAAATCTATTTTTTAAAATAACTATATTAGGGTTCTACAGAGAAATAGAAACATTAGGATCAATAAGATGTGTGTGTGTGTGTGTGTGTATGTGTGTGTGTGTGTGTGTGTGTGTGTGTGTGTGTAAGCCTGTGAGTGAAAAGAGAGAAAGATTTTAAGGAATTAGCTCATGTAATTGGGGGGACTGGCAAATCTAAATTTTCAGGCTGGAAGAAATACATTATTTTTTATATATTAGGAACTCTGATGTTAGATATATATACACATTTACTAGAGGTATGGTGCGTGAAATTCTTGCATAGTGGCGGGGGTAGGTGTGTCCTTCAGCCCTGCCTGCTCCCTCTCCAATCTGGGACCATTCAAATAATATCCAACTGCCTGTTTAGACCTGATCCCAGTGGGACTGGCCTAAATGGGCATTTTGACATCCCTCTCACAATCCAGGACTGCTGGCTCCCAACTGCTCGCCTGCCTGTCTTCCCTAACCTCTTCTGCCTGCCAGCCTGATCATCCCCTAACCATTCCCATGCCAGCCTGATTGATGTTTAACTGCTCCCCTGCCAGCCTAGTTGCCCCCAACTTCCCTCCTATGCTGGCCTGGTCACCACTAACTGCTCCCCTGCAGGGTTGATTGCCTCCAACTGCCCTCCCTTGCAGGCCTGGTGCCTCCCAACTGCCCTCCCCTGCTGGCCTTCTTGTGGTGGCCATCTTGTGTGTCCACATGGGGGGCAGGATCTTGGACCACAAAGGGGCAGCTATCTTGATCTTGTTTTGGAGTGATGGTAAATCTGCATATTACTCTTTTATTAGCTAGGATAGAGGTTTGGTGCACAGATGGGGACCAGCTGGTTTGCTGAGAAGGGTGTCCCCGATCAAAGTGGAATTCCCTGGGGCATGGGACAGCTTGAGCAAAGGGTTTGTGGTGGTTTGCAGGCGAGCCATGGCCCCTGGCAACCCAAGCAGAGGCCCTGGTATCTGGAATTTATTTACCTTCTATAATTGAAACTTTGTAGCCTGGAGCGGAGCCAAGCCTCCTGATCTCTCTGTGGCCGGTAGCCATTTCTGTTTGGATTTGTTTACCTTTTATAATTGAAACTTTGTATCCTTGAGTGGAGGACTTGGCCCCCCAGCCTATGTAGAAAGCTTGGCTTCCTCTGTTGTTGGAAAAACGGAAGCCTCCCTTCTGGTAGCTACCTTGGTTGGGTTTATTTGAATACTCGTTCTGATTGGCTGATGGGCGTGGCTTGTGGGTATAGCTGAGGTATGGTCAATTTGCATATGATTATTTTATTATATATGATGATTATTAAGTTTCAATTATAGAAGGTAAACAAATCCAAACAGAAATGGCTGCTTGCCACAAAGCGATCAGGAGGCTTGGCTCTGCTCCAGGCTACAAAGTTTCATTTGTAGAAGGTAAATAAATTCCAGATACCAGGGCCTTCGCTTGGGTTGCCAGGGGGCATGGCTGGCCTGTAAACCACCACAGGCCCCTTGCTCAAGCTGCCCCATGCCCCAAGGGAACCTCCACCTTGGTCCAGGACATCCTTCAGAGCAAACCAGCAGGCCCCCATCTGTGCACCAGGCCTCTATTCTATCTAATAAAAGAGTAATATGCAGATTAACCCTCACACAATAGCTGCCCCTATGTGGTCAAAGATCCTGCCCGTATGTGGACACAAGATGGCCACCACAAGATGGCCAGCAGGGAAGGGCAGTTGGGAGGCACCAGGCCTGCAAGGGAGGGCAGTTGGAGGTGATCAACCCCGCAGGGGAGGACAGTTAGGAGTAACCAGGCCAGCATAGGAGGGATGTTGGGGCCAACCAGGCTGGCAGGGGGGCAGTTAGACATCAACCAGGCTGGCATGGGAGTGGTTAGGGGGTGATCAAGCTGGCAGGTAGAAGTACTTAGGGGCAATCAAGAAGGCAAGCAGGCGAGCAGTTGGGAGCCAGCAGTCCTGGATTGTGAGAGGGATGTTCCTCTTTCTATTTGATGAAAGGCTTTAAAAAATAATGTAGTTTCTCAACAGTATTTTAAAGTCTAGAATATTGTCTTCTGTGACTAATTTATCAATGAGGTAAAGTTACTCTTTGATTGTTACTTAACTTCCATTTTTCATTTATTTAAGGACTAACATCACCTACTGCAGAAGGTGACATCATCACAGATTCAGGAAGGAAGAAACACGCATGCTGAAGTTTTGGCATCTCATCTCTGAAATGAGAAGGAAACCCAGTCAGCTCTCTTGAACCTTTGGTCTGCCTCTGGCCCCCAGAGGGCAATGTTACACAGGTAAGGTTTATTTTTGTTGGAAATCATCACCATGCACTTAGCTCCTCCTCCCTGCAGCTGGCTGTGGTGTCCTCACTGATGTCTGAGTAGATAGGAACCTGTAGGAAGAATAAGAAGCTAGAAAAGATCCACATTCATTACAAGGAAGCCTTGTCAACGCAAGGGGCTTAGCCAACTTAGCCTCTGAAGGCTCAGTGACCTCAGCTCTTGTCTAACCTGCTCCGGACCTGCAGCCCTTGCACTGCTCAGCCATGGTCCTGCTACTCATCCCTGTGCTCGAGGTGATTTTTGCTCTGAGTAAGTAACATTCCATGCCCTTTGCTGTTTGCACAATAGTGAGCATGTTCTAAGTGGAAACTGAATGGAGACACCTTTTCTTTGGGGCCAAGTCTACCCTGCTTTTACTCACACAGCATTGATGTTTCAGGAGGAACTGGAGCGCAGTCAGCCAGCCAGCCTGATGGCTATGTCCCTGTCTCTGAAGGAGCCCAACTAGAGCTGAGATGCAAATATTCAACTTCTGGTTCACCATATCTCTTCTGGTACCGGCAATACCCCAACCAAGGACTCCAGTTTCTCCTCAGATACTATTCAGGGAACCCCCTGGTTAAAGGCATAGACAGTTTTGAAGCTGAATTTAGGAAGAATGAAACCTCTTTCAACCTGAAGAAACACTCAGCCGACTGGAGCGACTCTGCTGTGTACTTCTGTGCTGTGAGTGACACAGTGACTGAGACTGCAGGGGGAGCTGAGCACAAACCTCCTGAGACACTAGGACTTTCTGTGACTCAACAACTCAGCCTTGCGCTGCCTGTGGTGTCCTTAAGAAGGTTTTTTTGTTTGTTTTGTTTTGTTTCTGTGAAGGCAAAAGGGAAGGGTAGGTGGATTTTGGGGAGTGCTTCAACATCAATGTTGTGCTACATTCAGATCACATTTGAACCAGATGGAGGCCTTCTAATGAATTTTTCCAGGAGGGACATACCCTTCCCCAACTTCCCACCCTACTCCCACACTGACAAAAGTACATCATAAGGTGTCATAGCTTGGAAGTGAAAAATGCAAGAGCATTTTTATTAAAAAAAACCCCACATTTCTAGCATTTATTATTCATATTTATCACTGGCTCAGGTGTTAATCAATATGTAGGAATTGGAAGTACTTGATTATAATGTTAGCTGACAAGCTATTCTATATAAATTCTCAATTAGGGCAACCTATACAGCATCAATTCTTAATTAGTGCAGTATAGATTCTCAACCTAGATTTGAAGCTTAACTTCTAGCACATACATAATACCTTACTGTGCAATGTTTATATGTTTTAAAGTATATTTGAGACTATAATACTTTGATTTCTAATCTTGTATTACACAAAACCAATGAACAAATTGAACACAATTGTGTGTTTTTTTTAACAAGGAAATTTTATTTTTTTCTATATTTATTTTATTATTATTATTTTAAAATTTATTGATTGATATTTTTAGAAGGAGAGAGAGAGAGAAAAAGGGGGATAATAGAGAGGTAGAAACATCAATAAGAGAGAAATATCATCAATTGGCTGCCAGCGGAACTTCCAGTACTGGGGATCAAGCCCCTAACCCATGCTGATTGGAAACTGAACCATAACCACTGAAAAAACACTGGCCAGGCTACTTTTTATTTTTATTAAAGTTATTGGGGTGACAATGGTTAATTAGGTTATATAGGCCTTACATGTACATTTCTCTATACATGAAATCAAGACTACAATGAACATAATTCTTAATGCAACAATATTGAAAATCTAAAAGCCACCCACTTATAAATGTTTTTTTTGAAATTTATTCCAGTGATTTCCAAAATAAAAATTGTTAAATAGAGTTTTATTGATTTCAGAGAGGAAGGGGGAGGGAGAGATTTAGGGAAACATCAATGATGCGCATAAGGTTCTCCCTCCTCCCAACTGGTGGGCGGAGTTATGACATTACTGGCATCTGTCACAGAGACTTCCTCAAAACATCGAGCCATCAATCAGCAAGTGCCAAAGTGTCCTGGAGCCCATCCCTTCCTGTTCTGCCCTGGGTCCAACCCTCTCCTGTTCTTCCCCTTAAAAAGACCTCAGACCAGCCACATGCTGCTGATCCTCCATGTCCAGGTGGCAGCCCCGCTAGGTTCATCCCCCCTCCCAACTCCTTCAATTCTGATTTCTCTACCTTAGTAATGAGTCCCACTCATTACTGGGGAATAAACTTTACTTTAAAACTCCTTGGTGGTCAGTTTCCTATGCCTCAAACCTTACAATGAGAATCATTGATAAGCTGCCTCGTGTGCACATCCTATTGGGGATTGAGCCTGCAACCAGGCATGTGCCCTGACTAGGAATCAAACCTTGACCTCCTGGTTCATAGGTTGATGCTCAACCACTGAGCCACACTGGCTAGGCTCAAAATTAAAAATTTGAAGCTAGTAACCCATAAAAATATATCAAGTATAACAGATTGAATTACTTAAAAAACTCTCAGGTTATTTTGTAAGTCACACTAATTCATGATAAAATTACACACTCAACAAAACTTTCAGTCTTTTAAATCACATTGCAAAGTTTATGGAGAAATATAACCTTACACTACAGAACTTCACAATAACAAAAATTACCTTAATTCTGATAAGGATATTGAAGATCCAGGAAGATTTTTATTTACTCTGAAACAATTGTACAAAAAAAGTCAACTTTTAAAATATACTTTAATATATATATATATATATATATATATATATATGATAAAAAAAAACTGCCTCCTCCAAATACTGTAAAAATTATACCCACAAAGGAGTTAAGTTTCTCTTAATTCACCATCTCATAATATCTAGTGGGAGAAATTATTAAGTGAATTATTTCACTTCTTAAATTTTTATAATTACCTAAACCTAATTTTAAAACATGAGATGAAGTAAAATTCCTGTGTTATTATAAATATGTGTCAAGAACTACTGAAGCATGCACTTAAAATAGTTTATAAGAATAGCTCTATGAAGTGAACAAAGAAGATAGAGGGGCTATGTTCAAAGATATACAGGTTTGTTTGTTTTTCTTCTCTTGTTGCACCAAAGACTCATCTGTTCTCCCTTTTCATTTCTCTGGCTGCTGCTGATTCCTTAGTTTCTAGATCTTGGTCTGTTACCTTGCCCAGTTTTCCTGTAGTTCCCCTTTTCATTTTAGTTTGGAGTTTTTGCTGACAGGCTTGTCCTTTCATTAAACCTTTTATGGCCCTTTCATTTACTTAGGCCACCTTTTCTAGGGGAGGATTCTTATTGGTCTCCTCTTGCCTCCTCCTCCCAGTCCTTTACCAGGACTGACCTTCCTTTTGGGCATCTTGATGAAGGTGGTACTCTCAGTGAGTGGTGCTGAATAAATGCCTGATTAAGTCAGAAAACTACAGTTTCACAGACACTGCAGGGAATAACCAGAGTGGCTCTGCCAAAGGGATTGACATTTGAAAGGGCAGGAAAGACAGGCTTTCCAATCCCCTCAGGGAACAACCAGCCAGTTTCTCCAGATTAATGGGGGAGGGAGAACCTGTGAGGGGGAAATTGCTTTTCTGAGTGCATGAGCAGTGAGAGCTAAATGGTGATCATAAAGGGATGAGACAAATCTGGGGAAAAGATTGGCCAGGGTAAAAAGTCAGGAAACAGATTGGATAGTTTGAAAGAAAGCCTGCCCTCTCCCAAGCACAAGGAAGCTTAATATAGTCCCTTGTCTCCCTAGCAGCCAGGATGGGCTAGAAGGCAGTGCTAATTGTGGCCCCTTCGCCATCGAGCCTTGGTTGTGGATTATTATTGTAATAATCTGGTTATTATTTAACAGAAAAAGAGTAAAGGTAATCTATCTATATCTATATCTATATCTACATCTACATCTACATCTACATCTACATCTACATCTATATCTATATCTATATCTATATCTATATCTATATCTATATCTATATCTATATCTACAAATAAGTGGGTAATATGCTAAGTAGATGGGACATCATTCCAGACATCCTTCCTGATGAAGTTGGGGCCCCGGTGAAGACAACTGCAGTTCCAGGTGCCTGCTGGTGGCAAGAGGATGGAAACCAGGTCCCGGGTGACGAAGGGAAGCATAAGATTACAGCAGTTTGGGTGGGTGCTGTTGGCATGGCCTGTGCCGTCAGTATCTTAATAAAAGACTTGGCAGATGAGCTTGCTCTTATTGATGTCATGGAAGAAAATTAAATGAAGAGATGATGAATCTCCAGGATGGCAGTCTTTTCCTTAGAACACCAAAAATTGTCTCTGGCAAGATTATAATGTGACTGCAAACCTGAAGCTGGTTACTGTCACAGCTGGAGCCCGCCAACAAGAGAAGGAAGCCCTCTTAATTTGGCCCAGTGTAACTTGAGCATCTTTAAATTCATTATTCTTAATATTGTAAAATACATTCACAACTGCAAATTGCTTATTGTTTCCAAGCCAGTGGATGTCTTGACCTATGTGGCTTGTAAATAGGCATCTTTCCTCAAAACCATGCTATTGGAAGTGGGTGCAATCTGGATTTAGCACGATTCCGATACCTGATGAGGGAGAGGCTGGGAGTTCACCCATTGACCTGTCATGGGTGGGTCCTGGGGGAGCATGGAGACTTCAGTGTGCCTGTGTGGAGTGGAATGAATGTTGCTGGTGTCTCCCTAAAGAATCTGCATCCTGCTTTAAGCACTGATTCAGATAAAAAACAGTGGAAAGAAGTTCACAAACAGTGATTGACAGTGCTTATGAGGTGTACAAACTGAAAGGCTACACATTATGTGCCATTGGACTAAATGTGGCAGATTTAGGAGAGAGCATAATGGAGAATCTTAGGCACGTGCATCCAATTTCCACCATGATTAAGGTTCTCTATGGAATAATATAAGTTGTCTTTAAAAAAATATATATATATATATATATATATTTTTTTTTAAAGACATATATATAATTGATTTTTTTACAGAGAAGAAGGAAGAGGGATAGAGAGTTAGAAACACCAATGAGAGAGAAACACCAATCTGATGCCTCCTGCACACCTTCTACTGGGGATGTGCCTGCAACCAAGGTACATACCCTTGACCAGATCAGCAGGGGAAGGCAGCTGGGGGGACCAGACCTGCAGGGGAGGGCAGTTGCTGGTGGCCATGCCTGCAGCAGAGGGCTTTTGGGAGCGACCAGGCTGGTAGGGGAGGGCAGTTAGGGACAATTAGGCCAGCAGGGGAGCAGTTAAGCATCAACCACGCTGGCAGGGAGTGTCTGGGGGATGATCAGGCTGGCAGGATGGAGTGGTTAGGGGCAATCAGACAGGCAGGCAGGTGAGAAGTTGGGAACCAGCAGTCCTGAATTGTGGGAGGGATGTCCAACTGTTCATTTAGGCCCTATCCTGGGATCAGGCCTAAAGGGGCAGTCAGACATCCCTCAAGGGGTTCCAGATTGAAAAGAGTGAAGGATGGGCTGAGGAACACCTCTCCCCATGCATGGATTTTGTGCACCAGGTCTCTAGTTGGAATATCAGCTCAATGAAGTCAGAGTTATTGTTCATGGCTTTTGTCCTTAGTTCAAAGAGTAGTGACTGGCTTATAGTAGTCGTCAAGAAATATCGACTGAATGAAGATTCTTGGCCCTACTCTCTCTCTCTCTCTCTCTCTCTCTCTCTCTCTCTCTCTCTCTCTCTCTTTTTCCTTCTACTCATTCCCACCTTAGCAACTCAACTTTGTGTATGTTCTCATTGGATGGGTATATGGTACAATTCAGTTCTCTCTGGCTCTTACCCTCAGACTCAGATCTTATCCTTCCTTTGCTCAGTGAGCTCTGTCAAATAGTTACACCTACTCAGGGTCTAAGCCTGTCCTCACTTAACCAACATCACTTTATCAGATATAAGCTGAATGAACTTAATTTGAAGGCAAGTAACCTCACAATGAGAGTAACCTTATAGACACAGACAACACAATGGTGGTTACCAGAAGGGAAGGAGGTTGCAGGGAAGATGAATAGGGTTAAGGGGGTCAAATATATGGCAACAGAAGGAGACTAGAGTCTGGGTGGTGAACATGCAATACAATATACAGACAATGTATATAGAATTGTACCCCTAAAACTTTTATAATTGTATTAATCAATGTTACCCCAGTAAATTTATTTTTTAAAAATAGAAATTACCGCCGAAACCGGTTTGGCTCAGCGGTAGAGCGTCGGTCTGCGGACTGAAAGGAATTGAACCCGGGTACCTTTATCTGCAGGCTGACCGGATAGGGCTGAAAGTTATGACTTTTATTCATTTGCATTTATTAAATAATTAATGAGATGTGTTCCAGGCTGATTTTAAGTATGAGCCTCTGGTCTAATGTCTTTTTTTCTTCTTCTTAACACCAAATAAAGGAGTAACCTATTTCTCAAACTTTGATGTTTGCATTTAGCAGCATAAGACCATATGAATCTCATCTCCATTGAGGCAATTGTTAGTTGATCTTCATCTTTCAACCTCATGAACTGCTTTAAAAAATAATGTAGTTTTTCATCAGTATTATCTTCTGTGACAAATTTATCAGTGAGGTAAGTTACTCTTCATTGTTACCTAACTCCCATTTCTCATTTATTTTAGGACTAACATCACCTACTACAGAAGATGACATCATCACAGATTCAGGAAGGAAGAAACATGCATGCTGCAGTTTTGGCAGTTTTGGCATCTCATCTCTGAAATGAGAAGGAAACACAGTTAGCTCTCTTGAACCTTTGGCCCCCAGAGGGCGATGTTACACAGGTAAGAGGTTTATTTTTGTTGGAAATCATCACCCTGCACTTAGCCCCTCCTCCCTGCAGCTGGCTGTGGTGTCCTCACTCATGTTTGAGTAGATAGGAACCTGAAAGGAGAATAAGAAGCCAGAAAAGCTCCAAGTTCATTAAAAGGAAGCCTTGTCAAAGCAAGGGGCTTAGCCAACTTAGCCTCTGAAGGCTCAGTGACCTCAGCTCTTGTTTTACCTGCTCCAGACCTGCAGCCCTTGCACTGCTCAGCCATGGTCCTGCTACTCATCCCTGTGCTTGAGGTGATTTTTGCCCTGAGTAAGTAACATTCCATGCCCTTTGCTGTTTGCACAATAGTGAGCATGTTCTAAGTGGAAACTGAATGGAGACACCTTTTCTTTGGGGCCAAGTCTACCCTGCTTTTACTCACACAGCATTGACGTTTCAGGAGGAACTGGAGCGCAGTCAGCCAGCCAGCCTGATGGCCATGTCCCTGTCTCTGAAGGAGCCCCACTAGAGCTGAGGTGCAAATATTCAACTTCTGTTTCACCATCTCTCTTCTGGTACCGGCAATACCCCAACCAAGGACTCCAGTTTCTCCTCAGATACTATTCAGGGGCACCCCTGGTTAAAGGCATAGATGGTTTTGAAGCTGAATTTAGGAAGAATGAAACCTCTTTCAACCTGAAGAAACACTCAGCCGACTGGAGCGACTCTGCTGTGTACTTCTGTGCTGTGAGTGACACAGTGACTGAGACTGCAGGGGGAGCTGAGCACAAATCTCCGGAGACACTAGGATTTTCTGTGACTCAACAACTCAGCCTTGCGCTGCCTGGGAAGTTCTCAAGAAGGTTTTTTTGTTTGTTTTGTTTTGTTTCTGTGAAGGCAAAAGGGAAGGGTAGGTGGATTTTGGGGAGTGCTTCAACATCAATGTTGTGCTACATTCAGATCACATTTGAACCAGATGGAGGCCTTCTAATGAATTTCTCCAGGAGGGACATACCCTTCCCCAACTTCCCACCCTACTCCCACACTGACAAAAGTACATCATAAGGTGTCATAGCTTGGAAGTGAAAAATGCAAGAGCATTTTTATTAAAAAAAACCCCACATTTCTAGCATTTATTATTCATATTTATCACTGGCTCAGGTGTTAATCAATATGTAGGAATTGGAAGTACTTGATTATAATGTTAGCTGACAAGCTGTTCTGTATAAATTCTCAATTAGGGAATCTATACAGCATCAATTCTTAATTAGTGCATATAGATTCTCAACCTAGATTTGATGCTTAACTTCTAGCACATACATAATACCTTACTGTGCAATGTTTATATGATTTAAAGTAAATTTGACATTATAATAACTTGTTTTCTAATCTTGCATTACAAAAAAACCAATTGAACAAATTGAACACAATTCTTTTTTTACTAAGAAAACTTAATTTATTTTAATTTCTTTCTGTATTTATTGTATTATTTTAAAATTCATTGATTGATATTTTTTTAAAGAGAGAGAAAGAAATGGAAATGATAGAGAGATAGAAACATCAATAAGAGAGGAACATCAACAATTGACTGCCTCTTGCACTTTCCCTTATGGGAATCGAGCCTCTAACCCATTCTTATACCTTGACTGGGAGTCAAAATGTTACCACCGGCCAGGCTACTTTTTATTTTTATTAAATTTTGGGGGTAACAATGATTAATAAGGTTATATAGGTCTTAAATGTACATTTCTCTATACATGAAATCAAAACTACAATGAACATAATTTTTAATGCAACATATATTGAAAAATCTAAGCCACCCACTTGTAATTGTTTTTTGAAAGTTATTCCAGTGATTTCCAAAATAAATTTTTAAAATAGAAATTTATTGATTTAAGAGAGGAATGGGGGGGGGAGAGAAAGAGAGACAGAGAGAGAGAGAGAGAGAGAGAGAGAGAGAGAGAGAGAGAGAGACATCAATGAGAAGAATCATTGATCAGCTGCCTCCTGCACACCCCTATTGGGGTTGAGACTGTAACCAGTCTTGTGCCCTGACTAGGAATTAAACCGTGACGTCCTGGTTCATAGGTTGATGCTCAACCACTGAGCCACACTGGCTAGGCTCAAAATTAAAAATTTGAGGCTAGTAACCCATAAAAATATATCAAGTACAACAGATTAAATTACTAAAAAACTCTCAGGTATTTTATAAGTCACACTAATTTATGATAAAATAACACAACGAAATTTTCAGTTTTTCAAACCACATTATAAAGTTTATAGAGAAATGAGCCTACACTACGGAACTTCACAATAGGAAAGATTACCTTAATTCTAAGGAGAATATCCAAGATCCAGGAAGATTTTTATTTACTCTGAGACTATTATAACTAAAAGCCAACTTGTTTAACATATTTTATATACATTATATATGTTTTATATATATACACCAAATGATCATTTGTCATTTGATTTATATCATAGGATAAGAAAACTGCCTCCTTGGGTGACTGAGCATGCGGCTTTTTTCAACCCGAAGGGAAACAAGCTCCCAATCACTTTGAAATCCAGAAGCTGGTCTGTGGGTCATCGGGTCCAAACGTGAGGGTGACTTTTTTGCAGAGGTCCTGCAGCAATCACTGTTTAATGCACTGGAGCTCGGGGACTTGGAAACACTGAAAGGCAGAGACAGCTGATGGCAGCCATTGCTGTTTGCCACACCCCAGCCTAGTGATGCCCTGAGACCCTGTCCTGCTATGAGGTCCCACTCCATCCTAAGGCTTTGTCCCGCACATTCTATAAACCCGCCCAGGCACCACACAGCTGCATATAAATGGCCTGTATGGTGGCAGCTTAAGGAAATAAACTGCAGATCCAGCTCCAAAACTGCCAAATCCCAAGCAAAGAGGAGAAAACTGTAGTTCTTGCAGTAGCTCCTGCTGGATTGCCTCAGACAGTAGTTGAATTACACTCCATTGGAGATCCGGAAACTAGTGTACCTAGTGGTTGGTGTGAGACAACACCAGATTTCAACTACTCTCATAAGGGACACATTTAAGAGACAGAGTCAGTGAGCACCAAAGCCCCAGTGGAACAAGTCCTGCCCCATAAGCATGTCTACATTATAGACATGCAATTCTTCCATTATAAACACAGTGATTCCTCACAGCCAATTTGCCTGGAGGTCAATTCCTCCTAGTGACACCAACAACAATCAAGACTTAACTACAACAAGGGTGTACACACAGTCCACAAAGGGGTGCGCCAAGAGTGTCCACAACAGGCAACTGGGAGGCTGACCCATTGAACCATATAGGACACTCAGGCCCACAAAGCTACCTTACCAACTCAGGGAAGCAGCAAAAATGCCAAGAAAAGAAAACAGATCTCAAACAAAAGAAATGGAGGAAAACAAAAGACTGGATATAGAGTTCAAAACCATGGTTATAAGGTTTTTCAAGAATTTCCTAGAAAAGGCTGATAAATTTAATGAGATCCTTGAAGATATGAAAAAGAAATTAAACCAACTAGAAATTGAACATACACTGATTGAAATAAAAAATATTATACAGAGACCCAACAGCAGACTAGAAGAACGCAAAAATCAAGTCAAAGATTTGGAATACAAAGAAGCAAAGGACACTCTTCTGGAGAAGCAAGAAGAGAAGAGAATCCAGAAAGTTGAAGATAGTGTAAGAAGCCTCTGGGACAACTTCAAGTGTACCAACATCAGAATTATGGGAATGCCAGAAAAGAAGAGAAGAGAGCAAGACACTGAAAACCCATTTGAAGAAATAATGTCAGAAAACTTCCCCCACCTGGTGAAAGAAATAGACTTACAAGTCCAAGAAGCGCACAGAACCCCAAACAAAAGGAATCCAAAGAGGAACACACCAAGACACATCATAATTAAAATGCCAAGAGCAGAAGGAAGGAGGATCCAAGATGGCTGCTCAGGTAAACACCTAAGCCCAGCAGCACACAACAATTTCAATGGAATACAACTAAAATATAAAATGGACATTGCCCAGAGCTACTGGTAGATGATTGACTGAAAATTCTACATCAAGAAAGAAAGAGAAAACCAGAAGGAAAATCAGAGAAGCTGAAAAAGCCTAAGGTATGGAGACATGCTACGCGCACAGAGAGGATGGAGCCGGAGAGGAGGAGAAGGCTGGGTGCATGTCTGGCGTTCCCTAGCAGGAAGGAAATAAAAGCCCCGGCCTGGGCTGAACCCCAGAATCGGCAGCACTAAACCCCAGTTATGGGCCAGACCCTGGGGTCCCAGGCTCAGGCAGGGGGAGACGGGGCTGTGAGGTGGAATCCCAGGGGAGCGGCGTAAAGCAGAGCCCCCGGAGTCGTGCACATTGCACACAAAGGAACAAATGTTGACTCTGATGCTAGATTGCCCTGGTGGGAAGGAAACAAGAGCTCCGGCTGAGCTGGGCCCCAGTTCCAACTGCTCTGAACCCCAGTTCTAGGCCAGACCCTGGGGTCCCAGGCTCAGGTAGGGGGAGACGGGGCTGTGAGGCTGAATCCCAGGGTAATGGCGAGGGGCAGAGCCTCCAGAGTCACGCACATTACACGCAGAGGACAGTCTGTTGACTCTGATGCTAAGACTCCCCTAGCAGGAAGGAGAAAAAAAGCTCCAGACTGGGAGGAACATGATGAGGAGCAGGAGCCCCTGCAGGACACTGGCCAGCCGGGCGCCAGCAAGGAGCTGGGCATCTGGGCCCCCAGGGGGGTTGTGCCTCTGGGCCCTCACCCGCTGATCACGGGCCATGGAGCCGAGGCCGGGGGCTGCTTCCTGGGCGGCTCCGACCCCGGCAACAGGCTGAAGCCTCGAAGGAGCCTGCAGAGAACAAAGGGGTGCCACAGGCCAACCTGCTGAACTTTCAGGACAAGGAGGAAGAAACTGAAGAAGTTTTCAATGTGAAGAAATCAAGTTATAGCAAAAGATAGTAAAATTACTTAAGAACACAAAGAAGATCTTGAAAAATCGAAGACTAAGTCAGAACTCAACTTAGCAGCCAACATTGCAACATAAGTGCGTTTTAAAAAAAGGACAGAATGTTGGAACGGCAGTGGCCAGGCCCAGAGTGGCCAGGCACAAGGCAGTGGCAGCCGGGCTTGGAGCAGCAGCAGCCAGGCCCCAGAGCAGCAGCAGCCAGGCCTGGAGTAGCCAGACCTGGGGCTGTGGCAGCCAGGCCTGGGGTGGAGGCAGCCAAGCCCAGGGTGGCCAGGCCAGAAGCACCCAGGCCCGGAGTGGCCGGGCCAGGAGCAGCCAGACCCAGAGCAGCCTGGTCGGGAGCAGCCAGGCCCAGATCAGCAGCAACCAAGCCCGGAGCAGCCAGGTCGGGAGCTGCCAGGCTCTGAGCGTCAGGGCTTGGAGTAGCCGGGCCCAGAGCAGCCGGGTCAGGAGCAGCCAGGCCCGGAGCAGCAGCTGCCAGGCTGGGAGCGGGCAGGCCCAGAGCGGCCGGGCCCGTAGCAGCTGGGCCCAGAGCAGCTGGGTAGGGAGCAGCCAGGCCCGGAGCAGCCGGGTCGGGAGCATCCAGGCCCAGATCAGCAGCAACCAAGCCTGGAGCAGCCAGGTCGGAAGCTGCCAGGCCCGGAGCAGCAGCAGCCAGGCCGGGAGCGGCAGTGGCCAGACCCAGAGCAGCTGGTTGTGAACAGACCAGAGCAACAGAGGCCAGGCCCGAAGCAACCAGGCCTGGAACAGCTCGCTCCTCGCCTGCCCCCGCTCCAAGGCTGCCTCTCAGACATGGCTGGAAACTTTTGGGGGAACTTGAGGGTCTGCTGAATCAAGTGATGAAGGCTTAAATCTGGATGTGTTGAGTTAGTATAGCACAGGGGTGTTGATCTGTGAGTGCCTTGTGTGGGGCCTGATGGAGGTTGGTTGATCTATTTGGAAATGTCTTTTGTGTGAAGTGTATCCTTGGGCATGTGGAGGTATTATTGATTTGAGAAAATGCTAAGTAACTGATTTACTATCTGAAAAATTTAAAGTTCTGAAAGTTTAAGGTCTCTTGCCAAACAGAGGTTTTAAAGCTAACACCTTAATTTTAATAGAGAAAGGGGAAGACAAGCCCTTCCCACCCAGAACAGGTAATCCAATTCCAACCAGCAGCTATGTTTAAACAATGTGTCCATTTACACTTGAATGGCTACACCTTTTGATAGCCTAAGGGCAAGTTTACATGTAAATAAGTTTGCTTCTCAATTCCCAGGGCAGAAAAAAAAATTATTAGATTTTAAAATTTATTCTTAGAAGTGTAAAAGTTAATTAAAAAACAACAACAACAACAACAACAACAAAAGGAGATTGAAAAATCTGATGAACAATATTAGCTGTTGATTGTAGTAAAGTCGGCGATATGGGAGGGGAGTGGACTGACTGTTCTCAGGGAAAGGGGGAGTGGTGGATGCTGGAAGAGACTGAACATAAACTGTGCACCTATGGATGAGGACAATGGGGGGTGGGGAGGAGGTGGAGGGTGGGGTGGGAACCTGGTGGAGGGGGGAAGAAATGAGGAACCTTTGTAATAATATGAACAATAAAGATTGATTAAAAAAAACACAAATAAATAAATAAATAAATGAATAAATAAATAAATAAATAAATAAAATGCCAAGAGCAAAAGACAAAGAGAGAATCTTACAAGCAGCAAGAGTAAAACAGTCAGTTATCTACAAGGGAGCACCCATACGATTGTCAGGTAATTTCTCAACAGAAACTATGCAGGCCAGACAGGAGGGGCAAGAAATATTCAAAGTGATGAATAGCAAGAACCTACAACCAAGATTACTCTACCCAACAAAGCTATCATTCAGAATTGAAGGGCAAATAAAGAGCTTCATAGATAAGAAAAAGCTAAAGGAGTACATCACCACCAAACCAGTATTATATGAAATTCAGAAATATTTGACTATTGATATTTCCCCTTGAAAAGCTTTCATAAAAAATATTATTATTTATAATTGGTATAATTTTAAAATCAAGGAATACTATATCTCATGTATTAGTGAAGCCTCAATAAAAGACTGTTTATTTCTGTTTAATTTTTAAAATATTTAGTAATCATGTAATAAATGTCAGTCACTGTTCTATATTGGGGAATAGTGCTAAAAAGTGAAGATCACTCAAGAAAGATTTGACTTCTTTTCAGTGCCTCTAATTTTAACCCCCAACCCTTTGTGACATGCCATGAATTGTAGGTAGGCCCACAATGGATACATGAGTATATAAAGTACTGCATTAAAATGCTCAAAAAAGTTGATATCTTCCAATGGTAGATAAATACTGAGATGCTCTGTTAAAGGATTCCCATGTCAGGCATTGTCTTAAGAAAAAAATAGACCTGAGAACCTATAATAGTCATCATCCAGATTTTTTTATGAGACATAAATAAAGTCAGAGATGAGAATGTATGATACTTAGGAGGAGCCAAAGAATCATGTATCACCCTTCTCGCCAGGATATCAGTATGGGTAAATGCACTCCTCCCATCCTCTCACAACCACATAAAAATTACAACTAAACTAAAGAACAACCATCATTCGAAACTGCTTGAAACCTAGCTAAATGAAAGTCCTGCAACTAGGCACACCATAACGAAGCCACATTGAGATTGGTAGGAAGGATGGAGATATAAAACAGGTTGGTCCCACACCCACGCATAGTGGATAAAAATTAGGAGGGATATATCTCAGCTGCAGAGGTGCCCCCTGAGGGGTCCCGGCTCCACACCAGTCCCCCCAGCCCAGCATTTGCAGTTCAGGAAGAGAAGTATCTATAATTTCTGGCTGTAAAAATCAGCAGGAGTGATATTGGGGGGAGAGGGAGAAGGTGATGGAGAAGGGCTTTTGGAGTTACAGGTTGTTCTTATAGGGCCCATGCATGGACTTATTTGGATGCACTCTGACCCCTAATACTGGGACAGCAGCTCAACAAGCGCCAGAGACTTATGGAGAGGACCTGAAATGTCTGGCATCAGAGCAAGAGCTGGTGGGCAGCTTTCTCCTGCTCAGAGACCATTGTTCCTCTACAGAGTCATATCTGAGACTCCATCAGTCTGGCTATCATTCTTTGATCCATCCTAGTAATTCCTTGAGATGCGCCCAACCCAACCTGTAGACACACTCAAACTGTTTCCAGTGGCTTTTCCACATGAATAACCTGTCTTGGCTTATGCTTCACATTTCTCTCACATCTTTCCAGCATTTGGTCTTGGCACACCCCATATCTCTTCCTAAGTGTCCCCAGACCTGTTACTAGCATCAGCCAGCCTTGGTTCATAGCTTGGCCTCTCCCAGACACCTCCAAGCCCAGCACAAATTATAGACATCTTTGGGTTGCTTTGTAGCTCATTCCAGGTGGTCCCAGGCAGAACACAGGCAGTGGCTGACCTTGGCCTGTACTTCCTGGGAAGCCCCGAAGAGAATTCAACCCATGGATAGCTTCAGACTACATCGAAGCACCATCCTATCACCTGCACAAGTGACAAACTCAAGGGGCAAATTTAGCAGTCCCCAAAGGCCCACTGAAATAAGACCTGCTCTGTGGGGTGGACCCTTGCACAGCTGATTCTCCATGAGGGTAAATCCCTTGCAGCAGATTGACCTGTAATAAATCCCTCCACTGAGGTGCCAACAACAATCTTGTAGGTTCACGTGCAAGAGGAGGGTGTACAGAGTCTACACAGGGATGGGGGCACACCTGGAGTGCCCAGCTCAGGTGAATGGGAGGCTGTGCCACTGGACCCTACAGGATACCTATTACATTAGGCCACTCTACTATGAGATGCAGCAGCTCTGCCTAATGCATAGAAACAAACAAAGTGAGGCTGCCAAAATGAGGAGACAAAGAAACATGTGCCAAATGAAAGAACAGAACAAAACACCAGAAAAACAACTAATCAAAATTTTGACAAGCAATCTATTAAATGCAGAGTTCAAAACAATGGTTATAAGAATGGTCAATGAACTTAGGGGAAGAATAAATGAATTTACAGAGAACTTTAATAGCAGAAAATGGGATATGTGAACCATAATAAAAAAGAGCCAGCAGAAATGAAGAACATACTAACTGAAAAGAATAAAAATTAAAGGAATCAACAGAGTAGAAGAAGCTGAGAATCAAATCAGTGATTTGGAATACAGGAAAACATAACACATCCAATCAGAAAAGCAAGATGAATTTTAAAAATGAGGATAATGTAAGGATCCTCTGGGACAACTTCAAGTGTATCAGTGTTGGTATCATGTGGGTACCAGAAGGAGAATAGACAGACCAAAAAGTCAAAAATCTCTTTGTAAAAAATGATTAAAAACTTCCCTAACTTATTGAAGGAAATAGACAATCAAATAAGATGAACCCAAATAGGCCTATACTAAGGTACATTATCATTAAATGCAACAGTTAAAGACAATAGGAGAACCTTAAAAGCAGCAAGAAAAAAACAGTTAACTACAAGAGAGCTCCTATAACACTGTCAGCTGATTTCTCAACAGAAACTTTGCAGGCAGAAGGGAGTGGCTAGAAATATTTAAAGTAATGAGCAGTAAGGACCTACAACCAGGATTACTCTATCCAGCAAAACTATCATTTAGAATCAAATGACATATAACGAGCTTCCCAGACAAGAAAAGGCTGAAGGAGTTCTTAATTGCCAAACCAGTATTGCATGAAATATTGTCCTCTTTAAGAAAAACAAGAAAAAAAAAGATAAAATCATGAACAATCAGATGGCAATAAAGGATATCTATCAGCAATTCAATCTAAACAACAAAATAAATGAAGAAGCAGAACAGAAACAGATTTATTGATATAAACATCATTTTGATGTTTTCCAAATGAGAGGGAAGTTGGGCAGATGGGTGGAAAAGGTGAAGGAATTTAGAAGTACAAATTGATTGTTAGAATATTCATGAGCATGTAAAGTAAAGCATAGAGAAAATACTCAATATTCTAATATCCATGTACGGGTACAAGTTTAATCACTTAATAAGGTATATAATGTTTAATCACTGTGTTGTACACCTGAAAGTAATATAATATTATTTGTCAACTGTAATTGAAAAAAAAAAAAACTTAAAAAAAAGAGCCATGCAATCCATTTCAGTTTCTCTCCACCAGGGGGTGATGTTCCCAAACACAAACACATTTCCTATGTGAAATGTAGAATTTGGTTTAACATTTCACTTCATGTTAAGAATCAAGAACATTATTTAGGCAACATTGTAGAGATGAACTCATCTCTGGGCTTAGTGACTGTGGTACTCCTAGTGTTTGGTAAGTAACATGCCTCTTAAAATATGGATTCTTTCTTCTATTAAATTTGAAAATTCTTTAAGCATAATTTTATTTCAGAGTGTCATGCCCAGGGTAATATAGATTTCTTTTCTTTTTCTCAGGACAAACCCGTGGAGACTCAGTGACCCAGATGGAAGGCCAAGTGACTCTGTTAGAAGGTTCTCCCCTGACTGTTAATTGTACTTATTCAGCCACAGGCTACCCCATTCTTTTGTGGTATGTTCAGTATCCTGGAGAAGGTCCACAGCTCCTCCTGAAAGCCTCAAGGGACAATGAGAATGGAAGCAACAAAGGATTTGTAGCCACATACAAAAAACAAGCAAATGCCTTCCACTTGAAGAAAGCCTCAGTCTGCCACTCAGATTCTGCCATGTACTACTGTGTGCTGGGTGACACAGTGACAGACACTGCAGGGGGAGCTGAGCACAAACTTGGGAACCTGGACCTATTGTGAGAAACCACCAAGAAACACAATGATGTTTGCTGTACTCTTTCTGGAAAGGATTTGAAATCAGAAGCACTAATTACATTTCAATAATTTACGTAGATGTGTGTGTGTGTGTGTGTGTGTTTTGAGGGCATTTAGGGGTTGGAGAATCAAAATAAAAGGAGTATATGAGAAAATACATAAGTAAAAGACTAACCATGCTCTCTACCAGTGCCTTTATCATAAGCAATGACTATTTCTCAAGACCAGCAGTTAATCATTGATGAAACAAAAATACCCCATAGCACAAAAAAGTAAGAAAGTTAAAATAATTAAAATAGAAAAACATAGTATCCTTTATAATAAAGAGATAATATGTATGTGTAAAGAACTTGCACAATGGCCATACCCATGTGGTTACGAGATGGCTAGCAGGGGAGGGCAGTTAGGGGTGACTGGTTCAGCAGGGGAGGGCACTTGGGGGACCATGCTGTTGGGCAGGGCTGTTGGTGGTGATCAGGCCAGCAAAGGAGCAGTTAGGCATTGATCAGGCTGGCAGAGAGTGGTTGAGAGTCAGCAATCCTGAATTGTGAGAGTGATGGCCTACTGTTGGTTTAGGCTTGATCCCTGTGGGATTGGCAGTCAGACCATCCCCTAAAACTCTCAGATTAGAGAGGGTGCAGGCTGGGCTGAGAGACTCCCGCCCAGTGCACCAATTTCATACACTGGGCTTCTATTGTATTATAAATATTAATTAAATTTTGAATAATATTTTAGGAAAAATATTCAAAAGAATGTACTCACAGTAGTCTATATGGTTCAACCAAACAGTCTTCTAGATTATTTTTATTTCTCTACATAAAAGGTTAAGTGTCTGTCTTTCCTTCCAACTGATAGCTATGACATGCACTGACCACCAGCGGGCAGAACCTCAATGCAGGAGCTGCCATAATGAGCACTAACCATTTAAAAATAAATGGTACCAGGTCTGTGGACAAACCAAAACTCAGTTTCCTACAAGTGGGACATAGGCCCCACCACCACCCTGTTGGCTGCAATTTGGTTGGATGTTGCAACCAAACTGCAGCCAACACTGGCAAGACCCATAGTGTGGCCCATAATCCAGCCCAGATTGGAAGCAGTTGCTGTGGGTGTTGGGTAATGACATCATTTGGGAATGCTTGGCTTCCTCTCCCTAGTGACTAGCCTCCTTGGAGTTTCTTCAGCCCAGGAACTTGACTTGCTTTACTAGGATAGCCAGGTGCAAAGATTTTATAGTTCAACCAAATATTTGTAAAGCCTTTTCCCATGCCTCATCTCATTTGATCCTCACAGAAGTTCTGGAATATGTAGATAGGAGACCCAGTAGAATCCCATGTTCTTTTCATTAGGAAGTCAATGGATATTTAGAAAGTTTAGTAACTTGACCCAACTGAAAAAAAAGTAAGAAATGGTGGAACTTGAAAATGACTTCAGGTTTTCTTACCATGCAGAATATAGTCAAGCACTGCTACAGTTAAATATTTTACCCTTATTTCTCCCTGCCTAATCTACAATAATAATCTTCTTCATGTTGATATTTACTGCTGTGTAGATAAATATTACCTGAAAGAGAAGTTGGGGTGCTTCACTGGGCTGGAAAAAGTTCAGCAAAATCAGAAAGCAAGTATAATTAAGCAAGTTTACTTTACTAACTGTTCTCGTGCATGTGCAATACACATAAAGCTCTTTCTAGCACCAATTGATCTGTCATTGTAAATCATGAATTTGGTTGACACGTTTATCATAGAGAAAGAGTGAATAGCGATATCAAAATATTTATTCTAATTAATTTCCTTCCAATGTGCTTGAATCGGTGCATTGGGACTCTAGTAAATATATAATACTAAAAGAGACGATTGGGCAGAATACCTGTTTTCCTCATATATAGTGTATTATAAAAATTTTAAATTTTTCTTTATTATTTAGGCTTTCTTTTATTTTTTAAATGATTTCTTTAATTTTCAATGAGACAGTATCCAATACTTAAAAGTCATTTATACTTTTCCTCAATTGTCCAGTCATATATTTGCCTGTTTTCTACTGTTATGTCTTTTAAATATAGATTATAGAGAGCATCTTCTATATTAATGAGATTGTCATAAGGCTATCACACATAGGTGTCTTTAAAAAAGGTTTATTATTAGTCTGATGGTATTTATGGTCCCTTTTCCTTTTTTAAAAAATTTTATTTTATTGGTTTTTTAAATAGAGGAAGGGAGAGGGGTATAGAGTTATAAACATCGATGAGAGAGAAACATCTCTAAGAGAGTGAGAATGTTGGAGCATACTTCCAGAGAGGCCATAGACTGTGCCCCAGATAGTTATCAGTGCTGAACCAGGCCAGGCCTTGAGATACAGTCTCATGGCCCCTTCCCAGCACGTAGGCCTTCTTTCAAGGGCAGAGCAGGACTGACTCAGTTTTGTACTGTGTCTTCCATCTTGTGTAAAATGTATCAATTATCCAACCCACCCTTAAATCAGCCAATAGAAATACAGAGGGAAGTAACCAAGAGTAACTGGACCCTGGCCCTCACCAGCCAACTCAGTGGTTTGAGCAGCACCCTACCACCCCACCCTAAACCCTATAAAAAGCCCTTGTTCTCCCAAGGTGTGATCTCTCTCTCTCTCTCTCTCTCTCTCTCTCTCTCTCTCTCTCTCTCTCTCTCTCTCTCTCTCTCTCTCTCTCCTCTCTCTCTCTCTCTCTCTCTCTCTCTCTCTCTCTCTCTCTCTCTCTCTCTCTATTGCGCTGGTGATTGCTGGAGACGGTAGCTCATGCTAGCATGAATAAAAAGGCTCTTTTGCTTTTGCATTGGACTCGGCTTCCTGGTAGTCCTTGGGGATCTTGAAATTTGGTCATAACACATCGACCAGCTGCCTCCTGCACAACCCCCACTGGGGATTTACTGGCAATCAAGGTACATGCCCTTGATGGGAATCAAACCTGGGACCCTTCAGTCCACAGGGTGATGCTCTATTCACTGAGCCAAATCGGTTTTAGTACCCTTTTCCTTTTTTGCCATTCAAAATTTTAAAAATAGATTTTAATATTAGTAAATTTATCAAAATTTCTTTTTGTGGATTCTGAATTACATGATAAATTTATAGCACTCTAAAATGATAAAAATTTACCTCACATTTACTTTACTTCCTTTTAGATTATTTTTGTCTTTAATATTGTAGTCTAGATATTGTTTTCGTGTGTGTGTGTGTGTGTGTGTGTGTGTGTGTGTGTAATTAGTGAGGTTAGGTTCAAAACTTTATATTTTTCTTTGTTTATTTTGAAGCATGTACCCAGGTTCAATATCCATTCTTGAGTAAGTCATTTTTCTTCATTGATTTTAAAGGTCATTTTTGTCTTTCCTCCCCATTTTTCATTGTTAAGATTTTCAACCTAAGTATTTTTAACTTACTATTTATTTTATTTTGGAGAGAGGAATGGAGAAAGAGATGGAAACAGCAATGATGAAAGAAATGTCAATGGGCTTCTTCCTGGACCCCTTAATTCCCAACTGGGCATCAGTCCTGCAACCCAGGTATGTGCCCTGACCGAGAATCAAACCAATTACCTCTTGGTGTATAGGATGATGCTCAACCCACCGAGCAATACCTGCTGGGCTGTTTTTTCATAGAAAATTTATACTTTAAAATTAGTGTCGCTTCATGCCAACAGCTTACTGGGTCTATAAAGAATATATATCTAGTCAATCTCTAAGACTTCCTAGAAATAAATACAGAGAAAATGATTTGAATGGAAGCGATGCTATTAAAGAAGGAGGGAATAGTAATAAACTACTTCATTATTTTACAAGATGTGTAGTGAGGTGTCATCTCAGTCAAGGTCTACTATTTGCCTGTTTTCCCAACCTGGTGAGTTGTTTGGGATGGATAAGATCCAGACTAAATAGCTGACAACATGCTCACAGATACTTCAGACCACAATGGGAAGTAAAAAACAAATTTTGAAGATTAAGGACAACATTGTAACTTCTGAGTTCTCATAGGCAAGGAATTAAATAGAGAAAACTTGGATTTAGAGTTTGGAAGTGTCCTAAGTACTTGAAAGCCTTGAAATCTGCTGCTGTCTCAGTGATATGTTTCCTGCCATTGCTTTGGGGTAGAATTTTGAATTTGTCTGTTACCACATAGATTTCTTGTTGAAGTTTGTAAATAGCCATTGCAGTAACTATTATTGCCTCTCTGAAGGTGTTGATAAGTGGTTGTATTCATATGTAGTGCTCTTAATATAAAAAGATTGGGTATGCAAAGTTCTGTTGTACTGACATTCTTTCTCATTCTTTCTCTCTCCTACCCTCTCTCCTTTCAGTTTTGTCTCACCCAAATTTTCTGGGCTGATTCTGTGGTTTCACCCTTACCTGGTGTATGTATCTCTGAGGAATTAACCATTTCTATTTGCTATAATATTATTACTATCAACACTTAAAATAATTTATTGTGAAATACAACAAATATTCACAAGAGTATGTAAACCTATACACAATGAATCTATATTATTTAGGTATATACAAATGTAAGGCTTTGATTTTTTTAAATATAAAATCTCTATTTTTTAAAATGATTCTCTATAGTAAGGTTCTACAGAGAAAGAAAAACATTAGGATCAATAAGATGTGTGTGTTTTGTGTGTGTGTGTGTGTGTGTGTGTGTGTGTGTGTGTGTGTAGGCCTGTGAGTGGGGAGAGAGAAAGATTTTAAGGAATTAGCTCATGGAATCGTGGGGACTGGCAAATCTAAATTTTCAGGCTTAAAGAAATGTATTTTTTTAATGTATATTAGGAACTCTGATATTAGAGTTTATAATTATTATGTCCTCTTGATTAATTTACCCATTTATTATTACATAACTAGAGGCCTGGGGTTCAGATTCATGCATCGCTGTGGTCCCTTGGCCTGGCCTGGGACCTCTCATAAGCTGGGACCCCTTTGGGGATGTCAGACTGGTGATTATGGCCTGATCTCCATGGGTCTTCAAATCTGTGCACTGGGCCTCTAAGATATATCCATGGAAGCCTAGTGGTCCATATAGCAGAACAATCAGAATGACGGGTTGCTATGACACACTCTGACCACTAGGGGGCAGATGCTTAATGCTGGACCTGACTCTGGTGGTCAGTGTGCTCCTACAGCAGGAGTGCCGCTCAGCCAGGAGCTGGGCTCCCACTTCTGCAGCAATGCTAAGTAGCAGTGAGCCAAGTGGTAAGGAGTGAGCAGATGGGCGGTTAGGAGAGAGGGGCCCCAGATTGCGAGAGGGATGTCCACTACCAATTGGGCCTAAATTGGCAGTTGGACATTTCCTGAGTGGTCCCAGGTTGCAAGTGGGTGCATGCTGGGCTGAGAGACCCCCCATGTGCACGAATTTTGTGCATCAGTCCTCCAGTATGCATACATGATCTTTAATCTCTCCTCACTCTTCCCTTTTTCCCCTTCCTTCTGAGATTTATCAGTCTTTTTCATATTTCCATGAAATTTCTGTGAATTGAGTGTCTCCCCTGGTGGTCAGTGCACATCATACCTACCGGTCGAGTGGTAGAATGGTAGAAAGGTTACTTAGGCTTTTCTATATATAAATGACTTTCTTTATCTCTTTTGATAGTTTTTTGTTGTTGTTAATCCTCACCAGAAGATATTTTTCCATTGATTTTTAGAAAGAGAGTAAAGGAGAGGGAGAAACACACAGAGAGAAACAGCGATGCGAGAGAGACACATATATTGGTTGCCTCCCGCATGCATCCTGTTCGCTCCTGTTGAGAATTGAACTTACAGCAGAGACACATACCCTTGACCAGAAACAAACCTGTGACCCTAGGTACACACTCCAAATAACTCCCCTCTCCCCCTCCACCCTCCAGTCCTTGGACCGATGCTCGAATCACTGAGAAAAACTGGCTAGGGTGGTTTTGACGGGTTTTGGTTTAAGGTAGAGTTTGTCTGATAAAAAAATAACTACTATTGCTCTCTTGTGTTTACCATTTGCATGAAATATATTTTAAAACCATTCACTTTTTGCCTATGTATGTCCTTAATGCTAAAGTGAGTCTCTTGTTTTCAGCATATTGGTGGGTCTTATTTATTAAAATCCATTCAAACACCCTATGTTTTTTTGGCTGGGATAAGCAAGGACTTTTAAGGTAATTTAAAATAATCATTGGGTAATCATGATAATGAAGGATTGGAGGAAATCCTCCGTTCTGCTCTTCCAATCTCACAGACTGAGTGTGGGCTCCCTCCCCCGACTTTTTTTTTTTTTTTTTTTTTTACTGTCCCAAGGAATTTAGCTTTGCCTATAATTCAGCACTCTGTATGAGGTGAGATAGAGATAGGCCCCAGAGAGGATGCCCTTGAGAGGCTAGGAGGCTAGGTACACACTCCAAATCATTCCCCTCTTCCCCTCCACCCTCCAGCCCAATGTAGGAGAAAACTTGGGCCTAGGTTGTCTTCTTGGTACTGAGCTTACCTGATTTTCTGGAGAAACTGATACAGGTATAGTGAAATATTCTTACCTGAAGAAATGTAACTGCTCTCAGTTTGTGCTCCTCTGGGGTGCTTTCACTTTTTTAAGCTGGATTCTGAATTTCTCTTCAAGGTATTTTGGTACTAATGTCATTGTGTTGGTATTCCTGGGGAGGAAAGAGAACTATGGCTTCCTACTCTGCCATCTTGCCAACAGCCTGCATTATGTCTTCTAAATTTTTCAAAAATTGTTAGGTATTTCCAGATGAGACTGTTGAGGTTTAACTCTCCTATGTTTTAAGTACTAATGTACTATGCTTATACAGCCATATAGAGACTTATTTATATATATAAAAACTTAAGCCACTAAACATCCAATTGATTGAACGACCAGTGGACCTGTCACTATGACCCACACTGACCACCAGGAGGCAGACACTCAACACAGGAGGTGACCCTGGTGCTCAGTCTGCTTCCACAGTGGTAGCACCACTCCGCTGACTCACCCATCCCGGCGGCTTACCAGCCTGGCAGCAGCCACTCACTCCATCAGTAGTCCTGCAGGTCCAATCTCCCAAGAATGGGCCAGGCACCGACTGACTGGCACTGTAGGCATGATCCCTATAGCGCCAGCCTCCTGGAAGTGGGCCTCACACACCAAGGCAACTTCCCCTCCCTAGATATTCCACAAGGAAGAAATGATATAAATTTGTGCTTTAGAAAATTAACCTTCATTCGAAACGCTAATAGTGACAAAACAAGCCAGTGGGAAATCATTTGGGGGAGAAAAATGGAAAAGAATCACAAATCAAATTTAAAGAAAATATCCCTTTATTAACTTTTGGTCGAGAATATGTTTGTATATTTTCAGAAAACGACTCTGAGACCATCTGGAATCCTGTAACCGAGAGGAATAGACAGAAGTGCTCCAGCCATGAAGACCGAAACACAATTCAGAGATGGAAGATGCTGACGATGTCTCAGCATACCAGCAACAGCAGCTGTGGGTTGCTGAAGGATGCCCAGGACCAAACCAGAGACGGTCAGACCTGCATTACCACCATTTGTCCACCAACCAGATCTGAAATGTCATGGCTGGCATGTACACATAAGGGACTGTCTGGCATTGAAATTGGGACGCAAAAGATCTGTTGGCCCAGAAAGGAACTCACTACAGACTGATTCATTTGCCTCTCAGCATAACCATTATGGCTTGTTGCAGTTTAGGTTCTTACAAGGGTATTTCTTGGATCACATGATCTCACACATCTAGAGGAAATAATGAACAACATAAACAGCCCCAGAGAAAGAGAACCAGGGATCAGACTCTCAAACCTCAGAGGGAAAGTAAGGGGGGATGTGTTGACGCTGCCTGTAGATATGATTGTGTGTAGGATTCCAAAATCTGCTCTCTGACTAGGCAAGTTGTCTGTGATTTGCTAAGCATAAACTCTTAAAATCCTTTCTGTAATGTTTTAAAAACAGCTATTGAGTAGACACACCAACTTTCGGAGGCATCCTTGTGCAGAAGAAGAATGGAGAAGCATCTGAGCACCTTGCTGGGTTTGTGGCTTCATTTTTTTCATAAGTTAATGAAGAGTTTTAGCCAGGTTCACACAGGAGTTCCTACCAAGGAGTATTTTCTTTGCATTTGCTGCAAAGGTTTGAAAGAGGGAAGAAAATAGGGCCATTTTATAGTTCACCTGGAATTCATTGTGGGGAGAAGGGAAGGGTGCAAATTAAGAATGAAAGGCCTATCTTTCTTTCTTTCTTTCTTTCTTTCTTTCTTTCTTTCTTTCTTTCTTTCTTTCTTTCTTTCTTTCTTTCTTTTAAAAAAATATATTTTATTGATTTTTCTTACAGATAGGAAGGGAGAGAGATAGAAAGCTAGAAACGTCGATGAGAGAGAAACATCGTCAGCTGCCTTCTGCACACCCCCACCCGCAACCTTTGTACATGCCCTTGATCGGGATCGAACCTGGGACCTTTCAGTCCACAGACCGACGCTGAGCCAAACCGGTTTTGGCTGAAAGGCCTATCTTTCAAATATCACTTTGCTTTCTGAATAGGGGTGAGTGGCTAAAACCAAGTGGAACAGAATCCTTCATCCCTGATCATCCTATGGGGGTTGGGGGGAGACAATTGCACAATTCACTGCAATTATTCAGTGAGTCCCTATTACAACTTAAGGTGGTACAAACAGGTCACTGGGAGAAGTCCTGTTTTCCTGATAATCATGACTTACAGAGAGACACAAAATCTAATGGAAGATGCACAGCAATTCTGGATCAAACCACCATGCTCCCTGCACATCACCATCAACCAGCTCAGCGATCCAGCCTTGTACATCTATCTCTCCAGGCACTTGCAGCAAGTACCCAAACCCGCACTGGTAGATGACTGAAGATTGCTTAGACACCAGAAGCGTATATACTAGTATTTGTACCAGTTCGACTGAAACAAGGTTGTGATGATGTATGTGTTTTATACAAATGGGGGATGGAAATCTCTGTTGGGCAGATTCCATTGATGGTGACAGGCACAGCAGAATAGTTAAGGACAGGCCACATTAATAGACTTTCTGTTTTCATAGAATATAGGAGAGGAAACAAACCAGAGCAAGTCAGATTGCCAACTGCAACTGTTGCTTGGCTCTTGCAGACCATACAAGAGCATTTGTCCCCCCTCCTTGCTGGGTCCGCGGTTTTCCCATCCCAGGTGCCTGGGTGGTTGCTCTTTCTCCATCACCACAAAATTGGTGTGAACATTCTAGTAACTATAACTCTGCTTTTGGCTAGTATTTTCTCATCACATTATTATTATTATTATTTTTTTGCCTGTGTAGAAGGATAAAGAGCAAAAGGGACAAAAACATTTTCATGATGTTTCGTTTTATTTATTTATTTATTTTTGTTAATCCTCATCTGTGGATATTTTCCCATTGATTTTTATGGCGAGTGGAAGAGAGATGGAAAGGCAAAGAGAAACATGGATGTGAATGAAACACACTGATTGGTGGCCTCCTGCATGTACCCTGATCAGTGCCTAGGCCGGGGAGGAGCCTACACAAAGGTACCTGGTCTTGACCAGAATCAAACCCAGGTCTCTTTGTCTGCAGACTGACCCTCTATCCACTGAGCCAAACTGGATAGGACTGAAGATTATGGCCTTTATTAATTTGCACTGATTAAATAATTAGTGAGATGTGTTCCAGGCTGATTATAAGTATGAGACTCTGGTCTAATGTCTTTTTTCTTTTTAACATCAAATAAAGGAGTAACCTCTTTCCCACACTTTGATGCTTGTATCCAGCAGCATAAAACCATATGAAGCTCAGCTCCATTGAGGCAATAGTTAGTTTATCTTAGTCTTTCTACCTGAAGAATGGCTTTAAAAAATAATATAGTTTCTCAACAGTATTCTAAGTCTAGAGTATTGTCTTCTGTGACTAATTTATCAGTGAGGTAAGTTACTCTTCGATTGTTCCTTAACTTCCATTTCTCATTTATTTTAGGACTAATATCACCTACTACAAAAGATGACATCTGCCTTAACCGGTTTGGCTCAGTGGATAGAGCGTCAGCCTGTGGACTGAAGGCTCCCAGGTTTGATTTTGCTGCGGGCACATCCCTAGCACCGATTGTGCAGGAGGCAGCTGATCAATGTTTCTCTCTCATAGATGTTCCTAACTCTGTATCTCTCTCCCTTCCTCTCTGTAAAAAATCAATATATACACCGTATTTTCCGGCGTATAAGACGACCCCCCTAATTTTACAATTAAAACATAGGTTTAGTCCTATATTCGCTGTATAAGACTACCCACCACTTCCAAGTCAACACCAGTTCTTTTTTTAATAGATCTCCTCTCTGACTCTGGCCAATCTGAGCAGGCTTTTTTTCCTTTCAAAAGTCGTCTTATACGCCGGATAATTAAAAGGTGAAATCATCACATATTCAAGAAGGAAGAAACACCCATGCTGCAGTTTTGGCATCTCATCTCTGAAATGAGAAGGAAACCCAGTCAGCTCTCTTGAACCTTTGGTCTGCTTCTGGCCCCCAGAGGGCAATGTTACACAGGTAAGAGGTTTATTTTTGTTGGAAATCATCACCATGCACTTAGCTCCTCCTCCCTGCAGCTGGCTGTGGTGTCCTCACTGATGTCTGAGTAGATAGGAGCCTGTAAGGAGAATAAGAGGCCAGAGAAGATCCAAGTTCATTAAAACGAAGCCTTGTCAAGGCAAGGAGCTTAGCTAACTTAGCCTCCGAAAGCTCAGTGACCTCAGCTCTTGTTTTACCTGCTCCGGACCTGCAGCCCTTGCACTGCTCAGCCATGGTCCTGCTACTCATCCCTGTGCTCGAGGTGATTTTTGCCCTGAGTAAGTAACATTCCATGCCCTTTCCTGTTTGCACAATAGTGAGCATGTTTTAAGTGGAAACTGAATAGAGACACCTTTTCTTTGGGGCCAAGTCTACCCTGCTTTTACTCACACAGCATTGACGTTTCAGGAGGAACCGGAGCGCAGTCAGCCAGCCAGCCTGATGGCCATGTCTCTGTCTCTGAAGGAGCCCCACTAGAGCTGAGATGCAAATATTCAATTTCTGGTTCACCATATCTCTTCTGGTACCGGCAATACCCCAACCAAGGACTTCAGTTTCTTCTCAAGTACCTTTCAGGGGACCCCCTGGTTAAAGGCATAAATGATTTTGAAGCTGAATTTAGGAAGAATGAAACCTCTTTCAACTTGAAGAAACGCTCAGCCGACTGGAGCGACTCTGCTGTGTACTTCTGTGCTGTGAGTGACACAGTGACTGAGACTGCAGGGGGAGCTGAGCACAAACCTCCCGAGACACTCGGACTTTCTGTGACTCAAGAACTCAGCCTTGTGCTGCCTGGGGAGTTCTCAAGAGGTTTTTTTTTTTTTTTTTTTTTTTTTGTGTGTGTGTGTGTGTGTGTGTGTGTGTGTATGTTTCTGTGAAGGCAAAATGGAAGGGTAGGTGGAGTTTGGGGAGTGCTTCAACATCAATGCTGTGCTACATTCAGAGCACATTTGAACCAGATGGAGTTCTAATGAATTTCTCCAGGAGGGACATACTCTTCCCCAACTTCCCTTCCTACTTCCACACTGACAAAATCCATCATAAAGTGTCATAGTTTGGAAGTGAAAAATAAACAGCATTTTTATTAAAAAAACACACATTTCTAGCATTTATTATTTGTAATTATCACTGACTCAGGTGTTAATCAATATGTAGGAATTGGAAGTACTTGATTATAATGTTAGCTGACAAGCTGTTCTATAGAAATTCTCAATTAGGGCAACTTATACAGAATCAGTTCTTAATTAGTGCAATATAGATTCTCAACCTAGATTTGAAGCTTAACTTCTAGCACACACATAATACCTTACTCTGCAATGTTTATATGTTTTAAAGTAAATTTGACACTATAATACCTTGATTTCTATTCTTGTATTACACAAAACCAATGAACAAATTGAACACAACTGGTTTTTTTTAACAAGGAAATTTTACTTTTTTCTATATTTATTTTATTACTATTATTTTAAAATTTATTGATTGATATTTTTGAGAGAGAGAGAGAGAGAGAGAGAGAGAGAGAGAGAGAGAGAGAGAGAGAGAAAGAGGGAGAGAAAGAGAAAAAGGGAGATGATAGAGAGATAGAAACATTAATAAGAGAGAAATATCATCAATTGGCTGCCAGCGGGACTTCCCCTACTGGGGATCAAGCCCCTAACCCATGCGTATAACCTGACTGGAAACTGAACCATAACCACTGGAAAACACCGGCCAGGCTACCTTTTATTTTTATTAAAGTTATTGGGGTCACAATGGTTAATAAGGTTATATAGGTCTTACATGAACATTTCTCTATACATGAAATCAAAACTACAATTAACATAATTCTTAATGCAACAATATTGAAAATCTAGAAGCCACCCACTTGTAAATGTTTTTTTGAAATTTATTGCAGTGATTTCCAAAATAAAAATTTTTAAATAAAGTTTTATTGATTTCAGAGAGGAAGGGAGAGGGAGAGATTGAGCGAAACATCAATGATGAGAATCATTGATCAGCTGCCTCCTGCACATCCTATTGGGGATTGAGCCTGCAACCAGGCATGTGCCCTGACCAGGAATCAAACCTTGACCTCCTGGTTCATAGGTTGATGCTCAACCACTGAGCCACACTGGCTGGGCTCAAAATTAAAAATTTGAAACTAGTAACCCATAAAAACATATCAAGTATAACAGATTAAATTACTCTCAGGTTATTTTATAAGTCACACTAATTCATGATAAAATTACACACTGAACAAAATTTTCAGTTTCAAATCACATTACGAAGTTTATGGAGAAATATAACTTTACACTACAGAACTTCACAATAGCAAAAATTACCTCAATTCTAATAAGGATATCAAAGATCCAGGAAGATTTTTATTTACTCTGAAACAATTGTACAAAAAGGCCAACTTTTAAAATATACTTTATATATAATATATATATATATTCCAAATTGTTATTTGTGATTTGATTCATATCATAGTATAAAAAAAACTGCCTCCTCCAAATATTGTAAAAATTATACCTACACAGAAGTTAAGTTTCCCTTAATTCAGCATCTCATAATATCTAGTGGGATAAATTATTAAGTGAATTATTTCACTTCTTAAATTTTTACAATTACCTAAACCTAATTTTAAAACATGAGATGAGGTAGGATTTCTGCATTATTATAAATATGTGTCAATAAATACTGAAGCATGCACTTAAAATAGTTTATAAGAATAGCTCTATTAAGTAAACAAAAGAAGATAGAGGGTCTATGTTCAAAGATATACAGGTTTGTTTGTTTTTCTTCTCTTGTTGCACCAAAGGCTCATCTGTTGTCCCTTTTCATTTCTCTGGCTGCTGCTGATTCCTTAGTTTCTAGATCTTGGTCTGTTACCTTTCCCAGTTTTCATGTAGTTCCCCTTTTCATTTTAGTTTGGAGTTTTTGCTGACAGGCTTATCCTTTCATTAAACCTTTTATTGCCCTTTCATTTACTTAGGCCACCTTTTCTAGGGAAGGATTCTTATTGGACTCCTATCGCCTCCTCCTCCCAGTCCTTCACCAGGAATGACCTTCCTTTTGGGCATCTTGATGAAGGTGGTACTCTCAGTGAGTGGTGCTGACTGAATGCCTGATTCAGTGAGGAAACTACAGTTTCACAGACACTGCAGGGAATAACCAGAGTGGCTCTGCCAAAGGGATTGACATTTGAAAGGGCAGGAAAGACAGGCTTTCCAATCCCCCCAGAGAACAACCAGCCAGTTTCTCCAGATTAATGAGGGAGGGAGAACCTGTGAGGGGGAAATTGCTTTACTGAGTGCATGAGCAGTGAGAGCCAAATGGTGATCATAAAGGGATGAGACAAATCTGGGGAAAAGATTGCCAGGGTAAAAAGTCAGAAAAGAGATTGAATAGTTTGAAAGAAAACCTGCCCTCTTCCAAGCACAAGGAAGGTTAATAAGGCCCTTGTCTCCTTAGCAGCCAGGATGGGCTAGAAGGCAATGCTAATTGTGGCACCATCGAGCCTTGATTGTGGATTATTTTTGTAATAATCTGGTTATTATTTAACAAGAAAGGAGTAAAGGTAATCTATCTATCTATATCTATATCTACTAATAAGTGGGTAATATGCTAAATAGACCAATCATTATTCCAGAAATATATCTTATTGATTTTTTACAGAGAAGAAGGAAGAGGGATAGAGAGTTAGAAACACCGATGAGAGAGAAACACCAATCTGATGCCTCCTGCACACCTTCTACTGGAGATGTGCCTACAACCAAGGTACATGCCCTTGACCAGATCAGCAGGGGATGGCAGTTGGGGGGACCAGACCTGCAGGGGAGGGCAGTTGCAGGTTGTCATGTCTGCAGGGGAGGACTTTTGGGAGTGACCAGGCTGGTAGGGTGGGCAGTTAGGGGCAATTAGACCAGCAGGGGAGCAGTTAGGCATCAATCACATTGGCAGGGAGTGTCTGGGGGATGATCAGTCTGGCAGGATGAAGTGGTTAGGGGCAATCAAGCAGGCAGGCAGGTGAGAAGTTGGGGACCAGCAGTCCTGGATTGTGAGAGGGATGTCCAACTGTTCATTTAGGCCCTATCCTGTGATCAGGCCTAAAGGGGCAGTCAGACATCCCTCAAGTGGTTCCAGATTGAAAAGGGTGAAGGATGGGCTGAGGGACACCTCTCTCCATGCATGAATTTTGTGCACCAGGTCTCTAGTTGGAATATCAGCTCAATGAGGTCAGAGTTATTGTTCATGGTTTTTATCCTTAGTTCATAGGTAGTGACTGGCTTATAGTAGTCAGCCAAGAAATATCTACTGAATGAAGATTCTTGGACCTGCACTCTCTCTTCCTTTTTTCTTCTGCTCATTCCCACCTTAGTAACTCAACTTTGTGTATATTCTCCTGGTTAGGTATGTGGTACAATTCAGTTCTCTTTGGCTCTTACCCTCAGACTCAGATCTTAACCTTCCTTTGCTCATTGAGCTCTGTCAAATAATTATACCTACTCAGGGTCTCAGCCTGTCCTCACTTAGCTAACATCACTTTATCAGGTATAAGCTGAATTAACTCAATTTAAAAGCAAGTAACCTCACAATGAACTATATAAAAGGAAAAAAGACATATCCAAAAGATTTTGAAAAGTATAAAAGTAACTTCAAGTCAAATAATTATGAGCACATGTCAATGTTTTATTTCAAGCTAGAGGCCCGGTACACAAAATTCATGCACAGGTAGAGTCCTTAGGCCCAGTGTGGAATCAGAGCTGATCAGGTTCCCTGCCTCCTGGCCTCCCACCTCCTCCTTTCCTCACTTCCCATGCACTACCAGTGTGTAGTTCCCTGTCTCCCAGCCTCCCTGCCTCCTCCTTCATTCATTCCCTCAGTGCCCCACCACTGCTGGTCACCCTCCATGTTCCACGCCACCCCCTCGTTGTCAGTGCACATTATAGCAAGCAATCAAACTCCTGGTCTGCAGGATGAACTCCTGAGGGGCCAATTTTCATAGTAGCCTTTTATTATAAAGGATTACTGCAACAGAAAATCCTCTCAACAAACATATTTAAATAATTAGCCTTGGTAGAGACATTTTATAGGAGATTTGATTTTTTTTTTAAGTTGGATTAAAGATCATTATTATGGTTTGAGGACTAGTTCAAAATTATTCTACTTTTAATTATCTATCTACTGGTTATCAGGTTCCTTATACAATTAATAGAATTTAAGAATGTAACACTAATTTTCAAGTACTCCTTATTTCATTAATGTATATCAGAAAATTGCTCAAGCATTTAATTAGAAATGATAGTTAAATCTCACATGAAAATAGACATTATATCCTTCAAAATTGGCTCATTCTGGACCAGTTTTGGAAAACTTATATTTCTCAAGAGTAAAGTCTTTATTGTAGTATTTATAAAAGTGTCATAATTATGAGGTCTCTGATCTTGCCCTTCTTACAAGATAGTAAGTTGTTTCTTTGATGCTGTCAGTAAAAACACAAGACTCCTTGGTCAGAGACATGGTTTTTATTACTTACTAGAAGTCCGGTGCTTGAATTCTTGCACAGATAGGGGTTCCTTAGCATGGCCAGCAATCAGAGCTGATGGGGGCCGGCTGGCTGAGGAGGGACCTCAGGAGGGTTCCAACGTGTGTCTGGCCCCCTCACCCAGTCCCCATTGGCCAGGCCCCAGCAGCAAGCTAACCTACCAGTTGGAGCATCTGCCCCCTAGTGGTCAGTATGCATTATAGCTACTGGTTGAATGGTCAACTGAACAGTCGACTGGTTGTTCAGACACTTAGAATATTATGCTTTTATTATATACCAGGGAGCACTACCATTGGCATGTATCACTTGCCCTTTAGTCTCATGGGTTGGTATAATGGGTACAGATGAATATTAGTGCAGCAGGATTATGTCATAGATGAGAAACACTGAGCTTAGGGAATTCACTGCATTTTCTTTAGCAAGAAGTGAGATTGTTCTTTGTCTCAAAGAAGACATTACCTCATTCCTCAGTGTTGCATGTTGCAAGTACAACCCTGAGAAATGATTACAGGTTGAGAGTTTATGGCCTTACATTATTGCTATACCCAGCAAGCATATAGGAGTACAAGAGACTTGCAATCTACTTCAGGGTCCTTCATGTTGTTAGTTTCTAGAAAGTTTTCTTTTTTTTTTTGAAAGTCTAAATATTTTATTTTTTCATTCAAATCTGCAGCTATACATGAGACTAATATTGCATAAATAAAATATTATATGGAACATAAATTTACATTTTTCATGAGTACATTTTAACCTATGTATAAAAAAAACAGTTTGAACACTCAATTCTGATCTTGCTTGTTGGGCTGAACTGATTGCTACAATTCGTACTGATGGTAATATTGATAGGTCATTGGTAGTATTGCTAGAGTTGGCAATATTGTTAGCAGTGTGCTCTTCTTTTGCTATAAAACAAGTAGAAACTCTAATGAGTTTTTTTTTTTTTTTTTTTTCATGGCAAAAAAGTTGTAACTATTTTATTTTTTTTTTATTTTATTTTTTTTTTTTTGCCCCCCACCCTCCCTCCCACACATCCCCTCCCTCCCCAGAGTTTTGTGTCCATTGGTTATACTTATATGCATGTATAAAAGTCCTTCGGTTGATCTATTATCTCCCCCAGATCTTCCTCCCCTCCCCGCTGTAATTTGACAGTCTACTTGTTGATTTACTGTCTCTATATCTATCTTTTGGTTCATCAGTTTATAATGCTCTTTGTTATCCACAAATGAGTGAGGTCATGTGGTGTTTCTCTTTCATTGATTGGCTTATTTCACTCAGCATGATGTTCTCCAGTTCCATCCAGTTTGCTGCAAATGATGAGAATTCCTTATTTTTTATGGCCGCATAGTATTCCATTGTGTAGATGTACCAAAGTTTTTGGATCCAATCATCTGCTGACGGACACTTAGGCTGTTTCCAAATTCTGGCTATTGTAGATTGTGCTGCTATGAACATAGGGGTGCATATATCCTTTCTGATTGGTGTTTCTAGTTTCTTGGGATATATTCCTAGAAGTGGGATTACTGGGTCAAATGGGAGTTCCATTTTCAGTTTTTTGAGGAAACTCCACACTGTTCTCCACAGTGGTTGCACCAGTCTACATTCCCACCAGCAGTGCACGAGGGTTCCTTTTTCTCCGCAACCTCGCCAACACTTGTCGTTTGTTGATTTGTTGATGTTGGCCATTCTGACAGGTGTGAGATGGTACCGCATTGTTGTTTTGATTTGCATCTCTCGGACAATTAGTGACTTTGAGCATGTTTTCATGTGCCTTTTGGCCTTCCTTCTGTCTTCTTTTGAAAATGTTCTATTTAGGTCCATTGCCCATTTTTTAATTGGATTATTTATCTTCCTTTTATTTAGTTGTATAAGCTGTTTGTAGATGTTGGAGATTAAACCTTTATCAGTGGTATCATTTGCAAATATGTTCTCCCACACTGTGGGCTTTCTTGTTGTTTTGTTGATGGTTTCTTTTGCTGTAAAAAAGCTTTTTATTTTGATGTAGTCCCATTTGTTTATTTTCTCTTTAGCTTCCATTGCCCTAGGGGTAGTATCAGTGAAGAAGTTCTTTTGGCATACGTCTGAGATTTTGCTGCCTGTGGATGCTTCTAGTATTTTTATGGTTTCCCGTCTGATGTTTAAGTCCTGTATCCATTTTGAGTTTATTTTTGTGAATGGTGTAAGTTGGTGATCTAGTTTCATTCTTTTGCATGTGTCTGTCCAATTTTCCCAACACCATTTATTGAAGAAACTGTCTTGACTCCATTGTATATTCGTGCCTCCTTTGTCAAATATTAGTGGAGCATAGTGATTTGGGTTGATATCTGGGTTCTCAATTCGATTCCATTGATCTATATGTCTGTTCTTGTGCCAGTACCAGGCTGTTTTGAGAACAGTGGCTTTGTAATATAGTTTGAAGTCTGGTATTGAGATCCCTCCTACTTTACTCTTCTTTCTCAGGATTGCTGTGGCTATTCGGGGTCTTTTATTGTTCCAAATGAACTTTTGGAGAGTTCTTTCTAGGTCGGTGAAATATGTCGTTGGTATTTTAATGGGGAGTGCATTGAACCTATAGATTGCTTTAGGAAGTATGGACATTTTGATGATGTTGATCCTACCAATCCACGAACATGGTATGTTCTTCCATCTCCTTACATCTTCCTCTATCTCTTTTTTCAGTGTCGTGTAGTTTTCCCCATATAGGTCCTTTACTTCCTTAGTTAAAGTTATTCCTAGGTATCTTAATTTTTTTGGTGCGATGGTAAATGGAATTGCTTTTTTAGTCTCTGTTTCTGCAGTTTCTCTGTTGGTGTATAGAAAAGCCATGGATTTCTTGGCATTAATTTTGTATCCTGCTACATTACCAAATTCATTTATTAAGTCAATTAGTTTTTTAATGGAGTCTTTTGGGTTTTTTATGTACAATATCATGTCATCGGCAAATAAGGATAACTTTACTTCTTCTTTTCCAATTTGGATGCCTTTTATTTCCTCCTCTTGTCTAATTGCAATGGCTAGTACTTCCAGTACTATGTCAAACAGGAGTGGCGAGAGTGGGCATCCCTGTCTTGTTCCTGTTCTTAGAGGGAATGGTTTTAGTTTTTGCCCATTGAGTATAATGTTGGCTGTGGGTTTATCATATATAGCTTTTATTATGTTGAGGTATGATCCTTGTACTCCCACCTTGTTAAGAGTTTTTATCAGAAAAGGGTGTTGGATTTTATCGAATGCTTTTTCTGCATCAATTGATATGACTATATGATTTTTATCTTTCAATTTGTTTATGTGATGTATCACGTTTATTGATTTGCGGATATTGTACCATCCTTGCATTCCTGGAATAAATCCTACTTGGTCGTGGTGTATGATCTTTGTGATGCTCTTCTGGAGTCGATTTGCTAGAATTTTGTTGAGGATTTTAGCATCTATGTTCATGAGGGATACTGGTCTGTAATTCTCTTTCATTGAGTTGTCTTTATCTGGTTTTGGTATTAGGGTGATGCTGGCTTCATAGAAGGAATTTGGAAGTGTTCCTTCCTCTTGGATTTTTTGGAATAGTCTGAGGAGGATAGTTTTTAGTTCTTCCTTGAATGTTTGATAAAACTCTCCTGTGAAGCCATCTGGCCCTGGGCTTTTGTTTGCTGGAAGCTTTTTGATGACTGTTTCAATTTCTTCCCAAGTCACTGGTTTATTGAGATTTTTAGATTCTTCCTGATTGAGTTTTGGAAGATTATATTTTTCTAGGAATATGTCCATTTCCTCCAGGTTGTTCAGTTTGTTGGAGTAGAGTTGTTCATAGTATTTTGTAACAATCCGTTGTATTTCGGTGGGATCTGTTGTTATTTCACCTCTTTCATTTCTGATTTTGTTTATTTGGGTCCTCTCTCTTTGTTTCTTGGTTAGTCTGGCTAGAGGTCCATCTATCTTGTTTATCCTTTCAAAGAACCAGCTCTTGGTTTTGTTGATTTTATGTATTGTTTCTTTGGTCTCTATGTCGTTTATCTGTGCTCTGATTTTTGTTATTTCCTTCCTTCTACTTACACTGGGCTTTTCTTGTTGCTCTTTTTCTAACTCTTTGACTTGTAGAGTTAGATCATTTGTTACACTTTTTTCTAGTTTTTTGCAATAGGCTTGTAAGGATATGAACTTCCCTCTCAAAACTGCTTTTGCTGTGTCCCATAGATTTTGGATTGTTGTGTTTTCATTGTCATTTGTTTCCAGGATGTTTTTAATTTCTTCCTTGATTTCTCTGGTAACCCAGTCCTTGTTTAATAGCATGCTGTTTAGTCTCCATGTGTTTGATTTCTTTGGATTATTTTTATTGTAGTTAATTTCCAGTTTTATGCCATTATGGTCTGAGAAGATGCTTGATATGATTTCTATCTTCTTGAATTTGAAGAGACTTTGCCTATGTCCCAAAATGTGGTCTATCTTTGAGAATGTCCCATGTGTATTTGAGAAGAATGTATATTCTGTGGCTTTGGGGTGGAATGTTCTGAAGATGTCAATTAATTCCATCTGGTCTAGTGAGTCATTTAGGATTGATATTTCTTTGCTGATTTTTTGTTTGGATGATTTGTCGAAGGGTGACAGTGGGGTATTAAAATCTCCTACTATGATTGTATTGCTGTTAATCTCTCCCTTAATGTCCTCCAGCAGTTTTTTTTATGTATTTGGGTGCTCCCGTATTGGGTGCATATATATTTACCAGGGTTATTTCTTCTTGTTTGATTGCTCCCTTTAGTATTATGAAGTGGCCTTCATTGTCTCTTGTTATGTCCTTCACTCTGAGATCTAATTTGTCAGATATAAGTATTGCTACCCCAGCTTTCTTTTCATTTCCATTTGCCTGGAAAACCTTTTTCCATCCCTTCACCCTCAGTCTGTGTGCATCTCTTTTTCTGAGGTGGGTTTCTTGTAGACAGCAGATGTATGGGTCTTGTTTTCTTATCCAATCTGTTACCCTATGTCTTTTGATTGGAGCATTTAAACTATTTACATTTAATGTTATTAATGATAGGTACTCATTTGATGCCATTTTTATTCTATACCCTTGTGTTCCTTCTTCGCTTCCTATTTATTTATTTTTACAGTAGACCTTTGAGCATTTCTTGCATTGCTGGTTTGGTGGAGATAAATTCCTTTAGTCTTTTTTTGTCTGTGAAGCTCCTGATTTCCCCTTCAATTTTGATTGATAGTCTTGCTGGGTACAGTATTCTTGGATTCAGACCCTTTCTTTGCATGACTTTGTATATTTCATCCCATTCCCTTCTGGCCTGATAAGTTTCTGTTGAGAAATCAGTTGTTAATCTGATGGGGGTTCCTTTATATGTAACTTTCTGTCTCTCTCTGGCTGCTTTTAAGATTCTAACTTTGTCATTGGTGTTTGCCAATTTAATTATAATATGTCTTGGCGTCGGTCTTCTGGGATCCATTTTGCTTGGGACTCTGCGAGCATCTTGGATTTGTGTGGGTTTTTTCTTCTCTATCTCAGGAAAATTTTCTGTCATTATTTCTTGAAATACATTTTCCATGTCTACCTCGGTTTTCTTTCCTTCCGGAACCCCTATTATTTGAATATTGTTTTGTTTTGCATTGTCCCAAAGCTCCCGTAGGCTCTCCTCCTGCTTTTTAATTTTTTTTTCTAGAAGCTGCTCTAATTGGGTATTTTTTTCCATCTTGTCTTCTAGCTCACTGATGCGATCCTCTGCTTCTTCTAGTCTGCTCTTGATGCTATCTATTGAGTTCTTCATAGTAGCGATGTCATTTTTCATTTCATCTTGAGTCATCTTCATTTCCTCTTGGGTTTTTTTCATTTCCTCTTGGGTCTTACTCAAATTGTCAAATTTGTCTTCCATTCTTTTTAGCCATCTTAAGATCGTTACTCTGAATTCTTGCTCTGGTAGGTTGCTTGCCTCTATATCGTTTACTTCCTTTTCTGGTGAAGCCTGCTTTTCTTTCATATGCGGGCTGTTTTTTGGTCTCCCCATGATCTATGATGTCTGGTTGTGTAGTTCTCTCTCTCCTGCTTTGATTTAAAGGCACAAAATACAACACAACCAGGTACAACACACAAGGCACTGAATCGAAATGTGTTTGCGATATTAATAACCACCAATAAGGGTGACTAGAACCCAGCTAACAAAAGCATGCAATCAAACAAAAAGCATAGGCAAATCAATCTTATAAAAGAAAAGCATACAACTTCAGTAAAGTTAACATTCAACATACAACTTCAGAGTTAGAGAGTAAGACTGTTTTTTTTTTTTGTTTTTTTGTTTGTTTTTAGGACAACTGCGAGGGAGGTGTGAATGGGTTTGGAGCAGGTAGTTGGAAATTAGATATATACAAGTAGGGTGAAATTTTAGGAGGGGGTAGACAGATGGAATGGGGGAAATCTAGAGCAGGAAAGGGTTAAGATAAACAGGGTATCAAAGGAAAAGATTGGAAAGAGGGTGAGGGCATAAAGGTAGGGTTGAGATAGAATAAAGCGTTGGAGAAAGAAGGATAGATAAAGACTGTAGAACAGTAATCCTGAAATTAAAAAATAAAAAAAATAAAAAAAATAAATATATATATATATATATATATATATATATATATAATCAAATGGAATAAAAATAATAAAAATAAACAAAAGAAAATAAGATGAAAAAGGTAAATTAGTAGTAGTAATAATGTTGATTACATATACAATGTAATAATTATCAAGATAAAATCAAGTGAGGAAAAAGAAAAAAAATAGTTTCTTGAGTAAACGTTGCAAATAATGAAAACAAAAGTAAAAAACAAAAATTTAAAAATTAAAAAAAAATAATAATAAAATTTTAAAAATTTAATTAAAATTAGCAGTAATGAAGGTCATTCGCTTCCTCTATTGTTATGATCCAGTCCTGATTTTTAGGCAGGTTTTGCTTTGTTTTTATTACACTAGAGTCAATTTGTGAATTAGCCTCTGGGGGCAGTGTTTCTAGGTTGACTTCCCAGACTCTAAAGCCTCTCCAGCTTTTTTTTTTTTTCCGTCCTCTCTGAAGCTGGAACTATGGAGGGGGGGAGGGGGCAGGTCCGAGCAACTGCAATCTCCCGCAACTCTCCGATATCCCTCCGAGCCGGATCCAAATGTGTTGCTCTTTAGATATCTCCCCTGTTAGGAGCCCCGTCCACTTTCAAGGGTGACAACCGCCCAACAGCGGGGGCTTCTACTTGTAATCACCACCCCTGTCCTCCAGCTTCCGGGAGCGCGCTCTGTGCGCACAGGCTTTTTGTTTTCGCCGCGAGCGCTCTCCACCCTCTCCCCGCGAAATCTGACCTTTTCGCTGAGCAGTGGGGCAATCCTGTGAGGGCAAGTGTTCGCGCCGCTTGGGATCCGCGTTCTGGGGGTCACAGATGCTTGGTGGTCGCTGCGGCTGTGGATATTCAGGCCTCTGACACGATCCTATCTTCCTCTCAAGATGGCGAGGTTTCCCTGTCCAAGCCGGTAGGTAGCTCCGGGCAGGGACACAGCCCGCGTGGGTGCTTCCCTGTGAGGGGCACCTCTGTCAGCAGCCCCCCAGCAGTTTCTTCTGGTGTTCGCTGTCTCCCAGCTTGCCAATAAACACTCACAGCACAAGACCCTCAGTTGCTCTCTCTTTCTGCTTCGGGAGAGGGCTCAGAATCCGCCCATCTATTCTTCCGCCATCTTACCTCCTAGAAAGTTTTCTTGTGAGCATGAAACTTGGTCAGCTATGCTGATTAATCTGACTGACAGAGACTGGGACTAGATCTATTCTATTAGTCTCATACCTTATTTAATTAAAGCTACTATTCGGAGACTCTAAATACCAAGATAAGACCAGTCTGTAGCATTAACTTCATCATGCCTACTAGGATCTCAGAATTCATCAGCTGTGAATAAGTCCCAGGACATAAACAGTTAGGATATAGCATAATAATCATTAGGGTCCTTGCAAAGTAATTTGGGATACTAATCTTTGGTTTAATTATCAAAAAAGGACCAAAAAGCAACCACCTTTTCAAATGGAGAGATATTCTGTCTCCCCACTCATAAAGATATAATCTGAAAATGCATAAGTAAATCCAGTTTGGGATTTATTGTTGGACTTAATTAGAATCAGCATTACATCAATTTGGGTAAGGAGCAGCATTACTGGGTATCTGCAACCTTTGCACTCATTCATGGCACATAACTCAAGAATGCTTAGACACCAGAAGCATATATACTGGTATTTGTACCAGTTCAATTGAAACAAGGTTGTGGTGATGTATGTGTTTGTATACAAATAGGGATGGGAATCTCTGTTGGGAAGTTTCTGTTGATGTTTTCAGGCACAGCAGAATAGTTCAGGACAGGCCACATTAATAGATTTCCTGTTTTCATAGAATGTGGAAGAGAATAACAAACCAGAGCAAGTCAGATTGCCAACTGTAGCTGTTGCTTGGCTCCAGCGGACCATACAATGAGCACTTATCCTCTCTCCCAGCTGGGTCCGCGGTTTTCCCATCCCAGGTGCCTGGGTGGTTGCTCTTTCTCCATCACCACAAAATTGGTGTGACCATTCTAGTAACTATAGCTTTGATTTTTGGTAGTAATTTCTAATGACAATAATTTTTTTTTTGTGTGTAGAAGGATAAAGAGCAACAGGGACAAATAAATTTTCATGCCATTTTATTATTTATTATTTATTTTTTTAATCCTCAGCTGAGGATATTTTTTCACTGATTTTTAGAGAGAGGGAAAGGCAGAGAGAAACATTGGTGTGAAACACACTGAGTGGTTGACTCCTGTATGTACCCTGACTAGGGCCTGGGTTGGAGAGAAGCCTGCAACCAAAGTACCTGCTCTGGCTGGAATTAAACCCGGGTACCTTTATCTGCAGGCTGAGCCTCTATCCACTGAGACAAACCAGATAGGGCTGAAAGTGACTTTTATTCATTTGCATTTATTAAATAATTAATGAGATGTGTTCCAGGCTGATTTTAAGTATGAGCCTCTGGTCTAATGTCTTTTTTTCTTCTTCTTAACACCAAATAAAGGAGTAACCTATTTCTCAAACTTTGATGTTTGCATTTAGCAGCATAAGACCATATGAAGCTCATCTCCATTGAGGCAATTGTTAGTTGATCTTCATCTTTCAACCTCATGAACTGCTTTAAAAAATAATGTAGTTTTTCAACAGTATTTTAAAGTCTAAAGCATTATTTTCTGTGACAAATTTATCAGTGAGGTAAGTTACTCTTCATTGTTACCTAACTCCCATTTCTCGTTTATTTTAGGACTAACATCACCTACTGCAGAAGGTGACATCATCACAGATTCAGGAAGGAAGAAACATGCATGCTTCAGTTTTGGCAGTTTTGGCATCTCATCTCTGAAATGAGAAGGAAACCCAGTCAGCTCTCTTGAACCTTTGGTCTGCCTCTGGCCCCCAGAGGGCGATGTTACACAGGTAAGACATTTATTTTTGTTGGAAATCATCACCATGCACTTAGCCCCTCCTCCCTGCAGCTGGCTGTGGTGTCCTCACTGATGTTTGAGTAGATAGGAACCTGTAAGGAGAATATGAAGCCAGAAAAGCTCCAAGTTCATTAAAAGGAAGCCTTGTCAAGGCAAGGAGCTTAGCTAACTTAGCCTCCGAAGGCTCAGTGACCTCAGCTCTTGTTTTACCTGCTCCGGACCTGCAGCCCTTGCACTGCTCAGCCATGGTCCTGCTACTCATCCCTGTGCTTGAGGTGATTTTTGCCCTGAGTAAGTAACATTCCATGCCCTTTGCTGTTTGCACAATAGTGAGCATGTTCTAAGTGGAAACTGAATAGAGACACCTTTTCTTTGGGGCCAAGTCTACCCTGCTTTTACTCACACAGCATTGACGTTTCAGGAGGAACCGGAGCACAGTCAGCCAGCCAGCCTGATGGCCATGTCCCTGTCTCTGAAGGAGCCCCACTAGAGCTGAGATGCAAATATTCATATTCTGGTTCACCATATCTCTTCTGGTACCGGCAATACCCCAACCAAGGACTCCAGTTTCTCCTCAATTACTACGGAGGGAACCCCCTGGTTAAAGGCATAAAAGGTTTTGAAGCTGAATTTAGGAAGAATGAAACCTCTTTCAACCTGAAGAAACGCTCAGCCCACTGGAGTGACTCTGCTGTGTACTTCTGTGCTGTGAGTGACACAGTGACTGAGACTGCAGGGGGAGCTGAGCACAAACCTCCTGAGACACTCGGACTTTCTGTGATTCAAGAACTCAGCCTTATGCTGCCTGGGGAGTTCTCAAGAAGTTTTGTTTGTTTGTTTTGTTTTGTTTCTGTGAAAGCAAAAGGGAAGGGTAGGTGGAGTTTGGGGAGTGCTTCAACATCAATGCTGTGCTACATTCAGATCACATTTGAACCAGATGGAGGTCTTCTAATCAATTTTTCCAGGAGGGACATACCCTTCCCCAACTTCCCACCCTACTCCCACACTGACAAAAGTACATCATAATGTGTCATAGTTTGTAACTGAAGAAAGCAAGAGCATTTTTATAAAAACACACACATTTCTAGCATTTATTATTCATAATTATCACTGACTCAGGTGTTAATCAATATGTCGGAATTGGAAGTACTTGATTATAATGTTAGCTGACAAGCTGTTCTGTATAAATTCTCAATTAGGGCAACCTATAGCATCAATTCTTAATTAGATTCTCAACCTAGATTTGATGCTTAACTTCTAGCACATACATAATACCTTACTGTGCAATGCTTATATCTTGTTAAGTAAATTTGATACTATAATACCTTGATTTCAAATCTTGTATTACCGGTACACAAAACCAATTGAACAAATTGTTATTTGTGATTTGATTCATATCATATGATAAAAAAACTACCTCCTCCAAATATTGTAAAAATTATACCCACACAGAAGTTAAGTATCCCTTAATTCAGCATTTCATAATATCTAGTGAGAGAAATTAAGTGAATTATTTCACTTCTTACATTTTTACAATTACCTAAACCTAACTTGAAAACATGAGATGAAGTAGAATTCCTGCATTATTATAAATATGTGTCAATAACTACTGAAGCATTCACTTAAAATAGTTTATAAGAAAAGCTCTATGAAGTTAACAAAAGAAGATAAAGGGTCTATGTTCAAAGATATACCGGTTTGTTTGTTTTTCTTCTCTTATTGCACCAAAGACTCATCTGCCCTCTCTTTTCATTTCTCTGGCTGCTGCTGATTCCTTAGTTTCTAGATCTTGGTCTGTTACCTTTCCCAGTTTTCCTTTTTTCCCCTTTCATTTTAGTTTGGAGTTTTTGCTGACAGGCTTGTCCTTTCATTAAACCTTTTATGGCCCTTTCATTTACTTAGGCCACCTTTTCTAGGGGAGGATTCTTATTGGTCTTCTCTCGCCTCCTCCTCCCAGTCCTTTACAGGGACTGACCTTCCTTTTGGGCATCTTGATAAAGGTGGTACTCTCAGTGAGTGGTGCTGACTGAATGCCTGATTCAGTGAGGAAACTACAGTTTCACAGACACTGCAGGGAATAACCAGAGTGGCTCTGCCAAAGGGATTGACATTTGAAAGGGCAGGAAAGACAGGCTTTCCAATCCCCCCAGAGAACAACCAGCCAGTTTCTCCAGATTAATGAGGGAGGGAGAACCTGTGAGGGGGAAATTGCTTTCCTGAGTGCATGAGCAGTGAGAGCCAGAATGATGATCACAAAGGGATAAGACAAATCTGGGGAAAAGATTGGCCAGGGTAAAAAGTCAGGAAAGAGATTGGATAGTTTGAAAGAAAGCCTACCTTCTCCTAAGCACAAGGAAGCTTAATATAGGCCCTTGTCTCCTTAGTAGCAAAAATGTGCTAGAAGGCAGTGCTAATTGTGGCTCCTTCACCATCGAGCCTTGGTTGTGGATTATTATTGTAATAATCTGGTTATTATTTAACAGGAAAGGAGTACAGGTAATCTCTCTCTCTCTCTCTCTCTCTCTCTCTCTCTCTCTATATATATATATATATATATATATATATATATCCCGTTTCCCCGAAAATGAGACAGTGTCTTATATTAATTTTTGCTCCCAAAGATGCGCTAGGTCTTATTTTCAGGGGATGTCTTATTTTTCCATAAAGAAGAATATGGTACACATTTATTGTTAAATGAAAATAAAGGAAATTTATTACCTGTATACGGTACGGTAGTATGGTAGTTGTCAACACAGACCAGACAAACTGTGAATCCTACAGTATCAAGAATTTACTCATTTATTCAATGACAATCATGTCATCATGTTCTGGAACATCATCATAACAATCCAATTCCTGAATTTCCTGGTGAATTTCTTGTGACTCCATTTCTTTCAGAATCAGTGGACCAAATCTCTCATGTTTAGCAATAGCACTGTCTTTAAATGAGTACTTCTTGTCAAGATGGCCTGCTCGCAGTGCATTTGCAATGCAACTGTCAGTGATTTTCTCCCATGAAGTCTTCGGGGGCTATGTCAAACTGTGGTGCCATTGCAAGGGCAAATTCTTGAATCTGAGCTCTATTCACAACCAAAGCCTTTGCTCTCCTATCAACAACCCATTCACAGATCAGGTCTTCCAGCTTGGAAAATAATGGTTGCCAACCTGTTTCACACTTGTGCTTTTTAGCATTTCCCTTGTCCACTTGTTCAATGAAGTTACCATACTCTGCTCGCCATTTTCGGACCAATCGGATACTCAACATCTTCTCTTTGCAGAAAGCAGTAAGATTTTTGCCCCAAGAGTCTTCCACGATTCCTTTCTTGTACTCCACGGAGTAGCTTTTATTTTTTTTATTTTTTTTTTGCACTCATATCTAGGGGTAAAAAAAAGGAATTGGGTATCAAGGTTGGAGGAGGGGGATCACTAAAATGACACAGGGGGAATCAGAAGGGGGAATCAAAATGGCACAGGAGAATCAGAGGGGGGATTACCATTTTAGTAATCCCTTTTGATCCCCCTGTGTCATTTTGATTGCCCCCTCTGATCCTTCTCTGTCATTTTAAGTGATCCCCCTCCCCCCACCCTTGTGCCACTGAACACCTTCACCAGACACCCCCCTACCCCTTTATCAGACATTTACCCCCTGGGGCCTGCCTGGGGACTGTCACTGGGCTTACTGGGGACTGGATCTGGGCTGGAGCAGGGTCTGCCACTGACTGAGAACCTTCAGTCATCATAAGGGCGGCCGTGAGTATCAAGTAGTGTCATCAGAGACAGACCAGCACTCACCACCTTTGCCGAGTCCTATCTGCTCTAATCCTTCTGTTCTTCTACATGCATCTGCGAAAGTCTCCTCCTCTCTCCCGCCCTGAGCTCACCACTCACTCCAACCTCAGCTCTGCCTCCACACAGCAGTGACGTCAGGACTCCTTGTAATGTCACTGGTTGCTAGATGCCAGTTGTGACAGCCCTAGTGACCAGTTTATAGTAAATTAATTTTCATTCTGAGACAGAGCCTGGGGGGCCTTATTTTAGGGGGGATGCCTTATATTTCACTCAGAAGGAAACCTGTAAGTAGGTCTTATTTTCGGAGGATGTTTTATTTTTGGGGAAACATGGTACTAAGAAATGGGTAATATGCTAATTAGACCAATCATCATTCCAGACATCCTCCTGATAAAGTTGGGGCCCCGGGGAAGACAACTGCAGTCCCAGGTCCTGGGTGCCAAAGGGAAGCATAAGATTACAGTAGTTGGGGTGGGTGCTGTTGGCATGGCCTGTGCCTTCAGTATCTTAATGAAGGACTTGGCAGATGAGCTTGCTTTTATTAATGTCATGGAAGAAAATTAAATGAAGGGATGATGAATCTCCAGGGTGGCAGTCTTTTCCTTAGAACACCAAAAATTGTCTCTGGCAAAGACTATATATAATGTGACTGCAAACCTGAAGCTGGTTACTGTCACAGGTGGGGCTCATCAACAAGAGGGAGGAAGATCTCTTAATTTGGCCCAATGTAACTCGAACATCTTTAAATTCATCATTCTTAATGTAAAATACATTCACAACTGCAAATTGCTTATTGTTTCCAAGCCAGTGGATATATTGACCTACATGGCTTGTAAGATAAGCAGCTTTCCTCAAAAACTTGTTATTGGGAGTGGTTGCAATCAGGAATCAGCCTGGTTTGTTATCTAGTGGAGGAAACACTGGAGTTCACCCATTAAGCTGTTATGGGTGGGTCCTTGTGGAGCATGAAGACTCCAGTGTGCCTGTGTGGAGTGGAGTGAATGTTGCTGGCCTCTCCCTAAAAAATCTGCATCCTGGTATAGGCACTGATGCAGACAAGGAGCAGTGGAAAGAACTTCAAAAACCGGTTGTTGACAGTGCTTATGGGGTGATCAAACTGAAAGGCTACACATTATGTGCCATTGGACTATCTGTGGCAGTATTAGCAGAGAGTATAATGAAGAATCTTAAGCAGGTGCATCCAATTTCCACCATGATTAAGGTTCTTTATGGAATTGCTGGGGCAATGACTCAAGTGTCCATCCCTGGCCACTCCCTGGCAGCTGCCCAGAGGCCCTCCATGGCGGGGGTGGAATGCTTGCTTCACCGCAGTGACGAAGCAACATCCTCCAGGCCAGTCACACTGCCTGTTTTCAGTGGCTGCCCCCCTGCCACCCCAGGTCTGAGGATTCCAGCAGGGCTGAGAGGACTGGGCGCCACCAATTTGTGGGTATGAGTGCCACCATGTTTGTGGGGGAGTGATGGTCAATTTGCATATTCCCACTTTATTATATAGGATTACATATGCATCCTTATCCCCCAATGCCTCCTTTCCCATTGCTCATGCCTACAATGCCCACCCCCACCCCCCATGCAGGTATCTGTGTCCATTGGTTAGTCTTATATGCATGCATACAGGTCCTCTGGTTGATATTCACACCCTCCCCTACTTTCCCTCTGAAGTTTGATGGTCTGATCAATGTTTCTATGTCTCTGGATCTGTTTTTGTTCATCAGGTTATTTTGTTCATTATATTCCACAAGTGAGTGAGATCAGGTGATATTTATTTTTCTCTGAGTGGCTTATTTCACTTAGCATAATGCTCTCCAGTTCCACCTATGCAGTTGAAAATGGTAGGAGTTCCTTCCTTTTTACAACAGTGTAGTATTCTATTGTGTAGATATACCACAGTTTTTAATCCACTCATCTGCTGATGGGCACTTAGGCTGTTTCCAAATCTTAGCTATTGTAAGATACTTCAAGGACTCAAGAAGTAATTTTTCTATCCTCTAGTCTTTCTTTGAAATTTTTCTGAAAATAATCTATAACGAAAAACCAAGGAACAGGTTTTTGCTATTAGAGATATATATTTTCAAAATTATTAGCTTTCTTATGTGCTTTCCAGGCACTTGTGAGCTTTGTTTCATTATTTGTTAAATAGGAGGGCAATATTGTTTTTAACATTTTACTGTGACAATTTATTGATAAATTGATTGACAAGCAGTAGATAATCCCTTAATGATAGTAACCTCAGTAAGTTCAGAAAAAGCATTTGACAGATCCAACATCCATTGCTTATTAAAAATTCCAGAAAATTAAGAAAGGATGGGAATTTCTTGCCCTTAAAAAGGACATCTTCAAAAGCTTTACATGAAATGGCATATTTGATAGTGAAAGGCTGAATGCTTTGCAGCTATGATCAGGAATCAGAAAATAAGTTTGGCTCTCACCTCTTGTATTTAATATTTTACTGAAGGTTTTAGTCAGTGCAAGAAGGCAAATAGATAAATAGTTTTATCTTTCTATGATGGAATATTTATTCAGCAAGAAAAAAAAGAATGGACCATACAAGAATTCCAAATAATTACGCTGAGAGACAGAAACCAGACAAAAGAGTACATATGATTCCATTCATATAAAACTAGGGGCTGACACTATCATTGGTTGGGAGCATAGGCTGCTGCCCCAGTTGCCCCTCAGGAGCAGGGTAAGGTGGAGAAGCCCTCAGGGGTGATTGGGGCCAGGTGCAGCCGCTTGCACCTACTGATGGTGCTGAATAATTGGGATTGGCGCCAGGCGCTGGCAGTGAGTGTAGTGGTGGCTCCAGCACTGGCTGTGGATGTGAGCTGTAGTTTCAGGACTGGCAGTGGGTGTGTGAGGTGATTGCCATCCCCGATCACTCCTCATGAGCAGGGGCAGGTGGAGAAGTCCTGAGGGATGATCAGGGCTAGTAGCTGTAACTCACACCCACTGTCAGTGCAAGTGATTGGGGCCAGGGCTGGGCACCAGCAATGGGTGCGAGAGGTGGCTCTAGTGCCAGCAGCAGGTGTGACTGCCTGGTGGCTCTGTGGCATGCAGGAGAAAAGAATTTTCAGTAACCACATGAGGCTCGCCCTGATGACAGTGACCTGCTCCCTGCCTTGGTTGGGTGCCCCCACTCACCTGCTCCACCTTTCTGCACTGGCTGATGCCTACCCTGTTACACGTTCTCACTCCTGCTGCCGATGCCCTCCATGTTCCACATGTGCCCCTTGGTGAGTAGCGCACGTCATAGTGACTGGTGGTTGTGGTTGTTTGGTTGTTTGGTTGTTCCAATGTTCAGCCTATTTACATATTAAGGTTTTATATATATATAGATTATAAAATATGCACACCAATTTTTGACAGAGGTGTGCCCTGAAAATGGGAATGAAAGGTAGCGAGAAGGTGGAGGGAAGGATTATAAAGAGACATGGAGTAATGCATATGTTCATTATCTTGAATGTGTTAATGATTTCACAATTATATAAAAACATTAAATCTGCCCTGGCCAGTTTAACTCAGTGGTTAGAGTGCCGGCCCAAGGACTGAAAGGTTGTAGGATTGATTCCTGGTTAAGGGCATGTATCTTTATGTAACTTGCATGTTCCCCAGCCCTGTAGGGATGTGTGCAGAAGGCAACCAATCAATGTGTCTCTCTAACATGCCTGTTTCTTTTTCTTTCTCTCTCCCACACCTCCTTCCCTTCTACTCTGTCTCTAAAAAGCAATGGATAAAAAAATATCCTTCGGTAAGGATTAAAAAAAAGTAAAATCTTAGGAAATTGTTTAAGCAGGTGTTTTTTATTTTTATGAAAATTATTCAGTTATAAAGCCATTAAATATTAAAAAGAAACAAATATTTTCTCTCAATGTTGTACAAGTTTTCTCCTGTGATCCAAGATGAAAAATCTGTCTCCTCTAGGTTCTCACTGGCCTTAAATTATGTTTTTAAAAAGATAACAACTGTGTACAGCCATAGGCTAAATAATTTACTTTCTTTTTTTTAATATATTTTATTTAGGAAGAGAGAGGGATAGAGAGTTAGAAACATCGATGAGAGAGAATCATCCATCAGCTGCATCTTGCGCACCCCCTACTGGTGATGTGCCCGCAACCAAGGTACATGCCCTTGCCCGGAATCAAACCCGGGACCTTTCAGTCCACAGGCCAATGCTCTATCCACTGAGGCGAACTGGTCCCGGCAATAATTTACTTTCAACCCAGCATCAGATGAACTTATTTTTTTCTCTCCCATATATCAGAATAGAAGTTCATAGCTGCCTTTCCAGAATTCCTTTCTAGCATAATTTTGTGGTGGGTTTTGACAATGTCATTTGGAAGTTGGGAAGAAATTAGCTATCTGGGCCTGAATTTCTTAAGAGTACATCTAGGAGACTCTTCACACATTAACTCTGAGGACTAATGAAGCATCTTTATATCTGTATGTCTGGAGAGAGAACCATAGGAAAGAGCTGAGTTTCCATGTACATGACTATGGATCTTTACAGAGCCTTACAGAGAGATGTGCCCTTCTCCAGAACTCTATCCTGAAAACTCTTAGTTTTATATTGTTTTATAAATAAATTAGAGGCCTGATACATGAAAATTCATGCATTGGAGGTGGAGGTCAGTCAGCCCAACCTGCCCCCTCTCATGGTCTGGGAGCCCTCAGGAGTTGGAGTCGACCCAGTGAATAGGGGAAGGCAACACCCCTATCAGACCTCTGCTGCTGCCACTGCCAGCAGTGCGAACCTCAGCTTGCCCTGGTTACCCGAGCCTTGGGTGGCACTGGGTCTCCTGGGTAGCTGCCATCCAAGGCTTGCCTGCACCTCAGGCTAGCCCTGGGCACCTGGGAGGTTGAGGGTACTGAGGGACTTTGGAAGCAAATGCCCTGGCAGGGCTGAGGGGACTGGGCACTGCCATCTTAAATGGTATGGCAGTCAATTAGCATATTCCTCCTTATAGGCTGTGGGCCACACAATCTTTGAGGGCCGGACAATCAATTAGCGTATTTTCTCCTTATTGGCTATGGGTGTTGCCATCTTTGTGAAAACGTGAGGGTCAATTAGCATATTCCCCCTTTATTAGATAGGATGGCTGTAAAAAGGGAATTAAAAATTTTTTCCTTTTGATGCTGACATTTCACAGAAAAAGATTAGTTTTAAAAATTTGTGTAGTCATAGGGACATTTGTCCATGTATCCCAGAGATTTCTCCCTGATCTTTGTAAATTATCAATCTCTAAAACAATGATCACAAATTAGATCTTGTAAACTGCTATCAGGTTGACTGCAATAAAACCAAGTGTGTGAGGTTTAGTGGGTCTCAATGTTGAAAAATATGATTCATAACATTAGTGGTTGCCGAAACTGGTTTGGCTCACTGGATAGAGCGTCAGCCTGCAGACTGAAGGATCCCAGGTTCGATTCCGGTCAAGGGCATATACCTTAGTTGCGGGCACATCCCCAGTTGGGGGGTGTGCAAGAGGCAGCTGATCGATGTTTCTCTCTCATCGATGTTTCAAACTCTCTATCCCTCTCTCTTCCTCTCTGTAAAAAACGAATAAAATATTTAAAAAAATAAAAAAATATTAGTGGTGAGGTCCAAGAATTTATCATTTTAAATAATTCACACATATCAACTATTGCATGAATATCACAGATGGCATATCTTTAACAATTTGAAAAGCTGGGAAAGAAGAGCCCTAACTCATACTCCACATCTTTGCTGTAAATCCACATCTTTGGGGTTCTCTGTCCTGTCAGGGAAAATGATTTGATTAAAGTTTGGCCACAAAATTTGGCAGATGGATGGTAGTAGAAACCATTTTTGAAGCTATACCTGATCCAGATAGGGTAGCTGCCTTATCTTGGAGTGAGTGAAATATTGAGAGGATAAAAAACTGACCTCAGTTCATTTTTTAGTGAGTTGGTAACTTAAATTATGATGTATCTTCTGATTAGGATACATACTTTTTATTTTTAATGATTCTGAAATTCAGAAATATTTGACTATTGATAAGACTGTGAATTTTTCTCCCTTGAAAAGCTTTCATAAAAATTAGCATTATTTATAATTGGTATAATTTTAAAATTAAGGAATACTGTCTCTCATGTAGCAGTGGAGCCTCAATGAAAGACTGTTTATTTCTGTTTAATTTTTAAAATATTTAGTAGTCAAGTAATAAATGTCAGTCACTGTTCTATATTAGGGCATAGTGCTAAAAAGTGAAGATCACACAATAAAGAATTGACTTCATTTTAGTTCCTTTGATTTCAACCCCAAACCCTTTTTGACATTCAATGAATTGTAGGCAGGTCCACATTGGGTACATGAGTATATAAAATACTGCATTGAAATGCTCAAAAAAGTTGATATCTTCCAAAGATAGATATATACTGAAATGATCTGTTAAAGGATTCCCATGTCAGGCATTGTCTTAAGAAAATAAATAGACCTGGGAACCCATAATAGTAATCGTCCAGATTTTTTTTATGAGACCAATAAAGTCAGAGATGAGAATGTATGCCACTTAAGAAGAGCCAAAGAATCATGTATCCCCCTTCTGGCCAGAATATCAGTATAGGTAAATACATTCCTCCCATCCTCTCACAATCACATAAAAATTACAACTAAACTAAAGAGCAACCATCATTCAAAACTGCCTGAAATCTAGCTAAATGAAAGTCCTGCAACTAGGCACACCATAACGAAGCCACATTGAGATTGGTAGGAAGGATGAAGCTACAGAACAGGTGGTTCCCATACCCATGTATAGTGGATAAAAAGTAGGAGGGATATATCTCACCTGCAGAGGTGCCCCCTGAGGAGTGAGGGCCTGGTGTGGGGCCAGCTCCACACCAGTCCCCCCAGCCCAGGATTGCAGTTCAGGAAGAGAATTCTCCAAAACTTCTGTCTGTAAAAACCAACAAGGATTGAGACTGAGTTATATTGTGGGGAGAGGGAAAAGGTGATGGAGAAGGGCTTTTGGACTTCCAGGTTGTTCTTATAGGGCCTATGCATGGACTTATTTGGACACTCTCTGACATCTAGCACTGAGGCAGTAGCTCAACAGGTGCCAGAGACTTACGGAGAGGACCTGAAATGTCTGGCATCAGAGTAAGAGCTGGTGGGGAGCTTTCTCCTGGACAAAGGCCATTGTTCCTCCACAGAGTCAGATCTGAGACTCCATCAGCCTGGCTATCATTCTTTGATCCGTCCTAGTAATTTCTTGAGACGTGCCCAAATCAATCTGTAGACCCACTCAAGCTGTTTCCAGTGGCTTTTCCACATGAATAGCCTGTCTTGGCTTATGCTCCACATTTCTCTCACATCTTTCGAACAAGCAGCATTTGGTCTTGACATATCCCATACCTCTTCCTAAGTGTCCCCAGACCTGATACTAGCATTAGCCAGCCTTGGTTCATAGCTTGGCCTCTCCCAGACACCTCCAAGCCCAGCACAAATAATAGACATATTCAGGTTGCTTTGTAGCCCATGCCAGTTGGAAACAGGCAGAACACAGGCAGTGGCTGACTTTGGCCTACACTTCCTGGGAGGCCCCAAAGCCAATTCAACCCATGGACAGCTTCAGACTACATCTAAGCACCACCCTATCACCTCCACAAGTGACAAACTAAAGGGGCATATTTAGCAGCCCCTAAAGTCTCACTGAAGTAAGACCTGCTCTGTGGGGTAGACTCTTGCACAGCTGATTCTCCATGAGGGTAAATCGCTTGCAGCAGCTTGACCTGGGATAAATCCCTCCACTGACAAGCCAACAACAATCTTGTAGGTTCATCTACAAGAGGCGGGTGTACAGAGTCTACAGAGGGATGGGGGCATACCTGGAGTGCCCAGCTCAGGTGAATGGGGAGGCTGTGCCATTGGACCCTACAGGATTCCTATTATATTAAGACACCTGTTATCTAGCCTATGAGATGCAGCAGCTCTGCCTAATGCATAGAAACAAAGGGAGGCTGCCAAAATGAGGAGACAAAAAAACATCTTCCAAATATAAGAACTGAACAATTCACCAGAAAAACAATTAAACAAAATTTTGACAAGCAATCTACTAGATGCAGAGTTCAAAACATTGGTTATAGGGATGGTCAGTGAACTTAGGTGAAGAATAAATGAATTTACAGAGAACTTCAACAGCATAAAATGGGACATGGGAACCATAAAAAAAAAATCCAGTCAGAAATGAAGAGTATACAAACTTAAAAGAATAACAATTTAAAGGAAATCAACAGAGTAGAAGAAGCTGAGAACCAAATCAGTGATTTGGAATACAGGAAAACATAACACATTCAATCAGAAGAGCAAAAAAAATTTTAAAAATGAGGTTAATGTAAGGATCCTCTAGGACAACTTCAAACGTACCAGTATTTGTATCATGGGGGTAACAGAAGGAGAATAGACACACCAAGAAGTCAAAAATCTCTTTGAAAAAAATAATGGTTAAAAACTTCCCTAACTTATCGAAGGAAATAGACATACAAACAAGATGAACCAAAAATAGTCCTACACCAAGGTACATTATCATTAAATGCAACAGTTAAAGACAAAAGGAGAACCTTAAAAGCAGCAAGAAAAAAACAGTTAACTACAAGAGAGCTCCTATAACACTGTCAGCTGATTTCTCAACAGAAACTTTGCAGGCAGAAGGGATTGGCAAGAAATATTTAAAGTAATGAGCAGTAAGGGCCTACAACCAGGATTACTCTATCCAGCAAAACTCTCATTTAGAATCCAAGGACATATAACGAGCTTCCCAGACAAGAAAAGGCTGAAGGAGTTCTTAATTGCCAAACCAGTATTGCATGAAATATTGTCCTCTTTAAGAAAAACAAGAAAAAAAAAGATAAAATCATGAACAATCAGATGGCAATAAAGGATATCTGTCAGCAATTGAATCTAAACAACAAAATAAATGAACAAGCAGAACAGAAACAGATTTATAGATATAAACATCATTTTGATGTTTTCCAGATGAGAGGGAAGTTGGGAGGGATGGGTGGAAAAGGTGAAGAAATTAAGTTGAAAAAATTAGTTGTTAGAATGTTCATGAGCATGTAAAGTAAAGCATAGAGAAAATAGTCAATATTCTAATATCCAAGTATGAGTACAAGTTTGATTACTTAATAAGGTACATAATGTTTAATCACTGTGGTGTACACCGGAAACTAAGATAACATTATTTGTCAACTGTAATTGAAAAAAAAAGTTAATTAAAAAAAAAAAAAAAAAAAAGAGCCATGCATTCCATTTCAGTTCCTCTCCACCAGGGGGTGATGTTCCCAAACACAAACACATTTCCTATGTGAAATGTAGGCTTTGGTTTATCATTTCACTTCATGTTAAGAATCAAGAACATTATTTAAGCGACATTGTAGAGATGAACTCGTCTCTGGGCTTAATGACTGTGGTACTCCTAGTGTTTGGTAAGTAACATGCCTCTTAAAATATGGATTCTTTCTTCTATTAAATTAGAAAATTCTTATAGCATAATTTTATTTCAGAGTGTCATACCCAGGGTAATATAGATTTCTTTTCCTTTTTTCAGGACAAACCCGTGGAGACTCGGTGACCCAGATGCAAGGCCAAGTGACTCTGTTAGAAGGTTCTCCCTTGACTGTTAATTGTACTTATTCAGCCACAGGCTACCCCATTCTTTTTTGGTATGTTCAGTATCCCCGAGAAGGTCCACAGTTCCTTCTGAAAGCCTCAAGGGACAATGAGAATGGAAGCAACAAAGGATTTGTAGCCACATACCAAAAACAAGCAAATGCCTTCCACTTGAAGAAAGCCTCAGTCCTCCACTCAGATTCTGCCATGTACTACTGTGTGCTGGATGACACAGTGACAGACACTGCAGGGGGAGCTGAGCACAAACGTGGGAACCTGGACCTATTGTGAGAAACCACCAAGAAACACAGTGATGTTTGCTGTTCTCTGTGGAAAGGTTTTGAAATCAGAAGCACTAATAACATTTCAATAATTTAGGTAGATGGTGCTGTGTGTGTGTGTGTGTGTGTGTGTGTGTGCGTGTGTGTGTGTGTGTGTTTTGAGGGCATTTGAGGAATAGAGAATGAAAATAGAAGGAGTGAATGAGAAATTACACAAGTAACAGACTACCCATGCTCTCTTCCAGTGGCTTTATCATAAGCAATGGCTACTTCTCAAGACCAACAGAAAATTGGCAGTTAATCATTGAAGAAACCAAAGTATCCCAATATGTCAGAAAGCCAAAATAATTAAAATAGAAAAATATAGTATCCTTTATAATGAAGAGATAATATGCATATTGACTGTAAGGCCCTTGCACAAATTGCCACCCCCATGTGGTCACAAGATGTCCGGCAGGAGAGGGCAGTTAGGGGTGACTGGGTTAGCAGGGAAGGGCACTTGAGGGGTCCAGGCTGTTGAAGAGGGCTGTTGGGGGTGATTAGGCCAGCAAAGGAGCAGTTAGGTATTGATCAGGCTGGCAGAGAGTGGTTGGGAGCCAACAGTCCCAGATTGTGAGAGAGATGTCTGACTGCTGGTTTAGGCCTGATCTCTGTGGGATTGGCCGTCAGAGGGGTCCCAGATTATAATAGAAAGGGTGCAGCCTTGGCTGAGGGACTCCTACCCTGTGCATGAATTTCATGCACGGGGCCTCTAGTGCATTATAAATATTTATTAAATTTTGAATAATATTTTAGGAAAAATATGCTGAAACTGGTTTAGTTTAGTGGATAAAGCATCAGCCTGAGGACTGAAAGGTCCCAGGTTCAATTCCGGTCAAGGGCATGTACCTTGGTTGCAGGCACATCCCCAGTAGGGGGTGTGCAAGAGGCAGTTGATTGATGATTCTCTCTCATCTTTATTTTGAGGCATGTACCCAGGTTCAATATCCATTCTTGAGTAAGTCATTTTTTGTCATTGATTTTAAAGGTTATCTTTGTCCATTTTCCCCATTCTTCATTGTTTTTTATTAAGATTTTCAACTTAAGCATTTTTAATTACTATTTTATTTTATTTTGGAGAGAGAAATGGAGAAAGAGATGGAAACAACGATGATGAAAGAAATGTCAATGGGCTTCTTCCTGGACCCCTTAATCCCCAACTGGGCATCAGTCCAGCAACCCAGGTATGTGCCCTGACCAAGAATCAAACCAATTATCTCTTGGTGTATGGGATGAGAAACACCTGCTGGGCTGTTTTTTCATACAAAATTTATACTTTAACTAGTGATCTGGGGCATAAAATTCCTGCACGGGGGCAGAGGGATGTCCCTTAGCCCAGCTTGCACCCTCTCCAATCAGGGACCCCTCTATGGATGTCTCACTGCATAGGAAGGCAGGCAGTGTGACAACAAAGTCACAATCCCGGACTGCCGGCTCCCAATTGCTCACCTGCCTGCCTTCCTGATTGCCCCTAACTGCTTCTGCCTGCCAACCTGATCACCCTAACCACTCTCATGCCAGCCTAATTAATGTCTAAATGCTCCCCTGCCTGCCTGGTTGCCCACAACTTCCCTCCTATGCCGGTGTGGTCACCCATAACTACCTTCTTCTGTAGGGTTGATTGCCTCCAACAGCTTTCCTTTGCAGGTCTGGTCCCTCTCAACTGCCCTCCCTTGCAGGCCTAGTCCCTTTCAATTGCCCTCCCCTCCTGGCCATCTTATGTCCACATGGGGGAAGCCATATTGTGTGACAGAGTGATGGGCAATCTATATTACTCTTTCATTAGATAGGATAGAGGCCTGGTGCATGGGTGGGGGTAAGCTGGTTTGCCCTGAAGGGTGTCCCAGATCAGGGTGGGGTTCTCTTGGGGCATGGGGTGGCCTGAGAGAGGGGCAAGTTGTTGTTTGCATTCCAGCCACACACCCCCTGTGACCCAAGGAAATGTACTGTTATCTGGAATATATTTAAAATTGAAACTTTGTAGCCTGGAGTGGAGCCAAGCCTCCTGCTCACTTGGTGGCTGCCACCATTTCTGATTGGATTTGTTTACCTTCTATAATTGAAACTTTGTAGCCTTGAGTGGAGGCCTGAGCCAGCTAGGGCAGGTGGAAAGCTTGGCTTCCTCCATTGCCAGGGAAACCCAAGCCTCCCTCATGGTAGCCATCTTGGTTGGGTTTATTTGCATCCTAACTCTGATTGGATGGTGGGCGTGGTTGGTAGGAGTGGCTTTTGGGTATAGCAGAGTGATGGTTAATTTGCATATCATTCTTTTATTAGGTAGTATATTAGTGTTACTTCATGCCAACAGTTTACTGGGTCTATAAAGAATATATATCTAGTCAACTTCTAAGAGTTCCTAGAAATAAATACTGAGAAAATAATTTGAATGGAAGAAGGAGGGAATAATAATAAATTTATTATTTTACAAAATGTGTAGTGAGGTGTCATCTCAGGCAAGGTCTACTATTTGCCTGTTTTCCCAACCTGGTGAGTTGTTTGGGATGGATCAGACCCAGACTAAATAGCTGACAACATGCTCACAGATACTTCACATCACAATGGGAAGTAGAAAAAGAATTTTGGAGAACAAAGACAACGTTGTAACTTCTGAGTTCTCATAGGCAAGGAATTAAATAGAGAAAACTTGGATTTAGAGTTTGGAAGAGTGCTACATACTTGAATGCCTTGAAATCTGCTGCTGCCTCAGTGATTTGTGTCCTGCCATTGCTTTGGGGTAGAAATTTCTTTTAAAATATATTTCTATTGATTTTTTTACAGAGAGGAAGGGAGAGGGATAGAGAGCTAGAAATGTCGATGAGAGAGAAACATTGAACAGCTGCCTCTTGCATACCCCCTACCAGGGATGTGCCTGCAACCAAGGTACATGCCCTTGACCAGAATCGAACCCGGGACCCTTCAGTATGCAGACCAACGCTCTACCACTGAGCCAAACTGGTTTTCGGCTGGGGTAGAATTTTTGAATTTGGTACAACATAGATTTCTTGGTGAAGTTTGTAAATAGCCATTGCAGTAACTATTATTGCCTCTCTGAAGGTGTTGTCGATAAATGGTTGTATTCATATGTAGTGCTCTTGATATAGGAAGAATAGGTATGCAGAGTTCTGTTGTACTGACATTCTTTCTCATTCTTCCTCTCTTCTACCCTCTCTCCTTTCAGTTTTGTCTCTCTCAAATTTTCTGGGCTGATTCTGTGGTTTTACCCTTCCGGATGTATGTATCTCTGGGCTTTAATTTCTATGGGCTATAATATTATTACTATCAACCATTTCTATTGGCTACAATATTATTACTATCGACACTTAAAACAATTTTATTGTGAAATATAACAATATTCACAAGAGTATTTAAACCTATACAGAATGAATCTATATTATTTACGTGTATACAAATTTAAGGCTATGATTTTTGAATATAAAATCTCTCTGTTTTTTAAAATAACTCTCTATATTAGAGTTCTCCAGAGAAACAGAACCAGTAGGATCAATAGTTTGTGTGTGTGTGTGTGTGTGTGTGTGTGTGTGTGTGTGTAGGCCTGTGAGTGGAAAGAGAGAAAGATATTAAGGAATTAGCTCATGGAATTTTGGGGACTGGCAAATCTAAATTTTCTGGCTGAAAGAAATATATTTTTTATATATTAGAAACTCTGATATTAGATACATATACATTTATAATGATTATATCCTCATGATTAATTGAACCATTTATTATTATGTAACTAGAGGCCTGGGGCACAGATTCATTATAATGGGACACAGATTCATTAAGGTGGGGTCCCTTGGTCTGGCCTACGACCTCTTATAATCCAGGACCCCTTTGGAGATGTCAGACTGCCAGTTATGGCCTGATCTCTATGGGTGTACAAATCTGTGCATGGGCCTCTGAGATATATCCATGAAAGCCTAGTGGTCCTTATAGCAGAACAATCAGAACGACGGGTTGCTATGACACACACTGACCACCAGGGGGCAGATGCTTAATACTGGACCTGACCCTGGTGGTCAGTGTGCTCCAACAGCAGGAGTGCCGCTCAGCCAGGAGCTGGGCTCCCACTTCTGCAGCAATGCTAAGTAGCAGTGAGCCAAGTGGTAAGGAGTAAGCAGACGGTTAGCAGTGAGGGGTCCCAGATTGTTAGAGGAATGTCCAACTGCCAATTGGGCCTAAACCAGCAGTTCGAAATCCTCTGAGGGGTCCCAGGTGGCAAGTGGGTTCAGGCTAGGCTGAGAGACCCCCCTGTGCGCAAATTTTGTGCATCAGGCCTTTAGTATGTATACAAGGTATTTGGTTAATCTCTTCACCCTTCCCCTTCTTCCCTTCCTTCTGAGATTCATCAGTCTTTTTCACGTTTCCAAGCCTATGCGTTGAGTGCTCCCCCTAGTGATCAGTGCATGTCATTGCTACCGGTCAAATGGTTACTTAGGCATATATATGACTTTATCTCTTTTGACAGTTTTTTGTTGTTGTTAATCCTCACCAGAGTATATTTTTCCATTGATTGTTTATGTTCATTACTTTATCCTTAGTGCATAGAGTAGTGACTGGCTTATAGTAGTCAGCTGAGAAATATCTACTGAATGGAGTTTCTTGGCCCTGTGCTCTCTCTCCCTTTTTCCTTCTCCTCATTCCCACCTTAGTAACTCAACTTAGTGTATGTTCTCCTTGGTTGGGTATGTGGTACAATTCATTTCTCTTGGCTTTTACCTTCAGACTCAGATCTTAACCTTCCTTTACTCGGTGGGCTCTGTCAAATAATTATACCCACTCAGGGTCTCAGCCTGTCCTCACTCAACCGACATCACTTTACAGGTGTAAGCTGAATGAACTCAACTTGAAGGCTAGTAATCCCACAGTGAGCTATATAAAAGGAAAAAAGACATATCCAGAAGACTTTGAAAAATATAAAAGTTAACTTCAAGTCAAATAATTATGAGCACATGTCAATGTTTTATTTCAAACTAGAGTTCCAGTACACAAAATTGGTGCACAGGTACGGTCCTTAGGCCTGTCCTGCAATCAGGGCTGCTCAGGTTACCTGCCTCCTGGCCTCCCACCTCCTCCTTTCCCCGCTGCCCATGCACCAACACTGTGTAGTTCCCAGTCTCCCAGCCTCCCCATTCCTCCTTTCCTCACTCCCTCAGTGTCTCCCCCCGCACCCCTATTGCCGGTCTCCTGCCATGTTCTATGCTGCCCCCTGTGGTCAGTGCACATCATAGTGAGCAATAAAACTCCTGGTCTGCTGTTTGAACCCTTGAGGGGACAATTTGCATATTAGCCTTTTATTATATGAAATTACTGCAAAAAAATCTCCTTAGTAAACATATTTAAATAATTAGTCTTGGTAGAGACATTTTATAGGAGATTTGATTTTTTAAATTTGGATTAAAGATCATTATTATGATTCAAGGACTAGTTCATAATTATTCTACTTTTTATTATCTATCTACTTGTTATCACGTAACTTTCACAATTAATAATAATTTAGGTATGTAACACTGATCCTCCAGTAGTTTTTATTTCACTAATGTATATCAGAAAATTGCTCAAGCATTTAATTAGAAATGATAGTTAAATCTCATATGGGACTAGACATTACATCCTTCAAAACAAGCTCATTCTGGACCAATTTTGGAATAATTATATTTCTCAAGAGTAAAGTCTTTATTGTAGTATCAATGAAAGTGTCAGAATGATCTTGTCCTTCTTACAAGATAATAAATGGTTGTGGGTTTTTTTTTGTGTGTGTTTTCTTTGATGCTGTCAGTAAAGACACAAGACTCCTGGGTCAGAGACAAAGGCTTTCATTACTTACCAGATACCCGGTCCACGTATTTGTGCATGGGTGAGGGTCCCTCAACCTGGCCAGCAATCAGGGCCAATGGGGGTTGTTCATCCGAGGAGGTACCTTAGGAGGGCTACAGGGGATGTTGGGCCCTCTTGAACAGTCCTCATCAGCTGAACCCCAGCAGCAAGTTAACCTACCATTGCAGAGCCTGCCTTCTGGTGGTCAGTACACAGCATAGCTACTGGTCGAATGCTTGACTGAACAGTCAACTGATTTTTCAGACACTTAGCATATTATGCTTTTATTATATAGGATTATATAGGATGGCATAGCAGGGAGCATGGCCATCGACATGTATCACTTGCCCTTAAGTCTCATGGGGTTGTCTAATGGGTACAGATAGATGATATTAGTGCAGCAGGATTGTGTCATAGATAAAAAACACCGAGCTTAGGGAATTCACTGCATTTTCTTTAGTAAGTAGTAAGCTTGCTCTTTGTCTCAGAGAAGACATTACCTCATCCCTCAGTGTTGCATGTTGCAAGCACAACCCTGAGAAATGGTTTCAGGTTGAGAGGCCACAGCCTTACATTATTGCTATACCCAGCAAGCACTTCGAGAGACTTGCAATCTACTCCAAGGTATCTTCATATTGCTAGTTTCTAGAAACTTTTCTTGTGAGTATGAAACTCTGTCAGCTATTCTGATTAATCTGACTGACAGAGACTGAGACTAGATCTATTCTATTAGTCTCAAATCACATTTAATTGAAGCTACTATTCGGAGACTCTAAGCAGCAGGATGAGATCAATCTGTAGCATTAACTCCAACCATGCCTCCTAGCATCTCAGAATTCATCAACTGTGAATAAGTTCCAGGATACAATCAGTCAGGATATAGCATATAATCATTATGGTCCTTGCAAAGTAATTTGGGATACTAATCTTTGCTTTACTTGCCAAAAAAGAACCAAAAAGCAACAACCTTTTCAAATGGAGAGATATTCTGTCTCCCCACACATAAGCATATAATCTGAAGAGGGAGAGGTGAATCCAGTTTGGGATTTACTGTTGGACTCGATTAGAATCAGCATTACATCAATTTGGGTAAGCTATAGGAGCAGCATTACTGAGTATCTGCAACTTTTGTGCTCATTCATGGTACATAACTCAAGACTGCTTAGATACCGGACGCACATATACTAGTATTTGTACCAGTTTGACTGAAACAAGGTTGTGATGATGTATGTATTTGTATACTAATGGGGATGGGAATCTCTGTTGGGAAGCTTCCGTTGATGGTGTCAGGCACAGCAGAATAGTTCAGGACAGACCATATTAATAGACTTTATGTTTTCATAAAATGGGGAAGAGAATAACAAACCAGAGCAAGTCAGATTGCCAACTGCAGCTGTTGCTTGGCTCCAGCAGACCATACAAAGAGCACTTATCCTCTCTCCCTGCTGGTCCAAGGTTTTCCCATTTCATGTGCCTGGGTGGTTGTTCTTTCTCCACCATTACAAATTGGTGAGACCATTCTAGTAACTATAACTCTGCTTTTGTCTAGTAATTTGTAATCACATTATTTTTTTTTGTTTGTTTTGTGTTTAGAAAGATAAAGAGCAAAAGGGACCATTTTATTATTTATTATTTATTTTGTTAATCCTCAACTGAGGATATTTTTCCGTTGATTTTTAGGGAGAGTGGAAGAGAGAGAGGGAAAGGCAGAGAGATACATCAGTGTGAAACACACTGATTGGTTGACTCCTGCATGTACCCTTACCAGGGCATGGACTGGGGAGGAGCCTGCAACCAAGGTAACTGCTTTTGTTGGAATCCAACCTGGATCCCTTTGATTGCAGGCTGACCCTTTAACCACTCAGCAACCGGGTAGGGCTGAACATTATGGCCTTTATTAATTTGCATTGATTAAATAATTAGATGTGTTCCAGGCTGATTATAAGTATGAGCCTCTGCTCTAATATCTTTTTTCTTTTTAACACAAAATAAAGAAGTAACCTCTTTCCTACACTTTGATGCTTGTATCCACCAGCATAAAACCATATAAAGCTCAGCTACATTGAGGCAATAGTTAGTTGATCTTCATCTTTCTACCTGATGAATGGCTTTAAAAAATAATATAGTTTCTCAACAGTATTGTCAAGTCTAGAGTATTGTCTTCTGTTACTAATTTATCAATGAGGTAGTTACTCTTTGATTTTTTAAAAATATATTTTATTTATTTTACATAGAGAGGAACTGAGAGGGATAGAGAGTTAGAAAGGTTGATGAGAGAGAAACATCAACCAGCTGCCTCTTGCACACCCACAACTGGGGATGTGCCTGCAACCAAGGTACATGCCCTTGACCGGAATAGAACTCGGGACCTTTCAGCCCGCAGGCTGACTCTCTATCCACTGAGCCAAACCGGTTTTGGCTACTTTTTGATTTTTGCTTAACTCCCATTTCTCATTTATTTTAGGACTAACGTCACCTACTACAGAAGGTGATATCTGCCCTAACTGGTTTGGATCAGTGGACAGAGCTTCAGCCTGTGGACTGAAGGGTCGCAGGTTCCATGCGGTCAAGGGCATGCACCTTGGTTGTGGGCACATCCAAAGTAGCGATTGTGCAGGAGGCAGCTGATCAATGTTTCTCTCTTGTCAATGTTTCTAACTCTCTATCCCTCTCCCTTCTCTCGGTAAAAAAATCATATATATATATATATATGTATATATATATATATATATATATATATATATATATATATATATATATATATATATATATATTTTAAAAGAAGTTGACATCATCACAGATTCTAGAAGAAAGAAACACACATGCTGCAGTTTTGGCATCTCATCTCTGAAATGAGAAAGAAACCCAGTCAGCTTTCTTGAACCTTTGGTCTTGTCTCTGGCCCCCAGAGGGCGATGTTACACAGGTAAGAGGTTTATTTTTGTTCGAAATCATCACCATGTACTTAGCCCCTCCTTCCTGCAGCTGGCTGTGGTGTCCTCACTGATGTCTGAGTAGATAGAAACTTGTAAGGAGAATAAGAGGCCAGAAAAGGTCCAAGTACATTAACAGGAAGCCTTGTCAAGGTAAGGGGCTTAGCTAACTTAGCCTCCGAAGGCTCAGTGACCTCAGCTCTTTACCTGCTCCGGACCTGCAGCCCTTGCACTGCTCAGCCATGATCCTGCTACTCATCCCTGTGCTTGAGGTGATTTTTGCCCTGAGTAAGTAACATTCCATGCCCTTTGCTGTTTGCACATTAGAGAGCATGTTCTAAGTGGAAAATGAATGGAGGCACCTTTTCTTTGGGGCCAAGTCTACCCTGCTTTTACTCACACAGCATTGACGTTTCAGGAGGAACCAGAGCACAGTCAGCCAGCCAGCCTGATGGCCATGTCCCTGTCTCTGAAGGAGCCCCACTAGAGCTGAGATGCAAATATTCATATTCTGTTTCACCATATCTCTTCTGGTACCGGCAATACCCCAACCAAGGACTCCAGTTTCTCCTCAATTACTACGGAGGGAACCCCCTGGTTAAAGGCATAAAAGGTTTTGAAGCTGAATTTAGGAAGAATGAAACCTCTTTCAACCTGAAGAAACGCTCAGCCCACTGGAGCGACTCTGCTGTGTACTTCTGTGCTGTGAGTGACACAGTGACTGAGACTGTAGGGGGAGCTGAGCACAAACCTTCTGAGACAAGCGGACTTTCTGTGATTCAAGAACTCAGCCTTGTGCTGCCTTGGGAGTTCTCAAGAAGATTTTCCTTTTTTTTCTGCGAAGGCAAAAGGGAAGGGTAGGTGGAGTTTGGGGAGTGCTTCAACATCAATGTTGTGCTACATTCAGATCACATTTGAACTAGATGGAGGTCTTCTAATCAATTTCTCCAGGAGGGCATACCCTTCCCCAACTTCCCTCCCTACTCCCACACTGACAAAGTCCATCATAATGTGTCATAGTTTGAAAGTGAAAAATGCAAGATCATTTTTATAAAAAACACACATTTCTAGCATTTATTATTCATAATTATCACTGACTCAGGTGTTAATCAATATGTAGGAATTGGAAGTACTTGATTATAATGTTAGCTGACAAGCTGTTCTGTATAAATTCTCAATTAGGGAATCTATACAGCATCAATTCTTAATTAGTGCATATAGATTCTCAACCTAGATTTAAAGTTTAACTTCTAGCACATACATAATACCTTACTGTGCAATGTTTGTATGTTTTAATGTAAATTTGACATTATAATAACTTGTTTTCTAATCTTGAATTACACAAAAACCAATTGAACACAATTATTTTTTTACCAAAACTTAATTTAATTTAATTTATTTCTATATTTATTGTATTATTTTAAAATTTATTGATTGATATTTTCTTAGAGAGAGAGAAAGAAAGGGAGATGATAGAGAGATAGAAACATCAATAAGAGAGGAACATCAACACTTGACTGCCTCCTGCACTTCCCCTTCTGGGAATCGAGCGTCTAACCCATTCTTATACCTTGACTGGGAGTCAAAATCTTACCACTGAACAACATTGGCCAGGCTACTTTTATTTTTATTAAATTTGGGGGGTAACAATGATTAATAAGGTTACATAGGTCTTAAGTGTACATTTCTCCATACATGAAATCAAAACTACAATGAACATAATTCTTAATGCAACACATATTGAAAAATCTAAAAGCCACCCACTTGTACAATAATTGTTTTTTGAAAGTTATCCCAGTGATTTCCAAAATAAATTTTTTAAATAGAAATTTGTTGATTTAAGAGAGGAATGGGGGAGAGAGAGAGAGAGATATCAATGAGAAGAATCATTGGTCAGCTGCCTCCTGCACACTCCTTTTGGGGCTGGAGCCTGCAACCAGGCTTGTGCCCTAAGAGTTAAACCTTGTCCTCCTGGTTCATAGATTGATGTTCAACCACTGAGCAACACTGGCTGGGCTCAAAATTAAAAATTTGAGGTAGTAACCCATAAAAATATATCAAGTACAACAGATTAAATTACTGAAAAACTCTCAGGATATTTTATAAGTCACATTAATTTATGATAAAATAACACACTCAACAGGATTTCAGTTTTTCAAACCACATTATAAAGTTTATAGAGAAATGGACCTACACTACAGAACTTCACAATAGGAAAGATTACCTAAATTCTCAGGAAGATATCCAAGATCCAGGAAGATTTTTATTTACTCTGAAACTATTATAACTAAAAGCCAACTTGTTTAACATATTTTATACACATTATATGTTTTATATATATACTCCAAATGATTATTTGTGACTTGATTTATATCATAGGATAAGAAAACTGCCTCCTTGGGTGACTGGGCAAACGGCTTTTTTTCAACCCGAAGGGAAACAAGCTCCCGATCACTTTCAAATCCAGTTTCTGGGGTCACATGGGGGACCCAGACACCTATGGGAAGAAGCTGGTCTGTGGGCCATCGGGTTGGAAAGTGAGGATGACTATTTTGCAGAGGTCCCACAGCAATCACTGTTTAATGCACTGGAGCTTGGGGACTTGGAAACACTAAAAAGCAGAGAGAGCTGATGGGAGCCATCACTGTTTGCCATGCCCCAGCCTTGTGATGCCCTGAGACCCTGCCCTGCCCTGGGGCCCCACTCCACCCTGAGGCCCCACCTAACACATTCTAAAAACCCGCCCAGGCACCACACAGCTGCATATAAATGGCCTGTATGGTGGCAGCTTAAGGAAATAAACTGCAGATCCAGCTCCAAAACCGCCAAATCCCTAGCAAAGAGGAGAAAACTGTAGTTCTTGCAGTAGCTCCTGCTGGATGGCCTCAGACAGTAGCTGAACTGTACCCCATTGGAGATCCGGAAACTAGTGTACCTAGTGGTTGGTGTGAGACAACACCAGATTTCAACTACTCTCATAAGGGACACATTCAAGAGACAGACTCAGTGAGCACCAAAGCCCCAGTGGAACAAGTCCTACTCAATAAGTATGTCTACAGCACAGCAATTCTTCCATTATAGACACAGTGAGTCCTCACAGCCAATTGGCATGGAGGTCAATTCCTCCCAGTGACACCAACAACAATTGAGACTTAACTACAACAAGGGTGTACACACAGTCCACAAAGGGGTGCACCAAGAGGGTCCACAACAGGCAACTGGGAGGCTGACCCATTGAATCATATAGGACACTCAGACCCACAAAGCTACCTTACCAACTCAGGGAAGCAGCAAAAATGCCAAGAAAAGAAAACAGATCTCAAACAAAAGAAATGGAGGAAAACAAAAGACTGGATATAGAGTTCAAAACCACAGTTATAAGGTTTTTCAAGAATTTCCTAGCAAAGGCTTATAAATTTAATGAAACCCTTGAAGATATGAAAAAGAAATTAAACCAACCAGAAATTAAACATACTCTGACTGAAATAAAAAAAATATTATACAGAGACCCAACAGCAGACTAGAAGAATGCAAAAATCAAGTCAAAGATTTGGAATACAAAGAGGCAAAGGACACTCTTCTGGAGAAGCAAGAAGAGAAGAGAATCCAGAAAGTTGAAGATAGTGTAAGAAGCCTCTGGGACAACTTCAAGTGTACCAACATCAGAATTATGGGGATGTCAGAAGAAGAGAGAGAGCAAGACACTGAAAACCTATTTGAAGAAATAATGTCAGAAAACTACCCCACCTGGTGAAAGAAATAGACTTACAAGTCCAAGAAGCACACAGAACCCCAAACAAAAGGAATCCAAAGAGGACCACACCAAGACACATCATAATTAAAATGCCAAGAGCAAAAGACAAAGAGAGAATTTTACAAGCAGCAAGAGAAAAACAGTTATCTACAAGGGAGCACCGATAGGATTGTCAGGTGATTTCTCAACAGAAACTATTCAGGCCAGACTGGAGGAGCAAGAAATATTCAAAGTGATGAATAGCAAGAACCTACAACCAAGATTACTCTACCCAGCAAAGCTATCATTCAGAATTGAAGGACAGATAAAGAGCTTCATAGATAAGAAAAAGCTAAAGGAGTACATCACCGCCAAACCAGTATTATATGAAATTCAGAAATATTTGACTATTGATAAGACAGTGGACTTTTTTCCCCGTGAAAAGCTTTCATAAAAAATATTATTATTTATAATTGGTATACTTTTAAAATCAAGGAATACTATATTTTATGTATTAGTAAAGCCTCAATAAAAGACTGTTTATTTCTGTTTAATTTTTAAAATATTTAGTAATCACGTAATAAACATCAGTCACTGTTCTATATTGGGGTATATAACTTTCCACTTTATTTATTTATTTTTTAACTAAATAATTTGTAGTTTTATTTTTTTACATTTTTTATTAAATTATTATCTGTGTACATATTTTAACATTGCCCCCCTCCTCCCATACAAACCCTCCCTCCCCAGAGTTTTGTGTCCATTGGTTGTACTTATATGCATGTATACAAGTCCTTCGGTTGATCTATTATCTCCCCCAGATCTTACTACCCTATCTGCTGTAATTTGACAGTCTGCTTGTTGCTTTACTGTCTCTATATCTATCTTTTGGTTTATCAGTTTATAATGTTTTTTATTATCCATAAATGAGTGAGGTCATGTGGTGTTTCTCTTTCATTGACTGGCTTATTTCACTCTCCATGATGTTCTCCAATTCCATCCAGGTTGCTGCAAATGATGAGAATTCCTTCTTTATTATGGCAGCATAGTATTCCATTGTGTAGATGTACCATAGTTTTTGGATCCAATCATCTGCTGACGGGCACCTAAGCTGTTTCCAAATTCTAGCTATTATAGATTGTGCTGCTATGAACATAGGGGTGCATATATCCTTTCTGATTGGTGTTTCTAGCTTCTTGGGATATATTCCTAAGAGTGGGGTTACTGGGTCAAATGGGAGTTCCATTTTCAGTTTTTTGAGGAAACTCCACACTGTTCTCCACAGTGGTTGCACCAGCCTGCATTCCCACCAGCAGTGCACAAGGGTTCCTTTTTCTCTGCAACCTAGCCAACACTTGTCCTTTTGTTGATTTGTTGATGTTGGCCATTCTGACAGGTGTGAGATGGTACTGCATTGTTGTTTTGATTTGCATCTCTTGGATAATTAGTGACTTTGAGCATGTTTTCATAAGTTAATAAAGAGTTTTAGCCAGGTTCACACAGGAGTTCCTACCAAGTAGTATTTTCTTTGCATTTGCTGCAAAGGTTTGAAAGAGGGAAGAAAATAGGGCCATTTTATAGTTCACCTGGAATTCATTGTGGGAAGAAGGGAAGGGCGCAAATTAAGAATGAAAGGCCTATCTTTCAAATATCACTTTGCTTTCTGAATAGGGGTGAGTGGCTAAAACCAAGTGGAAAAGGATCCTTCATCCCTGCTCATCCTCTGGGGGGTGGGGGGGGGGGGGAAGACAATTGCACAATTCAGTGCAATTATTCAGTGGGTCCCTTTTACAACTTAAGGTGGTACAAACAGGTCACTGGGAGGAGTCCTGTTTTCCTGATAATCATGACTTATAGCGAGACACAAAAATCTAATGGAAGATGCACAGCAATTCTGGATCAAACCACCATGCTCCCTGCACATCACCATCAACCAGCTCAGCGATCCAGTCTTGTACATCTATCTCTCCAGGCACTTGCAGCAAGAACCCAAACCTGCACTGGTAGATTACTGAAGACTGCTGAGATACCAAAAGCGTATATACTAGTATTTGTACCAGTTAGACTGAAACAAGGTTGTGGTGATGTATGTGTTTTATACAAATGGGGGATGGAAATCTCTTTTGGGAAGCTTCCATTGATGGTGTCAGGCACGGCAGAATAGTTCAGGACAGACTTTAATAGACTTTCTGTTTTCATAGAATACAGGAGAGGATAACAAACCAGACAGGTCAGATTGCCAACTGCAACTGTTGCTTGGCTCTTGCAGACCATACAAGAGCATTTATGCCCCCTCCCTGCTGGGTCCATGGTTTTCCCATCCCAGGTGCCTGGGTGGTTGCTCTTTCCCCATCACCACAAAATTGGTGTGAACATTCTAGTAACTATAACTCTGCTTTTGGCTAGTATTTTCTCATCACATTAATTTTTTTTTGTCTGTATAGAAGGATAAAGAGCAAAGTGGACAAAGACATTTTCATGTTGTTTCATTTTATTTATTTATTTATTTATTTATTTATTTATTTATTTATTTTTGTTAATCCTCATCTGTGGATATTTTTCCATTGATTTTTATGGCAAGTGGAAGAGAGAGGGAAAGGCATAGAGAAACATGGATGTGAAACACACTGATTGGTGGCCTCCTGCATGTACCCTGATCAGTGCCTAGGCCGGGGAGGAGCCTACAAAAAGGTACCTGGTCTTGACCAGAATCAAACCCAGGTCTCTTTGTCTGCAGACTGACCCTCTATCCACTGAGCCATACTAGATAGGACTGAAAATTATGGCCTGTATTCATTTGCACTGATGAAATAATTAGTGAGATGTGTTCCAGGCTGATTATAAGTATGAGCCTCTGGTCTAATGTCTTTTTTCTTTTTAACACCAAATAAAGGAGTAACCTCTTTCCCACACTTTGATGTGTGTATCCACCAGCATAAGATCAGATGAAGCTCAGCTTCATTGAGGCAATAGTTAGTTGATCTTTGTCTTTCTACCTGAAGAACTGGTTTAAAAAAATAATATAGTTTCTCAACAGTATTTTAAAGTCTAGAGTATTGTCTTCTGTGACTAATTTATCAGTGAGGTAAGTTACTCTTCCATTGATCCTTAACTCCCATTTCTCATTTATTTTAGGAATAATATCACCTACTACAGAAGATGACGTCTGCTTTAACTGGTTTGGCTCAGTGGATAGAGCATCAGCCTGTGGACTGAAGGGTCCCAGGTTCCATTGCTGTCAAGGGCATGTACCTTGGTTGTGGGCACATCCAAAGTAGCGATTGTGCAGGAGGCAGCTGATCAATGTTTCTCTCTCATAGATGTTCCTAACTCTCTATCTCTCTCCCTTACTCTCTGTAAAAAAATCAATGAAATCATCACATATTCAAGAAGGAAGAAACACCCATGCTATAGTTTTGGCATCTCATATCTGAAATGAGAAGGAAACACAGTCAGCTCTATTGAACCTTTGGTCTTGCCTCTGGCCCCCAGAGGGCGATGTTACACAAGTAAGACATTTATTTTTGTTGAAAATCATCACCATGCACTTAGCCCCTCCTTCCTGCAGCTGGCTGTGGTGTCCTCACTGATGTCTGAGTAGATAGGAACCTGTAAGGAGAATAAGATGCCAGAGAAGATCCAAGTTCATTAAATGGAAGCCTTGTCAAGGCGAGTAGCTTAGCCAACTTAGCCTCAGAAGGCTCAGTGACCTCAGCTCTTGTTTTACCTGCTCCGGACCTGCAGCCCTTGCACTGCTCAGCCATGGTCCTGCTACTCATCCCTGTGCTTGAGGTGATTTTTGCCCTGAGTAAGTAACATTCCATTCCCTTTCCTGTTTGCACAATAGTGAGCATGTTTTAAGTGGAAACTGAATGGAGACACCTTTTCTTTGGGGCCAAATCTACCCTGCTTTTACTCACACAGCATTGATGTTTCAGGAGGAACCGGAGCGCAGTCAGCCAGCCAGCCTGATGGCCATGTCCCTGTCTCTGAAGGAGCCCCACTAGAGCTGAGATGCAAATATTCATATTCTGGTACACCTTACCTCTACTGGTACCGGCAGTACCCCAACCAAGGACTCCAGTTTCTCCTCAGATACTTTTCAGGGAACCCCCTGGTTAAAGGCATAGACGGTTTTGAAGCTGAATTTAGGAAGAATGAAACCTCTTTCAACCTGAAGAAACACTCAGCCCACTGGAGCGACTCTGCTGTGTACTTCTGTGCTGTGAGTGACACAGTGACTGAGACTGCAGGGGGAGCTGAGCACAAACCTCCTGAGACATGCGGACTTTCTGTGATTCAAGAACTCAGCCTTGTGCTGCCTGGGGAGTTCTCAAGAAGGTGTTTCTTTGTTTTGTTTTGTTTTGTTGTTTTTTTGTTTGTTTGTTTCTGTGAAGGCAAAAGGAAAGGGTAGGTGGAGTTTGGGGTGTGCTTCAACATCAATGTTGTGCTACATTCAGATCACATTTGAACTAGATGGAGGTCTTCTAATCAATTTCTCCAGGAGAAACATACCCTTCCCCAACTTCCCACCCTACTCCCACACTGACAAAAGTCCATCAGAAGGTGTCATAGTTTGGAATTGAAAAGCAAAGAGCATTTTTATAAAAAACACACATTTCTAGCATTTATTATTTGTAATTATCACTGACTCATGTGTTAATCAATATGTTGGAATTGGAAGTACTTGATTATAATGTTAGCTGACAAGCTGTTCTGTATAAATTCTCAATTAGGGAATCTATACAGCATCAATTCTTAATTAGTGCATATAGATTCTCAACCTAGATTTGAAGGTTAAATTCTAGCACATACATAATACCTTACTGTGCAATGTTTATATGTTTTAAATTAAATTTGACACTATAATACCTTGATTTCTAATCTTGTATTACACAAAACCAATGAACAAATTGAACAGAATTCTTTTTGTAACAAGAACATTTTATTTATATATTTTATTTCATTATTATTTTTAAATTTATTGATTGATATTTTTGAGAGAGAGAGAGAGAGAGAGAGAGAGAGAGAGAGAGAGAGAGAGAGAGAAAGGTAGATGATAGAGAGATCACAGACCCCTTGAGAGTTACAGCAAATGTTTCATTATAAGTTCTCTACATGGTTACAGTGGGGCATTCTCTCCCTAGATACTGATATTAAGTTTACCTCTTACATACAATATCATCAGTTGTCAATTAGCTAGATCCATCTCAAAAATATTTCCAAGCAAATTCTCATTACCTACATTGATTTTTAAAATAGTAACTGTATTTATTCTGAGCAGTAGTACCTGGAAAGATACTTTTGAAATAAAATACAATATAGCACAGCATAAAAAAGCACTTGTTTTCTTGGCCCAGAGGGACTCTCCAGGTTTAAGTCCCATCTCTTCACCTCCTCTGCCACCCCCTCAACCCCTACATGTGTGTGTCATCACATAACTATGCACAGTTCTTTAAATGTATGATACTGGTACATGACATGCAATCGCTGGTCTTTCTGCTTCTAATGTATTTCCTCCCCTGGACTCCAACTATATCAATTAGGGTCCAATAAAGAGAAATATAGAGTAGTTTTAACAAGGAGAGTTTAATATAAGCACTTAAAAACGACTAATAAAGAATTAATTATTGAGTTAAAAAAATAACTCTAAAGAATATGCAAATAGCTTATGAAGGGAGAAACTATCATCTCTAGGACTAAGCCAAAGTTCCAAAGTACCATAACAACACATTGAAACACGTACCCTCCTCTCCTACCAAAGCTTCAGACATCTCTGAAGGGGAGTGCATGGCGCTAGCCTGCTGGTTGGTGAGAGGCGGCAGAGGAAAAGGCTGGAAAACAGGGAAACACCTATCAGGGTTCCAATAAAATTTACAGAAAGCTGGTAAAGGGGTGCTTCTTAACTGTCCTGGGGTGTTTGTGAAACAAGGAAGACAAATCCATACATATGTGTCTATTTCAGTAGGGACAAATTCAGGCATCTCTATCATGGAAGATTTCTGATGGAAACAATATATCACCAGGTGTCTGGGCAGGCCCTCTAAGGAATATGCCCATATCAGGAGCTCAGCATTAGTTTCTGTAATTGTTGGATTAGGCCCTCAGAAGCAGCATTAGCTAGGTCAAACTTGATAAGGGGAAATCAATGCTTTTGAGTTCATGCATGACTTCCATTGCTTCTAATAAGGCCACTTTGTTCATGGGATCATTGAGCAAGCATTGGAGTGGAAAAAGCTGCTAATATATCCATAGAGTTTATCAGATTGTCCATTATTAAGAGCTTCCACTCCAGTGGTCTTCCCCTGGTATAGTCTGTGCCCAGAAAATTCTTTCCTAAATTTCCTTGTCACTAATCTTCAAATCTTGTTCTTTCCAAGTATCTTACCAGCCAGTAAAATCATTAGTTGCCGCTCATAAATCAATGTAGATCAGTACTTCTGGCCATTTCTCTAAATAATGTAGATAACAAGTGTATCCCCTGATATTTTAGTGGCAGATGATTTTCTTTCTCCGATGTCCTTTAGTGGAGCTATGGGTGTTAGTTTTGTGTTGTTTCAGTAAATGTGCCAGACCACATGTACAGTTGGGTTTATTGTTGTCTTCCTTATTTAAGTGAATGTAAAGAATGCCGTAGGAGGGTTTAGACATGGATTAAAGGAGAGCAGACAATACAAGAGAAGCTGATCTCAAAAAAATCTGTGGCACCTACTCATGTGACCTACCTATACTTTCTGGGTCTGCCTGAGCCTAATCTTTTAGGTATCATTTCCACTTAATGATAGGTTGCTGCTGGGCTTGACCAATATCATGGCTAAGTAGGTCAGACAATGCTTGGTTTATGATGGGAGTTCAGGCTTAATGGTCACCTCTGTTTCCTAAGCTAGATATTTAGACTTCACCAAAGTCAATTAGTCAGCCAGAAGCTGTTTCTCAAAGAATAGTTATTTGAAGAAATGGGCCTATATTCCTCTAAACACTAGAGGGCAATGCTGTGAATCAACTATTGGTGTTTTCCAAATTCTTCATCCTATTTGCTATAGAAAATCAAACATCAGTGTAGAATTTGTTGAATGATAAGACTGAAGCAGCAAAGTGGATGGCACTGAAGTCCAAACTTACTGTAGTCTCCTCTTGCTCTCATCCCCATTCAACTCTGGCTGCTCTATAGGTGACTCTGTAAATAGGTCAAAGCAACACCCATCCACATGGAGTGTCTGTTGCTTCCAAAATCCAAAAAGGCCTCTCCAGTGCTGGGCCTCCTTTTCTGTGGTAGGTGGTGTGAGGTGCAGCTGCATGTCTTTCATCTCGAAGGGGATAGCTCAGTATTCTTTGGACCTTTGAAACCCCGGGAACTTCACTGAGATGACAAGTCTTTGAATTGTTTTAGGGTTTACTATTACAGCTGATGATTGCTGATTTTCCTATGTGCAAGTGGCTTCTTCTATTTTAAGCATCTCAGGTCTTCTAGAGCTGTACCTTTCCCTCCATGTCTAACAACTGTACAATGTATTTATTTTTACCTTGTCACCTATCATAGGGCAGTCAACTTTGGGTTGCCTCCTCTCCCTATTAGGCTAAATGTTCCAGAGAAGAGCCCTTGTGTTCTATCTGGTTTTGACCTAACTTTCTAACACAGAGCTCAGCACACATATATACTCAGTAAAGGAATATTACACAAGTTCATGTAAGAACAAATATAAAACTCTTTTCCTTGAGACAACTATCATACTTAGTACTTTATGTGTACTTCTTATTTCATAGCACAGAATATTAAAATGATATATACACAGGGGTCAAAATTTAATAATTTTGCTTTATTCATCTTGGATGTTCTTAACTCAACTTTTTTTTTTTTTTAAATATATTTTATTGATTTTTCACAGAGAGGAAGAGAGAGGGATAGAGAGTTAGAAACATCTATGAGAGAGAATCATCGATCAGCTGCCTCTTGCACACCCCCTACTGGGGATGCGCCCGCAACCAAGGTACATGCCCTTGACCGGAATCGAACCCTGGACCTTTCAGTCCGCAGGTCGACGCTCTATCCACTGAGCCAAACCGGTCCCGGCCTTAACTCAACTTTTTTTTTTCTTTTGCAAGTATGTGGTAGTGATAAGTACATATAATGACGACTAGCACATTTTGGTGTCATCAATTTTACTGGTGTTAAGATGTCAGTAATTTCATTTGCTCCATCAATGTACATGTAAACACAGTGGAAAATCCAAATAATATATGTCATGAATTTATGATACATTTATGAATCCTATATATAAAGTGTATAATTCTTAGAATTTCAGATAGAAAGGAAAAAAGCTACCTCTCTAGTATTCTTGGATTCAGACCCTTCCTTTGTATGACTTTGTATATTTTATTCCATTCCCTTCTGGCCTGATGTGTTTCTGTTGAGAAATCAGTCACTAGTCTGATGGGGGATCCTCTGTAGGTAACTTTCTTCTCTTTCTGGCCTCTTTTAAGATTCTTACTTTGTCATTGGTGTTTGCCAGTTTAATTATAATGTGCCTTGGTGTTGGTCTTTTGGGGTTCATTTTGCTTGGTGTGAGCTTCTTGGATTTGTGTTAATTTTTTCTTCCCTATATCAGGGAAGTTTTTTGTCATTATTTCTTCAAACAGGTTTTCTATTCCTTGCTTAGTTTCCTCTCCTTCTGGCACCCCTATTATGCAGATGTTGTTTTATTTTCTATTGTCCCAAAGTTTCCTTAGGCTCTCCTCCTGCTTTTTAATTTTTTTCTTTCTAGAAGCTGCTCTACTTAGGTATTTTTTCCTACCTTGTGTTCTAGCTCACTGATGCAGCCCTCTGTTTCTTCTAGTTTAGTCTTGATGCTTTCTATTGAGTCCTTTAGAGCAGACATGCCATTTTTCATTTTTTCTTGGTTCTTCTTCATTTCCTCTTGGCTTTTACACATATTGTTGAATTTGTCTTTCATTCTTTTCATCCACCTTATGACAATTTCTCTGAATTCTTTCTCTGACAGGTTGCTTGCCTCCATTTCGTTTACTTCCTTTTCTGGTGATGCCTGCTTTTCTTTCATATACAGGCTGTTTCTTTGTCTCCCCATGGATCTCCCTTCTCTGGGTGTCTAGTTATGTAGTTCTTTCTTCCTGTGTTTAGTTAAAGGCACAAAATACAACACAACAAGGTACAACACACAAGGCACTGAACACAAATGTATTCATGATACTAATAACCCCAAATAAAGGTGACCACCAGAGAAAGGAAAATTAGGGGATAGGAGATAAAGGAGAAGAGAAAAAAAAAAAGGAGTGCAAAAATGAAATTTGGAAAAGGAAAAAAAAGAAAGAGAGAAAAGAGAAAAAATAAGAAAGAAGAGGGGAAAAAACTAAATATATGGGGAGAACTCTGCAATAGAACAGCCACTAATCCCAACACATGCCAGCAACAAATACTTGGAGATGAATGAAAACTACAAACAACAACTAATATCAAGTAAGGCAAGGAAAAACAGAAGCAAAAAAAAAAAAAATTCAAAAGACAAAAAGAAAAAGCAAACCATCTCACAAACAAGCATAAAAAAACTGATATAATCAACAATCAAAAGAACAACAAAAGGACAGGGAGAAAAAAAATTAATAATGAAGAAAGAGAAGAGAGAAGTATGTATGAATTTGGAGCAGGGGATTGGAAATTAGATATATAAGTAGGGTGAAATTTTAACAGGGTTTAAAAAGAAGGATTAGAGAAAATCTAATGCAGGAAAATTGTAAGAGAAACAGGACAACAAAAGGGGAAAAGTGAGGAAGAGAGTAATGGCATCAAGGCAAAGTTCAGATAGAGTAAAATGATGTTAAACGAAAGATGAAAATAGAATGTAGAACTCTAATCCCAAAGTAAAATAAAGAGAAAATAAAATGACACTTAAAAAATAAAATAGTAGTAGTAATAATACTGATTGAAAATAAAAATTTAATAATTAAAAAGACAAAATCAAGTGAGGAAAAAAGAAAAAAATTAGTTTCTTAAGTAAAGGATGAAAAAATAAAAATAAAATGTGCAGTAGTGAAGGTCATTCACTTTCTTTAGTCTTCTGTTTGGCTCGCCTGTTTCCTAGTCAGGACAGTATTGAAGTTCCCTGTGTTCCACTGCTCCTCAATGTTGTAAGCCAATCCTGATTTTTAAGCAGGCAGTATGTCTTTATTTGTTATATTCCTTTATTTGTGTTTACACAAGAGTCAATTTGTGATTCAACCCCTGGGTGTCAGTGTTTCTGGATTGAGCTCTGGGTTCATAGGTCCTCTCTAGCTAGTGTTTAGGTTTTGTTTTTTCTGTGGCACTTAATACTGTTTTGGGGAGGTGGGTTCTTTGATCCCCAGAGCTGGTTCTTTGATCCCCAGGTTCTCTGCTCTGATCCCCAGGTTCCAGAAAAACAATTTTTCCCTGTAGTCTCTTAGAGTGTCTCCATTTGTGATCCTATGTATTGGGATTAATAATTAGAAGCTAGGATTTAAAGGGGGGTGGGAGAAGAGCCAGAGTAAGTGTGTGAACTCTGGGGCTGCACACAAGTCTGTGCAGTCTTTTTTTCCCTTGGATCTAAGCAGATGGCAAGCTTTTAAAATTTTTAGGCTGTCCTTTTGCGCCCAGATCAAGAAGGGTTGATTTTTCAGAGTTCCCTTTTGTTAGCAGCTCTGAGGACCCCCTTCCACATTCATGGATCACACCAGCCCCAATAGCCATGGATTTTTCTAGTCACAGACTTCCCCAGGTTCTCCAGCTCCTGCCATGTGGGCGTTTCTCTCTCATGCCAGGACCACAGAACTCACCTTATCCCAGGTGAAATCTGACCTTTCCGTGAGGGAGTATAGAGTTCCTCTGAATCCATGTGCTTGCGCCATTTGGGGACCCGTGTTCTCGGTTCACAGCTGTTCGATGGGTGCCGTAGTTGTAGATTCCCTGGGCTTTTCAGGTTCCTGACCACATCCACTTTCCCATTTAAGATGGCACAGTCTCTGAGTCCGAGCTGGTCGCTCTAGGAGGGAACCCAGCAGCAGTGGGGGCTGCCCAGTCAAGGGAGCCCCTTCCAGCAGTCCCCCACAGTCTCCTGGAGTATAGCTGCTCCTCAACTCACCAACAAACACTCCCCGTGTGACCACACACTCTCCCTTTGTTTTCTCACCCACACACTATCTTGCAGTCTGCCTTCTCATTGGCAGCCATAAGTTTATTCCCACATGTGTGTGTGTTTTTTTAATTCGCAGTTATTCATTTTTGAAATAGCATATCCCACTATGTCTCCCAACTGTTGAATTTGCCGCCTAGAAACCCTCCTGAAAATATCACAGCCTCCATAGCCCAACTCACCTCTACAATCCTCATTAAAAATCCATCTTAATCCCTTGCTCCCCAGCCCACTTGGCACACCCATCACTCTCCAATGAAGCCCTTGACAGGGGTCTTATCTCAGAAATTGGCTACTAGGATCTCCATTTGCACCCTAACCAGTTTGGCTCAATGGATAGAGCATTGACCTGCAGATTGAAAGTTCCCAGGTTCAATTCTGGTCAAGGGCATGTACCTTGGTTGTGGGCACATCCCCAGTGGGAGGTGTGCAGGAAGCAGCTGATCAATGTTTCTCTTTCATCGATGTTTCTAACTATCCCTTTTCCTTCCTCTCTGTAAAAAAACAATAAAATATATTTTTTAAAAATAAGATCTCCATTTGCTTTATTTATTTACTTTTTAAAATATATTTTTATTGATTTCAGAATGGAAGGGAGAGAGAGATAGAAACATCAATTATGAGAGAGAATCATTGATAGGCTTCTTCCTGCACACTCCCTTGTAGTCCAGGCATGTGCCCTGACTGGAAATTTAACTGGACCTCCTGCTTCATAGGTAGATGTTCAACCACCTAGCCACACTGGCTGGGCTCCATCTGCTTTTTAACTAAAGAAAAAGTTCTTAGTATGACCTACAAAAATTTGAATAATTTAGGATCTTGATACTTTCCAACTTCATTCTACAAACATGCTCCTAATCTCCTCTCTCTCTCTCTTTCTCTCTTTAATAACATTAATATTATTTTATTAAAAATACCCTGCTCTGCCCGAGCTGTTTTGGTTCAGTGGATAAAGTGCTGGACTGTAGACTGGAAGGTCCCAGGTTTGATTCCAGTCAGGGGCACATGCTCAGGTTGCAAGCTAGATACCCAGTGGGGGATGTACAGGAGGCAGCCGATCAATGATTCTCTTATTATTGATGTTTCTATATCTCTTTCTCCTTCCTTCCTCTCTTAAATCAATAAAAAATATTTTTTAAAAGTACCCTGTTCTTTTTATATGACTCTTTTATAAGATACTAGAGGCCCGGCGCATGAAAAAAATCATGCACTGGAGGGAGGTGGGCTTCCCTCAGCTTGGCCTGCCCCCTCTCCAGGAGCTCTCAGGGGCAGGAGACAACCTGGCAATCAGGGGAAGGTGACACCCCCATTACACCTTTGCTGCTGCCACTGCTGACAGCGCAAGCCTCTGCTGGCTCTGGTTAGCTGAGCCTCAGGTGGCCCTAGGAGACTGGGCAGCTGCCATCTGAGGCTTGTTTGCACCTCGGGCCCATTCTGGGCAGCCGGGGGGCTGATGGGACTGGGGAACTCTGGACCACGTGTGTGGCACAGCCAGAACCACCTGGGGGTGGACCCAGCAGTGCCACGTGCCTCTTGCCCTGGCGGGGCTAAGGAGACTGGGCACCATCATCTTGTGACTGTGGGTGCCCTCATCTTTGAGGGCTGGGCAGTCAATTAGCACATTCCCTCTTTATTAAATAGGATTGTTGGTAATACTTGATATGAACAGACTTTAGATGCTGGGACTAGGGAGACTTAAGCAAGCCCTATTGCCCTGAATGTTAAAGAGGAGACTGAGGAACTGCACACTGTCTCAACCTCATACACCACTGAGAAGCCTGCAGAAGGTGTTTGGTGCTTCCTTCCTGGAGCTCTACCTCTCATCTCAAGCACGATTTCCCTTCTATGACTACAATTTAAACTCCACTCCAAGGTAAATGTCAAATTCAAAGCAGACTGCAGGTCAGAGAGGAACCAGGAGAGGGCGCTGCTGCCCTTAAGTGGTGGTCTGACACACCTCTTCCATCCCTGAACACACATTTTTACAGCCTGTGACATGAACTTGCAGGGCAGTTTGTCTTGCTTAACACCTGAGCCAAGACTATTCCCATAACGGATCAGAGAGTAGAGAGACAGCACTCTCAGCTTCAGTATTACCAACCAAGGCTGCTGCTGCTTCTCTGTCAGCCATGCTGTCTCCCTCCTGCTTGGGACTTGTGATCTTGTTGATATTGAGTAAGTAATCTTTATTCAAGAGGTTGAAGATGTTCTATTCCTTGGTTTTAGGATAATTTTTAATCCCTACCAAACTGGAGATTATCCCTCTTCATTTGCCAATGTAACAAAACCTTTCCTTTTTTTTTTTTAGGGGGGACCAATGGAGACTCAGTGAACCAGACAGAAGGCTCTGTTACCCTCACAGAGGGGGCATTTTTAACCCTGAAATGCACTTACAAAACTATCTATTCAGATATTCTTTTCTGGTATGTCCAATATCAAAACAAAGAGCCTGTTCTCCTCCTGAAAAGCTCATCGGATAACCAGGAGGTGAGCAACAGAGGTTTTCGGGCCAGGCTTGTGAAGACAGACAGCACTTTCCACCTGAAGAAATCTTCAGTGCAAGTGTCAGACTCAGCTGTGTACTACTGCGCTCTGGGAGACACAGTGAGGGAGGCTGCAGGGGGAGCTGAGCACAAACCCAGAGAGCCTCACATGGGGCTTAAGGGGACCAGCCTGGTTATTGTAGGGGCCACATTGAACCTCAGTGTCTGTTATCATGAAGCATACAGGTATTTGTCAGGAAAATAAAGACAATGTTTTCAAAATACAAACAAAATCCTTGAAATGGCAAATATGTCTACTCATTGAGCATGATTACCAAGTTAGCAAATACAGGTATGATGTCAAAATGATGTGGAAGTTTCATTGATTTTCTGTGATTTTTCTAAGTACATTAATAATTCATGCCAAAGCAAAGTACTCTCAGGCAAGTTTTTCATTATAAAATAAAAAGTTTTAATTCTACTTTAGTGTGAGCAGAGTTTGTTTTAGTGGGTTCAATAATTTCTAGAGTTTCTGTGGTAAGCCACCTGGTGAAACAGAGCACAGATAAAAAGACTGTGGAACATCTGGCTAATGTGCCTTAGTAGTTGAGCATGGACCCATGAACCAGAAGACCGAGGTTCAATTCTGGTCAAGGCACATGCCTGGATTGTGTGCTCAATCCCCATTAGGGCGTGCTTTCTCATCATTGAAGTTTCTATCTCTTTCTCCCTCTCTCTCTGAAATCAATAAAAACATATTTTAAAAAAGACTGTGAGCCTATTCCCACCTCTGATCTTAACAATATTGATTTATAAAGAACAATTACATTTAAAATTTTGGTGCACCTTGCTTTATGTTCTCATGAACATATATCTAGAGAGGCAAAGCACAAGTCCCAATGTTTAAGGCTACAAAATGACTACTGGCTATGATGCAATGGACAAATGCCAATGGATACTTTTAATAGGATTTCTATTGTGTGTGTTTTATAATGCTCTTGTTACAAATTTGTACAGCCTAAGGATTTTTTCCTATCCCAATTTTTACATAATTAGTATGGGTGGTTTGAAAGAACAAGATGATTTTTAGAAATGTATGTACGGAGTTATAACAGAAATCCCTGTACTTAGGCACTTAGTAGAATGTAGAATTTTCTGAATTGTTGTTTACACACACACACACACACACACACACACACACACACACACACACAGTAAATGTTTTACTCAACATGGCACACACATGACACATTTTGTGATTCAGGAGGCATGATGTGAAATCATTCATTAACAACAAAATATTTCTCATGTAAATATTTTGGATTCCATGCAAAGTAGAAACAAAGGCTGAGACTAAAAGTTTTGCTTTCCTGTGAGAAAGTTAAAACATCATGATTATTTTTTACATTGCTTCTCTTAGAAGAGAGAATGAGACATAAATAAGATTAAAAGATACATAACCACATTATCCATTGTATTCACCATAGTTCATAATAAATTGTATTCTATAAAAGTCCCACATTTTCCATCAAAAAGAAATGAACTGAACAGGATTCCATTTTCCCACTGTTTATTTCCAGTCCTATAACTTAAAAGTAGATAAAATAGGTCGCTTAGGAGGCCAGCATTTCTCACCTAACAGGAAGCATGTGATATGACAGGTAGTAAACTTGTGCTATATATGCTAATTCTATTTCCTGCAGGGTGGCAGAGCATCGCACAGCCCAGGATCTCTGCCTGTACCTCTTGAGCACAGAGTAAAGAATTAAGATCTGGACTTGAGATAGAGTATAGGACATTTCACTCAAGAGAAGACCTGCCAATATGCTGATTGCCAGTGTGCTGAAGGCAGTCATAGCCTCCATTTGTCTTGGTAAGGATGGCCACAGACACAGTGCTCAAGCTCCTCTCAATCCTAAAGGTTGTGGGAGAAGCAAATCATTGTCTGAAGAGGTTTAAAAGGAGGACAATGGGCAATGGAAGCAGAGTGCTGGGTCCTAAGCCACTTCATCCCTTTTACACTCATGGTTATGGCCTGTTTCTTTTCTCTTTCTTGCAGGATCCAGCATGACCAAGAAAGTAACTCAAGCCCAGCCTGCAATTTCTGTGGTGGTGAAGGAGGCTGTAGCCTTGAACTGTGTATATGAAGTTGGCAGTTACAATTATTATTTATTCTGGTACAAACAACCATCCAGTGGGAAAATGACTTTCCTTATTTGCCAGGAGTCTTATAATGAGCAAAATACCACTGAGGGTCGATATTCTCTGACCTTCCAGAAATCAGCCAGTTCCATCAACCTCACCATCACAGACTCACAGGTTGGGGACTCAGCGGTGTATTTCTGTGCTTTGAGAGATGCCACAGTGATTTGGGTGCCTGTGGGGGGCCCACAGAATCATCAACATGAAATAGAGGCCCTGGGGAGGGACTCCGTCACAGACAGGATGAAGCAGATGGGGGAGTTGGCAAGGAGACCTTCTTTCAACTCATATAGAATGTGTAGATATATATTTTAATATCATCCATTAAAAGCAAAAGGACCTCCTTTGCTTTAGAATAGATTAAGATAGAAAATATAGCACATTAAATATTTTTAAAAAGGGCAACAAGAAAATATAATCTTTTGTTGGTTTTATTGAGATGAGAAAATGATCTAGTTATCTTTAGATCACATAGGTAACTCCACTGATGTGTAGTTAAACCTTCAGTATCAATACACTTATGAATTAATTATCATGTCAAATGCTTTGATCCACTTGTAATAAAAAATGCCTTTCGCCAAAACCGGTTTGGCTCAGTGGATAGAGCGGTGGTCTGTGGACTGAAAGGTCTCAGGTTTGATTAAGGTCAAAGGCATGTACTTTGGTTGCGGGCACATGCCCAGTGCAGGAGACATCTGGTCGATGTATCTCTCTCATCAATGTTTCTAGCTCGATATCCCTCTCCCTTCCTCTCTGTGAAAAATCAATAAAATATATATTTTAAAAAATGCCTTTCATTGGTTTTTCTAAAAAAAAAAATAGTATCATTACTCAATGAAGTAGAATAAATTATTATTTAATTTGGATTTCCTTCTATTATCCTACTAACAACTTCTTGCACAAAAGAATAGATTTGAAATGTCCCTCAAATTACCTTTCCTCTAGAAAGAAGGTCTGTATGCTGGGAAGGGGCCCTGAGACCATATTTCAAGGCCTGGCCTGGTGCCAGCACTGACAACTCTGGGGCATAACTTATGGTCTTTCTGGAATGGGAGTAGTCTAATTTTCCTTATTATTTAAGCAAGCGTTTGCAGAAGTCAAAATAGCAGGGTTAAAATTTCCAACAGCAGTTTTTAGGTAAGACTGATGCTTCACTACGTCATCACTATCCTCCCTCTTCAGGTGTTCCAGGAAATTCCTGAGGTACACCCCACACCAGAGCCTCTGTTCTTGCACCCAATATCTCAACTGTAAAATTGTTTCATTGCCCCTGGGCTTCAGTTTTACCTAAATAAAAAGAATGCAAAGTAACACAAATTTAAATAAATAAAACAAAAAGCTAATTTTTGTTCAATGCACTGTTCAGTTTCCTGAATCACTTATATTACTGTTCTGGACCTGATCCACTGTGTTTTTTTTTTTTTTTTTTAAAGAGGGGATGAAGTAGACACTAAGAACATATGACATGTGATACAAATAATCTCTGAGCCTGTTCCCTTATCTGTTCCCTTTGGCCTGGCCCCTAGTGCAACCTGTCCATGACCTCTACTGCATCCTCTACTGCGTTAGCCCTCATTCCCACCTTCTTCCAGACAATGGGATGCAGGTCCAACAGCTTAGTGCCCCCCACTTGTTGTCTTTAAAAACCCTGGCATTTGACTTCACAACAAAAGTTTCTTTTTCTTTGAAAAAGAGCGTCAGTGTCAGATTTCTTAGGAGTGAACAGTACTCTCCTCGGAGTAGGGTGGAATCCATGTTTCACACCATCATTACTCCTCAATCTCCAGTCCTCCTCAGCATATCCAAACAGAAAGAGACAAGGTTAGCTGGATGTCACTCTGTCAAATGGGCTTCCTAAAGAAGTGAAAAACATCTTTGTTGTTCACTAGATTTATAGAGAGATGAGGAAATACAGGTGGGGCTATAAATGATACAAGATTGTCCATAAGTTGATACTTGATAAAACTGCTGGCTACATGTTCTAGACTGTAATCTTTGTATATATTTAAAATATCATTAATAAAACTAAAAATTGAGAAACACTGATGAGAAACATCGGTCAGCTGCCTCCTTCACACCCCCTACTGGGGATTGAATCTGCATCCCAGGCATGTGCCCTGATGGGGAATTGAACCTACTCGGTGCATGAGATGACGTTCAACCACTGAACCACACCATCCAGGGCCTGTGTTTCAGTTTCTTCATGTGTAAAATGTTGGTAATAGAACCTATCTCATGAAGATGAGTAAAGAATTAAATAAAAATATATGTATACACAATATATACTTTATATACAATTCTTACATAAATATACACTTGAGTGGGGATCAGACCTAAACTGGCAGTCATACATCCCCCAAGGGGTCCCGGGTTAGAGAGAGTGCAGGCTGGGCTGAGGGAACACCCCCCCCCCCCCATGCACGAATTTTGTGCACAAGGCCTTAGTCTATAATAATAAAAGCGTTGATCCTTCCAGATGAAGCTGGGGCTGAGAGGGAAGCCCAGGACCTGGGTGCCAGATGGAAACTGGGGCCGGCAGCCAGGGGAAGGAAAGCCTACTCTTGCACAAATTTCGTGGATTGGGCCTCTAGTTATTAACATAAATGGCAGAGGTTCTAGGGTCTACATCAGGTTTTCAATGCTGTACTCTTTATAACACTGCACTGTTCATTGACATGTTTTTCAAGAACAAAACCACAGCTCACTTTACTGAAAAGGCAGAGGCCATCTTGGCATGACTTGAAAACCCATCCTAAGAGGCGTCCAGACGCCTCTGGTAAATTTCCCTATTTGCAGCCCCCTGACCCCTACTGTCCTGACAAGCCCCAGGTCCTGATGCAGGAAGAGCAGTTTAACATAAAATGCTGTTCTCGGGGGGGCAGGCAGGGTCACTTTATCCCCCTGACTAGATAAGTTACCCAATAGATATTTTTAAATTTTCAGTTGCACCACCTAATTTTACAAAGCACTTTCATAAGCATTATTTCATTCTCTCCTCATAACAGCGTTGTGAGCAAGACAAGGCACACAGATTTGACCCCATTCTATAGATTAAAAAACTAAGGTTCAGAAAGGTGAAGTGACTTGAGCCAGGATACTCAGCCAAGGGTAGAGCCCATTCTCAACCGAGCTCTCTCTACTGAATTACCTGAATCTGAGTTTATATCCCATCAGTCTAAAAAGGTAATATATTGTATATTTTTTGAAATGTGCTTATACTTTTGTATCCCTCACAGCACTGCACAAAGCACTTAGGGGTCTGGGTAGAGATGAGTCTTCCTATTTCAACATTGCCCCCACTCAAGGTCTGACAAAGGCACACTGCCACTGCTCTTTGGGACTTCCACACAGAAGCTGGGATCACTGCATCTCCCAAATTATTAGTTTTGAGGAGCAGAGAGGAGGGAAAAGCCCTTCAAAGGTCAAGACAACCTTACTTTTGTTTCAGTGTTGTAGGCCCTACGTTGAGAAGAGGTTCAACGGCGGCCAGCATAGGTGGTGGCCACCGGCGTCAAGAACCACAATCTAATCACGTCTCACATAAACCAAATTCCAGAGGCCATTCCTTAATTCAACTTTCAGGCAAAATGGAGGACTTTTTAAATTTTGAGGCTGTTTTACAAAATTTAAGATATATTAGTTTGTAACTGAAGTTTATTTATTCCAAAGGCTAGACAATACTAACTCCTTCTGGAAGCTCATCAGAGAACTAGTGTGATGAAAGGAGAAGGACGTAAGAAAGCCCTGGGCCAGTACCTGGACACCCAAACCGGAAGGTAAATGTTGCCTCCTCTTCCCTCACATCCTGCACTCCCACCCACGAGGTGTTAGACTTCTGAATGGTGGGGGTTAAACATATTGGAAAACAGGCCTCAGAAAGGAAGAGGGAGATTAAAGGACAAAAACAAATCTAAACATCAGAGGTAATACATTCAGACAGGGTTTACTCACCTGGTGATAAATGTGTCAGCTATTGCCTGGGCCCGAGCTAGTGGGAATATAGGCAGGATTAGGGATAAGATCCGTTTTACTTATCCGCTCCTCACTCGACTGAAAGCAACCTGAGATAGGAATCATGTCTTGTTTTGGCTTACGCGATTTTTGCAGAGCGTTGCACACTGTAGACAACTTTGTAAGTTTCTAGAAAGAATGCTTGTGCTCAGGGCTTCCCAAGCCTGCACTTTAGCATAAGAACTGATAGGGGATCTGCTTAGCCAGAGTCCTGCTAGCATGACCACTCTATTTAAGAGCCTAATTTTGATACGAGTCCAAACCAAGTTAATTTCAATTTGGTGAGAGAATCTACTAAGGGGGGATATTAATTATCTGAAGAAAACTATTTTTGTGTTCAGCTGATTTAGTCACAGCCATTGTTATTGTATGGACATAGCTGCTGAGAGCCTGTGCAGGGAAATATCATGGCAGTCTGCCATAACAGATGCCTTAAATGGTTTATAGAAGCTGCAAACAATGTTTTGCTTTCTTACCACACCATCAGACCTTGCATACAGCAAACCCAGTCCTAGAGAAAGAACAAACTATGAAAAACGGCCCTTTTCAATTTTCTGCTGGGTTTGTTTTACTAGCAGAGATAATTGCAAAGGAAATGAGACAAATAAGCGAACAGACACTAAGCAAAGCAGTACCTTTAACTGAGATTCCTGAATTCCCTAATTAAACAAATAAATAGGAGACAGCTAAATACCTTATGCATGCCTCTGGAATGAAGATGGCTGGGCTAATAATAGGAAGCATCTAAACTGGCTTTCTAAAAACAAATACTAAATTGGATTTAAAAAAATGATGTGACAGAAGTAAAAATATAGTGTGCAAGAACCAGGTTACCCACACAAGGTTACCTGTCCCTCGTAAGGCTAAAAGTGTAAGGTTGCTGCTCCCTAAGTATGCTCCAGGAACCCCTAAGACAGGTGTCTGCAACCTACGGCTCCAGAGCCGCATGCGGCTCTTTTGAAGCTTTACCATGGCTCCGACAACTTGCAAGCCTGTGTGAAAATGAAGGTAACGTCTTACAGCCCTGATATGCTGACACTGTGCACTGAGGTTCAGGAGCAGAAATCCCATTAACCAGGTAAATTAAATATTTTAATTAGCTATTAATTTGCAAAAATATATTTTACATTGTTAAGCGAAAAAGTCCTTTTTTTCTTCAGATTGACAGCTAACTGCACGATCCGGTATATAGCATTAAGGTAAGAAACAATATATGCAGTGTTATATTTGTTTTAAATGTCGCAATGGTTTTGTGGCTCCCAGGTTTTTTTTTTCCTTTGGAAACGGGTCCAAGTGGCTCTTTATGTCTTAAAGGTTGCAGACCCCTGCCCTAAGAAGAGGGGATACCGAACTCAGTGAGTGTCCTCTCTTGTGTGTGCAGGTCGAAGTCAAGGATTTAAAGTGACTCCCCTGCAGTCTCTCTCGCTCCCTCTCTTTTCAAATCCCTCCCCTCTGGTGCACTCATCCACAAATTGCTCTGGATCCCCAAACTCCTCTTTCATCTCATCAACATGAGACAGCTACATTATTTTTGGTGAGTTCTCCCTACACTAGAAACTGCCTCCAGAAAGCAAGCTTGGGCAATGTTTAGAGCTCATCTCATTTGTTTTCCTTATCTCTGTGCTACCTGTAGTCCAATGTCCAAAAAATTGTTTCATTTATTTTGTCCAGGCTTCTGGTTGGAAGGTCAATTCCTGTAGTACTCTACCTTTGTCAGTGAAATATAAGTCACAGCAATTTATTTTATTTGTATTTTATAAATGTATTATTCCATGATGGACTGGGGAAAAAACTGGCTATTCAACCACAGATTATTTGAAAAGAACTATTTATTTATATAAAAAGCTTGTGACTGTCACAACCAGGACCACCAAACAACCGGTCCATCTCCCTGGCCCTCAGGCTACGATTGCTCAGGGGATGGCTAATGGGTGAATTGGGGTCCCTCTGGCTCCAATAAATCTGTGGCAGCAGCCACTGGTGAGCAAGCGGAAGGCAGACTGCTTGGTCCCTCCTCCTGGCCCTCAATCAATGGCAGAGATGGGGCAGAACTTGGGACTGGCTCTCTTAGTAGTCCTGCAGGTTCAATCTCCAGAGGACAAGCCAGAACCAAAGGACCAGCACTGCTGGCAGCCGGCATGATCCCAACAGCGCTGCCAGCTTCCTGGAACTTGGCCTCAGGTACTGTGGCCACTTCCCCTCCCTAGACACTCCACAAGGAAGAAAGGATAGCGCCAGCAGTGCCAGGGGCAACCAGCAGTAACTGCTCTCCCCATGCTTCCTCCAGGCCACTCGAGCTGGCCCCCAGCTGTCCCACTCCAGATGCAGTGTGAGCACTGAACATGGAAGGAATGTAGTAAAACACACACACACACACACACACACAAACACACACACATAAACACACACACACATACACACACACACACACACACACACACACACACACAACCCGATGATCAAGAGAATGCCGCAATGTCCGGAGCCCAGCTCAGGAGAATGGAGAGAAGGGAGAATTCCATAAGTTGGTTGATGCCAAGATATTTCTGAGTGACTGAGTGCGTGTGACAGTTGTGTGACTGCAGAGGAAGGAGTCCAAGTTCCTCAACAGAACACCAAGGACTTCCTCCGTGTTCTGAACCTTATTAATAAGAAATGGGATACCTCACAGCACAAGGCACTGGCAGTGTCTGTGTCCTCAGTCTCTGCCTTATTTTGCTGCTAAATTCAGCCTCTTTGTCCCTGATGCATCCAGAAGGCTCTGTGGCTTTCCTCAAAAACCCTGGGGTGCACAGTCTTCGACATGAAGATAGCTGCGGACTTCAGCATCCTGGAGAGTCAGAAAGGATTTGTGTGTCAGTACTGCCAGCACCGTGAGGAAGAGCCCCGGCTACCCATGCTGACCTCTGCCTGTCCTGGCTGGGACTGATGTTCAGAGCGTGTGCTGGGACAGCCCATCACCCCCCACCGCTGCATGGCCAAGTCTCCCCAGGTGATCATGGGCTCTCTAGTGAAGGATTACTTCACCAGATGGCAGAACCTGTCCCCAGACAAGATTTTCCATGTCATTGTGGACCCGTGTTATGACAGGAAACTGGAGGCCCTTTGAGAAGATGTTCCCAAGCTTTACATAGTTCCCAGGGTGCTGACTGTGTGTTAACTTTAGGTGAAATTGTTCCAACAATGGAACAAAGTGACCATTCCTTGAATGACACTACTGTGGACACTCTGTTTGGAGCCATGAAGGAGGAGGAGGTGAGACTCCACTCTGGTGTCAGCTCTGATGGGTACCTGGCGCACATCTTCAGGCCCATGGCCAAGGAGCTGTCCAATGAGGACGTGGGGGCGTTCACCTACCATATCCTGAGAAGCAAAGACTTCCAGGAGATCACCCTTGGAACCAAGAGGTTCTGCTACTCTGTGAGGCTGCTTATGGCTTTCAGAACATCCTGAAGTGGTCCTGAAGCTATAGAGGGGAAAGTTCCCCTGCCCTTTGTGGAAGTCCTGGCCTGAGCCAGGGATGCCTAAGCATCAGGGCCAGGCCCAGACGAGGACATGCATGCAGCCAGGGCATTGCTGTGGCTGATGGAAGGCATCTATGCTGCCATCTGGGTGTGGCCCCCGGAGACAAGTGCCCATGAGTAGGAGCTGTACCTGGAGTGGCTGGTGGGGACAGGGGGATGACATGACTCCCCCCTGGGGCCCAGGAAGCCCTGCACATAGCCTAGCAGGGCCTAGGGCAGCCTGCCAGGACATCAAGTGGTAAAGGTCCAGCAGACGCCCGGCCTACAGGCTGCCTGAAGAGGGGTGTCAGACACGGGAAAGAAAAGCTTAACATGGCTTTGGTTTTCAGAATTCCCTGCTGCCCATCTGTTGGCTCCCTCCCTCTGAGGGGCACTGTCATATCATAGTCACATGGGTGCAACTGGAATATTGTATCTTGAGAGGATTTTCCCAATGTACTTATCCTTTTATCTGACAAAAAAATCCCAAAGAACAAGAATGGAAACAGAATACTTTCCTTTAGGCTTAAAAAACCCCCGAAGTGTCTTGCGAAGAGCTGAGACTTGGTTCTGTCCACGCGTCTCAGAGAAATTGGATGAGGAAATGGCCCAGCTTGGCCCTGGTTTTACCCACTTATGTTACTCTTGAAGGTGTCTTTGCCACAATGTGAACAAACAGCCACCTTTTGGAATAGGGGCTCATACCAAAGTCTGCATTCCCAACTTTTCTTGAAACAGATCCATGTTCTGCAGCTGTGGCCACTGTCCTGAAACCAGGTCCTGTTGACCAGGTCCTGTCGCTGAAAATCGGAGGGCACTGGAGTGGCCTTTTACATTCAGGGATTGAGCTGAACTCACTTTGGGGGAGGCCAGGCAAGGGGGACAGGTGTCACAAATGGAAGGATGGAGAATGGAGAGGTGGACTCCCTGCTCGGTCTCTCCCAGGATGGGGTCAGGCAGATAAAGGCCGGCCAGTCCTCCCACAATTGGGTGAGATAGCGTCCTCTGTGTCCACCTCTCACCCCGTGGGCCCAGCCACTCCCCTCAGCTCTGGGCAGCCCTCTGCGTTCCATGATAGTACACTCTGCCCTCACATGCTGCTCACCCTAAATGAGAAGGAAGAGAGCAGATGGCCCACAGACAACTACACAGAAAGGTAGGCATCATGGCTGGTGAACATAGTAGTGGGGGCGGGAGCCTCTCCTGCCTCCGTGGCAGTGCTAAGGAGCAGCAAGCTGACTGGTAAGGAGCAGTGAGCAGGCGGCTGGTAAGGAGCGAGGGGTCCCGGACTGTGAGAGGGATTTTCAACTGTTGGCTTAGGTCCATTCCCCAAACTTGCAGGTGGACATCCCCTGAGGGGTCTTGGACGGTGAGAAGGTGCAGGCTGGGCTGACAGAACCCCTCCAGTGCACGAATTCATGCATGAGGCCTCTAGTATTAGATAATGTTTTATCTGTGGTGTTGAGTCTTGGGGGATGAATAAAAATAATTTGGGTAAAGGACTAGGGGAGAGTAGGGAGCACTTTCTAGGCAGAGGGATTCCTCTCTGACCCATGAGAACCATTGGGACATTTGAAGGAAAGACCCCAGACTATGCCACTTAAAAGTTGTGCCTGTGATTATTTGGGGAGGTATAGATCTCTCTACAATGCGGGAAATGATGGAAGTAATAAGTATTTCCCCAAGAATACTGGTGAACCTACAGAGTGAATGTTTAGTACTTTCGTCTTAGGGTTCTATCCCATTCCCATGTCTACCCCTCTAGCTGTTCTTAGGGGGAATAAGGTCCAAGACATGGTTGTAGTGCAATTTGAGAGATAACCACTAGAGGGCGGTGCTTCCTTCTGAAGTGGTTCACATTTGTATTCTAGTTGTGGTTTGAAGGTAAATGCAGCCACAAAACAGACTGTCCTGCAGAAAGTAGTTCTTATTTATGTGTGAAGAGTCTCTACAAGATTCTGCTGGAGACTAGCCCTATTGTATTTGGTGGATTCTAGGGAGCAAGGATAATTTCTTCTGTTAACATGCTTTCTGCCACCTATTCAGTTCTTGTGATCATCTTAACGTTCAGTAAGTAGCATTTTATCCTAAATGTTAATGACTTTCATTTTTCCAGTAATCAAGGAGAAAGCTTGTAGTTTCCTCCTCTGGCTGAAAATTCTCTTCCTATCTATTTCTAACATAACAAAATAATTATTTTTCAGGAGTGACCAATGGAGACTCAGTGACCCAGACAGAAGGCCCTGTTACCCTCACCGAGGGGGCATCTGTGATCCTGAACTGCAATTACCAGACCACTTACTCAGCTCCTTTCCTTTTTTGGTACGTCCAGTATCGCAACAAAGCTCCCTCGCTCCTCCTGAAGAGCTCAACAGAGCACCAGACGACCGAGCAGCTGGGGTTTCAGGCCACGCATGTTAAGAGCAACAACTCCTTCTACCTGGAGAAATCCTCTCTCCAATTGTCAGACTCGGCTATGTACTACTGCGCTCTGAGAGACACAGTGAGGGAGGCTGCAGGGGGAGCTGAGCACAAACCCAGAGGGGCACGGGCGGGGCAGCCCGGGGAGGGAGTGTCATATTCTCCCTCTGCACAGTATGGAGTTTATTTAGAGTTTCCTCAGGAAAATGAACCAAGCTCTGGTGATTCCTAGAAACCTAAGATGTTGGGAATTGCTCTGCAGGTAGAATAGGGGAGATGTCACTTAAGGGAAACCCAAGCGTTGATACCCAGAAGTGCTCAGCCAGCAAGGCTCCTCTCTTCTCCAGACTTCAAACTTTTCCTGGGAAACATTTCCAGAAAAACTCTATCCTGGAATTAGTCTACCACAATACTTTAACTATTTGATTATTGAAAAGCCCCAGTAATATCGTGCATTTCATGCAAACATTCACAAATCAAATGAGGGACTTTAGACTCTGGTCTTTAGTGTTCTGAATAAGTCCCTACAACTAAGATGGGCATGTCCCTCTCTGGCTCAGTCCCTGCTACAAAAAATTCAGCCCAGTTTTGTGTTAACTCTTCACTCCATACAGCTGCTGAGGAAACACTGAGTGGAAGGACTTGCCGGTCAGGTCACCAAAGGCCAACCACTCCTCTGGTCCACACTACACACCAGGTGAGAGGCATCGGGTCAGGAAAGGCTGTGTCTGGGGAGTCCTCACTCTGCATGTCCAGTCTCCAGTGCCATCACCCAGATCTTTAATTTCTGAGGACAATGTGCTTAGTAACCTGGGGTGGGGCTTTAGGTTCTAAGATAATTCATTTGAAGGAGGATAGGATTTTTGATCCACCTTACCTCTTTAAACCAAAATGTTGGTTTAAACTAAAACATTTCTGTATTATTATATAATTACCTGTAAAACAAGAAAGCTCTGTTTGCAAAGACCAGGGGCTGATGCTCTAGCCACTAAGACAAACTGGCTAATGTGGGTGCATATATATTTGTGAATAAATATTTTCACCTTTTACAGGTAGATACCCAGAGAGAGGTTACTGGATACAGAAAACAGTACGGTGGCTCCCATAGGGAAGGGGGGTGTAGTGGGGTAGTAAAGGTGTCAAATATATGGTGATGGAAGATCATTTGACTTTGGGTGGTGGACAAACAATGCAATACACAGATCATGTATCATAGAAATGTCTTTAAACCTACATAACCTTATTAGCCAATGTCACCCAATACATTTAATTTAAAAACTAAGTTAATCAATGAATTTAAAACAATTCTAATTGCAATTTAAGTTGTGATTACCTCCCAACACCTATTCCATGCCAGGTCTAGGGGTGCCCCTGATTAATCCAAGTAAATAATTTTGATCCATTAAAGATAAGTAAAGGCATATTACAAAGAATGAAATCTTACCATTTGGGAATGCACAGATGGACCTAGAGGGCATTACGCTAAGTAAAGTAAGTCAGCCAGAGAAAGACAAATGCCATATGATTTCACTCATATGTGGAATCTAAAGAACAATATAAATGAACAAACAAAATAGAAACATAGATACAGAGAACAGAATGATGATTGTCAGAGGGGAGGGCAGTGAGAGAACAAGGTGAAAAAGGTGAAAGGATTAAGAAGTACAAATTGGTAGTTGCAAAATAGTCACAGGGATGTAAAGTACAGCAGAGGGAATATAGCCAATGGTATTGTAATAACTGTGAACAGTGCTAGTTGGGTACTAGAAACATTAGGGGAGGTCACTTTATAAAGTATATGAATGTCTAACCACTGTGATGTATACCTGAAACTAATACAAAATAATATTGAATGTAAACTCTGATTGAAAAATGAAATTTTAAGTTCTTAAAAAAAAAGGCAAAATAAATATGATTTCAGGAAGGCCAAGTGAAGATCACTTGTCTGCAGCTGATGTGCAGAACAAGAGCTGCTCAAAGAAGGTCTTCATGCTAAAAGGAAATAGAATCACATGGAAACTCAGATTCACAAAAAGAGGCAAAAAATACCAGAGGATGTAGGTATCTGAGTAACATTTTTAAAGTTTTGTTGGTAAAGTTAATAACTTTATTTTAAAATGATATCTTTAATGGATCAAAATAAAAAGAGTACATTGTGGGATCATAGCATATTCATATTCAATAATAACATATTTTATTCTTAAATGAAATTAATGCTATTGAAAATATACTAAGATAAATTAAAGATGCATATTTTAATCTCAAAAGTTACTACTAAAAGCTACTATTACTAATCTCTAAGAGATTATTTTTGAGATCTAAGAGTAAGCAGAGATTTCTTTGACATGGTACAAAATATACTAATCATAAAAAAGATTGATAAGTAGGGCACAAGCAAAATTAAACATTTCTGCTCAACAAAAGACAACATTAAGAAGGTCAATAAATAATCTGAAGTCTGAAATGAATATTTCAGAAAGAGATATCTGGAAAAGGATTACTTTTACAAGCAATATATAAAGAACTCTAACATATCAATAATAAAAGAGATAAACCAATAATAAAATACTAAGTAGGATGACTAATAAGTACATAAAATATGTTCACCATTATTAGTCATCAAGGAGATGCAAATTAAATCCACATACATATGCCATCCTCCCTCCCCCACCTTTTAGAAGGGCTGGAAACAAACCTTCAGAGCATCTCAAATATTGGCAAATATATGAAGCATCTGACCTTTTGTGGGAATGTCAAATGATGCAATCACTTTGGGGATTTGCTATAGCCCGGAAAGTCTGCTTCTAGGTATTTACCAAAGAGAAGGGACACATAGATCCACAAATGACCCATACAAAAATGTTTCTAGCAGCCTTATTCATATTTTCTAGAGCCTGAAACAACCCGAAAGTCTGTCAGAAGCAGAATGTGTAAATGATTATGGTATACAAGGAATATAGCTCAGTGATAAAAGGCATGAATCACTGATTGGTACCCACAACAGAAGGTGAATCTTTAAAACCTTACATTGAGCAGTAGAAGCCAGACCCTTCCCCCAAATACTGTATGATCCTATTTATGTAAATTCAAGAGCAGAAAAACTGAACAATAATGATAGAATTCAAAGGTGGTTTCCTCTGGGAAGGAGGGTTTGACTGCAGAGAGGCATAGGGTACTTTCTGGGATTATTGAATTATAGAAATGTTTGGGGATTTTTGGTGAACATTCACAAACACTTTGAAGTGAACATAGAGAAACTATGCATTTTATAGTATGCATTATAAAGTACCATACATTTTTGAAAGTCCATTGCATTTAATTATCCTATATATTGATAATAAAGAGCTAACATGCAAATTGTTGTCATGACCTCGTGCCCTTGCACCCTTGCACCCGAGTGCTCTCACCGGGGCCAGGGGATCTGAGGCCAGGCTGGGGAACCTGAAGCCATCCCCCCTGCCTGGAGGGACTTGACAGGGACCTGAGGCAGAGCCCCCTGCCCAGCAGGGCTTGACTGGGATGAGGCTGGCTGGGTCTGGGTCTTGCGCAATTTTGAGGCATGCATGGGTGGGTGGGGACTTGACTCTGGGTCCCACGGCGCATCCCAGACTCTGATGGGAGAGAGATTTTAGTATACATTTTACTATTTTTTCCATCTCTGACACTTCTATTATAAAGGGCAAATAGCAATATTAAAATATTTTCTCTAGCCGAAACCGGTTTGGCTCAGTGATAGAGCGTTGGTCTGCAGACTGAAAGGTCCCAGGTTCGATTCCGGTCAAGGGCATGTACATTGGTTGCGGGCACATCCCCAGTAGGGGATGGGCAAGAGGCAGCTGGTCGATGTTTCTCTCTCATTGACGTTTCTAACTCTCCCTCTCTCTTCCTCTCTGTAAAAAATCAATAAAATATATATTTAAAAAAATATTTTCTCTAATTAATTCCCCTTTAATGTGCACAAATTTCATGCACAGGGCCACTAGTATTTCAATAAAAAAGGAACCAAAATGAAATAAAGTAACTTATACATAGAAACATGTGCACCTGCATAGTTATAGAGCTAGATGAATTGTCACAAACTGAAAACAACCAGGTAACCTGACATCTGACTGTACAGGTTAGATTTCTCTGCTTTGGCCTTTATGTAAACAGAATAATTTGGCATATTCTCTTGTCTCTGTTTTTTTACACACTCTTATCTTTGTGAGATTTATTCATATTATGTATAGCTATTATCTTCATATTCAGACTATATGCATGGCCTTCTATTTTCATTAATTATTTTATTTGAATATATTTAGCCTCTCAGAGCATATTAGTGTCCAGCTAGTCTTTGTCTCAGGCTATTGTCAGTTGAGAGTATGTTGTAATTTCAGCAATCTATGGCTGCCGCTCTGTAACAATTAGAAAAGTATAAACAAATTTTTGCACCATCTAGAGAAAGGACAAATGAATTTTCTTTGTGTATGTTTTATTTTATTTTGGTTCATTTTTTATTGAGTTATAATTTTTCCACAATGAAATGCAGATCTTAAATATTCAGTTCAATGTGTCTTGAAAATTATATATATCTGTGTAACAAAACATTACAAAGAACATTTTCTTATTTAAAAAAAAATATTTTTATTGATTTCAGAGAGGAAGGAAGAGGAAGTCAGAGAGAAATATCAATGATGAAAAAGAATCATCGATTGGTTGCCTCCTACAAGCCCCCCACTGAGGATTGAGCCCACAACCCAGGCATGTGTCCTTGACCAGAATTGAACCTGGGACCTTTCAGTTCACATACTGATGCTCTATCCACTGTGCCAAACTGGCTAGAGCTAAAACATTTCCTTCACTTCAGAAGTCCCCCTGTGTCCCTTTCCAATCAAATCCCTTCTACAGACAAGCACGTTCTGATACTTTTATCATTAGTTGAACAGTACTAGCATTTTATTATTTATTTATTTATTATTATTGATTTTGAGAGAGAGAGAGAGAGTTTGTTGTTCCACTTATTTATACATTCATTGATTGATTCTTATATGTGTCTTGACCAGGGATCGAACCCAAACCTTCGCATATCAGGATGATGCTCTAACCAACTGAGCTACCCAGCCAGGGCCCATCCTGGGCTTTAACAAACTTTTAATTTTTCATAATGCGTCATGGGCGTAAGATGTCACTAAATTTTATACAGCAGCTTATAAATGCCAAGCAAATCAGGCACCAAATGCCACGCTGCTGAAACGGAAAGCTATTGAGTTGCTTCTCCTCGGGAAGGCCTTGGAGCCATAGCTGCTGCTGCAGTGGGATGAAGTCATATTTGCAATTTCTGGATGGCTACATTTTTTATATAAGAAAATAAGAACGCATGGTCTGGCGGGTTTGACTGCACTCATTTTGATGTAGTGTGCAATATTGGAAAGCAAGATTTTTCTATCAGACTTACTAGTGGTGGCTGTTAGCCACGTGGGGCTTGACAATCAGGGAACTTGCTGTGATAGCATTAAGCAGACAGGGAACCTTATCCGGTGGAATTTCCCCAGACACCAGTGCCTTAAAGTACAGGGAGAAAAGTTATGGTGACTGGGAGTAAGGTTTTGTCTTCCTGTATGGAGGAAAAGTCTGTGAGCATATTTTATTGTAGAGTTGGCTGGAGACAAAAAACAAACAAACAAACAAACAAAAACAAAAACAAAAAAGAATAAACCACACCATACTAAAAGATGGATGACTATTTGCTCTCAAAAGCCCCCATAATAGTAATAAATTGTATTTCTTATAAAACTTACAAGTAATCTTAGATGCATTGTCTGAATATGGGAAATGGTTGCATCATTAATATCCTACAATTCAATTTAACTCATACATATGTTCATATGTAATTGTTAATGAATTACAAAAAGACTAAATAGGGCCAAAACCAGTTTGGCTCAGTGGATAGAGAGTGGGTCTGCGGACTGAAAGGTCCCAGGTTCGATTCGGTCAAGGGCATGTCATTGGTTGCAGGCACATCCCCGGTAGAGGGTGTGCAGGAGGCAGTTGGTAGGGGGTGTGCAGGAGGCAGTTGGTCGATGATTCTCTCTCATAGAAGTTTCTAACTCTCTATCCCTCTCCCTTCCTCTCCATGAAAAATCAAATTTTATTTTGATCAGCTGCCTCTTGCACACCCCCAACTGGGGATGTGCCCACAACCAAGGTACATGCCCTTGACCGGAATCGAACCTGGGACTTTTCAGTCCGCAGGCCAATGCTCTATCCACTGAGCCAAACCAGTTTCGGCTAAAATATATTTAAAAAAAAAAAAAAAAAAAAAAAAAAGACTAAATAGGTAGGTTAGAATCTCCAACCCATGGCATCACACAGACAAACTGGTATCAGCAAATTACACTATCCTACTGCTCAGTGACTGTGCACATGCCCTGTGGGGCACAGGCTAGGCATTTGGACTTGACCTTGAGATAGAACACAGCACATTTCACTTAGAGGAAGAACTTCCAACACGCTGCTCCCAACTGGCTGAGGGCAGTCACAGTCTCCATCTGCCTTGGTAAGGCTGGCAACAATGGCCACAAACACAGACTCAGGCTTCTCTCAGCTCCCAAGTCTGTGGGTAGAAGCAGGTTATTATTGTCTTGGGGGGAGGGCACTAAGGAGAGTAGAGTAATGGGCAGGGGAATCAGAACTCTCAGACCTACATCAGTTTCTTGTAAGACTATGGGACTACCAGGAGAATCAGCTTCATTCTCCATTCTCCCTCCCTCCCTCCCTCCCTCCCTCCCTCTTCCTCTTCCTCTTCCTCTCCCTCTCCCTCTCCCTCTCCCTCTCCCTCTCCCTCTCCCTCTCCCTCTCCCTCTCCCTCTCCCTCTCCCTCTCCCTCTCCCTCTCCCTCTCCCTCTCCCTCTTCCTCTCCATCTCCCTATCTCTCTCTCTCTCTCTCCCTCTCTCTCTCGTGATCCAACATGACCCAGAAAGTAGCACAAGACCAGACTGCAACTTTTATGCTGGATAAAGAGACTGTGACCTTGAATCCTGTGTATGAAGCTAGTAGTTATAGTTGTTATTTATTCTTGTACAAACAAACACCAAGTGCGGAAATGATTTTCCTTATTGATCAGGAGTCTTACAATGAGCAAAAAGCAACAGAGGGTTGATATTTTTTGAACTGCCAGAACCAGCCAGTTCCATTAGCCTCACAGCTCGAGGGCTCAATAGTGTATTTTTGTGCTTTAAGAGATGCTGCAATGATGCGGGCACCTGTGGGAGCCCCAGGCAAACCTCAGATCACAGCGTGAGACATCTTCCAGCTATGAACACCTGGGCAAGAGTCTCAATTTGGACAGGAAGAGGCGGAGATGTGTGGGCAGATGAGGGGGGTTAGAAGCAGAAACCTTACTCTAAGATAAATGCAATCTCCCTGGCTCAGAGAACATGCCTAAAAGCACCATTCATCAAAAGCACCCTTATCTTTAATTCTTTATTTTGAAGAAGATCATTTGGCAAAATATTTAAAAAACAAACAAACACCTAATTAACAATACCTAAATGGCTTCCCTGTTTGAACCAGTACTGTAAAAAGTATATGCTTGTCACACTGTATCCCAGGTCTGTCCTGTTGTTGAAAAGGGGAGTCCAGGATTGGGAGAATTTAGTACTGAAGCTGTGTTCTTTGTTGTTTGTTCTTTTGCTCTTCAGAAGCCTCCCTTATGTCCCCTTCTGTTTACTACCTGCTCTTCCGGAGAAACCACAATCCAAAAACTAGATTAGTTTGACCTGTTTTTGAACCTTATATAAATAGAATAATATAATTTGATTTTTTTCTCTTTGGTTCCTTTTCTTAATGTTATATTTCTGAGATTCATCCATGTTGTGTACAATTTACTTTTATTTTCATTGCTATTTAATGGTTACTTGGATTTTTCTAGACTTCAGCCATTATCAACAATGTTGTTATGAATATTCTTATACATATTCTTTGGTGAACATGTTTATACACTGCTATCAGGCATATAGGTTAGAATTGCTAAGTCAAAGAGTTTACATATATCTGGCTTTTCTTCCTCTATTAGGTAAGCCCTCAATAAGAGTACTAATGACCTCTATTGTAAATCAACAAAAATTTTTACTTCTTATCATAGTTAACTTCTTAGAAGCTTTTGACACATGAATTATGACCACTTATTCTTAAAACTCTCATTTCCCCAGGCTTCAATGACAAACCACTCTCTGAAGGTTTTACCTACTTGTTGGTCTTTCTCTTTGACTACTGCACAAACTCTCATCTACTTTCCAATCACTAACTGTTGGAAGTCTGTAAGGTTTAGCTTAGGCCATATTCTCTCCTTAGGTTATATTCTCTCTCTCTCCCTCTCTCTCTCTCTCTCTCTCTCTCTCTCTCTCTCTCTCTCTCTCTCTCTCTCTCTCTCTCTTCCTTTCTTCCTTCCACCATCCCTCCCTCTGACATTTTAGTCATACCTATTTGATTCACATATTTACATCTCTGCACCAGGCCTCACCATTTACTTTCTCTTGTCTTTCATTCAAAGAAAGTCACCTCTCTGTCAAGTATAATGCATATAAATAATAGGAAAATCATCCAGAAACCTAGTAAAGTGAGATAAATTGTCATTGCAACCAGGTGGAACCCTTGAAATCCTTCAGACCATAGGGTACTTATTTCAACCTGTCTTAGCAATCTCTTGAATCTCCCCTAACTTGGCTTGAGGAAGACTAGAAATGCCAATTCCTCCCTATGCTTTAGTGAATTCTGTTTTCTCATATAGCTTTATTGTGGACAATAGGCTAAGGAAATTTTTTAAAATGGAGTTCATATATGTCTTACAAGAATCCACAAGCATATATTGTGTTCTCTCTTTATGTGGTCTCATATATAGAGGACTCTCCAAAGTCCAAGAAAAAGGGAACTGTTTCAATTATGTAGTATACTTTTATATATCTATGTTTATATTTATACTCATGTTTAAATTTTTTTAAATTGCTGTTATGCCTATATCTGTGAGCTTCATAAAGTCAGGACACATGTATATATTGTGCATTTCACAGTACTTAACACATAGTAGTTGCACATTAAATATTTGTTGATTGAAGAAGAATAAACTAATTGATAGTATCAACAGATATAAGGCTTCTATCCTTTGGATGCTGTTAGAGAAGTATGGATCAATTATTTCTTGTTTTTGTCTTCTATCCTTTGGATGCTGTTAGAGAAGTATGGATAAATTATTTCTTGTTTTCATCACCATGAAAACATTCCTTTTATTTGCACATGCCATAAATTCACTTTCTATTTTTGCATATTTTTCTTACTAGGCACAATTTTCAGCTTTGGAGACACAAGTCCTATGAAATTAAGAGTGGTAAGGGGTGAGGCTCAAAGCTAAAAGAATATCATAGGTAACTCAGTTCTGTATCCCCATACTTTTCCTTTGCATCCTAATTTTCTGGGGCACAAATGGAATGATCTTTGTATGGTACGTGTTCTTCAGATACTATCTAATGCTCTTGTATACAATTGAGGTCAACTTTTCTGTTGCCATTTGTCTTCATCATTGCCATGACTTGCTCTGCTTCTTTGTATATATTTTTTTTCTTTCAGGTCTAGTGACCTTGCTGTTGATTTACTTAGATTTGGGGTAGATAGTCCTACCATTGGGAGTCCTAGTCCAATACTTAAGAAAAATGAATCTGTTTTTCTAATTTACTAACTTTGGTTCCAAGGGTTGAAACTGTCTCAATTGAGGACCTTTTAAAGCTCCTCAATTATTAACCCTTAAGAAAACTTTTAGAAAGTATTATCTTAAGAAAACTTTTAGAAAGTATTATCTTGTATAGCTATGGTGGCTCAGTAGATGAGCTTCAACCCAGGAACCAAGAGATCATAGTTTGATTTCTGTGGCCCCAGTTGTGAGCTCAATCCCCAAAAGGGGGTGTGCAGGAGGCAGCCAATCGATGGTTCTCTCTCATCATTGATGTTTCTATCTTTCTATCCATTTCCCTTCATCTCTCCAAAAATAAATAAAAACATATTTAAAAAATAAAGTCTTGTTCTGAATTGTAATGTTGGTCTTTTCAAAATCCTCCTTATGAAAGCAAAATCAGGACTCTGCCCCCAGGACAGTAGGAAGAAGCATTTCCATGTTCTGCAGGACCTGGGCTAAAACTTCATGAAAAAAGTAGGTGAAAAGATGTAATTTTAGCAAAAAATAATAATAAAAAGGATTTTTCATTCGTGGGACAATTTGTGGAGGATATTCTTTTCTTCAGGGGACAGTTACTCAATTACCAAGAAAGAAGACACAGAAGGAGAATTTCGCTTATAGTTCAGTGTGTTGACCTAAAGATGGATGTACATTTTCCTCAGAGAATTTTAAAGTTTAAAAGAATGTGAATGTTCAGAAGGATTACAGTTACCTTGATTGTAAGATAGAAATAACCATTTTTCCAAATCCAACCTAAAAAACATTGCCCTGTGATTCATGATAGGTGATTTCAGAGGCTGATGAGTTGAGAATGGTTTGGTTTGGGTACTACATTTTAAAATTTACTTTTTAGATGAAGAAATCATCCTACCTAATAAAAAGATAATATGCAAATTGCTGCATCTTTGCTACGCCCAAGCCACGCCCATCAGCCAATCAGGGTGAGCATGCAAATTAAACAAACCAAGATGGCGATTAATTTGCATATCAAGACAGGGTAGAAAAAAGCCAAGCGCTGCAGAGAAGCTGCAGAGAAACAAGTGGGGCAGGGGAGAAGGAAGGGAAGCAGGTAAACTGGGGAGAAGGAAGGGAAGCAGGTGAGGTGGGGAAGAGCACAGCAGAAAGTGCTATTGCAGGAATCTTCCTGCAATGGGCTACTAGTAGTAAGTATAAAAAGGGAAATTTGCAGGCTCAAGGTATAAAAGGTTTTTCACTCCTCTCTGAGAAGCTCTCAGCCTACATTTTAGTTATGCTGCTTTAAGCTGGTTACTTGATCACAGCAAATAGGTAAAACCTAAAACAAAGGCAAGGACACATTCATCTTTTAAAAAAATAAAAGTTACAAAAATTAACTCAAAATGGGTAATGGGCTTGAATGTAAAACATAAAACTATGAAACTTTCAGAAAAAAAAAATAGGAGAAAATCTTCTAGACCTAAGGCTAGGTGAGGAGTTCTTAGATTTGACACCAAAAGTGCCACACATACACACTCACACATTGGACTTTATCCAAATTAAAAATATGTCTGTAAAAGACCCTGTTATAAAAATGAATAAACTCGAGAATTGGAGTAAATGTCTACAAACCATATGTCTAACACAAGATCTGTATTTAGAATATATAAAGAAGTCTCCAAACTCAACAGTAAAAACAAACAAACAAAAGAACCCCGTAAAAAAAACAAAAAACAAACAATTAGAAAATAGGCAAAATATTTGCATACATATTTACCAAAGAGGGTAGGTATACAGACTTCAGTAAGCAAAGGAAAAGACATGCAACATTATTAGTCATCAAAGAAATTAAAATTTAAGCCATATTGAGATTTAATTATACCTGGCTAAAATTAAAAATAGTGAAAACACCAAATGCTGGAAAACATGTGGAGAAATAGGATTACTCATGATTTGCTGGTGGGATATAAAATGGCACGGGTATTCTGGAAAATAGTTTGGCAGTTTCTTATAAAACTAAACATACCTTACTATGTGATCCAGTAATTGCACACTTGGGCACTTATACTAGAGAAATGGAAACTGATGGTCACACAAAAACCCATACATAAATATTCATCACAGCTTCATTTCTAGCAATCAAAATCTGGGGGAAATGTCCTTCAATTGGTGACTGGGTGAGCAAACTGTGGCGCATCCATACTATGGAATATTAGTCAGAAAGATAAGGGAACAAACAGGTTGGATACACACAATAACTTGGGTAGATCTCATACTTTTATTACCTACACTGAGGGGGGAAAAAAGCAGTCTCAAAAAGTTACTGCTACATAATTTAATTTATATACTATTATTGAAATAACACAATTGTAAATATGAAGAACAGATTAGTGATTGCCAGTGGTTAATGATGGGGAGAGGGGACGAGTGCAGATACAAACAGGTATAATGAGGAAGCCTTAGGGTAATGAAACAGTTGTGTATCTTGATTGTGGCAGTGAATCCGTACATAGGATGCAAATAAATACACGAATCTGTACCTATGTAAAATTGCATAGAACTACACATACACACACATGCACACACACACACACACACACACACACACACACACGTGCATGTAAAAGTGTGGAAATTTAAATAATTTCTGTGGATGTAGCAACATTAATTTCTTGGTTGAAACAGACAGGAGGAGATGGGGTGAAGAGTACTTGTGACCTTCCTGTACATTTTTGGAACTTCCATGAATCTATAATTAACTCAAATTTAAAAAATGTTTTTAAAAATTAAACACAATTTTTGTAAAGCTCACAGCTGTGAATCATCTCCTTTGGCTCTGTTACACATCAGAATGCTACACATTCTGCCCCTTGGTCTTTAGTTCCTATCCTGAAAGAGCTCTGGCACTAATCTTGCAGTTATCTCTCTCATCTTCTATCTGAGATCCTCATATTTGGAAACAGAGAAAAACTGCCCTTAAAATATGATTTGTCAGCGTCAGAGTTTGCGAAGGGTGGCTAGAATAAATCAAATCAATGATAAATTGTATACAAGCCAGTATCATAAATTTCACTGAAAAATAATTCAGTCCGCAAAGAAAAAGCCAAACAACAACAAACATTGTTCATACTGTCAGTGCATGAATTATGTGTGGCTTATTTTTTCTTGCTCAAAGTGGGAGAAGGGATGGAGTGACATCAAGGTAGTGTATCTGTGAGTTGATGCTCTTTTTCTGGGTTGTAGCTAATGGAGCAGAGTGTGGTATTATGACAAGTTCAAAGGGAATTTATATGAAGGGTGACTAATTCAATAAGATAAACATATGTTCAATGACAAAATCCAATAACGTGTCATAGAACCAAATAAACTAGGCAACTAGTTCTGCCATACATGTCTTAGCCTAATGTATAACTTAAGTTGTGTATGTTAAGAAACAGCTTGGAACTTAAGTCAGGATATTATTGAGGTTAATTTTCATAAGGCAACTATTCTCTAAATTCAGTAGCTCTTGTTTGTAAGTAATGTGATATTGGCTAAATATGATTACTTTGAAATTTTTACATATTTGTTTAAAACTAGACATGCTGATTCTAAAGTTCAAGTGATAACTAAATATGCAGAAAATCAGAAACAGTTTTAAAGCAGAAGAATAATGGAGGTGGAGTAGAGAGAAGCTGTATCACACATTAAATAGTATAAAGCTTGAATAATTAAAAATAATTTGTACTAGCAAATGCATAACTAAACAGATTGATAAAAGAGAAGAGAGAATAAAGAAATAGAAACGAAGTACTGTAGGAAACTCTTATACTACAAAGCTAGTGCTAATTGGGGGGAAATAATAGATTATAGCAAATAATGTTGGGGCAATTGATGAGCCACTTATAAAAACATCAAATGCCTACTTTACATTTTAGATCAAAATAATTCCAAATCCCAGACTTGAAGTGTTAAATTTTAAACAAAATAAAAATTTTCAGGATTAAAAAAATAGTGTTGGAGTGAGTCAAGACAAGGTTCAAACTTCAGATCAGAATAAGGAGAATGCATTTGAATAAAACAATATGTATATGAAGCAAACATTTCAACATGGCAAAATACCAACGAACAGCCAAAATCAAATGAAAAATTGAATAAAAAAGATGCAAAAGTAGAGAAAATATAACTTTAATGTGTTAAGAACTTTTGTAAACAAGATTAACTCTCTAAAAGAATATTGCATCAATAACATAATCGCTATTATAAATCATGTTTTCTCTACTCTAGCCATTTCTTTATTTTATCTTAGAATCTAGCTAATCTATTTATTTGCTGTCTAATTTCTGTCTAAACACATATTTCAAACGATACAGCAATTCTATAAGATGTGTACTATTTTCTCTCAATTACTCAGCTGAGGAAACTAAGTCACAGGGAGTCCCTGAGCAACTGGTTCAGAATCTCATAGCAAATAAGCCATAGAGCTATAGTGTTGACTCCAAAACTAACAAACAAAATTTTGAATAGACTTTTCAAAGAAAAGCATGCAAATAGATTTAAAAATTATTTTTAGCCCAATCAGTGTGGCTCACTGGTAGAGCATCAACCTATGAAACAGGAGGTCATGGTTCAAAACCAGGTCAGGGCACATGCCCAGGATGTGGGCTCAATCCCCAGTACCAGGCATGCAGGAGGCAGCCAATCAATGATTCTCTCTCATCATTGATGTTTCTCTCTCTCCCTCTCCCTTCCTATCTGAAATCAATAAAAAATATTTTTTAAAATAATTTTAAAATCCCAGCTTCACCAATAACAGATTTTAAAATGGTAGTCTGAATTAGCATTTTTCATCCACTAAATTAAGAAATATAAAAAAGTTTGATTATATTATTTGGTGGCAAATGAGTGGAGAAACAGACACTCTGACACAATATAAATTGCTATTATTTCTTTAGGGGCATTTGGCTATACTTATTAAATGAAAAATGTATGTATTCTTTGTCATAGTTTTTATATTTTCAAAAATTTTATATTCATGTTGGTAAAAATATTTGTATGAAGGTATTTATTTTAACACTAGAGGCTTGGTGCACAAAATTCGTGCAGGTGAGGGGGTGTCCCTCAGTCCAGCCTGCAATCCAGTCTGCACCCTCTCCAATCTGGGACCCCTCCAGGAATGTCCAACTGCCTGTTTAGACCTGATCCCACAGACAGTCTAAACTGGCAGTTGAACATCCCTCTCACAATCCAGGACTGCTGGCTCGCAACTGCTCGCCTGCCTGCCTTCCTAATAGGTCCTAAGTGCTTCTGCCTTCCAGCCTGATCACCCCCTAACTACTCCCCTGCCAGCCTGATTGATACCTAACTACTCCCCTGACAGCCTGTTTGCCCCTAACTGCCATCCTCTGCAGACCTGGTCACCCCTAATTGCTCTCCCCTGCATGTCTGGTCCCCCCCAACTGCCCTCCCTTGCAGACTAGGTTCCTCCCAACTGCCCTCCCCTGATAGCCATCTTGTGGTGGCCATCTTGTGTCCACATTGGGGCAGGTTCTATGACCACATGGGGACAGCCATCTGGTGTGTTGGAGTGATGGTAAATCTGCATATTGCTCTTTTATTAGATAGGATAGAGGCCTGGTGCACGGGTGGGGGCCAGCTGGTTTGCCCTGAAGGGTGTCCTGGATCAGGGTGGGGGTTTCCTTGGGGCGTGGGGAGGCCTGGGCAAGGGGCCTGTGATGGTTTTCAGGCCAGCCATGCCCCCTTGCAACCCAAGCAGAGGCCCTGGTATCTGGGGTTTATTTATCTTCTACAATTGAAACTTTGTAGTCTGAAGCAGAGCCAAGCCTTCTGCTTGCTCCGTGGTGGCAGCTATTTATGTTTGGATATATGTATCTTCTATAATTGAAACTTTGTAGCCTTGAGTGGAGGCCTAGATTGGCAAAGGCAGGTGGAAAGCTTGGATTCCTCCATTGCCAGGTAAACCCAAGCATCCCTCCTGCTCTCTGTGGCTGTAGCCAGCTTAATTGAGTTTATTTGCATATTTGCTCCTTGATTGGCTTGTGGACATGGCTTGTGGTACAGCAGAGTGATGGTTAATTTGAATATTACTGTTTTATTAGATAGGATAACATGTGGTAGTAGAAATTCAGAAATAATCTAAATTTGAAAAAATGTAAAAATACTTAAGGAAAATTTGGTATATCCATATAATGGTATGCTAGGTGGCCATTTTACATGGGGGGAAAAGCAAATCACAGAATGGAAAATATAGATTTGCTTGATAATGAGTGTGTGTGTTAGATTACTTGGCTCTGTGCATGAACTGTGGCACTAAAGGATAAATGAGGAAGGAAGACTTCTGCACGTTATTTATAGTATGTAAAGTGTTTATAATTTGCGTGGATAATAATCACCCCTCCCCGCAAACTGCTAACCCCCACAGTGACTTTCTGATCTCTCTGATGTCTAGAAATGGAGTTCTTTTCCCTCTGGGTGCTATTCTCTCCCTGCCTCCTAAGACCTGTCAAGTCTGTGACTCAGTTTTGGCCACTCTTGGTCCCTGTAACCAGGCATAAAATTACTTGAAGAAATGGATTTCTTAACTTATGTTCCCAATTCTCTGTCAAAGAGGTTTCTCAACATATCCATAACCCAGTTAAGTCCCCCATTTTCAGTATGCTAATCCTTTTTAGATTTCACCTGCTGAAATTCTTGTGTATTATAAAGAGAAGCAATAATCAATTACATCTACACTTTTATGACTTTTATAACATCTGGTAGTAGTTACATTTTAAAAGCTATATAGCGAACAATGAGGCAATTAAAAGTGCAAGTAAGAGAAGGCTTTTCTGGTTACTCTTCATACCTCATCTATATCACCAAATACCCAAATGTCCTTCCCTCAATCTTTCTTTGTAGCTGGGATGAAGTGGGTACCATGCAATTGTGTTTATGACCACAAGGTGGCAGTGGTTTCATTCCTCTGATTCCAGGAATGTCTTGCATGTCAAACGCATGACAGCTACTAGATTTGCTTTTGATTGGCTCAGCCACCAACAGAAAGGCTTTCTTGGGCATGGGAAAATAAGAGCTAAGACACAGAAACAGTTCTTCAGAGAAGAGACGTTTTGGAATCGTTACAAGCCGCATCAAGACAGATATCAGATGGAGAACATGCTGGAGTGTGCAATCATAGTCTTGTGGCTTCAGCTTGGCTGTAAGTTAGAGGTTCAGAGATGAGAACCATAAGGTCCATTTATCCGAGGCTGGGAAGATGAGATAAGGGCTTAGTTTTGGCTCATCCCAGGTTTCTCATTGGGATTTTTCAAAGCTGCTGAACTTAAAGCTGTGTCTCATTTCTGTTTTTTGTTTTCCTGAACAGGGCTGAGTGGAGAAGACCAGGTGGAGCAGAGTCCTCAGACCCTGAGGGTCCAGGAGGGAGACAGTGTCAGTCTCACCTGCAGTTACAAAGTCAGCAATTTTAGGGGGCTCCACTGGTACCGGCAGGATCCTGGGAAAGGCCCCAAACACCTCTTCCTCCTGTATTCAGTTGGGAAGGGAGATCAGAAGGGAAGACTAAGCGTCTCACTATCACAGAAGGAAAGTTCTCTGAAGATCACAGCCCCTAAAGCTGAAGACTCAGCCACCTACCTCTGCGCTGTGGAGCCACAGTGCTTCCTGGGCACCTGCAGCCTGCACCTAAACCCTGCAGCGGGGCCCTGGCATAAGGGATCTCGGTTGTTTTCCTCCTCGATGAGGTATTTACTTAGCACCCAGAACCGCTTTCCAAGTGGTCCTGTGGAGAATAAAGTCTTGTGACATGGCCAGGTGGCAGAGAGTTCTGTTCATTCTGCCCAGGCATCCTGGGCCCCTCTGTGTGCCCATGGGTCAGTCTGCTTTTCATAGAGGCCCAGAGCGTCCTTCACAGGACGGAGATGGCATAGCTGTGATATGGACAGTCTTGGTTTCTCGACTTGGGCCACTTGAAAAGAAACTTCACAGGAATACACATTTCCCTGAAATTTCTTTTTTTTTATTATTACTTTATAATAATCTGATCACATGTCTATCAATAAGTGAATGCTTCCTATTTTAATATCATCTTCTCGAGGCTCCTATATCCACAAGCCACATTTCTGCATTTCACTTCTCCTTAATAATCAGAGTAGATCAAAGATATGAGAACTTATAATGCATCGTTCTATACAGCTCCAGTCACATGAAGCTCAAGAACTGATGATAGAAGTCAGAATAGTGGTCCCTTTGAGTGGAGAATTGGGAGAAAGAGCTACTGAATGGGAAGGGACATGTGGAAATCTTTTGGAGAAACAGAAATATTCAACGTATAGATCTGCGTGGCATTACATAGACAGAAACAAATGTAAATTTTTATTTATTTGTAGGCTTGTACATTTTGTGCACTTTATTTTATGCATTGTACTTTGATTACAGAGAGAGAGAGAGAGAGAAAGAGAGAGAGAGAGAGAGAGAGAGAGAGAGAGAGAGAGAGAGAGAGAATGCTTGTACCGTACTGTCTGCACCGTACTGTCTCCATTTTCTCAACTCCCATTCCTCATCCATTTGAACCTGGCCTGTGTTGGCATCACTTCAGATGCTCTCACTTTAATACCAATGTCAGTGATGTCACCTGAGAATTAAGGAGGAGGCGAGACTGGAGTGTGTCTCCTCCTCCTTAATTCTCAGGTGACAGCACTGACATTTATCTCATTATTTTAAAGTGCTATTTATTTTCTTTTTATTCTCTCTCTCTTTTCTTAACTTTAATCACTTTATTTATTATTTTTTAATTTTTTAATTTTTTGTTTTGTTGTTTTTCTTTTTTAATTTCTTTATTGATTATTTTTATTTTTGATTAAGGTATTACATATGTGTCTTTATCTCCCCATTCTTTCCACCCCCCAATCATACCCTCACCTTCACTCCCTGTTGTCTGCATCCTTTGGTTATGCTTATATGCATGCATACAAGTCCTTTGGTTGATCTCTCCCCCTCACCCCTATTTTCCCCTGCCTTCCCCCTGAGGTTCAAGCACCTGATCGACGCTTCTCTGTCTCTGGATCTGTTTTTGTTCATCAATTTATGTTGTTTATTATAATCCACAAATGAATGACATCATGTGATATTTATTTTTCTCTGACGGACTTACTGCTCTCCGGCTCCATTCATGCTGTGGCAAATGGTAGTTCTTTCCTTTCTTCTTCTTCTTCTTCTTCTTCTTCTTCTTCTTCTTCTTCTTCTTCTTCTTCTTCTTCTTCTTCTTCTTCTTCTCCTTCTCTCTCTCTCTCTCTCTCTCTCTCTCTCTCTCTCTCTCTCTCTCTCTCTCTCTCTCTGTAATCAAAGTACAATGCATAAAATAAAGTGCACAAAATGTACAAGCCTACAAATAAATAAAAATTTACATTTGTTTCTGTCTATGTAATGCCATGCAGATCTATATGTTGAATATTTCTGTTTCTCCAAAAGATTTCCACATGTCCCTTCCCATTCAGTAGCTCTTTCTCCCAATTCTCCACTCAAAGGGACCACTATTCTGACTTCTATCATCAGTTCTTGAGCTTCATGTGACTGGAGCTGTATAGAAAGATGCATTATAAGTTCTCATATCTGGCTACCTTAGCTGAACACCTTCTTCCCCCCTCCTCTATTCCCCCATTGACCTCCACCCTCCATCTGCCCCTCCCAGGCTTCACCACAATATTGTCTTTGTCCATGGCCTATACACATAGGCATATACTGTAAGTTCCTCGGTTGATCTCTCCCCCTAAAGATGAAAGTTTTAAACAAGAATGCACTGAGATTTACTTAACAACTGACAGTGGCCCAGGGGTCTTATGGTTTTCTTTTGAAGATGTCTTTAAGCGGAAACGGCTCAGCATCCCTCCACAGGACTTCATCAATACTTAAAGCCTCTTTGCTTTTCTTTGATACTCCTTTTTTCTTTGATATTTTTTCCCTCCACCTTGTTCCACTTAGAAATGTTTTGGCTTTCTTTTTCCACACCCCCCCCCCCCTCAGGTAGGCAAACTTGTATTATTTTATTGTATTACCTCCAAAATCTATAGTTTATGCCAGATCATTTCATTTGCTTATACAATTAAAATTTTGGAAGTAAAAGTAAAAAGGACACCTTTATTTTTTCTTTTCCAGTTGTACATCCTTTCCTTGAGCTGCCTGAAGGAAGGAAAGATCATTTGGTTTTAAAAAATCAAAAGAAGCAAAACTCTGTCAATATTGGGAAAAAAAATGTACTCGCTGCAATCATTCTGACCAAAATTCCTTTTTCTTTCTGTTACATTATAAGCACACATAAGCTATTCTTATCCATATCTATAAAGTGATGTTACCTGTCCAGGTTGCTGGACTTGCCCGGGATCTGAATGAAGGCATTTATGTGTTTAGTCACAAGAGGGAGCTGCTATATCTGTCCATAGCATCCCTAGTCAGTGGGGGAAAGAGTGGTTGGCTCACATTCAATCTTGAAATTATGCAGAAATGGTGACAAATGCAAATGATACATTCCATTATCTTTGCTATAAGCAGAACAGTCTGTGCACAGCTTCCAACATTCAATGATTCTTGGCCTTGTCCCAACACATTATGAAAAGTCTTCTTTCCACTCAAAATAAGATGGCACAGGAGGAAGACAGGAAGTGCCTATGCAGCTTTTAAGGTTAATTTATTTTTGTCAGTTTTTTTGTAGTAATGGAGAAAAGTAGACTTTTTTTTTTTGTTAAGAAGGAAATTACTTTACTCAATCTATTTCAGTTCTCTTAATTGAGAGGAGGTAATAAGAAAATGTTTTTAAGGCTACTCCCTCTTTTTTTTTTTTTTTTAAATCCTCACCTGAGGATATTTTCCCATTGATTTTTAGAGAGAGAGGTAGAGAGAAGGAAAGACAGAGAGAAATGTGAATGTAAGAAAAACACATCGATTGGTTGCCTCCTGCATGTACCTGACCAGTGTCCAGGCTGGGGAGGAGCCTGCAACCTAGGTGCATGTCCTTGACCGGAATCGAACCTGGGATCCTTTGAACCATAGGTCAATGCTCCATCCACTGAGCTAAGCCAGCTAGGGCAGCTACTCCTTCCTTTTTTTCAGTGTGTTTCTTTTCCTCCCTCCTTTCTCTTCCACTCTGTGTGTGAGACCTCTAGGCTCACATGGAGAATGCAGAAAGGTGGGCTACAAACAGGGTTTGTGGAGTAAAAGGATGAGCGCCATTTCAGGTCTCTGGTTTCTTTATACTGATAATGACCGGAGTCAACTAATGCCTTCCTGGAATCACATGATCCCCAGAGGCATTTTAGGGTAACAGAGAATTCCCAATTGGCTTTCATTAGACTCTGACCTTAACCTTCCCAGTCACTTTCCGTACATCACCCCCTCCATCTGAGTTTCATTTGCTCTTTCTTGTCATTTAGATGGGCTTTCTCCATTTTCTCAGGACTCTAAGAGACTTGGTGGTTTTCCTGGATGTAAAGAAAATGTTGTTGAGCTCCATGGAGCATCAGATCACCAATAACATATAGTCTTTCTCTTGGGCCATGAAAAAGCAATAAGAAAAGGATTCTGGATGGATGCTGTCCTTATTTTCCTCTTTCAGACTCATCCTCTTAGAGTTTAAAACTAGTCAATTCTCTCAAGGAACCCTGGGATTGAGAGTGGATGCCTGTTTTTTTGTTTATTTGTTTGTTTTTTTATCAGGGACATGACTAAACCTGGGGAGTTGTATCCACTAAGGAGCTACCATCTCACTGGCTGACTCTAGGTCTCAGGACTCCTCAGCCTGACAGCTGCCAGGTGAGGGGAGGCGCTGGCAGCGATGCAGCTGATATATCTGTTCTGTTACCTCCCCCAGCCCAGATTCAGACACAGAAGCTGTGCTATGTGCCCTGAGTGCTAGTGTCTGGTTGAAATATGAGGCAGATGATGGAGGTGTCTGTGCTTCTGGCTCTGGGTGGGCCAGGAGCCTAAGAAAAGGATGGTGTTTGAAACTAAGGAATCAGCAGACAGCCCTGCTATCTCTACTTGCCTCACTGCTCTTCCTCCAAGATACTTACAGCAAGAGTTCAGATCATAGCTGAATACTTTTTGGAGAAGTTATATTCCGAGTGTGAGGGCAGTATCCAGTATATTAGTCTGCTGGGAATGTCATGAGAAGTACCAGAGATTAGCTTACTAGCAATATAAGTTGATTGCCTCACAGATATGCAGGCTAAAAGTCTGAAATCAAGGTGTTGGTAGGGTTGCTTCCTTCTGAGGGCTACGAGGAGAAGATCTGTTCCCGGTTTCTCTGCTTGACCTGTAGAAAGCCATCTTCTCCTTGTGTCTCTTCACAGAACCGTCCCTCTCTGGGTGTCTCTGTGTCCAATTTCCCCCTTTTATAAGAACACCAGGCATATTGGATTAAGGCTCCTCCTAATGACCTCATTTTAACTTACTCCAGTAAAGACCTTATCTACAAACAAAATAACATTCTGAGGAACTGGAGGTTGTTAGGGCTTCAACCTATCAATTTGAAAGAGATATAATTAAATCCATAACCCTCAGTGATCACAAAAGAGCTTTCCCTGCTATAAAGAATTTCTTATATTCTTTGGGCCCAAGGGGGAATAGGAGAGAGCATGAAGTTCTTCCTCTTGGTCAGTGAGTCTAGATAGTTACAGCCATATTTTGCTCTTTCTATATGATGAAAATAAGAGAAAGTTGAAATAGAGAATGGAAGCCAGGGAGAAAAGTTCTAGAGGTATTGCATCTTGACCTTAAAAATCTACCTTGGTCTGGAGACTATCTTATAGATGTTTTTTCCCCTCTTAGGAATTATGTGTAATGCTAAGGCCATACAGACCAACTCCTTGAACAGTTATTGAAGGATCAGGTGTGAACATACCCTGTTCTTACTCCACTTTTGGAGGAAATGAATACATCATTTGGTAATGACTGTTTTATAAGAAAGTAGAGCCCAGAGTATCTGATTTGAGATTTAAAGAATAATGTGGCCAATGATATGGCTTCTCTGCCCATCACTGTGAACAGCAAGTTCAGTAGTCTGATCCTATACTAGGTCACCTGGAGGACCTCTATGTATTATTGCACTCTGAGAGTTGCACAGCGTCTCTTTCTGGTGGAGAAGGGGAAATCTCTATTCAAAGGGGACATTACACATAAAATGTAAGTTTAATGCAATAAGGTGAAAAAAATAAGAAGGAAAGGAAAAAGAAGAAAAAATAACAAGGAAAAACTACATGAAATTAAGAATTGGACCAGAAAAGAAAAGCTGGGAGAAGAAAGAGTTTGGATGTGTGGCCTATCTCTACTCAAACATTCTCACCCTTGCCTCAGGTCTAATGTGAAGTTCATAAATGTAACATTATTCCTCTGAGCAATGTATGTATTTTCTCATTTTATTTTTCAACTATAGTACATGCATTTGAGAAGTAAATGAATCTTGAAAGTTTGCTAGAAAGGAACAAGTATATAAATATTTCTTATTTCAAAATTTTCCTTAGCTTGCTATATAGCCATTATGTTCTTTATTTTATGATTAAACAAGTTATAAGTTAATATTTAATTGTTTAAAGTATTGAAGAAATTAAAGTACATAAAATAAAATGTAGTACTTCCTTGATTTGTTCTTCACAACTCCTAAATTATTAAGTTTTAGTGAGCCCATTTCAACTGTTTTTATTCATTTACATATATACTCATTATAAATGTACTGTTTAAAAACATAAGTTACATTTGAAGTAAAATACTATGATCTGATTGAATAAACCAGAAAAAAATTTACAGGTCAGAAAATGTAAGTCTACTTATTCTTTTTCACAACTGTATGGTATGCCATACATGTATTAAATATTTGTATTGAAGATATTTATTTTTCAATTTTTTTCCTGCTGCATACAATGCACAATATTACACATTCTATCTAATAAGAGTAACATGCAAATTAACCATCACTCCACTACACTCACAAGCCACATCTACCAGCCAATCAGGAGCGAGTGTGCAAATTAACTCAACCAAGATTGCTGCAGTCATGGAGCAAGCAGGAGGCTTGGATTTCCCTGGCAATGGAGGAAGCCAAGTTTTCTGCACACCCTGGCTGGCCCAGACCTCCACACAAGGCTACAAAGTTTCAATTATAGAAGGTAAATCCTAGATACAAAGGCCTCCACTTGGGTCACCAGGAGGCATGGCTGGCCTGCAAAGCACCACAGGCCTCTAACCCAGGCTGCCCATTCCTCAAGGGAATCCCCACCCTGATATGGGACATGCTTCAGGACAAACCAGCTGGCCCCAGGCCTCTATCCTATCTAATTAAAGGGTAATATGCAGATTGACTATCACTCCATCACACAAGATGGCTGCCCCCATGTGGTCAAAAATCCTGTCCCCATGTGGACACAAGTAGGGGAAGGCAGTTGGGAGGGACCAGGCCTGCAAGGGAAGGCAGTTGGGGGCAACCAGGCTGGCAGGGGAGCAGGAACAGTTAGGCATCAATCAGGCTGGCAGGGGAGCAGTTAGGCATCAATCAGGCTGGCAGGTGAGTGGTTAGGTGATGATCAGGCTTAAGCAGTTAGGGGCAATCAGGAAGGCAGTCAGGTGAGCAGCTGGGAGCCAGCAGTCCTGGATTGTGAGAGGGATGTCTGACTGCCCCTTTGGGCTCAATTTTATTGGGATTGGGCCTAAAAAGGCAGTCGGACATCCCTTGAGGGTTCCCAGATTGGAGAGGACACAGGCTGGGCTGAGGGACTCCCCCAACTCCCCCTTGCACGAATTTTGTGCATCAGGTCTATAGTATTTTATAAGGACATTTCTTTAGAAAAACTTCCCAGCCAAGCAGGATTTTTGGCATACCCATAAATATTGGTTTATGCTTCAGTTATTAGATACAAAAGTGGCAATTTCCTTATATCACTCACTTTGGATATTAATATTATCCTAAATAATAAAGAGGTGATATGCAAATTAACCCTCATGCCCTCACAAGATGACTGCTTACAATCAGGCTGGCAGGGAGTTAGTGAGAAACGACCAAATGACTGAATAAACAGGCTGCATGGGGCAACCAGGCTGGTGGGGAGGCTATGAGGGGCGACCAAGCCAGCAGGGGTGGAATTTAGGAGTGACCAAGCTGGCAGAGGGGGGGGCAGTTAGGGGCAATCAGGCCAGTGAGGGGGCGGTGCAGTTGTGGACGACTAGGCAGGCAGATGAGCAATTAGGAGCCAGCCATCCAGGATTAGGAGCGAGGGGTTGGGCTAAACCAGCTGTCCAACATTCCCCAGAGGAGTATCAGATTGGAGAGGGTGCAGGCTGGGCTGAGGGGACCCCTGTGCATGAATTTTGTGCACCTGACCTCTAGTAATTTTATATTCCTTGCAATCTGTGGGTGATAAATGATATAAAGGAATTTGCAAGAAATTGTAAGAAAATGTAAGTTTATATATATTTAAATTGTTTTTATTCAGAAGAGATAAGCATTTCTCTAGCAATGGTGGAATGCATCACTAGGTGGCAGTGCTTCCATTTCTGTTCCCCACAATGCAGATCAGTGTGGGTTTGTGTGTGACTTGTTTGTGATTGGTTGGGCTGACTATGTGTTTCCTGTAGAAATGTTTGAACATTTGAGGTAGCAAAGTAGATCCTTTATCTGTGAGCTTCAATACTACAGACACAAGGACAGTTCCCAGTGAGTGTGACGGAAAGAATGGACAAATTCCTGAGCCTGCTCATCATTTGGCTGAAACTACACTGTGAGTTAGAGGGATGTGGAAATGGGCAAAGGAAAAAGAGAAAGACAGGGAGCTGAACTAATGTAATTTGCTGGAAGTTTCTGTAGAAATTTTAAAAACTAAATTAAAAGTAATTTCCAAAGAATAATCAGCCCCTAACCAGTCTCTCTCTCCATGTTCTCTTTCTAAACAGGGGTGAGCAGTAAACAGGAGGTGAATCAGAGTCCTGAAGCTCTGACTGTCCGAGAGAGAGACAGCTTGTTTCTCAACTGCAGTTACACCGATAGTGCTATTTACTCCCTTCAGTGGTTTAGGCAGGACCCTGGGAAAGGGCTCACACCTCTGTTGTTAATTCAGTCCAATCAGAGAGAGGAAACAACTGGAAGAATGAAAGTCACGTTGGATAAAACGTCAAGACACAGTGCTTTATACATTGCAACTTCTCAGCTTGGCGACTCGACCACCTACCTCTGTGCTGTGGGGCACAGTGCACAGTAAGCGCCTGTCACCAATACCCAAACTCTGTGCTGAGGCTCCAACCACGTGTCCTTTCTTTTTACTTTTATTTTGTTTGATTTTAGAGAAAGGGGAAGGAAAAGGGATAGATAGATAGAAACATTTATGAGAGCGATCCATTAGCTGCCTCCTGCTCACCCATCACTAGAGATTGAGCCCACAACCCAGGCATCAGCCCTGATGGGGAATCAAACCCATGACCTCTCAGTTCATGGGTGGATGCTCAATCACTGAGCCACCCTGGCCAGGCCACATGTCCTTTCTTGAAGCTGAAGAACTTTCCTCCATTGAGGGATTTTTGAAATTGACTTTCTCTGAGATAGAAGCAATTAAATATACAAACCCTGCTATCATGAAATAAAATGAAATTGTGAATTCTTTTACTTTTAGATTTTTATCAACATCAAATTAAGTACCAGCTTTATTGAAATTAATTCACATGTCATACAATTCACTCTTTAAGGTAAACAACTGAGTGGTACCTAATGCATTCACAATGTTGTGCAGTCACAACCTCTACTTAGATTTAAAACCACCCTGAAAGAAAACCACATGCCCATTAAGCAATTGCTCACCATTCTCCCCTCCCCTAGCCCATGGTAACCACCAGCCTGCTTTATGTCTCTACGATTTACCTATACTGTACATTTCATATATTCATACATTTCATGTGGCCTTCTGTGTATGGCTTCTTTCACTCAGCATAATATTTCAGAGGTTTGTCCAACTCAGGATCAACTGGAAAAGGGCAAACATTTACCCCTGATCAATCACAAGATTCCCAACTTCTAGTTAGCTTGCTCACATCTTTCCCATTTCCCCCTTTATTTTACTAGAAGTTTGTCAGTTTCATTGATCTTTTAAACAAACCAGCTCCTTGTTTCATTGATTTTTCTCTATTGTTTTTCTAATTTCAATTTCATCAATTTTTGCTTTTATCTTTATCATTTTCCTCTTTCTGCTTGTTTTGGATTAATTTTTCTCTTCTATTTCTAAGTTCCTGAGGTGGGAGCTTAGATCCATTAAAAAGTCCTTCATTCTTTAAAGGCTTGATGGTCTACTGTCAGCAACCTTCCAATATTGAAAACTATATTCCATTTCTCTAACTGGCTCCAATACTTTTATAGTTTTACTAGAGGCCCAACACACAATTAAATCGTGTGTGTGTGTGTGTGCGTGTGCGTGTGCGTGTGTGTGTGTGTGTGTGTGTGTGTGTGTGTGTGTAGTCCCCTAGGCCTAGCCTGCCATCAGAGCCATGTCCACCACCCTGTAAAGCCTCACACGCTTTGCAGACGCTGCCAGAGCCCATGACACTCCAGAAGTCCCACCTGCTGTGGCTGCTGCGGATCCCATCAATGCACCTTCTGGGGAATCCAGTCGTTTGTCATGATGTCATTATGGTGTCTATTACATAAAAGGCCACAGGCCTTGCACAAAATTCGTGCATAGGGGCAGGAGGTCCCTCTGCCCAGTCTGCATCCTCTCTAATTCAGGACCCCTTGGGGGATGTCCAACTGCCTCTCGCAATGAGGGACCACTGGCACCTAATCACTTGCCTGTCTGCCTGCCTGACCATCCCTAGCCCCTCTTCTTCCCTGCCTGATTGTCACTAATTGCTCCCTTGCTGGCCTGATCACCCCTAACCACCTCTGCCTTGCACCCAGGACCCAAATTCCCTCCTCTGGCCAGTCACAGGCACCTAGGACCTGAGCTTCCCTCCCTCTTGCCAGCCACAGGCACCCAGGACTTGGGCCAGCTTCACCCAGGCTGGCCACAGCTTCAGGGGACTGTGGGTGGCCTCACCCAGGCCGCAGCTGCAGGTGCTGGTGCCCAAGACTGCGGGGTGGGCAGCTTGTCCCTCTCCTGGGCCACAGGTACAGCTGCTGGTGTCTGGGACTTCAGGGATCATGGGGTGTACAGATTGTCCCTCTCCTGGGCCATGGCCTGGCTGGTCCCCATTCCTCTCTTGTGAGCTCATTTGGGCCTGACCAGTCCCCATTACTCTCTCCCCAGTGTTGGATGTCTGAGCCTTTATGGCATGAGGGTGTGATGACCATTTGCATATTAGCCCTTTATTATATAGGATAGCCCGCTGTTGCCATGTTTATACATTCTGTTCTCTATAAACTGGATTCCTTAACTTTCCTGGAGGTTGCCTTTCTTTATGTTCTTCCTGTCCTTTGAAATGGCCTTGCTCAGGTGTATCTATTAAGGTTTTTATGAACTTCTTGCTGATTGGTCACAAAATGTTTATATTTATGGGAATAATATAAAACTCATAATATACCTGTACAGTGAGGGTAAAACTGTCATAGGCAGAATTCTAAAATGGTGCTTAAGATTTCTGCCTTTGTGGTATACATGCCCTGCAGAATCTCCTCTCCTAGAATTTGGGCAGGACCTAGAGGTGATGGGTGGCACTTGTATGATTAAGTTACATTATTGACAAAGATGAAGGATTTTTGCCAATGTTATTAAAGTTCTTAGTCAGTTTGACTTTAAGTTAATTGAAAGGGAGATTGGTGGGCCTGATGTCATCACATGTGCTCTTTAAAAGAGGTCTGAGGCTTTTCCTGAGATCAGAGAGACTCTCCTGCTAGTCTTAAGGAAGCAAACTGCCATTAGTTCCACAACTACAAAGCAATGAATTTTGATAACAACCACATGAGCTTGGAGGAGGACCCTGCTCTTCTGACCACATAGCAGCCTTAGTTGACTCATTGATTGCAGCCTTGTGAGATCCAGCTTAGCTCTATCCAGATTTCTTACCTACATTTCTGATAAATGGGTGTTGTTCAGGGTAATTTCTTACACAGCAATAGGAAGCTAATACAGAATTAATATACTGGTTAATGAGCGTCATCAGTTCATAATATTTAGGGTTTGTTACAGCATAAGAAAACTAGAAATGCAATGAAATGTTACAGTACATAGTAACTTGGAAGACATTTACCAAAATTTGACTATTATTCTAAAAATGTACATGGTATTACTAAAATTCACTGCAAATTAAAAAAAAAATTTTTTTTGAGCACTGGCTAGTGTGACTCAGTTGGTTGTGTTGTCCCACACACCAAAGGTCATCGGTTCAATTCCTGGTCTAGGCTGTGCCCAGGTGGTGGACTCCCTCCTGGGTTGTAGACCCGGTCTCCAATGGAGCTGTATTTGGGAGGCAACCGACTGATGTTTATCTCTCATGTTGGTGTTTCTCTCTTTCCCCTTCTACCTTACTCTCTTTCTAAAACTCAATAAAAACATTTTTTAAAAACCACAAATTTGATCAGCCATGCTCAGAGTATACTTAATTATCTTTCTTTTCTTTTTATAGGAAGTATTACACATGTATTGTCATATGAAGAGACAATTTAAAAGTATGGAGCCAAAAAACATAAAAACAAAAAGTATTGCAGAAATGTGTAGATAAATAAGCAATAAAATATTATGTAACTTTTTAGAATTTTATGATGTTTATGGTATTTGTTTTTCAAAACTTGTACTTTATTTCTCATTCTGAAAATTATTATTTTTAAAAATATATCTTATTGATTTTTTACAGAGAGGAAGGGAGAAGGATAGAGAGTTGGAAACATCAATGAGAAAGAAACATCCATCAGCTGTTTCCTGCACACCCCCTTCTGGGGATGTGCCCACAATTAATGTACATGCCCTTGACCGGAATCGAACCTGGGACCTATCAGTCCGCGGGCTGATGCTCTATCCACTGAGCCAAACCGGTTTCAGCCTGAAAATTACTGTGTATGCAATTTTTATCCATAATTTTGTGTTATTTTTTTAAACTCCCCACTTTATAAGTTTGCCTGCAAAACATAAATACTCCTCTGTATATAATCCTAATGCTTTAAATGTCAACTATAGGAGAGCAGAAAGGAGGTGGGGAATGTTCACAAAAATTGTGACTATCTCCTTTGCTCTCTATTTGGTTCCTAGAGGGCATTATTGCCTAAATTGGAAATGGCTTTTCGGAATAAGCTCATAGAAAACTTCCCTACAACTTAAAGAGGTGTTCTGACTGCAGTTTTTAATATAATGACATACAAAGAATTTCAGATGCCTGAGGCAGGCAGTTTTGTCAAGAGAGCATTTCTTCCTAACAGTCCCTACAATGTCTCTGAGAAGAAATTTAACTCCCCCATAATTCCCCCTCAATCTCAGAGCATCTGGCTTCAAGCCCCCTCAGTTATCATACTTGTTTTTGTTTGTGGGGAAACTCTCAGGAGGAGCTTGCTGCTTTTTTACTGCTGGGCCATGACCTTAGTGTTCGCCTTGATTCTGGGAGTGCACCTGCTCCTGAGTAACATTCCATTTCACTTCCTGTCCACAGATAGAACACTGTTTTGATTTGACTCCGAATAGGGACTTCATGTTTTAGCTGAGTTTACTGACACGGCACTGACATTTCAGGAGGAACAGGAACCCAGTCAGTGACCCAGCCTGACAGCCATATCACCGTCTCTGAAGGAGCCCTCCTGGAGCGGAGGTGCAAGTATTTTTCTTCTTTTTCACAGCTTCTCTTCTGGTATGTGCAATACCCCAAACAAGGACTTCATATTCTCCTGACGTAAATTCTGGGAACAGCCTTGTCTCAGGCATCAAAGGTTTTGAAGTTCAATTTGGGAAGAATAAAACCTTCCACCTGAGGAAATCCTCAGCTCATGTGAGCGACTCCACTGAGCACGTCTGTGCTCTGAGTGACACCGTGACTGAGATTTTAGGGAGAGCTGAACACAAACCTCCTGAGACATTATAGCTTAAAAGACTCCGGGTGTCTTTTCAGGTAGCTAATATGGCATGCTTTGTGAAGACAAACAATACAGAGAATACAGAACATTGGAAAGTGCTTAGTTTCTATGGAAATACTATTGTTTTTCTTTTCTCTCTCCATCTTTTAAAGGCAAGTCCTGTTTTCTGAACTGCAGCATTTTTATCCTTTAGAATCAAGAATCTAGAGGGAATGAGGCCATAGGATTTTCAATAAACTGGAGAAAGTTACTTCTTCCCATGTCATTTGAGACAGTGATGGCTAAGATGGCTTCAGGCTGGCTATGTGAGTTGGTATAAGGCAAATCAGAGAATTGCTTTATAGCATTCATCTCATTTCTTGAACAATCAGAAAACCAAGGGCAATTGCTTTCTTCAAACAGTTTCATCTCCAGCCTATTTTATTAATAGCCAGAGAGGTCTCTTTACTCAACAGATGTCAGCCCTTTGACTAAAGTATTTGAAATTGGTGGACTTAATTAAGGATGTGTACAGGTGACTTTTCAAAAACGATATAGTATGAAGGAAAAAGACCTTCTTTATCCAGTGGTCACCAGTAGCAGGCATCCTAAATTAAACATAATATCATGACAAAGTTACATGTAGAATCCTGGGTTGGGTGTCTATGAGTGGCTGGCCCACCTTTATTTATCAGACTCATCCTGGTTACTTGTCTCTTCTTTTTCTCCCTTCTAATTCAGTTTCTCTAATGTCCACTGAGTGCCCATAATAATTAGTGATCACCCAATCCTGTTTACTTATTTTTATGCATTACT